>NC_141834.1:5807500-7172500 GCF_982586985.1 Callionymus lyra
GTGATGACACAGGAACAGAAAAGTGTCAAAACTTGTTTTTTAGTTCACGCTAAAACTAGTGTTTTATTTCTTAATAAAAAGTTTATTCAAGATGGTTTCTAAAAACAAACATTAGTGTCTCTTACTTCACATTTTTGTATCTGTTTCTTTTACCGCTTCTTGTGACTCGCAACAAACACACACACACACACACACACACACACACACACACCACAACCTCAGTGTGATGACACAGGAACAGAAAAGTGCCAAAACTTGTTTTCTAGTTCACGCTAAAACTAGTGTTTTATTTGTTAATACAACATTTCTTCAAGATGGTTTCTAAAAACAAACACTAGTGTCTCTAACTTCACATTTTTGTATCTGTTTCTTTTACCGCTTCTTGTGACTCACAACAAACACACACACAGAGGCTTCTTTTCTCCCGGCGGCCTCTGTAGAGCGTCCAGTCTAGAACAGGGCGCCCCTCTGTTTACGGAGTGTGTGTGGACACACTCCTGCACACAAGTTGATGCATTGATACGCACATCCGACCGGGCCCGGTGTGTCGCACACAGGTGTCAATCAGCATGCAAAGGCAGAGAGTCAAAGCTTCTTTGATTCGCTTTTCTTCTCCGGTGAAAAAAACGCTTCCCCATAAATTACCCGCGGAACGATGGTCTTCGTGACATCGACGTATCACTTCTTGAGGGTGAGGCAGATGTTAGGGTTCAAGAAGCATGAAGCGAACTAATGGATCGACTTCAATGAAATGATACGAATCATTTGAGAGACGATTGAGTTGAGACTAAAGTCGAGTGTTAACGTTTTACAACCGTTTTTAGTGTTCATCCATGTCAGAGAGTTTTCAGTGTCATTTAATGACTTGAGATGATCTCCTGAGGGAAAACCTGTGATATTATATTTTATATTTCTGGAGGGCTGCAAGGATGTGTGCTTGCTCCTCAGCTTTTTCAGCTGCTTCTGTAGTTTGGTGTTAATTCTGACAGGAATTCTGTTTCAACTCTTCGTCTTATTGTAGTTTTTGTCACTTAAAAACAACAAACTTGACTCTGGATTTGGTCAACTGAATCCAAAATGTATCAGTCAGTCATTATTAAGGATTAATTGTTTGACACAAGTAAGTAAGTAAGTAATAGTTATTTGTAAAGCACCTTTCTAGCCCAGGGTCACAAAGCGCTTTAACAATCAAAAACAATACACAGTTAAAATATATACTTTAAAATGCCTGAGACATATAAGACAAACACAGGAGTCCCAGAAAATCAGGTAAAAACCTGCACAAATAAGAATGTCTTAAGATGTTTCTTGAAGGAGTCAGTAGATCATCAAACACAGAGGGAGAAGAAGATCGTTCCAAAGCTTAGGAGCAACAGTCTGGAAGGATTTCTCTCCTCTGGTCCAGAAGTGTGTTCAGGAACCATCAGTAGATTCTGATCCACAGACCTCAGAGGGGTGTAAGGCTGGATCAGATCACTGATGTAAGGTCTGACCATGAATAGATCTGAAAGTAAGAACCAGAATTTTAAAGTTGATCCTGAAAGAAACTGGCAGCCAATACAGAGTTTTAAGGATCAGGGAAATGTGAGTTCTTCTACTAGAGCGGGTCAGAATTCTCGCTGCAGAGTTTTGTATTAACTGCAGGCGAGACAGATCCTTCTTGCTTAGACACGAAAACAAACTGTTACAATAGTCTAAACCAGAAGACACAAACGCATGGATTATAAACTCAGATCGTGTTTTGACATCATTTTCCTAAGTTTAGAGAAGCATAAAAACGGTTGTCAAATAGCATTTGTTCGGGGCAGTCAGTGAACTACGAAAGGCAATTTACAAATAAAAAATAACTTACTTACTTACCAACAATCTAGAAATCAATTCCAAAGAAATGTTCAAGTACGTCAATAAAAGCTGCTTCCAAAGCACTCTAAACTTCAACGAAACTCCAATTTATTAGTAAAATACAAAATATAGCGTGCGCAAAAAACATCCTTCTCTTTCAAATTAAAGGTCAACGCAGCTGCAATACCATTATTGCACAGCTCAAAATAGAATAAATAGAAGGTTTTTGAGACTATCTGCGAGCGGGACGGATGACAAAGTCTTTCAGCTGAGAAGTTGAGACGCTAAGAAAATAGAAGGAAATGGAACCATTTTGCAAATAATTTACATGAACGATTAAATCAATAACTTTATGAGCAGACAAAGCAGCTCCTGCATATACGCTTAACTTTTACGTGAATATAAGGGTGATTTTTTTTTCTTAACTATATATATATTTCCTCTTTTTTTTCAAGTTTGTATGATATAATATGTAGATTTAAGTGTGTCTTAAATAGATGTTGGACTCTATTGTATCATCAGTATGTGTTTGTTTGTACAAAACTCTCTTTTAACTTAAATATTTACATTAGAAAATTATCTAAGCCTCGCCCACTGAAAAAACTTATTTTCTGAAGATGAAATCGTGTTTATCATAACCACGCCCACTCTGCTGTGATTGGTCAAGCATCAGAGTTTGACACTGCACTTCATTTATTCTGGAAGTCTCTACCTCTAAGCGACTCGTTGTATAAACAAAGCAGGGCGTGATTACAGCTGGCTGGAGGAGGTCTGAACGCATTGTTACATCATAATGTACTCCGCTCTGGTAACCTCTCATTCGCCAAGATTTGAATGATAAAAAAAGTTTATTTAAAGTAGAGCTAAAAGCAACAAGGAGGGATTTTTATCTGTTGCAGCGTCCGATGTGTCGGTGTGTGTTTCCAACCAGGGGTGTGTTGTGGTGAGACTGAGCCCCATTAGCTTCATTCGTTGGTCATCAGGGAACGTTTCTTCAGTCTCGTCGGATCGTTTTGCAAGCCGAGCCACCTTTGAGCCGCTGAAGGTTAATTCAGAGGCTGTGCTGTTTATTTTGGCTTATTTTAATCCCGGATATGTTTTGTTTGAACAGAGGCGGCTTTGAAAAGATAATTGAGAATATTTGAAATCACACACACTTGAGGGCGGGAGGATAGTGTTTATGTGTTTCCTCTCAGGGGTTTACGTTACACTGCCTCAGTCAGGAAGCGTGGTTTGGGGTTAGAATGGTACATTTTTGGTTCTTTATGTCTTGAACTTGCTTTGCAAAGATCCGTTAAACTATTCACAAGCTTGTATGATCGTCATGTTTTGTAAAACTGACCCACTTTCTTACTACAAATTAAAAATAATTAATATAAATATGTAATTCATTCTTTTTAGTAGGTCTGTCAAAATTAACAATGTGGATTAGTCTATCTCCATAATTAATTTGGTTAAGGCTTCTATTTTTGCCTCGGCTGGTGCACAAGCCGGCGAGGAAGTAGAGCACAGACCACCTGTAGAGCTGTGCCTCTTTCCACTAACATAATTAAATATCTATATGTTAGTTATCTTGTGGTTTTTGTTTAATCAAATCCCAATGTCATGTTTTAATGTTGCTCTAGTTCACAGAATATATTCACCACTAAAATTATTTTTTGGTGGATAAGTTAACAACGAAAGATTGTACAGATTATTTCTGGCTTCCTTCAGTGTGAGAAGACTGTAATTGTCATGGAACCTCTGTTGCACTGTTGTCACATATCGCAAGTTAAAGGTTCTTTTTATGGCAGTTTGCGGTTTTATCTCCCTAGTAAAATCTAATCTGTCCACAGCTGTAAAACATTTTGTCCTTAACAATCATTCGAGAAAACTGTCACAAATATAACATATAAGTGTATATATTTAACTGTATAGGAGCTGTCTCAATGCAGTTAATACAAACTGCCGTGAGAATTCTTAGCTGCTCTAGTAGAAGAACTCACATTACCCCGATCTTTAAAACTCTTCACTGGCTGCCAGTTTCTTTCAGGATCATTTTTTAAATTCTGTCTCTTACTTTCAGATACTTTCAGATCTATTCATGGTCAGACTCCTCCTTACATCAGGGATCTGATCCAGCCTTACACCCCAGCTCGGGCTCTTAGGTCTGTGGATCAGAATCTACTGATGGTTCCTGAACACGCTTCCAGACCAGAAGCGCACCACCTTATGAATATAAATAAATACTTTGATTAATCTGACTAAAAAGTGGTTTGACAGCACCAAGTTATTATGAAAATGTCTTCATATTTTGAATTTAATTTACATTTTACTTACCTTCACTGATCATTTCAACCTTTAAATAATCCAATTTCCTTCCTCTTGACTTCTATACTCACCATCCTCGTCACAGTCTTATCAGCGTATATCAGACGTGGACAAACCCCGGGGATTTATCTCACATCTTAATTAGTATTTCCGTATTCGCCTCGACATTCGCGGGTTACTTCCCGGATGTAATTAATGTTTGCTTGTACGTGCAGCGTTCACTTCACATGCGTTTACACACCCAGCTGATCATATTCTAGAGAGCGTCGCCGGGCAAAGTGCTTCTGTGAGCGCTTCATTGCTCTTAAGTAATTGTGTCGGTGTGAGCGGGGAGTGATTTATGCTACAACTCCCGGACGCTGTAGCGGCAGGAGAGCACACCCGACGCTGGAAAACCAAATGACCGGGGAGGTGGAGTCGGGAGGCGAGGGAGGTGAGAGGATGGAGTCAAAAGGAGGCGGCTGGTTAAAATGGAGACAGGAGTGAATCGGGGCGGGGAGTGACCGGGAGAGTAAAGTGTTAAGGGTTGATGTGTGGAGAGGCGGCCAGACCTGACAAGAATTACAGCTGAGGGGAAACATTGCTTGTTAGCCATCAGACTCCTGGAGATTGATGGCGGGAGCGGAAATCCGTGTCCGCGTTTAAAATAGAAAAGTGGAAACGCTGCTGGAATAGTGAATAACTGAGAAACCGCAGGAGGAGGATTTACAAGGGAAGGTGTGTTTTTAACTGTTAGAAAATACAAAATATATATGTCATCGAAGATAGTGTACTTGATAAAAATGTATTTCATTTTATTCTAAGGTAAGGTAAGGTAAGGTAAAACTTTATTGATCCCTCAGGAGGTCTTCTTCGGCAAATTGTTTTTTTCCAATAGCCACAGAAAATACAGCAATTTTTCATAAAAAATAAATAAAAATAAAATATTCTTTGTATATTATAAAGATTTATAAACTGACTCCTTTAAGAAACATCTTAAGACGTTTTTATTTGTTCAGGCTTTTCCTTCATTTTCTGGAACTCCTGTTGTGTTATCAGTTTTATCTTGACCTTTAAAATATATAGTTTATTGAGTATTGTTTTGATTGTTTAAGCGCTTTGTGACCCTGGTCTGGAAGAGCGCTATACAAATAAAAATGACTTACTTACTTACCTATAACATGAGGCATTTTATTTGTGGCACCAAACTTCAGCAGTTAGCAGTTCAATCTTCTCTGGCAAATCAGGTTTTCCATTGCGTCCTCTTTTTGATTTCTCCCAGGACTCTCTCTGGAGAGTCTAGAGAGTCGTCTCAACAGGTGAGCTCTGATCGATCACTATCGGCTGCAGATGCTGCTGACTGGACTCGAGATGTATGAGGCAGAGTGCAAACTCAATTGTTAATTCATTAAGAACACACGTATGGATCAAAGAAAGGCTGTTGTTGGTTCATGAAAGTCACACCTATTGTCAAATTTCTCCTGGTATATATTGTCAAGAGATTTTAAATTTGCAGCAATGTTGTGATCAAATAACATTTTTATATTGTCAAGAATAATCATTTGTCTGTAGAAAGAAGGAGATGGTATAAAGTTGATAAAAAATCATATTTCAATTGAAATGGCTTTAATGGACCAAGTTTGAAGGAGAATGAGAACATTTACTCATGTTAAATGTTACTTAAAATGAGCTTCTGACCAAATCTAGTTGAATTTTAACTTGTTAATAACTAGGGGTGTAAGAAAATATCAATATAACGATATATCCCAATGTTTTTACTACTGATACTGTATCGATATTCAATAGCACTGTATCGATATTAAAAGAAGAAGAATGTATGTTTATATGTCACAGTAGAGTCTGGAACTCTACTAGTAGAGATTGGAATCGGGATCTGAATATTGGGATTCCAATCTCTACTAGTAGAATTCCAGATTCTACTAGTAGAGATTGTAATTCTAGCAGGACAATCTCCAATTCTTATAGGAGAAATTCAGATTAAATTAAAATGTTTTGGAAAATAGATTTCACACCTTAATTTCAGCATAGGTAAGCCTACATTCATCATTACTATTTTAGATGAATTACTTTATGTATCTGAAAAACCTTCTGTCAATACACATTGTAACCATGGGGACAGCCGTCTGGTCAAGCTGTTTAAAAGCTGTGGTCTTTAAAACTTGGCATGCTTACTATAGGTATTCGCAGTATATGACACTACAGAAAAATATCTCTTCTTTAACTTCTGTTGAATTTGTGAACTCACAGTAGGGTTCTTATTTGTGTAGGGTTATTTATGCAGGTGTAGATGTTTGTGTAGGGTAACTAGGGCTATAATTGTAGTAGAAAAATAGTCAGTAGTATATAGCATATGTTTGACATCTAAGTGCAAGAACGAAAAACCTCTGTATTGTCTCTTGTATTACTTGTTTAAAAGTTTGACGTTAGCTATAGACTGAGGATACTAACAAGTAGTATGCAACAAACGATAATTATTAATTGTATTTTTGGAGATTTTGAAGCTAACCTTTAGAAGCTAAATTCCAAGCCTGTATGTGTAGATTCTGAATAAAATCATAGTTTGTAAAAATATTGCTTTAACACCGTATCATTAAAATAAATTTGAGTCATGGGACAATCCGCAATGGTCAAAATGAATAAGGTCAACCTGGACCAGATGGCTGTCCCCATGGTTACAATGTGTATTGACAGAAGGGTTAAAGATATCTATAACATGAAGTAATTCACCTAAACTAGCAATGGTGAATGTAGGCTTTACCTACGCTGAAATTTTAGGTATGAAATGATTCAGTCTATTTTCCTAAACATTTTGATGCATTCCGGATTTCTACTATCAAAATTGGAATTGTAGTATTCCAATCCCTCCTACTTTACTTCTATTTATTATATTTTATGAATTGTAGAATTCCAATTTCTCCTAGTAGATATCGGAATCCCAATATTCAGATCCCGATTCCGGACTATACTGGATTCCAGTCTCTACTGTGACATATATATATATATATATATTTCAATACTGTTTGTATTAAAGGCAATAATTCAATATTTTTATTTTAAAATTAACACTTAAATATTCACGGCGTTTATTCATTTGTGTGCTGCAATTAAACCTATCGGCCACTAGTTGGCAACATTTGTTGTTGAATCCGTGCCCATGTAACCACAAAACTAGAGTAAATGGCATCTATGACTGAAAAAATAAAAGGATAAACCCACAGCTTTTAAAGCTGATGTTTGGACTCAAAACAAATTTTAAAGTAAAAAAAATGTGAACACTGTCAGATACTGGATATTGCATGTTGCTCCAGGTTGTTCGTGACTGTTCTGTGAATCTATTTCTGGATCATATTTTAATGAATTTTATTAAATTTAGTTGAATCATGCATATTAAAAGAAGATGGTGGCACATCAGAATGTTTTTTAACTGCTCGGGGTGTTTTTTTTCCCCACGCTTCAGAGAAACCTTCAAAGTCGAGTCATATTCTTTCATCCCCGTCATAAATAAGTGATTCATCCAAATGTGCTTCGGTACATGCGCATTTGTTTACAAACAAAAATAGCCTGTCTCAGTGGAAGCAGGTGCTTCACGCTAACTCATGCCCTTCTGTAGAACCCGGCCTTACCGATGACTAAGCACAACCTAAAAGTGGTATTTTATTGAAATACGTACATTTATAAGTACTCTTTAAATCAAGTTGAGCTTCTTATGAAAGTTAACTCATTCAACACAAGTAACAATTGTAACTTACAGAAATATTGTTTCTACACATTTGTAAAGTCAGCTTCACGAGTACAAGTTGAGTTAACAAAACGCAGTCATTATGTTGAAAGCGCTTCACCTTTATCCTACTTTATGGTGCAGAAAGAAGAGTAACACGGAGCGAACGATGCACCTCAGTGGCTGTAAGAGAGAGAGAGAGAGGAAATCATCCTCCTCTCCAGCCACCATCATTCCGTCTCCTCCAGTGTTGTCGGCTGGTATTGTCCCTGCCTCTGCTCCCCCTCTCTCCTCGACATCCCTCCTACTCTCCGTCAATGTGTCTCCCTTCTTCTTCTCTCTCCTCCCTCTTTCCGTCACTGCCATTGTCAAGCCGAGACAATTTATTGACATCATCTCCGTCCTTCTGCTCTACTTCAGCTGTAGAGACGCCGCCACGTTGCTCTTGTGTGGCTCACGCTTACCACTCTGTCCCTGCAGATGTCTGAGAGCTAACCAGCTCCGTGGAGGAATTCCCTCTGAGCCAGTGCTTTTCCACCTGCAGCCATGAACGGTAAGAAGAAGTCGTGCGTATGGAGGCGTGTGTGTTGGATGCTTTTGAGAAAATACTTGTGAACATTTATTAGAGAAAGTCTCCAAAGTTGTCCTTCATTACATCTGAGCTGATGTTTGATCCTTTTTTTGTTTAATTTAACGAATGTTGACACGTCTATGATCCTCTTGTCGATGTCAAAACAGACAATATTAATAGATTGTTTCTTCTTATGTAGTATGGTGAAGAGGAAGAGTGCAGACAGGGTGGAACGGTTGCAGACAATTATCGGCCTAGAGTTCTCTTAAAGTCTTGCAACAGGACAGTTGTGTTGTAAGAGACAATAGCTTTACTTTTAATATGTTAATTTGTTTGGTTACTTTCAAACATGTCTGTCAAAGTAATGGATGATAACTGTACAAAAAGATAATTGGCAATGAGATTTAAATAATGAAGGCAAGATATTACTCAAAAATAAATGATAACTAATAATAACTTATAATAATGTGAATGTCAATTTAACAGTAGTAGAGAAATGCATTAAAAAATAATCATTGTTTTATTTCAAAACACAGCAATATTTGTCACTTTTTAAAATAGAACTTCAACACTAAACAGGTTACAAGGCAGTTTTTTATCAAACATGTTTAGAAATATAACACAGTTTAATTCATGTATCAATATGTGCATTGAATTTATGGAATTTGTTATCATAACTGTCCAGGAAACCGATACATTTTTTGTTCTAACTATTATATACATTTGTTTGTATAACAGGTATTTACAAATCTAACTATATTTATTTATCCTTAAATAATGATCTGGATGTTTGAATACCAGGAGCATTGATCAGTATTATAATGAAAAAAAATTCTGGCTTCTCTTAACATGATGAGTCAAATGAATATCCTAATATCTTCCATCTAATTAAGTAAACTGAGAAAAGTCAATTACTCTCTGTTTGTTTTGCATCACCACGGCAACATGACTCACCTGTTTATTGTGTGCACGTGCTCGTGTTTGTTGTGTAGTTGTCTTCTTCCTTTGGGAAATACCTGTTTGTTTGTGGTAGTGGATAGATTTCATCCATTTGTTTGACAAATCACCAGCTAGAAAAGACCTTCCATATCCTCGATAAAGCCCTTAATTTTGAAAATATACATTTATTGTGTCTCTTTAAAAGTCAGCATTTTCTGTGTGATATGCGAACTCCTTTTGGAAGCAGCGATGTTGTCGTCCCGGTGGACTGAGAGGCGTTGTCTGGAGGTTCGACTCCAGAGTCTCCTAAACAATGTCCTGATAAATGAGGTCAAGTGATGGTGTTGCTGAGGGACGTGATCTGTGCCACTGTTGCTTTGTCTTCTTTACAGCAGACACTGCTGGGGAAGATTTTCCTTGAGCGCACACTGGAGTTTGTTTTTCTCTGTGTGTTTTGGTTTTTTCAATATTGGCTGAAGGACCTGAGTGGTTTGTTTGCCGCGTTGCTGTGAAGATATATATCTTCTGCATTTAATTGGAGCGAAGATGACATTGTGTCTTAAGTGTGCATTTTTTTTGGTGGGATTATTTTTCTTTTAAGGCAACAATAGAGGTTGTGGAACTAGAGCAGTGGAAGTAGGAGGGCTCACGCTGAAGGAGAAAAGGTGGAACAGACTGTCAGGTGTGATCTATGACAGTAGAAGCTGCTGGACAGATCTGTTGTGTTGTTTAAAGACCTCAGCTCTGACACACACAAGAAGCCGAGTTAAAAGAGTCATAGGTGGGCGGTAGGCCGGTGTCATTACGGCCATATGTTGCCTCGGAATTGAATTTGCGACGCTGTAATTACCGCTTTAGCTTGATACAGTCGTTCGTAAAAGCATACTATGATAGTCAGTGACGTCGCTTACTAGTGGAAGAAAACATCTACTGCATGCAGAACGTGGCTGAAAAAAATGACTCTACAGAACTAGTATTGCGACAGTTTACAAAGACCGAGTTACTATAATTTCACACAGAAAAAAAGTTATATAGTACAGTTCCATCAACGTCTGATTTATTATAGTTAAACAATCTCATCAATGACTAACTAATGTTGAGAATCACTTGTTTAAGCGCCTTCGGGTCACCTTGACCCTGACATAACACAAGGAATACCACAAACACATTTGTTTACGGGCCTTCGGGTCACCTTGACCCTGACGCAACACAAGAAATACCACATAAACATTTAGTTTTCGTGCCTTCGGGTCACCTTTAACCCTGAGATAACACAAGGAATACCAAAAACACATTTGGTTATGGGCCTTCGGGTCACCTTGACCCTGACATAACACCTGGATCAATGGGTCAATCAAACTTGGTGTAGGGCGGGTCGGTTTAAAATGTATTACTGAATATAATAGTCAGTGTATAAACATTCATTTTATTTGTATTAAACTTGTTTCTTCAGAATTGTTTACCAGATTAATATTGACTCATCATTTTGAAGTTGTGTACCTCCATTTGAGAACCCGTGAGTTAAGAGATTATTTTTTAAATAACATCTCGTAGTGTGATGTCACTCGTAGTCACAGTGTCATTTTGGTGAAATTGTCAGGTTGTGTAGATGTGTCGGCTTCTCAGTGACTCGGTGGTAAATGTTGTGCTGTAATAGAGTCTGGTTTAATAACATATTTTTGCACGCAAATATAACGTATAATTAATCTGATGAACTAAATCATTCTTCACTCGGACTTTATTTCCATACCTTTTACAATTTACTTTAAAAACTCGCTCACGTTTAAAGCCTGTGCTCAATCTTCAGGAGAAGAAATATCAAAATCCAAATAACTTATCATCATAGTAGATTATTTTTAATCGCTCCTTGATGTTTGAAAGATGAAACTTGTATGGTATTTACAAGGATCCTTCATATGTGAATATCATGGTAACACGACTACTCTTCTAATTTAAGTAGACAGCAAACAACCCTCTTGGCAACTGTAACTGTGGTCTGAGGGTTATAAAATCCTCATTAAGTGATTCAAGAAGGTTCATTTAGCGAGACACCTTCCAAAGACAACATTTGCCAAGAGCTGTTTAGCTCAGAGTCACAGCGCTTGTTTAGTTCAAAATATGACCATAATGCTAATGTAGTGTTTTATACGTTTGGGTATTGACCTTTGCACTGAATGGAGAAAGTTCTCTGACCTTGTTTGTGAGTCAGGGGACTGTTTTCTTCTGTTTATTCTCTCCGTTTCCTCTTCGTTGTTGTCACATGTGAAGCACAGTGTTCATAGATGCTAGCATGCTACACCTTCCAGATGGAGATGAAGAAAAGTATATTGATATAGAGGAATATAAAAACCTCAGAAAAAACAGTCTTTCCTTTGCGTCTCTTACCAAGTGCAGAAGATCTGACAGAATCCTCTCCCTTCTGTCCTGGCATCAGAACAACACGCTGATCTGTCCGTGTCTTAAACATGTTCATGAACACACGGGGAGGACGAGCAGTTTGGTTTCAGCGCCATTCGTTGGCTATGAATCCAAATATCCCGCAGGACAATAAGGATTTTTTATCCGTCCACGTTGTTGCCACAGCTGCGTAAGGAGCTTAGCGCTGCCCCACTTCTCCGGGGCCGATGCATCAAGCGTCTGGCCCGAGTGTGATGTGGCCGAGCTCGGCTGGTCGTCCCTCTGGTGCTGTGCTAAATATCCCCAACATTAGCTCCTAAATCTGTCAACTATATGTGAGGAATACTTCACTGATTCATTACTGTCACCGATTTTTTGGAGCTGAGATCTGCTGGAAAAAAAGGCAGAAGTAGGTCATGAGCAAACAAATGCTTCACGGTGACGCTTCTACCTGCTCAGGTGTTTGTTTGCTGTTTCCTTCACACGGGGTTGGATGAAGTCAAACAGCTCCAGGTCACAGGTCCATTGTCGTTCGTTTCATAAAGAGAAAGTGTGTCAAACTCGTGAATGGAAGGAGCTCTACCTTTTAATAAAAAAATATGATTGAATGAAGTAGATGAACCTTTTGTGTGTCGTATGATATTATTCTGATTTTCGAGGTCACAAAAATTGTTTTCTTGAAGTAATTTTCTTTTTTTAACCACAGTTCTTTTATGTGTAACTGTTTAACAAACTGTGTTTAAAATAAAATTTTGAATTTTAAAATATTCATGCTGTTTATTTTTTTTGTTTTTCAATTAAACTTAAACAGTTATTACATCCTCTGCAGCTAAAGTAAAGGAGCTAGAGGATGACTGAGGACGAGAGGATGCAGTCAAAGTTAAAAATTGCTAATTGGACATATTGGTTATAAAAAAAAATGTAAAGCAGTTTCGACTTTGTCAAGAGTCATGTGGTCTGTAAATTTTACAAAACCAGAGTCAAGTACTACAAATGTATGCTTATTCGTTCATTATCGAATTATATTGCAAAAAATTGTGTATTGTTTCTACGGCATCGTGATACATATAATATCGCCTGATTTTATATTGCCACTGTACCTCTGAGTGGCATGTGGAGAAAAAGGGAAAACATGAACTCAAAAAATATATATTAAAAATATATATTTTAGAGATTATTAATCTGTCAGAATAGTAGATTATTAGATTTGAGATTATTGCATAAATCAATGTTCTTTCCCCACTACTATCTGAAAGCTTGTATAATGGAGGAATATTTCGGACATTTTTAAAAATTACACAGCCTTTACTTGACTCAATTAATTATATTAAAAAGTATTTGGGAATTCGTTTTTTCCTCTTAAAAGTGACATATATTTTGGTTAAAGTCCAAAAACATTATATAAATGTGTATTTAGTGGAAGTGTCGAAGTGTCCAAATATTCTGTAGTCCATTATCATTCTGCACCAGGTTAAAGATAACAGCCTCTATATCACCTGCAAGAGAAAGTGGAATCGAGTCAGAACATAGTTCCGGGTCTCTCAGCACATCTGATCCATGTTTAATTCATGATCCGGCCCAAACTTACCTTGAAGTACGCAGGATTCCAGGGGGTGGAAAAGAAGCTGACGGCACGTTTTTATATATTAATCCCGGTTTAGAAGACGGTGAGCAGAGATTTTATCTGCGGCGTGACTTCATTAGGGCTGGAAAGATGGTAATTTTGACAAATAGTTTTTACACTCACGGAGGTAGTTTCAGAAACTGTGTTATCTTTTTCATTATTTTGTTAATATATGCTGTCGATACATGTTTCATTTATTTCTCACTTGTGTTTCGCTTCAGTGCCTTTAGTTCACTAACTCATAATTGAATGTCCAGCGATGAACAAGTGAACACAGCGAAATTGTTAGCAGATTGTTGTGGTCACCAATCTATGAACACATACCTGGTCTTTACCATGTACTTCTTGTTATTAATAAAATCTGTCCACATAACAATAATCTCCTTGTTTAAAGTGACCCGAAGGCCCGTAAACAAATGTGTTTGTGGTATTCCTTGTGTTAAATCTGGGTGAAGGTGACCCGCAGGACCAGAAACAAATTTGTTTGTGGTATCCCTTGTGTTATCTCTGAGTCAAGGTGACCCAAAGGCCCATAAACAAATGTGTTTATGTTATTCCTTGTGTCAAATCTGGGTCAAGGTGACCCGAAGTTCTGAAAACAAATGTGTTTGTTGGTATCCCTTGTTTTATCTGTGGGTCAAGGTGACCCAAAGGCACGAAAGCAAATGTGTTTGTGGTATTTGTTGTGTCAAATCTGGGTCAGGTTGACCCGAAGTTCTGAAAACAAATGTGTTTGTGGCATCCCTTGTTTTAAATCTGGGTCAAGGTGACCTGAAGGCCTAAAAAAAAATGTGTATGTGATATCCTTTTTGTTATCGCTGGGTCACAATGAACGACCTCCCTGGCTTCCATAAATACATACACGTGGAGATCGAGCCTTTGGGTCACGTTGACTCAGAGATAACACAAGGGATACCACAAACACATTTGTTTTCAGAGATAAAACAAGGATCAAATGTAAAGCGTTTGACTTGTGACCTCAATATATTGTAGAAAATGAATGAGTGAATAGTTTTTAATAAAACATTGGTAAATTAACACCTCGTAACATTTTGAGATCATTATTAGTTTGTTCATATTCTCTGTAATGATTGGTTTGATTTTGAACAGTCATGATTCGCAGAAAGATCTCTTTAACTTTCATAGTAGCACCGCTCCTTACTATGTATGATTGTATTTAAATCACAGATATACTGAAAACTGATGTAAACTCACATGAAGAGATTGAAATAAACAATGATCCAAATATGTGGCAACAATGCAACCGAGGTTTAACAACATTGCATATTGTTGCTTCAATCTAATCCGTCTCATCTTGAATAGAGATCTATAGTAAACTGATAATACATTTCCAGACAGTTAGTATTTCGGTGTTCCTTTTAAAATAACCTGCAAACCTTGTTTGATTCTTTTTGTCATTTACTTAAGAGGGCTTCATATTACCTAAGGATGGATCAGTGTTTATGTTCATCATTGGAATCTGCCTCAAATCTTTACATCATGTTGTGCTTAATTAAAACTGTTAAAATAAATGCAAAGATCGCTCATTTCAGTGTGTGATAACACTCAATAACTGTGACATTTTTATCATATCGTTACATCCCTAATCTTGTACTAATCACATTAAATAAAAAGACAAAAATGTTTGCTGATCGTACCTTCAAATCATCCGAGAGT
Organism: Callionymus lyra; assembly: GCF_982586985.1. NCBI lineage: Eukaryota > Metazoa > Chordata > Actinopteri > Syngnathiformes > Callionymidae > Callionymus > Callionymus lyra. The sequence continues at coordinate 5,822,579 of NC_141834.1, forward strand.
TTTATGAATAGACGTTGATGTTAGTCGGATCAGAAGTAAATGTGCCGTGTGTGTAGAAAGCGGTCAAGTTAAGTGGTTCAGCGCTGAAATGAGCATCTCTATTATGGACTCATTATCGTTTTGACTTGATGAAGAGTTATTTCTTTTCATCTAATGAACTATGCAAATGAAAGCGGCTGCCTGTGAGAGAGCGTGAAGATGTTCACCTGAAGGTCTTCTCAGGTGCTGCCAGTGTGTGGTCCATCACCACGGAGGAGCGAGGCAAACATGACAAGCAGTTCGACACCCTCTCCCCGATCCTTGGATTCGTGTCAGGTAAGTGTTCAATAAAACGTGCGCTTCACTGCTGACATCTGGTCATTAGAGCTCCAGCTGTATCAAGAGATTCTAATCTGCAGGGGAACAAGCCAGGAAATTCTTCCTCCAGTCCGGCCTCCCCGCGTCTGTGCTGGCAGAGATCTGGTGAGTGTTAACCTGCCGCTCAGGGTATCATTATCATCTCGTATATTTGAGGTCCAAGAAAAGAAAAGGGCAGTTGACCAAGATCTTTAAATCTCTCGAGCCAAGTTCGACCTTCCTGTTATGCTCCCAATTTCCGCCCTAAGCAACCCCACCCAGGAGCTGCTTGAGTCGAGGAAAGAAAGTGTTTCTGTCGTTCAAATAAACACAACAAACTACATTTATCCACTTCCGTTTGTGCACCAGGAGTCTGGCGGACATGGACAGCGACGGGAAAATGGACCGACTGGAGTTCTCCATCGCCATGAAGCTGATCAAACTCACGCTTCAGGGCCGGAACTTACCCGCCGTCCTGCCCGTCGTGATGAAGCAGCAACCCGTGTCCAACCCTGCGTCCAACATGGCGTCGTCGGCACGCTTCGGTAACACCTAATCTTCTCTTCGTCCCGAAATGAACAAAAACAATTAGCTTTACCTGCTGCAGAAACCATTCATTACTTCGACTATTAATTCTTCAAGTTATTTAACCCTTTTCTAAAACGAAGCTTAGGTCAGGTCTCGCTTTGCATGCTTGAATAAACGTGATGCGGTTATTGATTCATGAGGAGGAGACTTGTGATGCGATGCTAGCCTCGTCAATTACAGCAGAGCTGATGATTGCTAGTGTTTATGGCGGCACCAGCCTCAGTTCAGCAGTTTTGAAGGAGTGAGGAAAGATGATGAGCGTGCAAAAACATGCCAGTGCACACATGCCTTTAAAAAAAAAGAAGTGAAAACTGTCCAGATTTGAAGCTCATACAAAAATGGCTTTTGAGGCAGTTGCTGCTACATATTTAGTCTTCTTCTCGATTCCTTCTCTTCACGATCAAACGACATGCGAAGGCCCGGCCGGTCTGCAGTGCTTTTCACACATCAGTGACCCGCCACTCAAATAATCCTCTCAAAGAGCACACTGGCTTTTCTGCACGATTATTTTTTCATCAGCAGTCAGACAGAATTTTTTCTACATACTCTAACAACAAGTCTGATTCTTTTCTTATAGAATAATTAGAACAGACTTTACTTGTAGACGCCTTTCAAAACACACAAGGACACCATACAGACAGATTATAAGATAACAGTCAAACAGAAGGTTTAAGAGGAATATGAAAGTTGAAAACGTTTTTTAAAAGGGAAATACAAGGGTTACAGTGAATAAGTCTTTAGGTAAATTGAGTAAAAACAGTCAGTGTGTTAATGTTTCAAAGGAAGAACACAAAAAAGGAAAAGTTTACTTTTATAAAATTGTAATAAATGAATGACTTGGTGTGAAAATAAAATTGTTAAATTTTCTTTTAAAATTTTGGATTCGCAACAGAATATTTTATGTCTGTTAGATTTGGTGTTTTCTTTTTCCAGTGGGCATTAAATAAGTATTTTCTTAAGTGTACTTTTGCTGTTTTTTCAATCTCCATTTTATAGATAGATATATAATACCTTTTCTTTTGGCCACCACCACTTTTTTTATTGGATATTTATCATTTTTTCTTACATCCCTGTATCAGTTCTGCAATTTTCTTGTTAATAACATTACACTATGTAGTAATCTGAGAGGATTCTTTAAATATTACTATACACATCTCTACTCACTGATCATCTACCTCACAGAAAATTCCATTTAAAGGTTTATACTTATAATCATTAACCTCATCATCACCCGGGGGCCACATGCGGCCCCTTGACTGTATTTATGCGGCCCTCATAATGTCAAAGTATGATCATGTATAAAGGGTTCTAATGCATTAACAAATGTATTTTGTATGTATTATTCATTTACATTTTCACATTTATTTACTTTTTCCCTCCTTTTGTGTGTAATTTTTTGAGTATATATCAATCCTTCAAATTTATTTTTTTTTAAAGTTAGTTGAAGAAATGTTTTGAAAAAAACTCATATATACAAGAATAAAATTGCATCTTATTTAGCTTAATAAAAGTCACGGCCTAATGACGCATGTCCTTTTTTTTTTAGGGATATTTTCATCTCTCTTTTTGCTTGACGGCCCCTAACAACATTCACAGAATTTAATGTGGCCCTTGAAGAATTTTAATTTCCCACCCCTGGTCTTAACCCATCAGTGACTAACTAAGTTGTTACGTGTCTCTTCCTCTGTAGGAATGGGTTCCATGCCTAACCTCTCGGTGGGTTACTCATCCATGCCCATCCTAACTCCCATCACGGCTAACTCCCCCATGCAACCACTGGTGCCCATGACTCTGCCTCTCATGCCCGCTTACGGGAACTGTGGACTCCCGAACGGAAACATGAACCTCCTGACATCACCTCTCGTGCCCAACAACGCAGGTCTGTTCTCTCAAACGCTGCCGAGGAATCAAAATGAGCAGAACCACCACCTCCTCACATATTAATATGCATTCGTAAATTATAGTATTGATTAGGTGGAGAAGACGCCGACTCAGCTGTCGCGATATAATCGATTGATTTTATAATAATTGATTTTGTTGTTTTTTTCGATTTCTGGCGCATGCAGTTGTGTTGCGTCTTCAAACTCTCATTTAGATTCATTTATGTCAGAGGAACCATTTTCACTTTCAATAAGCAAACACCTGGAGGACACGAATAAATGAAGAGAAGATTAGGAGGGAGACGGATCAGGCGGTACCATGAAGGTAGTCGGACGATTGATGACTTGAAGAGCGACTCGAGTAATACTTTATGCCTTTCGTATCCTCAAGCGACTATAACTGACTCGTATTAAAGTCTGAATGTTGATGTATAAACAGATTCAACAACGTTTTACCACCTATATGTTGTTATTATTAATAACATTTTCACTTTGAAATTGTGTGTATTCTAATGTTATAGCTTCTTTTTTTTATTCTCATTTACTTTGTTTTTTAGTTTCTTCAGGACACTTTATGATGATGAGCTGCCATGTTCTTTCTTTTTTGTCAATAAAATCCGAAAGATAAGATAAAGCAGATCACCTGAGCAGAGAAGACCTTTTAAATGACCACTTTTCCTCACTCAAATCTTATCATCTCACCTCCACCCCTTGTGTTTTCCAGGTCATCCTCTGTCCGGCTTCTCTTCTCCGATGACGTTCTCGCCTCCGAACACTGTGTCCAAGGCCAACTCTCTTCTTGACCTCGGGTCCAGCAGGTCAGAACTGAACACAATCTAATGTTTACACTTCCGTCAACAGTTGAACAACTTGATCAAACACTGGATTATTAAAATAAATGAATGTATTATTAATCTATTAAGTAGTTGAAGCGAACATGATTGGACTGTGGGTGACTGGTGCGCAGGAAGAGGATCAGAATGTAGTCAGAGATAGAAATGTGAGATAAGGGTGGGAGCAGGAAGAGCATTTTCACATCAGATGGTGTTGTGGGCAACGATAGGAAGTGGATTCACTCTGTGACATAAACATTGAGGGCCGAAGCTCTCTTGAAGCCACTTAAGGAGAGGAGAAATTCACAGGTTTATGGTGTCAAGAACCTGCTGAACTCAGGGTGGGCCGGAGCCCTCCGGGGTGAGGTTAGATGTTTGGTGGCAGGACAAAGCAGAAAGCAGCATTTGAGAGTGAAGCAGGAGGAGCAGAGTATCTAATGTCCTTGATCCTGCTTCGGGGGTTTTGTGTCGACTTTCAGCAGGTTTGGGAAGTTTCTGGTGTCGTTGTATTGAATAGTTCTCGCAGCTCGACCTGACCTCACTCTGGGTATGAGAGACTCGTGTCCGTTATGTCATCCAGGCGTGGAATCACACCAGCACTTGTTAACTTCTACACAACATGTTGCTCTAAACCTGTCTGTCTGTCTGTCTGTCTGTCTGTCTGTCTGTTTGTCAGTCAATGACTGTCTGTCAATATGACTGTTTGTCTGTCTGTCAATATGTCTGTCTGTATGTATGTATGTCTGTCAGTCAAAATGACTGTCTGTCTGTTTGTTAATATGACTGTCTGTCAATATGACTGTCTGTCTGTTTGTTAATATGACTGTCCGTCAATATGACTGCCTGTCAATATGACTGTCTGTCTGTCTGTCAATATGACTGTCTGTCAATATGACTGCCTGTCTGTCTGTTAATATGACTGTCTGTCTGTCTGTCAATATGACTGTCTGTCTGTCTGTCAATATGACTGTCTGTCTGTTTGTCAATATGACTGTCTGTCTGTCTGTCAATATGTCTTTCTGTCAATATGACTGTCTGTCTGTTTGTCAATATGACTGTCTGTCTGTCTGTCAATATGACTGTCTGTCAATATGACTTTCTGTCTGTCTATCTGTCAATATGACCGTCTGTCTGTTTGTCAATATGACTGTCTGTCTGTCTATCAATATGACTGTCTGTCAATATGACTGTCTGTCTGTCTTTCAATATGACTGTCTGTCTGTCTGTCAATATCACTGTTTGTCAATATGACTGTCTGTCTGTCTGTCAATATTACTGTCTGTTTTTCTGTCATATGACTGTCTGTCTGTATGTCTGCCTGTCAACCCATCTGTCTGTCTCTCTGTGTCTCTCTCAGTCTATCTTTCCGTGTCTATTTGTGTGTGTTGATACTGTCTTTCAGATTTTTCAGAGTTTTTCTGTATGTCTTTATATACATTTTTTACTGTTTCTGTCAGTTTATCATTCTTTTTCTGTCTGTCTATCAGTGTTTTTCTGTCAGACCATCTGACACACCATCCTTGTTTTGGAGAAGAATCTTTCAAGCTAAATATATTGAAGTTAAAAGATTCATGAACTGATTCAAACGCTCTCTGACGTTGCAACATATTTTCTTCCGTTGCAGGTGAAACTAAACCTGTTGCCACTTAATAGTAAATACACATGTGATGAATACTTAGTTCTAATATATTTAAAGCATGTTATGATACTTTAATTCCCCAAAAAAAGGAGCCACTTGCAAAAGCAAGGATCCAAACTGAAACCCTTCTCCTCTCCCATCTCTAAGAGACACTCAATAATGATTAATTCTTAAGAATGTTATTGGGGGGTTTAATATTCCAAAGACCCGAGTTTGTGTTAGTGAGAGAAGCTCCAGTTTTCTCATTAAGAAACGAGCAACAACAACAACAACAGGGAGTCACAGTCCAATTAGCAGCTGAAGTCAAGACCGGGAAGGAAACGACTACGTCATGAATCGACTGGATTGTGTCATTTTTTATCTTACTTTTTCTATCTCTGTGCTTTCAGTTCAAACTCCTCATCCACCACGTCGTTAGCCAGCAACTCCCCAAAGACGGGCTCCGGCGACTGGGCCGTCCCTCAAGCCTCCCGACTCAAGTACCGGCAGCAGTTCAACACATTGGATAAACTCATGAGTGGCTACTTGTCAGGTACACACACATAGACACACACACACAGCAGCTAAAATAAACACAAAACTTCCCAGGGCTGCACATGAGTGCTGCTGTTCACTAGAGAGAGTTTCACACACACACTTATGCTGCTCTTGACAGAACTCAGCCAAACACACCGTCAGCAAATATGTCTGAAGCTTTTCCTGATATTTATTTTGTGTTTTTTTTCATTCATTCAGGTCCTCAAGTTAGAAACGCTCTGATCGCCTCTAACTTGACCCAGACTCAACTTGCCACCATCTGGTGAGTGTGTGAACACGTTATCAAAGCCACTGTGAGAACAAGATAGAGGTTTTCATGTTGTTCTGTCACGTGTGTCTGAATCTTAGTCACATATGTTTGCTGCAAGAAATGTTTGTCAAAATCATTGATTTTATGAGTTGCTTCTGAACCAACAGTGTGTTTATTTTCTTCTATGTCATATAGTTTTAAAAATATTTATTCTCCTTCTTAATTTGCCTAAAATAAGAAAAACATAAACAAACAGAAACCAATTATCAGAAGGAATGATAACAATATTGTAAATCAGAAACTGAATATAAGTTAGAAAATGTATAGATGTACATTAACACAATTAAATGTAAATATAGAATACAAAATACAATCAAACTGTACATTCACAGTTTAAGGTATTAATTCAAAGCAATCTCTGCAGTTTTTTATTTTTTTTAAATAAGCTTAAAACTAGTTTGATAAAGCAGAAATATGTAATATTTCGACTCAATATGTATTTTATATATTCTCTGAAAACTGGTTTAGTTAGTTAAGGTCATGATTTATGTAGTAAACATTCACTTTTATTCCGACTACGTAATCCAGAAGCCTGTGAGTGTCACATGACCTCCAAACTGCAGTGGGTCAACGAAAGTGTTTTCCAGTTACTGATTTCTAACCTCTGACTCACCAGGAACAATATTTTTAAAACTTGTATATTGTCGTTTCAACATTTATCAATCCTCCTCAAGTTATATATATCCCTGTACTTTAAGTCTCCTTGACATTATTTGCATGACCCTGTTCAAGGAAGTGTTAAAAAACATTAACAAATGGGAAAAAACCTCTTCCTATTTTGCACAATAATACTTTTAATATTTAACTTCATAATTCTCCCTTCGTTTTAAAGATCCATGATTCTTTGCTGAAGGAAAGATTTAGCAACTTTAGTGTTGTATTGAGGCCTAACCTCAGCTTTGACATGATTTACTAAGTTTTGTGTGAAAGATTAATGGTAATGGTGTGAAGTGTGTTCGGAGAGTCAAAATATAAAACTCAGACATGAAAGATGCTCAATCAAAGACTTTTTTAAAACTGTATATAAAAATGATAGGATAAGCTTTTTCAGCTCTTGTGTAAAGCAAAAGCACGTAACATTTTTACTATTGAGTAAAGTACAATAGTGTTATTAGTACTATATTATATAAGTACTATAATGATTGCTTTAATTTCGAACAGTCATGATTTGTGTAACATAACTTTAATAATAAGGTGCCTTTGAAAGCAGACAAGGACACCAAACAGACAGATTAAAAACAGTGAAAATTTAAGCAGTAATACTGGAATATTAAAGGTACAAAAGTTTAAAAGGATTTTTTTTAAGGGAAAAAGGAGCCTCTTTCTATTTTGTAAATACATGGACATGCTGTATTTGGCAATGGCGCATCTTAAAATTGACACAACAATGACACTTTTCTGAAGAAACAGATTATTTTTTATATTATTTTAAACTTAATTTTGTAAATTGAAGAATGTTGAGTTGTCTTTTTTCCTTACAAAGCAAAAAAAGAGATGGAATCATTTGATCTGACCTTTGAGCTGAAGTCCTAATGTGTCACAGGACTCTGGCCGATGTGGACAAGGACGGTCAACTCCGGGCGGACGAGTTCATTCTAGCGATGCACCTGGTGGACATGGCCAAGACGGGCCGTCCTCTCCCGTTGACGCTGCCACAGGATCTGGTTCCTCCTCCCCTGAGGTACAAACAGCCCCGGACTCGTCTTTAAAATTAAAAATATACATATTTAAGATGTCTACGTTTGTGTCTTCAAGGCCGCCTAGCAAGTCCACAGAGATGGTGAACGGAACCGGACCTTACATCTCACCTTGTTTGATCGAGGCAGTGGAGATGGATCATCAGCAGAAGAATAAAAGTGGAGGTGAATTCTCTCCATTTTTGTATTTATTCTTGCCTTTTTGTGTAACATGTCGTCGTCGTCTCAGTCTCCTACGAGGACAAGCTGAAGGAGAACTTTGCTAAAGGCAGCGCCGAGCTGGAGAAGCGACGGCTGGCGCTGGCGGAGGAGCAGAGGAAGGAGCGAGAGAGGAGGGAGAAGAAGGATCGGGAGGCTCAGGAGCGCCGAGAGAGGGAGGCCCGGGAGAAGGAGAACCAGAGACGCTTGGAGGAAGAGCGACGCCTGGAGAGGCAGCGGGAGATGGAGAGACAGAGGGAGGAGGAGAGGCTGAGGGAGCTGGAGAGGAAGGAGGTAGTTGAACTTCGACATGCGGAGGTCGCGTCGGTTCTCACTTTTGACTCCGCGTAGGCGGCGAAGCAGGAGCTGGAGCGTCAGCTGAGGGAGCAGTGGGAGCGCGAGAGGAGAGGGGAGCTGGTCCGCGGGAGGGACGGGGAGCAGGAGGAGATCTCACAGCTCCGGGCCAGGAAGAGGAGCCTGGAGCTGGAGCTGGAGGCGGTGGTGAGTCCACATCTGAAGGTTTCTCCACAACAACAGCTTGAGATGCTCAATCAATTCCATGATGTTAGGCTGGAGTTCACGTTTTTTTTTATGACGTCTCTCAGGGAAACAAGCACAAGCTGATCTCAGACCGTCTGCGGGACGCCAAAAGCAAAAAGCGGATCCAGAAGTCCGAACTGGACCTGATCAACCAGAAGAGAGACGCCCGGATCATAGAGATCAACACCCTGCAGCTTCAGTTCGATGTAAACCACTCAAATATATGTTTTCATCCTGAGATTTGAAGACAGTGATAAACGAATGTTTTTAATCTGGCAGGACTGGCAGAAGAAGCTCTCACTCCTGGTCCCGGAACAGCAGAGACTCGCCGAAAAGCTTCAAGACCTGAACCTGAAGAAGTTCTCCGGTAACCAAGAAGCTTAAGTGAAATTAAAAATGTCATATTGAGATTGTTTTGACTCGTGCGCTTCAGTGAATCTGACCTCTCTGAACGGGAACGTGACGGAGAAAGGCGTCAACTGTCGGAGACTCAAAGACCAGCTGGATACTCTGGAGAGAGAGACCACCGACAAACTGTCCCAGATGGAGGACTACAACAAGGAGCTGAAGGTCAGTGAAGGTCGCATAACATTTTCTGGGTAGAAATATCATTAATAACAAAGAGTCTGTATGAATCTATCTTAATTATTTCTGTGTTTTCCCTTCTTCTCCCATCAAACACACATGTATTACACATGAAATGACGTGTCGAGACACACGTGTTTACTTCTAATAATTCTGTAATAGATGCCTTTTGTGTTTCACTTGTTGTGTTTATTCCCAAACAAGCTCACGGGACTAGCGTTGCGATATGTTCTCATCAATAATTCATATGTTCATATGAAAGAGGTTATTAAGTTTATGTTATGCCCTCAGTTCTACATGAATATACAATGAATGTTTCCTAGAAGTAAGACATGCAGTTTACAAGCGTGCACATGTTGTTGTCGTGTTAACGATTAACTCTGATGGTTGTTAGAATCATGGACAGAAGACTCTCTTATCTCTTATCAGATGTCGTCATCAGTGATGCCAGCGTGATGCTGTTTAAGTGTTTTCATTACGCGTTGTCAGAGGTTGTTCAGATACACTGTGTTGCTCACTGACACGAGTGCTCAGTACGAATATATGAATGGAGGTTTAAACCAAAACAAATATGATTGTTTTTTTTCACATTAATCTGATGCTATGATGACATAACAGTGACGTGAAGCTTTGTGCGACACACACAAACACACACAATGAAATCAAAAACTGAAGCTGCTCCACATGGTTCCCTGCAGGAAAGAGCCATCGCAACACAGACACACACACACACACACACACACACACACACACACACACCATCTCAACACAGAAAAACAAAGACACAGACACAATCTCAACACAGAAACACAAAAACACCCACCATCTCAACGCAGAAACACAAAGACACACATCCACCATCTCAACACAGAAACAAAACGACACACACCATCTCAACACAGAAACACAAAAACATACACATACCATCTCAACACAGAAACACAAAGACATACACACACCATCTCAACACAGAAACACAAAGACATACACACACCATCTCAACACATAAACACAGAGACACACATACCATCTCAACACAGAAACAAAAAGACACACATACACCATATCAAAACACATACACACATACCATCTCAACACAGAAACAAAAAGACATACAGACACCATCTCAACACAGAAACACAAGGACATACACCCACCATCTCAACACAGAAACACAAAGACATACAGACACCATCTCAACACAGAAACACAAGGACATACACCCACCATCTCAACACAGAAACACAAGGACATACACCCACCATCTCAACACAGAAACACAAAAACGCCCACCATCTCAACACAGAAACACAAAAACGCCCACCATCTCAACACAGAAACACAAGGACATACACCCACCATCTCAACACAGAAACACAAAAACGCCCACCATCTCAACACAGAAACACAAGGACATACACCCACCATCTCAACACAGAAACACAAAAATGCCCACCGTCTCAACACAGAAACATAAAGACATACACACACCATCTTAACACAGAAACACAAAGACACACACCATCTCAACACAGAAACACAAAAACACACATACCATCTCAACACAGAAACACAAAGACATACACACACCATCTCAACCCAGAAACAAAAAGAAACACACCATCTCAACACAGAAACACAAAAACATACATACCATCTCAACACAGAAACACAAAGACATACACACCATCTCAACCCAGAAACAAAAAGAAAACACACCATCTCAACACAGAAACACAAAAACATACATACCATCTCAACACAGAAACACAAAGACATACACACACCATCTCTCAACCCAGAAACAAAAAGACACACACCATCTCAACCCAGAAACACAAAGAACCACACAAAACATCTGAACACAAAAACACACACCATCTCAACACAGAAACATCCACATACATGACCTTAACACAACAATAGAAATACAAACACACAGCCAACCCAATACGGACACACACATGCAGACACACACAAATACAATTTAAACACATAAAACACACACCACACCTGCCCAAAACAGACACACATACAGGGCCTTGCGAAAGTATTCAGCCCCCTTGAACCTTTCAACATTTCGCCACATTTCAGGCTTCAAACATAAAGATATAAAATTTTAATTTTTTGTCATGAATCAACAACAAGTGGGACACAATCGTGAAGTGGAACGAAATTTATTGGATAATTTAAACTTTTTTAACAAATAAAAAACTGAAAAGTGGGGCGTGCAATATTATTCGGCCCCTTTACTTTCAGTGCAGCAAACTCACTCCAGAAGTTCAGTGAGGATCTTTGAATGATCCAATGTTGTCCTAAATGACTGATGATGATAAATAGAATGCACCTGTGTGTAATCATCTCCGTATAAATGCACCTGCTCTTTGATAGTCTCAGGGTTCTGTTTAAAGCGCAGAGAGAACCATGAAGACAAAGGAACACACCAGGCAGGTCCGAGATACTGTTGTGGAGAAGTTTAAAGCCGGATTTGGATACAAAAAGATTTCCCAAGCTTTAAACATCTCAAGGAGCACTGTGCAAGCAATTATATTGAAATGGAAGGAATATCAGACCACTGCAAATCTACCAAGACCCGGCTGTCCCTCCAAACTTTCATCTCAAACAAGGAGAAGACTGATCAGAGATGCAGCCAAGAGGCCCATGATCACTCTGGATGAACTGCAGATAACTACAGCTGAGGTGGGAGAGTCTGTCCATAGGACAACAATCAGTCGTGCACTGCACAAATCTGGCCTTTATGGAAGAGTGGCAAGAAGAAAGCCATTTCTCAAAGATATCCATAAAAAGTCTCGTTTAAAGTTTGCCACAAGCCACCTGGGAGACACACCAAACATGTGGAAGAAGGTGCTCTGGTCAGATGAAACCAAAATCGAACTTTTTGGCCACAATGCAAAACGATATGTTTGGCGTAAAAGCAACACAGCTCATCACCCTGAACACACCATCCCCACTGTCAAACATGGTGGTGGCAGCATCATGGTTTGGGCCTGCTTTTCTTCAGCAGGGACAGGGAAGATGGCTAAAATTGATGGGAAGATGGATGGAGCCAAATACAGGACCATTCTGGAAGAAAACCTGTTGGAGTCTGCAAAAGACCTGAGACTGGGACGGAGATTTATCTTCCAACAGGACAATGATCCAAAACATAAAGCCAAATCTACAATGGAATGGTTCACAATTAGACGTATCCAGGTGTTAGAATGGCCAAGTCAATGTCCAGACCTGAATCCAATCGAGAATCTGTGGAAAGAGCTGAAGACTGCTGTTCACAAACGCTCTCCATCCAACCTCACTGAGCTCGAGCTGTTTTGCAAGGAAGAATGGGCAAGAATTCCAGTCTCTCGATGTGCAAAACTGATAGAGACATACCCCAAGCGACTTGCAGCTGTAATTGCAGCAAAAGGTGGCGCTACAAAGTATTAGCGCAAGGGGGCCGGATACTTTCGCAAGGCACTGTATTTATGACTTTAACACAAAATCACGAACACTATCATGACGACACGGAATCACACACCACTGCAATACAGAAGCACAAACACACACACTTAACCAACAAACAGCACCCAAAGTCAGAAACTATACACTAAGACACACAACCACAGCAAATATAGCAAGTTTTGTTTTAGTCACATTAACAAAGAACTGACCTCATCTTGACCTGTAAGGTTTATACTTTATTGAGTATTGTTTTGATTGTTTAAGCGCTTTGTGACCCTGGTCTGGAAAAGCGCTCTATAAATAAAAATTACTTACTTACTTACTTACATCAGACCTGACATTGATTCTCTTTCCTAATGACTTGAAATTATCTCCCTTTTATTAACTCCCTATTTCTACAACTTTAATATCATTAACCCCTTCTTCTCTTTCTTCTTTTTCTTCCTGCAACAACGGATGTTTCCCCCTCTTCTTCTTCACAATACTGCACTCTTTCTTCCCTCCATCACTGTTCCTCTTAACCCCCTGGCTAGCTGGGAGAGATGGATGACTGTGTGCTGCGAGCGCTTCTGTCCCTGCTGGCCTGTCTCAGCCGCCTCTTCCTCCTCATCAAGGTTATCCTCCCTCCTCTCACCCCTTCATCTCGTGCTGCGTAATCTCTCCTCCTGTTTTTCTGCCCCCGCTCACCATTTGTGTAGTTCTTTTTTTTGAAACCATGACGGTGTTGAACGTGTCGCACACTCATCTTCATCCTCCTCGTCGATGTGCTGCAAGTGAGCTGCAGAGCTTCATCATGACTTGTGTTGCGTCAGGAGCTGAGGGAGAAGCAGCTGAAGCAGCAGTCGGTGCTGGACGACCTGTACAGAGTGAAGGAGGAGAAAGTGAGGGAGCTGCAGAAGCTCCGGGAGGAGGAGAGGGAGAGGAGGAGGAGGGAGGAAGAGGAGGCGGCGAGGTAAGTGTGTCGGAGGAAAACGTCAGGTGAGGAGAAAATATTGTGGATGTCTTCTGTGCAGGCTGGCCAAGTTGGAGCAGGAGAGGAGGGAGCAGGAGAGGAGGGAGCAGGAGCAGAGGGAGCAGGAGAGGAGGGAGCAGGAGCAGAGGGAGAAGGAGGAGGAGGAGGCGCGACAGAGGAGGCTGCAGGAGGAGCAGAGGGCCCGTCAGAGGGAGGAGGAGGAGCGAGAGGCTCAGGCTCGACTCCGGGCGGCTCAGGAGAAAGCTCAGGAGGAGGAGAGGAGGAGGAGAGAGCTGCAGGAGCTGGAGGAGAGGAAGAGGAGGGAGGAGGAAGAAGAAGAGGAGGCCAGAAGAAGAAACAAAGAGGAGGAGGAAGAGAAAAAGAAGAAGGAAGCCATTGAAACAAGGCTACAGCAGCTGGTCTTGTTTCCTCAGCTGAACAGCAGACACACCACCTACAGAGCTTTGTATGCTTTTGTGGCTCGAAACAAGGACGAGCTGAGCATTGATGCCAACTGTGTGATAGAGGTACGACAAACATATACCACCCCAGTACAAAAACATATACCACCCCAGCATAAAAACATATACCACCCCAGCATAAAAACATATACCACCCCAACTCAAAAACATATACAACCCCAACTCAAAAACGTATACTACCCCAGCACAAAAACATATACTACCCCAGCACAAAAACATAGACCAACACAAAAAACATATGCTACCGCAGCACAAAAACATATACCACCCAAGCACAAAAAACACGTAATTATATCACCCCAATATAGTAAGACACATTCATGTACCAGCCCAACATAAAAACATATACCAGCCCAACACAAAAAACATATACTACCCCGACACAAAAAACATATACTACCCCAACGTAAAGCATATACCACCCCAGCACAAAACGTGAATATATCACCGCAATATAGTAACACACAAACATATACCAGCCCAACATAAAAGCATATACCAGCCCAACGCAGAAACATATACTACCTCAGCACAAAAACATATACTACCCCAACACAAAAAACATATACTACCCGAACACAAAAGCATATACCACCCCAGCACAAAAACATTTACCACCCAAACCCAAAAACATATATCTACCAAACACAAAAACATATACCACCCCAACACAAAAACACATACATATATCACCTCAACACAAAATACACATGAATATATCACCCCAATATAGTAACACACATTTTTATACCAGCCCAACACATACATATACCACCTTAACACAAAACCCACATGAATATATGACCCCAATATAATAACACTTATTTATATACCAGCCCAACACAAAAACACACATACATATACCACCCCAACACATGCACACAAACAAATATCACCACAGATCATTGTGTGTCATATTATTTGTTAAACTTTAAAACATTAATGCAGGTGGATGAGCAGAGTGTCGGCGAACCGGGGTGGTTATGTGGAAGTTACCGTGGCAACAAGGGCTGGTTCCCTCAAAGTTACGCAGAGAAATGTCAGACCCCCAACTCCACTGACGCCGCCCCACCTTCACTGGGAGAACCTTGTGGTCCACCCCAGCTCCTGATCACAGGGTAACACAGGATTCCTTCTCAGAGTTAAAACTTTCACAACATTTCTCTGATCACCTTATTTTCTAGGGTCACTGATGGAGAGTCAACGATTGACGGAAGCTTTACTGTCCAGTCAGAACCGTCAGTGGTGAGTAGTAACCTGGACACGACTTGTTTTGAGTGACCTATATCTGACCTAGTATCTGTTCAAAAGTCCTCTCTGTACGTAATCTAGAGGGAATCTTTGAATGTATATATTTGCTGAATCAGGGGTTCTCCACTGGTGGATCAAGAAGCCACTTTTAATTTGTCATGAGGCGTTTCCTCAGAAATAAAATAAATGAAAGCAAAACACACACATACCACCCCGACACAGAATCAAAAACTCAAACACCACCCCAACACAGAATCATAAACTCAAACACCACCCCAACACAGAATCATAAACTCAAACACCACCCAGACACAGAATCAAAAACTCACACACCATCCCAACACAGAATCAAAAACTCTCACTCACCACCCCAACACAGAATCAAAAACTCACCCACCACCCCATCACAGAATCATAACACTCTCACACACCACCCCAACACAGAATCAAAAACTCACACACCACCCCATCACAGAATCATAACACTCTCACACACCACCCCAACACAGAATCAAAAACTCACACACCACCCCATCACAGAATCATTACACTCTCACACACCACCCCAACACAGAATCAAAAACTCACACACCACCCCATCACAGAATCATTACACTCTCACACACCACCCCAACACAGAATCAAAAACTCACACACCACCCCATCACAGAATCATTACACTCTCACACACCACCCCAACACAGAATCAAAAACTCACACACCACCCCATCACAGAATCATTACACTCTCACACACCACCCCAACACAGAATCAAAAACTCACACACCACCCCATCACAGAATCATTACACTCTCACACACCACCCCAACACAGAATCAAAAACTCACACACCACACCATCACAGAATCATTACACTCTCACACACCACCCCAACACAGAATCAAAAACTCACACACCACCCCATCACAGAATCATAAAACTCTCAAACACCACCCAGACACAGAATCAAAAACTCAAACACCACCCCGACACAGAATCAAAAACTCAAACACCACCCCAACACAGAATAAATAATCTCACACACATACATTACCAATTAAGAATGGCCATACAAACATAACTCCATCAGTGGAACACACCAACCCAAACTAGAAAAACATGCATCGCCTCAACACAGAAACATAGATACACACACTGCCCAAGCTCTGAACCAAAAGGACATATACCACTCAAACATAAAGACTAATAGAACACCCCAAGACATAAACACCACCCCAACACGGAAACCGAAACATACAGACCAACTCTACACAGATTAAAAAACACATGTATACCAGCCTATACTGAAACATGTATGCAAACACCAAATACGCACAACCCTCCAACACAGAAAAGTATACGCAACCTACCCGAAAATAGAAACACACACATGAAACATGTTCACAACCCTATCTCAGAGCCATATAGAAATACCACCCCAGCATAAAGACTTGTGCAACAACAGAACAAAATACAAAACACCCCAACACAGAATCATAAATACATGCATACCACCCTAAAACATCTGAGAAGTTTCACAGTTATCATGAAAATCTGTAGTAAATGATATGATGATGCTTTGTCATCGTCAGTTTCCCTCTCCTCTGCTGGCTCGAGCCGTGTCCCCCTGGTCTCCCGCCTCGGAGGTCCAGCTCAGCTTCCCCGTCAGCGAGGGCGACGGCATCAGTTCGCTGCTGAGCTTCTCGCAGGGCGACGTGGTCAGCGTGCTGCAGCAGAGGGACGACTGGTGGCTCGGGCAGCTCAACGGCGCCCTGGGGTGGTTTCCCAAGAGCTACGTCAGCGTGGAGCCCGGTGGCACTGCAGAGTAATGACAACACACACACAAACACACACTGAGACGCAAATCTAACATCATTTTTCTTTCTCCAGCTTAGAGACGTTAGACTCGTCTGACTTTGTCCAGCTGGAAGGTGAGAGTTGAATCCTCTTCGGGTTCATACAGAATCAAATTCAAATCCTTCTTCCTACGAACCAAACAGAGTACGTGGCTCTGTACACGTATGAGAGCCCGGAAGCAGGTGATCTGACATTTGTTGAGGGGGACGTCGTCATGGTGACCGAGCGAGACGGAGAGTGGTGGCGAGGCTGCATCGGGGACAAAGCCGGCGTGTTTCCCTCCAACTACGTCAGACCGGTGGAGCCGGAGGTGAGAGGAAGTGACCGTCAGAGTCGTTGTGTCGTAATAACACCTGTTTTTATGTTGTCGCCGTCAGACCTCGAGACCCGGGGGTCTGGTCAAGAAGCCTGGTGAGAACACGCTCATTTTTAGAATCCACACACAGATCTTTGACTCTGTTCGGTCCACAGAGATCGCTCAGGCCATCACCAGCTCACCTCCCAAGATGCATCAACTGCATTTGTCTCCGGGGCAACTCGTCGTGGTGCTGGCCAAGAACTCCACCGGCTGGTGGCTCGGGGAACTGCAGGTCAGATCTAAAATTTTTGGATTTATTATTTTCTCGAATAATAAGTCAGGTGACCAGCTATTAAACAAGTGACAATACAGAGCTATAACAAAACAGTTGAATCTTTCCTCTAATGTATGTTTATAACCAGATGTGTTAATAAATGAAGAGTATCTAATAAATGAACCTGGGATCTACACACTTAATTTGAAAGTTCTTTATTTATTTTTATTAATAGCTTTAAATATGTATAAATGGGTTTATTACTGAAGTTTTTAAACAAAAATCGTACTTGTTTTTAAACACAATATGTAACTTTTAGTAGAGGTGAAACAAAATATCACTACACTTTTTTACAATACCTTATTGATATTCAACAGCACTGTATACTTTTATTATTATTATTTTGTAGTAAATTATTTTTTATTATAGTTTGTTTTTATTTGATTACTTTACAAATAAACTGCATCTGCAGTTACATTTTCGCCAAGACTCGTGCAATCTTTAAATTCCACGGGTCAATATATCAAAATATATGGTATCGTTGCCATGTAGCATGATAAGCATCATATCTCCAGATTCTTGCCAATGGACCCATTATGGTACCCATTTATATTTAAGTCACCATGAAGACGATGAAACCAACACAACAAGAGCATTTATCTCGTTTTCTAAACAAATACATATGTTTTGGGGTTCTATAACTTTGCCGTTCCTCTGTACTGACACTGGGAAGAGCCAGAAACAATATTTGTGTATTGTCACTAGGCTAATTTAAAGATAAATTTAATATAAATACAACAAATAGTTCACATTTATGTGAAAGTAGGTAATTTGTTCATCAAGTTGAGATTTGCAGAAATACATTTAAATTATTGTTCTGCTTAATGTAGGAAACAAAAGCAGTGAGAACCAAGCGAGTCATTGACCAATGGTGCACTTTAGTGTTATGTTGTTGTTGTTGTTGTTTACCTTCTTTGTCTTTGCTCCAGGCCCGCGGTAAGAAGCGGCAGCGAGGCTGGCTCCATTCCTCCCACGTCAAGCTCCTCGGCCCCTCCAGCAGCAAGTTGTCGCCCTCCCCTCTGCCAGGTGAATGTCACAGATCCTACATAAGAAATTCTAAATATATTTAAAAAACAACATATTTCCCACTGAATAAAACCAAAAACATGTTTTCTTCCTCTGGTGTCAGTGTGTCAGGTTATAGCGATGTACGACTACACGGCTGCCAATCAGGATGAGCTGAGCTTCTCCAAGGGTCAGCTGATCAACGTCCTGGACAAGACCAACTCTGATTGGTGGAAAGGAGAAACTAACGGGGTCACGGGTCTGCTCCCCACAAACTACGTGAAAATGACCACAGAGTGTGACCCCAGCCAGAAATGTGAGTCAACCTTTCTAATGTATTATTCTTAATGCGGTTCTCAAAAGTAGAGCATAAACACAAATGTCTTCTGATTGGCTGACTTGGTTTACTTCAGGTACAGTAGAGTCTTTACCCAGATCTGACAACGGTAAGAGTTTTTCATTGAAGAATCACGGGTGACCATGAACACCAGTCAACTTTGCATTATGTACAAATCACTGAAAGTAATACTTGTAGACTTCAGAATGTATTTGAAATATGCTGCTCCTTTAAATACACCGACTGGTGCGTTCAGGTACCTCGTAATTTGTTTGAATAACAAAGTATATATACAAGATCAGGATAAAAATCTAATGAAACTGTGACTTTAGTAACATACCTTATACATCATTAAACATATAACATCTTTTTTTTTAATAATATAAACTAAATACACTGTATTTTATTTGTTTTACTTATCTGTTAAATTATGTTTCAGTCAATAATTGCAAAATTAAAATTAATAAAATTATATTACTATATGAAACTATTTCTGATGCATTTTTTGTATACATTAACTACTTGTTCAATGTAGTACATGAGAGTGAGTGGAAGCATTTATCACATAATGAAGTCACAATGTATTACTTTTTAGCCAGAGTTTGACATGATGCTGAATCCATGAAGACTAAACCCATTCTATGATTTGATTTTTTAGTTACAAAATACCATCACCTCTACTGTGTAGAGAAAATCGATCACAAATAATTATAACCCAAACGTTAATTTGCCAAAACTTGGATTTTGAGTCCACATTGAAGTTGAATAGATACTCCTAGAATAGTTTTGATTCAAAATCCAACTGTACACATTGACAAAAGAGAGTCGATAAAGGAATCGATAGATAGTACTTTGTTAACCACATGGAGAAGTTCCTTTTTGATAATCATACAATCCAGTTTTGGCAAAAAGTTCAACACAAATCTAAAACAAAATTATACTTTTACATAATTCCTCATTACCTTTATAATATTTCTTTGATTTCTTTTACAAATTTGAACATTCACATGTTGAAACATTTTAATACCATCTGTTTATGGTTTGTATTTTAACTGAAATCACTGTTTGTTTGTTTGTTATTGTGTTTTAAAAAAGGGGGACCTTGGGGTAAGTGTTTCACGGGCTCACATATGGTGAAGCACTGCAACTGTCATGTTGAAAATAATTTCAGTTGAATGTGCGAAATATTTATAATTCTATAATCAAATGATTTAAAAAACTGATCTTAAATTTCACAATATAATTACAAGCTGTACAATCTTAGTCATAAAAATGGTGAAGTGAAAGTGTTGGTCTGCGTAGCACTAATGCTAACTGTAAGAGCTAAGCTAACTGAGTAAAATCCAGATTAAACTTCAATATCTCGTCTCTCCTAACACGTGGCTACAATGGTTTAAGCATCACTTGTGTCTTTAGATCACCTCATATATTTGCACAAAACCTTGAGTTTTAATGAAAACTGACGCTGCATCAAAATGTAGCCACACTTTGGTAGAAACAGTTACCGGTAGTAGTTGCTCGTATTCTTACTGTTTAGTTTAACCTTAGATTATAACCATTTCATTCTTCTTAACAAAAAGACTAAAAAAATGTTTTAAATGACTTAATACGTTTCAATATCAATGTATATATTCACTTTTTTTAGTTATTGTATTGTATGTTATTAGTACCTACTTAGCCCATTAATTCCTAAAAAATTGTGAATGAATTCCATTAGTTAAATCAGGCCCTAAATAGTATGTTGATGTTTGTGAGGATAAAAGTATAAGTTATTTATTATTATTTATGCCTGTTCCGCAGCTTAATCGAGCCAAAGAAAGAAAAGACGTAGATCCATTTAAAAAAAAAGAAATCCAAATAAAGTTAATAAGCCAAATTATTTATTATTTGATAAACATTTAAGTAATGTTATGTTTTTCTAATAAAGGTTGAAAGGATATGACCTTAATAATGTTGATAAAATACAAAGTTTAACAAGTTAGAGTAGAACTAGTTATGAACAGTTAAAAATAAGTTTGTTCGCTACATGTTATCCTCAAAAGAACCACATAAATGCAAACAAAGGCGTTGACTATATCTGCCGTTAAATGTAGTCCAAGATGATCCGAAGGATCATGAAAGTTTGGTCGTGATGAAGACACGACATGAAGAAACCTGAGATGTTTAAGTAGGTCCCTCTGCTCGGCTGATCAGTAACAACATTGTTAATGCAAGTGCATGTCCAGCATTAATATTCCTGCTTTTATTAATGTCTCTCCATCTGTCCTTCACCTCTCTCATCCTTCCCTCTCCTCCGCCTCATTTTTCTCTCTCCTCTGTAGGACAGTAACGCTGGCTTTCCTCTCTCCCCCCTTCCTCTTCCTCCTCTTCCTCCTCACCCCTTCTGGCTGCACCCAGAAGCACCCCAGCATTTTGGCAGCCACGGCCCAGAACTGCACTTTCTCTCTTGATTAGAACTGTGATCTCCTCTGTCATTATTTTCATCATTTTGACTTCAATATGTAGAGGTTTCTCTTTTATTTCTCACTCTGTTCTCCGCTCAAGTGTTTCTCTGACGTGAGAAAGGCAGCTCTTGCTCACCCAATAAAGTTTGGTTTGCTGTAGTCAACAATAAGAAACAATATTCTTTAGAGTAACAGGAGTAGGTATCATTGCACTAACTTCATTGGACCAATGTTTATAGTTTGTGTATCAGTGCTTAAATGAGATTATTTTATGGAAATGATGTAAAATATCATATATTTTGTGAACAGGAGCTATATTTCTAAGTTGATGGAAGCACTTAAAAGCTCTTTAAAGCTCACGTCAATTGACAACAAATCCCATTTGAAGTCGTTCCCAGTGAATGTATGAAGAAACTGAAATGATACACAGACTGTAAACTGTTGCTTCGTCGATCTAACTGCTGCTAATCCAATGCCTCGCTCGGCTGCGATCTGATCCGTCTTGTGTCGTCCTGATCACTGTCACCAGCTGTGCAGCAGTCAACGAAAGCAAGGCACTGTTGTCGTCCAGTCGTTGTTCACCGTTCACTATGCAACACTGAGCACCAGAGGCGCCGTTAGCTGCAGCTCTGAGCATCAAGTGTACATAACAACCACTACATGGACAATAAAGGGAGATTTTAACACGGTCTCTGGTGTGGTTTTGTGTGACGCCCTTCCGGCGGGTTCTTCTGTCGGTGTGTGTTAATGCATGTGTGTGTGTGTGTGTGTGAGGTAGGGTGTGCCGACTTGATGACGCTGGACACGATGACCCCTCAGGAGAGGAAGAGACAAGGTTACATCCACGAGCTCATCCAGACGGAGGAGACGTACGTGGAGGATCTGGAGCTGGTGCTGGAGGTGATCAGTCGACACTATGACTGTGAAATTCTACTTTTACCGTCACACTTTTTTAACATGTTCTTAGACATACAAGAGGATGAAGGAGAAGTCTGTTGCAAGAGACAATAAATTGCCTCAAAATAATCAGGACAGAACAAAGCAAGTGAAGTTATATGGGGAGAGAGGGGAATAGGCAAGAAAATAATAATGGTAGAACAAAAAAGTATGTTGCAATGGAAAGAAATGTACCCCAAAATAATACTCGCAGAACAAAACAAAGTCTCTTATAATGCAAGGAAATGTACCCCAAAATAATACCCACAGAACAAAACTCAATCTGTCGTAATGGAAAGAAATGTACCCCAAAATAATACTCACAGAACAGAACTCAATCTGTCGTAACGGAAAGAAATGTACCCCAAAATAATACTCACAGAACAAAACTCAATCTGTCGTAATGGAAAGAAATGTACCCCAAAATAATACCCACAGAACAAAACTCAATCTGTCGTAATGGAAAGAAATTTACCCCAAAATAATACTCACAGAACAAAACTCAATCTGTCGTAACGGAAAGAAATGTACCCCAAAATAATACTCACAGAACAAAACTCAATCTGTCGTAATGGAAAGAAATGTACCCCAAAATAATACCCACAGAACAAAACTCAATCTGTCGTAATGGAAAGAAATTTACCCCAAAATAATACTCACAGAACAAAACTCAATCTGTCGTAATGGAAAGAAATGTACCCCAAAATAATACTCACAGAACAGAACTCAATCTTTCGTAACGGAAAGAAATGTACCCCAAAATAATACTCACAGAACAAAACTCAATCTGTCGTAATGGAAAGAAATGTACCCCAAAATAATACCCACAGAACAAAACTCAATCTGTCGTAATGGAAAGAAATTTACCCCAAAATAATACCCACAGAACAAAACTCAATCTGTCGTAATGTAAAGAAATGTACCCCAAAATAATACTCGCAGAACAAAACGTAGTCTGTTGCAATGGAAAGAAATGTACCCCAAAATAATACTTGCAGAACAAAATGTAGTCTGTTGCAATGGAAAGAAATGTTCCCCAAAATAATACCCACAGAACAAAACTCAATCGGTCATAATGGAAAGAAATGTACCCCAAAATAATACTAGCAGAACAAAACGTAGTCTGTTGCAATGGAAAGAAATGTTCCCCAAAATAATACTCAAAGAACAAAACGTAGTCTGTTGCAATGGAAAGAAATGTACTCCAAAATAATACTCGCAGAACAAAAATTAGTCTGTTGAAATGGAAAGAAATGTACCCCAAAATAATACTCACAGAACAAAAGTCTCTTAATAATACTACAAAAACAAAAACAGGCTGTCAATGGACATTTTAACCAATAATAAAACTGACAGACAAAACCAAGGCTAAGTTATCCTGAAAACTGGTTCTCAGTTGAGAGTAAAGTCATGAGCAGCTTAACCTCAGTAACTAAACCATCAGTGAGGTTTGAAATCATGTTAAATGCTGTTAGTAATAGTAGTGACTCGTACCTGTTAGCTGGAGTATCTCATGGTGTGAAGAGATGGAAACCAGAGACATGAGAGATGTTCTCCTCAGGTGTTCTACAAGCCCATGTCTGAGTCCGGACGACTGACAGAAGCAGAGATGGACGTGATCTTCGTCAACTGGAGGGAACTCATCGTGTGCAACAGCAAACTGCTCAAGTACGTTCAGATCCTCTCTGGTCGCTGAAGGGTTTCCTGTGATATGTGATGCCTTCACTGACCACTAGTGGTCGTAACTTTGTGAGTTCAAGATCAGATTGAGATAAACTTATCATGAAAACACTTTTTCTTCATCTTTTTGTTTTTCCAGACTTCTGTCTTATCTTTTCTTCATCATATCTTTCGTGTTCTTTGACCCCATCTTTCTTTCTTTCTTTCTTCTTAAGTTCCCTCTTTCACTTATTTTTATTTTTCTTCATGTTCTTCTACTTGCTCTTGCTTCATCTTTTCTTCATCTTCTTCCCACATTCTGTTCTTTCTCTTCGTTATATTCTTTGTCTTCTGATTTATTATTTTCCTCATCTTCTCTTTTTATCATTTTTTTTGCATCTTCTTCTTTCTCATGTTCTACTTCGTTGACTTCATCTTTTTTCCTCGTTATTTCACTTCTTCTTCAACGTCTTTGTCATCTTCTTTACATCCATATTTTTCTTCAAATGATTCTACCTGGTCTTGCATTTTTCTTCATCTACTCTTTTTCCTTCCCTTATTTTTTCCCCCTTCTTCTTTTGAATTTTGGTACTTTTTTCTTTATCTTCTTCATCTTTCTTCTTCCCTTTTCATTTTATCATGTTCTTCTACTTTTGTTGCTCTTCCTTTCCCTTTCCTTTTTTTTCCATCTTCATCTTGCGCCTTGTTTTTCTTCATCATCACTACATCATCAGACTACCTTTTTGTAGTCTATCTTGTCCTTTTATCTTCTTCATCCTCCTATTCATCTTTTTGATCCTTTACTTTTCTCTACTTGTCCATCTTTTACCCGTTTAACATTCTTCGTTCAACGTTTCTCTAGTTTAATCTTTTCCCACGAGAAAGATTCCTCGTAGGAAACAAATGAGATGATGTGAAGATGTCATGAGGTTTGTTGAGGAAGACCTTCTCTTCTGCTCAGAGCCCTCAGAGTGCGTAAAAAGACCGGTGGAGACAACATGCCGGTGCAACTGATCGGGGATCTGCTGGCCTCCGAGCTGGCCCACATGCAGCCCTACATTAGCTTCTGCTCCTGCCAGCTCAACGCTGCCGCACTGCTGCAGAGCAGGACGCACAACCAGCCCGATTTCAAGGACTTTCTCAAGGTCAGAGAGTGAAGGTGGTCCTACAGCGCTAAGTGGAGAAAAACATGGTTTCCCGTTTGTCCCAGCAGAAGATCGCCACCAACTACCGCTGCAAGGGAATGCCACTCTCCAGCTTCCTCCTCAAGCCCATGCAGAGGATCACGCGCTACCCACTCCTCATTAAAAATGTACGTTGAGCACACAAGCTTTTCCATCCTCGTCCTCCCCGTGAGATCATCATGTTCCTCCCGTTCAGATCCTGGAGCACACGCCGGACGACCACGCCGACCACGTCCTCCTCAGGGAAGCCCTGGAGCGAGCCGAGGAGCTCTGCTCGCAGGTCAACGAGGGCGTGCGGGAGAAGGAGAACTCGGACCGGCTGGAGTGGATCCAGAGTCACGTGCAGTGCGACGGCGCCATCGAGGTGATTTCACCACGAGCTCGTCCATCAAAACCGTCATTATTCAGGTGTTTTTGAAGCTTTTCATGTTTTCCTCTCCCAGCACTTGGTCTTCAACTCGCTGACCAACTGCCTCGGGCCTCGTAAGCTGCTGCACAGCGGCCGCCTGTACAAGACCAAGAGCAGCCGGGAACTGTGGGCTTTTCTCTTCAGCGACTTCCTGCTGCTCACACACGGCACCAAGTCCTTCTCCTCCTCCGACAAACTGTTCAGCCTCAAGACCAACATCACGCTGAAGATGTACAAGACTGTACGTCCGCTTTCCTTCCCTTCACTCGAAACATCATCTGATCTGATCTTCTGTGTTGTCTCCTTGCAGCCGCTGTTTCTGAACGAGGTTCTGGTGAAGATGCCTCCGGATCCTTCCAGCGATGAGCCCATATTCCACGTGTCGCACATCGACCGTGTTTACACGCTGAAGACTGACACTTTAAATGAGAGGTACACGCTTAAAAACCCGAGGTCACGTGTGCGTTTGTAAGTAAGTAAGTAAGTGTGTGATTTGTTGACTCTTGTTCAGGGCGGCATGGGTCCAGAAGATCAAAGCAGCATCAGAACATTTCATTGAGACCGAGAAGAAGAAGCGAGAAAAGGCTTATCAAGGTAATACAAATAAAAAAATCAAGTAATGTGTCGCTCCCGTCATTGTTGCTGTTGTTCATGTTGTGGCCACAAGAGGGCGGCAAACGCTATTTTTGCAGTCAACTAATACAGACGAGTTTGTTCCTGTCTGGAGCATTCATGTGGTTAAGGGCTGAGCAGGACCAGCAAAAATCTCCATTCTTTTGATTCATAGTATGATCAAGACTATTGATTCTATAATTTGCATTTATTTAACATCTTACTACAAAAAATATGTATAACATCAGAGGCACGAAAACAAACGTGTTTGTGGTATCCTTTGTGTAATTTTTGGGTCAAGGTGACCCAAAGGCACGAAAACAAATGTGTTTGTGGTATACCTTGTGTTATCTCAGGGTCAAGGTGACCCAGAGGCACGAAAACAAATATGTTTGTGGTATACCTTGTGTTATTTTTGGGTCAAGGTGATTTTTAAACATTTATTTGAACGTACAACTCAATATTGCATATGATATGCCATCACTCTCAGTGACATTGACCTGAATTGCTCCCATAATGCTTTGCCGCCCAGCCAAATAAAAACCTCAAAACTGGAAAGGGAAAAACATATGGTGAAATTTGCTATTTAACCTTTTAAACAGTTTGTGTAGACAAATTTAAAAAATGTTTTCTGTGCTATGCTTTTAAATGCAGCATAACGCTCTAATGCAGCTTAACATAAATGACCTTCGACCTTTCTGTGTTTCAGCTCGCTCCCTTAAAACAAGCGGGATCGGCAGACTGCTGGTGACAGTCTCTGAGGCGAAGGAGCTGAAAGCCTGCAAACCCAACGGTTCGACTCTCTTACCTGCTGCAGCTGGTTCTGTTCTGATCACGATGGAGAATCTTTTCTCTCTGCAGGGAAGAGCAATCCGTACTGCGAGCTGACCATGGGGGCGCAATGCTACACCTCTCGGCCCATCAACGACACTCTGAACCCCAAGTGGAACTTCAACTGCCAGTTCTTCGTCAAAGACCTGTACCAGGACATCCTGTGTATCACCGTGTTCGAGAAAGACCAGTTCTCGCCTGATGGTCGGTAGAAACAAGAGCATTTGTTAAGATAGTATTTAGTGATTTATGGATAGTTCTCCAGTGATATAAGGGAACACAAGAGTCTGAGTATCGCATCTGATCTTGCAGATTTTCTTGGTCGTACCGAGGTTCCCGTGGCGACCATTAAGAAGGAGATGGAGCTCAAAGGTGCCGCAAACCGTCATCTCCTCCTGCACGAGGTCCCCACTGGAGAGGTTTGGGTCAAGCTGGACCTGCAGCTTTACGAGTCGAGCAAATGAGCGCTCGGATTGTATTCACACGATTGCCATTAATGCTGTTGGAAGAAACATTTTTCACCACATTGAGTTCTAATGAATAATTGACCTGAAAGTTGTCGGTATTTGATGTATTTTCTTAAATGTTCCACAGACTGATGTCAACAATTGTCCTAACTTTTGTTTCCATTCAATTTCATTAACAAATGTATATGTTTTAAAGGAAAAATATATAGTCTCAATAAAGTTTATTTAAATCCTGACATGATTAGTCATTTATTGTCTTGTAAATCTGAATTTGAGTATAATACAATCGCGTTTTATCTTTTTTATTTATTTATTTATTTTTTTTGCTTTGCATGATAGAGTCAAGGTGAGCACTTACTTGCAGTACTGGTCTCTTACGACAGGTGGTGGTGTTTCCACTTCAAAAAAAACACGTGTGACGTGACCTTTGATGGTGAAACGGGGTGTCAAACTCAATGTCTAAGGTATTTCTGTTGTTCAATTCAATTCAATTTTATTTAAAGTGTCTTATCATAACAAAGTTATCTCAAGACACTATACAGTTGAAATAAGACTATAGTTGATTAAGGAAAAATAGATCCCAGCAATTGCAAACAGTGAGCTGTACAGTGAGCTATGGCGAGGAAAACTTCCTTTTAGAAGGCAGAAACCTCGAGCGGAACCTGACTCATTGTTGACGGCCTGCCGCTTTGACCGGCTGGGAGGAAGGATGGGGGGGTAGACGGATGGATAAGGAGAGGAGTGAGGGAAATTATAGTGAGAAAAAAAAAGAGGAGAGTGTAGGAGAGTCCATGGAGGTGCTGGAGAAAACTCGGGATCTGATGACGTGGTGAAGATCCTGGATCAGCAGCAGCTCTGGAGGTGGAGCCCTGGGGCTCTGGGAGAGAAATAAAAAGGTGTGGGTTTAAACTGCACAGGTGATGAATGTAATGCAGAAAAGAAGGATATACAGAGCTCTGTGTCTAAAACTCCTCCAGCATTCTCAGCCTATAGCAGCTAAGATAAACAGTTAAGTTAGTTATAGGCTTTATCGAAAAGTAAGGTTTTAAGATTGTTTTTAAACATAGAGAGGGTGTCTGCCCTCCGGACTGAAGCCGGTAGTTGGTTCCACAGCAGAGGGGCTTGAAAACTGAAGGCCCTGGCTCCAAATCTACATTTAGAGATTTGTGGTATAACTAATAGATCAGAGTTTAAGGATTGTAAGGTCCTAGAGGGTTGGTAAGTTTGGATTAAATCTTTAATGTATGTTGGTGCTAGACCATGTAAGGCTTTATAGGTTAGGAGAAGGATTTTAAATTGTATTCTAAATTCTACAGGAAGCCAATGTAGGGAAGACAGTACAGGGGAAATGTGTTCGTGCCTCTTAGTCTTAGTCAGGACACGAGCTGCAGAGTTCTGAATGAGCTGAAGAGTTCTGAGAGACTTTTTAGAACATCCTGACAGAAGAGAGTTACAATAGTCTAGCCTGGAAGTTACAAAAGCATGGATGAGCTTCTCAGCAGCATCTAAAGGAAGGAAGTGCTTGATTTTTGAAATGTTACGAAGGTGGAAGTAAGCAGTCCGTGAGATTTGTTTTATGTGTGAGTTAAATGGTAAGTCCTCGTCAAAGCATACACCCAGATTCTTTACAGTGGTGCTAGTAGCAGGAGCAAGTCCATTATGTAAAGCTAGATCATTAGTTAAAGACTGTCTGAGATGTTGCGGACCAACTAGTAAAACCTCAGTCTTTTCAGTAGGAGGAAGTTTTTGGTCATCCAGGACTTGATATCTGTAATACAGGACTGTAGTTGTGTTGGCTGATTTCTTTCATCTGGCCACATGGACAAGTAGAGTTGGGTGTCATCAGCATAACAGTGAAAGTTTATATAGTGTCTTCTAATCAAGTCCCCTAGTGGGAGCATATAGATTGTGAATAGTATTGGACCAAGAACAGAACCTTGTGGGACACCATAGCTGACCTTAGTCTGTGTCGATGAGAGGTGGTTGACATGTACATAGTGCGTTCTATCCAAACAGGTAAGATTTAAACCAGTTAAGAGCAGTTCCACGAATGCCTATATGGTTTTCTAGCCTCTGTAGAAGGATTTGGTGGTCGACAGTGTCAAATGCAGCACTGAGATCTAGAAGAACAAGAACTGAAACATGGCCCTGATCAGAGGCCATCAGTAGGTCGTTACTATCTTTTACCAGGGCGGTCTCTGTGCTGTGGTGTTCCCTAAAACCAGACTGAAACACCTCAAATTGATCATTGTCATGGAGATAATCACAGAGCTGACTTGTTACCACTTTCTCCAGAAGTTTTGAAATGAAGACAAGATTAGAGATAGGCCTATAGTTAGTGAGGACCTCTGGATCGAGAGTGGGCTTTTTAAGCAGAGGTTTAATTACTGCAACTAAAAAAATCGGAGGCACATAGCCTGATGTTATTGACAAGTTAATAATGTCAAGTATGAAAGTGCTAAGTAAGGGGAACCGTTCTTTAAGTAGCCATGTGGGAATAGGATCGAGAAGACATGTTGTGGACTTTGAGGAGGAAACAACCTGGGACAGCTGTCAAGGACTCACTGGTAGAAAGGAGTCAAAATATGTATCAGTCATAGTGTCTGTGTCCGGTGAAGCTGCACCGGTTGTATTAGAAGAATCTAGCAGGTCTTGAATCTTTCCTCTGATAGTTACAATTTTTTCATTAAAAAAGTTCATGAAGTCACTGCTACTGAGATGAGGAGGGATGGACTGCTCAATGGACTGATGGCTCCGTGTCAGCCTGGCTACAGTGCTGAATAAGAACTTGGGGTTATTCTTATTTGCTTCTATAAGTGATGAGTAATAGCTGGCTCTGGCTTTCCGAAGAGATGTAGAATTCATTATGTTTTGATGAACGCCATTTCTTCTCTAGTCGTCTAGAATCCTGTTTTGATTTACGTGTTTCCTGAGTATACCAGGGAGCAAGACTACTTCTGTTAACAGTCTTTTGAGTTAGTGGTGCGATTAGTCAAGCGTATTATGCAACGAGTCTGTAAAACTGCCCACAAAGTTATCAATGTCTGGGTGACTATGGGTAGAGTTTCTTGACACACTGAGGCTAGGCATTTTACTGAGCACTGAGGGAATTATTTCCATAAACTTGGTAATGGCACTTTCAGACAGACATCTTTTGAGAGTGCTCCTGCTCTGTAGACTTGGCTCATTTAAAATGAAGTCAAAGGTTATTAATTGATGGTCAGAAAGAACTGAATTCTGAGGAGAGACAATAACATTTTTAATTTCAAGTGCGTATGCTAGGATAAGATCTAATGTGTGCTTAAAACAGTGAGTCGGTTCATGTACGTACTGAGAGAAACCAAATGACTCCAGGATAGAGTGAAACCTGTTGGCTAAGCTATCGTGGACCATATCAACATTGATGTTAAAGTCACCATTAATAATCACTTTATCTGATTTAAGCACCAGGCTGGTCAGGAACTCCGGGAACTCAGACAAGAATTCAGAATAAGGTCCAGGGGGACGATAGACTCCAACAAAGAGATGTGACTGACCTGATCTCGAGGTTGTATTAGATATGCTAAGTATAATACTTTCAAAAGAGTTGAAATCATATTGTGGTCTAGTAAAGGTTGACAGACATGAGTTGATGGGCGTCGAGGGGCGTTAAAGTTAGTGTGGCTGGATGGTGTTGATTCATTTAAAGATACCTAATCATCTATAGACAGCCAGGTTTCGGTTAAGCAGAATAAGTCAATGGTTTTATCTGATATAAGTTCATTTATTAGTGCAGCTTTTGAGGACACTTATTTCTCCTGTCCTCTACAATCGTAGTGCAAGTATTTATTTGATTTAGATTTATTTGAATTAGATTTTCTTTAACAGCTCTTTTACTGACATTTTTTCTTGGTTTTATTAAGCGGGTCAGATTCACCCTCTCTATGTGGTTAAAGGCGGGTGGCTGTTGTGGGAGAAGGGCAGAAGAGTGTGGAAGAACGCAGTTCTGCCTTCTGATCTGTGCTCTGAGTTGTTCCCCTCATTCCACTCAGAAGCAAAATAACTACTTGAAATCCAGCCAAGGAAAAAAACCTGGTTATCGGTTTTCTATTCACTGCACTCTCAAGATAATAACACAAAAGACATCATATTATTAAAGCAGTTAAAAAAGTAAAGCAGTAAAATATTAGTATACATAAATACAATAAAAACAACAATACTGCTGAACTATCGCAGTAAAATAAAAGATAAAATCTCTTCCCTCTTGTAAAACCTGTTCTTCCTGCTCATGACGCCCGTCATGCCAAACATATCAAAGGTTCATTTACTTTCAGTTTCTTTCTTACTGGACTAAAGTAGGACTCAAATGGATTTTTTAACTTGGATTTTCGTTCTCTGGATTATCTGGTTTATTAACGGTAAGAAGAATTTACTTCAATCCACTGTGTTTTGGATTATTTCATCAGGTTTAGAACAGGAACCAACTAGCAACCGTAGCATCCAAACACAAAAGAAGGTTAGATCGAGGAGGCAGCAGTGTAGAAGAAGAGACCTGGAAACCACAAATATTTAGTTCTGCCAAACAAGCTCCTTGACGAACCTGGAACGGTTTGTGTTGCGCGAGACACTCCAGGGTGTAAACTCATGTTGACACCTAGAGGTGCATCACCCGCTTAATGTCGGGAATTAAGTGCGTAAAGAAGGGGCGTGGCTTGCCTGGATTAAAAATCACCATCCGCGGCCACGTTCTTTCTTTTTGGTTGCGGCTGCTGGACCCGAAGGTGACCACATGGATTGGTGGACGTGGTTGGCAGCCAGCATCGTCCTTCTCTGGATATTTTGCTTCACCGACGGTAAGACGAGGAGTCAGAGAGTAGATCAGCGGGAGGTCTGTTGAGATATTAGGATTTGTGTGGGATGTGGCGAAGTGTTAATAGAGGTCTATGTCGTCCATGACTATTTAATATGTCTGATAATGATAATCGTGAAAGTGTGTTTTAACTCGTCAGGTTGTTATTCAATATTGACACGCCATGTTTGTGTGTTCGCTCAAGTCATTAATCCAGGTGCAGACGTTGTGTGTAATGGCTGCTGACATTAGCCCGGGTTTTAAATTAGACTCCATTTGACCCGTCACTGATCCTCAGGCAACGCCGTGCTGGAGCTGCGACTCTTCTTCCATGCCTTGACCAAAGCGGTTTGCCACCTGTACCTGGCGCTGCTCCCGCTGCGCCGCGCCGTGACCCACTTCGCGGACTGCACCAAGTACTGGATCAACAAGTACTGGATCAACAAGTACCAGCAGCCGCCCTGCGTCCAGAGCTACCAGGACCACGACCCCCCGCTGGGCCGCAAGGGCGCCCTGCACTTCCTGGAAGGGATGTGTGTGGTGTGCGAGACGGTGCCCAACCTGATGGGGGCGCTGCTCGGCCTGGCCTCGGCCGTCGGCCACCTGCTGCAGGCGGGGTTCTACATCCTGGCCGCCACGCTCCGGACAATCCAGGTCAACGTGTTCTCGCAGATGAACGGCGAGCGGGAGCGCTGGGACCGGGACCGGCTCAGGGCCAAAGACGGAGAGAAGAAGCTTAACTCCAAAGTGCTGGAATACATCTCCGTGTTCTGTCAAGACCCCGTCAGCGCCCTGCGCATCAAAGTCGACGTGCCGCCTGTTTACAGATAATGGTGTACGCGGATAACACACACAACTACACACACGGTTTAATAATGCAGGAGAAATCTGTCCACCTTGATAGTTGTGTGTATTGTCCAGACACGTGTCGACCGCTACGTTAGATGCCTTTTATCTGTGACGTCTTGATGGGTCTGCTGTGAAGAAGATGGAGTTTAACTCCTGCTCTCTCTCGATTTAAACCAAATATATATTCTTTATGAAGGAATGATTCTTTATCTCTTTTTGTCCAAGTTGGTTCCCCAGTTTATACCACTTTATTCACTGATGTTCTGATGAACACAAGGATGTGATCTTTACAGCTGTTTGTGAAGTTATTCACTTATTCAAAAGAAATGGTCCAATTTCAACAACTTTCTATGTGAAGAGGATTACGGCCATGTAGGCAGAAAATATTCCCACTTTGGGAAGCAAAGAGAAGCATTTATCTAACTATATTATGAGGCTCATGTCTTTAGATTCACCTATTAATCACAAATTCTGATTTTTAATTCTCTCTATTTTCAGAAGATTCTTTCGATTTAAAATGAATCATCTGATCTCAAAATTTGGATTTCGGGTTGAATTCTGGCTTTAATCTCAGCGTTTTATTTTAAATTCACCCTTTAATCCCCAAAAATAAAATTCAATTCAAAAATGAATTCACTTATCTCTGAATTGTGACTTTAAATTCCACCTTTAATCTCAGATTTAGGACATTTAATTGACCCTTTTATCTCTGAATTGATATGAGAATAGTTCACTTACTTAGTCTAATTTTCACCTATAATTCATACTACAGTCTGATTTTTGAGCCAAGAACTCTTTAATGGCGTTTATACTTTTTACTTAAATTCTTTTTTATTTTATTTGAAAACACACAAGTGAAATAACTTGAGCTCCAACCCAAACTAAACCCCTTCAAAGGTTATGGTGAGTAATGTTGCCACCATTAACAGAATTCATATTCAGACTTCTGCTGTCTTTAAATAAGAACTTTATTTCTACGTGTAAAATAACCCACTTTCAATTCTAATCTTCAAACAAAGTGCATTAGACACAATGTCAGATTTTTTTGACAAACCTTCAAACTTCAAGTTTTGTATGTTTGTTACGTTTCCGTATCCAACACACAAAGAGGTAGAAGCGGAAACTGAAGTCTCAAGAAGAAGCTGAAAAGACTTACAAATCCTCTCACTGCAACACTCCTCTGGGCTAATGACTGAGTCTAGCATCTCTGCACTCCTTCCACCTTCACTTCTTCCTCTTCATCTCTTTCTTTCTGATCTTCTCTCCCTTCATCATGAAAACAAGTGAAGCCTTAAGTTAGTCTATTACAAATTAAACTTTAATTATACTTATTTAGAAACATACAGTCTAGCATCATCAAGGTTTCATTTTAATAACTAAATTAACTAAACGTTGGTTAAGAACCATATGCTTAGTTAATATGTTAGTTGTAGGACTTTCCAGACATGATACAATTGTCCTGGTTATTGTAAAAGGGACTTCAAAAGTGTAGATTTATATTGACAGTGACAATGACTAATGTATAATGTACATCACGACACCTTCAATGATCGGTTTTGATCTATTTTAAGAACTAATGTGGTCTGAAAAAGCACCAGTTACATATATTTAGCAGGTTTTCTTTCGTCAAATTGCAATAATTTAGTGTAATTAAAGCCTTGAGAAATAGCTCCTAAATGATATCTCTGAATTAATTAAGTGTAGAAAATGAACATGTCAGAGTGTGACAGGTTGAGAATGTTTCAAGTTGCAGGATGACCTATGACCTAGGATCCAGGTTGTGAACAGACTACAGTCTTGCTGCAGGTGAAGGCCGGAGCATCAAGGGAGGGATTTTACCCGCTGAAGAAAAAGGGGAGAGAGAGAACACAAGTGATCCCTCAATCCATCAAAATAGGAAAAGACGGTTTAATTTTAACGCAAGCTGACTTACAGAGAACGTCGCTAATTCTCCCGATGGCCGATCTGTCAACCCTGTACTCGCTCTGCTGGGACCTGCCATCACAAATCAAGGCTCTGATAACACGGCAGACATCTTCTGTCGCAGCACAGGAGGCTGATGCCAACAGATCCACCCGTTAATCTCATTACTTACGTCCTCATCATCGTCACCGCCTCCAGCCTCTTCAGCGCCGACAGAGCGTTTTTCTGCGCGTCGGACGAGAGCGCCTCGTAGGTGTGGAGCTCACCTGTAAGTAACCGGCGCTGTTGTCATGTCAAGTCACGTGATGCGGTCTTGACTACTTTTACCTAAGAGGATGAGCCTGGTTGCCAGACTCCGCACAGCAGGGAGGAGCTTTTGGTCAGTGATCTGCTGACCTTCTTCTTCACACAGACACCTGAACATCACCTGGACATGAAATACATTGTTGTAGGGTCGTAAATCAAACAAACAGTGTCATTATATTTTAGTATGTGGTTAACATTTCAGGATACATGGAAATTTGACCTCATCTCATATGGGAACTTTTATATTAGATTCTACTCAGAAAGCAACCACTTTAAAATATGACGCAAAACCTTTAAAACACTCTTCTTGATCCTTAAGAGGATTTTCAAAATAAGATAAAATCCATAGAGACAGAAAAAAATGCATTCAAATAAAGGCGAGTCCAACATTTCTGTTCTGCGAAGCATGCTGGGTCACCTCAACATAAGAACACAATAATAATAATAGTATAAGTATAATTCAAGCCTGGAAACATAAACATCTTTGAAAGTATTATTTAAAGTCATCATGTGAATAATGAAGATTTAAGGGAAATTTGTCTTAATATCAAACCATATAAAGCTACTTGTAGTGTTTTTCCTTCATCGCTCTCACTGAATATAGAATACAAATAAATGAGGTACACAAAATAAACATGACGACAAGACAGGCATGATCAAAATACATATCCTTAAGCTCACAACATTTTCAAATATATAAAAAAAAAAAATACTTAAAAAGAATGTTGGTGTTACTCAAGCCTTTTATATCAAGAACCCATTAGTCAAATGAAATTGCCACTAATTGATGCTGTTAAAGGTTGATTATTTTCTGTCCATGAAGAAGTTCTCAATTTTGTGTTGAACTGGATGAAATTATATTTAGTTCCAAAAATGTAAATGATGTAACTTGGTCTGATGTTGCTTTTACATTCGGTCCTGACTAGTTTTCACTAATGGGCCTTTTTGAATAAAATGGTAGATATAGTTACAATCAGGCAGGGTATTCCCTATTCTTTATTAAACTTCTAGTTTACAACAAAGTGGTCATATTAGAATTGCACTCAACAAGCAGATGTTGAGGTGAAAAGCTGACCTGATAAGAGTCGATGAACGGCTGCAGAAGCGACCGAAGGAACTGCAAAACCTCGTCTCCTGCGTCTGACACCGTGACCTCTTGACCCTTGATAAGTAGAGCGCCACATTTCCTCAGTAGAAGACAAGCCTCGTCGAAATCCTGATGAGAGATAGATAGAGAGAGAGAACGGTGTGACATTCAGCTCATCCGATTCTATGAGGAATTCTGTGGCAACACGTCCTTTTTTTGTCACTTCAGCTCACCATCATAATATGAATCCTTATAATATTAACTTGTCTGTAAACACATACACATTGTAGTAATATTTAAATAAAGATAATTAAAATAAAACCCTTGTAGACCTTAAACCTATTATTTATTTTTTATTAATATTTGACAATTATTTCACCAAAAGCAGTTATATAATGACTCACCATCTACTCACTGCAACTACAACCTGGATTAATCACCACTGTTTAAATAGTGACGTCTGATAAAGTCTATTAATTGCTTAAAGAACAAATCCTGATTCTCACCTGGGAAGACTCTCCAGGAATGAAGATGAACTCGCCAGATAAAAAATCCTGGAGGAAGCAGAAATATGCCAGGATCTCGTCTGAATTAGGGAGATATGTCAGATATTTATATCAATAAAACACACAAAAATCTGAGATGTTAACGCATGACATGATTTCTTTTGTATATGCTGTATATTAATTAACTGTTTTAACTTATTGGAGCCTGAAGCATGTGGGTTTAGCAGGTGAATCAATATATCTAAATATGGTTTAACATTAATTCAAGTCCAACAAAGGAGTTGACACTTTTGGAGTTGACATTAACTTTTGTAATTTAAGTCAAATGTAACCCTCTATATGACAAAGGTGGGCAACCCAATTTACTAAATGGTCACATTAAAAACTGTAACTGTTCTAAGGGGCTGTTAAGCGGTAAAAATAAAGTTGACATGTTATCAAAATTATGGAAAAAGTGAGTAGTCACAAAGGTAAAACTTGATATTTAAAAAAAAATCCAATGATATTACAGCTGTATTTAAGCCACTACACTAAAAAACTTATTCACAAAAATATTTTTCATACTATTATGAACTGTGTAATTTCATTTAATGCACATTTGATTTGAATGTAAATCATTTTATATTTAAAACTAGGTACAACTTATGTATAATTTAAACAAGTTACTGACTCCTTCAAGAAACAAACCTTATTATTTGTGCAGGCTTTTCCTAATTTTCTGGGACTCCTGTGTTTGTCTTATGTTGTCTTGAATTTTTGAGTTTTAAAATGAGTAGGTATTTTTAAATGTATAATGTTTTTACATGTTTAAGTGCTTTGTGACCCTGGTCTAGAAAGGCGCTTTACAAATAACTGTTACTTTCTTACAGTATAAAAGGTTATGAATAATTTACATTTTTTTATTTTAGTGAAATAGTGAAATAAATCTGTCATGACAGTAACTTGCCTCTGCTTGTGCTCTCTGTGACGTGTATGGCGGTGGCGAGCAGAGCAGGTCTAATGAAAACATGCATGGATTGATTTCTATATGAGGCCAACATCAGCAAAGGCGCCGCCGTGTGGATCACTCGCTGCTCCGGGCTGATCGATGTCCTCCGTGGAGTTTGCTTCTCCACCACTAGGGACACCAGTCCTGCTTTGAGCTGTACAGTAGAGCGATGAAGGGCCAAGCTGGAGGTCATGACCTTAATGTCAGGGACTTGTTCTGAGGAATACATCAAAAAAATTAATGTTGTGTCAAAGAATGTTGAGTGAGATGGTCGATGGAGTCTTTTAAGGATATGTTGTTAGGACAGGAATAATCCTGGAAAGGTTTGTGGCAGCTTAACTTCATCTAATCTGTCTGATCTACCTCAGTGAGTGTTAAGACTAAAATACTCCCCCACTCACTCGCACAATTAGCCATCGCCCCCTTCTGGACAAAGACGTGTCAACTCAGGCCATTTGCAATTTAAATCAGTAATCAATAATTACAACAAAACCTTTTACTATTTGAGGAGATCTGATGTATAAAATAAAATAAATAAAGTTCTTGATTGATATATTATTAACAGTTACAATTGCAGTTTTACTCTCTTATAACTCTTTGGTGATGTTTGAAGAGATTTTTTCACATTTGGTTACCTTTTGGTAATTGCAATGAAAAGCACCATCAGTGCCAGTCTTACAAATACGTGCTGCAGTAATGATACCTTCTTGGTTGACACCTGGGTGAAAACACGTGGTATAAAGAATCACGTTTTTTTCTTCATCACACCTTTGAAAATACTTGATGCATGTAATGATATTTTTGGGTTAATAGTCTAAAAGTTCTAGATCTATGTCAGTCATTGATAGTAACTTGAAATAACAATACGATGTACTAAGTTACAATGACTTGTGCTATAATGAAAGATAGACCAGCCTTATGTTTTTTCTGATTGGTTAATATTGTGTGGTGCCTTCTGTGATTGGCTAGATTTACCCAAAAAGAACCAATGTGTGTTATTATTAAAAAAAAAAAATTAAATGGGTAAAAAGTGTGAGAAATGTCAAGTGTGGCGTGTGGTATGAGAACCTAATTTTAAGTGGTTTTATACTGAAATAAATATAAAAGTTTTGAAAATACTGTTATAGCTTGAAGAATAGCAGATATCTGGGAAATTAAAATAATATTTATTTGTTTAATCTTTTTTGTGAACTGCAGTGACTCCTCATATTTCCCAAATGTGGGAAGAATAGGGTGTACCAATCATTTGATCATTCATTAATGTTCTTAAACATATAATTATATTTTCATATTTAAGCCAAACAAACAATTATTGCCTCAGAGGACTCACCAGGCCAGTTCAGCCGAGCTCCCAGATCCACCGCCAGCTTCTTGAGCCAAAGGGTTTTCTCCGTCAACTGGTTCCAGAGCAGACCCTTTTCAGTCAGGACTGTGGTGGGGGTGTGGAGCAGCACGCAAGCCATGAGGGACCAGGGGCCGATCCAAGACGACCCTTCCTGAGTCCGGATCACCAGATGAGCCAACCAGCTCACGCAGGCCTGCGTCTCCGGAGAAGGCTTCTGAGGCAGATCCCTATTGTAACGAGAGAAATGAACCGTTTGATAATTTGAATGAAACATGACACTTACCTCGGGGTGAGGTTGAACTGCCAGCGGCTGATCTTCCCGTAACACAGTTGTCTGACCGACAGAGGGCGACAGAAAGACACATGCATGCTGCCGTAGTTCTCCTGCAAGACTCGACTGGCCTTCAGCAGACCCTGCAGAGCAGAAGCAGCCGACGTGACTTAGATGTTCATGGACACAGTTATGAAGGAGTCAGCGACGCACTCTGGTGCTCTCTTTAGGTTTAGGGACTCCCAGCAACTCGTGAGCCAGCAAGGATTCCTCCAGAACCCTGTCGTAGCTGATGTTGATGGGCACTAGCGTCAGGTCGTACACTTCCCCTTTGAAGAAGGGATCCAGCACCATGTGCATCATTCCTGTAGAAAAATACCTCCATATATTATTATTTAACTCATTACCCAGAGATGCATCCTTTTGGTAAACATTTGAATAGTTCACCCCCTGCAGGGACACAACTGTGAAACAACAAGCAACCCGGCAGTCAACTAGGTCACATCTCTGACTCAAGAAATGTTTGTGACAGTATTCGGTTTATTATCCATGCAAATAATTGGCATAAAAAAAATGTCACACTTTTTGGTCAACATCTGTAACAATTAAATCAGCTGGTACCGACGAGTTTAAGCATGAAATAACTACCAAATACATGAATTATATTATACTTGAAAAATTAAAACTTAAAAGTAGAGTTGAAAGATGCAAAGTCAAAGTCTGAGATTTAAGTAATGTTTAATAACTTCGAAATATTTAAGACATTCACTCTCTGTACGTTTTGATTCACACCGCACACTGCAATTACATATAGGGCGAAGTGTATATCATCCCAAGAGGGTTTTAGTGTTGTATGTTTCACTCAAATCTCCAACTTTAAAAAATTGGTAAATTAACTATAATTTTATTATTAAAGAGCAACTTATGTGTTATTCAAGTGCCTCTTAAATAGATCTTGGACTCTATCTGTTTGTAAAAAACTCTCTTTTCATTGAAATACTTACATTAGAAAAAGTGCTTAAGCCCCGCCCACTAAACGCTTTGTTTTTCTGGAGATTAAATCTCATTTACTATAACCATACACAAGGTTTGTCAGTCAGTCCCATCAAACACACCTCCAAGGGACTCATTGTATGAACAAAGCGGGGCGTGATTACAGCTTGCTGGAGGAGGAGTGAAGCCATTATTACGTTATAATGGACTCTCTCTCGTAACCTCTCGTTCGCGGAGATTTCAAACAGGGGAGAACTTTGTAAAGTGAAAAACCTAAAAACTTAAATCGTTTTTATCTATTTAATGATGGTTGATGTCTATGTTGTGTAAAATGATCAGTATGTATCAAAAGTGCAATGTCAAGGTGAAAACAAAAGTAGTAATTCATCATCTTCTGACTTCTCATACGACTCACCTAGTTTAGGTGTCAGAGACTTCAGCCCTCGACTCCGGAAGCCTTCAACGAAAAACTCAAGCGGCGCACATCCTCTCTAAAATACACACATACTTCCTCAGCCATTTTTTTTGTTGTAGCATCAATGATAAACCAGTCTTACTCGCACTATGACTTTGACATATTCCGACAGCACGGCCCAGTAGAGCTTATCAGCACCAATGTCACGTCGTATGAAGAACGCGCCGGAGCGACGCAGTATATCTCCGACAATCTTCATCCCTGCCAAAGCTGCACAATAGAGGGAGGAAAACAGTGAGCACTGACTGTATTCCACCACTATAAGACATCTCAATGGAATAGATACTTGCGGATTCCTGCTGCTATCACTGGAACCGGGATGTCGTACGTGAACAGAATATAGGAGATGATTAAAAAGTCCACGTAACTTCTGTGGTTGGGCATCAGGATGACTGGACTCTCTTGAATGGCTTGTTGCAGCTGGTGAAGATAACAATAACATAAATGTATCTTCATCATTTATTTCATTGCCAGATCAGATTTGTTTAGATTTTCTAAGATATCTTTAAATAGGAGGATGGTGACTACAATTTAGCAATAATCAAACATGAGTCAAATAGACATGCTGGCATATAGTGGTCGGAAACTGCTTTATGTGTAAATATGCAATATATAAATCTATTCAATTCAATTTAGAGGTTTTAATTCAATCTAGGTTCGATAAACAGTTAAGTATATCAACCAGGATAAAAGAAAAAGCTAAAATTCTTGAAAAAAATAGTAAGTAACCCAAGTAAGAGCCCAAGGTCTTATTTTCTATGTATCATTTTCTGATAATATGTACAAAAATTGAAATCATTTTTAAGATTTTTTAGATTAATTGAATTGAATTGAATAAATGTGACTTATTCTTGCATTTATTTACATATTTCTTGCATGCAAAGTCCAAAATTATGAATTATTATTTCCTGTGTACCATGCTGAGTTCCTCCATGTTGATGTAGATGTTGCTGAAGATTTGCTTCAAGACTTTGGTGAGTGAGAAAGCCATCAGTCTGATGAAACCCAGCTGTAGATTCTGAGACATCTCCTCCAAAATCCCTCTCGCTGAAACCATCAGCTCCTCCACCGACGCACCCGTCTCTCCGGAAATCTAGGGAGGAACATTTCCAACGTGAGGTTGAAACAATCGATGACAAAATTTTATTTAAACGCACCTCCTTGACGATGTATCGTAGGTACTGTGAGTCCAACACATCTTTATTGATCTCATCCGGGGACCAGGACGACGCATCTTTGTAAGGTTGGGGTCTGTAAGATCTAAAAGCGTGGCCAAGGTCACTGCCGTTCCTCCGTTCATCCAGAAGATCTACCAACTCCGGCTTGTTGTTCGCGCTGCAGCTGCTCGACTCCAGCGACTGCGAGTTCGATTCCAATAACAAGCCACACGAGGTCAAGGTCTTTCAGTGATAAATGATGCCACAGAGACTCAACAAGTGAAACTGAGAAAGGAATGTTTATTTAATGGGATGAAGAATTTAAGATGATCTAAATCTGGGGTGTCAAACTCAAGCTTACAAAATCTTTTTACGGTCAAGTTTTTCTGCCTGAGCAAAATGAAAATATTGATACAGTTCACGAAGCTGTATTGATATTCAACAGCACTTTATCAACTTTGTTTCTGGCTTACACATCATATTTCAAATGTATCATGGTTATTTGATGGTTTTTATTTCAATAAAGTGTGTGTAAAATTAAAGAATAAGTTCTTGTTATTGTCAACTTAAAAATGCTAAGAAATATTCAGTGTTAAATTTACTTTTGTAATTATACTTCTGGCCGCTAGATGGCAGCAGTCCTTGTATCGTCCATAACTAGGGGGGAAATTAATTCCTGTGAGAATCTGGTGATGACTGTGGACAAGAGGATACAGTTGACTCCATCAGCTTTAAAGGCGAATGTTTGGACACATTCTACTCCATCTGATGCAATTTATAGTAAATATATCCTTGTTCTTACTTTATCACAATATATCGTATAGTTGCACCTGTATGGTGATACGTATTGTATCACCGGATTCTTGTCAATAAACACCCCTAAACAGGAAGTATGAGTTTAATATTGTCTTAATTATCTACAAATATCTTCCTCTCCACATAGTGACACCCTTAGGAAGTTTTTGTTTTTATTTGAAATAATGACCAAATGAATGGCCACATAGAGAGTTTCACACATTATTCTTAACGTTGTTTATTATCAAAACTTTATTGTTATTTTCTCATTTTAAGGGAAACTGCAACAAATAATTAAGAAACAGATAAGAGAACAAAAAAATGTAATGCAATGAACAAAAAAAATGAAGGTATTCTATAAACATTCAACTAACATGACACTAACACTCACGAAACATGATTAAAAAGGAAGCAAAAGTTAAATTAAAAATAAAAAGTATTGTGAAATCCATGTGCTTTATTACTGTATTGTTTTCCACCAAACAATAAGAATATGAACACCTGTTGTGTTTAAACATCTTTAACATGAACGAACAAATTAAGCCCACTTATATATTTAAGGTTTTAGAGAAAGAAAAGAGAAAATAATGGTACAAATGAAAGTTAAAGAACATTAGTGTTAGTTTA
Source organism: Callionymus lyra (assembly GCF_982586985.1). NCBI lineage: Eukaryota > Metazoa > Chordata > Actinopteri > Syngnathiformes > Callionymidae > Callionymus > Callionymus lyra. Next base: position 5,866,389 of record NC_141834.1, read on the forward strand.
AAAAAACGTTGTGTAAACAGGTCGCGGTGGCCTCAGTCACACTCTTTATCTTTGCACTCTGACCAGTTAATACTATGAAGAAACTTAAAGCAGGTCATAATGTTCTCGTGCACGTTTGAAACAAAACACTTTGTTTATATTAACTTTATAAGAGAGAACAGAGCCCGCCATTACACGCAGACATGGAGGCGAGTGAGGCTTTTCTTACCGTTCTTGACATCGTTTTAACGGAACCCCTGCTCGTCCAGCACGGCTTCTTGTCGCTCCCGGTTCTCCTCGGTCACAGGTTCGAGCAGAGGCCGGTCCAGAACTCCAGCTCGACCCGGAGGAGAGACTCCTCCTGCATTCAGACGTCTGTCCTCGAATAACCCCGAGGATCATTTACATGAGAATTGGTGAGACGAGAGACTGTAGAAAACATGCCAAAGTGAGGGGAAAACAAGCAACATAATGTTAAATAAACGAAAAGTTTTTTAAAAATCCACTCACGATGAATATAAATGTATAACTTTTGCTAATAAATCAATGTTGGCGGTTCAAGTATTAGCACCTGCTGCTCCTACTAAGAATTATTTAGTTCTTTCTTCCTTATTTGTATGTTGACATTAGTTCTTTTAATTCTACGATTGAGTCTAAAAAATACTACACCAAAAGAAACCTATTTATATTATTTGAATAATATTTATTTGTCTGCCACTATGAGTTGTTTTGTTGCTAACTGTCCTTGCTAACTACTGATGCTACTACATGAGCTACTTGTTGTTGCTAGTCTTTAGCTAGTAGCACTTCCGTTGTCACATCATGTTTTATTTTATTATGTAATGAAAACGAATTGAGTATAATTATCATTAATAAACTATAATTAGTTAATTTGTTTACTAAATTAAAAATAATTGTATTAATACATTTAGCATACTTATTTCTGAACATAATTTACATTCGCTGGAAACATGGCATGGAGGAAAAACAAGTTGATTCGAAAACAACTATATTTATTTTACAAACCATTAATAAAAATTAAGCTAATGAATTGAAAACTGATAATCAATTTTATTTTTTTAAAAGCTCAAATAGTTATTTCAAGATTTAACATTGAGATTTAATTTTTGTGTATTTAATGTTATAACTCTGGTAGGTTTAAAATTTCTCAATTGTTAAAAAGATCAAATTAATCTTTAACAAACATTGCTAAATAGTGACGCTAAATGCAGTGGAAAAATATGTTTTTATTCGGCACACAATATAATTAAAGCTACTTTTCTCCAAACATATGTAAGTGTGTAATAGTAGTTTGTAAAGCGCCTTTATAGACCAGGCTTACAAAGCGCTTTAACAATCAAAAACAATACACTGTTAAAATATATACTTTAAAAGTCCAAGACACATAAGACAAACACAGGAGTCCCAGATTACCAGTAAAAAGCCTGCACAAATAAACATGTCTTAAGATGTTTCTTGAAGGAGTCAGTAGATCATCAAACACAGAGAGAGAGGAAGATCGTTCCAAAGCTTAGGAGCAACAGCCTGAAAGGATTTCTCTCCTCTGGTCCAGAAGTGTGTTCAGGAACCATCAGTAGATTCTGATCCACAGACCTAAGAGTTCTTCTACTAGAGCGAGTAAGAATTCTCGCTGCAGACTTTTGTATTAACTGCAGGCGAGACATCTCCTTCTTGTTCAGACACAAAAAAGAACTGTTACAATAGTCTAAACGAGAAGACACGAACGCATGGATTATAAGCTCCAGATCATGTTGTGACATCATTTTCCTAAATTTAGAGATTTTTCTCAGTTGATGAAAACACATAGGTGCACAAGGTTCCCAGGGGTCAGTTCATACAACAACAAAAAAACAACAACAGTAGACAAAGTTTAATGCCATTTTTATTCATTAATTACAGTGTATTGGTCAACAAATATGTTGTAGGGAGTAAGAGTTATTGACAAATAAAAAGAAGCTCTTTGTCTCTTTCATAGAAAGAATTACAAATACTTGAGGCGTGTACAGTTCAAAAGCTAGCATAATATGAGGTGATGCTAAGACGTACAGTACATATTCAATACTGCCAATGTAAGTTCAATTGTGGAGAATACATATGAGTGAGACTCCATCAGATTATATATGTGAAATAGTTTAAAGTTACAGTCACTGTTTATGAGGTATTGAATGCACTTTAAAAACACTGTTAACTGTAAATGACCAATTTAAAACAACATGTGTATTTGTATAAAAATAAATCTTTCAGATACAGATGAAAGGGATTTTTTTTAAGGTTCATGTTTTCTTAATTTTCTAAAATAATAAATATAATTTTTCTTGGACATTTCTCATTATACATTTTCACCACGAAAATAACTTCCACTTCCACTTTTAAATGTGAAATTATACATTCATGTGAGTGATTGCACTTCATCTGAGTTGATTCCACACAGATTTATATTTTTCCTAACACTCAACGGCTGTTAATAATCATCGTGATTGTATATGAAGATCATGTATGAAAATAAACTCTACATTGATTACTTGGCACAAGTTAAAAATCACACTTTTTATCCGTTACTATTTTTCCGGTAATACATGCGAAAGCTGCCTCACCAGGTTATTACATAAAAAAATCCATATTGTGCTCATGAAGACATCTGACCTCGGCTACGCACTACTGGTCACACATTTCTCAAATAATCACATTCAAGCCGGTATCAGTACCATGACATTCTTAGTTGCTGGAGGTAGAGGTCTGTGGAAGTGCAGTTCCCTGATGCTCCACCTGTGGGAGCTGCTCCCTCCAGTATGTGAACTGGCTAAAAGTATCAGAGCATGGGAAATCTGAGGAAGAGGAGCGCATCTTCAGGGGGAACACATGGTCCACTACCTCACCAAGGCGAACATATCTGAAGAGAAAAAGTGAAAATATGGAATCATTAGCTTGTAAAAATTAAGAAAAAACTCAATTAACTTACGAAGAGATGTTGGTCTTTGCATGTTCCTGCACCAGCTCTCCCTTAGGGTTCACTGTAAAAATCCTATTCAGTGGCACCCCGACTTCTTTGTAAGAGTAGACATCCTGAGAGACAAACAAAAAATGTTAAAACGCAAGAAAGAAAAAGAGAGAGAGCACAATCAAGACAGTGAATTTTCACCCATTTTTATATCCAGTATAATGCATTGTATTTTATATGTAAATCTAAAAACCTTTTTAAGCATTAGGAACATAATTTTCTCCAATTGAACAGCAGGGGGCATATTTTCACAATTGAAACGTTAGATAAAGAAGAGTTGCAAAGCATTTAATGTTTGTGTATAAAGATGTTTTATACCAAGGCTTATAATAAATAGTCTTAAATACTTACATATTTTGTTTGTCACAAATTACCTATGATTCCTTAATGACCTCCAGGTCATAATTATCATATAACTATAATATAAATATTATATATTATAACTTTTTTTGTTTCAATAAAATTAACATAAAACTAAAGGATATATTTATTTTTGTTTTTAGGATGTTCTAAATATACTTTCAGATGACCTTATTTACAACATTTGATAAGATTTTTTTGTCATTAACTTAAACTTTTTTTCTCTTTGTTGCATCTATCTTTTGGCCAAATGGAAATTTTGAAATGTTATTGTCTATCCTGGATCTAGATAAAAACTCCAACTCTTTCTGACACTTTTGAAATCTTATTATACATTTTATTTGTTAACAGACACGCTTTCTTTTGTAAAAAAAAAAAAATAGAGTTATTTCAGTTTCACGTCATGCTGAATATCCGACCCTAACTTTATCGTTATATTGTAAACAGAACGTGCAAACGTGTTCCTACCGTGGGTCTGTTTCCAAACGCTGCATAGAAAGGCTCCTTGTTGGGGTAGAAAAGATTCTTGATATCATTCAGACACTCAACCTTGAACTTTTCTGGCTTCTTCTCAATCACCTCCCTGTCACACACACACACAATGAATTAATAATCATTCTTGACTTGTAGCAGGCATTTTTTTAACTAAAGAACTAAGTGTGAGTGTTAGATACCTATGCAGAGCTGAGAAGAGGCTGCTGGGACTCAGCAGGACCGGACCAATAGGAAGCATTGTTCCTCTCTCGTTGACCCAGTGGAGGTAACCCCTGGTCATGTCCGCCATGCCGATTGCTCTCGCCGAACAGTACAGAAACTTGTAGCCATTCCTGGTTGAAAGAGCAATGTTAGCAAAAACTGTTAATAAAGTGAAAACAATATTTTTATCAATCTTCTTTTGTTGTCTATGATACGTTTAAATAAGGTTATATTTCTACGTCGCCGCAGGAAATTCCGATGTCATCATTTCAAGATAACATTTATAAGGGTCACACAGTCTTTTATGAAACTTTCTTGATACTTTTTAATGATATCATTACAAAAAGAGTAAATTATAGACTCAATATTCAATTTGATGACAGAAAAATGAGTCATTACAAGTTGTGGAAGATCAATTGAATTGAAATTCATCTTAACTGTTACTAATACTGATCTTATATCCGGTTTAAATACAAGGCATAGACGGATTTTAGGTTTTAAGGCATAATCCTGAAAATCTGGGAGGGAATGTTAAATATTCACGCAAAAAATTCCATTGTTGCTTACTGGCTGACTTTGTGGTAGAGTTGTGCAATTCCCTGGTGGGTCCAGTCTTTCCCCAGGGTGGGCAGAATGTGACCGAGGGTGTCGGATCTGAGATAAAAAAGATGTTGTTAATAATTGAATATACTAAAGAAACAAGCACACACACACACACACCTGGTGATGGTTCCATCGATGTCAGAGATGATGATCTTGTCGTCCCAGTTCCACAGATATATGGTTCCCTGGCAACGGCAGGTTCCCTGGTACTGGGTAGTGACGCTGTACACGATGTCGTTTGGACCATCCTGCAGCTGAAGTGAAACCTGCATGTACAACAGATATATTTTAACATTGTGCATCATTTAAAAAAAACATGAGTTTATTACTAAAACTAAAGTTCTCACCAGCTGCTCTGACGTTAGTCGGAGCGTCTTCTTGTAGAACACGCCCCCTGTAGTAAAGCCAGGTTCGGACTGGACACTTTGAGAGGCTGCCCGGTGATCTTCATCGCTTGAGGATGACTCGTCTTTAAGTCTGCAGTCAAATATTAAAAACGTTTAAAATCAGAGCAACATTCCCAAAGATTTAGTTTAAAAGCCCCAATCCGTAAGATTTAAAAAAGTGTGTCTGGTTCCCCCTGGTGTCTGAATGGTGTAAGTGCCCTCAGAAAACACATGGCTTTTCATTTCTTTTAGCTCCTGTACAATAATTCTAACTAAGAATCTTAAATATAGAAATTAGCATTCCTACCTGGTCAATGTTCCAGAAGGACAGCCAGACCCAAGGTCAGAGGACTCCTGTGTGCCAAAGAACTGTTAAACACAGTTCTTCTGCATAAATCAAAAAGAAACATTACCGATTTAGTGCTGTTGTTCCTGCCTCTCCAGGAGAACCACCACCTCCCTCCCTTTCTTGGCATTTTCTCCTTCATGATGTTCTCGACTGCAGCCTGTCATAGAAGACGCACAAAAAAGAAAAAAAAACACGAAAGATACAACACTTTAAAAAAAGGCTTAAACAAACCAGATACTATTAAATAAAGCAATATGTTGATGTAGGGAGATGAAGATGTAAAAGGATGATTGTCTTGGACGTACAGAGTTATAGCCCAGCATCCCACTCAGACAACAGAGAATAAATTCAAAGGCGGAATAAATATAACCAAAGCAGGAAGACTAATGAGGGATGATGATGTGATGAAAACACAGTGAGGAGAAAACAAAAGAGAAAACGTAAGTAATGTTAATACAGTTTTCCATGGTACAGTTAGTAAAAATGATTCTATACATGCAATGTATGAGGTTAAAGATTGTACAAGTTAGATGTTATATTTAGATTGCATCTCATGTAAAAAAGTCTCTGGAAGAAACTGGCACGTTAAGATGTTTACTTGTCGTTCGCTTCTAAATTTGGTTAAAAGACGTTACGATGTGTATCAATGTCGCACCTTTGGCAGAGGTTTCTGGAAGGCTTGCATGGCCAGCATGATGGGAGCAGCAGTGCTCCAGTTATAGTAGCTGAGGAACACAATGTATCTCAGTCATGATCAGCAGTAAACAAGCAGTTTTCCTTTGATTTGAAAACATATAGTTGTGTTTTGACTTACTTTGAACCAATTTTCACCACCAAGTTGGGGTCGTCGATGAGTGAGGGGTTCTCCACAAACTGCTGGTACGATATGATCTTCGCATGGAACTGTTCTGTAGGCACAAAACAAAGTCGGTTAAACACAAACCCAAACTCTTTTTGTGAAAGAGGAAGGCATACCTTTGGTGATCTCCCTGTTTTCAGAGAGTCCTCCACACAGAGAGATAGCGATGGACGGCAGGTCCGTCATCTGGTCTGAGTAGCTGTCCACCCCACTGTCCCCTCCAGAGCTGACCGACTGCGGGGACAGACTAGTGTCGTGAAGACCCTGGTCCGAGTTGCTCCTCTGTGCTGCACCTCCATCACTGACAATTATATTCTGTTAGTTCAACTGTTTATCAGAACCATGCAATGTTTCTTTTTTTAATCTTTCGAACCTCTTGGGGAAATAAAGGGCAGCGACTTCTGGCTCCAGGCCTGTGATGTCATCAAGATATACTCCATCTGAACCAAGATGGCGACTTCTTTTATCTGTTTTAAAAGCAGTGAGAAAAACGTTAAAAAAAAACAATAACCATGGATGTTTGCAAATAAAGTCAAAGGAACATTACAAACTAAAATATAGATTTACTGAAATGATTAAAAAATAGGAAAATATAGTTAATAAGGTTGTTAAAAATAGTTATTCTACATGATAATGGTGCTAAAAACAAGAGTTTTGAATATAAAATGTAATCAATCAATTGATCAATCAATTACATATTGTTGCTTTGAATGTTGATGTAACCTTTTTACCTGATTAACCTCTATTGACTTGCTTAGTGTATATAATTCTTATTATATTTATTGGTATTCCAAGCCATAATCATTCTGTACACATGGCTAAAACTATCAAAAGACTTTCATCTTTCTGACTATCGTGTTGTGTCTGTTTAATCTTCAAAAAGTGACAAAATAAAATAAAGAAAAAAAACGTATGGCTGCTGTTGACGTAAATGCATTAGAACATTCAAAATGATGAATGTGATCTTTAAAATTCACGGCTAAAACTGATCTGTTGTCTCACCTTTTTTCTTGGAAGGTGATTCGTTCTTGGCAGCCCGAGACTCCTCGTTATAGGATATTACGCAAGCGCCGCCACTTGAAACTGTCGTGACTGGTGCGTCAGAGATATTCGTCCCAGACTCCGAACCCGCTGGCTCTGCTGCCGCTTCATCCGATAGTCGCATCGAGGACATTTCGGTGCAGCTTCTGCTGCATGTTTCATGAGTGATGACTCGGAAGTGTGTGCTCTCTGAAACCGGGATGGAGACTTGCGTAGGTTCGGGTTTGGCCGGAGGGAAAGAGGGCTAGAGAAAAAACAATTGATGCAGATGAGATTAGATAAAGTACATGTGCATGCTGGGATTTTTCTTTAACTTACAGTGGCCGCCTGAGGAAGTTCTCCCCATGCCCAGTGCATCGCTGGATCCTCAGCTTCGGTCGGCTTCATCATGAGCTCAGAGTTGCTTTTGGATAAGGTGGGAAGGGAGTGTCCAGAGCTGAGGAACGTCGGTCCAGATAAGACATGGTTAGATCTCTAGATTAAAGTTTATTGATTTCAAGAGAAAGGTTTTCTCAATATATCTGAATTAATTAAATGTTTATTATCTTAAAAGAGATCAATAAATTAAATGTAAAATAGACAAATGTTATTTTATTAATCATATAGCCTTAAGTCATATAGGAAAAAAAATATTTTGGTGGAACATTTTAATCATTTACTTATTCATTATCAATTAATATTACCACGCAATATTAGCAGAACTATGACTATTATGTATGTAAAATAAATGGTTGTATTGAATTAATTCGATTTTATAAATCAATCAAATGTCACAATGTTTTTGATGAAATCACCTCTGCATTGGACCCCACTCTCCATCAGAGCGAGTGTAGACGCCACTCTGTTTAAATGAACTGCTGGTGGCACCGCTCGCTGTGTCATCTCTCTTGGCTTCCAAGGAAAACATTCTAAATGACAAATGAAAAGATCCATTACTGTGAAGATAAATGCTTCCTTAACATGATTAGGCAGCAGCACATGGAACAAGATGTACCACTTCTATTATTTCTGATAAAACATCTCCTGGATAAATTTATGAAAGATAGACTTTAGATTTATAAAAAAAAAAAAGGTTAAGGTTAACTTGGTAAGCCAAAATAGTAAAATCAACTGTTTACCGGTTTGACAGTTTTTGCAATAGATCCCTTTGTCCACAGAGGGCGCTGTTGTTTAGCATAAAATCATTTGGGTCAACAGAAGCAGCTACACAACACAGCTCAGACTTTTTCAATTAGACGCTACTATACACTGTCACACACAGTCCTGGAAAAACACAAAAACATCTACGTACACTTTTCAACCCATAATCGTTGTTTGCCATATGAAATTGGATTTTCTAATCAGTGCTGGAGGATTTTCTGCTACAGAGGACACAAGTTCTATTAGCACTTCCCCAAAAACTAATTTCGGTGATGCATTGTGTGGTTTATCTGACTTCCTCCAGTGAGCAACGCTTCTCCCATTCTCACATGTCCCTCCTATGATTCTATAATTCCCATCTTATGTCATTTTTACTCACCTACTGCTGTCCATCTCCGTCCCTTCATCTGAGCTGATGTCCATCGTGAACATGTCATCGTCCTCTGAGTACTCTCCACTTTCCTCTCTCTTCATGCTGTCTGGCCTGGTTTTCCTTCTCCTCTTCCTCCTCTTCTTCATGGAATCTCCAGTGGTGCCCGTCGAGCCCAAGGTCTGTACACTAGGTCCGGCACTTTTCCCCATCAGAGCGGAGCTCATGAGCAAGGCTCCCTCTGACAATATGGGAGAGGTGGCCAGGTAAGAAGGAACCACTTCCTGTTGACGATAAGGATCAGAAAGAGATAAGTTTCAACACATTTCAACCAATTAATACACTAAAGTTTATTTTATAGCAAAACTATACTATTCATAATCTGTGATCCATATAGTATTTCTGGACGAATGAGAAACAATTACAATAATTCATATTATTGTTTGGAAATGCACTTTCCTTTTCCATAGTACAACATTTAATTCAATTAAAGCAAATAAACTTTCAGACAAAGATAACAGACAAGACAACAAATGGAAACATATTATCCTATAATTTCTTTAACTGAAAACAGACCCACCATAGAGATAAAATATATCAAATGTTTTATGAGCATTGAACAAAAAGGATTTTTGTTATTTGTTATATACAAAATTATAATTGAAATGCTCCTTGGAAATGATCCGTACTTGATCAGTATTAGACTGTCTTTCAAAATAACTTGCTTTAACATATTTACCATTTTGAGACGTGAGCGTTTTCATAGTGTGTACTTATTATTTCTGTGGGATAAGAAGGATTAAATAACTTTGTGTTCATACAGAAAGTAGTTTTGGTTCGAACAATAATATTAATGACAAATATGATATTATCAGAACCAGAAACTTGTATTGCCCATGTTGTAAAGACAACATTGGATTTTGTGTACTGTCAGTACAGAATAAAAGAATGAAAAAAGAAAACACACAAAATAAGCAATGGAATAACAGAACCAAGCACAAAGCCATTTTGCGGCAGCTATTTTGAAAACTGGATGAAAAGTTGAAACTTCAATTAGGTAGTTGATGTAGAAGTATTTTGCTGACATTCCTTCCTTATGTTTTTCTGAAATGGGTGGATATTGTGATGTAACTACAAGACAGTAGGAGTCGGGTAGTGTCTCTAAATGTGTCGAAGAGATGATGATGTAAGGGCCTTAGTTTTTAAAATAGAAAGGGTAGAGAACTGAAATGTACTTTCATATTTTTGCCTGTTTCCAAAGTGTGAAACGCAAATAACAAAGCAGTTTCTATTAATAAAAACCATTGAACAATTACAACAACAAAACAGGCTGAGAACTGACTCTTGTTAAAACTGAGCTAGTTTAATTTTCTTTTACTAAATAAACACTCAGGACTGTGAGATGAATCTGAATGTTGTGCATATGTTCTATTAGTGAATCTCTTTACTTATGTAAGTCTAATAGTTACGGACAAATCATTATAGCTGATAAGAGCCTGTGAAATGTGATCTTGTTAGCGGCTGGTGGCTTGAAAATCAGAGCAGTGATAATAATCATTCTGTCGTCCAGAGGAGGTTACAAAACAAGCTGTTAGATATTACATGTTTTACAGCTTTTGTTGTTAAAACAGTGCTATGTAACATTGCAAAGATTGTTTCTGGCTCCCTCTATTGTTTGTACAGTGTAATTGCTTTGTTGCAGAAGCATAAGTGTCTCTTAACCAGGCTCCACATTTTACATTTTGTAGCAAGAACAAACGTTCAAATGTTCTTGTTGAGTCAGTTTTCTTCTTCAGCCACGATAAAAATGAATGCAACTGCCGTCTCCGACATACTTTCATAAAGCAGTTTTGTGGACTGATCCACTGTTTATATTACTGAAAGAGAAATGTACTGTGAATTATAAGTGTGAAAATATAACTAAACTAAATTAAAAAAAAGGGAAATGGTCTAAAAATGTTACTTGGTGGTGCTTTGTTGTGGTTATCAAAAGCAAACAACGTCATGTCATGTCCAAAATATAGGAAAAGCCATTTATTCCTCTTTTGAACTTGGACTTTCATTTATGAATTTATATTTAAAAATTATAAGTAAAAACAAACTTAGCTAACTTTGATGCATGCACATCTTCAATAAAATATGTTTTGTATGCAAACCCATAAACTACATTTACACTTTGCATGTAAGCAGAGTCAAAGGGTTATCTGATAGTCTCCTCAGCAGATTGTAGCCAATGTGAGCTGTTGCAACACGCTGTTCCAACCTAATGTTTTCTTCTTGGAAAGAGGGAAGACTTTCCAGGAGGAGTTGCCGACTCAGGGGAATACAAATGAGTGTGTAAGGAGAGCGAGGAAGCCCTGGAAAGGGGTAGGGAGGGAAAAAGAATAGGAACAATCTCGACATGTGGTCGACCACACTCGCTCACGTTTTCCATTTCCAAGAATCCAGACATAGAGCACTCCTCCTCCTCCTCCTTCTCCTCCCCTTGTTCTTCTACAACAAAGAATCTGACTCCATATCAATCCGTCACATGACTTTGCAGCGCAAGCTCATAGTCACCACTGCTTGTTTACACTCCAGCTGCACTCTTTCTCACATGCTCGTGAACGTGTGGACGTCTTTTATTATGAAAGAGTGAACAATTTTTATCATTGGAGACTTCCTGAAAACACTTTTCGCTTCTAAGAAGTGAGAGCCACATTTTTTTGGTTGTTTACTCTAAAGGTTTTCAAGCTGCTGCCAGGATCCAGAGTCCAGTCTTATCACATTTGGATGTTTCCCACAATAAATAGCTCCGTTAAATCACGGGTTATAGTGCCGTACTGAAGTCCAATGTATATTTAATGTAGTCAATGAATTAAATATAGGTCACGGCGCGGAGCCAAGTCTATGCTGCAGTGAACAGAGGAATGCTGTTCGACCAAAAAGGGAAAGGAAGAAAATTCCAGACTGCTCCGCCAAACCTCTACACACATGTCCGTTTTTGAAAACTACTACGCCTGTGTGTGTGTGAGAAGGAAGAGGAGAAGAAGTGCCCGAGGCTTGTAAACAAGGGTGTGTCTTGGTTTTACAGCTACACAATGTTGATTCATGTTTTTTTTTCAAATAATAACTGTGATCATTTGAATCGGAAAGTATTTAAAGGAATAGTCAAATGTTAATTTAGGTAATGAACAGAAAGTACTTGTTAGCTCTATGCAGGACATATCAAGTGTTACATGTTTATTAACACTTAAATCCTGCTGCAAATGTATAAACCATATGCCTTATTTTGCTATAAATTATTTAGCTAATAATTAGTTTTTACCCCTACACAACTGACCCTTAAATTATATTTTCTTATAAAACACATGGAGTTCTAGGTCGCTGAGTGACAGGTGGTTGGTGGTTGTCTGCAGAGGTAAATTAGGACGGAGGAAGATGAGCCCGGAGAGGTCCTTGGGATTCAGACAGAGTCCATGATGAGGGGTGTCAGGTGTCTGCACCAGTGGAGCCGTGAGTGGATGTTCGGCGAGAGGGCGAAGCTTAATGTCGGCTGAGGGAGTCGTCTACACTTTTGTCTTTATTATCCGATGGAATATCTTTTAAGAAATAATCTTAATGTAACAGGAACAAATAGAGACACTTATTTTATCGTTTATAATTATTGTTTAATATTCCCAAATTAGCATCTTCACCTTTCCCCCAATTATTTATCTCTTTTATAATATTGTATTTTATTTAATTGATTTAAACTTATATTGTATTTCCACAACTTCACAAAGGAAAATTGTGTTTTTTCTTTACATCATAAGCAATTCATTTTTTTCTGATTCTGAAATATAAAACGAGTACATAAATATATTAATAAAATACTGTCAAGATGTTAGAATGTTGTGAATTATAATGATGCAGGTGAAAGTGAGACAACTGACTTACTGACAACTGACTAAACACTGCTGTGTTGCAAGGATTATTACAAAGTTTTCTCCTTAAAAGATTATAGTCTTCTTTTATTTCACCACGGATGTTTCCTTTCTTTCCTTTAATGACATTAGAAACTCAAACTTATTATATCCAAAAGTGTGGATTTTTTTGGTCCCTCACCCTAAAAATGATCAAAAAACTATTTAAAAAATGTATCTTAGTCTTCTTAAATCGTTTTTTCACACCTTTTTCGCATTTCTTTTTCTTGGGTTTTGGTTTTAGCCCCTCAAAGAAGTCTCAGAACATTATGGGGACCTTTAGGAAATACTTGCCCACCTTTGAACTACTAGTTTATGAAATATAAAATCCGTACCTGGTCATTTTCAGTCTCTTGCACGAAAAAAGCCTCTCCATTTTCCCCCAACTTCATATGCAGATTCACAGCCTCTCCATTAATCTCCATGTCCACCTGCGTGAAAACCAACCATTACACATGAGCAAGTGTCGGCCGTTAATTTAAAAGGGAGTTCATTAGGTTTATACTCTTACCACTTTCTCGCGTGACCGCAGGACGCCCATCTTTCCAAAGCGCACGTGGAAGGGCGAACAGTGAAGCGTTCCATCAGGCTGCCTAACAACTATGACGTCAATGCAGCCCGAGAGCGTTGCGGGGTTGAGGCCTCGGTACAGTTCTTTGACCTGGACAAACACCTGTCCCGCCAACTGGCCCACGTAGTTCATGGTCTGGCGCGTCTGTTGGTGGAGACAGTGGCCGAGAGGTTAATGGAAGAAACGCATAAAAAAAGAGAATTTAGAATCTACTTCTATAGTATTAAAAGTTCATTCAGAAAAGGGATGTTTTCATGAATTGTTGAGTTCTCTGCCTGTCAATCATCTTTCATACGGACAAGTGACTTTGAGAACAAGACTCCTTGTCTGGAATGGCGTGAAGCTATTCATACAATCTCAGAGAGAGGTCAGCTTAACTTTACACGCAAGGCATAGCAGTCCCCGGGTAGAATTTGTCGACTTGAACCCGTTGATACATTAACCTTCTTGTTCCATCCTTGATCCTGATTTCTATGTTTGGATCAAATTACAAACACGTCCTTCACTTTTTACTTCATACAGTCTCCCAACTTTATATTTTACTTTTTAGAACACTGTTAATTAATACATTTGATTTAAAAATTGAATAATTTGAGTCCGTTTTTTTTTTATCTTATTGCTCAAAATTAATTAGAAATAAGTAATTTGCACATAGAGGGCGCAGTGGTTGGCTTTGTCGCCTCACAGCAAGAAGGTTGCAGGTTCAATTCCAGGCCGAGCCAACCTTTCTGTGTGGAGTTTGTATGTTCTCCCCGTGTTGCGTGATCAGAGGTTGATAGAGAACTTCGGGAAATTGTCCATAGGTATGAGAGTGTGTGTGTGAATGGTTGTCTGTCTTTGTGTGCCCTGCGACAGACTGGCGTCCTGTCCAGGGTGTCTCCTTCCTCTCGCCCTATGATACTGGGATAGGCTCCAGTCTCCCCGCGACTCCGGTAAGGGATAAAGCGGTAAACGATGAATTAATTAATCAATACTTATGATACATATGATATATTATAAATTAAATACTAAGTTATATTACATTTCAAGCACAATAAAATATTTTGATTACCTTCATCTATTTTTTACATTTTCTTTAAATGTTTTTAGCTTTCCCTGCGTTAGACATCAAGTTCAAATACAAAAACAACATAACAAAACGTGTAATCAAACACAAACTAGTATGCCTTTTCAATCATAGTTGTAGTTATTGTGATTTCTATAAGTCTTTATTTTTATTATAAATAATAGTAATAATTGGGTGAAGAACTCAAGGTGCTGCCACAACCCCTTAAAGATGATCACCGGGGAGGAGACCCCAGCTACGTCTAAGTGAAAAAAGAAATCAGTCCTGTGACCTTTAAATGAACATGTAAATGCGGATGAAACTGAAACTAGAGACTATAAGAGTTTCATGTAGACAGATACTTCACCGCATGAAATTCTATCTAATTGTTTCCCAGTTTTGTTTTGCATGACAGACAAACCTGTCTGCACGGTATGATGTCATCCACATCGACAAGTACAACAGAATACATTTTAGAGACTCTCCAACAGTGAGCAAAAGTAAGAAGATACATATTAACAACCTGTTTACAAGAGACAAACGCAGCAGTTACAGTATACGTTGAAAGCTGTTGATGTTGCATTACAGAGGGTAAGACAATGGTCACGTTGTAGACACTGACAGTACACATGTGCTGCCTGAAATACATAACATGTCCCTCACACTCCACTGGTGTTGACAACAGACCCGACCATGAGTTTGTATGGATGGTAACTGATTTATCGGTGGAAGCACATGTGAATCAAACAAACTATTTTACATTTTTAAGCTTTAAATAGATAGAAATAAAGGATACTATGAATGTTTCTTCAGCTTAGGCCAAAATATTTTTGGAAAAGTTACGAAAAAAAGTACTAGAATAAAACACTGTCATATTAGCTATTTCAACTCCTGTATTAACATATATTATCATATTTAGTGATGTATTATTACAACAGCATCTAGAAAGTTCTTGATGAAGTAAATGACTTTTTTAAAACTGTAATAACAATCAGGCTTTGACGTCGACCTAATTGTGGGAAGAGGGGGTCAACCCTTGACTATGTTGGCTGAGGTCCCAGAAATAATTGTAGCAGTGAGGGAAAGAGAGGGTTGGGAACCGGTCCAACAGAACCCCTCCACCCCCCTTCGTCCTGCTGGCATACACTTTACACCGATGCAGACAGGCTGGAACAAAAACTTTCCCAGTCTGAATCTTCCACCGCCTTGAATCTGTCATTCCTCTGGGAGTTGGGCTACAAAGCTGCAGACAGATTATCAAAACAGACTCTTTTTTTTTCTCTCATCAAACGTGCTGCAAAGTTCCTATAAATAGAACTTGTAGATGAAAGTAAAATGAGGAACCTTTTACATGTACCTTTTTTTTCCCAAGTTGTTGTTTTGAAAATGAATGAATATGCAGCATTTCAGGATGTAATGGCTATATTGAATCAATAATATTCTATTCTCTGCAGTCGATAGTTGTTTTTAAAACAGTGATCTGGCCTTAAAAAGGGTAAATAAGATTACATTTTGATTGAAGACATTAACTGTACCAAATTAATTTTGTATTATTTTAAATTGCAGTATAAAACACGCTTTAATCTCAGACTATACGCTTAATGTACATAGAAGAACACATTGAAAATATGCATGTTATTAAATTGTCAATAAACGCAGCATCTTCTTACCTCCTTGTTATGTATACGTAGACGAGCGACTCCTCACACTCGGTGAATGACAGTCAAAAAGGTCATGATAACATCATGTCTCCTGGACTACTGACTGCATTGAAAAGGTCTTAGTCTCAGCTAGTTACTGGAAAAAAAAAATCTTATCTGCTATTGTCGAACATCAAACTGACATTTCTCCTCGTGTGCCCCCTTAGCACGAGCGCAAGGAGACTGACTCCTCGGTGGGTGACGTCACGAGGAGCTATACCCCGCCTACCGACCAATCAGCGTCGAGCTGTGGTGTTGTGAAAAACAGGGACGACGACGACAATGTGGCAACTCGTTTAAATGATTCACAAATACTATTTCGCAACGTTTTGTTTTTTCCCGTTGTGATAATTATTACAGAGAAATAAGTAAATATATAATGTGTGAGTTATTAATTTAAAAAATATTATTTCTTTTTAAAAAAAATGGATAAGTAATTATCAACGTAATACAACCGATTCAAGTTATAGTGAAGTTTAGTTGTTTTTAATAAAAAATAAAGCAATTTAATACTGTGTGGAAAAAAAAACATCCACTTAAAAATGTTGCCACGACGAGATTTTTTAATTGTTTTTCTTCCTCCTTGAGCCATAGAATATGTGTGACGTCATCGCCTGAAGCCAGTAGCAATGAGCCGATCTTTCTGACCAATCACAGGCCAGTGTGCTGCCACATGCGACGCTTGCAAGGCATGTGAAACAGTTGTGTGTGTGTGTGTGTGTCGTGTGTGTTTGTGTGCTTATCTGAACAGGAAGTGGTTGAGTAAAGTATACAGGCCTTTGAAAATACAACACTGAAAATCTCGAGTATTCATCATCAAGACAGTTGCATATAGACAGAACATTACCACGTGTGTGTGTGTGTGTGTGTGTGTGTGTGTGTGTGTGTGTGTGTGTGTGTGTGTGTGTGTGTGTGTGTGTGTGTGTGTGTGTGTGTGTGCTTGGTTGCCTTTGTGTGTTTTCTTGGAAAATGCTCCCCCTGTACATGAGCCCAAATAATTGATGTACTCCATATTGTAGTGTCACGTGCAGCTTCTGCAAGCATGTGTGTGTGAGGCCGTTGTGGGTCTTAACAGCCCTTTATACGGTGCTAAGGTAGCTTTATACTCAATTATCATGCAAATGTTCTAAAGTGAAACTGAAATCTCACATTAGTCTTTACACTAACGTGCATGTTTGTTCAGTTAAGATTACTCTTGATATTATATGAGGAACTAAAGGTTTTGTTATTTATTTTAGATTTTACACAACTTTGATTCTTATCTTATCGTATAGAAAAATCAATGTCATAAGATGCTCTTCACAATTACTTCACACTGTTATCCGCTTGCTAAGCTCGCAAAAATACAAATTAGTTATAAATACTCATCGCTTTACATTACATTTATACCAACCAAAAATACTTAATAAACCAGGTCAAAGGTTGCTTGAGACCTTGGCTCCTGCAACGGTTATACACCGTCTTTGTTGACACATTAAGACTTATGGTTTTCGTAAAACCAAGAAGATTATTATGGTATGTATTTTTTAATTATTTAAATACAATTAAAAGTATGTATATCAAGGAAATAATTCTAATTATAAATCAATTTGTCAACTTATTTTGTAAAAAAAAAAAAAAAAAGTCTGTGCGTTGGTTCTTTACGAACATGGGGAGAATGTCCATGACTATAAAGTGGATACAAAGAGAACTTGATTTAACGCCAAAATAAATCTCCTTGCCAAATGGAAATTTATTTTGAATTCTGAAAGAAGCCAGCTGACAATGGTGAAAGAAAAAAAAAATCAAATTCAGAGATGTAATACTTTTTTAATTTGCTTACTACATAGTTTTGGTTTTGCCATTGGTGTTGTTGTGGTGGACCTAAGCCAAAATGACTGTCAGCTGCTTGACAAAGTTGAACCAGTGCACACCGATGTTGTCTGAGTGTGTGGGTGGTTTGTTTAGTTGCTTGCATTACCTCTTTAACCCTCTGACCTCTGACCCTGCTGCCAACCTCGTATTTAAGTTATAGTCTGCTGTGACAGTACACCCTTGCATTTTACGTGTACATACTGTATTATTATCAGAGTACAATTGGTATCAGTATATCTTATAATAGATAACTTGAGCTTCCATTCTTCCATTCATCTGTTTATAATATACACTGTCTTATAAATATAGGACATAAACATGAAATACAGTTTTATTTTCATCCTGAAAGCCACCAAATGTGTTCAATTTACAGCTTGCAGCTGTTCAGGATTACAAATCAGCCACATTGGCATTAAAATGGTGTAAATACAACACATTTTTATAGTCATTCAGACATCAATCTACTGATATATTGCTGTAACAGTATGACTTAACATCTTGGTAATTTTGTTATTACCTCTCCTGTTTATGTGATGACATTTTTAGCAGCTGTTGGTCACTTAATATCTGTGCTATTAGGTAATCTAGGGACACACAGTTTTCAGGATCGTCTTACTTTTCCAAGCAGAGATAAAGTTTGTTTCATAATTCAGTGTAGTCGGCAGCTAGTGTTAAGAACCACAGAAACACTCAAAGCATAGATATCATGTATATCAGCTGTTCATTAAGCGGTCGGAGATGATTCTAACACCTGATGTTGACCTACAGTATTTGCTCACTCCATCTGGAGGAGTGACCATCTATGGCCTCACTCTCAGCTCGGCCAATCAGACGTCTACGAAGACTGGCTGGTTGAACAGGAGACGACCTCAATTTCCGTGGTATTATGGGTCAATTTTCTGTTTGCTTGACTCATATCTGCTGCCAAAATAGCAGAGTCGATTCTAAAAGTGGCATTTTGAAAGCCATAAGGACCACCCAGTCATTATATTTATAAGACCTCTATAGTTATCATTAGACATTTCGCTCATAAAAGATTTATCCTGAGTCACACAGTGACAACAGAACATGCTGCTACAGGTTTTGAGACTCCAGTCGAGTTTTTTCTTTTCTACCAATATTTGTTAGACGCAGTTGTATATACACCTTAATTGATTATTATTCAATTTGATTTAAAGTCATTTTTTTCAAGAAGCAAGGAACACTTTATAACTGTTTTTAATATATGTTGTAGCTTTTGTAACTTGTATAACATTATAAACAGAATTTTTGCAATGTTTACACCTTTTGATAACCATGTTAAAGCAGATTTTATATACTATATACTATATTTTATATTATAATACTGAATTTCCCCTCGCGGGACAAATAAAGGATTTCTGATTCTGATTTTCAACGCCTTGTGATCAATTGCATCATATATTGTTTTTTACTCTTTTCACTTTCCCAGTTCTCCAGGAAGACCAGCTGACCAGTGAGACTTGTTGCCGCGACAAGGCTGGTTATATAACCCTCTTAGGAACTTGGTTCGCATCGTGGCCTGTGATTGGCTCTGGCCGCTCAGGTCTGACAGTCACAGGATTCACTGGAAATATTTACATTAGTATCTACTGCTGAGGAATGTTGGAGTCAAAAGTTCAATGCTCCAGGCACCTCTCAGTAAAAAAAAGACATGATAAAAAAATGTATATATATATTTCGACTTTCAGAAAGAAAAAAAATGTCATCAAAGGGACTGCACAAGTTTAAAGTTGCAGCCTGAATGTATTGCACAAAACTACTTAATTTATTTCTCCAGGGTGTAGAATAAAACATGCCCTTCTTAATTATTGTAATTATAAATGTATAATAGTAACAGCAACTAATCTGTTGATTTAAGTGTGTCTTAAATAGATGTTGGACTCTATTGTATCATCAGTATGTGTCTGTTTGGTCAAAACTCTCTTTTCATTGAAATATTTACATTAGAAAAAGGTTTTTTTGGAGATTACATTTTGTTTACCATAACCATGCCCACTGTGCTGTGATTATTCAAGGATCAAGGTTTGTCACCGTGCGTTATCAATTCCCATATGTGGGAGCCGGAACATATCGTAGATGGACTGTTTAATCTAGATTTTTGCTTTTTGGCTCAGCTTTTTCTTCAGAATGACATATTGATGCAGTGATTTGTAATTGAAGATGTTGTCCTGATCATATGCTCCAACTCGACAAGATTTCCAGAAAACCTGGGAATGATCTCATCTGCATCCTGGACAAGACATTCAACTTATTTTCTGAACGATAACAATGATTTAATCTCCGCTGAGGGGATTGATGAAATGCTGAGGCTATGAATTTGTGGACCCAAATGAACTGAACTGTGAATGAGTGGGAAATAAACAATAATGAACTTCATTTTATGGCAGAATCCATTGGTTTGAGAATACATTTCGTTATTACCTCCTCACCATGACATTCTTTTGAATATCAAGCCGCTCTGACTTTATCTCACACGCTTAACTCTCACTTTCCTAGCTGTATAAAATCACTGTATTAATAAAAGTCATCAGTCAAAAGTCTCAACCGTTGCGTCGCCATTATAACGAGAACAAGTTCCACTTTACCCAGCTCCAGGTGGTGTCCGGGCCGTATCGTTCAGCCTCATCGAAGTAGTCGTCTTCCTCTGATGATGTCATGAGTCCATGTTGTGGGAGACTGGCCTCAGATCTCTATTTTTTACTCTTTTTCAGTAACAGAAAAGTGAAGATAATGTCTGTTGAAAGTCAGAACTCAGTCAGTGTCTTCTCTCTGTGAACAGCCCCACTGCTCTGAGCAAGTGGCCGGTGTCTTACTAAATTTACCTGGTAAGAAACCTGACACTGTCCTGCAGTGGTCATCATCTACCAGACCCTCTTAAGGCATTCAAGGAAAGGAGAGGAGGGAAGGGGGCACCTGTCATATTGCATGTTTAAATCTAGGAAATGTGTCCCTCACTTCTGCTTTAACACTGACAAACATCTCACCTCAGTCAAAACTCAAATTCCATCAGCAATTCCACTAAATCTCAGCAAGAATCTGCATATCTCTGTGTATATGTAGTTCAGGTCAACTCACAGGAACACCTGTTGTTGCTGTTGACCTCGTGTTAGAGCCTCCACGACATTCAGACAAGATCAAGTTACACAAGGGTTTATGTTCAAGTCACTCTGGTGCCCCCGAGACTGGTCCAGTGGCCGCTGTAATCTATATGCCGCTGGGAGTGAGTTTGAAACCGTTAACCCTGGATTCTTGAAACTACAGCCAACACCGCCATCTAGTGTTTGTCAGTTTGATTACACTGAAGTCTCGCAAAATTAAAGAAGATTCTACATTTTTCTTTTATTTTCCCTTGTCCCTTAAGGGTCTCCTACCTGATATTTCTAAACAATATGTTGCGTCATGAAGTTAAAGTCATTGAGTATTTAATAAGATAAAATAAAATAAAAAAAATAAAAAAAAATTGTATCAAAATCCAAGTAGATTAATGTATGTGTTGATATGATGATCCATAAAGATGCCAGTGTTAAAGATAACATGAGAGCCATAGATGATGGATAGAAGCAATACTATTAAGAGTCGATTTTTTTCTGTGTGGTAAAACAATAATTATTAGTAAATTGAGCCTCAATGAATAAAAAGACAATATAAAAAGTCAAGTTCTATGCCCTGTTCTGTAGATTTAGTCTGGTCAGTTTAAAGTTTTTTTGGCCCTTGTGTAATTGAGCAGTACCTGCTCTTAAGCATTTATTTGGGATTACATTAGTGACAAAATGATTGTATCTGGACAAAATATTATTTTACTTGGGTAACGTTTTATTTTATTCAAAAATGAACAATTTTATTGAAACGTCTCCACAGGGGTCTACACTGGCCTTGCAAAAATAAATCTGGCCCACCCGTTGACTATAAAATATATTGATCAGGTTATTATATTTTACATTAAATGCAATTTTTCAAATACTATTTTACAAAACAAATGTTTGTTTAAATATAATTGTGTTGTCATTTTTAATATGTCACTCTTACACAGTAAAATTAGACCTCTATTGTAACTAAAAATGTGAAACAAAAATTAATTATATGTATTTTTGTACGACTTTAACCTCGTAATAAATGTTTTTAAAGGACATTAATCTCGTAATTAAATTACTAAAACAATCGTGTGTGTATAAATGGCCCTAATACCCCGTAGTAATTTGATATATCATTTTTTACATGATTTTTTTTATATAAATAAAGTTCTGAATAGAATGCAAAGTATTTGTAAACGTCCTATAGTCTCGTGAAGGCAGCACGAGTCCGACTGTTGCGTTCAAGGACTTAACTCTCCTTCTGCTTTGTGCATGCAATGATGGTGAATGTGATGGATCGGTGTTTGTCCGTTGTTTCTGGTTAAAGGAATTCGGCATTTGACGGCTTTAATGTCCCGAGCGGCGAACCGAAAAAGAATAAGCAAAACCGGAACCGGCTGGTAAGAAGTTCCGAATAATCACGACAGATGCACTTCCAGGCACTGGCCGGCTGCAGAACCTGAGCTAACGATGCTAGCAGACTAGCACCGCAGTTATTCTTAATATTTATGCCTTTTTCGACGTCGAATTTCAACAATAGTTATTCGAGAATATAATACGTTTAGTTGAAATCGTGTACAAGGTCAGTAGAAACAATTGCCACCTCATTTTGACTTAGTTTAGCCTTTGTTTTTGGAAGAACCTTCTGGCGTTGTTTAGCTCGACTAGCTAGTAACAATCTAATGTTTTTGCTTTTATTGGACTAAAACTGTGTTTTTGTAAATAATGCCTTAGCCTCGTAGATTTTGTTTCGGATGTACTTGTGTATTATTGATAAATACGTACTTATTTAGGCCTGTATTAACGGCAACGTCATAAATAACAGTCGTGATTTTGTTATCGTCCAGCTTCGCCAGAGTCTTGTTCGACTGATAACAATCCAATAAAACCTTTAAATATAGGGGTTTTCACATTGTAAATAAAACACAACTCGGGGATTTGTACCATTGCATAAACCTTAATAATAGAGCAAGGTAAACAGCTGTGATGGAGTCTAACGTAGAAGTTATTTAACTCGGTAATTTTTGCTTTTTATGTTTTCATTTCTCCAACTAAAAATGTATTTATAACTTGATAATCTGTTTATGTTACAAGAGACTGATCCTTTACCAACCAGCTCACCAAATACAAACATATGTGCTTGTGAAAGATAAGATTATATTGTACACTTTTTTAAAAATTCATTTTAATAATTTAGTTCAACCAATACACATCTCATTGCATCCATCCATCTTATTGGTCATATTTCTCGTATCCCTCTATCCTTACCCATGGGAAGTTTATTTAAAAGCAGTTATATTGTGTAAATAAAACCTCTCATTCCAATGTGGTCCACACAATTGTTCTTTGCATCAAGGTTCACATTGTTTGAATGCTAGTCGTCAAAGAAAGTTTGGGATTTATCAGTTATTTCTGTTACATTATTTAAATACTTTCCAAAACAAAGTTCAGTTGATAATTAATTGTGTCAGAAAAAAGGAAAGTTGTAATGCAATAAACAAACCTTTAAAACTCTTATTCTCTAGGTTGTTTCAAAACTTTCAATTGCTGTACATGTTTCTGTTTCCATAGTTATTCTTGTAGTCTTTTACTTTTTGAAAACAACTACAGTATGTACTTATGGGCTGTCCACACACTTAAGTAGTAGAAATAGGAACAATAAGAAAACAGAATAGGGGTTTACTTTTCTTTTGGTATGACTTGGATTATACAATTATAGAAAAGGTAGTTTCTTGAATTTATTTAAATAAAATGTGTCAACATTTTTTTAAATGTTCCCTTGCTAAATGTGGTGCACTCTAAAAATATATATAATAAACAATTTTGATGCATTTCTGTAGAAAATCAAATTCCTGCCCAGTTAAAGTTGTATTTTTTTTAAATAAATCACACATTTAATATCTTCTTTTCAGGCACTTTCGCCGGACAATGGACGAGCTGGTCCATGACCTGGTGTCAGCGCTGGAGGAGAGCTCTGAGCAAGCTGCACGCGGTGGCTTCGGCGACGGGGGAGACCATGCACTGGCCGTGGGTTGTTTGCTCAAGAGACAGGCCCGGAAAAGACGTGGCAGGAAGAGGCGATCGGACAATCCGCACCCACCATGGGAGACGGCCCATCTTAGCGAGGGGTCTGAGTCCAGTGTGGAAGAGCACAAGGTACTTGAGGATGCGTGAGAGTACAAAGTAATCTGAATCTTTTAAGAGAAACACATGTTCTTGGTTTGACGCTTTAAAGTCATGTTGACATTCTTGTAAGTCGCTCAATCTAGTTTCTTTTACAAGGACTATCGGACGACTGGAGGAGTCTCCGGCACGAACAACCATGGTCGGGATAACAGCGACTCAGACGAGCAACTCGGCCCTAAACGTCGGACCCCTCTATCTTCTGACATAGGCCGAGGGAAGCGTCCTCTCTGGCCTGATGACCTCGGTGTGATAGGCTCTGCAGAGGGAACTCGCAGCCTAAGGAGGAGGCGTAAGGTGAAGCGTATGGCTGTGGATCCTCCCGCCGAGCCAGAACCCCCTGTGTCCACCATGCTCGGGCCCCCGCCGGTCCCCAAAGCCCGACCCGGTGGCAGGTTGAACAGACTCTGCCCCGCTGAGAGCAGGAATGCTATGGAACTTTGTGGAGGTGGTGTGGTCGGCCCGGTGGGAGGAAAGTGCAGGATAAAGAAGAGGAAACTGGCCACACACAGGCTGGGGATGGAAGCTGCAGATGAAGGAGTGGTGGTGGAAAGTGAAGACCCCATCTCCTCTCCAACAGACGGGTCCAAGGACAAGATGGAGCTAGAGGAGCAGAAAGCCTCTGATGAGGAAATGAGTGACAGGTGGTTAGTGTTTTTACTATTTACTAATTTATCACTGAATGACATCTTGCAGGTAACAAATAAAATGCCACAAAACATTCTAAAATGTATTTAAATATAGTTGACTTTGAAATATGTTTTCATAATCAAATCTTTAAAATGAATTCTCTTTTAACTTCCCAGTGAAACTAGCAGTGTGAGTAACAGCAGTGATGGAGGTCTCTACACCAATGATGAGGGGAGACAAGGTAGGAAGATGTGTCTTTTTAACTACCATTATTATATTCTAAAATATGAACTTGTAATTAAAGCACTTGATACTTGTTAAGGGTTTGTCAAAATCGTTGATCTGTTCTTTCAGCTATAGAAGGATGTATGAATGTATCTCACAGGGTTCAAGCAGTTTTTTAAATGGTCTTAAAAGTCTTGGATTCATTATCTAAAATAAAGGCAATTGGCATTATAATGTATTAAAACGAATGGGCAACTGACAAATATCTGTTAACATCTATTTATTAATTGCCTTTTATTAAATACAGATTTCTATCACAGTAGGGACTCTTGCTAAAGCTTAATAAGCATTGTGTTTTTTATTGTGGTGGTTTTTAGTTGATTGTCGAGTTGGTCTAATAATTCCAAAAGCGATTGGAAAAACAGTATTTAAAAAAGAGATAATTTATCTTGTCTTACGCTTTAGGAACCCAGATCTCAGTTAATGATGCGTAAAAAAACAAACTTTATGAACAAACTAAACACAGTTTCTGTCCCCGTTGGATGCACGGCAACAACTTTTGGGTGAATTAAAGAACATTAAAAGAGCGAAGTTTAATTAATCGCAGGGTAAGTATTTGCGGAGATGTCTTTAATGACTTTAATTCTCTTAGTGCCCTTTTTGCTATTTAATTGACTGAAATCAACTCGACTCCTCGGGCAAGATGGAAGCGTAATAGATCTCAGAGCTTCTGCAGACTTCAAGTTGACAAAAGACAACTACGTCTGAGAAATAAATGTCACAATGCTTTTAGTCAGATAGTCAAGATTTTAACTTTCACCAGGTGATGACGAGCAGAGTGACTGGTTCTATGAAGGAGAGCCCGGTTCATCCGCAGGACCCGGCGGAGCATGTGGCATCGCAGGTGTGATCCCGTGGTGGGAGAAGGAGACTGCCTCTGAGGATCTGGATCTTGCAGACCCCGTCTTTAACAGCATTCTAACTGGCTCCTTCCCCCTCATGAGCCAAGGCACGCGCCGAGGTACGCTGCTGAATTTGTTGTTGCAGTCTCATTTGTAACCAGCAGATGGCACCCGATGCAAGAAGGTTAAGAGTTCAGACACATGGGACAGGGTGTTAATTGTATCACTTTTCAAGGCTATTATTTTAGAGCCTGTTACGCTTCAGTTGAAAGTTTCACTGAGCCTTTAATTTTCCCGATTGTGTGTTTCCCGATTCTATTCCTGTGTGTGTGTGTATGTCACACACACACACACACACACACATACACTCCTTTTAAATCACTTTGACTAGGATTACGTTTTACAAAATGGACTAGGCTTTGATGTCGGCTACCAATTCATTGTCGCATTATAAAACCGTTTTTTTCATTTCTTCAGGGTTTCAGGCCAGACTGAGTCGTGTCCAGGGACATCAGTCAGCCTCTCAGGGCGGGTTGCAGGGCAGCTCCAGTCAAGGGTTTAATGACAGACTGGCTCGACAAAACCAGGACGAGTGAGTCATCTCTTGTCCTCGCATTATTGTTTTTCCCCACAAAATTTTGAAAATATACTAAATGTATATATATATATATATATACAGTGTTTTTTTTGTATGTTTACGTTATTTAAGTGTTGTTCATGTTGGTGACTTCTTAATCAATAACAACCAAATATCAACCAACATTTTTTAAAAATGTTTAAATTAAGTCAAAATCCTCAAGAATTCTTAACCTGGAAATATGTCAAGAAAAGTCAAATGTTGTGTGTATACTGTGTTATTCAAAATATGGATGCTTTATATTCACAGTCCATGGTTCAGCTCTGGTTCAAGACTAGAACATGCACAAGTGAGTTTCCTTTTATTAGCTCTTGAAAATGTGAACGTATATGAGTGAATAGTTGTAGTTTATGTTCCGGATTCTTTTGTATGTTGGCAATAAAATGAGTTAAATATGACAGCAAATTACTCAACATGGGTAAAAAGATGAATACAAAATAATTCAGAAGTATGCTTTAAAAGTGTAATGAGAATATGCTAAATAGTGTTTTGCTTCAGAAATGTACCGTTTTTAAATTTTTATTTGGATTTTAATTTATTCTGGCATACTTTTTAGAAGTTTTATTCATTTATTTTGCTTTGAATGGCACTTTTTTTTAAAATTTAGTCGTTTTTTTCTCCAATTAATTTGTGCACCAGGTGCTATTTCAAACCTTTAATCTCAAACGTATTAATATTTGTCATTTCCATTTCAAGTTGCATTGGGACTCTCGGTCAGATAGAGGACACCGGAGAAGCTGTTCAGCAAAAACAGCCAATAGGTGAGAAAAGTCAATCATTTGTTGTTTGTTTCCGTTAGTTTTCCGTCGCCGTATATCCCGCAGTAACACTTGCTGTTAATAACATGGGAGCTATTAAACTTTCATACTCTTTTGTTCCACTTGGCTGTTTTCGCAGACAAACTAGCGGTCACCTCGGCTCTCTGTGTACAGGGGACGTCAAGCGTAGACGAAAAGCAGCCCCCCTCGGTTCTGCCGCACCCTCAGGTATTACACACACACACAAACACACACACCTAGCAGCACCTCATGAGCCATCTGGCACCCGACTCCCTGATTTTGGACCAAATTTCCATTTTGTTTTCTCCGCCTCTCTGTATGTTCCCATCAGCAGACTTTACTGCAGAGCGTTTTTACACAAACACGCTTCTTTTTTTTTTTTCTCTCTCTCTTCTCATTTCTGTGGTCATCAGAGAGGAGACTCATCCTTCCCGTTATTACCCCTCCCTCCCTTCTCTTCACATTTTATTAAACCCTGATTTAGCTCTTAACCCCATTTTCCTCTCTAAGCTTTGTTGGACAAGTGTCAGCTGGTAGTCATGCTGTCAGAGCGGAGATTAGCTCTTAGCCAGTTACTCTTGTGTATTACCCGCTTCCCCCTAAAACCAGCACTCGTGCCGCAGGGTCAGTTGATGCTTTTGGAGGACAGCGAGGAGCAATTTTGCACTTGATGTTGCGGAGAAGGCGTCGTGGATTGGATGATGTATTAAAGAGGTTCTTAAAGCAGTGGCTTCATTTATATGGGTACCAGTCACCCCACTATGACCCTCTCCTGATGAAATGACTGCCTAGGTGTTGCTAGGCAAAGACCGTCTTGAGATTATATTCCGGTGTCACGTGGCCCTGCAAGAAATTGATGCTCAGCTGAGCTTGAATTATTTGTTATCCTGCATTATTAATATATAAATACATTAAGGGAGTCACCTAAAAAAAGAGGGGTTGCAACATGAGAATATTTTTTAGGATTGCGGTAAAAATAACCAACTGTATATTTTGTAGGAACTGGTAGTTAAGACTTGTCACTTTACTTAAACTTGAAGACGATGACCTTAAAACGACGGAATAAATCAAATGTATTTATTGTCAATTTAATCATTTCTGTGTAATCTAAATAGTAGGTGATGCAGCAAATGTAGAATGGTTGAATTAAAAGGACATGGCTTCAGGTGTGTGAGGTTTTCTGTTTGTTTGTTTCAAGGCCGAACTTTATCCATCTATACATTTTTTTGAGGTTGGAAGGAAACTTGATTAGTTGAACAAAAAGTAAGATTGTTTTATCTTAAGTTTTTTAAATGACCAGTTCTACTGTGAGGGTTCAAGCAAGGTCTTGATTAATAATTTATTTCATAGCAGTGACCTGAAGTTGGTGAAAGAAGGAAGTAGTTTGGAAAAGGAAGCAATTTTAAGTGTTTAAGAAGGTGAATTAAATGGCCTTTGATAATTCATTTTGAAATTAATTAAAAAAAAATATGAACTATTTTTGATCAAAACAGAAACAACTTAAATCATTCATCAATATTAAACCCTTGATTTTTTTTGTAATAGTTTTCAATAATTTTTAAATGTAACACTTTATTGATCTTTTTTTTATTTTAAATGAACAAATTGAATGAACTATTGATGGACACATAAATGGTTTTCTTCTGTATTTTGACAACTATAGATATACAAGTGTATTTTCTCTCCAACAGCAGTACTATAATGGGTTATAATTACTTTTAAAACATAATATAATTGCCTTATTACCTTTTATAAGGACTGCTTTGTAGTATTTTCCTACTAAACACTATATTAACAATAGAATCCACGACTCAACACTTCCATTATTTAGACTCTATTCTTATGTCCTACTTCACTTCCTGTCAGCGTCCCATTGTCCAAACGTTGCTTCCTGTACAACTTAATGTTTCCGCCGCTTACACCTGAGCAGCACGTCTAAAGTCATCACATTTTAGCCGGAAACCAACACTGACTCAACCGCCACAATTAGTTATTTAGCACCGCCATGCTAAAAAATAGCCGACCTCTCTGTGAACCCTGGACTTCCTAGAAGAGATCGGGACTGACTGTCCAGTCATGGTGCTCTGCTTCTCCTGGAAAAAAGTCTGCCGGATGATATGTCACCAGTCAATTAGATAGTCAGGTCTACCTTAAAGTGGAAGCAGGGGAGTTAATGATGGACAGAAGAGGATAAACACGTTTATATGTTGCATTTTTAATGATAATAATGTCATACTTTTGTTTGTTGAATGTCCATTTTGCATTTTAATGTTTCAGATGACTTGTGATTATTTTTGTTGTGGTCCTTTCTTATTTTATTTTAAAGAGAAAAATATTTATTTGTTCATTTTTATTGTCTTACATAGGTTCTTGTTTATATCTTGAATTCATATTTTTCATTTTATAACCACTCGGAATCAATTTCTTTTCACCTTGATTTTATCCTAAATATGAATTCATTTTTTTCTCAAAACTTTGAAAACTTTTTTCTCTCCATGAGTTATTTTGTAAATATTATTTTTAAATTAAATTAAATTTAGATTTCTTTCATCTTGATTTATGATACTTTTCTTTTACATTTTAATTTGATAATCCACATACGTTTGAATTGGTCTCTTCCATTAATATCACAGAAAATTGTAATTCTACATGATTTTGGATGCTATTTCTATCATTTTTTCGGTTAAAAACAAAATTAAATTAAATATTTGATCAGAATTAATACTTAAACTGGTCTATTTTAAACACTATTGTTGTTCTTTTATTGCTCTTTTTTTCTCCATATGGTTTTTAAATTGTATTTAATAAAGCGTTTTTAATTAAAAAAAAATAATTTTTAAATGGACATTTTTTTTGGATTATACTTAAAAAATACACTATTATACATTTTTATTTAAAGAATAGATTTTTAATTTAGGTTCGACTTAAAAGCATGGGTGAAATGTATCTTCAGAAAACAATTTCTTTTTTATCATGTCCATTTTAAAAATTTAAATTTTTGTAAAAACGAATTTAAAAATAAACTTTTTATTGTAGTACAATTATTACATATTATATACATTATTCTCTTTAATTATATTGTCATTAATAATTAACTCTTGTTAGATTGTTTTAAATATATCTTTTTTTTATTCCTGCAACCTTCCCTATGTAACCTTTAATAGTTGAACTGTTTAGATAACAGAAGTTTTGTTTTCTCTTTATTAATAATTTATTATTAAACATTTATAACATAAAAAAGAAATTACTTCTTTTTTTTTACATTTTAATTAATAACACCCATTTCTTTAAAGATGTCCCTTCAATGAATGTTTTCAAAAGTGCACGACTATATTGTGATGTTTGTTATCGTTTCTAAAATGAAGGCGAGCAGAGGAAGTCAGTCGTCATCCTTCATACCTGTGTCTTCCTCTCGTGCAGTGGTCGGGGAGAACGCCCCTCCCCTCCCAGAGAGCAACATGGGGAGTCGGATGATGCAGAGCATGGGATGGAATCCGGGGACGGGCCTGGGTCCGGAGGGGAGAGGCATCACCGAGCCGGTCCGGGCCACACAGAGACCGAAGGGCACCGGTTTAGGTTTTAACTAAAAGACTCAGGGAGCCATTTTCAGCAGATTTAACGGACGGTTAGATGGACGTGACGACTAGAGCATGAGGAGCATCTTTCCCACATTGGGAAAAGAATCTCTTTTTTTTTTTTCTTTCTAGGACTCGCTACAGACTGAAGCGGAGTAAATGCTTCTCTTTCCTGCTTGTCGTCGGTTCT
This sequence comes from Callionymus lyra, assembly GCF_982586985.1. Taxonomy (NCBI): domain Eukaryota; kingdom Metazoa; phylum Chordata; class Actinopteri; order Syngnathiformes; family Callionymidae; genus Callionymus; species Callionymus lyra. The sequence continues at coordinate 5,897,518 of NC_141834.1, forward strand.
CTCCGCTGGCATGCAGCCCCTTTACCTCAGACGTCAACAGCTCCGGCGCTGACCACCTGCCAACGACGAGACGCCGCTTTCGTGAATGACTGAGACGTTATTGTATTGTACGAGCGCCGCGAGGAGAAGCGAAGGTGCACTGTGATGACACCGCGATACTTTTATCAGGAAAGCCACAGAATGTTTTTATGTTCTCGAGGGATTTTATGTAGGTCAATGTTTCACTGCAGACACTTTACCTGTTGTACCATTGAGGGCTTTTCAAGTGATCCAAAATGTCTTTGGAGAGAAACATTAATAAATAACTGTAGCTGCATTTAACAACCTGGTTTCTGCTTTCACTTGTTGTGATTCAACCAACAATACGACTTAACTTTTGTTTTCTCCTTTTTATTCTGTTGTGTATTTTGAATCAACACACAATGGACACATTGAGAAATGATTAAAACAATCCCAGAATGAAAATAAAACTCGGAATAGTTGCTGTTTACCTGTTTCTCAGAACTACTTCTCTTTTCCTTACAGTTTAAAGAAAAAATGTTTGACAAATGTAAGTATTGAACCCTCGTCTGAATGCATTAATAGTCTTGTTCACTTCAATCTTAAATCTCAGAAAGAGAAATAATACATTATTTTAAAAGACAATTTCAACCTGAATTGATAAACTCTTGCTAAAAATTGCAGGTTTAAACCGAGTTTTTAATTGTATTCCTTTAAGATTTAACCGGTTTCATTTGGTAAAAATGTCAAGCAAATGATGTCCAATAAACGTTTTTTTGATTTTGATGTTTTGACATTTCTGTTTGAAAGAATCATTAAAAAAAAATCCCATTTTCCTATTCACAGCACAGCTGCAGTTTTGCAATGGTTTCATTGTTCTGTCTAAACCTCAACAAGAATATTGTTTTAAAAATAGATTTCAATTGTAACTTTTATATTAGAAATGTCGTTTTATTTGGCGGCCTGCTTTCCATTTCTTAGAAAGGGACTCCGTGGCATTCCATACCTTTCCTCATTTGAGATTCCGTGTGAATCATTTATTGAAGTCCAAATGTGACTTGACCTCTGACCTATTGTGGTGACGCTAAACCTATCATAGCTGTTAGGTTTCCTGCAAAATGACTTTTGTTCAGGCTGGTTGCATTTGTTTTTCTGGTCTGTCCAGGTGCTGCAAACCAGCACATGTGACCAACACTTGAACTCAGGTGACCCTGCATTTATTTCACGTCACTAAGGAGGTGTTTCCCGCTCTGACCCCCGCACATACAAGGCAGACCCATAAATCAATAAAACCCTTGCTGGCATAAACCAGAGTTAAAGGGATTTTTGACAAACTATGCACACAAACTTGTGATCATAAACATTAAATCAAGTTTGCCGTTTCTCACGCTGCCTTTTCTTTTAGATTGTTTTCACCAAGTACATGCAAAATCTAAGCCTCTGAAAACAATGTAAAAGGACATTGCATTTTTTTATTTATCGACTGCATATTACATCTTAATTGTTTTTATTGTATATTTCTGACATTTCTGTATTCTAACCATTTGTATTTAATCTTAAATTATAAACTCAAAAAGCCATTTAGGTGAGTTATTTTTCAAATATTCTGGTTAAACCTTATTTTTAATGGTTCACACTTTGCTTAAAAAATTTGAACATCCTGTTAGTTCAACATCAAGTCAACAATTTTGTCATTTTATCTCACAATCGAGGCATAGTTTTTTTTCGCCTTTTTGTAGGAATTTTCCAGGTTCAAATCCATCTCTGGCACTGTTGTCTGGTGGCAGCTTTTATTATGCTATTATTATTATTATTATATTTTATTTGATATATTATATTTCCAGTACTAAGTTGAGCATTCCTCATCAAGTCAGTCTATCTTATATCAAGATAACTTAAAATGAGATTATCAGATCATTTCAATCATGTGAAGAAACTGTCTCGCCTGCAGTTAATACAAAACTCTGCAGCGATAATTCTGACCCGCTCTAGTAGAAGAACTCACATTTCCCCGATCCATAAAACTCTTCACTAGCAGCCAGTTTCTTTCAGGATCAATTTTAAAATTCTGGTTCTTACTTTCAGATCTATTCATGGTCAGGCTCCTCCTTACATCAGTGATTTTATCCAGTCGGCTCGGGCTCTGGATCAGAATCTACTGATGCTTCCTCTCCCTCTGTGTTTGATGATCTACTGACTCCTTCAAGAAATATCTTTAGACATTTTTATTTATGCAGGCTTTTCCTTAATTTCATTGGGTTTTTTTTTTTTCTGTAAAGGAGAACAAGCACAGAGATAATTCAAATAAATCAATAAGTCCTTTTAGGTAAATATACATAGGACTTAGAATTGAAATCAATTTTGAAAGAGCTCTGAGAGTTTTCCCCGGACTCATCTTCTTTCTTGCAGGTTGTGTCTTATCGACCTTTAAGAATGATTTCGCAGAAATAACTAACAATCTTGACCAGCAACACAAAAAGAGAAAAATAGTGCTGATCTCCACTGCTCCACGACGGAGGAGGAAGCGAGCTCAGGTCCCAACACAACTTTTCTCTTTTTTTTCCATCTGCACAGCGGAAGATTTCCATCCTATAAGAACTTTTTTTTTCTAAATGAATTCGACTATCAATGTACACATCACATTCCCATGCTGAGTCAACATCACTGAAATATGACCCCCCTCCTCCTCTCTCTCTCTCTCTCTCTCTCCCTCTCTCTCGCTTGCATCCTTTGCACTAGGAATCCTGCTCTGTATCTATGGGAATACAGGAGCGCCTCGTGTCCTCCACCCTCCCTCGCTCACCTCCCTCTGCATATAAGGGGGCGCACTGGCTGTCTCCCCCCTCTCTCCTCCCACCTCCTCCGTGAGACACACTTTCTGTCTGGCACACTCTCTCCCAGGACTCCCCCTGCGAGCGAGCAGGTAGGTGAACTCAGCACTGAATCCCATGCAGAAAAGTGTGTGTTGACGCTTTTTTATTGTGTGTGTGTTGCAAGTGTGTGTGTGTGCGCTCGGCTGCTGCATCACAGAGCCGGAGGCGAGGAGAGCGTTTGTCCTTGAGACTGACTGCAGCTGGAAGAGAAGGAAGCCGGCGGTGGATGAAACTGACGGTAAGTCACCGAGTGTTTTGTTGGCGGGATGGTTTTTTACGTCGCTGGTGCTGATGCGACGCCGAGGTCGTGTTCACTCTCCTCCAGGTGTAGGTGAGCCCAGTAGTTGATGTGAAACAGGACTTTGTTAAGCAGTTTTTCAGGCGCCGCACAAGAGGAAAGCACAGCGTCCCAGCATCTCCTGCCTGTGTGTTGACAGATCGATAGTTATGCGTCTATAATTGGAAGTCATTTATGGCGACCCTCCAAAGCGAGTCATTATCATGTGTAATCTTGCAGAAAATTACATTTTGACTGGTGTACCTTGGCGTGGCCAGGAATCACTGGACTGTGCTGAGCAGGCTGACCAGAAGGTAGCTGGAGAGTTCATTAGTTACAGGAGAGTTGCTGTCACTGGGAGAGTCCCAGTGGTCCAGGAGGGGAGCGTGAGAGGGGGGTCCTGTTTGCGTTTATCCAAATACTTTTTTTTTTTTTTTATATTTTTGAGTCTCATCTTATGTCGTGATTTAACCAGATAAACGTGCTTCATATGGTTATTAAATAGAGATTTAAATAACATTGGACAAAATAAAAAGAATAATCATAGAATTTAATTTATATTTTCTTAAATACTATTACTGTTATTTATTTATTCATAATTATTATTATTGCTTAGGCTTAACATTTGAATTCGTTCTCCATCTGTAATCGCATTAAAAAAATTAAACAACATGTATTTTCCCAATGTTTGAAAAAATGATGTTTTCTACATATATTTTCAATTTTAATATCTTAATCTCTTGACATGTTTTAAATGTTTTTTTTTAATTAATTCTCAAAACCATTTGTATTTCCATCTAATTATTGTTTAGTTTATATAGAATTTTCAGAATAATATCCTGCTCTGTTTCTTTCTGTTGCTCCAATTAAATTAATTTGTATTACTTTAATTTATTCTTATATTACTTTTAATTTTATGCACATTTATTCTTAAAATGAATTGAGCTCCAAGGTCACATAAATAAAGTTTTATTGATAAATTAAGGTATTCATTAGTTTATTAGAATGTTGCAAAGGGGCTGAAACCCTAATTGGAATGATAAACTAATTTTTTGTGAAACAGTTTCATGGTTTACAGTATGGCATGTTTTAAAAATTAAACATGTTGCAAGCACAAACAACAGCAAAGTCAATTTAACGACTACAACAGAATATAAAACAGGTCAATTTAATATTTTTAACCTTCGCTTTATCTCAGGGTCGAGGTGACCCAGAGGCCCGTATATACAAATGTGTTTTTCTTGACTCTGAGACAACAAAAGGGATACCTCAAACACATTTGTTTTTCAGGCCACCGGGTCAACTTGATCCTGGGATAACAAAAGGGTTAAATACTATCAAAGCAGCACTTTAATGAAACCATGTGTTCTTTCACTACTGTAGTCAAGTGTGCTGAATAACTAGCTGTGTAACTACTTTTATAGCATGCTAATAACAAAATAATTACCACAATTTTGCCCATATGTCTTTATTATTAAAATTACATTATCAGACTTATTTGACTGATCAATACAGACATTTGAAAAACTAAATAATTTGATATAAATCTTCAATAAATATAGCATAAAACAATCTAAAATGAAAAAAATATAGAAAAATTCAAAGTACTGAAGTTCAAGAAACGGTCAATGCATAATATTATATTATTATTTTTAATCAATATTGTAAAAAAAACATAAAAGATGTGTTAAAGATTTTCTAAGAAGTTAAGTGAATATACTATGTAGAAGCAAATAGTTAATTGAGAGTATTATAAAAACCTTAAGAATGTGAATAATAGAAAAACAATTACATAAAGATGATAAAGACTAGTGAAGCCTTCAAAAATATAAAAACAAAGTTTTAATCATCAACAGTACAATCTGAAGTATACTTCGTACTTTGAATGTTGACATTGGAAAGTCCAAATTGGCGTACCTTTGAGAAACACAAGCTTCCGAGTATTCTCGAAAGACTGACAAGAATCTCCAAATTCATGGCTAATAACTCAAAGACAAAATCTAATTGGCTCCTGGAGGACCGTGAGGTTGATGATCAGAAGAACCAGGACTATTCTCACCTGTGGAGCATCTGACAAGACGCGGTGAGACAGGTAACTGGGAGACAGACTGGAGACAGACGGACATCACATGAAGGCGGGGCACATTTCCTAACTTCCCATAATAGCTCATTTCGTTGTGTGTGTGTGTGTGTGTGTGTGTTTGTGATTTGTGTGCGGCAGACATGCTGACAGTGAGCCAGGGGCCTAACTTTGCCACCTGTGGAGATAAAAATGAGATAGACGGTGTGTATGTGTGTGTATGATAGTTTCCTGACATCAGCAGCGAGTGTGTGTGTGCTGCTGACACACTGAGTTTTACATGTGTGTGTCTTTTTTAATGTGTGCGGTCCCCGCGGCTTCTCACCTGAGGCGGGTTTGAGAGCCAGGTGTGTGTTTTTGAGGCAGGAGAGAGAAGTTTTGGACTGGAACAGATGGGCCTGGATTAAGACAATAAATGACACAGTTTCTAAATAAACAATCGAGTCCATGTATGAATGCTGATGAGGCGTCGGAGACGTTTCCAAATCAAGAATTGATTCCATTGATTCTGTGAAGCTTGATTTTTTTATTTCACCATTTAATTTTTTTAAATTAAGATAGAATAAAATGGCATTATACACATTTAATTAAGTTAAAGTTTAATGTCTTGTGATTTGTGTTGGTCAGTGGTTTCAAACTCCTGGTCTGTGGGCCGTTTGTGGCCAAAGGGATGTTATTCTGCAGCCTGCCACTAGGTGTCTACATGTTAGTACTCCCTCTTTGTATAATCCCAGGTATAATCCTTACACATCGTAATCTTGCTATGTTTATGACTTTATTTCTGAAGGCATCTCTAATTAATTGCTTATATGATCCCTGCTCTAGAAAATCACCACAAGACCTTGGAAAACTATTTTATTTTTTTAAATGATGTATTACTATCCAATATTTATTATTACTTGTCAAAGTTCTTTGTTTTTAGAAAGTAATTAATTTGTTCTTTTTTTGACCATTTGTTCTCCTTCAAAATAAATGAGTCAAAGTTAAAACAACTTATAAAGTACAAAGTATTGTTTTTCCATCTATTTATTTTATAATATTAATAATAAAATGTGTTAATAAAATGCAATTTTGTACTATCATATTAAATAAATGGTTTATTTACACTTTTTTTGTCCTGTAACTTTTGCCCAACATATAACAAACATTATTTTTCTTTCTCTTGTTCTTTCGTAGCCAAACAAGCAAAAAGAGTAGCCCTTTAGCCCTGATAACACAAAACAAAACAAAACAAACCAACTCATACAATAACCATCTTATTATGTTTGATTTTGTGTTTCCTTTATCGCTGCCCCATTGGAAGGTATTGAAGAATCAATAAAAGGATTTGTGTGTGAGAAGAATATATAGTTAATCATCCATAATAATATATATTAGGATATTTCAGAAGTGTGTACCAAACGCATAGTGTAAAAATGGAGACAGAAATGTTGGTGACCCCTGCTCTATATATTGACACAATTACTTCAGGTTCATGAAAATGTCCAGATTTATATCGTACGTCTCTTTTAAGACAACAATAGTTTGCAGACCACATATTAATGTATTTTTGTTTTGGCCCCTGGACCTTGATTTTAAACAGTTTCTTCAGTGAGGTTTTTTTTATTTGTCTTGACAATATTTGTTTCAAAGTGTTGCTAGCTAAAATGCTAACACAAGCGTCACAAGGCGAGTGGCGGTGACACAACAATAACATCGTGTTCAATATATACGTGAAACGGCAGTTAAAATTTTCGTTTTTCGAGACGTGATCAAAGTTCAGCCATGTTTCACGAGCGGACGCACCGTTCTCGGCCGAAAAACCTTTTGTCTGTTTCTAACGTGACGTTCTTGTCGAACAGTTTAATGGCGTGTTCAGCAGCGTTCATAAAGCGGCTCTACATCTCGTCTCATTACGCCGCGATAAGCAGCGCCATTAAAAAATACTTAAACCATCTTTGTCATTTTTAACATTCAAGCCTGATTTTAAATTAAAATAACTACATCCTTGAACCTCATTTTAGGTTAATATCATCCTCTTTTACCTGCAGTCTGAAAATCACACTCTATTACCACATATTTGTGTTTAAAAAAACGACTATTTTCACCTCAACTGTATTCAAACAAGTCATACTCTTAATGTATGGCAGAGTATAGGATTTATTGGACGTATAATGGCAGGATTATACGGCCCTGCAGGTGAAAAGGTCAGGAGAGGCTGACAGGTTAATCCAAACGAGCTTGTTGAGTGGATGTGTTAATCCACATTACGTTGTTTGTAGGTTCTCCTCATGACAACACGGTTGTGCTGCATCTCAGGGAAAAGATAACAAAAAAGGAGACATTTAATCATCGCGTTAAACGGATAATTCGCCGCTAGGGGGCAGTACAGACAAGTAATTTATCTTATGATGATTACAGTGTTATAGATGGAGCCCGCTGTGTTTATTTTTATTCTTTTTTTGGTTAAAAATGATGCATAAAGTGAGGTCTGGCTAATTCCTGTGCACACATGTTGACACGTTCTCCCAGGAGAAGCCGATCCACGGATAAATTAAAACCATTCTGAGACTATTGACCCGCCGAGGATAGCAGCAGTCAGTCTCGGTGCTGGGGCCACTTTAAGCCTCTCCCTCAGGCCTTCTAATGTTTCTCACAATACACAGATTATGGATGCGACTTTCTTTTCTCCGGTGCGTGACCTCTGATCCCTGAACAGAGTCGAGGCTGATCAATAGCACGAAACTGATCCACGTACTTAGTCAGTCAGTCCATTTTCCGCGTATCATTTCCCTTCCAGACATCTATTTCAGGACATAAAACTGTACAGGATGAATTAAGATGGAAGCCATCCGCTCTCCTTTTTTTTTTTTTTTTTCCTGCTTCTATTCTTTCCTTTCATCTCCGTCTTTTGTGAAGCTTTTTTCCAGACAATGGTGTTTGCACACAGTGTCAATAGTCTTCCCTTCTGTCTGGCTAATTGATGGATGAGTGTGAGTCAAGCATAAACTAAGCAGATTACTCTGACCAGAGCTGGTGGATTCTCTACTGTGGGGGGTTACAGTGCAGGAGACGAGGAGGATTGTTCGCCCAGGAAAAACTCTGTGTTTTTCATTCACTCTCCCTTTTAGCTTTTTTTTCTTCCAAAGAAAGTAAAAGCATCTGGTGTGTGGTCAATAACTGGCAGCTGGGTGCAGCGTTACAGGCTGCTTCCCCTGTGAGCAGTTATTGAGCTCGGCGACAGCAGTGTGAAAATATTTTCTGATGGCCGTCCTGTTTGTCTGCCCTGGACAGACCGCGATCACACGGCCATCATCACCGGCGCTGCTCAGGACACCATAAAACCATCATTTAGAATCTTAGACTTGTATCTCTGGAAAATATGAAGGGAAAATAGCTTGAGGAGAAGGTATGTGTTGCAGAATAGATCATATACATGTATGTTTAAAGGTCCCACAGTAGGTAATATGATGATCTAAGTATGAATATTTGATTTGTTTACTGCTTCAGATTGTATGACTGTATACATTTAATTTAATTTTAATAAATTGACTTCAAATAGGGGTTAAAGTGAAATATAAGTAATCCAATATAAACAATCAAGTTTAATTATGCTTTTATAAAGTGAAACTAAATTAGCAAAAATCCTTTTTTATTGTTTCATATACATTTTATTTTATAAATATGACCCAGAGGCACTTGAAAAAAAAGGGGGAATAAATAGTCAAAAATTTTGACAAATTAAAAGAGGAAGAACAAGTTTATATTAATACAACTATACGTAAAATAAATCTGTCGTCGTCGCTTCCCTTTACTGATTTACAAATATGATACATTATATTATCATTTGTGTTTAATTATAATCCTATTATTAGACAAAGTTAATTGAGGTTGAATCATGAAAGTGGGAAACATTAAACACACACTTTTTTTTTAATCTCGTCTTAAAACACACTTTTACTCTCTTGCTTTTAATACAGCGTGAGACTCTGAGCTGTTTTTAGTGCTTTTTACTTGTTTTATTTGATATTGTTTTATCTTTGTGTTTAAACTGTGCTTTCTTAGAGCTTTTATGTCACTTTACAGCACTTTGTAATAACTGTTGTTGTTTTTAAAGTGCTTTATAAATAAAGTTCAGTTGAGTTGAGTTTTTTTTGGTGCTCTTAAAATTTGTTTTGAATTTTTAGCCAACTTTAAGTTCTTACTGTCTTACAACAACTATAGAGCCTGACATGTAAAAGTAAAAAAAATACCCCAAAAACATGTTCTATAATAAAATATTTGGTATGAATATAAATGTATATAAATGTAAATAAACAAAAATAATGATAGTAATAATTAATAAGGAAAAATAAAGGATTCAAGGTGAATGTAGGATTTTAAATTATACCCTAGAAAATAAAAAAAATACTTAAAAAAAAACAAACAAATTTTATTAAGAAAATAATTAGGAAGTAATGATGATATTTCTGATTTGTTGTTTAATTAGCAGGAAAAAAGATGGTTACCGAAATGAATGGCCAAAAGGTTTGATACAAATAAAACATTTATTTTTTATAATTTCAACCCGAATGAAGTTTGAAGGTCAAATCTTTATCTTTATCCATGAAAGGAATTGTTTTTAATGCTCAATTGGAAATCATTGAATTAGTTTTGAGTGTCCTCCTCCTAATGTCATAATGGCAACTTCTCAGTTATTTAAAGCTGAGTCGACAAGTTTATTAGATCAAACTCTGACAGAGAAGCTCTCTCGGGACAACAAGGTTTGCTGCAGATACACATAATGAATGAAAAATCAGAGAGACGTGAGCTACTCAGGAGGATTTTCTTTTTATTTTAAGTGGCTCTCCAGACGTCCCGGTTTGATTGACTGCACAAACACAAGAACTGAAAATGGCAACCATTTGACTTTTGTTGTTTCTCCTCGTCCTCGAGGTCTTTATACTGTACAGTATAGACGGATTAACTAGGTATAGAATATTGTGTACAAAACAACATGGACGTCTCTATTCACCCTATCATGGTTGTCGCCACAAATCCTATCCTTGTCAAGACCTGAGCATCTTAGACTCTGACTCTTCTTACTCTGTACACGACATCACGTCTCTCACTAGTGTCCTATATATGTTCACTTGAGCTTCACCTTCACAGAGAGTCACTTTCCGACTGCTCTACTCACTCTCTTCCTCACCTCCCTTCATCTCTGTTTATTACTTGAAATAAGAACCACAACATTTAAAACAAGTGTATGTAAATAAAATTGTATTGAAGCACATTTGTTTTGTATGTATACATATATAAATAAGCATATTTTGGTTTTCATAAGAATATAATTGTATTTATAAATATATCAATTTGTGTACTTTTTCATGTAATTATAAACAAGTATATGTAAATGTAACTGTATAAATACGTATGCTTTTTTTTGACCAAAATAATAAATTATTATATGTTAATTAAATATACATATATGTTGTTTTTAATTAAATTATATAGATGTAATGTGTATGTATATAAACATTAGAGTTTTAGTTTTTTTATAATGAAATTATAAACACACTTATCTATGAATAAATCATAACTAAAACAAAATAGTATTTTTTTTAACAAGTTATAAATACATATTTGTAAATATCAATATATAAATAAATTAACAATTGTTTTTTTTTTACCAGTAATGTGTTTATTTTATACAAGTAGACATTTCCAAGTCGACTCAAAAGTCTTTGTATATTTTTTAATATTTATTACAAAACTACAAAAAGAATAAAATCACAGTTCTTATATATTCTGATGGAAATTACAAACAACAGTTTAACAACCATTTGTCACAATCATGAGGATGAATGAACAAACAAATCACTATTTTCACTTTTCTCTGCTGTTTATTATGATTTGTTTGAGCATCAGTCTGTTGCCAGGTGTTCGCTGAGGCGACTCTTGAAGGAGGAAAAAACATATTTTTCAACTGATTCAACAGCACTCACTCGTCATAATGAGCCAGACTAAACACACAAAAGTGTATCTTAAGTGGCGTCTAAGACTTGTTGGCATGGAAGCGAACCCTTCACGTGCGTGTCTCCTTCCAAGTGGATTAGGTCCAGTGACCAAAGGTTGCATAAGTCTGATCAAGCTGCCTGGGCAAGTCTTTTTAGTGTGCCCAATAGGACTTAGAGCGGCTCAATCTGAGTGTGCACATGTGATGTTGGTCAAAGGGAGGAAGCTTCACATTAGAGACATCTGATCCCATAAAGGTTCTGATCGAGCGGATTAGAAACCCGGCTGTGCTTCTCTCTGATGTAGCATCAGGATGAGTCTTGAAGATGCTTCTGTGGAATCTCTAGGAAATTTTAGATCGTTTGTATTCTTTCGTAGCTTTAGAAATAACTGACACAAATTTTTCACATATCAGTGAAGATAGATGATCACATTTAATATTAGCAACAGAAACTTTGATATTCAATTTTGTGTTGTCAACACAGTTTAAGTCATATATAATTATACATGATTAATACAATTTGTTGATAGTACGATCGACTCTTGGCTTTGTACTTCTCTTCGTACGTTGAAAATATGTTTGTTATCAAATTTTAAATAATATGTTTGAAGTTTAAAAGGAGGCTAGCTAGCACTGTTTTAGGTTTGTTACGTTCACATTCTAAAAAGAGGATTTTTTGTTAATCAAATTGCTCATTTATATTGTTAGAAATCCTCATAAAGTCACATTTTCACCCTATTAAAACTGTGTTTTAAATAAAGTTTGGTCACGTCTGCATAAGTATGATGGAAAAAATATAGATTTGTATTTTTATGCCATGAGATAAAAGAAGCTCTTTCTCTGCTTTTTACTTTAACAGGTTGCATTTTTTATTCTTTAAAAAAACACAAAACTCAATTTATGCATTGCTGTAAACAATCAAGAATTTTAATCTGGTGTTTTCAATACAGTTTAATATACAAGTCTACATGATGTCTACAATTCTTTGAATATATCAGTGACTCTTGGCTTTATATATATACTGTATATATATATATATATATATATATATATATATATATATATATATATATATATATATATAATTTGTTTTCTAATGTAAAATAAAATGCTTCAAGTTAAAAAAGAAGGATAGCCAGCACTGTTTTAGGTTTCTTACATGCACTTTATAAATATAAGAGTTTTATGTATATTTTTATGTACAGTAAATAGCTCATTATTTCTGTTATAAATGATCATAATTTCGCATTTTCACCTCATTAAAACTCTGTTTTAAATAAAGTTTAGACATGTCTGCATAGGTATGATGGATAGAAATTTTAATTTTAATTTTAAGATATATATATATTTCAGTTTACAGAAAGTATTGCGATCTCCTTTTTCAAGCCTGAAAAAAGCGACATCACCAGTCATATCAGTGCGGACCATCCGCTCGCTCCTCACATCCACCTGCCGCTCACAACCCCGCAGCCTCTGATTGGCCCAGAGCTCGGGCCAATGGAGCGGCGGCTCAGCTGTTGAGGGGGAAGGCCCATTCAAATCATGTGTCTGGACAGTCCTGAGTCTTTGCTTGGAGACCCCTGCTCTAGTCACAACACCCAGGACTCTCAGAGGCGCTCCAGGGTCCCGGGGCAGCGAGCGAGAGGTGTGAGTGACAGGCTGACAGACGGAGGGGCGATGAGAGCAGCTGAGAGTGAGACAGCACACGGGGAAGGCCAGTAGATGAAGTTTGGAGGCAGAATAGAGAGCAAGTGACAAAGACAATAAGAGACAGAGAAGGTGAGGAGGACACAGAGACACTACATTTTCTCTCCTTCAGAGTATGGTGGTAGAGAGCACATGGATCTAGTGGACCTGTACCTCCCGGAGTGCTTCACCTATCACTCTGACGCCGAGTAAGTACCTTCACGTCTGATCTCAGGAACTTCTTTTTGCTCTTGTTTTTGCTGATATTTCACTCAATAATGCCGTCGTAAATTGAATTTCTCATAGTATTTTGTTGTTTATACGTGATCTGCATTTTTAAATTAACTTCTATACAATTTTTAGTTTTTGTCTTTGTATGTATTTCTGCTTCTATCTGTTTGCTGTTTGTTTATACTTCATATTTTCTTCTTCTTTTTTAATTTATGTATTAGGGACAGCTGCTTCCATTCTATATATATAAAAACATCTATGTATTTACAACACAAACACAATAAAAACGGATTTTCCTTCAACAAATCTTCAAAATACTCTTCAAATGAGTATTGTTCAGCACAAACTTAATGTATTTACTGTACAATAGTATGAGAAAGAGTTGATTGCAGAATGTTATATTTAGTTTTTGCTACCAAATATTACATGAAAGACTGAAAAAACTCAATGTTTTTTGAAGATCTTTATTATATTACAGTTGCATTTCTTTAGGATGTGAATCTTGCATTTAATTCTTGAATAATCAGCTGACAAAAGCAGTTTTTTGGTGGCAATTGTTGTCTTTTTTCATGCAGCTTCTTAGTTTTAATGTCAAACCCCGAAAGTAGATTGTTTTACCTTTCTTTATCACATGTTTGCAGTTGTATATGTTAATGAAAACACAAAAAGGAACCTTAAACTAAACACAGACGATCAACAATACGTCTCACCAATTTTTTTTCAAATGAAAACAACTGCTTTTACTTCATATCTACTCGTTTCGAGCGGGATGATGTTGTTTTCCAGACCAAATAAGACGATGACATCAGAAGAATAGACGGACAAACCCGCATGACAAACAGGTGCCGTTAACCTCGCTAGGAAAAAAAATAATAACGGCGAGCAAAAGTGACAAAAACTAGCACAAGTGACGGATGAGAGCAACTAGAGGGGATGTCATCACAATACATCAACGCACATGAGAGCGGTGGTCTGTCAGACCAGCAGCCAGAAACAGCAGATATCCACACACAGCCACATGCATTGACCCACATGTCCAGTGATCAATAATTACACACTGCACAACACGCAACAGCAGCAGGAAGACACACTAATCGAGGAAGAGCACGAACCTGACGGATGATCCGCAACAGAAAATAGCAAAAGACAAATCCAGACTGTTGTAGGTTTCACGGAACAAAGAATGAAACACATAAGCAGATGGAAATGTGATTGGATTAAATGGGATGTGGAGGCGACAACACAGACAGATGCCCGCAGAACATCAGTCACACACTGACGCTGGATTATTCCATGTTGAGAACCTGAAATATTGAAAGCAAAACTTGGAACGCTTACCTTTAAGCCTCAGCGGAATTTTTGAATATCGTCGATAGCAATGAGCACAACACCCGGCAGCACCTCTGGGAATTAATCCAATTTAAAACATTTCTTGACGGGTTTCACCAAAATCGTAGTTATTTAAAAAACATTAAAACCTACATAGAAAAGACAATAACAAATGAAGGCACCACATTTATTTTAATGCAGATCATTTCGATACCTTTTATAGCATTTGAAATACAATTTAGCTTTAAAGCACAACAGGTGGCGCTAGCATTCTTTAATCTGCTTGCACAAAACACTGCATGTGTGAGCATGATCGTTTCATTCTGCACCACTGAGAGTTACACGTCTTTAAAAGATCCAAAGGGAATCCAAAGCACCACCATCATGTCTGGTATTTAAAAATGTAATCCATTTTTAGTTCTTTGTAAACCTAAAAAAGCACAGACAAAAAATAAAAAAACACAGTAGAACACATAATCCAATATTTCAATTTGATTTTATTTAGTTTGAACTGCTTTTTTAAGCATTACAAATATTCTTGATAGAAACAACAGTTGCATTTTTAACAAGCTTGAGCAACACACTCCATGTGATAGCATGGATTATTTACTCTGCACCACTAAAAGTGATATTTCTTTAAATGATCCAAACGAGTCCAGAACGCCACCAAAAATACTTCTCCAGTCATTTCTGAAAATGTAAATAAAATCTGTTTTTGAGTTATTTTTAAACCCAAAAATATAATAACAAAAAAAATACAACATATTATCCTATACATTTGTTCCTGCATTTATTTAATTCATACATTTGCATATGCATTAGAAATTATAATATCAATGACAGTAGTATTTTTGAACTACCTTGCACAGCGCCCTTTATGTGATAACATGAAGATACTGTTGAGGGTGACATTTCTTTAAAC
Source organism: Callionymus lyra (assembly GCF_982586985.1). Lineage (NCBI taxonomy): Eukaryota > Metazoa > Chordata > Actinopteri > Syngnathiformes > Callionymidae > Callionymus > Callionymus lyra. Next base: position 5,912,893 of record NC_141834.1, read on the forward strand.
GGAATCCAGAACGCCACTAAAATGTAGTTAAAGAGTTTCCTGAAATTTTAATTGAAATACGTTTTTGAGTTATTTGCAAACCCAAAAACATAAAATCCATAGGGAAGACACTTAAAAAAGATACACAATAGAACATCTAATCTCTGAGGATACTAGTGACATCCAGACGGAATCCAAAACGACAGAAAAAATTTGATCCAACATTTCCCGAAAATGTAATTGAAACCCGTTTTTGAGTTATTTTGGGAACAAAAGTAGCAAAAACAAACACACATGAAACTTAAAAAAAATCAAGGATCACGGCAACACAACGGTGAAAAACGACACCAACTGATAACAAACAGCTGTAACAGACACACAACAGCTTTAGCACACAACAAACATGCTGATTGGATTAAAAGAAAGATGTCAACAACTCAAAACACCTCTGTGTGTGATGACGGTAAAGAAGGACGGTTGCGGGAGAAAAAAACTCCAGTCTTAAGAGTTGTTTTAAAGGAAAGATGATCGTTGGCATCGCGGACGACCAGATGAAGAACGTGAGGCACCGTCGGTCACAGATGATCCCTTGCGTGCCACGCGATCCCTGTTGGCCGAAGGGCTCGGCTCCAGCCACAAGCACCTCGGCTCACAGTTTGGTCCAAAGCCCGTCTAAGACTCTTACTGCTGGCTCGAGGTGGATCCCTGCTCAGCTCTGAGTGGCTTAGTGAGTGAGAGAGAGAGAGAGAGAGAGGGAAAAAAAAATGTGGGAGACCCCGCTGACCTAAAATCAGCACCTCAGGTTAAGTTTTTGAAGAAGACAACAAATCAGTCCCTGACAGATTCTTGTTATTTTCTTCCCTTCCCTCGCCTCCCTCCCCCGGTCTTCCTCCTTCATTGTCTGCATTATGACTCCTCTCATTTGAAAGTGAGTGTTTCCGTCTCTCACCCGCGGCTTAATGAGCCGCAGGACGGCCCCTTTCTGTCTGTCGCCGCTCGGCTCTTTCACACTCCCTCCGTCCGTCTGCCTCCCCCTGCTCGGCATTTTTTCTCTTTGTTGCCGAGCTGCAATTACACTTGTTTTGGATACTTGGACACAAAAGCGGGGTTTGATAAGTTTCGGATACGCACCAAACACAAGGACTCACAAAGTCATGGTCGAGATTTCATTAAACCCGTTGTCTGGCTCAACCGACCAACACAAAGACACACATATCCACGAATAAAAACGACACAAACAGCCGACACACACTTAGATGTACACTGCAAACCCACACCTCCTTAGACGGTCATAAACACAGACAACCAACACACACATAAAAAACCCACCTTACACACACACAGACGCCACTTGAGACGTTACGGCAAAACACAAGTTCAAAAACACAATTACATTTGAACCACACAGAAACTCACTCTATTCACTATTACACACTTGACTCACACACACACAAGCACACATATTACACATAGGTAGTTACACACCAAGTATAACACACACATATGTGGAAATGTACACACACAAGTGCACGTAAATGCGTCACACAGGCATATATACCTCTCACAAAAGCTACACAAACAACCTTACACCCTAACTGTTGTATACACACACAACTTAACACACTTATAGTTTAGCACAGGAATGAAGAATCACATTTTTTTCAGGGGCCACATTTTATTTTGTGAAAGAAGGGGCCAAAAAAAGGGCCTTTAATACGATAGGAAAAAAAAATTGAAAAAAATAGTCACACAAAAATTTGAGAAAAAGATGACAAATTGCAAAATGTTATAAAGAAAATGCAGTTATTAATTTTAATTCATTTTAGATATAAAGAATGTATTTAAAAGCGATTTATTTATAAAAATATATAAATAAAAATTGATTGTTTTATTTTGAAGGGCAAAAATAGTTGGGGAAAAGTATTGAAACGTAAACCAGTTTTATGTCAAGAGTTAAATCTGTTGCATCCGTCCACACACTTGCAGATGGACGCACAGATGGTGACACTCAATCGGCTACACAACTGCACACACACCGACGTCCGCGGACACACACTTATGCAGACGCACTCACCCGGACATTAAGACGCGGAGACGCACACGTGGGCAGACACACACACACTGATTTATCTGCAGTGCACCGCTCGTCCTGTTGATGGGCTTTTATGTGCACTTGTAGATTAGTAATGTGTCAGTGTGAATAGCACATCACATCTGATCACTGCACTCTAATGCCATTTCATTAGAAAAGCCAAACACTCCACTCCACCTCGTGCATTTCAATGAGGGACTATATTTTCATCCGCAGAGTCGGGTGATCAATCCCCCCCCAGACCTCCCCCCCCCTGCTCCCTTGCTTAACAACCTGGTGTTATGAAAATGTGGACCAAAGACTATTGTCGTTCCTTGAAGCCATAGTGTTTGAGAAGGAGTAAAGAATTGTTTACTTTATAGGAGGTGATTAGAAAGGCGTGTGTCTTGGCAAGAATCTTTGATCACGATGCGGGGGCTACGATGCGATATTTTAGGAATGAGGATATATTTGTGGTATTGCGTACTTGAGTACTTTACTCCGATGTTGTGGAATTCAAAATCTTTAAAAGCGGCTGGAGTCGACTGTATCCTCTCGTCCTCAGTCATCGCCCGGATCTTGCGGAATTTCAACGTTCCTTTAGCTAAGAGGGGGGGGCGCAATGACTGCTACAAATATTATCCAAAACATTTTTTTTTTTACATACTTAAATAAAATAACAATGAATACAATTTGATTTGAAACCAAAAAAAAAAAATCAAAATCTCGATACGGTATTGTGGAAAAAAGAGGTTGCCATGTATAAGTGCATCGTTATTTGTTTACACCGCCTAGTGATTAAAGTTAATCTACGACAAGACGTTGGACTTTCTTGTCTTGGGTTTGAGTCACTTATTCTTTTCCTCTGCAATACTACAAATATACGCTTGTTCCTACAGTAAAGCAGTTTATCGTATTGTAGCTCCTGTATCTTTGGTATGTATCGTATTGCCAGATTATTGCCAATAAACACCTTATACTAATCACTCCTATGTATATGTCAGAGTATAGTTTGGAATCGAGTAGGATTTGGAATCCTACGAGTACAGATTGGAATTCCATGATGTTGTCTATTTTCCAAAACATTTTAATGTAAATCTGAATTTCTCCTATTAGAATTGTAGATTGTCCTGATATAATTCCCATTTGATGCAGATCCCAATACAGTAGTTGGATTCCAATCTCTCCTAGTAGAGAATGGAATTCACTAGTAGAAACTGGAATGCTCCTAAAACAGATTGGAATTCCAATATTCAGATCCCAGTTCAGTAGTAGTACTAGTACAGATTGGAATTCCAATCTCTACCAGTAGGATCTGGGATCCTACTGGAATTCCAATCTGTTTTAGTAGGATTCCAGATCCTACTGGATTCAAAGCTGTACTAGTACAGATTGGAATCCTACTACTGTATTGGGATCTGAATATTGGATTTCCGATCCTACTGGATTCCAATCTGTACTGTGACATATATATGTATAATTAGCAACATGGCGGATGAAAATATATTGTCATTTCTGTAGGGGACCATGGTTTTGGGTTCGTCTGTCTGTGTGTATCTTCACTCCGACTGTTCCCAGCAGGAAGTAGAATAAAGAATTGAAAGTCCTGGCAGGGAGTAAAAAGGTGTCCTAGTAAGGTGTAAGTGGGGAGAATTGGTCCTGATATTGGTTGAAGAATCTTAGTCCGCTATAACAAACCGTTCATCAGGAACCCCGGGTTGTCTGGGCCGTCTTAAATAAAGGATACAAGCGTAAGAAATTGGTTTCCTTCGCAGGGAGGCTGGCTAATCCATCCACCCGGAAACTTAAAGAGCTGCCTCGGATCCATGTCGAAAGGATTCAGTCGAGGTGGTCAGATCCGAGAGTCGGGGGGGGAAAAAAAGACGAAAGAAGCTTGTTTTGTCTCCTGGGTTCTCAGTTAGTATCTTGAAAATACCTCTAATATCATTTTATTTGTTGCACCCAAGATCCTGGTTACAATCTGCTCCAAATAGGAGAAAACTGGAAGTAGTTTTTAAAGCAAAGTTAACGAAAAACACCATATGCTTTAAGCTTTTATGTATCATTTAACAATAAAACTATTATGTTGTATGTACTACTACGTTCAAACAAGCAGGATCTAATAAAAGAGATTCATGGAGATCGATGGTTGGATTTGGAAAGAAACAACATATTGTCATCAGCCAAACACACAACAAACCATTGGTACTTATAATAATTCTCCGTTGATCTTTGTTGTGTATAATAACTTCACCGTTGCTAATTTGTTAAGCAATTAGAAGATTCCTGATTTGAGCTTAATGATTTGTTGCCATGCGAGGTAATTTGTTGCTGCTCTTCAATGCTTCCGTAATTAGTTGATGCCTTCTGTAATTTGTTGATGCCTCTTATAATTAGTTAATGTGTTTATTCTTTGTCGCGGTTATTGCAGAGCGAGTCGTTCCGGCTTCTGTTTAATGCTTTTTGTTGGGCCGGTGATTTGTTTATGTGTCAGGATATTGTGTTTTGTTGTTCGCTTTTTTGCTCTTCCCTGTCTTGCGTTTGGTGTTGCCGTGCGAGTCAGCATCCTACCGCTTTAACTAGATCATCTACTCCAGTCATACCTTTCCTTCTCATCCATCAATCCCACTCTTCTTTTATCTGGTTCCTCCCGTTTCTAATGATCCGTCTACATAAACATACAAGATGGAAAGTCTCAATGTCATCATTTCCATTTAACTCAAGCTTGGGAATTTAAATATTTGGGCCCACATTATATTCCAGGTCTGTTGTGAGGGGCCGTCAAACACAAGAAAGAAGGTACGAAAGGAAAATGATTTAAAACTGTCATTTTAGTTTCGTTATTGCATTTTGCAAATTAATTTGTTGTGTCAAGAAATTCTGTTTTGTAGTTTATCTATATTTTGACGTTTTGTTTAGTTCACAGATGTGATGTGTTGGGTACAAACATTTGTGTTTTGTAAACATATAAACAACATTGATAATAACAACAATGATGATAATGAAAGGAACATAAAAAACATGATAATGACAACAATAAATAACAAGATAACCATAAACAACATTGATGATAATAATAACAACAATAAACACAACAACATTGATGATGATAATAATAACAATACAAACAACAACATTGATGATAATAATAACAACAATACAAACAACAAAGTTGATGATAATAATAACAATAAACATGACAACATTGATGATAATAATAACAATACAAACAACACGATGAGGATAATGATAAAAATAAAACAACATTAATGATAACAATGACAATAAAAACAACAATGACGGTGATAATAAAAACAACAACGATTATAATAATTAAAACAAAATTCATGATGATAATGACAATAAACACAAGAACACTGATGTAATAATAACAAAAAAAACAACAACGATGAGGATAATAGTAACAACAACGATTATAATAATTACAACAAAATTGATGATGATAATGACAATAAATAACACAACAATGGTGATGATAACAACAACAACGATAATAATAAAGTTATAATACGACAAGTGCAATGATGTAGCTGTTAGTGCTACAGCATCAATTCTAGTTTGAGGGAAAAATAATTAAAACGAAAACAATTTGTATTAAGAGTTTAAATTAACTAGATAACCTGGATTTTGTAGTATTTCTTTGTGGATTGTGGATTCTCAGTGTGTGATCGATTCCTCTAAGCACTCTGGTTCCATCCCCACAGCATTTTTAGGTTAATTTATGATTTAAAATCATTAATATATAATATATGTAATCATCAGTTGAGTTAGACAGGTCATCGTTCTTGACAGTTAAGGAAACTGATCGACCAAATTCCGTAGCTCCTGGCTCAGCTCTAAGACTCAAAGATTGTTATCATCGTTCCTTCACCTCTAAAGATGATTGTCACCTTCACTTACTTTCACATTTAAATAAAACCATTTCTCCGCATCATTTCTTCTCGGCGATGTGCCGCCGGCGTGCCTGAGTGATATCAGCCCCTCGTCCCGTTGTCTTGTTATCTTTAGACGTGGTCGGCGTGCGTTCGGCGTCTGCGGGTCTGTGGGTGTGTAGAGGGGTCACCGGCCCGTGTCCAGGGTGCACACTGGCGGTGGTCAGAGGCGGCCAGACTCTTTGCCTACCAAATCGCTCGCGGCTGAGACAACTTCGATTTACATGGCAGGAAACAGACATATCTAGCCTCGCTCGCCAAGATTAGACCTGTGAGTGTGTGTGTGTGTGTGTGTGTGACAAAGAGAGAGTTTTAAAGTTAGCCTGGCGTCGCACAGTTTCGGGGCGAGTACGTGTGAAGGCGTTTACGAACACACATGCTTTGGGTGAGTTGGAGAATGTCAGCGGACATACGTGTTCCCACGTCACGTGAATCTGTCGATGATTGTTATTTTTACATCCACACATGAGCACACAATGAGTCTCCAGGAGGTGTGTGTGTGTGTGTGTGTGTGTGTGTGTGTGTGTGTGTGTGTGTGTGTGTGTGTGTGTGGGGGGGGGTGAGTGTGTGTGTGTGTGAGAGGAGATCAGATTGCTGTGAGCTCACTGTTCTCCGCCGTCGCCTCCGGAGTGCTGACAGAGGAGAAGTTCTGAAGCCAAAATGTCTGGACTGATTTATATTTAAACAGCATCTGTACATCACGGTCGCTTGATTGAGTCTCGTAAAAAATAAATAAAAAAATGTAAGCACTTGTTTAATCAGTTCAAAATTATCTTTATTCCAGACCTACATGGGGCCACACAGCACTTTAAATACATTAATGTGGCCCTCATTAATGTGTTATATTCTCATTTGATATCATTTATTAGGAGTTCAATTCGAAATCTAATTAAGATCTTTGTTTTCATATTTTCATTTCTCCTTATTGTACGTTTCTTTTTTTTCTTCCTCGAAATAAATTTAGTCAAAGTTAAAAAGAAAAAACGACTCGCGCTCTTATATTGTATTTTACCATATATTTTACTTAATTTCAACATAAATCAAATGTATTTAAAATAGAGCTGTGATATATATCACAATATAAAGGGCAACGACACGATATACTCTGATTCATCAACAATATATTGGGTTTTCTTGTACAGAATTGAATTGCGGTAAATTTGTCGTAAACATATAATAACGTAACATTCTAAACATCGGCTCATTGAATTCAAACAGAGAGATCTTTATTTGTACTTCATCGGAGAAGACATATAAGTGAAATCAAGTGAATCATTTCAAGTTCATTTTGTATTTGAAAAACGATAAAGTGCTTTTAAATATCGTGAAAACAACTTCTTAAACCCCTTGTTTAAGATGCAATAACATACTATAAAATCAGGAAATTGTAATGTTTTTAATGACATCATGAGATTATGACCCTTTTTTTTTCCAATTTTCTCAACATATTAAGGCCATTATTTTCTCCCTTTCTTTTCTCGTTTGGTTTGACGACCCCTAAGAAGTGTCGCCCAATAAGTAGTGGCCCCTGGTTTAATCAAATTCTAGCTTGTTGTTTCGCTCAGACTGAACTGAGACACAGTTCAAGAGGTTTAGGGATTTCAATTATGAGCTAGATTGATACTTACAGTGTTAAAGTCATCTTCGGTGTAACAGTCCACATCTTTATGGCTTTTCTTCACTTCCATTAGGAAAAGTAATTTTCTTATTCTTATGGTACGTTCCACTGGTGCTCAGTTGATCACCTCATTTCAACCTCAATGATACTAGAAACTCCAAAAAAGTTCTGTAGGTTTCTATGAAAAAAAGACGGGGTTATGTTTTTTTGATGCTGGACAAATATCTGGGGCGAAAATATTTTGCTACTTTTTAATAATATATGACAGAAAGTATGAATTATTTGGTTGTTTTACTGTGATATGATGGTCCCTTGATACATTTATGAAGGGTAGACAATATCAGACGTTTGTTTCACTCATGTTTGGCTTCACTTTTTACTTGAAAGTGAAAAAGGGAACTGATGTCTCAAACCATATTATACATTCCTGACACCGACTCTTGACCAGGGAAGTGAGGAAGGTCCGCTGCGGTCGCTCTCCGGTTTGGATATTTCCCTGCGTTTGCTTAAAGTGTCTCCTGCTCTGAAAACAAAGCAGTGCATCACACAGCAGCTTTGCATATGTGGGAAATCACAAACGGCTGTTTGGATAGAGCCGGGACGGATGGACGCTCCGGTGACGGAGGAGCTTTTAAGGAGTCCTCGTGTCCATGTCTGGCCCTCTGTTGAAAGCGCCGGAGACTGAAATCTAAACCCCAAAAAACAACTTGTTAGTTTCAATTTTTTATGACGGCCCACCCTGATCGGGCACTTATTCCTGGACTAGAGTTGATCCTCTATAATTCATCAAGACAAAAGTTCAGGTTTTTCTACTTTCAAACTTTTTTTTTTTTTCTTAAAATGAAAAAAAAAACAGACAAATACCAAAAAGTGCTGCGAACCATCTTTCTAGAGAGATCAGTGGATCACTCCGCTGACCTACGACCCCCCGACTAGCCGGGACAACAGCAGCGTTTTACAGCATCTTGGATGGTGTTCGACCTCAGAGGCAGCAAATGAAGCCGATCTTATAAAACTAATCTCAGATCCCATCATTAATATTAATAGCAGCAGCAGCAAGGTGACCCGCCATCATGAATATATGGATTCTCCTCTCCAGGTTTTCACACTCTCTCTCTCTTTCTCTTTCTCTCTCTTCCTCACAGACTCCTGAGCAGGATGTCGGTGAGGGGCTTGGACCCCACCTGTCCCACTTCCATCAAGCGTGAGCCGTCCAGTCCCAGCTCTCAAGGGGACGTGAGCCCGGCGCAGCCCAGTCCCGCCAGCTCCTCCTCGGACACCAACTCCAGCTTCGGGCCGCTCAACAAGGGACACCTCAACGGGCTGGACTCCCCGGGGCTCTACGGCAACACAGCGGCGCTCACCAGCAACAGTGTAGCCAACAGGTGTGTGGGTGGTGGTTCAAATCCCTGGTGATTAAGCAGCGTTTAGCTGCACCTGCACCCGAGAGTCACCCTTTCAAAAAAGGCTTTAATTGAAGGACATTCATGTTTGGTTTTTGTCTCACGATCTGTCTGATTTATTCTTAGATCGTTTTTTTTTTTGTGAAGTCTGTGAAAATAGTGTATTTTTAGGTCATGTTTTTGTGTGTCCAATAAAAGGTGAACACAGGATTTTCGTTTTGTAAGTAGGAAAGAAAAAGTGTCAGTAAAACAAGTGCAAATTGTAAATAAAATTTAATAAAATTTAAATAAAATAAGAAATGATAAAAGAAAGCTAGATCTTGACATTGGTGCCAAAAATACTGTAAATCTATTTTAAATCACATTCTGCTACTAATTAATCCCAAATAAAGCATGAAATGATCCCAAAAATGAAAAAAAGTACACTTTTTTTTTCATCTTGACATCAGTAAAGAAAACAAAACAGCCACTAGAACATTTAAAAATGTATAATCTTTTTAATGAAATTGTTATATAAGTGACATCACACACAAGAGTGTCAAGCTGACAAGTTTTCGTTATGTCGGGGTCAAGGTGACCCGGAGGTTCACGGTATGCCTTGCGTTTGCTTTGGGTCGGGGTGACCCAAAGAACTCCCTGGCTTTCCAGAAACACATATACAGTAGTCGATGTCGTTAACCTGGACCCAGAGACGACACAAGGGATACCACAAACGCATTTTTTTCTGGGCCTTCGGGTCGCCTTGACCCTGACATGAGGGGTAATGATTTATTTGTTGTATTCCGTATTTAAGATTGTTTGATTTAGGTATAATTTACCACCACTTGGCAGATAAATATGACAAAGAGTTTTAGCTTTGGTGTAGCTTTAGCTTAGCTCCATTGTGAAATTTAACAGCAACTTGCACATTTTATCCTTGTATTTTTTCAGGATTTTAATATTCATTCTAAAAATCTCCAATTCAATAACAAACATATTATATATATAATAATATATATAATATTATATATTAATCAGAATAGAAAAAAATAGGTTGGAACATATTTAAAGTCTTAAAATGCATTTCTTGGACTTGGGAAAAAAAATGGTAATGGCATGGAAATGGTTCTGGTTTCATAGAACTTTATGATGTGCTGTTTTTTTTCTTATCTAAAGTGTGCGCGCCAGCATTTAGAGATGTTTATCTTTATCGCCACCAGGACAGACTCACTATCAGGTGCAGCCATCAGACCAGTAGTACTCACAACACATGTTGGGTGCAGGTGAGTTGTCTAAACATGGAAGATGAGACCGTACGGATTAAACAACTACAGCTTATTTAATGGAAGATACTGTAGAACATTCTCGGGGCGCACACTAGGAATGTCTGTTCTATTGATTATTACTATTAGGAAGGTATTTTGTTTTGACAAAATAAAGTATTTTCTCTGATGTAACATTGGCCTGTGACACTTGGCACGTCAACCTGTAGTACAAATGAATGAAACACAAACTCTATAGGAATTAATTTCACTTTATTATAATGACTTAATTCCGAGTTTAAACTGGTGTGCAGTCAGGAACGTTGCTAGCGTCCCATTACTCAACTCAAAAATCTGTCTTTCCCAGGCGGTATCAAGAAGAAGAGGGGCCGGTAAAGTGCGAGTTCATCCTCGGCGCGGTGGCCAAGCGTCTGTGTCTGGTGTGTGGCGACGTTGCGTCGGGGTACCACTACGGCGTGGCCTCCTGTGAAGCCTGCAAGGCCTTCTTCAAGAGAACCATCCAGGGTAGGAATGCACACACACACACATCGGCTTGGTTTTCAACAGGGTTTTTAATTGTTGACGGTTCAAACGCTTACCTCGGGTGCAAAAAACCTGTTGTACTGGAAACAGGTTCTTGTTGTGGTGTAAACACGGCGTATGAATGGACTCGCGGCTTCGCTCTGCTTGGTGGCAAACCACAGAAAAGGTTTGGGTAATAAATACTTGTTAGCAAACAGCCGAAGTCTTTAAGCTATCAGCCGCTCATGTTGTGCGTTGCGTCGAGATGTTTGAGATAACTCCCGATAACTCCCGGCGCGAGCCGACACAGCGGGAGTCAATGAGGCGCACCGTAGGTGTCTTAAAGCCGGTGTCCTAGTCCAGGACCTGGCAGGACACCCTGTGTTTAGACATAAAAGCAGTTGGACGGAGATTTGTAATTGGCTCATCAGATATGTCCTGTTTGTGATCGAACACGGCAGCTGAGAGCGACTGGCTCCCCTCCACCGGGCTTAACATGCTCACTTGGCTACCATCGCCGGTACTCACAGTAGGACACAGGTTGGCTAAGGTCTCCTGGACCAGATACAAAACCACATTATTTAAGATATCACCAGGTTTCTTTAAGCCTTTTTTTTTTTAGCTGAGCTACAGATTGAGCCGAAGACTAGGGTTCAACACAGCCAAGTGTAGATATGAAGCACAACAATCTGATGGAAACTATTTGGCTCAATAATGCTACAATCAGACACCAGGTGTTACTAAAGTGAACACCTTGAAGGGACACAACCATTTTGCAACACAAATGAATAGTAAAGTATTTTCAAGATGTTTATAAAATCACCTTTTTTAGGTTGAAATTGTACCAGAGAACTGTAAATGACATCTTGTGAAAAATAAATACAGTCGTTTCAGCGAGTATTCCAATATCTAAACTATATATTACTTATATACAAGACAAAAGAAAAAGTGTGGCCTGGGAGATAACTTGGGTTCTGTATCACAAATGTTGACAAATGTTTACAACTCCTATGCATTGTATTTAGCTATAGAATTGTGTGGTGTCCAGATCATTGTATGAGCTGTAGGAAAATAAACCTGTTTAAATTAATCTGTTATTTAAAGTGTTGCAAATTACATTACATTACAAGGAATATGTCATTGTTGTTGTAAATACAAATCTACACCTTATTATTTTTAGGCCATGGACAATTTTTCCATGTCCTGAGAGTCACACACTCGAAACATTCACACTTTTTCCTTTTTTAATTTGCAATAATTCATTCATATTTTCTACCAAAATGTGACTCTAATGTTTTGCAATTTACAAAGACACTGTTTCTTTAATCAAAATTACAGACAGCCGATGACATCACTCAAACCCTTCCAGGAGCCGAGCTCTCAGGCAGACAATTATATAGGATTTATTTTCTCTTTCTTACTAGAGTCTCTGAAGCTTAACCAGAAACTGTTAATGTAAATTCAATTATACATTCTAACAATATCCAGCAAAATATTTCAAACATCAAATTGAAGAGAGTTTTATAATAAGGAAACACTAAACAGTGTTTTATTGGTCATTGTGGAATGTCAAAGGTTACTCTCACTGCCCTATGATATACGGTCCTAATACCTCCTCTAAAATACAATGTATTTCTAAATCATAAAACTGAAATATGTGTGAGATACAAAATGAAGTTGCAACATAAAGCAATTCAGTGGAACTGTATGATATTTCTGAAACCCCAAAAGCTCCACCTGGGGTTTCAACAAAAGCGTATCCCTCCAAATTGTGTTTGAGTATTTGGTGTGTTTCTCCTTCAGGTAACATTGAATACAGCTGCCCTGCGTCCAATGAATGTGAAATCACCAAGCGGAGGAGGAAGTCCTGCCAAGCATGTCGATTTGTGAAATGTCTGGCGGTGGGCATGCTGAGAGAAGGTGAGACGCTGGAAATCCCTTTTTCTCGATCGCAACATTGTTTCGCCGCGGATTAATCGGACGGTGGTCCGACATCGTCCCCTGGATGCCAAATTACAAGAAACCACACTTTATTGTCGCACCTTTATCAAATGCAATTGTGGGGATCCGAGTTAATCCCCGAAAACAGGATGATTGGACACATTACTCTCTCAGCGGGCCAAATAGAGATGCATCGACTTGACTTGTGAAACTTAAGACTTTTGACAGTTAAGCTCGGGTCCCCGGAGCGGCAGCTGTGTGTGTGTCGGCATGTGTGTGTTTACCACAAACACAATGTGTGCTGCTAAAAAGGGGGTGAGGGGGGCTACAACAGCAGAGTCCCCCTTACAAACGTCTGAGTCTCTCCTTTAGTTTCTCATTTCTAAACCGGCTCATAATTGAATTAGCAAACGTGTCCGCAAACATATGTCGGACGGAGCCGTGCTGCGACATGTGCGCATTCTTAGGGGAGTCGTTGGCCGTGGTCAGGTGCTTCTTTAGTCCCACTGTGTGCCTGCTCGGTGACATATTGTTGTCCAGATTTAGAAGTGACTGAAAAAGGAAAACATTAGCGACCTCCTACTGTACTGGCCACATGTTCCACGTCAGCCCGGGCCAGGAGATAATAATAAAATCCTGCAACCCCCCATTAAAAGAATCCCTTAAGAGTCCTCTTGACAAAACCATTATTGTTATTAATGTATATATTTCAGTTCTTTGTTCTTCATTGACTGAGAAGACTACAAATATTTCGGACACTACTTGTCGCTCCACACTTCCTGCATACAGAACCTAAAGTCAAAATTCTTTATATGTATATATTTATTTTTAACCTCCCAAACTCCCAAAAGTGTTTCTTAACAAAACAACATATATTAGCAACACTTGTTAGCTACACTTCTAATTGTTTCAAGACTATACAAGTGCTAATTGTATCGCCAAATGTATTTTCTTTAAATGAATTCTACTTAGTGGCATTGATAATATTGTCATTTACGGAACTCAGCACATACACAGACAAGAATCAGCCACTATTCAGTCAGTAGCCGCTGGTTTTGTTTACCATAACATTTAGTTTACTTTGCCAAGAACCTCCGTACACAAACAAACAAACAAAAAAAAGACTTGAATACAAAATATTGTACAAACATTTGTTACATTAGTCACATGGCAGTGGTAGTTTATTGCTTTGGGCTACATACTTCAGCTTTTTATTGACCGTTATTTGGATCCAGAACAAGCGCTCAGAAAAAGAATACCTCCCCCAAGGAGCTTTGTTTCATATGGCTTAATGAACTTATCAGACAATGAATTGTTGTTGAGCTTCGATGCCACATATGTTTCATACGACGATAAGTAAATCAAACCCATGGCATGTTAGCTTAACCGCATTCACGAGTTGATACGTAGCAATGCGCTCTCGCAACCATAAATCAAAATCAATTTTGTCACTGGAGTCAATTCATTAGCCGAAGGCAGCAGCAGTCCTCGGCCATACAAGTGAATAGCAATTTTTCTCCAACTTCTCCAAAATGAACTCATCAGTTTCTTGTCCCATCACCAACACTTTAAATCATTTTGACAAACTTGTCTTTTTATACGCAGATGATCACAAAATGTTCTCGAAAATTGTGCTTTTATCAATTTGTTTTCGCTTATGGGTTTGCCTATCAAGTGGGTTTAAAAAAAAAAAACAGCTGACGCATCATTTTATTTATTAATTGTGTTGTGTTTGCGGCTCACTTAACGGCTTCAATATGATCCTCCGCACGGCGGATTATTGTGGTTTGCATGCTGATTGGTTTGTGTAAATGGTTTGTGTAACGGCGTCAGATGGCACTGACATTTACACAGACACACACACCTCCAGTGTGTTTCTCTGGCAGTGTGTGTCTGCCCTTTTTTCTAAATTAGCTTCTTTTAAGAGAGCAGGGGCATCAACAGAACCCCTCTCTAGCCCCCCACACCCACCAACCCACCCACCCTCGCCATCCTCTTTTCTTTTCCTCCTCACTCGTAAATTCCTCCAGATGCCTTTGTGGGATTCCTGGACCTCCGTGAAATGCGAACTGCCCCTCATAACTCCAGTCGTAAGCGCCCTCGTAACGCGCTTCATCGTGTCTCGTAATGCCCCTCGTCCCCGGAGAGGGCACAGTAAAGCCCGAGACAGAGGAGCGCTGGGCCTTAATAAGAGACTCTGGGTCGTATTAAACACACAGCTAAAAAGACACATAGACCCGAGGCCGGGTTTGATTAAGCCTGGTTTAGTGCTCACTTGCGCCGTCGCCCCTCGGCCTCGTAAAAGCATCAATGTTAACAAAACGCTCTCAATAAGATTCACGGCGCACATGCGATTGTGTGATGATGTGTATTCATGGTTTCGGGGGGTTTACGGTGGTCTCTACCGCGGGCAGCGGGGCATCACTACCGTTCCTCTTCATCTGCTCCTCGTTTCAACATAGTTAACATTCTTCTGTGTCAACGTGTTAATCTTTCCACTCCAGGAGGGCTTTCAGGAAATCATATAATGCTCAATAACGTTGATCGCGCATCGTTTTGTCGCTTGTCAAGGAGCGACTTCCATGTCACTGATCTATGGATTCTGGATTGACGTCGCGGTGCCGCCTGTCGATAACGCTCTTAGAATTAACCCAAAGCGGACCGACCCGCCTGAGACCCGTCGTCAGGGTTGACATTTTTGCCTTGAAGCGCATGGATGGAAAAAAAAAGAAAAAAAGAAAAATGTACCTTTTGAACCAAATTTTATTCACACTTTCTGCATCATCTATCACAATGTTACAATTATTTAAGTGGAACACAATTTCAGGAATTTCAGGAAGAGAATTCTCAAGTAACTACCAAATAAAAGGCGAGATATTTAATATAAGTTTTCTTATAAAAAAACGATGTTTGCTATAAAGACAATAAAATTAGCAAGTGTCATAATTAGCTAAAATTGACACTGAGAAATAAAAATAATAATTATAATGAATTCCACTAAAACTCAGGTTTTCAGGAAAAGGTGGTCGTGGACTAAATCCACAAGATAAGATAAGATAAGAAGATTGCTGTTTATCTTGGTTAAGCTGTAAATGGTGTCAAAAGTCGAATTGGTGTACCGTATATATTTTGTTGGTGATCAAGCATACTTAATGCAAGTCCAGTAGGGGTGTGTATTGGCAAGAATCTGGCCATATGAGAAATATCGCGATACAGGGGAAACTATACGATATATTGCGATATGTTGCACTATATTGTGATACTGTAGGAACAAGGATATATATGAAGTATTGTTCGACTACTTGACTCTGTCAACCAAAATTTGTCCCAAAATCAGCTTTAAAAGCTACTGTAGTCATGTGTATCCTCTCGTCCTCAATCATCGCCGGAAACTTGCGGGATCTGAACGTTCGTTTAACTGCAGAGGACAGAATGACTGCTGCCATCTAGCGGCCCGGAGGTTTAATTGCAACAGAAAAATGAACAAACACAGTGAAAAATTAATTGTAAAAACTAGAATTATTTGATTTAACAAACACATTATTGAAGTATAGACCATAAAAAATATGGTAATACTTGGTGCTTGGTTCTGTTGATCTATTTGCCTGTTTTGTGTGTTGTCATATTTCACAAACAATTGTTGCGTCTATAATACCAGCAACAAAAGGTTCAGATTGTGATTCTGGAAATATGATTTGGAGGCAAAAATTAAAAGAAAAAAAAATTACATTTACAGTATATATATTTTTTTAATTTTATCCTACAGTGGTTTCAAATATAGATAAAGTATTGTAAAAAAAAAAAGGTTTTCTATATATATCGCCATATCAATATTTTAGAACAACCCTAAAGTCCAGTATTAATTTAAAATCCTCAAAAAAATAGATCCGATTCTAACGATATCTGGACCGACATAGTGTTTTTGTCGAAGATTGTTTTCTAACCAGGGGAGAATAAACATGTCAATAATAGTAATGCCACGATACGTTTGTCCTCGAGGAGGATCTGTTGAGACTCATATCTACTTATTGAATGTCCAATAATTACATATTTTCTTTGGCCAGTTTACCATTTAGTTTTTTTGCATGATTGAGTTTGACACAACTGGAAAATGAGTAAAAAAAGGTTAAAAGAACGACGAGACTTAAGGGGTGTATCGATCGAGCATGAAGAATCAGGAACACTCCACAGGATTATGGAATTTTCTGTTTTTTGCCTGGTTCCCCACTTGAATTAAGAATTGAATACAATACTGGTGGCTATGATTATTTCAACGGGGATTAGATGGTTTTTTTTCGAATAGACGTGGGTTTTTTATCTTGAGTCATAATCAAAATTGTATCTTGGAATCAATCAATCAAAGACTTAAGAGAGATAAGATCTCATTATCCATCTTATCTTAACAGTTCATCTCTGTCATCGAGGCAATTTCCACTTCCTTCATCCGACCAATATACATTAAAAAAAAAAACACTTCAGTTGCATTGAGATTCATTTTCTTTCCGCAAAATCAACAAAACACTGCTGGTGAAAATTGTAATGGTTTTCCACGCCGCGTATTTTGTGTATACAGTTGAAATTATCCCAGTTCCGAGGGTCATGGAAAAGGCGTGTGTGACACTATCTGAGAAGCGTGGGATTGTTTCAAGTGAACACATGCTTGTAGTGGAAGCAGTGATAGAGGTGATGGGGGATGGGCTGCCCCCCCCCCGCCCCCCGGGCAAAACCTGGATCAACCGCAGGATGTCCACGTTTTTTTTTTTTTTTTTGATCCTGCCGGGTGCATTTTTGGAACTCGCAAAGCCTCTGATGTAAAGATCCCGACACCTTCAAAAGAGCGATGAAAGTGTCAGAAAATAGATCAATGTCTGAGTGCTGGTGTTTATTGAGCCTGTGTGTGTGTGATTGTGTTTTGCTGTCCACTAAATCTATTCCGGGCCTCCTGGTTGTCAGCACATTCCTCAGTGAAGAGTTACACTTTATTCTTCATCGTGCATGTTTGACCCGTCTGTGGCATCCACCCACACACACACACACACACGCTCTTTCTCCTTCACGACCAACCCCGCAAAGTTGTTGGTTTTAATCCGGAGTTTGCCAACAGTTGGTGTTAAACCTGATGACAGCACACAAACACGTACCCTCGTTCTCCATCCGACACCTCGGCCGCGGCACCTGCCGAGCGCCCGGGCTAATCCAAACTACTCGGTTGCCCGTGACATCACCAGGAGGGTCACGGAGTATAATCTCTCCGAGCCAATCTCATCGGTAATACCCTCCTCATCTTCTCAAGTGTGACCTCCTCACTTTTTAATTCGTTTCCTGTTAACCCGCAAATTGCCGACTCCTCATGATCCTCATCGTTTTCCAACGGAATCGTGGAAAGAAAAAAGCCGGCGAGCTGTTATCGCGTCGTTATTCTGATAAGCCTGGAATCCACCTCGATGGAGATAAATAAAATGGATACCCACTTGTGTTGATTATCTCCCGCTGTGGGTTAGAAGTACAAACGCAAACTGATCACATGACTAAGACCAAGACAGGAAGACTTTTCCAGACCGACAACAAAATAAATAGTACCTTCATCATTCATGAAAAATAATCACGACACATTATCCTTTGAAACAACAATCCGGCTCAAGACCAGGCAACAAAACCCAGATCAGTCATGGGATCGACACACTTTTTTTTGTGACACCAACTCAATAAGAACTTGTTGCGAGAAATATATTTTGAGTTCTAGTAATTTTGACTTCGATATGAACAGAATTTTTGACGTATTTTAATCTGGGTATGATTGAAGAGATTTGTTTCTGTTTCAATCCACTGTTACGAACAGTGTATTGCTTTATCGTGAAAACTGAAGTGTCTCACAGTTGAATGTGCTTTTATTACTTAAAACAACTTTAACAAACCAGGCAAAGTTACACAATAAAAAGCACAGATACTACAGTGAATCTACTGCACCATTCCTGCCTTTTAAAATAAACCAATTGTCACTTAAAATCAATGTCAAAATGTACGTATTAATGTGTGTATCTAAACTGAATTAAAGGCATAAACATAGATATTGATTTACACGTCAACAACCATTTCTGTCTACAAATAATCAAATATCGTTGATTAAAATGCCCAAAATTAATTGTATTAGATGTAAAATTAGCTAAATTATCTTATGCTGTAGAAAAACAAATGATACATTTTGACTTTGAGCAGACTTGGATTTCAGCTTTAATACTAACTAAGTTTCTGTTGATTAATTTAGCATTTATAGTTAATAAATAGTTAATTATAATTTATTCAGTGATGTTAAAAATACTATTTTCAAGTTATTTTTTTGGCCACATAAAAAGATAAACCGGAGAATTGGACAATGATTTTCTGCTAACAAACCCCGAACAGTTTTCAATCACACGTTGTCAAAAGGCGTCTGCTGTGCACAACCTTGAGACAGCGCGTCACTCTGAACCGAGCCTGACCTACTTCAGATCAGTCAATCTGAGGGGAAATGTCGAAGGCAAATGTCTGGCGGAGGAATAATGCGGCGCCGTCTTCAAACCTGCATCACGTCAATGAAATAAACACAAAGAAAGATGGAAATACGTGTTTTATGAAATTACATTTCCGATGAACTATTCATGAAATCGTTATCAACTTTGTGCGTCGTCGTCACAGAAGTGTGCGTTCGTCGTCCGCCGGCTTAGCCGTGCGGAGTGAATGCGGAGTGTCAAGTGGGTTCATAATTCCTCCAGAGTGTCTCCTTCTGATGTGAGAGCCATTATAGATCCTTAGAGCCCCGATGACCGCTCGCGCCTCCGAGCCGGAAACACAACACCGCAACTTCCTGAGTCACATTCACACCTGCCGCACGTGGCTTTTCCCTCCAGAGGGGTCTCGTCTTTAAGCCCGCCGGCCCCTCCACTCGCACCTCACACACACGGTCTCAGAATGCCCTTCGCCATGAGGAGAACGCCGCCTTCGCCGCCGACGCCGCCGCTGCTGCCGCGCTTGTTAGGGCGAGCAGTTGTCAACGGTCGCGCTGTAGAACACGGTGTCTGGTTGCAGGATGCAGTGTGTGCTGGATTTATGACTCTCCCCAGACTCTGCTCGGATAGCAAGCACGCGCTCGCGCGGCTGTGCTCCAGTCACAAGACCGGGGATCTGAACGATGACATCGACGCCAGCAGACGCACATTAAAAAGACACGTAAAGGACACGGAATCATCTTTTTTCAACCGACACACAATATTATATACAATTTAACTTCAGAAACTAATATAGACATTAGCTAACACGTCTTCCTTTATTTTGAAGTCAATATTTACCAAAAACTGCTTTAACCCTTGTGTTGTCTCTGGGTCATGGTGACCCTTATTCCCAGAAACAAATGTGTTTGTGGTATCCCTTGTGTTGTCTCTGGGTCAAGATGAATGACCTCCACCACTATACCGCATATGTATAAATGAATGCCGGGGAGGTCATAAGGGTTAAAAAAAAGGGAAAAAAGGAATAAAAGTTTTACATAAATCCCAGCTGACAACCAATACTTTTATATTTTTAATATTACCGTATTACCTAAACAATCTCTCTTTTTAAGGGCCAAAAAAGTTCACTGATCCCACTGGCAGATTTTCTTGCTCAAATCAAATAACTTTTTATAAATTTAAGAACGTTTAGCCTCCTTTATGTTGACCTCGGGGAAGAAGGAACAAGAGTTGAGCTCAGTCTCTAACAAATCCGTCAATCCAACATGAACTTTTATCTTCTTTTCTTATTGATTTTTTTAAAAAAAAATTTAAATGTCGTGTCTCTGTCAAAGGCTTATGTGACTTTAGAGACAATCTAGTCAAAATCTGAAAACCAGTCATGTAAGAACAAAACAGGGATTTTGTAAAAACAAAACAGAATTTTTCGTCGAAAAAGCAATATAAATTAGTTATAGTC
The DNA here is from genome assembly GCF_982586985.1 of Callionymus lyra. Lineage (NCBI taxonomy): Eukaryota > Metazoa > Chordata > Actinopteri > Syngnathiformes > Callionymidae > Callionymus > Callionymus lyra. The sequence continues at coordinate 5,933,565 of NC_141834.1, forward strand.
AATATTTAGACTTTTTTTTTTTTAACTTTCTTTGAAGATTGTTTGTTTGTAGCTCAAACCAGTGAAAATGTTCCTGTAAACATATTTAATCGAGTTAGTATCCAATAACCTAACAGGAGGCTGAGGTTTACAGGCAGCTTCTTGGAAATTTGATTTTCTCAGACACTTTGTGATCTTCACTCAAAATAGTGAAAGCTATTTTGGCTTTCACACTTTTTACTTATTTTGTTCACAGCCTTCTTTTATCCGAACCTTTCTAAAATTTGGAACTATCTAATACTTCCGCATCGACGTAGCTTAATGCTAATTGTCTGTGTTAAAGTTGATAAAATAGTCGTAATAAAAAGTGACGGGTGGATTTAAAATAGAATCCACAGCTTCCTATAGCAGATTGAAGTGGGTTCAAAGGTCGAGCTGCACGTTGATTTGTTTGTATCGAGGATGCTTTAGTCTCTTCGGGATCCTGTGGACATGTGAGGTTATGGGTCATATCCTAACCCTGGACCTGGTTCAAGCAAAGTCTGGGAGACATGAAGCTGCTTACTGAGCCTAATGATTTCTTGGCTGAAAGTCTTGCTCTTGCACCAGCATGTTGGACTGCAGAACCACTTAAAAACCTGAACCACATCCAAAACTCGGTAGAAGGAAAGTCAACTTGACAATCTCCGCTCCCCTTCAGGTGTTCGTCTGGACCGGGTCCGAGGCGGCCGACAGAAGTACAAGCGGAGGATAGACGCGGAGAACAGTCCGTTCCTGCAGGCCCACAATTCCTTGCCCCAGAAGAAAACCTGTAAGTTCACAATCATGCATGTTTTCAAAACCACATCCTGTCATCTTCCAAAAATAAAAAACTGTTTCCGTCTGAAATACAGATTAACAGACTCATCCGTTATCAGGGGGAAAGTGGCATACGTTGCAAAAAAATAGACTTTTTTAATAATATTTAATTATCATGGACCTTACAAAATAAATGCATCATAAATGCTGACTTTCTTTTTCTTCCAAGTTAAAAGCATCCGCCATCTTCAGGAATCAGCAGTTTTGGGATTTGCTATAGTGATTTATTCATCTAAATGAGTGCATTATTTGGAAAACTGTTGTTCTGAAACGACACCAACAGAACAAGTTATAAGCCTGGAAGATTTATTGTTAAAAATGTCGCAAGTAAAGGAGGTTAAATTCCAGGTTTGACTAGAGATTGGAAGAGATTCTCAAGCTCCATTTGAGTTCAAATACAAAAATCTGATAACTTCATAGTATTGTCTCCATTATTTTCTTTTCAATCTTATGTTTTTAATCTGGTCTAATCCTGTCCAGACTCTGGGGTCACCGCGGTGGAGAACAAGGTTGTCTCTCTGCTCCTGGTCGCCGAACCAGAAGGAATCTTCGCCATGCCGGACCCCACCGTCCCGGAGAGCGACATCAAAGCTCTGACCACGCTGTGCGACCTGGCCGACCGGGAGCTGGTGGTCAACATCGGCTGGGCCAAACACATCCCAGGTAAAAAACCCCGCCGGTCAATCACTCTCTCAGACGGACACGTTAGCCAACAGTAAAGTCTGTAATCAGATCAGAGGAACGTTTGTTGTGACTCGCGGTTGCCAAGACACTAAAGCCGGAGGAGGCCAGGACATGACGCGTCGTTCCGTTATCGTCTCGCTCTGTGTGTCCTTGCTGACCAGTATCCATCAGATCACCACCAGCCAACTGGAAGGTTTAATTCATTTCCTGATCCGAGTCTCCTGGAAAGCTCTGTCAGGTGACCGAAAAAGGAAGACAGGATGTTTGTCTTTCCTTCGATGCGCTAGTGGAAATAAGACGAGAGTTGCCAGCTTAGTGGGATTAAAACAAATGCTGGTATGCTGGCGCGTTGACAGTTGTAATCAGGTGTCACAAGTTGTAATCTAAGAGATTTGTACCCATGAACGTACACTTTATGAAAGCACGACCAAAGGAGGGAAAGAATACAGACATTTAAATAGTTTTACGACTGATTTTAAAACATCACAACTATAGAAGTATATCAGTGGCATCACAATATTAATACATTTAAAATCTTGAAAGTTTTTTTTATTGAAATGTTATTGTTTTCTTCAGCATTCTTTTTGAATTCAATGCTTTCTATGATAAAAGGTAGAATATGAATAATATATAATTAAAATACATATAACTGTTTGTTTTATTGGATAAAACATAGTGATTTATATTCGTATTACAATAAATCAAAATTACAGTTTCTAAATTCTATATGCATATATATATATATATATATATATATATATATATATATATATATATTTAGAATTTAGAATGTTTAAATTCAATGTAAAAATGATGGTATAATAGTAACACCAGACTATACCAAGAGTACCAATCTGATATTTTAAACTTTAAGTTTTTAAACAGTTTTGTATTGAATTTTAAAGGCTATTAATTAGAAAATAATGAATTTAGAAAATTCAGTTTAGAAATATTAGAATTAGACTATAAAACTCTATGTAATAAAAAATGTATTATATTATTATTATTATATTATGAAATATACTTTTCTTTTAAATTGATTTAAATTGATTTATCAAATTAATAGTAATTATTTAATTCAAATATCCAATGCTTAAATAAATAAATTAAAACCATCAGTTTAATTAAGTTTCAATTAGAAAAATTCAAATGTTAAAGTCAAACCCAGAAGGTTCTGATTTACAACCATAAAACTCTACTGTTTAATCATTGGTTACACTTTTTTTCTTTTTTTTTAGCAAAACAACAAAAACCATGTTAAAAATAAGTATTTATAGTAGTTTATTTTGTAGATCTTGAGTTTCTTTACAATTTTCTGAGTTTCTTTACAATTTAATGGCAGTTTTACTTACAATGCCAGACGACTCACGCTTATCTGTTGTGGTGAACTTCATCCAAAACATCACCACGGAAACACCTGGGCTTTTGTTGATGTCCTGTCGCTGAATTGCTTACAGTATCAACACGCCAGGTGTGTGTGTGTCTGCGTGTTTGTGTCTCCATTGTTCTGTTAGGAGAGAAGAAAAAGGATTATTATCTCCTCGGGGCTGCTACTGTCTCTGTCACTGCTTCAAACAGTGTTTGTTGCTGTGTGCCAGTGACACACACAAACATACAAACACACTCGTGTCCAGTTTGACAAACAAACAACATCTTTTTTTTGTGGTGACATTACAGAATAAAAGAAGGAAATAATATAAAGGAAATAAAGAGTTGCATAAAATCCCGTAAATTAAAAATAAAATAAGGGGCATTGCCATGATATTAATACATAATTAATAATTTCAGTAGTTTTAACATATTATATATAATATGTATATATATTATATTATTAATATAAAAACCCTCCTCACAGTTAATTCCATCTTCATAATCTGATCAAGTCATGTTCATGTTTCCTGTCAATATAAATATAAATAAGTGATGCCAAAAAACCCTAAATAAGTTAATAAATAAATAACATTAAATTTGATACATTGTAATCACATTTTATCTCGATTAATAAAGGCAATATATGTATGTACTTTCCGAGTCTATTAGACTCATTTACCAGGTTATATAAAAAAAAATCTAAACAAAAATCTAAAACACCTCTTTCTCAACCACCTACTAGGAAAAATCGTAAACTATCATTTAATCCCAGTAATAATAAGTAATAATTCGATGGATGAATTTACATTTGAACGTTTGTGTTTTGTAAAAAAAATTGAACCTATATTACGTAGTATCACAGCCATAATGTGTTTTACATGATGAACACATCATAATGGTGTGATTTGTCTTTCGTAAATACAATCAATATCTCAAGATCTATATTAAACGACAATAAAAACTGTCCTTCTGTGTCACATTTATCTTTAATGAGAGTTTTAAAGAAGTTAAAATGTAGTTGTAGCTAATTGAAAACAACAACATAAAGAACGTTTAATCTCACAAAGTAGCATGCTAGCTCTACTGTGGGTATGGAATATTCAAACTAATTTATATTTATATTTTACAAAATGTAGAGTCATTACATAAAAAGTATGTGATACAAAAGACCTCTTTTGATGCTGGTCTCATTTTTATAAGCGCCAACTTATGACTTTAGCCAGCGTTGAACTCGATAGCATCCAGTCTTACTTAAGGAAGAACATCTGCTGGTGAAGACGTTTTACCTTATTTTAGACTTTATTTTAAAGAATGAAAACTTAAATAAGAAAAAAAAAGACAAATGAACAAACAAATTGTGCTCAGTTATAAACGGGAAACAGCTAGCGTGCTAAACTAGCATGCTATAAGTAAGTAAGTAATTCATATTTGAAAAGTGCTTTTCATTCAATTCTTCTAGTAAGAGTACGCAATATTTGATAATTAAAGATGAAAATTCATTTTCTAACATTTTTATCACGCAAACACAGACGGATACTTCACTAGCATTAATTAACAGATCACTAATTATCGTTATCAACTCATAACAAGTCTCATTTATTCCTCATTTATTTGCAGGAATTAATGAAATAAATGATGATTCTAATTAAAGTCATCTGAAACAACAACTTCTCCACGAAGACGACGGCTGTGTTTTCCCGTCTAAAATAATGAGGTGTTCTTGCAGGGTTAATGGAGTTGTCTGTGAGGGGAAATGTTACGGCGGTATTTAAAATGGACCAATTATTGCAGTGTTTTTTCAACATGGTCTCCGCACGAGCGACGGGCCGCCCGAGCTCTTGTCGCCGGGAGATGTTGGCTTCTGGCCGAAGTGGGCATCTGACCCCACGGGGGGGTGAGTGTGTCGGGGCCACTGTCCCCTCACTCTGCCGCCTCTTATCAGCCGCAGTGACAGTGACGCGGCGCGACATCTGCAGGCCAGACTAGCAGATGATCTGGCTAAAGACCAACCGCCTCTTTGCTTTTGGCCTTTTTGAGTCAGATGTGAGTTGGCTGTCAGATGTGTGTGTGTGAGTGTGTGTGAGTGTTGATATGATACATCCAGCACTGGGCTCACTTGGCTGCCAATTATTGCTCTCAATCCTTTTGTAGCGAGAGAACTGCAACAATGAGCAAATGTTTGTTTTAGCAAAATGTTCTTTGTCTTTTTCACACTGTTGCTGAATTTGCAAATTTATTACATTATTAACGTTTTATTCTAGGGTTTGTTTGTTTTTATTTACATTTTTTTCATAACTTTAATAACAACATTTTATGTCTCCTTTTTCCCCCTTTTTAAAACATTTTTTAATCGTAATTTATATTAATTTTTGGGAGGGAACTTACAACAAATATCAGTGTTGAAAAAGCAATGATAATTACATTATAATTATTTATCTAAGAGTTTATACAGAAAAAATCCTCGTCAAAACATCTTAACGGTCTTAAGTTGTAATATATATTAAAGTATAATTATACTGGTTATTTTGTTTAAATGTGGATGGTTTAAATGCATTTCCTGCTTATATTTAACAAATACAGTTTAATGTATATAAAGATCAAAACCATGACTTGCTTGATCTCAAGCCATGTGTTATCTCAGGGTCCAGGTGACCTGAAGGCCCAAAAACAAATGTGTTTTTGGTATCCCTTGTGTTGTCTCTGGATCAAGGGTAACGACCTCCACCACTGAATATGTATTTATGGGAGCCAGAGACAACACATTGGACTGGAGACCAAGACCAATACTAAGACTAAGACTAAGACTAAGGACAAGGACAAGGACAAGGACAAGGCCAAGGCAAGGCAAGGCAAGGCAAGGCAAGGCAAGGCAAGGACAAGGACAAGGACAAGGACAAGGACAAGGACAAGGACAAAACAAGGCAAGGCAAGGCAAGGCCAAGGACAAGGCCAAGACAAGGTCGAGGCAAGGCAAGAAGAAGGGCAAGACAAGGCAAGGACAAGGACAAGGACAAGGACAAGGACAAGGACAAAACAAGGCAAGGCAAGGCCAAGACAAGGTTGAGGCAAGGCAAGAACAAGAACAAGAACAAGAACAAGAACAAGAACAAGAGCAAGAGCAAGAGCAAGAGCAAGGCAAGGCCGAGGACAAGGACAAGGACAAGGACAAGGGCAAAGCAAGGCAAGGCAAGGTCAAGACTTTTCCCAGAGACATGACGTGAGGTTCATGGATAAACAAATAACGACGTGACGATGAATAGTATGACTGGGGAGGATGTTCAAGGTAGTTTAAGGTGGAGGAGACTGACTTGCTTTTGGAAAGATTTTTTAAAATATCAGATGAAACAGGTTTGTTTACCTGGATAACTCTGGGACTGACTGAGCTTCTATGTCGTAGCAACACAAATATATCGGGACCAGATACAGTGTGTCAACAAGACAATGACATACTTACACAGACCATATGAAACCAATTACACCTCCAGCTACAACATAATTGCCTCTCAATGAGACAGAATCAAAACAGAGCGGTTCCTGTTCAGGAACTCAAAAGTGATCTGATCTGATTTGGATCCTATCCTCTGATTATTCGACTCAAATACGATGACGCCGGTGCTTCTCTCCGATGGACGGTCCACTGACTCGATCCCCAGCGGACTATGAAAGAGCGGCACAGTGTCTCCAATCAATCAGCGAGCGATACCAGGCGCGCCCGCGGTGATTGTAAAAGATCAGCCGAACCTGATAACCATCACTGATGGTGTCAAAAACACAAACAACGCCCCCCCCCCCTTCCCCCCCCCGCTCTCTCAAAAAGAATCCTCTGTTTAATTACAGCCGAGCAGTGTGTGTGTGTGGCTGGTGTCACGAGGCGCTTTAATGATCCTCCTGTGGCGTGTAATTCTCAATCAAAGTGGGCGTGTCCTGCCGCAGAATCTCATCAAACCTTCCTCACTCCCACCGTCCTTCCTGGTGTCCTTCGCTCTGTCACACGCCGCTGAAGGAAATGGCTTCGGCTTGCGAGGGAAAAAAATACATTTTCCATGACGTGAAAGTGACATAGATCATCATCGGCTGTCTAATTCTCGCTAGCTTTTATCCCGACTAAAGTGAGAGTGATTGGTTGTAATTCACCGTCGGACACTTCGTCACCGGGGCGACAGGTTTACTGTCAACAAACAGTCACTTGTTGTTGCTCTGATGCTAATGGATGTTTGTGTCTAAACAAGTCACCGGAGGATGTCCTGGAGCATGAAGGGTATCGTCGTCGTGTATCTGGGGAGAATACTCTTTTTTTTTTTACATTTTTTAACAGCCAAAGATTCAACATTTTCAGCACGTACGGACCGTACTGATGGAGGATATTATTATTTCAGTCATGATATCGGCCCAGCTATGAAATAAAGACGGTCTTAAGAAGGTTAACGTTTATGCATCTATTTAGCAAAGTCCTGCTATACCTCTATAACTATACTTGTTTCCTTTTACAGTGTATTATATCTTGATAGGTACTTTTCTGCTCTTTTCTTGTCCAAAAAAAGTACACAACTCTTATCTAGGACAAGACCATAACATTAGGGATATCGACACAAACTGATATTCAACAACATTTCTTAGCTTTCAAATCGTATTTTATTTATGTTTTAATAAAATATGTTCAAAATAAAAATCTTTTCTTTTTTTATCTACAATCAACATCCAAATATTCACTGTTTTAAAATCATTGTGTTTCAATTACACTTCCGGCCGCTAGATGGCGTTACGCCCATCGCAGCTAAAGGAACAAAAAAAAATCTCTGAGATCCTGGTGATGACTGAGGACGAGAGGATACAGTCGACTCTGGCTGTTAAAGCTGATGTTTGGACATATTTTGGTTTCAAAACAATTGAAAGCAGTTACGACTTTATCCAGAGTCAAGTACTCAAATATATCCTTGTTCCTACAGTATGGCACTATATTGCAATATATTGACGGTATCTCCTGTATCGTGATACATATCAAATTGCCAGATTCTTGCGGACATACGCCTACTGACATGATAACATTATACATGTTATGGTCAAAAAATATGCTCATAATGTGTCAACAAAACAGAGTTCTCCTTTTTTAAATGTTTTTATACAGTAGTACCGACAAACTTGTTTAATCAGATTAATAATTACGATTAATCATGATTAAATAACGCCTTAATTCTAATTGTAATAACGTTACGATTGAAGAAATAAAGGAACACATTTAAGCACCTATGTTTTTTAATCACATTATACAGTTCATTAAAAAAAAAAAAAATAGTTGATTATTATTATATTTTTATTACATTCTTCCATGTTAATGTAACTTATCGACATCTTCCAGGAGAAGTGCTTTGTGTTTATATTACCAAGACTCATCCCTTAAAATGGTTTTATTCTTGTTATACATACTAAAATTACCTATAATAAATAATACTTTCTAAAAAACCTTAAAATTCAAAATTTCAAATGGCTATGGCAAGTGAAACTGTGCTCATGTTCATGGTGTTACAAGCGAGTGAGCTAGCTATAAGTTAGCTTGATTTTCGTTTTTTTTACTTTCAATAAAAGGGACACTTTCTGAAATGAAACTCTGGACTTATTTGCAACTGTCGCTACATCATTAGGCTCAACAAAGCTAACTCAGTGCACGATGGTGATCTCAATGCAGGGAGTCTGTGCTCTACTTGCTCTCCAGCTCACTTTAATGCATCACATTTGGTGGAAATTGTGCATCAGTGAGTTAATGTTCACAAAACATGACATTTTATTATGAAAACAGAAATAAATGAATTAAGATTTGCTAATAAGTTGCGACCTTGTGTGTCTCCAGGCTTCGCATCTCTGTCGCTGGCAGACCAGATGAGTCTCCTGCAGAGCGGATGGATGGAGATCCTGATCCTCCGCGTGGTCTTCCGTTCGCTGGCGTTGGAGGACAAGCTGGTGTACGCCGAGGACTACATCATGGACGAGGATCAGTCCAAGCTGGCGGGCCTGCTGGATCTGAACAACGCCATCCTGCAGCTGGTGAAGAAGTACAGAGCCATGGTGCTGGAGAAGGACGAGTTTGTGGTGCTCAAAGCCATCGCCCTCGCTAACTCAGGTGAGATTCATAACGTGACAAATGTTTTTTAAGATGTTTTAGTGGTTTTAATGACACACACAATGTGTTTAACTAACAATTATTTTCTGAGTTAAAAATGTATATAAATGGACAAATCTGAGGATAGAAATAGAAACAGATATTGTGGCTTTTTCAAATCATGTTTTGAATGCACAAAACAATACGTGTAAACTGTGTGTATGTGTAATTTCCACAAAAGGCTGCAGGTATGGAGATGAAAAAGTTGAAGGTGTGCAAAATAAAATAAAAATCTCGCCCTGAAAAGTGTGTACTTCATATTTACCTGTGTTTTGTGATAAATTCATAGCATTTTCTTGTTGATTTGCCAATAAATATAAGATTAAATCAATTTCAAAATGGATGTATCTTGAAGGCTGCAGCAGTCGAAATTTAAAACTATTTTAAGATACATTTTAAAATGATGAGAAAACGAAAAGGGAAATGATATAAGAAAATACAAGTCATATTAGCACACCAGAGAAGAGGTGGTTTAAAAGACAACATGTTGTTAAAATGTTTATTTCAATGAATTTGTGTCACTCTACGGAATTGCTAAAAAAAAAGGATGAATTCCTCCAACCCCCAATATTAAAAAAAAGAGTCCTACAATATGAAAACTATGTTAGTTCCCAAGTTCTATATATAATTCCAAAGCAGACAATGTGAATATAAAGGAATGACAAAAAGAAAATGTCAAAGAATTTGACTTTTGCACGAATACAACTTTTTTTTCTAAATCTCCAAAGGTGGTTAAAAAAAGGTTATAAAAACAGATTTTTTAAATAAAAACTGATGAAAAATCCTGGCTATTAATTTTAAAATAAGTGCATTTCCAAAAATGCCAGAGTAGGAAAGATCAGGCCCAGGTGGAACATGTAACGTAAAGAAATATCTAGAAATTAAAAAGAAATTGTGAGAAAAAAAATGCTAGTAAAGAATAACTGTCGCAAAATGTGACAAATATACTTTTATTAAATATCAAAAAATAAATAATCAAACAAATGATGTTAAGACATCAAGAAATATTTTTTACAGTGTAATTTGTAAAAAGAAAAAAAAAACAATTATTTGTCCTAAAATAAGACACAAAAAAATGTGTGGAAACATTGTAAAAAATGGAAACATCCAATTAAAAATGCAAAATAATAAATGTGAAGAACGACAGGTCAGACTCAGCTAGACCATGTGAACACACAGAAAGTAAGAAAGTAAGAATCATGTGATCTATACTATCTTCAGTAAAGGTTTAAGAATAAAAAGTTCTACCTTGCATCGACCCCTCACACCTGCTCTCTCTCGACAGACTCCATCCACATCGAGGACACTGACGCGGTCCAGAGACTACAGGACGTCCTTCACGCGGCCTTACAGGACTACGAGTCCTCCCACCACCCGGAGGATCCCAGACGAGCCGGTAAACTGATCATGACTCTTCCTCTGCTCCGTCAGACGGCTGCTCGAGCTGTGCAGCACTTCTGCAGCATCAAGCAGGACGGCCGCGTGCCCATGCACAAACTCTTCCTGGAGCTGCTGGAGGCCAAGGCCTGACCGGAGGGACGCCACCACCGCCCCTCCCCCCCCAACCGAAAATCAAATGAAGGACTACGGTGAAGAGAAGTGTGCGATAAAATCAGAATAATAATACCTGGGCCGTCCAGCTGATGTGATGAATATTATGCAGTCAAATTTAAGTTACTCTCATCGGTGGACAGAGAGCCGGCGGAGACTCGCAGCAACATGCCAAACACGCTTCACCACCTGATACTTGAAGATCCTCTTTGGATTATTGCATCCATCTTGAAGCCTGTTCATATGCATTCTAGTGCATTTTAGAGCCTTTTGTGGTTTGACTTTTTCTTTTTTATATAGAGACTGAAGTCTTGCCAAAGAGTAAAGACTCATCATTTCAATACCAGCAAACGCCATGACGATGTAAAGTGGCGTCAACATGCTTCCCTGCTCTGTTGTGTATCACCTAAATATCTATGGAATAATCTAATATATAACTTACTATGTGTTTCATAGGAAAATGCCACGTGACTCTTTATTTTAGTAGAAAATTATCAGGGAGGATCTGGAGAAATATATCCAAAACTGTCTTTTTATGAGATTTGTGGCATTTATGGTGATAGAACATATCATTGTAGATATTTTTACGAGCTTCTCCTGCTGCGAAACTGTTATAACATCAACCTGTGGCTGTACTGTAGCACCTGGACTAGGAAGCTCCGCCTCCTGCCGTAGAAATCTGTGTGTAGAGTTCAATTTGTGCACTACTTTTTTTCCTTTTTAGCCATCAAGATTTTGGGATTTTTCGGGCCATTTTGCTTCTGTGTCCGTGTGTTTTTTCGTGTGAAGGTTATTCAAGTATAGTTACCTCTGAAGTTTATTGTATATGCACATGTTAAATGAAGGGAAGGACACTAATAATAACGCTCCTTATTTTCATAAAACAAAGGTATTAGATGCAGTACCGTGTGCAGCAATAGGATGATTTCGATGTACGTGCTGTGCCGTGTGTATAAAACACTTGTCGACAGAGATATTTAAAGATGCAAAAGTAAGATTTGTTCGGGAGAGCTGTGCCGTGCAGTTTGGATTCTCAGGTGGATTCTTGGGCAATAAAGACGATCCCCTCAAAGTCACGTTTGTCTTCCTTCGCGATTTAGCTCCGGCGAGTCGTGGCGAGGGTCGGCCATTTTCCCCCCTCGCCATCCCTCCCTCCCGGATCCACTTTTAATGAATCGTGTGTGAAGTTTAAGAGACGCTGCAGGGGTGATGGTCATCAGGGGTCCGCTGCTGAGGCGGATGAATCATCGCTCCATCACGCGGCGAACGCCTGACACTCTTCATATCTACTTTTTTTATCCCTGTTATTCATTTCGTCCAGAAGGCTGCGACCTTCACTATTTAATGAACCTTTTTAAATAGAACAGAACGAGAGAGAGATTCAACCAGAGGCTAAAAAAAAAGGAGTAAAAACCTTTATGAGACTTAGAAGGACAATCTTTTTTTTTAATTGATTCATATATTTGTTCAACTAGATTTCTTTTTCACTCTTTTCTTATTCTTATATTTATTTATTTATTTTTTTCAATATTTAAACTTAATAAAATGATATAATATACATTTCAACATTTAATTTTCTAACCATAATAATAGTTTTATAATTAAATACCTTCTTTATGACCCTTTTTCACTTTCTTTTCCGATGGTTTGTGCAAGAGTATCACTTACTGGAAAAGCACTCAGGGAGGACATACCTCCACAGAACCCAATTTCCCGAAGGAGATCTCCAGGGATTAATAAAGTTGATCTATCTTTCTAAGAGGAGCTCATATCACATGAGTCCACAGCAGGGGTCGCCAACCTTTTTTTGCACCACAGACCAGTTTTATAGTAGCATGATATTCATAGACTTTCAGACAAAAACAGTAAAATTAAATTATAGATTGTGTTTCACTCAATTTTTTTGGAGTAAACTTGACTGAAACGAGTGGCTTGACGTGTTTAGATGCTTTTTTTCCAAAACAAAACACATTATTAATATTAGGGATTCTACGCGAGAGTTGAAGGACACCCTGGACAGGATGCTGGTCTGTTGCAGGGCACACAAAGACAACTGGAGTTCCCGGAGTAAACCCACGCAACACAAGGGGAACATACAAACTCCAGACAGAAATTACCTGGAAGCAAACCGGCAACCTTCTTTCTGTGAGACGCATTATTATTATTACAGACAGTAATAATCAATAGAAGAGAAATGATCTAAAATGTTCTTTCTATACAGTAACAAATACTTTGCAGACTAGTTCTAATCCCCAGACCGGGATTTAGGGACCAGTGCTCTATTAAACCCAGTCTACAGTTGACAACTAAGACGTGTCGATATGTCATCGTGCTCACACACCACAGAATCGGGTTGGCTCCCTGGCTGGAAGGAACTACCGTAAGTGGGAATTGAACTTGAGTCATGACAGTTCTAAATCCAAACCACTCTACCGCCTTTGATGTTAGCCTCACAGGAAAGATGGTTGACTTTAGGTTTTTCATCATGTATATCCACTGGTCTCCAGCTTTTAAATCCATAAAAGTCAGTGACAAATTCTTCAAAGAGTTCCTGGATCCAGATGGAATCATAATCCAGAAAGGACCTCCCTGGCTTCCAGAAATACATATGCAGTGGTGGAGGTTGTTCACCTTGACTCTGAAGGGATAACACAAATGCATTTGTTTTCGGGCCTTCGGGTCACTTTGACCCTGAGATAACACAAGGGTCAATAAAGATACGTATAAAGGTACTTTCTCCGGTCTATTAGGGTATGAGGAACTGTGTATAACTTATTTTTTAACAGAGAAGTGGTTAAACTTCCACGTTGACAAATATAGCCCAATTTTTATTTTAGAAAAAAATATATACTGTAACATTTTGGCCTCAATATAAGCAAAAAAATCCCCGCAAAAATGCAGTATGTGTTATTCTTCAAGCTTCTTTTTTTGGGGGGTTTGCCAGATACAACCCAAAATAAACACGACCTGACCATCTGTCTGGCATGTCAGGGGAGTTTATAAGATTCTTAAAATGTCATGGGTTCCATGTGGCGTGTTCTTTATCTTAGCATCATAGAGAATTGTGTTGTGGTGAGCACAAGAAAACTACATTGCATGTGATGTTCCATCCTTGCCAACAACAGTAACGGTGACGTGAAATAGAAAACCTATGGCGCTTTGCCGCCCAGCCAACCAACCACAACTGCTGATACATTTGTAAACACAATACAAGTTCCACCTCAAACCAGGAGGACGTGCTGTGTGTAAAAGGGAGAAAATACAAAAAATGACTTTTTTTTGTCTGCAAAAATTTGACGCATGTTTCAGTGGAAAGTCTCTAATAATAAGTCCCTATCAACACTTTAAAGAATATAAACCTGTCAGAAGAGAATAATTATATTTTCTTTTAGTTTAGCTTAATGCTTTATTTTTATTTTGTTTTGTGGAATTGACTAACTAAACTACAAAATATGCTACCTCTCTTTTTATATATATATATATATATATATATATATATATATATATATATATATAAATATATTTGATGAGGCACAATAAATACATATTTCACAAAAGAGAGGTTATTCTAAAGAATGTACCACCTCAGTTTTTTCAAGATTTTTTAAGTCCAAAAGCGATTTTATATTGTTAAAAATCTAAATATTACACGGAACTTCAGAACTGTTGTGGGAATAAAAATGATGTTGGTCATTTTAGTGTAATTTATTTGTAGATAAATCTATATATTTTTGATTGAAATAACATTGTTCTCCAAGAGGAAAGTCAAGAATATACGTTTAACTGACTTAAAGGACGTAAAAAAACATTAAAATTGATCGAAAAAAAACCTACAAGATTTTGCGACAACTTCACTCCAGGTAGTCGTGTCCTCTCTTTGGGGATTCAGAATATGATCGCCATAACAATAAACCACCATATGCTTGGATTCTCCAAACCAACATTCTCAAAACAAGCTTAATTGGGGCGTAAACAAAACCAACCTGGCAACGCAGCCCGCTAACGTCGCCGTTAAGATGTGAACAATAACTTTTTTGGGGCGAATAAAGGCAAATATTCTGGTTTATATTTTCTAAATCGCTGGAGACAAAAACTATATACAGATATGTATACGCATAGATATATTTATGTGACAGGAAATGGAGTAAACGGACAGTTTACAGTCATTGTGAGCAGTATTTTATATAATATACTTTTTAATCAAATACTTTATTACGTTGGATATGAAGTATTCTATCCGTGATAAGCAGGATTAGCGCATCATCGCCCCGAGAATGAGAGATTTCACCAGAATGACATGCCTGCAGATTGAGTGAGATTCAAGCAGCTTTCAGAAGCCTGGACACGGAACACGCGACACTTTGATTCATACGTGCGCTGAGAGATTAAACATCATTTCATTATATTGTCAATTTGTTCTGGGTTAGGAGGAGAAGGGGGAGGCAAGTGATAAAGATGAATGGATACAAAGACAAAGCAGAATCTCCTCATCTGTCAGCAGAGGAGGAGTAATCCCCTTATTTACTTGCAGTTAAAACTCACAGGGATTCCGAACCGGGCCGGAGATTCTTCAGCACATCCGCCGCCCGTAAGTGAGTTAGCGATGGTGAGTGATATATCCCCATATGTCTCTCTCCTTAAATGAGTTAGGATGTGTCTAGCGGCCGTGTCGGACGGACACCCAGGTGATGGATGAGGCCCCGAGGAGATGGCTTGTAAAAGAAAAAAAAAAAAAAAAGAGGCTGATTCTGGCACTCAAGGGTGAGATCACTTCCTCAATAAAGGAATAACAGTGTTGGGAATGATCACGGCCAGGTATGAATGTTGATGAGGCTATTAGACGCAGGAGGGACGGCGGGGGCGGATAAATCAAACGTGTCGTTACTTAATGTGGGACAGACCCTCTTAGTCCGGCCGGTCACTCTCGGCACGTGTCGCCGCTTCCAAGGTAGTGACTTGAATCTGCCCGGCGATTGAAGCTGTTCGTCAGATTAATCACAGGCGATTAATTATCGATTAATCACTGTATTTTTAATATATTTTATTCATGTTGGAATTTACATTAGTAGACTAATGAATACTCAAGCAAATGTATCAATTTACATTGTGTTTATTAGATGTCCCAGCATGCATTGCAGGACCGAAAGGTTGTTTTGGCCCTTTGTTTTCCTTCGGTATTGTTTTTCCTTTTAGTCAATAAAAAAAATCAGTTTCACTATATGAACTATATATCCATTTATAGGCATTTTTTGAATGTTTGGTGTGATTTGCTTGTTTTCTGGTTACAGTCCGATTTAAATAAGACTTATTTTACATTTTGAAATAGTAGTTGATTGTTTATGAAATACATTCAATTTAAATGAAAGTTATTTATTTTTATTTTGGTTTTTGGCAATCAAAAACGTAAATAGGGTTAAATGTCATGATATTTAAATATATATATATGTATATATATATATATATATGAATATATACAGTATATATATGTATATATATATGTATATATGTTTATGTATATATATATATATATATATATATAGTATATCTTTTCGATTTTTCGATTTTATACATTTTATGGTAGTGGGCTCAATGATTTTGGACGCAAAATAATGGTAACAATAGAATTTAATAACCAATTAAGTGTAGATGCTATATTAACTCTAAATTGTATCTTTGTTTTGTTTATTACTATTTGTTAAAGCCTCAATCCGTAGGTTTAGAGATGTTGTTTCTGGCGACCCCCTGTGTCAGAAATGTGCAATACAATAAAATCTCAAATGTTAATGCCTTAAACATCATGTACATTTGTTTATAAAATGATTATTTTTAAAGACTTATAATATATAGAGAGTTCTATGATGACTGTTCAAAATTAAACATATATATATATAAAAAATAAAAAAATCTCACATAGTATTGCTTTAAAGAGAAAACAGTCCACAATGAAGTGCACACGTTCATACAAGGCTCCGGGGTCGCAGTAACAGGCAGCCATGTTGGATCCTCACTGAATTCGAGACCCTCCTCCACGATGAAATATTAACGTCCAGGGGAGTCAATAATTACAAAATGTGGAATCCTCTTTCATTCCGCCACATCGTGAACTCGACCCACAAATCATTTCGGCTCCGGGACATTTCAAAGTTGGACTTGGTCCTGCTGGGAAGCACCTTGACTACACCAACATAAATCTGCTGCTTTATGTCTCCACTGTCACTGTCAGTCATCGCTCTGGACTCTACGGTGTCACTTAAGGACAAACGGGCGGAAAATGGACTCGTGCATAAGATATGAAGACGTATGTGCGCATGTGTGTCGCTAATGTGTCACTAGTCTCTCACAAACAGCGCCGGAGACACTTATGTCCGCTTTTGTTGACAGATGATGCAGGACAATAGAGGTCAGATGCTGCTCTCTAGCGTTATCACGTGGTCAGAGGAGAGAACTGCATGAACGCGCGTCAACAAAAAGATGCAAAGACTCACTATTTTTATCCATATATGTTTATTTATAAACGTTTTGTAACTTATTTAAGGCGTATTTATTAAAAACAAAAATGTAAATAAATTAAAGCTTGATGAATTTAGTTTGATTAGTGAAACGCACGTCAAGATTACGGTGGCCCAGAAGTACCAAACACATTTACGAACACTGAGATGTATGTATTTACTCTGAAATAAATTTACAATTTCTTAAAACGAATATAAAAACTTAATCAAAATGTAAATTTCCTGATTATTTTTCTTTTATCAACCCTGAATTATTATTATTATTATTATTATTATTATTATTATTTTTACAGCTTTCTGATTTGAAAAATACATTTACAAACTCAGAAACAAAAATCACAACACAATTTTGTTCAGGATTTTTTTGCCCCAGAGTAAATAAAATTAGTCTCAGGAAATTTTAATTGGAAAATAAATAAGGAAAATGAGAAAGTGAAAAGTGTAAATACACATCGTCGGTGCAGAAGTAAATTGGATTTGTTGTTTTTAACATGTTACCATTTATATTGCCATTATGATGAATCTTCATTTCTATTTCTTTATTCCTATGTTGTGTATTTATATTTCGATTTACAAAACAATATTCTTATTTTCAGTTATATATTTCTGATCGCCTGTTATTCCAAAGTATAAAATAAGGGTATTTGTGAAGCACTGGATAAAGATAATCTCCAAAAAAAACAAAAATAAAGATAAAATACAGTCATACAATACAAATAATAAATTGATTATATATTTATAAAATGATAAGGGGTTAGAGAAATAAAGTTTTGTGAAACAGAAAAAGAGTTGTGAGTGTGTATCACGTGTGTATCATGAGTCTGGAGACGTCGTCTCTGGTGTCATGACACTTGGACATATCAGAGCAGATATCACACTATCAGCTGACACACACACTCTCGTGTGAGACAGGATACACACACACACACACATGCGGGGAGGATCAGATGGTGATATTGCTAATACCTGCTCAGGTAACATGACACCTGGTTGTTACCATGGTGCCGCTGAGGAAGAGCAAAGGCTGATGGGAGAATTGTAAGGTCAGAGAAACTGTGCAGGATCTTCGGCGGCTTCGTTGTAAGAACTTCAGTGGTGAAGATCCGCGACTGCTCGTGGGTCGTTGTGCGTGTATTCATGTGTCACTCAGGGAGGGGTTGACTGACACCCCCACCTCAGGCCGAGCCACGGACCTCAGCACCGGTGAGTCCATGTTTGTCTTCGCTGACAGCAGATATGTGCAGGAATGATGAGGATCAGATGAAAGACTTAACAGACAAGATTAAATGCTGTCGACACCAGGACTCGTGTGAACAACAACAACACAACACAAGCTCTTGTTACACATGTGATGACGTAGATCATGACTTCATGATCATCAACATAGCTTCACTATCTTCATCATCATCATTATCATCATCATCATCATCATCATCATCATTATCGTCATCATCATCATCATCATCAATATCATCACCATCATCATTATTATAAACATGAACATGGATCTATTACATCTTGTCATCATCTTCATCATCATCATCATCATCATAATTTTCATCATCATCATCTTCATCATCATCCTCCTCATCATCGTCATAAACATGGCTCTATTATGTTGATGACAATCATCATAAATATCTTCATCATCATTATCTCTTTGTCATCATAATCTTACTCTGCTTATTCAACAACATCATCCTCAGCATCAGCATCATCATCAAAACTCTATTATTATTGTCGTCATTATCAGTATCATCTACTTCTTCATCGGCATCATTATCTTCATCATCATCATCATTGTTATCGTCATCACAATCTTCATCATCATCACAATCTTAACCATCATCACAATCTTCATCATCATCACAATCTTCATCATCGTCACAATCCTCATTATCATCACAATCTTCATCATCATCACAATCTTAAATCATGATCACAATCTTCATCATGATCACAATCTTCACCATCATCACAATCTTCACCATCATCACAATCTTCATCATCATCACAATCTTCATCATCATCACAATCTGAACCATCATCACAATCTTCACCATAATCACAATCTTCATCATCATCACAATCTTCATCATCATCACAATCTTAACCATCATCACAATCTTCACCATCATCACAATCTTCATCTTCATCATCATCTCAATCTTCATCATCATCACAATCTTCATCATCATCACAATCTTAACCATCATCACAATCTTCACCATCATCACAATCTTCATCTTCATCATCATCACAATCTTCACCATAATCACAATCTTCATCATCATCACAATCTTCATCATCATCACAATCTTAACCATCATCACAATCTTCACCATCATCACAATCTTCATCTTCATCATCATCATCTCAATCTTCATCATCATCACAATCTTCATCATCATCACAATCTTAACCATCATCACAATCTTCACCATCATCACAATCTTCATCTTCATCATCATCTCAATCTTCATCATCATCACAATTTTCACCATCATCACAATCTTAACCATCATCACAATCTTCATCATCATCACAATCTTCACCATCATCACAATCTTCATCATCATCACAATCCTCATTATCATCACAATCTTCATCATCATCACAATCTTAAATCATGATCACAATCTTCATCATGATCACAATCTTCACCATCATCAAAATCTTCACCATCATCACAATCTTCATCATCATCACAATCTTCATCATCATCACAATCTTAACCATTATCACAATCTTCACCATAATCACAATCTTCATCATCATCACAATCTTCATCATCATCACAATCTTAACCATCATCACAATCTTCACCATCATCACAATCTTCATCATCATCACAATCTTCATCATCATCACAATCTTCATCATCATCACAATTTTCACCATCATCACAATCTTAACCATCATCACAATCTTCATCATCATCACAATCTTAACCATCATCACAATCTTCACCATCATCACAATCTTCATCATCATCACAATCTTCATCATCACCACAATCTTCATCATCATCACAATCCTCATCATCATCACAATCTTCATCATCATCACAATCTTAATCATGATCACAATCTTCATCATGATCACAATCTTCACCATCATCACAATCTTCATCATCATCACAATCTTCAGCATCATCACAATCTTCACCATCATCACAATCTTCATCATCATCACAATCTTCACCATCATCACAATCTTCACCATCATCACAATCTTCATCAACATCACAATCTTCATCATCATCACAATCTTCACAATCTTCATCATCATCACAATCTTCATAAACATCACAATCTTCATCATCATCACAATCTTCACAATCTTCACCATCATCACAATCTTCACCATCATCACAATCTTCATCATCATCACAATCTTCCCCATCATCACAATCTTCACCATCATCACAATCTTCCCCATCATCACAATCTTCATCATCATCACAATCTTCCCCATCATCACAATCTTCATCATCATCACAATCTTCATCATCATCACAATCTTTACCATCATCACAATCTTCATCATCATCACAATCTTCATCATCATCACAATCTTCACCATCATCACAATCTTCATCATCATCACAATCTTCACCATCGTCACAATCTTCACCATCATCACAATCTTCACAATCTTCACCATCATCACAATCTTCATAAACATCACAATCTTCATCACCATCACAATCTTCATCATCATCACAATCTTCATCATCATTACAATCTTCACCATCATAACAATCTTCATCATCATCACAATCTTCACAATCTTCACCATCATCACAATCTTCATAAACATCACAATCTTCATAAACATCACAATCTTCATCACCATCACCATCACAATCTTCATCATCATCACAATCTTCATCATCATCACAATTTTCACCATCATCACAATCTTCACCATCATCACAATCTTTATTATCATCACAATCTTCATCAACATCACAATCTTCACCATCATCACAATCTTCACAATCTTTACAATCTTCATAAACATCACAATCTTCATCATCATCACAATCTCCATCATCATCACAATCTTTATCATCATCACAATCTTCACAATCTTCACCATCATCACAATCTTCATCAACATCACAATCTTCAGCATCATCACAATCTTCACCATCATCACAATCTTTACAATCATCACAATCTTCATCATCATCACAATCTTCACCATCATCACAATCTTCACAATCTTCACCATCATCACAATCTTCATCAACATCACAACCGTCATCATCATCACACTCTTCACAATCTTCATCATCATCACAATCTTCATAAACATCACAATCTTCATCATCACAATCTTCACAATCTTCACCATCATCACAATCTTCAACATCATCACAATCTTCATCATCATCACAATCTTCATCATCATCACAATCTTTACCATGGTCACAATCTTCACCATCATCACAATCTTCATCATCATCACAATCTTCACC
This sequence comes from Callionymus lyra, assembly GCF_982586985.1. Classification (NCBI taxonomy): domain Eukaryota; kingdom Metazoa; phylum Chordata; class Actinopteri; order Syngnathiformes; family Callionymidae; genus Callionymus; species Callionymus lyra. The sequence goes on from NC_141834.1 coordinate 5,955,157, forward strand.
ATCGTCACAATCTTCACCATCATCACAATCTTCACCATCATCACAATCTTCATAAACATCACAATCTTCATCACCATCACAATCTTCATCATCATCACAATCTTCACCATCGTCACAATCTTCACCATCATCACAATCTTCATCAACATCACAATCTTCATCACCATCACAATCTTCATCATCATCACAATCTTCACCATCGTCACAATCTTCACCATCATCACAATCTTCATCATCATCACAATCTTCACAATCTTCACCATCATCACAATCTTCATAAACATCACAATCTTCATCACCATCACAATCTTCATCATCATCACAATCTTCACCATCATCACAATCTTCACCATCATCACAATCTTCATAAACATCACAATCTTCACCATCATCACAATCTTCATCATCATCACAATCTTCATAAACATCACAATCTTCACCATCATCACAATCTTCACAATCTTCACCATCATCACAATCTTTATCATCATCACAATCTTATGATATTCATGCTGATCCTCCTCCTCCTCAATATCATCTTCATCATGCTGAGCCACAGAAATGTTTTGGCTTGTGTGTCCAGACCCTCCGAGCCCGACTGCTCCAGCAGCAGGTGCAGGGGAGCGAGCAGAAGGAGGTGAGGGGGAGCAGGTGCTGGTCCGAGAGCTGTGGTTCATCGCACTGATGGCTGGAGTCGCGCTGCTACTCTTGGCCATTGTGTTGGGAGTCGTGCTCCACAGAGTAAGACCCATGAAACCAGAGAGCAGCTGCCTCCACCTTCTACTTTCCACTCTCATACTTTCACTCTCGCCGATGGCAGGTCCTGATCAAACCCACCTTCACCAGGGAGAGACCCCCGCTGGCGGGTCTGCCCACACAGGGCAGGAGCCACAGAGCTGTTTACCCACAGAGCAACTCCATGTTGGTGAGAGGGATTCATATTTCAATTATTAACACTGTTTTGGATTTAGATGTTTTTGTTAAACCTTAAGATAACAATTATATATTTTTTGTTAAAGAAAAATATACAGGACAAAAAAGATGTTATAATATATCCAAATATTAAGGAAATAAATACTGCTAATCACTTAAATGGACAGTAATAATTAAAAACAAAGTAAGAAACAATTCATTACCAGTTATTACAGTATTACAGATATTCTGAATATGATAAAATAAATAAATAAAAACACATGTAAAATAATAATTTTCGAAATACAACAAATCATATAGTGAATAAAACAAACAAAAATGTTTTTAAAATTAAAGATTAAAACTTTAAATTATTAAAATGGCAGTAATACTAATGAAAGAAAGATTCAAATAACAATAAAAAAGTTATATCTGATTAATTTGTCTCAGAGGAAACGGATGATAAAATAATTTTAAATATTGATAAAGATAAATGTGCCTTAAAAATTACATTCATTTATTATGATTTATTGACTTTGATGAGGCTTCATGAAACAGCTGAGGTATCATGATACATTGTCTTCTTTTGAACGGCCACTAGATGGCACTTCCTGCTTTATAGTCTAATAATTTATGATCTAAACGTAGAGTGCCATCTAGTGGCAAAATGAAGACGCTGTATCAGGATACGTCATCAACAGTTTCATGACACCTCATCTCTACTATATATCAAACATGTTTTAAGTGAATATTTCCTCAGTTCGACACCATCCCTGAGACCACAGGGATCTCCAACTGTGTGACGCTGAAAGGCTTCACTCTGAAGATGGAGGTGAAGCAGAACATGGATCAGTATTTGACACCGAAGCCGGAGAGTAAATCTTTTTTTTTGTTTATTGGACTCCAACAGGAAGTAGTGGAGACCAAGTGTGAGCTGGTGCAGGAGACTCCACGGGGCGAGCTGGAGATCCTCAGCGTCAACTCTCTGAGGCGCAGCGTCAGTCAGGTGATGGACGGGAAGTCGCTGACGGGAGGGGACGGATCCTCCTGGGACCCCAACATCTCAGGACACGACAGTGGAATGGTGAGCCCCGGAAAATGAAACGTCGGTAAACGAGGGGATAACGTTAACATTTCTTCTGCTCCACAGTTTATGGAGGACGAGGAGTTCGTGGACACGGTTAAAGGCTTCAGCACCATCAGGAAGGAACACACCATGTTTACTGACACCAACCTGTGACCCCTGGATGACCTTTAATGGGACATTTCCCCTCACGTGAACGGGTTGATTCCCGCAGCAGTGTCAAAAGGACAAACACAGCAAGAGTACTGAGAGTCATCTCTGTACTTATAATACATTAACTTTGATTCTGGAACGCTGGATTTGTTTTATATACAGTTTTTGTTCAGAGCATCTATGAAGGAAACGTCTTTTCAATAAAAACCTCAAAAAATGACATGAAAACCTTATTTTTTACATGAAGAAAAAAGTGGTTTAAAATGAACCGAAACGAGATAATCGCCCACTAAGTTCTCTAAAAGAAAGTTGTGTCCATCCATGTATCACTCATTAATACTTGATGTTTCACCTGCTTTAACAAATCATCTGTAATAATAACTTTCAATCTTTTCATTTTCTTAAAACGTGTTTTTTACTGACATCATTAAGTCCCACGTTGACACATTTTTATAGATTTAAATCAAACAATACAACAACATCGTTTTTGTTATCAGGAAGTTGTGGCTCACTTTAAATAAATGTCCTTAATTTTTCATTATCATATTATTTTGTATTAAATTCATGTATTTATATTTCCTTTTTTTTATTCTTTTGTATTTGCGCCCGGACTATAATATAAAACACGTAATTTTTGCTCCATAAACAGACACTTGGGGAAACAAATAAAAAGCAGCAAATGGCGCCACCTGCTGGCTAAAGTTGGGCTGTGCATTCACCTGAAAACGTTAATGATAAATGTTTATATATAAATACTATAAATATGTGAGAAATACTGTTGTTTTTACATTGCATTACCTTAGGACACATTAAATAGACATGTTTTATATTTAGCAAAATTCAAATTTTGTTCTGGCATACGTAGTCGTCCCAATAAAAGTGGAAATGGTCTGTATTTAATTCCTTTTTTTATTAAATCATAAAGATTCGGTCAAAAAAAAAAAGAAAAAAAGGTGGAAGCACAATATAAACACAGCACACATTTAAGTAATCACATTAATTTAATTGAAATGAGTTGCAATTAGGGCTCAAAAAAAAACTAAACAAAACACACTTGTACTTACACAGTCGATAACAGGGTTATAAAAACATGTACATAATAAATTAATATACTGCAGTACCACAAGAGACGGTAAACAAAACAAAAACCCAACCTGGGATTTGCATTATTGCGTTAAAAACAGAGTTTGATATACAAAACTTCCTGTGTGTTTGTTCCTCGTGTTTTTGTTCGTATAGAAATATAGATCTCAGAATCGCATCATTCTCAAAAATATCCGCTGAAAATTTCTTTGATGATGGAAAAATAGTTTAAAAATGCTAATAGTTCCGTGCACTGAAGTGTAAACAATTGAGTGGTCAGTGCAGACAGAACGTGCTTTAAAGAGATGATTCGAACATCACTTCTGGTTGAGGAAGTAAAAACAGCTTGTTTGTGTATTTAAAGGGTTTTCTTGTTTAACAAAAACAATGATGTGGAGCAGCTACTCGACAGATCGACTCGTCTGGTCTGGATCCCAAAAATACATCCAACACTTAGGAGACTAAAGTGCTACTATTTATAATCTCACGAGAACATTTAAGGGTCGACCCGCAGCTCACTTTAGACACAAACACAAGAGATATACGAGGTTCAAGCCGACGGTGAGGTCAAGGATGAGGTCACGAGCGAGGGCTCAGAGGTCAACATCACAGCTGGAAGATGCAAGTTTGTAACTTTAAAAACAAGTTTCTTACAGGATTAGATCAAAGTCATTATCTGGACCCGAGAAAACAATCACATCTGATAACAAAAAAAGAAAAACTATATTTAAAAATAATTATAGGCAAATAGGATTTAAAAGGGCGATTTACAGTTAAATATACTCGACAACATTTACACCAAGAAAAACAATTATAATTAAAATAAAATATATATATATATATATATATATATATATATATATATATATGAAAAGAAAAAAAACAGGCACAAGAAATTTAATTGCAACAGAAAAAAACAATTATAAAATTGGGATAAAACTACAAAACAGTAAATAATTATAAAAATATAGATAATTTTAAAAATATATTATTTTATATTAATAATATCTACTAGATATCTAGTATTAAACATTATTAAATAAAATAAATGAAATATGGGGGAAAGAAAAATAATGATAAAATATTAATTTGAATGTTGCCTGATTATTCTAAAACCACTAAAATTGGACATAAAATGAGCAAAAATCTGTGCGAAGTAAAAACTCAGGTTTGAATACGGCATGGAAACAATTAAAACAAATGTCTCCGAGTAAGTTTAACTTGTTTCGATGACGACGAGTGAAACTTTCTTGTTGATAAAGTCACAAAATGCATCTTAAAAAAAAAAGAAATCACAACAAATAATTTCAAATCCCAAAAATATTCTCTTCAGGTTTGATCGTGCAGCTCTTACTTTCTCAAGTCCCTTTTTTACGTTAAAGTTTAAAACTGTGCAATTTCACTTCATGGTTAGAAAAATATCTCATCTGAACATTCGGGCTAACGACTACGAGCTAAAGCTAAAGCGACATGCAAAGAGAGGATCTGAAGAAAGACAGGAAGTGACTCCAGGGATGAAGTACGAGCTTCTCTTAAAGGTTTCTAGATGCTTCGCTCTAAGAGCTGGTCAGGAGCGTCTGGATTAATACTGAACAGTAGCATCTACGTACTCATGCGCTCAAACCTGTGACGGCTAAAAGAACTCTCAGCTGCGACAACAAGGCAGAGTCGATTGTTTTAAAGCCACGAGGGAACAAAAGTCTGTTAAAAACATGGAGGGGGGGGGGGGGTTTACGGTCGTCACGGTTACCAGAACCTTCCTCCGCTGGCGCTGATTTGGCTTTACGTCGGGCACAGAACTGTGGACACACAAGGGAGCTGCAGGTGAGTGAGTCGCTCTCGTGAGGACGAAGAAAGATGGAAAACTACAAGGAGGAAGAAAAGTTCAGCAGGTAAAGAGTCTCTACAGGTCAGTACAGAACCAGGTCCAGAGTTTACCACGAGTCAGCAGTTTGTTGGGAAAGAATATCAGTAACGTTAAGAATTTGTCTGTTTATCCATCAGTGTATTTATTCACCGTTTTATTTTACTTTTTAAAATATATATTTCAATAAATCGTTAACTTTTTTTGTTTCACACCGTTTCCCCTTTCCCTTATATTTATTTATTAAATATTTTAAAATTAAATACATATTTTCTCCATAATATTTTGCCCAGACATGTTTTTTATATTTTACTAAATTACGACAAATTTTACTTTAAAGTTGTACTTTTGTTCTAGATTTAGGGTAAAAAAAAGTTTTTGATTTTATTAAATAATGACATTAATAAATAAGTTAAAGTTGTGTTTTAATTCAAGATTTTAAGGTAAATTGATTTGACTAAATAACGATATCAAATAAACATGATTTTATTTAACTTCAATGCTTTTTTAAAATAATGTCTCGTTATTCTAATGACAATAATAGTTACAGTATATACAAAAATTCTTAAATCTTTTTTAAATCAATGCAAACATATACAGTATATATCACTAACTCAGATAGTTTGCAAGATATATTTAATGATACTTTTGCAAAAAGGTAACATTAACGTAACACTATGAAAAATATAGAATTAATAGAAAGTCTTCACATAGGAAAAGTATAAATGCAACAAACATTATTTTGTAATAACCAAGTTGATATTTAACTTTAAATGATCAGTTTGTTCACGTGAGTGTAAAGGGGGAAGTTCTGGACTTGGTTCTGGACCGACTCTACCTTGGGCCGGTTGATGGTGAAGCACGAGTGGAGGATGAGTGGAGGAGAGAGCGAGTGAGTGAGGAAGAGTGGAGGAGAGAGCGAGTGAGTGAGGAAGACTAGAGACGAGGCGGAGATTAGAAGAGCTGCAGGAGAAGTTTAGATCCTCAACAAACCTTGGACTTCCACTGCTCTCATACCAGAGCTAGCACAGATGCAGCACAGATAAGAGACAAGGAAGGACAGGTCAACGTGGAAGTGTCGCCTCAAATGAGTCAGTTCTTATCTCCGACCGAGCGCTGAGGGCGACTGGAGCTACTTATCTTATCAACTACAGCTGCTACTGAGAGAACAAGAACTCACCTTTGAGGATGTAGTCGGTGAGCAGAGCTGGAACCTTCTCGCTGTCGTCCCTCATGGCGTGAAGAACTTTACACACATTTTTGGGAAAAAAAAAAGTTTTTTAAAAAGACAAAATCTGGATTATTAAATGAATATATTTTATTAAAGCAGTAATATGATTAGCATATTGTATCTGGCTCCCTCCAGTGTCAGAACAGTGTAACTGCAATGTAGTGAAGCCTCTGTAACCAAATACAGCATGTGTAGAAAAAAACTCAGATAAAGACTCTTGTTGTTGTTTACGTTTCTGGTTTTATCTTCCTGGTAACTTCCAAAACTTCTCAGTACTTGTTCATGAAATCACCGTCTCTAGCCCACAGCTTACAAGAGGTTTGATGGTCATGTGACACGCACACTCTACATGCGGGTCCCCAGAGTTACATAGAGTATCGTTTAAATAATAGTTAGAGAGAGATCTAGTGTGAGTCATTACAGTTTAAAAAGAAATATTTGAAAAGCTCAATATATCAAAATGTTACACATTACGGCTTTAATGTATTGTTTATCAATAGAATACATGTGGAGACGATTTTACATGAATCCATTTCAAGTCTTTGATTCATAATTTACTTTTATTCAAATTGTTTATTTGACTGATGACCATAAAAATAACAAAACCATTGCATTCCATTTCAAGATGGTCCGATAATAATTAACATTTGATTATTCATCATGTCAATAATATCATTAGACCATGACTTCATGGCAATTTGTTTTAGTTCGATTTTTGTACACATTTTAAATACTTTAAATGCATAATTTAGACAGAATCTTAACAATTACAATAAATACTTTCATTGTATGCTGAGCTGTGTTTTTAGATTAGTTCATGTACTACATCTACTTGAGTGTACTTCACTGTAAAGCTCAGTAGTGACAATGAAACACATCTACCTCATATCTGTACAAATAAGATTCACTTTCTCTTGAAATGAAACCTGTTGTGAGGAGAAACATACAACATAACATGTGAATTCCAACATATGGACTCACTCTTTGTGAGGATCTGGAGGTCTTCTACGCAGGGGGAGCCTGTCTTCTTCTCATAGGGGATGACTGTGGTCAGGTACTAGGAATTATAGGCAGAAGATGGTGAGAAACGTTGCTGTGTGGATCATGTTAAACATGCAATCACATGCAAAAGAATAATGGATTAACTGGATGCAAAACCCTGTCAAAAAAAAGGATGAAAATCAATGTGTTGATTTAGTCGGTTCATAGAAACTGCAGCAAGTGAACATAAACGCATGAGTGAAGAATGAAACGCAAAAGAAAAGGAGAAAAGTCCAGAAAAAAAGGTGAGCAGAGGAAACAAGGGGGCACCTGTTTGTCCCCTCCTGTGTTGCCAAAAGTTTGACGGAGGCCATTTTGAATGACATTGGAGAGATTCTCCAGAGTGAGGAGCTGGTCAAAGATGGGGAAAAGAGAAAGAGAGAAAGAGGAAAGAGAAGTCAGGAGGGGGGAGAAGAAGGAGGCAACTTCTGTCGCTTTAAGTTCAATCTTCATGCACATGTGCCCCCATTAGAGCCAACGTGAGATCACACAACATCATCATCGTCATCATCATCATCACCATCGTCGTCACACAGATGACTCACAGTTCCTGGTATGTGTGTGCTGGTCGTCCTCTGGCCGTTGGCTCCCGTCGTCACTATACTTCGGATCTTCTTCTTCTTTCGTAACAACTCGCGGTGTTCCTTCTGCCGGTTCTGCACGTCGATGAGCAGCGAGATGAAGCTGTTCTTCACCTGCAGTCCAAGCAAACTTATTTATTCATGCGACGTCTCAGGATGAAGTAGAAGAATTGTGTCGACAACTTTGTCTAATTCTACAGAAGGATTTCTCCTGTGATATTTAAGCATCATTTGCTACATTTTATTTACTGGTTAAGTTTAGTTTAGTTTAAGTTAAGTTTACTGGATCCATTATTGTGATCATGTTGTGTGTCATCAATATTAATGATATTTGTTTATGTATTGTGGTTTCTTTCCACGTTCTTAATAAAACTTATTTTTTTAAACTCATTTTTCAAACATTTTCTATTTTTGTTTCTCTATATATCCAATAAAAAGATGTTCAAATCGCTTCTGACATATTTGGGCCGAAGCTTGTGTGAAGAAGAACCACTGGAGGGAGAGATCAGGGCTTCCTTTCATCTCCTTTCTGATAGATGCTGATTGTTTCTTTTAGGCATCATTAGTCGGTTACCCGGAGCGACGCCCGATTAGCGTTGAATAAACAAGTCGAACGAGATAAATGTGGCGTCACCTCCTTCTCGTAGTCCAGCTCGTCTCTCAGGGCGAGCGCCTGGATCAGCTCCTCGCTGTAGCTGCGAATGGCTGTCTCAACCTCCTCCAGAGTGTCGCTCAGCTCCGACACGGACAGCTGACGTAACCCTGGAGGGAGCGAGGAGAACGACAACAACAGAAATCAGCCTTGAGAGGTTCTTTTGAGGATATTGATTTTGAGCTTCGTCCCATATCTTTATTGCACGAGGACGAGAATAGAAATAATGCTGAAGTGTTTTTAAGTTTTGTTAGGTGCCAAGTTTAACCTGACCCTCGTCCACAATACCAGCAAGTATAAGTTCCCATGATGCATCACAGCAGGGTTCCTTAATCCCCACTGATCTTTAAATCTGATCAGCCAAGTCATTTCATGTAGAAAAAAAGTCGAAAATGTAATAATTATGACCTACAAAGATGCCAGGGACTAAGATAAGATCACGGAAGTCAGCAACTAAACTCATAACAGTAAAAGTGAAGGAAAATAATTTGATTGGAATAACATACTGTTAAAGACAGTTTTGTAAATGTAAAATGTGTTCAGCGTCTGACCAAGAGTGTTAAAATACTTTCTCAAAGTCGCCGTCTTTGAAGACGAGGTCAGCCCGAGCAGAGCTTAAACTTCAAAGTCATCGCGACACATTGGAGTCTTTTCATCAGATTTACATTTTTAAAAGAGCCTCTGGGAACGCAAATGTAGTCATAAAAAAACCCATCTGTAAATAGTTTGAGGATCTCGTGTCAGAGATTTCGCTACAAGTAATTCAGCATGTGATTAAAGGCGGGCTCAGGAGGGGCGGGCTGTCAATCAAAAAGAGCCTTCAGCAAGCAGCGACTGTCAGACTTTGTAACTACAAATCTTTTGTCCCAGCTGTACTCGAGGCTCTGCAGTGAGAGATGGTGTGTGTGTGTGTGTGTGTGTGTGTGTGTGTGTGTGTGTGTGTGTGTGTGTGTGTGTGTGTGTGTGTGTGTGTGTGTGTGTTCACAAACATCACTTTCTATAAATCTCATTCTCTCTTATTATAGCTTGGGTTTGTCAGCCATTACTGCAGTGAGACGCAGCAGGGATGAGAAGCCAATCAGGCGAACTGTTGTGTTAAACAGAGATGTGAGATTGCCAGTGTTTCTGACGTAGAGCCTGCAGTCTGCATCATGAAGATGGACGGGCGGAGGAGTCCAGGACCGTTTGAAGATATTTATACCCATTATTGTTTTCTTGGTTATCAACAATAACTTTAAACTCTTGGAGTTTGCTCTTTTACTTTGCAAGAAATGCAAACGTTAAGACGCAGTCTTTAAGGTTGGAAAAATTAAGTTATTTAAAAGTACATTCACATCAGGGCCGGGTCTAGGCAGGGGCAAGAGGGGGCCTGGCCCCCTCAAATAAATGTTGTGCCCCCTCAAACTTACATGCAAGTAAGTAAGTAACAGCACAATGCCCCCTCAAGATTTGTGGCTGCCCCCTCATACATGCCTGTCTAGACCCGGCCCTGATTCACATCAAGAAAATAAATGTCCTTTAAAAATAAAAGCGTTTAGAAAATATTCAATGTTTTTTAAAGATTAAATGATGGAAGAAATCTGCAACGACGGTTAGAATCATTGGTTTATTATATCCAATAACAAGGATAGAAACTGACTGTAGTCAAGTGTAGGAAAAATGTAATCCTTAGATTAGAATAAGCCACATATGTATATATAAATAAAGAAACATCTAATAAAACACTGCTTTTAGAATGGGCCACACATTTTTATATAGATATATACAGGTATATATATAAATAAGTAAATAACAGTTGTGACCTTCGAAAAAGGCGCTTTACAAATAATAATTAATTACTTGCAAATTTTTAAAAAGTAAACCATGAACCATTTATACATCATGTTCCTTCCAAATGTTTTTGAACTAAATAATGAATAGATTGAATGAATAGTTGATAGAGTATAGAAATGGATAAGATGGTAAGATGTTGATACTATATTATAGATTAGATAAGATAACATGGTGCTTCATGAAAGAACATTGTATTAACACATTTCTAACTATGTAATTCAAGTTTTAAAACTTCAATATCAAATCAATACTCGATTGTGTCGGACCAACACAATGTGACCCGCGTGTTGCACGAGTGAAACACACTCTTATATAACAAACAGGAGTGAGTTTTGCATTCGCGTTCACGTTATATAAGATTGTCATCACGTGAAGGCGTGTGCAGCCCTCGCATGACCTGGGCATGTGCGACCTCTTGCACTTCATTAAACGGGCTAGAAAACACGCCAGTGGGGGTTCATGCGAAACAGAACAAACACTGAAGAAGTCGGCGTCAGCGGTACGACGACGGTTACTCACGGTCCTCGTAGCTGGTGTTGGAGCCCGAGCGCTTGAGGTCATGGATGTCCTGGGAGAGCATGGACAGGTCTGACTGGGAGGGACTCTCGTCGTCTTCGGGGTCCGGGGACTCCTGCATCATCTCCTCGATCTCCTCTATCACCTATGAAAGAAGCAGCACGACCCGGTTAGAATCTCTGGCTGATGACCATTGAGTTTCAAATAGAAAAGATATAAATTCTACCGATATTAATTCAAGTTAAATTAACATGTATATATAATGTAATGCTCCTTCTTCTAACTCCTTTGCTTCAATGAAATATATTTTATTTTGTATTTACCTGCATCAGATTAAGTGTAATAAATAAAGATGCTGTTGATTATAAACTACTGTTTTAAAAAGTCAATGCAAATCAAGTGTCTGTGTGTCACCAGTGTTGTGCAAGAATCCACTCACCATCTAACGTCTCCCCCTCCTCTTTCACCCTCCCTCGCTCTTCATTTCCTCACAAACTATTGTTCTTCCGCTCTCCCTTCACCTTCTCTCCCATCTTCCTTTCATATACTCGACATGTCCGGTTCTTTCTTATTTCCCATTGTTCACATTCCTGTCGTGTCTCGTACCTTCTCTCTTCTCTCCCTTCGTCTGTTCAATATCCTGCTGCTCCTTGATTCATCTTTATTGTTTCATCCATCTGCCTCTTCTTGTCACTTTCATTTAATCTCCATGTCTTTATCGCCACATCTCCATACAAACATGATTCTCGCTTGTCACTTCCCCTTCTCTACACCTCGCCTTCCCGTCTTACTCTCTCTCATCTCATTTCATTGTATTTCTGGCACCGTCTTCATCGTCTGCCTCTTGTGTTTAAGAGAAACCATCAGGAAGAACAAAACACTAAAACACTAGGTGGGTCAGCGTGAAGACCTGTACCTGCTCGGCGGTGAAGAGCGGCTCATCATTAATGCAGGACACGATGATGGAGTGCATGTCCATCTGCTCCCTCAGCTCCTCATCGTCCGACAGATCCAGAGACTGGTTGTCCAACTTCTGTCCCGGGAAAAATAAGTTGTGATTGATGTTAAAACAACAGAACTTACATTAACGGAGTTTTGCAGACATACCTCTTGACTGATCAGGTTGAGGGTGGGCAGATGAAGGGTGCGAATATGGGAGGTCTTCCAGTCTACAGGCATCACATTCCCGTAGTTATCAGTCAAAGCATTCCACACCCTTGAAGAGAAAAAAAACAACCTGTTTTTCTGCAGCTCAGTCATAAAACCAATGAATTTTACTTCAGGCTTTCCACTATTAAATGATGTTTAACACTGAAGTATGACAGAGATCACTTCTCACCACATTAACAACTACAAAATACATTTAACTGATATTAAAATTAAAATTCCAGAACAACAAAAAAGAGAAGTACTGCAATAATAACAATGATATATCATAAAACATTCCACAATGATACATAATTATTAATTAAAAAAAAAATACTAAATGTGTGTGTACTGAGTAAAGTTATTCGAGTGAAAATTAAAATAAATATATGCAATAAAACTAACTTAAACGATAAAAGGAATGCAATAAGCCGTGTCTCTAACCTTATACATGACAAGTTTAATTTGAAAAATTTTCCAGATCTGGTAAAGTAATATTTCACCAAGCAAAATTTGCACCGGAATTAAATTTTAAAGATTTAATTACATTTAACTATTTATTTAATTTAATAGTTTAATTTTATCTGCAAAACTGAACATTATTTTGCAGGAGAAACAGGTCACGGTAATATGCGTTTATAAATTCCACGTATATCACAGAGCTGTAAAATGGTTAATGTTGTAATTAGTGCTTTAGTTACCAATATGCATATAACACTAATATACATTTGTAGAAAGTCTCAAGTATTTTATATTCGATAATAATAATGAAGATGCTAGGAGGGTGTTTGAAAAACATCTACATGTACTCAGAATTATGTGCATAGAAAACTCCAGCAACCCTCCAGAGAAAGTAAACTATTATGCATACGAGTGTGTTTATTTCATATCTTGGCTTGTGATGTACGAGGATGGATGCTGTGAACCCATGTGTTCAAGTGGCACAGCTTCGTCATACACTCCCATAAACACAAGTGTTTACATAAGCTCCATGTTTCTGCCTCAAGTGCTCATGCACAGCTTGGGGACCAGGGGGTGTTCGGGGCTGTTGTCGTAAATAGGACAAGTACTGGCAGGAAATAATTTCAGGCCTCAAGCACTGGCACTATAGGCTGTGCACTCTTTTGTTTCAACTGTGAAAAGTACATCTAAACAACAATTCAAATGAGGTTTGCAGGGAACCATAACATGAGAGAGTTCGTCATGCTTGAGCACATTTATGCAGATGGTGTAAGTTTTTATCCGGCTTGTGTGCGATTCTTGCACAATTCTCCCTTGTCATCTTGGCTTTTCGTCTCAGTCTCGGTCTAGTTAGGGAACTTGTTAAGCGGCTAGGCACGTCCTGCACAAGTGCAGCCATCCAGAAAAGACCGAGTCAGCCTGCCATTGCTTTTTGGGCTTCAGCGGACAGTCTAATTATTCTGCGCCCCAACTGATCCGTCTTTGCTACCGACCTAACATGTGAATTCAAATCAAGAACACAAATATGAACAACTGCATTTACTTTGACTTCTCTTTTCGGCAAGGGTGCAACATTAGATAACATGTTACATTGTCACTGTGGTCACTTGCAGACGGGGAAAGAGAAGGCGGAATTATTTCTCTACAAAGTTGCAGTCAAACGTGTGTGGGATTGGGACCGCTGTGAAGTAAATAACACCTTGTCATACGAGCGTGTTTTGGACGTCAGAGAACATGACAAGAAGGCTGAAAAGAGATTTGAATGTTCAAACATTCTGTTGGAGGTATTTGACAGCACAACTCCTATGATAAGAATGTGAATACCGGTTATGGAGACAGATATAAATATTGTACATGTGAAAAAAGAGGTATATTGGCTATAAACGGAAAAGTGAAGTCAGCCCTGAGACTGTGCTCAAATCTTAAGCAGCAAACATAAACAAATTCAAAAGATGGCCTAAATCATTAAATGTGGTTAAAAAAAGATTTTAAACTATTTTCTCCTTGTTTTATTACCAGTATCTATTTTTGTATACATTGTATTAATGCTGTCTTTGTATGAAAATGTTAAGTTTATATTTTTGTTTTTATTGTTTTATTATGGAGTGCTTTACGACCACAAGGTTTAAAAATATATATATATATATATATATATATATATATATATATATATATATATAAAAAAAACGAAGAATTATTACAATCAAATTTAAAAGAATGAAAAAAGTAAACGGTGATTTTATTTTAAACATACTTTTTTTTCACTCTTATCCCTTATTAATAGATCCAGAGATTAATAGACACCTTGGCGTTGATGTCGGCTTTACCCCAGGAGTGGGGAAAATGAGATTCACCCAAGGGCCACTTTATATATTGCGACAGTTGTAAGGGGCCACCAAGACAAAAGAAAGAAGGGACAGATAAGAGTGTTAACATGATGGAAAAGCTTAAAATAATAAAAAAAAATAATAAGAATTTAATTATAACTAAGCTTAAACTGTAATTTGATGACATATGCCATTCCCCATATATATATATATACATACATACATACATACACTGTATATATAGACATATATTTTCTTACAACAAAAACAAAAAACCCAAATGCAAAACATTAAGTGACATCATAAAAAAGCAAAAATAACCATAAGTTGTTCATTTTAATGTGTAATATTTCATTTTAAATCAATTTAATTTAGGAATATTTTATATATAATCTGATATTCACCCAAATAAAGAACAAAGGAAATGAATGGAAAAAAAAGTCTTCAAAGATATTTGATGACTTAAATAAGCAAAGTAATTAGATTTCATTTTTATAGTTTTAACATGACCTTATGAGGGCCACATACATTTTGTCAGAGCCCAACTTTGCCCATGTCTGGTTTAACAAGACATCATTGGACTGTGAGAGAATGCTTTTTATAATTTCAATCTTTAGTGTCAATGTGGCGATTTAGTCAAATTTAAAATCTTTTTTTTTACAGTAAATAAATGAACAACAATTGACTTCACCTGTATCTATTATATAATGTCTCTATTAATTCCAAACGTTTTTCTAAAGCGGAGTAACAAAGGTCATGTATGTTCCATAGCTAAAAAAGATCAATATACATTCCTGCTCAACTAAAGACAGAAGCCAGATAATGGTTTTTAAGTTAATGCTCCAGAACATTTTTGTGGTTCCATTTTATTTAAATTGAATGTATGGTACAGTCAGGTAAACTGGAATGGCGATGTAAAAATAGTATGTTGTATATTCTAGTAACGCATTATGACTGTAAACAAAAATTGTACTATTTGTTTCACAAAAAAAACCGCAACCCTGTTGTAAGTTAGGCAACAATTCTTACTGTAGTGTAAGTATTTCTATCTTTATTGCACTTTCAAATATGAAAGAATCATATTGGTTTCAAAAGTACAAAACAGCGAATCTGTCAGGTTTGGTGGTAACGTGGCAACCCAGTCCCCCTTTTTATAAACATAGAGGGATTCGTTTAAAAATCTATATAAAAAAAAGTAATTTAAGTGAATACGCAAACACAAATTGTTAAGGTATTTAAAAGCTCCTATAAACATTTTTTTCAGTAAACATAATGTTTGGCTCGCACAGCACAGATTGACCTGAGTTAGCTCAGGGATGCTAACGCTAGCTAGCTCCGAGGTTTTAAGTTAAAAAAACAATAATAATGTTCACTCACTCGTCGTCCTTCAGGTAATTGTCTTCAGATATGGGTTTGATCGGCGCTATGTTCTCCGTGGTGGTGTTGTAGTTTCGAAAACAAACTGTCAGCTTCTCGTCAAAGTCGTGCACCAGGTCCTCCATGGACTTGAAGCTGCAGATCTCGCCGGAGAAACTGTTGTCCAGGTCGGACAGGTCGTCCAGGCCCGACGAGCACTCGGCCACGTTGGAGTTCAACTGGTCCTGCTGCGACTCCGTGGACGGTTTGAACTCGTTGAACTCCTGCCAGTCCTCGTCGAAGTGAGCTAGCGGGGCAGCCATGGCTGTGACTGCGGCTGGAGCTCGGGTTGACAGCAGCCAGTGGAGGGTCTCAGCCGGAGGCGCCGAGTCTGGGCTCTGCTGCTGCTGCTGTGGACGCGAGAGGAAGTGAGGGGAAGTGGGCGGGGCACACGGGAGCCCCTCCCCTAACTGACGGAGCAAAACAAAGCAACGTTTTAGGTTCCTACATCAGTATCTTCTACATCCTGACCATCATCATCTAGCAAGGAATTCTAAATGTATATATATAGATTAATTTCAAATTACCTCACCATCATTTTAGATTAAAGGAAACAACAGATTATCTGAAAAAAAACCGTTTTGTGTGGACTGTCTATTTATGTGCTGTTGACCACATAGTTTGGACAGTGGCGGGCCGTGCATTTCACGCATAGGCCTTCATTGGCGCACGTTTGAATGAATCCACCTCTCAATAACTACTTTAAGGTTCTTTATATACCACAGGGATCTGAGCGTGTACTGTTATAGATCAATAAGACGTT
This sequence comes from Callionymus lyra, assembly GCF_982586985.1. NCBI lineage: Eukaryota > Metazoa > Chordata > Actinopteri > Syngnathiformes > Callionymidae > Callionymus > Callionymus lyra. Next base: position 5,971,720 of record NC_141834.1, read on the forward strand.
TATCATCAAATGAACATCAGTGCATTCTATCAAAATATCACTCCCACTACAGTCTGTCTGGTTTCCATGGCCACGAAACAACGCTCTGCATCCCATGCACAATCCTTCGGCTGCCGTTGATTTCAATGGTCAAGGGCCAGCTCTAAAACGACTGAAGGCCTCGGGTAGATTTCTTCTGGCAACACGTGACCGCTCAAATATGATTGGATGAAAGCTCTCACATGAACGTACAATCCCGGAAGCAGTGCTCAACTTGCGTAAGCAATAGAAAAGAAATTAAATGAAGAGACCATGAGAAATAATTTAATACATATTTATGAAAAATAAACAATTAAAAAAAATATCTTCTTATTATGTTTAGGCCCGCAGAGAAGGCCTTGCTGGCCCTGACGGCCCGCCACTGAGTTTGGAGGTAAGTTAAATATAACTCACTTTTAAATTATTTAGTCCAAAAATGTGTACATAAAACTTAGACCAGGAGTGTGAAATTCAATTGCTCAAGGGGCCACGTGTAGCACGACTGTTATGAGGGGCCAAAAAGCAACAACAACAACGAAAAAAAAAGCTTCAATATGATGGAAGAAAAGAAAAAAATTACAAATCAGGGAAATTAGGTATATAATGGCATTGCATGGTTGTGCAAAGAAATTGTAATAGAAGAATAAAAAGTTAAATTTGTTTTGTTTGTCAAAAAGCAAAAACAAGTATAGAAGAATGAGCCCTTAAACAAAAATAAATATATGGTTATATTTAAAGTTAATTTGCTGTCGGAAACTAAAAAACAATCAAAGAGCCCCAAGTCTGATTTAGGCCCCATTCCGATTCTCAGTTTGAGCCCTACCACTAGCACTACCAGTACCACTACCCCTAGCACTACCACTTCGCCACCCGGTAGGCCCTTCACATCACCCTTCAGATTTGGGCACGGCCTACCCTACGTTACGTCATCAATCGTTGCCGCTGACGTCAGCAGAAGCGACAGTAACACTGGCTTTGCTCCTGGCGTTATAACGTTATATATTGTCTTTCTACAACAAGTCGCCGACCTATCCGGAGAAGAAGACTGTGTGAACTGCACTGTTTCCCCCCCATTTTTAAAACTTCTATTCTATCATCATAATTAACTTTGTATCCATCTATCTAGTAGAATGTAATAGCCTTGATAATTAAAGTTTCTATATTATATAACTTCAACATTTAATTTGAACAAAACGTAAACAGTAAAACACATATTTATTTAGAATCCTGTAACAGATACAAGTGTGCAAACGTATGGCCAACAACAAGTTTAATTCCAATGTCAGTTTATTGGCAAGTGTTATAAGTCCTACTTTGGCACAGAGGATCCTCACCCACCCCGGATGTTTTTGAGCTTCAAGACATTTAGAAAATAAATGACCAAACACAAAACAAATTTCACCACCTGTGTGTACATGCTCTGACGAAAGCAATGATTGTAAAAAAAAAAGAGAAAAAAAGACTACACCTCTGGAAAACTGCTGGGAGAGTTTTAGCAGGCTTCTCTGTCATCTGGTCTATCAAACTTAATTGCATTGGCCATTGTTTTCCAAAAAACCTGAATGCTTTATTGAAAATATGCATACATGACACTGTTCCTACACAACGATACAAAACAGTACAATCACTTCTGAAGTACACATGAATGCAAATTCACACATCAACCAAATTCCCACCCAAGCCCAAAGAACTGCTACAGAAAGCCCTTAGTATTCCCCCCGCACACACCACCACCACCACCTCCGAGACAGAACTTACTATACATAATTGAATGAGAGCATAGATTGTTGGTAAACAAACAGCAAAATCAATGTTGCATACAGACTTAACCACTAGCAGATGGATGAGAAACTGTTGTAGGTTCTTTTCTGTCAATTTTTCTGCAGACATGGAGTTTGGACAAGTTCAGTGGTTGAAAGTTTCCCAAAAACTACAAGGCTAATGGTGTCTGAAATGTATCATTATTTATTTGTGTGTCACAGTATGCGCTCATCAAAAACTATAAACTATGACAGTATGAAGAAATGACATTTTTTGGAATTGATTTCCCTTTGGACATTTTGTCCTTGTACAGAGACTAAGAGTAGAGCAACGGCGTATAAAGAAGGCGGTTGAAGACGTTCATGCATCACCTGGTTACCTTCCTTTGCAGGACTCCTGGTAAATTAAACAAAAAAACAAAAAGGAGCTCCACATGGAGAGATCACAACTCAACTCCATCTTGGGAAAGTATCTGCTCTGTCAGTCACAGCTCAATTGATTTAATGGAAAAAGAGGCTCTTCCCGGGACTGCCAGCCCAACAGTGGACAGGTTGAAACAATGGCACACCTAGATGGAGATCATTCACAGACATGCGGTACAATCCCACATGGACACTTGTTAAAGGCGAGGGGTGGAGAGTTCAACCCTGATTGATTATATGTAACACACCTAACGCTTCTTCCTGTGAGCATGGGTGTTACTGTGCATATCTATTTGATGTGGTCGAGAAAATCCAACAGAAATACAAAGTAAAGCATGAACAAATGAAATAAAAATAATAATAAAGAAATCACGTAAAACAAGGAGTCAAAACGTCTGGTTATATTTTAATATGATCATACAGGGGTAAAGGTCAACCAAAAAAAAAAAAAAAAAAAAAGATATAATGTGAACAAAAACTTAAAGTAACAAAATATTCAGTAAAAACAGACAGAAAAGCACAGTTTTAAACATTTTACTGTATATCAGTCTGTAGCAAATAGTTATTACATGCCCTGAAAAAAGGGGAAGAAAGCTTTGAGCGGCGCACTGACCACCTGGCTCGAGAGTGGGGTTTGGGGGGGTGTTAATGGTGAATGTCCAGGGGGGCAGCCCTCCACTTGAGATGATGTGCGTGATTTGAGTCGGATTATCGGCCATTTCTCAGGTGCATAGAGGCAATTATGAGGCTTTGCTGCTTTTGTGCGATAAATCCTTTGATTTAAATCGAAAAAAGTTGCAAAATGGTTGCAAGGCTGATGCCTTTGCAGAGCCTTCGGTGTGAGTGAGCTAAAGAAAAAGTGCAGCAGGTGGGTGGAGGATGTGCAACTGTATGAAAAGGAAGGCAGTTTGTGTTGAAGGACTTTCACACCCTGAACAGTGTCGGCTCAAACGTGTGTTACTGATGCTTCCTTTTCCCCCCTCGCGGGCTGATTCTAACTACAAGTATTACAATCACTGCTAACGGCTTATTGAAGCAAATCATTTACTCTCGAAACAAGTCCTAGAACTCAGTGCTGTGTCAATGCCACACAGTAAGACAGGAAAATTAAATAGGATGTAAAAATTAAAGCCCCAGATTTTAAAACTAAACTTTTTCTCAAAAAAAAAAATGGCTCTCAAGTATTCTTTGTTCCACGGATTTTGTTTTTCAGAGGTCCCGTTTGGGGGCTTTGGATAACTTAGAACTGGTTTAAAATCCTCTTTACAATTTTTAGTTTTTGGGATTAGAGGGCACAGGGGAGGGAGGGGTCTTCTGCTGGTGTGAGTTGAACACACATACAAAACACACGCCAACCATGACTGCAACCACAAAACTCTCACAAGCGTGTGCATGCTCTATCACGGTCGCTCACACACACACACACACACACACACACACACAGAAGAGTGACAGCATGTTTACTAAATCTCCATGTCTCAAAGGATCTACGTTGAGGAAGGGTCATCGTTAACGTCCTGACAGAGGAACCCCGACTCCTTGTTGATATGTCACCTGCGTCATCAACTGGTGGATGTAATGAGGTTGTGCAGCAACTACGTGGAGCGTCAGGGCGTTGTCAGGCGGCGGAAAATACAGCAACTCTCCATGAGAAGATTCATTTATGAATAAAACGTTTCTTTTTTTTTTTATTTATGTGGAGGACATAAGTGGAATCATGTTGCTGAAGCATTCCACGGGCGCTACTTTAGCTAAGATTCCCCTCTTAAATGAGGATTTTGCTATCACTATCATAAAAAAACAACATTAAACATAGCCTTTTTTTCTTCGATTTGTCAACTGGTCACCGTGTTGTCGTCGATTTTTTTTAGACGTTGTCCAACCGATCAATGCGACAAGAAAGCGGAGAAATACATACACAAGAGTTGCTATATCCCCTCGTGTAGTATTCTCCCCTCAGGTCATCCCATCCCTGTCCACGCTTTAAGTGCTAAAGCAGACAAGTCTAAGAACAGGTGCCTGTCTCGAGGCATCACAGAGCTGTGATGTGCCTCGGGCTCAAGGTGGATGTCAGTTTCCAGGAGACCTTACATGGCCATAGTCATGCAGCAAGATGGAGGAAGCCAGGTCGGTTGGAGGAGGACAAAACTGCAGCTACAGCTCACCGTCAGATGGGAGGTCGATGTTCAGCTGAGCACTGGCTTCTGCGTCTCAATGAGGACACTGATTGGATGTCCGTCATTGCCTTCAGGTCGGTCGGGACTATTTATCCGTCCCGTTTGTTTTTCTCTGTCACTTTGATTTGATTTTCTAGACTTGCATTATTGTTGTGTTTTTTTTTTTAAGTAGATGCCTGTTTAGATCTTATACGTATTGTGGATTCTTAGATTATTGTTCAAGAGAAATGTCTTCTGCTTCTTCAGCTTTCATCAACTGTCCATGTTACTGCAGTTTTCTGGAAGAAAAGAGAAAAATCGCACATTTAACAGACAAATATAAAAGAGTGTAGTATTCAATACATCCATTTAGTTTAGGATTAAACTAATTGAGGTAAAATTGAGGTTCAGTTTTATCCAATTGCGTAAGACTACAATGCAAAAGAAAAGCATGACAATAACGAAGGTACATGGTAAGATAGTAAAGCTGAAGTTACCATTCAGTCCATCGGCCTCTTGCGTGTCCTGGAAGGGTGCTGGACCCCAAACTCTCACTGTGCCATCATCTGAGGCCGAGGCAAGAAGTCCGGGGATGGTTGGGTTCCAACTAACACAGTTGACGGTGCGCGTGTGGCCGGTGAGCTCCGCAATGGGAAGTTCTCCACGCCGGTGCCAGATGTATACTTTGTGGTCTGCAGAAGAAAATGTACAGTTAAACCACCGTCGCTCATCAACAATAATCTGAGATTGTCTTAATCAAATTAGAGGACATACCTAATTTTATAATATTACAGTTGTCATTACGTCGAGGACACTAAAACCATTATTTCATGATGCAACTGAAGTTTACCGCAACAGTAATTATGATATAATTATAACAATTATGACACCGTTAATGGGTTTATATCATTACTAGGGCCGGGTATAATTGCCCGTTTCCTAAACGATTCGATTTGGAGTCATAAGGTTCTGAGGCGGTCTTATTACAATGTAGATTTATTTTTCTCTTCACTTTAAACAATATAAATATACTTTAAGTATGCTCCGTCTTGTACAGGCTGTCGCTTTGGATTATCTCCCAAGGAAACCCTCATAATTTATAAATATTGTAAAGTTTCAATGAAATGTAATAAATCAATTGTTTACCCAGCCCTCACCATAACCATAACAAAGCAGCACTAATCTTCTATAAAATAAAAATCAGTTGATGGCAACACATTTTGAAGAAGTACTGCTGCTTGTTTAATGTTGGCAACAAATCAAAAGTATGAATAGTTTCCTACAGAATTAAAGTGACTACACTGCTTGGGGCTGTAAAGTTGTTTTTGTTCTTTCCCTCACTTTCTCAAAGTAGGACGATGTTGACCTCATCTTTTAACTTCTTGGCTTCAAAAGAGATTTCCTCACAGGGGACCTATTTCTGGCCCATTTTACGGCACAACAAGTCAAAGGTGAGAAGACAACGAGGTCTATTTTTCCATAGCAACTCATTTTATAAATATTTCACCAAGTTAAAGCTTAAATAGCAAAAATGAATATAATACGAGAAGGAAACCATTTATTAAACAAGTTTCAATGCTTGAAGAGTTGGCTTGATTTACAAGAAATGTTGTGTGACTCAAGTATTGAGCGGTGACTAATCCCAGGTAAGGAGTGGCTCTGTGACTTTTTCTAGAAATTCAAGGTCAAGAGCGAACAGACCGTCTAATGACAGCTGCTCTTCTCCTGAACTATCAATTTGTTTTGCTGTTCTTAACATTTTAATCCTGACCATCCTGAAGTGTTTAAAGCAGGAGAGATCTCTAGCAGATTTTTCATTTAAGTAGTGGTTGATTTTATTTGTAATCGCTTCGATGTCTTCAAAATAAAAACAAGTATAATGTATTAATGCGTTTGTTGAAGCTAGCTGTAGCTATGCCTTATAACTGACCTCTGCTATTAATGTCGCTTTGTTAAACCAATAAATGTCGTAATATAATCTTGCTGTTGAAGAATAAGTAGCTGAAGGTTTCTGGAGCTAAACTTACACAGCAAATACCTGCCATTGCAACGCACAACAGGGCAGACGGGTTTATGAAATATTATGACGGATGTCAAAGTGAAAAAAGGAGGAACCCGTTAATGTTACTTCTTCAGAACAATATCATTTTACGTCCGAGCAGACAACCCAGTCCAACAGGTTACATGGAGGTTTAATCCATCTTTAATATATTTGGATTTCAGTTTTGTCTGTTTGGTGAGCTGTGAATCTACCTTCGCTCCCACTGGCAATGAAGTCTTCATTGTGTCCTCCGAAGCATGAGTGAATGGTGTAGAAGCCCTGGGTCACACCTTGGTACTTTCTCACCAGTACACGGTCCTGTAGGTCCCATAAGTGCACTCCCTAAAGAAGTGAATCAAGTTATATTAAAAAGAACACTTCATCCTTACATTGAACTTAACTTCAAATATGAAGATACATACCTGATTTGCTACATTTAACAAAGCTAATCTTCCATTTTTAGAAACTGTAAACGACATAATAGAATGGTCCTCTTGGACACTGCAAAACAGAAAAAAAGGCCACTCAATAAAAACTCACAAAGGATGATTGGATTAGAATTACAAGATTCAAATCACTTACATGTTTCTGTCTGTAAGGTCCTCGAAGTTGTATCCGCGGATACGTTGGTGTGTGTCTGAGGCCAGCACCGTCCTGCCATCGTTCAGGCACCACAGGCATTGCACCCGCACACCTTCCCAAGAGTCCAACAAGTTACCATCGAGGTCCTGCAAACACACAACAGTTTCATGGGTTATTTTGCCAAACATTGAGTCAGTTAATACAGAAACTTGATTAAATACGACAGATAATGAGAGCGATGTTCTATCAATCAAAAGGTCCATTAGTAATATCCTTGTGCAGTTTCAAAACCGATGACATTGAAAAACAATCCAGAAAAAAATCAACATGCAGAGAAGGATTATATTCGTTGTACTGAACTAAAACAAATACGAATAAAACAACAGGACTTTTAAGTCTGAAATAAAATGTTTAGACGAGTATAATACGTTATTGTTGCCAAAAATAGCCCACTTGTCCCTTGGCAAGTCTGCACTACTCGGGAATAAAGGTCTAAACACAAACAATTCACTAGAGGTTCAATCATGCCAGTGACAATTTAACTATTAACTGTTTTGATTATATTTTTCACAACATTTATTAAACCTGCTCAGTACTGTTTTTTTTACTTGAAATACTATTCTTTAGACAGTAGCGAGTGTTGAACACAGGCTCATTAAATTGTCGCAGTAAACCCCCCCGCACAAATCAGATCGTAACAGGGTCAGTGGGTTCATGGCTGAAAGATCAATCCTGCCTGTGACACCATTATCTCTGGCTGCCCGTTAAAGGTCAGAGCAAGTGGTAAACAGATTCTTGACAAACAAACATTATCAGCAGGGTTTTGTTATTGTAACCTACATCTTGAACAAATGCAGTTAAAAATGAGGTTGTTCGGCACCAAGAGAGAGTGAGGATGCACACGTCAGTAACCATTTTTACTTACACACTGATAGAACTGTCCTCTTTGTCCTCCTGTAACAAAGCGTTTGCCGTCAGGTGTCCACGCCACACTGGTCAGACTCTCCTCCTGGGTCTGCGACATTTTGGTCCGCAGCTCCCCCGTCTGGTCATAGTAAGGATTGCCGCAACAAGAGAGGAGAAATAAGAGTCGTGGGGGAGGGAGAAAGATTTAAAAACATCACGAGTGGGGGAGGGACAGGGAGAAAAAAGACGACAGGTCATTGAGTGCACAGTCGACAGACAGAACATCATTGGCAAGACAAACATGCTAAACAAGCAGCATAAGCATGACGTTACATTTGAATGTGTAACAAATGACATTTGGTTACACAATAATAATACTACCAAGTCAAACTGTTACCTGAACGTTCCAAAGCCAGAGCTCTGAGCAGTCGTCAGGTCCACAAGCGATCAAGTAAGTGTCGTCTGGACTCCAGGCTAAGTAAGAGACTCCATATGCGTGTCCCTCCAGAGTACGCAGCAGCTTTAACTGATGAGTCTCCTTCAAAAATCAATGCGAGAAGATAAGACAACAGTTGGACCCTGATAGGGAAAAGATATGGGTTGAACAAGTTGAACAGGCTGCTTTAAATTCAACAACAATGCATTGACTTATATTCACTGAGGGTTCTTCTTTCATGCAGCCCAATAAAAGCGTGACACAAGGGACCATTGTGGAATATAAAGATGGCTGACTACACTGGTCTCAGGCTGCAGTCAGCCCAAGTCGAAATTATGTAACAAAACAAGTGGATTCAAAACCCTTTAACTCAAATCCTGTTATTTGCTGTATTTCCAGGCAACAGGGGAAAGTCAACTCAACACTTTATTTATATACCTCAGTGGAGAAAGAAGTGGTGGACAGTCAAAACCGACAATAACACTGCTGTACACTCACCGGATCGACTTGCCAAATTATGACCGTGGTGTCTTTGGAGCCAGTGGCAAGTTTAGTGCCATCGTTGGAGAATTTACAGAACCACACCTCGTTACAGTGTTCTGTCAGAATCTGCTGTGTGTAGCAGGGGAACTGTTTTCTGTTTGAACACAAGAGATGACAGTTAGTTACTCAACATACATCTTGGAGTCTTGTATAGATCAATATTGTAACATATGGAAGAACTCAAACATTTAGGTAATTTGAGAGTTTTGACACATTTTCAAGTGTGATGGAAAACCCAAGTAATGATCCAAGAGCACAGATAAACTGATTTATAAAAAGCGGTCATTATTAATTTGCATGATTTACACAGATTCACTACTTATATGACCCAATTATAAGTATAAGATAAGGTAAAATATCCAAAACACCAAAAGATTATCATCTCAATGTGCAGATGAAGGAAAAGGGATACAAAGAAAAACAATTCTCCAAACACTCGGGGACATATTTGAATGCTTTACACCAAAAGTTAATAAATCTATGGTAAGGAACAACATTGTTATGCATGCTTAATACTAGTATGGACTTTGTGAGGAAGTACAAATTTGAATACAAATGAACATTTAAGTTAAAGTAGCTACATCGCATTTAGTGGTATCCAAAATAACAATAATGATAACATTAAGGGTGGTGGGTATTGTGTTAAAGCAAACATCATGGGGTCTCATTTTATTGTGAAGCTCGTACAGAACATAACTTCTATAAGGGATTGTTGTTGACAGATTGACCCTGGTTTCATTGATAAATATGGCTTGAAATGATGGTGAAAACAAGTGACATGAGGAATTTGACGTACAGCGATTATTCTTTCTTGAATTGAAGAAACAGTCCTTCTATTTGCCTTAAAAAGTATTGAGCTACACAACAAATACATCCACAAAAAGACAAGTCATTTTAAAGTGAACTGATCATACAAATGTTGTCACGAAATGCGGAATCTGTCAAGAATATGAAGCAAACTGTTTGGTGCTGACCTGCTGCAAACGTGGTCAAGGAGCAGAGAGACCGAGTCCAGGCTACTGTCTAGTTTGGTGTTGTGATAAAGGCAGCGGTCTCGCTGCAACTCCACCGCTTGCCGCAGCAATGTCTGCAGCCGCCGCGGGGGCAGCATCACCGAAGGGGGTAGATACGCTACAAGGTGATAAAAGATGGAGGTTAAGAACGAATCCTGCAGCAATAATAGAACTCATCTTCTTACTCTGTAATTTGTCGAGCAGTCGGCAACGGGAGGTTGTGCCTTTTCCCTCCCATTCCGCTTTTGCCCTAAGATCCTCAGCATGGCTACACATGAGGTACCTGAGTAAAGACACAAACACAATGCTCAAGCAAATCAAATCCACTGAGAAGAAGCAACCGCACACACACACATATATGTATATACTAAGAGACCACAATAATGGCCGATAAAAAATAAGGAGCACAATAAAATTCAGCTCAAGCAGAAGCACACAAAGTCACGATTAGTACAAAAGTCAAAAGCAATTTCACAAGACAACAACAGCTCAACCCTATAGAACGTGCTTTAAGATGAGAGGATTTAAATAGACAGATGGATAAACCAGTTGGTCAAAAGAGAAGCATTGCAGGAAGAATTTAAAATGGTAGCTGAATTGGTTTCTGCAAATTCATAAATTACAAAAATTAACAAATGGAGGCCAGTGTTTGAAACAGCAATGACTGTTTTAAAGTGTAAAGAGGATTAACTTTGATTCTGTTAATGGATGGTTATTTATTTAGATCCCAACATATTCTTTTTAAGACCTTAACTAGTTTTGAGAGGCATTTAGAGCAGAAGAAACTTGTTCATAATATTGGCTATGAAAAATAATTGGTTTCAATATGGGCATGTTTTGTGATCGTACATCTATCAGGTCATACTGACAATTGGAAATTGAAATGTTAATTTAAATTACAAAACAATCATTTTGTGAATCACAGCAATTTTGCAATAAAAGTAATCATTTTCATCTTTTTTTTTTAAGTGAAAAAAGATTTGCTTGAGTGAAAATGGGTCGAACACAGAGATCGGTAGGTAATTGATATCGCCGATACCAACACATTTATAACAGGAACTACATTAACAGAAGTAGAAGTTAAAGTAGTGGAAATAGGTGACAACTCGTTTAGCCATCACACAAGAATAAAGAGCGAGCAAGCAGAGAGAGCAGCCAAGTCATGATCATGTGAATGCTAATAGATGACCATCGAGGTAAAACTACAAACCCTGAAAACTACTAGGGCAAGGGGGTTGTTATAACCTAGATGAGGGCAACTATTAATTTGATGTGAAGAATGTAAGATATAGGCAATGCCCTTAGTCAGTATTGCCACTATTGTAGCAGTATTGTGGTTTGTTTACATGGAACTAGAACAACAAAAAAGGTATTTTTAATGCTGACCTTCTGAGGTCAAAAGACAGACATAATACAGCAGTTGGAACTTTACCCGCTGAGTACGTGAATACGGTCTGTGTTGTACTTCAGTGGTGTCAGCTCGCCTCGAAGAACCTGCAGTGCCTCCAGGACTTTGCCATCCTCTAGATACTCCAAGTACTTCTGCTGCAGCAGCAAGAACTTCATCCGCTGAATAAAAACAGGGAAAGCAAAGAAAAAATTACAGATTAAATTAGATCTTATAATTTCGAATTTCTCAAAAACATTACTGAGAATTATTAGAAACATAAAAGGTCTTTTTTTTGTTGCAGTAATGAAGAGTGGAGACTTAATGCGCAGAGATTCAATCAAATAAATAGGTAGAAAACAACATTATCATCTAACAAGAATAAGATCTAAAGGCAGGACTCCCTGTTCTGTGCTCTGTTTAAGCATCTTAAGGCTGTACTTTCGCCACAAGAAGTGTCTTCAACCTTTTGACCGAAGGAACCACATTAATACACACTGGTATTGGAAATAATAAAAGTGAGTTCCTGATATTTATGTCATTAATTGGATGGGATATAAATAAGAATCATCTGTTCACATTTTTTCCTAATGTTCCACCTTTGGGTTATCAAAAATCTCTCACTACATCCAACACATGGCTGTTAAGGTGTAAAAAAGCTAAGGGAAATGATAGAGAATTTCTCACTCATTTATAAGATCATCATCACCAATATTGGCAAGTTTAGCAGAAAGTTTTATCTTAGATTGTCAGTAAATGTGTTTCCCTTCTGTACCAAGCATGACAACTAAATTAATAAAAAAACAAAAAACAATGCATAGCAACATATGCAGCCAACTTCTAGTAAAGACAAGATTAAAAATACAAATCTAATAATTTATTACATCACTCAAATACAACAAAATGAAGTACTAATTTGTTTAATTGTCATATTCAGTAACAAAATATTGAGTACATTTTGAGTTTGAGTTCATTAATTTAAGTATAACTAATCATCTATAATTCTGTAATGCTAAATTTAACTACAGATGTCAAGAATGAGCAAATCAATATTTAATTGAAAAAAGAAAATTATATTTATTTAATGACTTGTTGTGTACAAATAAAATGTATGAATTAGTCTGTAAATGTTTGAATTCATTAAAGTAAAACTACAATTCTGATACATATGCAATAAATCATCTTATGTTGGTTTAAGAGCCAATTTTCATTCTTCATCATCCGAACAAAATCGCTTCCTATCCAACTCAAAAACGATGCTTGCAATACTATGGTGTTATTCTGGAACCTCCAGCTTCTCCTTCATTGGCAGTGCACATTCAGGTTCGAGCAAAGGGAGCTTACCACAATAGCATTGGGCGAATGCATCAGTGCTCTCAACTCGTTGAGATCATTCTCAGCCTGGACAAAAGCAAAGAGAGGTTCAATAGGGGAGACACAGAGAAATGGTGAGCACTGCAGTTTTCTTGCCAGTACAGGATCCACTGATAATTAAAAAAGGAAAACACAAGTTATTACAGGATTTCTTGCTGGATAATTCAATACCATAGACACACCGTATGTACAACTTGGAAGCTTACACATAAAGGTATTATTAACATTATTGTCATAAAGATGGTTTTAAACCACAACAGATACAACTAAATATAAATCAACAGTTTATGATTTTAATTTCTTTTTTTACACATACATTTACAGGAATATGAAAAATACATGACTTTAGTAATTTAAATCACTTGTAAAACATTCTCTAGTTATAGTGCTTCAAAAAAACATTTACTGTTAAGGACAAAGAGTTTCTTTACACGGTCCTAGCCTGTCAATAATCTTATGCTAGTATATGGAAGTAAAAATTAAGTGTATTACTCGTATATAAAAGAAGATTCACATCATAATGCTTCTCGTCAGGTGGGTTTCTGCTGAGTTGTGTGGGACATGATTTTGCAGTAGTTAGTGGATGAGTGGTCAACAGATCAGTTTTAATAAGTTTAAGTAATTACAGTTTTAATAAGCAACAGTTGGCCGAAGCGTATATTAGTTAGTAGCACTGGCACATAACTATTGACGAATAATTTTGTAACGAATGAACCAAGACAATCGAATACGAACCTTGTCCCACTCTCCTTCCATGACATGGTTTCGGAACTTGGTGGCTGAGGGATGTTCCAGTCTGCACCCTGACTCTTGCATTAGCTGGTCCACCGTCTGACTGCAGCGAGAAAATGTAGAGACGTTCATCAGACCAAATTAAACATATTGACCGACACTTAATCCATGACAACAATTGTTTTTTTATATGTATACGTTTAGGTATTGAGCTTTGTTATACAAGAAACTAATTAGTTGAGCTCATTATGTATTGAATTGTTCTTCTTTTTGAGAGGCCTAGGTGAATAAAAGACGTTCTTTGCTCAATCATTAACTAGCATTTAATTACAAATGTCACCGAGACATCCAGGTCTCGTGGGGTGTGCGGGGGAAACAGGGTGAAACATGATGGCTGACACCTTCAGCATGATGACATCACCCTCAGGTATCAGCAGAGTTGCAGTGCCTCTGTGTTGATCCTCCCTACCAGCTGGCTGCCACAGTGATTCACTTTTATTTCTCCCCCCCCCACTCAAATGTAGGGCCTTTGGTTTCATTGCAAGAAAGCACGTTCACCCCTTACAACCTCCCAGTAAACATAGTGATGCCTTATATAGCACTTGTCATAATAATTCACTCATGAATGCTATTGCAGATCAGATCATCCGCTTGTGAGACTCCATTTTTAAATAGAGATAATATTTATATTCTTGCTATTATTAGCGTCATCTTTTTGCAATTCTATTTTTAAACACCAAAAAGAGACAGTTTTCTTTTTATACAAGACAGCGATTGGAAAGATTGCTGGCTCACAATAGTGAAAATAAATCGATGCAGAAAAAAAAAGTTAAGAGCATAATTCCAGTATGAAACAAACTGTGTGTCTTTTTTTTATCGACATCTCCAACTAGCTACATAAATGACAAGGCTGGATTGTATAAGCGAAGATCGATCTATAAAGAAAATAATTCCTTAAATAACAGTTTCACCGTCATTTACAGATGGAAACGACAAACGGACTGACAGCAACTCAACATCATCACGTTTTCTCCGCATTTATGCGCAACAAAACACTTATAAATCCTCAAATAGATGGCCTGGAAATATAGGTTATTTCAACTGCGATCATGACACTGACATCGCACTTTCACAACATAACTTAAATGGATATGTAGGTCTGAATTAAGGTCACTAATATAGGATGATGTAATGCTTCTTTTTTTTTTTTTTAAACCTCACAACGTTGTCTAGAAGGTTTATTAATAGGAGGTTACACGAGAATAGATTCCCACGACAATATATTTGCCGTGAAACGTGATATAATCCCGGATTTGACGGGTGAAAAAACACCTTATCGCAGGCTAGCACCGTTAGCTCCTGGCTAGGTGTTATTGTGCAAGATGGACCCCTTCTTTCTACCAACTGCCGAGCTCACAAGCTAACATCCCCATCCCCCCATGTTTGTGTCTCTCCAGCACACTAATGGAGCTCTCACCAGCTGCTATTTTCACAGATTTACTCGAATAAGTCAACCTTCTCCATCGTGGTTTAGAATACCAGAACCACCGTTTAATGCCCACAATACTTCCCCGCGGACTGACAAAGTGGGCAAAAACTTACTTTAACCCAAGTCCGTGGAGATGTTGTCCTATTAATCTTATGGCATCTTCCTCGGCCTGCGAGAGTCGCTTCTTCTTCTTCCACGAGCCCACGTCCGAGGTGGAAGCCGTGGACACGGTCGAGGATCCATTGCTGGTGCCGACGCTGTTGCCGTTGTCCGTGCCGGAGAGCAGCCCGTTGGAGTGGAGCCCCGCGACCGAGGAGGACTCCCCGTTCTGCGCGCTGTTCAGGCAGGAAAGCTCGGAGGATTCTTGTCCCTGTCCTGCCCCGTTTGCCTGCATACTACCGCCGAGGGTGTTGGCAGCACTTCGGTTAAAGTGTATGGCAGAGGTGGCTTGAGAGTGCGCGGCGAGTCCTAAGACAACTCCGGGTAGGCCTGCTACAAATGTCGAAGCCCCGGGCTCTCCTGCTCCCTCCGCCGCCGAGGCTCGGTGCTTCTTCCGCGGGGGCGGCGACGCTCCGCCGGTGTCCGAGTCGGAGGAGGAGGAAGCGGAGGCCAGAGTTTCCTCACCGAGAGCGGCCGTGGTTAGAAGCCAACGGAGCTCCGGGTGGGAAATAAAGGTTCAGTTTCCAGCTTCGTGTGGCTCGAACTGTCAGCGAGGAAGCTGAGAGCACTTCGCCAATTTTTGTTGTTGTTTCTCTCCAAACAGCTGCAGCTCTAATGGACTCCTGACGCCCTGACGTCAACGGAAATTCCTACACTAGCATGCTTCCGGGTAGAATTAAGCAGAGATGGCGCACAGTATGAACTGAGCACAGTAACTTTTTCAATAAAATTAAAATAATCAAAGTAAAACATAGAATCATACATTGTTTTAAAACTGAAGACTAAGAATGAGATCTTTATCTATTGGTTTGTATATTGTGTAAAATTTATTTTGGCCCCACAAGCGATGTATTTGTACTTGTGATTCACACCACATGACATTTCAAAGGACTTTTGGAAATATATATGAATGACACGATCAAGGAATCAAAGGCAAAGGGTTTAAACTGCACCTTGGTTAAGCTTAAAAATCACACTTGCCCCTAGAACATTTTCAGAATCAGAAACTTCACTTTAATTCATTCAAATCAAATCATTTTTGGAATTGAAGTGGTCTAATGACTTTTCTCATCATTTCCAAGATCTCAATATGACACATTAACATGAGACACTGCGTCAATGTGATTAAGCAATATCTTTTTTAGAAATCACTTTACTGACTATTTTTTTTTTCTTAAATTATGAGTCAAAGAAAAAGATGCAAACAGAAAAATGTTTCAAAAAAGTTTCCTTTTTTTCCTCTTAAATAAACAAAGCATAGTTTATAGTTTTTACGCCTACAAGAGTTGGTATCATTTGAAATCTAATTTATTCATACATGCACTTTGTCAAACTACTGTAGTATTCTGTCCTTAATACTCTAACAAAACTGATATAACTGAAAACCCGTCTTTCGTTCTAGTCAGTTCCCAAGAATACAATTATTTCAACAGAGTTTGGCATTGTGTCTATATAATTATGTTTGTATATAATATTTATCTTACCAAGTAACTCACTCCGCAGCGTACATATTTTTTTTGAATGGGAGTTTTTAAAATTCGACTTCATTAAAAAAATTTGTCCTTGAAATATTTGATGTTTTATTTCACTAAAGTATACAGAATCACTTTTATAAGAAGATATGAAATGGTATTTATGAATTTTAAAGAGTACTGTTTTCCACTGAAAAACGGAAGAATTGGTCTTTAATTGAATTCCCAAAGAGAAATATTGTATTTTTAAATTAATGTATGACCTTTCAGGAAAGCCCATGAACACACGAAAATGTGTTGAATACATGAAAACATGTTGTACAAACTGTAAATGCTAAACTGCTTTAATACAATGAAGATATACTTTAGGTTCTCCAATTTTCTTCCCAGACCAAAAATAGGGATTTATTCAAGACTCTAAAATGGCCTGTAGTTGTGAATACACGTGCGAAAAGAAAAACGGTGAAATACTATTACACATGTATGTTTTGACTTTGACGTAAAACAACTACATTCCCTTTATACATCAAACATTGATGATTCATTGTAATGCAAGGAATGTTAAATAATAGTTTCAAATGTGTTTATTATACAAAATGTACAAATACAGTGTAATAAAGTTGCATATTTACAATCAAACCTATACATTTTTCACCTAATCTTGTTGATTTATTACAGATAAAACAAATTCTTGAATGATAAAATGATTGATATGTGTTTATTGTATTGCATTTCTGAACTATCTGAATTTTGACTAAAGTGAGAAATAGAGAGTTTATTTGTGATATTATTAAGAGTACACCACTACTTGGTGTGGTAGTGGTCCACCAGTTTTGGTTCCTGGTTTGTCTTTTCCCTTCATGAAGTACGTCAACAGCTCTCCTTTGCCTTTGACATATATTGGTCCTCTTCGGACAAAACGGAATCCGTAGTCCTTTAGGATGACGTAGCAGTTCTCCACCACCTGATGTCACAGATTATAGTAAGAAACATATTTTAAATGTCATATCGTATTAAAAACTATGATTTTTTTTGTAAGAGAAACGTAATGTTTCACCTGTATGTTGCCCATCACTCCAGTAGACTCCATTCGACTGGCTACATTGACCGTGTTGCCCCAAATATCATAGTGTGGCTTACGAGCCCCGATCACACCGGCCAGGACTCCACCTTTATTAAGACCTGAGAGAAAGAAGAGAAGCTCTCATCACACACTCTCTCATCATACACCAGGTCTTAGTCTTAGAATAACTCCTGTAACAGTCACAATATTATTATCACTATTTCTTTTTTAAACTCAAGACATTATCACTCATTTCTACTGCACTGACCGATTCGCAGCATGAAGTTGTTGAAAGACTGTTTGTTGAGGTTGTTCAAGGTCACTTTCATGGCCAGAGCGAAATCTGCCAGGGCGGCGAGATGCTGCCAACGCTCCATGAACGACTGCTCCTCTGGCTGCATGACAGAGTTCAAGATACCATGAAAAAATCAAGATGTATCTACGCATTGGTGTGTTGTTACCCTGCAGCTGCTGTATCCATTAGTGTTGTACTCTGGGGTGAGTCCTGAGGCGGCCATGTAGGTGCTTCCTATCGTCTTGATCTTGGTCAGGCATCTGAATTCATCTCTGTCCAACAACTGTAAGCAAGGTTAGATAGTGTGTGATTTCTTAGGGTGCATTGAATCAACTCACGCTGTCGAAATCTGAGATGATCTCGTTGAGAATCCGAAGACACTCTATGCCTCCGTTGTTGATGCCTTCTTCGGTATAGAAATCTGAAAAGTTGGGAATGGAGGCGAACATCACTCCTATCTCATCGTAGGACTGGCTGTACAGCTCCTAAAAATGACAAAATGTTTGTGAATTATTAGAGCTGTAATGTCCAGGTTGGCCACAAGATCATGCTGTTTAGACATCAGTCCGGAGCCAGTAAATAGTAAAGTGAAGCAAATTAATTAACCCATGAATTAAATAAAAGCCAAGGAGTATTTAATTGGTGTTTATCTTTCTGTCTTCTTCTTATTTAATTATTATACATTTATAAACTGATTGCAATTATACTTTCAGAAAATGTTGACCACATTATAAAGATTATTTTTTAAATTTTGCTGGTTTTCCACAGTACTAGGTCCTCAAAAAAGATGGACGATTTGTAACTATTTGGGGTGTGAAGGGAACTGAAACGATAGGTTCCTGGTCTTGCTCATGTTACTGTGTGAATCATGCAAGATATTTCTACCACCTTTTGTCCCTGTTACCCAATTGGTATATAAGGTATTTTAAATGCTAAAAAAAGCATTGAATTATAGAGATAAAATAAATGCAATATTATTGGGTAAAGAATCAAAACAATACATCATATAAAGATTGTATGAGTCTCTTTGTGGAGTTGTGCCCAAACCTATGGTGCCGCTCCTTCGCGCTGTAATTTAAATTATCTTAATATCTGGAATTTAAACCGTAATAAGAAAGAGAAAACTAGAATTTTGCATTCCATCAATGGCACTCATGGACAGCTAACAAGCGCTTAACCATTAGATTTTTTTTTTTTTTTAAAAGACTCACATTTTTTCTTCTCAAAAACACATTTTGTTAAAAATATAAAGGAAATCTGGCTCAAAATGTTATTATTTTGTCAAAGACTAACACTTCACAATAAACATGCAGTCAATCAAAGTACACAAGGTTTTTAAAATACCGCCTTTTGTTGACATTACAAAAACTGCATTGACCTTTATGTTTTACTTTTATAGGTATTTGTATACAAAACATGCAATCCAGTGTTTTTTACACTCATTTTATTTGTTTGGAACTGTGTCCACATGTTGAAGTAAATAAATCATTTTATTTTTTACTACCGGAGAAATACGGTTAGAAATATTAATAACATTATTTTAAAAATGTCAGTAGTGCTTATAATGACATCACGTCTGACACTGGTGTGCAGTACAGGAGCACCTCAGGGGACAGTACTGGCTCCTCTCCTCTTCACCATCTACACTTCAGACTTCTGCTTCAACTCAGAGCTGAGTCTCGTCCAGAAGTATGCTGACGACACTGCCATTGTTGGATGCATCAGGGACAACAGCGAAGATGAGTATAGGAGTCTGATACGTGACTTTGTGGACTGGAGTGAGAGGAACCATTTGCAGCTGAATTATTAGTTAAAATAAACTGTTATATTGTTTATATAAACTGCAATATTTTTGAATACAATGTTAATGTTTTAATACTATATTGTGGCCAAACCTTTTTGCATTTTGGTTGTGATTGACAGTACGGTCTAGTATTTTAGGATATATTTTTATGGAGGCTACGATAAGATCTTCCCGTATCTATGGACCACTCCATTTTTGCAGTGCATTATTCAGGAGGAAATGTTATTATTTTATTACAACCTGCTCATAAATCCTCTTAAAGATGATGTGCCAAATGTACTGATCCATCTTACCTCGTCTCTCTTATTAGCTCCAAGAAAATGTTTGGCAACGTGCTCTGGCAACATGTTTGTGACGAGTGCTTCATTCCAGCGCCTCATCTCGAACACTCGCTCCTTCTGGTCATTGGTTGCCATCTTCCACAGGAACAACTTCCTGGACTGTCGCTCCAGCTTGAAAGAGTCCTTGTATGTGAGACAACTGAGCGGTATCTTTGCTCTTTTTGATCAATTGGAAAGCTACTCACGTGTCGGGCAAAGGTGTAGAAACACATCAGCATGACGATCAGCATCATGGTCATGAGGTACTTGGACGGCACTGTAGAATATCTAATGAAGAAAGAATCCACTGTTAAGAGCTGTCTTTAATGTCTGTCGGTTGACCTCACCTGTAGCTCGCGAAGCGTGATACATCAAACTGGTCGTAGATGTGCCGCCAGCTGTAGATGTTAACAGCTCCGGTCGCTGTGACGACCAGGACCATTAGGCCCAGTTTAACCAGGTGACTGACCTGCACCAGCATGGCCGTGGCGATGAGCGACATCACTGCCATGAAGCTGTAGTGTTTGGGATTTTCAGCACATTCGTTCAGCGGTGTTAGAGTCAGAGCAGATGTGTTGGTGAAGATCCCGAGAGTTGGTGGGACACAGCTCAGCTGCAGGGTTAGAGAAGGACATTCATAAAACCGGGCCGATTGTTAAAAAACAATCTTGGGAATCCCAAGGAAAAATCCTTTTTTTTCCTATCCAGGATCAGTATTTCTTATATGCCAGTTTTTAAAAGGTACATTGGAATGGACTCTGATAATAATAATACTAAAATGAAATACATAAGGTACAACAGGGTCACTTTGAGTTTCCTTTTTTTGTTTTTTAGTTAAAAACATAAGAATCCGCATCTATCTATGATTTATATAATGGCCACTCATCTAAAACGTCTTGAAAAAAGGTTTAATGTCCAATAGTTAACAAAATAGGAAAGACCAGCAATTTCAAGCCCTGCTTTTAGGAGGCGAAAGTGAAGTTTTTACCTTAGAATCGGAATAAAAAAACTTGTATTGCCAGCGTTGTTAACACAACACTGGAATCTGTTGTGGTTGCATTAAATAAAACAAATAAATATGTATAAATCAAAATAAAATAAGAGACATCCCAAAAAAATAAAATTTAATACATAACATTTAATTAAATACTATTCATGATGTACCGAAGAAACCAAACCAAACTCGGTTAAACCCTGATGATTTTTATTTTATATACAATGATGAAGGAAATAAAAACTAACTATATAATTTGTATAATTAATTAAACCCTTGGGGTTTATTTTATGTGTGACATTTCTATTAGATTTTTACTTCGCTTTTCGAAGCCTTAATTGGTAGCTGATACGTAACACAAGTTATACCCCCCTGTTGGGATCAGCAATATCTGGTCAAAAACAATTCCTACTGTCATTTCTTGTAAGATTAGATTGGCTTTATTTATCACTCTGGAGATCTCCTTCGGGAAATTGGGTTAGGACAAATACTAGAGTATTGATCAAAGTTAAAACTAGGTTTCAGTCGCATGATCCTTCTTTCTCCTTTTAACAACCTATGTTCAAGATTTAATGCAATTAAGTAACAAGAATGTGATCATATTACCTTTGAACTACTGGCCCATGATTACATACAGTATCTCTGCTGCAACTCTGAGCTCAACAATATATCAATAAGCAACATTTCTTCACTTGTAAGCATACATTAATATGCAGATGTAAGATGTGATATTGAATATCCTGGTTCAGAGAGCTCTTCTGAGAATGATAGATGATAAATGTTGACTTTAGCGTCGTCTCTTCCTGTCAGATGGTCACAGGCAGTGCAGTAACCGGCTGCTCTTCGGGGACAGAGACAAATGAGGCTGCAGGCAGCAAGACTGACAGTTAATAATGTCCACAGGGAGGACGCAGACTTCAGGAAGCACCTGTGATGTTACGATGAGGGTTGGGTGGACACGTGGATGCTCACGAGCATGATAAAACATTCATTTGATCAGCATGGGACATAAAAAAAAAAGATTTGCTTTGCAATGATATTCTAAAACGAAACCCTATTAACACTTAAGAATAAACTCTTGATTATTAAATGGTAAAACAAAACAATGGTAAAAAAAATCAAATCTGTATTTTTATTATTTTAAAATACGTGAGAATATAGACATCCATATATTTAAATGTCCAAAGGGCATGTTCTTCTTTTGATTAGAAAAGAGTGCATGAACAAAATTATCTTATATTTATGTTTTATTGTCTGGCAAACAAAATTAGTCATAAATAAATCGAATGCTACAAATATAGCGGGTAATCATTTAAAAAAATAACTAAATATGTAGAAATGATTCTAACAGCAGTATAACAATTTTATTAATCACAGAAAAATAAATATATATACTGTATAAATAGGTCGTTGGAAATATATATATTTTTAAAGCATTTCTTTAATAACTTGAAAAACCCCACATTTTTAAATGTAGTAGAATCAATAACACCCAATATCAATTGGCATCATTAATTAGCTTTTGCATCATTTGAATGCTCCTTTTCTGTCACTTGTTGTTTCTTCTGGCTTGGTGGCCAATCACAACAGTCACTGAACATGATTACTAAACGTAATTGTCCAGCCTTGGGTTGGAGGATAATGTTAAAAGCTCAGTAGTTTCATGTTAAATCAATGAGAGACAGGCGTACCATATCTGCAACCACAGCCATTGTGAGAACAAAAATGGCGGCCATAGCCCAAATGTTCCTTGCCCAGCGCGTGCGATCGATCCACATCGAGAAAGACACCAAGCGCCTGGGAAATGTCTGAAATATTCAAGTTAAGCAAGTCAAATATTGGTTTAAAAAATGCCTAGAAATAAATCTTTTTATTCATCGTCTTGGGACTGACCCGAGGGAAGATGGCCGCCAGTGAGCAGAGGGTGAGGATCAACAACAGAAACTCTCCGATCACCAGAGTCACGTAGTTGACCACCAATCTGAAGGAAGAACACAAATATTGGTCAATTTGGATTAAATAATACGAGAATTTCATTGTGACCCAGTTTCCTTTTCACGGAACATATACATTCATCAACAAACCATCAAGATGTCATCTTGTTCTTCCTCTTTATGTTCTTCTTATTTTATTTTTTATGTATTATTTTTTATTGTTTATGAAAAATTGCTGGCTATTGGTAAAAAACAATTTCCCAAAGGAGACCTCCTGAGGGATCAATAAAGTTTTACCTTACCTTACCTTACCTTACCTTAATACCCGCATTATTTGATACATGATTTCAGACGAAAACATTTTTAGGCTATTCAGTTATAAAACTTTGCTTGACTTATTAATGAAAATTCAAGGAATTTAAAAACGACCAAAAAATGTGTGAGGTAGTAAATTTAACCTCAGAATTCTGTTAGCACTGTCATTAGGTAAGCTAGCAATAATATTCCGTTAATAATTGACTTTACATTGCACCTAAATTAAACTTTTAAAATGCTTTTTAACTATAAAACGAGTTATTAAATGAGTGTGGAAACTACTTGAGGGGTCTCAAAGGAAAACAAAAAAGTGTAGCTGCAACCTGTCCATGCTACCTGTCCACGCTAACTGTCGATGCTACCTGTCGATGCTACCTGTCAATGCTACCTGTCCACGCTAACTGTCCTTAATAACTGTCCACACTAACTGTCCTTGATAACTGTCCACACTAACTGTCCTTGATAACTGTCCACACTAACTGTCCATGCTACCTGTCCATCTTACTGATCGACCACAGTATGTCAGGCTGAAGGACATCACGTCTGACACTGTGGTCGATGGTGTGCAGTACAGGAGCACCTTAGGGGACAGTACTGGCTCCTCTCCTCTTCACCATCTACACTTCAGACTTCTGCTACAACTCAGAGCTGAGTCTCGTCCAGAAGTATGCTGACGACACTGCCATTGTTGGATGCATCAGGGACAACAGCGAAGACGAGTATAGGAGTCTGATACGTGACTTTGTGGACTGGAGTGAGAGGAACCACTTGCAGCTGAACACCTCAAAGACAAGGGAGCTGTTCTTGGACTTCGGGAGGTCCAGGAGAAAGCCGCGTCCAGTGTCCATCAGAGGCAACGAGGTGGAGATAGTTGACAACTATAAGTACCTCGGCTTGTGGCTGGACAGTAAACTGGTCCTTCAACACAGACCATGTATATAAGAAGGTTCAGAGTAGACTGTACTTTCTGAGGAGGCTTCGATCATTTAACATCTGCAAGAAGCTCCTCTGCATGTTCTACCAGTCTGTGGTGGCCAGTGTCCTGTTCTATGCTGTGGTGTGTTGGGGTGGAAATGTCTCCAAGAGGAGTGTCAACAGGTTGGACAGGTTGATCAGGAGGGTTGGCTCTGTGGTTGGAATGAAGCTGGACTCACTGGTGACAGTTGCTGAGAGGAGATCTCTGGACAAACTACTGTCCATCATGGATGATGACAGTCATCCTCTGAACACTGTCATCAGTGAGCAGAGAAGCAGATGAAAAGCATGAATGCTCCTTCCCAGGTGCAAAACGAATAGACTCGAGGACTCATTCATTCCTCGGGCTATTAAATTGTACAATTCTGAGTTCGGGGGCAGGAGTGGAGTGAAAGTATCTGGATGTTCTGTTCTATGTTAGTCTTTGTATCCTTTGTCTTTGTTGTTTTTCTTTGATCTATGTTCTTTGTCTTTATCTTTAGACTTAGCTTGTGTCATCTTGTTCTTTCTCTTTATGTTCTTATTTTATTTTGATTTATTTTTTATGAAAAATTGCTGTATTTTCTGTGGATTTTCTATTGGAAAAAAACAATTTCCCGAAGGAGACCTCCTGAGGGATCAATAAAGTTTTACCTTACCTTACCTTACCTGTCCACGCTGACTATCCGTGCTATCTGTTCACGCTAGCTGTCCATGCTAACTTCCCATGTTACCTGGCCATGCTACCTGTCCACGCTAACTGTCTATGCTACCTGTTCATGCTAACTGTCCATGTTACCTGTCCATGCTAAATGTCCATGCTGCCTCTCCATGCTAAATGTCCATGCTACCTGTTCACGCTAAATGTCCATGCTACCTGTTCATGCTAATTGTCCATGCTAACTGTCCATGCTAATTCCTAAAACAATTCTCATGTCTATCTGTTAAGTTATCATTTTTTTGGGAAGATATATAAGATCATTTTGAACTTGTCATCAAATGTGGCCCCTCCTCTAAAAAGTATTTTAAGATAGAAGAGTTTCCGTATGGTACAAGCAACAGGTATATATCCAGTTTTTAACTTGAATATGTACACAAATATATTTAGTTATTATAATTGTAATAATAAATTAATTGAAAATATATTTTAAAATTTTAATGAATCTAGGTGTTCGGAATAACATTTATAATGATATTAAAACATGCGTTATTGTTATGAAAACACTTAAATTAACAGCTTTGATCCTCTGAATACATTTTGACCCATATTTACATTTCGAGAGCTCATGACTTAAAATACACCTTGTACCTTTTATAACCTATAATCTTTTTCTTTCATCTTTTAGTATTTGATTTTATTTTAAAACTAAACTGGAAATTTAGCTACAAAAGCTGGAGAGGGACAAATTGCTAACAGGCTCAAGATTTTTACTGAACTCTCTTCAATACCTTGAACAATTAATCTTTACATAAAGTGACCATTTAGATCTACAAGAATAGGTTTGTGGGAACCAACACAATGGCAGCAAACTAGTCTTAATGTTGCAGCTTAAATGAATTTTAAAAAACTTACAGCGGATCTATAAACACCTCCATGGCCGTGATGAAGAAGAGCACAATGGCGCAGCAGCAGAATGCAGCTCCACTACGTTTCTCCTTCTCTGAGGAATAATGTTCCTCCAACCTTCCATCCACGAAACGCAAAGAAACAGGATTTATGTCATGATGCTTCATCCTAAAAACAAACAAACAAAAGAAGTTAAAAAATAGAAGCACAAAACAAAACATTATATTCATCCTACATTTGCTTTGTTTCTCTTTCTAGAAGTTCCAGCTGCAGTCGTCTGTTTATGTGTTGTTCTTCAGAAATCCTGCGTCTCTGATCAGATATTGAAGTCAGATATGTTAATACCTTACATATAATCTTGATTAAAGATTGGGAAACATTTTTCACCCCTTGTCTGGACTCGGATATTGGGTTTTGTGGTGAAGCTGTATTTCCATTTGTTCCTGAAGTGTTGATCAGCTGGTTCGATCTCCTGTTGAGAAGTTTCTGACAAAACACATTTACACTTACAGTAAATAAGATATTACAGGATTTATTTTTAAATGATTTAAAATACAAAAAGTTATAAGATCCAAGAAGAAGAAGTCTGGATTTCACCCAATGTCCTTACTAGGAAATATCACTATTGCTTACATACGTGAGGGGAAAATATCTCTTATGTTACAATTCTTTGGTGTTTTTTTTGGGGCAGGAAATAATAGGTCAGCATTTTGAGAGCTAATATAATTGTTTAGAATAAATAATAAATAAAAATGACGGAATTAAGTAAAAGTTTAAATTGCCTAAACTAAATAGTTAAATTGAGGATTACATATCACAATCAAAATAATCCCCAAATGAAAATAATTATGTTCATAAAATTATATAACAATTCAGCTGCACTGTACCGCTGTATGTTCGAGGGTCCACATGTAATATGTTTTGTGGGAAAATATCGCAAAACGTAGTGATTTGATAATTAATTGATTTATTCTAATATTCTTGTGTTAGTTTCGTGCCAGTAATTTCTAGATTTAGAGAATTTTTTTAAATATCTCTTTCAGACACAATTACGAACATCTATTTTCACTCACATTTCTGCTGGTCTGCTTAACTATCTGTTCAGGCACCCGAACCAAGAAAGTGTCGATGCCTTTCTCCAGCAGGTACTCGCATCGTTCACCACCGTTCCCAGGCTCCAGCTCGAACTCGCCATGAAGACTCTCCATGGTGCTCTGGGATATGTGCACTCTCCTGTAAAGGTGAAGTAAATTATTGCTATGACTTGTTAGCCACTTCAGAATTTCACTTAAACCTACATAAGGTGGGCAAAATGTTGTCATCATTTAAAAGTCAAGTCAAATTTGCCAGATAGACACATTTGTTTTGAATAATTTTCAAAACGCTTCACTATGATGAAGATCGCTGGGAAGTGCAAAACAATAAGGGGGAAAAAAAAATCACTAAATCTGAAGGAATATAATTAAATATTGAAACCAAGTATAATTTCTGTTTCGATCTCTCATTAGTTTGTAAATTTGTTTCAAAAATTTGTAATTTTTTAAAAATTTCCTATTATGCAAAACCTTGAGAAGCACATCATACTTTTGAAGTTAATCTAGCTCATGTTGTAGACCCTGATTAGCTTCACTTGGATCTCTTCATCCACTGTGAAATCATTACCAAACCTCTGAGATTTTTAGAAAATGTTTAGGGTTTATTAGGGTTGTTTAATGTCCAATTTCCTCAGCATCTTACCCAGGGATTCCACCAGATTCCATTTTATTGGCAACAGTCACATCCGTGGACCAAACATCAAACTGCCAGCGCTTCTGGCCCAAAACTCCTCCAATCACGGTCCCCGTGTGGACGCCCACTCTCATGTCCACGTCTGTCTTCGTCTTCTCCCGCACATATCTGAGTAGACGACAACAACATATGGTATTGGAGATATTCCATTATGATTATTGGGTCTTGCTTACGAGATCGCTTCCACCATGGAGAGGCCCATCATGATGGAGCAGGCGGCGTGATCTTCCCTGAAGTCTGGAAGACCACAGATGCAGTAGTAACAGTCGCCCAGGATTTTAATTCGCAGTTGGTGATGTCGCTGAAGAAACATTCAAGAAAATAACTCGTAAAGCAAGTCATATTTCAATTTGTATGTGGTGTGTACAGCAGACCTGGACCTGGGGCCCTTTATCTGTATTTGTGTGACCCTCACTATTTGAATTCCTTTTCCTTTATTTCCTTTATTTGATCTTTTCTTTCCAATTACCCTTAAACTAGTGACAACCCTTGTGCAATGATTATAGGTGTGGTACATAACATTGTGAGGAAGCTGTATTTTAAATTTAGAAGTCCAACCTCCTCTGTTCAGAGTGTTCCCTGAACCCTCCAAAGTATCTTTGATACAGCCCAAATGGGGGGAGGGCAGGACAAATTGCAGTTGAATTTGATTGACATTTTACAATCTGATGATTCCCTAGTGGCCGCTTAAAATGAAAGGAAGGTGTTTTGACATTACTGTAAGTTTCACAGGTGACTAAAAATGTTAATTTGTGTATTTCAGGTGTGATGAGGATATAAGAAATATGACAAACAAATGATCTGATCCCTATCGACCTTTACTCTTTGAAGACTTTGGTTCTTTAAATTGAAAAAGTGTATCTATCTATTTAAAAAAACTATTTTACACAAATCTCTTTAACAATAAAATGATTTTATTTATTGTGGAACTAATGTCAAAACCGAACTTTCCCGATCTTGTGAAATGTTGAAGTTCTCCTCTCCAAGATGCAGTAAGTCCCTAATAATGACGATGTTTTGAAGTCATTACTTTATAAAGTTCTCCCACAACTGAAATCTCAGCGAACGAGAGGTTACGAGAGCGGAATCCATTATGGCGTAATAATGGCTTCACTTTCAAAACTGATGAACCACGGTGAAGAACCTTGATGCTGGACCAATCACGGCAGAGTGGGCGTGGTTCTGGTAAACAAGATTAAATCTCCAGAAAAAGTGTTTTCAGTGGGCGGGGCTTAAGGAAATTTTCTAATGTAAATATTTAAATGAAAAGAGAGTTTTATACAAACACAAACATACTGATGAGTACAATAGAGGTCGAAGATATATTTGAGAGACACACAAATCACTGCATGAGTTGCCCGTATAAAAAAAAGTATCGTTACCTCTGCGAGTTTATCAAAGCGAGCAAAAAGCTCATTTAGCAGCTTCACCAGTTCTTGAGGGCCACACGTAGATGACAACTGCGTGAAGCCCACGATATCTGCAAACAGGATACTGCAAAAAACAATTTGATTTAATGAAGATACACGATGTCTGTTTCGTGAGGAAACTCGTACAGACCTGACATGTTCATGGCGGTACATGTACATGGTGTTGAACTGCTGATGCTGGACCTCGCTCTGGTTGGCCTGGTTCTTCATACCCTGGAGCATCTCGTCGGCTATGTGCTTGGGCAGGATGGACAGGAGAAGTTCTTCCTGAATAGATAAAACAGGGAAAGAGGGATAGATAGTGTCTGGAGTGAGTGCGACGCATGACTGGAGCAGTTCAGTGCCATGTGAGAACATGCTTCTGTGATGAGTTCTGGTTGTCTGCCTCTTTGTTTACACATCACTGTGGACGTCAGGCTGTCTCCTCAACCTGAACACTGCACACATGCTCCCTTTCCTTCGCAGAATATAATGTAGTTTGTATTTTTGTGGAAAAGCAAATGATCTCACATATTTGTGCCTTGAATTCAGATGTGAAAAGTGGTCAAAAGAACTAAACCATCTTCAGTGTTTACTATAGAACTCTTCCTAAAGATGTGATGTGAACATAGCTTCATAATAATCTTCTTTCTGACATATTTGAGATTCCTTCAGAGATCATGGATGTATAAGATCACTAGCTAATCTAATGAAATCTGATGCTTAAGGATGAGGATGAATTATTAAGTCCCAACACAAATCTTTCCACCGACTCCCTGAAGTCCCTGTTGATGTCCTAAAAACAAACTCTAATCAGCTTATTAGCTTCGAGCTGAGTGAGTAACCGGAAAAAAAACACAGCAATTAGGAAGCACACGTTGTCTCTTTTTTATAGGTGTGTCCGTCTGAAAAACTGTCTTCTATAACTAGATCTTTACCTCCGCCAAGATCCAAACATCATTAGTAGGTTTGTCACTCTTTGTGGTGCAGAACAATCTGTTCTTGCTTTTGCGTGCAGTGAGTAGAGAAGGTGAAAAAACTGTCTAAATTAAAATGGTATTTATGTCTCTTACCTGCTGGGTGCTCTGATCTTCCAGTGTGAGTTTCACCTCCAGAGACTGACGTGCCTCCAAAAAAGCTTTTCTGTATTTAGTGTCCGCCATGTAGAAAGACACGACGCCCACGGTTGCTGCGCCCAGGTATAGCATCATGTTTGCCATCAGCTTGAAGCAGCAAGAGTTTGGTTAGGGCTACTAAACTGGCATCTATCAACAAATACTTGCCTCAACACAAAGTATAGATACTTTTTTGTCATATGGCTGGATTACTGAAAGAAATTTTACTAATATAAAACAAGCTTAATCCAACAAGAGACTTTATCTTATATTATATATAAATATACATGCTGTATTTGGCAATATCACATTTTACAGCATTTCAGAAAACAACTTTTTTAACCTACATATTGTCGATTTAATAGGAGTACAGGATACGTAAAATCACTAAAGCAAAGTCAATGTTAAAAAAAAATGTAATGACTCAAGATAAAGCTGAATTCTTGTAAAAGTAATTTAACTGGTTTAAGTGAAAGCTTATTGTTGTCACCACTAAATAAACTAAAGTAGGAGTGACTTCAGCTACGCTGCTTTCAGGAACGGTCAAATCTCTACCAAGTCTCAATTTGAAAACCTTATATTGATAAATGGACCTTAATATTAATAAATGAATAACAAACATGTTGTGTCACAATAAGTGTTAAAGAAGTGTATTTATTTCAGTGTTTTCATTGTATGGTGTCTTTTATTGAGTTACATTTTTGGTGTTTTCGGAATCGTGGTGAGAAGCCATACAAGTCAATAAATGTTCCTTTATTCATTTTTTCCCTGTTATTTACTTTAAGTTACATTGTTTACAAACAAGCAAACAAACGAACCATCAGGTAATGACTGCCTGTTTTCTAAGACCCCTTAGTAAAATATCCAGTGTGTGTTTGTGTGGCTGAACCATTGATTGTGGGTAATCTACTAAGATTATGCAATTTAAAACATGTGACCTGTAATAATAAGACATTTTTTGTGTTTCATGATTCAATTTAGGAATTCAGACATAATATTAAATTGTGCTAAAGATTCACAGAGCAATAAATAATGAATAATATTAGTGATAAAAGTCGATATAGCAGCAAGAAAATAGTTTTATGGACGATGTCATCATGATTCGCTGACTTTACTGTCCTGAATGAACATAATCATCAAATTTTAAATCACCAGCCAGTCCTCACTATAAAATGTGTCCCTGTGGCAATATACAAATGTACACAAGATTGAGCGTCCTCTATCAGGGCACCTTGACTTTGAAACAGCCTGCCTGAGGAGAAAGAAATTGGTTGAGTCTGTTCCTTCTTTTAAACCACTGGTAAAACACAATTTTACACGGTTTAAACTTTAACTCTTAACTGGATTAACAACTGTGTTTTACTATAAATTATATTTCATTATCTAAACTCAATATATTTATTGTTTTTAATAGCATGGCTACTAAAGATACTGTGCCATTATGTTGTTATTAACCTTGTTTTTTTAATTTACCTTGTGACATTCAATGTCAGAAAGTTGCTAAGTAAATTAAATTAATTTTAATATTGTTTTATATTTATGAGCATCTTCAACCTACGTATCAAAGATTACTACATACACAACTTTTTTTTTCATCATAAATAGACTCCCTAGGAGTAATTAATTAATTTAACACTTGCAGAATACATTACATTTTTTTGTGTTAATGTATGTTCATTTCATATAGAATAGTCATGTCCAAAGTCAGGCCCTCAAGCAACCACCGTCTCCGATATTAACCACGTGTATCATCATGGGAATGTACAATACACACTTATTACATTCTAAACAATAACCTTCTTATAGACAAAACGATGTCAAGAGTCAATTAAAAACACCACAGGGTGAAGCAGCCAAGAGCTGATGCTAATTCTTCTAATTGTCGTTGAAAATCTGCCATTTGTTGTTAAACTGAATGAAGATATAGTCGCTTTATACGCTGCTTGGCCCCCATTCTTTTTCAATTTATCAAGTGTAACTATCTTCCTTTTGGACACTTCTACTTTAGAAAACATCCATATAATCTCTTGATACCTAACAAACCATTAAATAATGGCGTCAAAGAAGAATGACTCACCTGTCGGACCAGTGTAGGTCCATCCACGCCGACTTCCTGGGCCACAGTCAGCCCCAGAACCAGGATGTGGATCCCGGAGGAGAGGGCCGACAGCAGCAGCAAGGGGACCAGGTTGAGAGGAAGGGTCAGAAAAGTGGAGAAACTGAAGAAGGCCTGCCAGCCCACAGAGTCACTGGCATGGTGATGAAGCTCATAGTTGAGTCCCGTGTAACACAGAACGTGTACGGTGATCATCAGCCACAGGATGTACGGCACGGCCCCCCGTGACACCGCCGATGTGGGTAACTTCCTCGCCCGGCAGAGGGTGAAGAGAAGGATGTCGGCCACCAGGGCCACCAGGGCCACCACCACCATCGCCAGTTTATCATGGGTGTACACCACAGCGCACATGACGATGATGAAGAGGTGATAAAGGATGGCGAACATGGCCAGCACCAGAATGTTCTCTTGTCTCTGGCGGCGGAAGTAGTTCTGGTACAGGTGCTCCAGTGACTCGGGTGTGAAACTGTGGCCAACTGTTCGCAGCAGGCATTGGCAGCAGGACGGCACACATCTGACTCTGTCAACAGCATCGAGCTGCACCTCCACGGAGTAATCCGCAGAGTACTCCCCTGACTGAGCCGTGTCTATGGTACTGACCCGGTTCAGAGCCATGTTTTTGTCTTTAATACTACCAGGCGACACTTCTCCTCACAAAGTCTGCTTCCATCTGAACAAGGTAAAACTCGCCGAGAAGATGTTCACTTGTGGTGTTTTAACCTGTGGAGCATCTCTTACCTCGACTTAGAAAAGAGAAATCTCACAATTCCATTTTCTGCTGAAGTCCATTGTGTGGCGAGGCTGGAATATCTGGAACAACCAACAACTCTTCCAGACCAATCGATCAGATAAAGTACTTTTCCTCGTGTTATTCTTTCAGCTCCCATCTACAAAACATCATGTATTAGAAGTCTCTGTCTTTCATCCACTAATCCACAGCTTCTCTCTCCTCCCACACACTCCCTCCTTCATCCAAACATCAGCTCCAGTGTTTCTGTTGCTAAGATGAAACCAAAGTAACTGTGTTGATGCGTCTGGGGAACTGTGCCATGAAGGTAAGAGGAGATGAGGATGAGGGATCATTAGACAGTTAGACATTAGACATGCACCTTAGATGACATCTCAACAATTATCTTGAGGTTTCCTCACTTCTGCTGTATTTAAATCGGCATCTGGAGACTAAATTAAATATTATTTTCTAATAAGATCGACTTTTGTTGCAAAAGAATTAAGGTACATTCATTGTTGTCTATTTTACCTTAAATGGGCAAAGTTCTGTAATGATTCTGAGCTGTCATTTTTATTGGAAAATATTTCCTTTACCGTAAATTAAATAAATAAATAATCTTAATATTGGTGTGACTGATGGTCACTGTTGGGTGGGATGGGTTTATTATTATTGTTGCATTTCTTTATGTTTATTTCTTTAACTTAGTTAGTAACTTTATTCTGTCTCTAAGTGACATTTATATTATAGTGTAGCTTGTTTTGTTTATAATTATGTAAAAAAAAGATAGATAATGGCATGTCTTAGTGCATTAGTCTACTTTTGTTAATAAAAAAAAACATTTGAAACACAGATGTGTACACATTTAATTAATTTAATATATTAACGTTTTTATTTTAATTTTTAAAAAACCTCTGAATGATTTCCTTTTGGAATCGGTTCCCTTAAATAACAAACCATCGTAATGTTTATTATGGTGTGTACAGAAAATGACTTCTGAGTGAGAGGGAAGATGAAAACATACAGACAACAACAACAGAACTAAATTTGAAAATGTCTTTAGTTCAAAAGTGGGTTATTACATTTCTCAAAGGGCAACATAATATTCTGCAACTTTAGCGAAGGGCCAAAAAGAAAGAAGAAATAATGCAAATTGAGTTTTAAAATATAAGTAGCGAAAGAGATATAAAGGAAAGCAAATATGATATAAAAGTACCTTAAATTTTATTTCATTTCAATTCATTAAAAAAACCTAAATAAGAATATTTAAAAAATAATTGAAATAGTCATAATAATAATACATAATACAAATCAGTACAAAATAAAAATGAAAGTGATCTGAAGTCCCATTTAAATTGTTGACTTAAATTGTTTAAGTGATCGATAGTCAGTAATAACCAAATAACAATTTATATCAGTACATTATTACGGATTCATGCCATAGTTAATAACAGTTTAGCAAAACTCCTGCGTTCTGTTTCACTCTACACCTAGATTTGACCCCAAGTATTTCCTTCTTTTGAAACAACACGCACAAAACTAAACCAATCCGAGTTACAAACGTATTCGCGTGTTTATTTTTAACCATTTGTATTATTTAGTCAGCCAGTCTTCCTCGAATCAAAGACCAAATAGGCTTTAGAATGAGAGTGGTACGCAGCCATCAGGGACAGTTTAGTCAGCTGACGCAGCGTTGTGTCACGTGACCCGTCAGCGGGAGCGTCTTCGCAGCGAGAGAAGTTTAGCACAAAAACAAACGATCTCTGACTTCTGCTGACAAACAAGAGAGAGCAGGTGAGTTCTTTGTAGTCTCTGATCATAGATGGAACTGCTTTTAAATATCACAGCATTCAATCCAACTCGCTAAAGAGAGTCAGCCGCTAGTTAGTAAATGTAACTAGTCAAACTAGAAGTATAACATGTTGAACATTTCACCTAAATTGTTTTTCTTCCGTTAAATTAAGAAAATAAACTATGTATTGTTGGTTCACTTTTAGGTAAATATGTCTTGGATTTAGGCTCTAAAAATTCATTTTTAAACACAAACTGTATACGTTTTTTTGTTCTTCCGCAATTATTACATGCTTTCAAAACAAAAGATGAAATGCCTTTATTAAGAAGTTTTAAAAAACAATATACATATACTTATAAATATATAAAATCTCAAAATAATAGTGTGTTTAAGATCTGAGTTCTTACTCACCAACATTTAATCATATTTTAAAATTATGTGAAAAAATGTTTTAAGATAATGTGCAAAAATACGTGCAGCCTTGGATAAGAGTATACATTATTTGTTAATCTAATGTATTATGCAGTATGGTGAAATTAGGATTCTTATTAAATGCAAAGGCAGATTGTTGCAATACAAAATGTATGGATGGATGTTGAAGTGATTGAAGTGTTCTTAAGTTATATTTCAACCTAAAATTTGCAGCAAAATTCCATTTATAATAAGAATTATATTCACGGAATAGACATTACTATGCATTGTTTTCAATTTGCAACATACACTATTTGAACAGGCAAGGAAATGACGCCCTTCAAAAATAAAATATTATAACATATACTCATATTTAGAACTAAAACAAAATAGTTAAATCATGTAAAATTCACCATAAATGTGTAATCAATTGTCAGTTCTACCGGGGATCTCGTAACCGTAAACAGTACTGAATAAAAATCTAGTCAAAACTTGTTTTCTCAACTCTGCCTTGGCATCTTGCCCTCTGGATTTAATGACAAAAGAAGTCACCTGACAGGTCTATGAAGAAGTTACGCGTCTAGTGTGATGGAATTTAGGAAGTAAATGTGGTTGAATGTTTGATACTTATCTTCAACATCTAGTGTGAATCTTGAGACCTACAAAGAAAATGATCAATGCTTAAGGAGAAAGTGTATTCACCCTGAAAACACCTCATGAATGAAACCTTATGTTCATTATATATATTATGTTTTACTTCTGCAGAGATGACGTCCTCGGCGCTCTCTCTGGTGTTGACACTCTTTGCAGCCGTCACAGCCCTTGACAATGGTCTGATGAGGACGCCTCCTATGGGCTGGTTGGCGTGGGAGAGATTCCGATGTGATATCGATTGTGAAAATGACCCAAAGAACTGCATCAGGTAAGAATTTGTAGAGAGTTAACTAGGAATGTAAGAAAATATCGATACACACATACAGTATATATACACATGTGTATATATATAATGTAAGGTATATATTACATTTTAATTGTAATTGTTGTATTTTATTTATCAATAAAGTGTTTTTAAAACAAAATTATTCAATCTAGTCTTTTACAATTAATATGCAAATATTCATAGTTTGCAATTTTATGTTGCAATTTAACTTATGTCCGCTAGATGGCAGCAGTCATTTCATCCTCCGCAGCTAAAGGAACAATGAAATCCTGTGATCTTTGCAATGACTGAGGGCTAGAGGATACAGTCGAATCCAGGAGCGTTTAAAGCTGATAATTAGGCATAATTTGGTTTCAAAATAAATGAAAGCAGTTGTGACTTTGTCATGAGTCATGTGGTCTGTAAATTCTGTAACGCCAGAGTCAAGTACGCGATAATACTTGAAATAAATCCTTGTTACTATAGTATTGCAATACATTGTATCGTTGCCCCTGTATCATGATGCTTATCTTATCTGCAGATTCTTGCCAATACACATTCTTGCCAGTTAACTCTCCAATACTTAGAAAAACATAAATATAAAGTCATCATCATAGTGGACTTAAGTTACTACCAGAGTAATACTACATTTACTCCTGAAGTAATACTACAGTTACTCCAGGAGTAATACTACATTTACTCCTGAAGTAATACTACAGTTATTCCCTGGAGTAATACTACTGTTAATCCCAGAGTAATACTACAGTTACTCCTGGACTAATACTACAGTTACTCCTAGAGTAATACGGTGACTCGGGTAGTAATACTACTGTTACTTTGAATAATTCTATGGTGATTAACGGTGTAATACTCCGACAAAAGAGTAATATTAATGCTCTCACATTAACCATCCTCAGATTAGATGGTTAGCGAAAGATAATGTTTTTCTTACCCTCATAGCAGTCAATAAAAAACAGCCCTTTGTGACCTTTGTAAAACTTTGTATTCCTTTAAACCATGAAATATAGTGATTTGTATAAGTTAACTTGTTTCTCCTCCTCAGTGAGAATCTGTTCATAGACATGGCTGACAGACTAGCAGAGGACGGCTGGAAGGAGCTCGGCTACACGTATGTGAACATCGACGACTGCTGGTCCTCCAAAGAAAGAGACTCTGAGGGGAGGCTGCAGGCAGACCCTAAAAGGTACACAACGTTCAAAGGCATCTGTAGACACACACTAGAACACACAACGACACCCTAGTTATCAAACATTGTCATGAAAACTTTAACTGGAGGTGTGAGATGATGGATTTATGGGTCGCCTGAAGTAGCTTCTTGTGTCCATCATGTGTCCTGAAGTGATGCTGAAAAGAAAGAATCTGGATTAGTTATTTGGTATTTTCCTTAGATTTTTTTAAAGATTTTTTTTCTTTGCAGATAAACATTAAAAAGAGAGAGAGGGGAAGACCTGGACAGATCATCAAGTCTGTCTTGGGGGGTCATGTTTACAGGCAGCTACACTCAAGAGTTGCCCCAAGTTGTTTTAAAAAAAGGGTGTAAACGGTAACAATTGTTTCTTAAGGTTTACCGAAGCTTCAACTAATAACCAGTTACTAGGTAGAGATTAATCTTCTCTGATATGTCATGAATCTATCAAAGTTGTGCTGTATAACCACTAGAGGGCTCTGCACCAATTCCTATACCTCCAATCTAAACCCATTACAGCAGAGCCCTTCCAGTTAATAGACAAAAAAAACTTTTTTTTTTGTGGCCCACTTCAAAAGGTATTTAATTATAGCCATACTTGCATATCTGATAAATCACGCAACTTAATTTACAGTATTTTTCGCATTAGAAGACAGACTTAAAATCCTTTTTCTCAAATATTGACTTTGCGCCTTGTAAGCCTTATCTTTTAATTCTGTTTCTACTTACTGACCTCAAGCTGATGTTACGTGGTACACAGCGTTCAAAATGTTGGTTAACTACAAAGTTGAGTCACAGGTAACCAATATTACTCCCAGAGTCACTGTAGTATTCATCCTCAATTCACATTTATTACTCTGCAAGTCAGCGTAGTATTACTTTGGGAGTAACTGTAGTATTACTCCGTTAATCACCATAGAATTACTCTGAAAGTAACGGTAGTATTATTACCCGAGTCACCGTAGTATTACTCTAGGAGTAACTGTAGTATTACTCCGGGAGTAATTGTAGTATTCCTCTTGGATTAACAGTAGTATTACTCCAGGAGTAACTGTTGTATTACTCTGGGAGTACCTGTAGTACTACTCAGGGAATAACTGTAGTATTACTCTGTGAGTCACCGTAGTATTACTCCGGGAGTAACTGTAGTATTACTTCAGGAGTAACTGTAGTATTACCCCGGGAGTGACTGTAGTATTACTTCAGGAGTAAAAGTTGTATTACTCCGTGACTCACTGTAGTATTTCTCCGCTGGTCACCATAATATTATTCCAGAAAATACAGCCTTTAAAAAGTAAAACATAAAGTATAAGCCATGATTAATTGAACACTATTATTCTGGAGCTGCTGAAACATACAGTATATCATGACGTGTATATCATGACGTGTCTGTAAGAAAGTCGTCTGATTTGTCAATGTTTAACTTCACTGCACTTCTCCTCATGCCTCCTGACAACCTATAGTTAACAAGCAGTTAGTGTGTTTATGAAAGTACACATGTGACCGTCTCGATTTCACAACCTCCTGAAAGTCAACCTTTGAGCTTCATGAGAATCATCTGATTTGTTGACCTTAACAACAGTGCGCTGAACTTTAGTGAGAGAAAGAGGGAAGAAGAACTAACGAATGAGGAGAATGAGAAGGACTGATGGAGAAAAGGTGATTCAGAGGAAGTTAAGACGTCACTGAAAAGGATGTAGACGGGGAAGACTTTCTGCTTTGTTGCCAAAAAGTGAATCAATACCCATGTGATATGTTTGTGTATTTGTTAGTAATCAGCAAGAGTTTAGGGACCAAATAAGATGTTCATACTAGCAAACAATAAAAAATGTGTCTTGCTCAAAAAAAGTTGTTAGAGCGTAAACACAAGCCAAAAAGAAAATGTGATGTTGCTTCATTGTACATTTTATTTCTACCTTAAAAAAGGTAAATATTTAGGAAAATAATGGAGTGTTTTAAAATAAAGTGACTTGTCATGTCTCATGTTAAATGGATATATAGTAAAGTACAAGTATATGTAAGTAACAATGAGCCTAAAAGACAAGAGAAAGAGAGCCAAGACAAAAACATATAATTCCTTCTGTGCCTCAGTTATTTATCATTTATGTTATTAAGCATCAAGTTGTTCTTTTTTTATTTGTTTTCAAGCAAATTCAAGCAAACTATTCATAATTATGGTTTTAACTTCTTTCTCCACGTGTGCTCAGGTTTCCCAGAGGAATCAAATACTTGTCTCGCTACGTGCACGACAGGGGACTGAAACTGGGCATCTACGGCGACATGGGGTCTCACACATGCGGGGGTTACCCGGGTACCCCTCTGGACAAGATCCAGATTGATGCTCAGACCTTTGCAGACTGGGAGGTAGACATGTTGAAATATGACGGCTGTTACTCCAACGGGGAGCAGCAGGCGCAGGGTGAGAGCAGCAGATGCATTTTGACCTGTCAATCATTAAGACAATAATAATATTAGCCTCCTATGTTTTCTCACAGGTTACCCTGAAATGTCAAAGGCCTTGAACGCTACAGGACGACCCATTGGCTACTCATGCAGTTGGCCCGCCTACCATGGTGGACTCCCCCCTAATGTAAGTAGGCGGAAGATAGAAATGATTAACTGAATAATTTTGACTTATTTATAAATATATGTTGTATATATTAAACATACATGTGAAGATGTTTGTTGAATTTAAATATCAAATGTTGAAACTTTTAATTTATTTTATCTTAATGATGTCTTTTTACTTTATTAAATGGATGGATTAATTATTATATATTTTTTAAGCTTAAATTAAATACATTTTATGTTGAATTTTTATAAATGTAATAATTAAATGATAAGACATTGAATATTTTCCAAATAAATTGTTGAAAAAAAACCTAAAAACTTTGATATTCTAATTCTTATCATTCAAAAATAATCCTCTAAATACAACTTTTTTTTAATCCGTATCCTTTGTAATTCAGTATAAAAATGTTGGTGTGTTCCATTGGTTCTTCCAGACATTACCAGAAGAGTACCGAGC
Organism: Callionymus lyra; assembly: GCF_982586985.1. Taxonomy (NCBI): domain Eukaryota; kingdom Metazoa; phylum Chordata; class Actinopteri; order Syngnathiformes; family Callionymidae; genus Callionymus; species Callionymus lyra. The sequence goes on from NC_141834.1 coordinate 6,011,969, forward strand.
TCCTTGCTCCAACCATCACGGCGGCACATTTGAAATATTAAATCCAACCCTTCTGACGGCAACATATACTTCATCGCTCACTCATGTGCCGTATCTGAAATGTCCCTGCAGGTGAACTACACTCTGCTGGGCGAGATCTGCAACCTGTGGCGTAACTATGGCGACATCCAGGACTCATGGAGCAGCGTAGCCAGCATTTCCAATTGGTTCTTCAAAAACCAGGATGTTCTGATCCCAGCTCAGGGACCCGGGCGATGGCATGACCCAGATATGGTTAACACTGATTTATTGATGCCTTTTTTAATACTAACATCAATTTTAAAAGTGTTTCTTCTGACCAGCTGGTCATTGGAGATTTTAGCCTCAGCATGGACGAGTCCCGCTCACAGATGGCGCTGTGGTGCATCATGGGAGCTCCTCTCTTCATGTCCAACGACCTGCGCACCATCAGCAGCGGCGCCCGGAACATCCTGCAGAACAAACTGGCCATCGGCATCAACCAGGACCCTCTGGGCATCATGGGTCGCCGCATTTTACAGGTAACCACGATCTTCTCACCGCATCAGGCGTGAGGTCATCAACGTCCCGTGTCACCGCAGGAGCCGAATCACATCGAGGTGTATCTGCGCCCGCTGTCCAACAACGCCAGTGCTCTGGTGTTCTTCAGCCGCCGCGCTGACATGCCGTACCGCTACAAAACCTCCCTCAACAAACTCAACTACACTACCGGGAGATACAAGGTCAGTTACACTGAGAGTAACTTGACATTTGACCTTTATTTTTTAAAACAGGAAGCAGAAATAAACCCTAAAAAAATGTGTTATTTACATATCCTACAAAAATGTTTTTGGACACAGGCTGAATTAATCTGCAGAGAATTTTGACATTTACTTAGTTGACGTTAAAATAATGCCACCATTTTGGAATAATCTGGTTATAATAAACCACGTTTAACTAGCAATAGTGAAAGTTATGTTGGTTAACCACAACTTAAGTCATTGTTAGGGCATCAGTCTCTTTCTAGAAATGCATCTTGAAGACAAAAACTAAAAAAAAATGAAAATGAGTTCCTATTTCCAAAATTAAAGTTTTGTTGTACATAAACCATGAACCGTGCACAGATCAAAATCAAGGCCAAGTCATTTTATGTGGCCCACGTGTGGTAATAATTAAATCAATATAGATTAATAATCATGGTGATATAATGACCTATGAAGATGCTAGTGTTAATAATAAACCAAGAAATTGCTGATGTCATCAATTATAAAGACGCTTGCAAAAACAAAAAACAAAAAGATAGTAATGCTAGATTTTGCATCCAAGATTTAAAACTTAGAATTGCAATGATACTTATATTTACTCTTTAAGGAGTTCCGGTTACAGGTGGTGAACATTAAGATGAGTTTGGTCCCTGAAGGATTTTTTTTTGTGGGAGAAAAGTCTTATGGAATGCTTGCTATGATTTTATTTTATTTTATCTAATAGCATTCTCTAAATTTATTTTCTGTTCCACTTTCCTTTGTTTTTATAACCTAATTTTATTCTCTGAAAGGTTTAAAATATTTGAAATAATAATTACTGTTACATTTTCTTGAAAATAATCATTTAAAGTTAATTAAAGAAACAATAAAAAATAAATGATATGGCTTTTTTGATAATTTATAATGTGACAACATCTGTGGATCAGTGTCATCACTGTGTCCTCATTCATCGGTGCATGAGTAATGTTTGACTGATCATCAACACTTCAATACATGTCATGATGTGCCAACAGTTTTGAGCACGAAACCTTTGATACCAGGATGTCTTCCGTTTACTCAGTGAGGGTTTGAAGAACTTCTACCTGTTGTGTGTCGTCCTCTGACAGATCGTTGACGTCTTCACCAACGAACGCTTCTCACTCAAGGACTCTGCTGACTTCGTGGTGTCAGTGAACCCTTCTGGCGTGGTCATGTGGTACGTGTCAGCACCCGGCAATCTCAACTTTCGCAACGGACCTTCCGCTGACGACTGCAACAATCTGCCCAACTTTATTTAATGGAAGCTCCGGTTCAGATTGTTTAAGGGTTATAATGGAATAGCTTTATGCTCAGGGACTTCTATCAGATGACACAAAAAAAACAAATGTCTGCAATGAACTTATTTCTAAACTAAGATAATCAATTTGAATCAGGTAATGTTGGACTGAACTATTGATCAGTTTGTATTTGAATCAATATTTTCAGGAAATGAAAGCACAGAAAACAAAACCAAAGCACTTTCTCTCTTAATGTCATTTTAAATGTTTTAACTGAACTTTTAATTGTTCTTTTACTTATTTTAAAATGTCTTTTCTGAATTAAAACAACAACCTTGTGATTGATCTACTTCATCTGGGTGGTTATTTTAGTGATCACTTTTTGCTGTTTTTATCTAAAAAACCTTAGTAAAATATATATTTTTAAAATAGATGTCCCATTTAAAGTAAACAAGTGCAAACAGAATAATAATCACATGTATTGTGTTAGTTATTGATAAATTACTTAACTTGGAACAACTAATTCTATTCGCAAATAACATAGTTTAACGATAAAGCCTTTGTTAATTCTATTGAATTGACTTAATATATAATATTTAGGAATTTTTCTCAAGAATACATTTTTCAGGTTAGCGATTGAAAAATGTAAACTGTAATTAAAATTAAAAGTGAAAGAAAATTCTAAAAAGAAATAGAAACATCCTATTGTACCTAAATATTTACACATTGTTCTAGATTTCTGTTTAAGTTCAATTTATTAATTCTATGTATTTATTTATCTATAAATATATTTTAGACACATTCAATTAAACTTCTAATCTTTCCATTTAAGTCTCCATTAACAATTTTTTTCCCTATAAGGAGTCGCAATTTCTGAATTGTAAGATTAAGCGTCGATTAATCGTTTAAATAAATAAAAACATAAAACGCGGAACATGATCATGGTAAGAAAAGCAGTGTTGCAGTACCGTTCTACGCCGGAAGAGGTCAGCGCTGCTCCTGCTTGAACGCGGTCGTGCACCTGCTGAGCAAGGACACTCAAGTCTCCTCTCAGCTGCTTTATCTCTTTGTTATGATGAATTATCCTCTGTAGTGTTATCAGAATGTGATCTCACATTACTTTGTATTCAACTGCAGATTTCCTCGCGTACAGAAAGCCTATCAGAGCAGACCTTGGCCTTCATGCCTGCCAGTGTTTACTCTCCGTCTCAAGGTTCTGGAGGAGTCACGAGTGTGCGAGCGTCAGTGGAGTTTTTAGCCCACACGCTGCTGTATTAAATGATTTGATGTTTTTGGCAGGGTGCGAGGCATGGTGTCCGTCTCTGAGGATCGCTGCCTCCTCCCGATCATCTTTCAGTCCTCTCAGATGTCCCGTGATGGCCCACATCCCTCACTGTCAAGGTCCCTGTTGGGGGAAGCGTGACGTCGGAGGGAAGTGAGGCGGTTCTGATGGAAGAGAAAGAGGCTATTAGAAAGTGCAAATGAGGAACCAAACGAGTGCGAGGGAGGGAGGACGGGGAGGGCTTTGGCGGGGCGCGTTCCTGCCGATGCTCACGTAGGCCCACAGCTGCAGAGAGGCGCCCTTGACAAGCTGGTCTGTGCGTCGCCCTTCTCTATACGCCAGCTCTTCATTCAGCTGTGTTCATCTCTGTCCTCGCCACCGTGTCATGCTGCTGGTCACACTCCTCAGCAGTGGGGCGAGGCGAGGGGGGTCTGCCTCTTGTCGGGGCTCTGCATATGGGTCAATGAATCCAGAAATCCTCACGGATCCAAATAAACCTGATAAAGTTTGCACATCAATGCTGGTGAAGCGATGATGATGATGATGTGAAATCTGCTACTGCCACTTAAATATCCCATATATATTTCAGTGTATCTGCCAATCAAAAAAGGTATCAGCGATCTGTTGTGTGGAGTCCCTCAAGGTTCTGTTCTGGGTCCTTTATTGTTTTTGCTGTACTTGATTCCCCTGAGTTAAATCATTCAGAGATTTCCTGATGTTTCTTACCACATTTTTGCTGATGACATCCAGCTCTACTGCTCTTTTGATCCAACTGAGCCCCAGAGGCTGAACAGCTTAGTACACTGTTTGCTAGAAATCAAACAATGGCTGAGTGAAAACACTTTACAGCTAAATGTGGACAAAACTGAAACTCTGGTTATTGCTCCTGATGATAAGGTTCCAGGGTTGAGTCAGTACTTGGGTGACTTAGGCCAGTCTGTCAAACTGAGCCTGAGAAACCTGGGTGTTGTATTTGACAAAGACATGTCTCTACTACAACACTGGAGAAAACGCTCCAGAAACTGTTTCCTTCAACTGAGAAAAATCTCTTAACTTAGGAAAACGATGTTACAACACCATCTGGAGCTTGTAATCCATGGGTTTTGTGTCTTCTCGTCTGTAACAGTTTATTTCGGTGTCTAAACAAGAAGGAGCTGTCTCACCTGCAGTTAATACAAAACTCTGCTCTGAGAATTATTCTGACCCGCTCTACTAGAAGAACTCACATTTCTCCGATCCTAACTGCCAGTTTGCTCCTAAGCTTTGGAACGATCTTCCTCTCCCTCTGTGTTTGATGGATCTACAGACTCCTTTAAGAAACATCTTAAGACATTCTTATTTGTGCAGGCTTTTCCCTGATTTTCTGGGACTCCTGTGTTTGTCTTATGTGTCTTGATCTTTTAAAGCATGTATTTTAACTGTGTATTGTTTTCGATCGTTAAAGCGCTTTGTGACCCTGGTCTAGAAAGGCGCTTTACAAATAACTATAACTTATTGACTTATAAAGTACATATTTTGATATCAAAACAAATGAAAGCAGTTACGACTTTGTCAAAAGTCAATTTTGCAACACCAAAGACCTTTATTCTTGTTCCTGCAGTTTCCAGATGTAACGTCACGCTTCCCCTGTATCGTATGGCCAGATTCTTGCCAATACACGTCACTACTGGGTCAATTAGTATTTTCCAAATAATCCTTCTTAGTCATTATCTCACTCATCATCTCACACGTAGCCAAGCTAACTGTTGACAGGTGTTATGTGGTGCAGATTAAAAGAAACCTATTAAAATATCATCTGGTTACTTTGAAAGCTCATTAGGATAAGACCAATTTAATTGTAACATCAACTTGGATATGTATCAAAGGACATTGTATACTTCTAAATAAGTACAAGGATCTGGAATATTTTGCCTCATAACTAAATAAAACACCCAATAGGCTAGTTTCACTGTGATGCTAAAGTTATAGTAAAGAGCTGGTATCAAAGTTTAAGGTATGTTTGAAATCAGTGTCATGGCGTCATCTGTTCATCTGATATTTAATATAAAAGAATTTGGTTGAACTCCAAAGAGATTTGAGCCCTTTCTCTTTACCGTTGATTCATGGTTAAGAAGTTCTTCTGCGGAATTGCCCTGATTACTGGATACTGACTCATATTCACCGTCAGGGATGACCAGTAAAGGGAATTGATGTCAGTTGAAGTATTTTACCAGGAAATAACTCAACATTTGCTGACATTGGAAAAAATGCACTTAAAGTTGATCATTTTAAAAGCTGAACTAGTTTCATGTACAGCAAGAAAAGTACAGAAAGAAAAGCCAAACATTATTCTGTACCTGTGGAACATTTATTTAGTGTTAATATGGTACAGAAGAATTTGTCCTCTTAATTCATTTTAAGCGAAAGCTTAATAAGTTGGTTATAAATAACGTTTAATTTAAAGTTGGTTTGTATTTAAGATGTTGTCCACTATAGGGATTTACTAGTTTGAATGGAAACTTATGATGATTTTTACACATGTTGAAAAAACGTATTAAAAGTTTTAGCCAATCGGACTAGCTGATCAGCGATGATATGTGTAGTTGCACCCAGATAAAAAAAAAACATTTAACTTAGAATGGTTATTTTAAATAAACATTGCGTTCGATACATGATTTTCTTCAATTATATCTGACCCTGCAAAAAATTCAGTTTTGCTTTCTGATCGTTTCTAACTCTGAGTTTTTCATATTTACGCTAAGCAAACCAACCAAAATATGTATGTTCTACAACTATGAATGGATCACACAAATGCATCGTTCACAATCATCATCTTTTTTATTTCTGCCGCTGAACTGATTTGAGGGAAAAAGGGAAATTTATCTAAATACTTTGGAAAGTATGTGGTGTCCGGAAATAGTTTATTTTAAAGTAAATTTTGTCAGTAGCCTTTTTAAAAAATCTTGGAGCTTTCCACAGAAGACTTTAGACTGTTTATTGTCAAAAGTTAGGAAATGTTAAGCCACAAGTTGGAAAAGTCTGCAGGTTTTTGCTGGTTCCTGTTGGAAAAGTTTTAATAAGGAAACCCTCAATAAAAACCTGCTTGTATGAAAGGTAGGACTTGTATTTTTGTAGGTACTTGCAATGGAATACTTTATTTTGTAAATTGATGGACGTGGAGCAGCTTTTTAATTTCAGTTGTGATATAAAGAAAAATGGTTCAAATGTAGTTTGGTTAAAAAGTTTTCTTTATGCATTATGACGGATCAATAAAGTTTTACCTTATTAATATAAGAAAAATTATACATTAATAGAAGAAAAATACTCACATTCCCAATAATGTAAACTAGTGGTGATAGATTCCATTTTCCACGACTCATACTTTGGAGAAATTCTTTTTAAAACTAATTTGCTTAGTCATCACTTTGGTAGCAGTAGCCAGTGTTTTGTCCAGTCAAGAAACTCGAGGCGCTCCTGCTGGTGACCTCACTTTTACTCAAGGAATCCGACGCGAACCAGACTCCTTGTCGTCTTGACGCTGTGGTTTCTGTTACACACTCCCCTCATCTACTGGACTCTGTGACCCATGAAGAGGACGGTGCGTCTGGTGCCTCCTCATCGACTCCCTGATTCAATCAAGTCCTGGTCTGTAAAAATGAGTTTGAACTGTGGCCTTCTGTCCTCACCAGGTTAGGTTGAATGGAGAGAGTTGAGCAGCTAATAGAAAATTCAATCTCTGATCAAGACACGAGGAGCTGCCTCACAGTCGAGTGGTGGACATGAAAAAAAAAAGTGTTTAGCTTTTAAAGTTAACGAGCATTATTAGCACTGTAATGGACAGTAAAATAAATATTTGAGTCTTCTCTACTGGTTTGGACAGACCATGTAAGTGACAAGTAATATGACAAACTGAAGGTAAATAACAGTGTCTAGTTTTATTTTAATATACTATATCATAAAGAAAGAAAAGTATCAATACAATATTTTTCTGGACTGAAAGTTGTTTTGTGTGCAAGGTTTGGGCCAAAGAAAATATATATTTTAAATCATCTTCAGCTTAAGAAAATGCTTGAAATATTCCAATTGTGATTAATTAATTTCTTCCTGCAACTGCTGTATTGTGGCAAATGTGTTCTTAAAGGGGAAACTAATGTTTTGATTTAAATGTCTCTTAATCCTTGTGTTATCTCAGGGTCAAAATGACCTGAAGTTTGGAAAACAAATGTCATTTATGTTGTCTGTCTGTGTCAAGGTGAACGACCTCCATCGCTTCCATAAATACATATGCAGTGGTGGAGCTTTAGGGTCAACTTGACCCTGAGATAGCACAAGGGTTAAACCTCTATTTCCTCTATTGTACTCATGGGTATGTGTCTGTTTGTACAAAACTCTCTTGTAATTGAAACATTTACATTAGAAAATGTGCTTAAGCCCCGCCCACTTTGGACACCCTTTAAAGTTCCCAGTCCAACTACGAGGAGTGCTAGGGTAGACCCAGTATTTGTGGTAGACTACTTTTCCCAGTTGGTGAAGATGGACAGATTGTCAAGTAAAAATATCTCAGTTTATTAAGAGATAATCTAACTGATATTAAAGCGAAAATTTGTGCATTAAAACAATATTGTTTATGGTGACCCCGTGTGTCATAAAAGTGTAACTGCAATGCTGTTACATCTGGTTTAAAAACAAGATAACGACTTTTGTTGTGTCTTTCAGCTCTTGCAGGAAAACACTGTCTCGGACCTGCAGCTGTAAAGTAGTTTGTTTGTCACGTGACACTCGCGGACTCTGCGGGCGTGTCGTCTAGACACTGTTACGTAGCGAAGAGGGTTGTTAAAACAGCTGGAGAGCATGAGTCAGAGTCATGAGACTGTTGAACCAATTGTCACATAAGAAAATCATACATTTATGCAAAATTCTGCTATTAATAAGGGCTTATAGCTTAGATTTTTTAAAAATATAAACTTGAATTTAACTTAAATTAAAACACAGAGAAACATAAACTTTACAATTTTTGCTTCGACAAGACATTGAGTTATTAGAATTTAAAAAATGTTGTGCAGCTTTATTCATCTTAAGGTTACATTTACAATTGCTTTAAAATGAAAACCATCAAAATTTGCAAAACGAATGACTTCATCCTCTTTGATTTGATTTCATGAGGATATTTGTGGGTCATTTGGGAAAGTCTTTGGCTCGGCGTTGCTGCTCATTCATCCTCCGCTCTTTGTTGAACTACTATAACGACGTTTATTGTGTCCTTGTGAATATCGGAGCACAAATTCGGCTTCTGTTCCTTTTATGAATGAGTGAGTGTGAGACTTTGACCAGCAGCGGCTGCTGTTGCCTCAGTGAACTTTCGGTGCCTGGTAACAGTTTCCCTGACGCTGGTGTGTACGAGGAGATTTGCACGTTTGCTCTGGCACCAGCCAATACTTCCCTCTCTCTCTCTCTTTTTCTCTCTCTCTTGCTTTCTTTCTCTCTCTCTCTCTCTGGCGAACACATGAGCTCATTCTTTCCTCTCCAACCCTCTCCATCCTGACACTGCAATACAGACCAGATTCTGTCTGTGTCAAGTTTCCTGCAGACGAATCCTCTTATTTTAGGTCGACCTTGCCGTCTGACAGATCTCACCGTCTCCCCGCTGTGTTCCGTCTTGCAGCTTTTTCTGTGTCAGGTCCCAGAGTCTGTTCTGGGCGGCGGAACAAAGCCGGAGAGCTGAGCCAGCACAGCCTGCAGGGCCTGACTCGGGAGAGCGGCTGAACTATTTGAAGGAGCAGGTGGAGGACCTTGGCAAGATCCTACTTTCTGGTTTATAAATGTGTGTGTGTGTGCGTCGGTGAGGTCAGATTCCCCGGCGGATATTTGATATACATTCGCAAAGACAATTTGTTGGGTAACACGACGCCGTGGAGCCCACGCTGACTATTTTAGGGCCCCTCGGTAGAACACAGAAAGTTCACAGACTGGATTTGTGATGGAAAAAAAAAAAAAGGTGCCGCGTGAGGTACAATAAAAACAGATGCATGGTCGGTCAACAATGCTTCTAACATTCAGCGGTCCCGGAATATCTCTGCGCAGGGTCTCCAGGGCTATTTCGGGCTCCTGGATCTGACAATCTATCACTTGTTCATACTTGGTCCATGTGATTAGCTCTTGATCTTTGCACCGAGGTCCCGTAATAAGAGGTGACAGCTGGGATCATTTTTCAAACAAATAACATGTCACCGGGTGACGAGATGCTAAGACACTAGCTCGTAGCTGTGGCTAACGGCGCCGACGACAACCTTGAGACGAACAGTACATCTGAGTTCTGTACATACAATCTGTCACTTTATGTCTAAAAATGTGAAACAACTGCAAAAAAGGAAATCAACCGAACTACTGATGGGTTGATGAAGCCTCACGAAACAGCTTTGTAGTGAAGACACTTTATCATGAAACACAGTCTTAATTTTGAAAGACCTCTAGATGGCACGTTTACAAGTTGTAAACTGATTCTAGGTTTCATTGAAATAGTACATTAGAGTAAAGGTTATAGTGTACAAAGTGACATCTAGTGGTCTTTCAAAACTACTATATCACAGTAGTATTGAAAGACTAGATGGCACTTGAAGTTATAAGGTGATGCCAGGCATCATTGAAATAGTACATTAATGTCAAATACTAAAAAGAACAGAGTGACATATTTGAAAATTCAGAGACTGTATCATGATACAGGAAACTTGAAAGGCCACCAGATGGCACTCTACGTTAGCAAACGACAACAGGTTTCATTTAAATAGTACATTAGAGTCAAAGAATATAGAGTAGAGAGCGATATCTAGTCGCGTTTAAATGAAAACACTTTATCATGATACAGTTTCTTCAATAAATAGCTGTTTCATGAGGCCTCATTGACACATCACTACCGAAAACATATTTGGGGCGACATAGCTCAGATGGTAGAGTGGTTGCCTGCAGTCCAAAAGGTTGCAGGTTCAATCCCAGCTCCAGACAAGCTTGTGTCGTTGTGTCCCTGAGCAAGACACTTCACCCTGATTGCTCCTGATGGTAGACTTGGCGCAAGTGTGCAGCCTACTCCCATCAGTATGTGTGAATGGTTGAATTTCCCCTCGCGGGACTAATAAGAGATTCTAAAAAAAAAAAAAACAGTTCAACACCACAGTCACAAGTACGTTGATTTAGAATCATGAGTACTAGTTTGTACTTATTCAAGGTAGGGCCACATTGAACGAGGGGCGACACGCTACTTGACAGTTTTTAAAAGTAAAAAATGATTTAGATTTATCTTAAACTGGTGTTGAAAGGTCAATAACAATATATGTAAATAGAAATAGCATCACAACCTTTAGATGTATTGCTAATGTGTATTTACAGTTTTATAAATTGTGTTTATCGAGAGTGGTTTGAGTTCAAGATCTTTAAATAACAACTTTAAAATCTGGTCAACGGCTGCGAATGGCCCCTGGGCCGGTCTTTAACACGCCTGTCTGCCCATTTTGTTTGGCTTCTCATTGTGTTTCTGAACATATTTGACTAAAAACTCCCTTTTATTGTGTTAACATTTTGTCCTTCCCTCCACTTCTCTTATCAGCAACACAATTAGTTACGTAACCATTAAAATCAATTGCTTGACATCATGAGCAAATAAAACCATCATAAGGACAATAAAAGGGTAAAACATTGAAGGAATCAAAAGACATTTTAAAATATGTTTTTTTTACAGCGGGGGACTCTTACTCCAGACCTTCTGAGGGCAGTGAGCTGCTGCCGTGACTTTGCTATGGTTCAGTGATGACGACCAAACACACAAACGCACGCGGCCACAGGAACAATTCATTAGATCACTCCGGGCCCCTGGCGCCATTACTAAGAAGAACAAGCAGTTCTTGTGAGAGAACAAGTCATTCAAACTTTAGAACAGGATGTTAGAAGGTTAACAAGATGACTTACCGGTGACTTTTTTTTAACTCACGTAATCAATACTTACCTACAGTTTAAATCAAACTTCATTGTGACTTGATTCAAGAACTGTCAAGTCATGTTCATCCAAGATAAAATGATTAATAATTAATAATACAATGATTATTGTAACTATGGTGTCTAAATGTTCTTAAACTTGTCATTGACATTTTGCTGGTGTCAGTATAAATTACTGTTAAGCAGGACGAGAAAATGAAGAAAATTGATGTAAAAGTACATGTGATTTTCATGGACTGGCGTCCAAAAAAGATGAGCAAAGTCATCCACTAGAGACTCTGATGAGAGCCTTTGCAGATAAGATGTAATTCTTTCTTGCTGCTGCTCTCAAGTTTCATACCACAATATTTGTGTCAGTTTTGATGTCCTGAGATCTAAAAACAAACACAATTGTTTTACATTAAGTGCTACAGTAAAAAAAAATCCCAAAATTTTAGAGATTTTAGCATGAGACATGGAAAATTTCCAAATTTCATTTGTTTGGTAAGTTACACACATTTTTCTTAGTAGTAATCATTAACATCAATCAGCAACAAAATATTAATATTTGCCCTTTTTTGTTAACAATGTTTCAGTTCACAGACAATTACAATTAAAAAATGTCTACAAATAGATACAAATATCATCGATTTCATTATTTAAATACATAAAGTTTTAAAAATAAATATAGTTTTTATTTGAAATTCATAAAATCCCTCATGCACACATGCTCTTACAAAGACATTTGTTTTGTTTTTTATGGTAGTTGGATCAGCTCCAACATGCTTAAACCTAACAAGGAAAGATATTTATAAACGGTTTCATTTTGAAACTATAATAAAAAGTACTTACTCACTGGTGTACTTGCTGGCTTAGCTAGTTGCTAACCGTTATAGTTAAGGCGTAATGACAAATGGACATACTGATTTAAAGGTGAGTGGGTGCGGAATCTTTGTAAATATATAATGTAAATGTAACCTAATGCTTTTATTAATCTCTACTTTGGTTCACAATTGAATTTCTTGTATATGTCTTCAGGTTCGTGACTCACACACTCACACACTCTTTTAGACAAAACTGTATTCAGTCCCAGAGTTAATGTTTAGACGTGGATGTGGGCCGGAGATACAGCGGTGCTGCTGAAGGTCGGCCTACACTTCCTGTCTCTGGTCAAACGCCGTGGACCCGAGGACCTGGGTCAACACTTTTACGTAAAAAAAAAGAAAAGAAAAGTGGGTCGATACGTGTTGTTAATCACGAGTGTAAGTGAGCGATGTTTCCGCTCTTGATAACCCATAATCTCACGATCAGAGTTCATGGTGCAGCAGCACCTGCTGTACTGGCACCGCCTGACCAGAGTCCCCTCGGGCAGTGCAGACGTGCACCTGCAGCAGGGCCGTCCACCTGTGAGGAAGAAGGGGCCACGACGACACAGCTGCCCCCCCCCAAACACACACACACACACACACTCTTTCTCAGCAGCAGCTGTTCTCTCCAACAGTCTCTCAGTGTGTGGCAGAGTTTGGACGCTCAGATTTTGGGGGAAGTAAAAAAAAAAAAAAAAATCTTTGCCACAGAGACTATGAGCTGGCAGATACCCGGGAGTCTATTTCTGTTTCTGCCAGCGAGTTGCGAGATATCTGCCTTCCCAGTTCCCAGCTGCCAGGAAACAAGCGCCCACAGAGAGACAACCTCCATCCCAGCAGATGCACTCACGTCAGTGAACATCATAAAAATAAAATGTGCAGCTCAGCCATGAAGAGTTTCATCGCACAGACATTGAAGTCTATAAATGACGGCAGGTCTGGGGGGGACGGATTTACTTCTTTATATCACACAAAATTTGTCTCCTCTTGTCTTTTTATTTCGATTATATTTATGGTTTGCTTGGAGCTTCTTCCATTTCTGGGTGGCCCTCTTGAAAATATTTATTGCTTCCTGACGTTGTGTTGATTCTCTCTCTATTACACAAAGAGATAGGAAAGTCTGCTGACATCAGCGCTGACATATTTGTTTAATATTGAATAATGGAGGGACGACCGGTTCAACCGGGAGATGGTTATTCATTTTTTAGGGTGAAACACGTCATATTATTGGCCTTGAATAATACTTTTTTTTTTTTTCCGTAATAGTTTTAATATTTGATAGAAATACAATTAAAAGAACACAATAAATATGTAGAGGGAATTTGTCATCAATTGTTTGTTGTTTTTTTCATTTTGGCCAATCAGTAAAAATATGTATATATTTAAAAACTTGTGTATAAGAAAATTAGGAATGGAAATTGAAAAAAATAAAAGATAAAAAATTAGATATATATGATGAAATATATTGTTTTTTAATGATATTAAACTTAAATGATCATTTATCGCATATTTTTTATTTGTGTTTATATATATTTAAATTTTTAGAATGAAGCAATACATCAGCGGACAAATGTATATAAAATAAATAAAAAATATGTGTAATACAGTAGGTCAGAGATGCGACTAAAACGTTATACAAAAAAAAAGAAAAGGAAATGGATGTGTCTATACTTGAATAAAAATATCGATTGTAAAATCTTACATATTGAATAAATAAACAGAAGTGATAATAAATGATGCTTTGGCCCTAAAAATTCAGACAGACGGCCACATGTGTCCCGCAGACCACGCTTTCCCAGATTAATGTTTTATGTGTTTTTAAATTTTTCACAGGTATGATAATAAATACTGATACTTTTGTTTGTCAGGGTAAAATACTGTCAGTAAATAAAAAGAATAGATAAATATTGGGCAAAATAATAAAACTTAATCGTAAAAAGTCAAAAGTTACACAAAAAAGTTTTTTCTTTAAACTGCCAGGACAAAAAAAAGGGAAAAAATGAATCGTTCCTCAGCTATAAAAATGTTGCTAGCAAACACTATTTTGCGTCAAACTATTCTGAAACTCACACTGCAAGATATTTATTTTATTAACAGCAATAAGTAACACAGGAGGCATAAATATCCGTATTAAATATAAATAAATTGTGATGAAGATATTTTAAATATAAATAAACTGTGATCCAAAATTTAAATAAATAAATAATATTAAAATAATGTAAAAATACCTCAAATAATAAACCATTAAATATTGGGTCTGAGGGTCCCAACAGTTAAAGGGCCTCATCTGGAATTGCTCTCTCGGGTCAAGTTAAAAGTCATAATCAAACTGCTTTGATGATCCTTTGTAATGCCCCCGGGCCACTAGGGGGCAGCAGGGTATAATTTGACCTACAAAAAGGGGCCTAAAACCCTCACACAACCACATGCAGACTGGACATGAGTGACATTTGGAAAAACATCAACCTTCTCTCCACTTTTTTTCTGGAGCCTTTATCTCGCGACGACAGACCGACCGTGGGTTCTCTTGTGGGCCGAACCATTTCCTGGACAGACAATCCCCTGGTCCGTGGTCTGAGCTGGTCAGAGGGTACTTTAGGTCAAACGCCCGGAGGACGTAAATAAGAGGCCACGGAAAGAGGCTCTTTTCCCTTCCAGCAGACCATAATTCTCAGATTCTCCACTTTCTGGACTCGCAGAGTCGGGTTCTGTGTGTGGGTGACATCCACCTGTTGCTGGAGTCAGAAGTGACAGGGGCCCGATTGTTGGACCCTCGTACCACCCAAATACATATTTCCTGATCCGGCCCTTATGGAGATCAGATGAAAATACCAGCCGTGGGAATTTGTTCGTGCCAACCCAGGGAATGTGAGGAAGTGTGATTGTTGAAAGTGAGTTCAATGCTGCAGACGGGAAAATTGTAGTGGGAGGATTTATCAAGCTTGAGAAACACAGCGATAGAGAGGAGGGCGAGGGGGGGGGGGGGGGCGTCTGTAAAGGTTTTCACACTGGATTATTAAGAGCTTTTATATTTGTATTACAACATCTCTTTTTATCATGGAGCTCAAACCAGTTTTTTATGTGTGTCTATGATGACGTCTACTTTAATTAATGAAATAATTAAAATGTACTATAGTGTCACCACTAAAAGGGCTTTTTAATGTATTTCCTGATCTATTCCAGGGGCCACATCTGGTCCATCAAGTCATCTTATGTGCTATTAAGTGTAACCAAAAAAGTGTAAACAATCTTCTTGAGATTAAACCAGGGGTGTTTAAATACTATTTTTCAAGGGTCCACATTATATACACTTGGAATATTTTTAGGGGCCGTCAAGAAAATCCCAAGAAGAAAAAAGAACAACGAAAAATATATATGTGAAAGTACAAAAGTACTTATTCAAAAGTACAGTTATGTAAGTAGGTTGTATATCACTTCATGTATGTACAAATGTAAATATCTTGTATATCATTCATTAAGGAATTGTGGATAAAGGTACACAATACAAAGCACAAATACACAAAAACAAATTTATATTTTCTTTCAATATATGATTTTCTTACATTCAACAAATACCCAGATGAAAGAATGGGGCAAGAAATTTGAACAAAGAATTGAATTTTGTGTAGGGTTACAAAAGTTACTTATTACTTCTATTTAAATATCCTCAATATAAAGCATCAGTGGTTATCGTGTCGCCTCACAGCTAGAAAGTTGTCGGTTCGCTTCCAGGTCGGGAACATGTGACCTTTCTTTGTGTAGTTTGTATGACCTCCCTGTGTTGCGTGGGTTTACTCCGGGCACTCCGGTTTCCTCCGACAGTCCATAAACATACAGAGGTTGATTGGGAACTTGGAGAAATTGTCCATGGGAATGAGTGTGTGTGTGTGAATGGTTGTGTGTCTTCGTGTGCACTGCGACAGACTGGCGTCCTTTCCAGGGTGTCCCCCACCTCTCGCCCGTAGAATCTGGGATAGGCTCCAGCCCCCCTCCCCCATTCCATAAGTGATGGCTATAAAGAAAATGAAGGAATGAAAGAATTAATCATCAGAAAAATGAAAAAAAAAAATTTAAATGGAGGGAAATTATTTCAAAATATATATTTACTTTTCTTACTACTTAATTTCACAAACAACAAAATATGGATTCAAGAGAAAAAGTCAAATAACTTAACCTAAGTTTTTTTTTAAAGTTAAATCTAGAAACTAAAAGTGACTTCAAGTACAAAAGAAACACTTGATTAGCTACATCTACTACATAATTATTCAAAATGTTATGAACTCATAAGGGCCACATAAATACAGTCAAAGGGCCGCTTGTGGCCCCCAGGCCCAACTTTTACATGTTGACTGAATAGAAAAGTGACCCGTATCGATGCTCTCAGCTCCTTCTGTGCGTCATCTCAGGAACGCTAACAAACGTCGGACGAAGAGAGATTAATGCACGCTGGCTGAGGAACATCTTTCGGGTGATCGTGACCAGCTGAGGCTCCTAAAACAACAGCGGCCGCTTAAATAAGTCACTTTCCTACAAATACAAGCGACGACATCAACAATTTACCGAAGGAGTTTGACTCGAACCGGAGACAAAATGCAGACGGAGAGTTTTTCTGGTCAAACACTGGTTGAGTTCGGACCTCCTATGTCGTTCCGAAAATATTTGATGCAGAATAAATAGAGCAGACTTTTGTCCACTTGCCCGGTGGGAGCGAAGGATTTGAAAAGATGTGGTTCCAGATTAGCACAGCGGGCTCTGCAGCGGGCCCTCAATAATGATCACACACATAAACACAGCGGCCGCATGTGTGTAATCACAGCGAGACTCTGAACCTCCAGCTAAATGTCACATGTATAATTAAGGCCATCATATTTCAGCGTCTGACGTTTGCTTACTCACCACCGCGACTGCTGAGTCAGACGGGAAGTCACGATTTCGGCGTCGCATTCTGTGGACCCAGATGACTGCGAGGCAGAAGTGAGCAGTCAGCTCACGTCACTCAGGCAGCTATTTCTATATAAATGTTTACTTAGTTTAGATAAAAATCCCTCAATTGTATCTACGAGCTTGATAATACTTGGTTTTTGAGTCAAAATTACAACAATTTTTTTACGATATACTAATAAAGTCTAAATTATAGTCACTGTTTAGGCTTATTATAATGTTTTCAGTCATTTATCTTGTGTAAATGAGCCATTAAAAATAATTTTTTCCAATTGCTTTGGAGGCCTTTTGGAAATAGAGTGTGAAGAAAGGAGGGTGGACTCAAACTGTTTGCCAAGAACACCTACCCCTCCTTTAAAGGGCAACGAATGTGTTGATTTAAGTGTGTCTTAAATAGATGTTGGACTCTATTGTATCATCAGTATGTTTGTACAAAACTCTCTTTTCATTGAAACATTAGAAAATGTACTTAAGCCCCGCCCACTGAAAACACTTTATTTTTCTGAAGATTAAATCTTGTTTACCATAACCACACCCACTCTGCTGTGATTGGTCAAGCATCAATATGTGTCACGAGCCTCATAAATCCCTAAAGTCTCCACCTTCATGGGACTTGTTGTATAAACAAAGCAGGGCGTGATTACAGCTGGCTGGAGGAGGAGTGAAGCCCATTATTATTAGTAAATCTTCTTTTTTATTCAATTAATTAGTGAAGTTATACATATTATACTGCAGTATATCTTATTTTTTTATTCAATAAATTAGTGTAGTAATACATAGTATACTGCAGTATATATCGTATTTAGATGATAGAAAGAGTAACTTGTATTAATCCCTGTGGAGGTCTCCTTTGGGAAATTGTTTTTCCAGCTCACAGCAACAGAGACGATAGTTTCATAAAAACAAGAACAAAGTGCAATAAAAAAAAAAAAGTGCAAGGGATGCCAAAATCTAAGTATAAAGAACATAAATCAAAGAACGTAAAGAAAGGATACAGAAATTGACATAGAATAGAATCATCTTTTCAAACCACTCCTGCCCCCAAACCCAGAATTAAATCTGCTTCTCTATGTCATAATGGACTCTTGTAACCTCTCCTTCGTTGAGATGGGGGAGAACATAATTAAGTAATAAGTTCAAAATATGGTCATGATGAAGGAACTTTTGAAACATTTGAGTGAGTCAGGAAATCTGGGTTTTCACATTACTTGTTCTTTAAGGACATTAACTGTTTTGATCATGAGAAAATGTCCAAAAGAACCCTTCAATATTTCTAAAATATTCTCACTGAAAGAACAGTTAGAACAAGGACATCGACAGATACATCTTATTTTTGATGGTAAGTATATTTGTGAATGCTATTTTTTAAAAGATACAATATTTGCTATATATGTATATGAACCAAAAAGTTTGTGCCTTCAATCTCTGACAAAAAAATAATGAATTCATTGAGAAAAAAAAGGGTTCCATTAGTTTCTTTCTTACTGTTTAAGGGTTTCATCTGAGGGAAAATAATTGAGTTTGTGGTTTGTCACATGTCCAAGAGTCCCGGCAGGTATTCAAACTCTTTCATGGATCAGGTTGACTGGGTTCACACCTGAGTGAGTCATTTGGTTGGACTTCTTGTCAAAGTGTTTCACAACCGCACATGTTTTACTATATCTTGTTTTTTATTCAAAAAATGAGTCTATTAATACATAGTATACAGCAGTACATCTTTATTTTTATTCAATTAATTAGTGTAGTAATACATGGTATACTGCAGTATATCTTATTTTTTATTCATTTAATTAGTGTAGTAATAAATAGTAAAATGCAGTTTATATTTGTTACTTCAACTTATTAGTTTAGTAATACATAGTATAGTTCAGTATATCTTTATTTTTATTCAATGAATTAGTGTAGTAATACATAGTATACTTCAGTATATCCTAATTGTATTCAATGAATTAGTGTAGTAATACATAGTATACTACAGTATATCCTAATTTTTATTCAATGAATTAGTGTAGTAATACATAGTATACTTCAGTATATCCTAATAGTACTCAATTAATTAGTGTAGTAATACATAGTATACTTCAGTATATCCTAATAGTACTCAATTAATTAGTGTAGTAATACATAGTATACTTCAGTATATCCTAATAGTACTCAATTAATTACTGTAGTAATACATAGTATACTTCAGTATATCCTGATTTTTATTCAATGAATTAGTGTAGTAATACATTGTAAACTTTAGTATATCTTTATTTTTATTAAATGGATTAGTGTAGTAATTCATAGTATACTGCAGTATACCTTAATTTTTATTCAATGAATAAGTGTAGTAATACATAGTAAACTGCAGTATATATTTTTAAATTCAACTTATTAATGTAGTAATACATAGTTTACTTCAGTGTATCTTAATGTTTATTCAATGAATTAGTGTAGTAATACATAGTATACTGCAGTATATCATGTTTTTTATTTAATGAATACGTGTATTAATACCTATTTTACCACAGTATATACATTGTACATAGTATAATGCATTTTATCTCATTTTTTTATTCAATTAATTCAAAACAATTAAACATATTAATACAAAACATTTGATCAAAATTATGTAACCTTTAGTTATTCTGACTATATTGTAACTTTTACAGAAGAAAATAAAACATTTGTACATTTCAAATATACATTAAAAACATACATTATATTTTAATATATACAATATATTTGTTGTATATGTTTTGAACAATTAAAAAAAGGTAATTTGCCTGTGATAGCAGAGAGTTTATGATGCGACAATAATTATAACTAATGTCACAATTAAAGAAAGTGATGATGATGATGATGAAGATGACGACGATGATGATGATGATGATGATGATGATGATGATGATGATGATGATGGTGATGACGATGATTATGACCACTGAACTGAACTTTACAGCGTCAAGCCAACTGGTGGATATTTTCGACGCACGCACCCGCCGCTGCAGAATGTAGATAAACACATACCATTTAAGTTCCCGTCATAATCTTTCAGTCAACAAACCTTCCCTGGCAACACGGCTCTGCCAGTTTACAATGCTAGGTCACAATTACAGCGCCCCCTAATTACCGGGTTACCACGCACTGTGTACATGTGTCAGTGTATCCGTGTGACTGTGCATTTATGTGTTCCGCCGCCGTCTGAAGGGGAAAGTGGATTTCGGCGGTCACTCTATCTCGCCCGTAAAATGTATTTTAACCAAGATGTATGGAAGGTAGTAAATACATGCTCCTGGTGGAGCTTTGAAATTCCTTCGGGGAAAAAAAATGAATTCCGCCGCATGTTAGACTTTTCCCTGCTCCGAGTTATATTTGTGTCGTCTTGTGATCCGCGCTGCCAAGGGTGGAGAGAAGTGCAGATCCAAACTATGGGGTTTCTGACATGAACCTTCCTTCAGAAAGTACTGCACACTGGTCATCTCTCAATCTGCCACGTACAGCGCAACACAAACCGCACAATGTTTCGACACAATGATCCGAGTCATCCTGGTCCACGATTATGCAACATTATGCAACATTAAACAATGGTTTGTAACTTGTGTAAATGTGTCATGTAAACGTTTTAATTTTCTTGTAACAACATACACAATATCAGACATACAGTGGCCACTGGTCAGGGGCAGATGCAGGACGACCCACATATTGTCGTTGAAAACAAAAGGATCTTCAGCGATAGTGGAAAAAATAAACAAATATTTCAAAGTATTTCAAAAGTTAGTCAACTGTGTAGAGTTCCAGGAAGACGTTTTTCAATCACCTCACATCTGAGAGGCTTCTTCAATCACGGGAATTGACCTCTTGGATGTGAGGTCAGATCTGACCTTTTTTCTCATCTATAGCAAATGCGTCATCAAAAAACCCATTGAGTCTGTAGTCTTGACCATCTGCTGCACTTGTTCACATGTTCTTATGTGAGAAGCTCCAGTTTAGATCATTCTGTTAGAACACGATCTGCAAAATCTGCAAAAAAAAAAAAGAATCATCAACTCTGTACCATGTATGGGTTGAAATCAAGCTAAATATTTAGACGTTTGGTTAAATGTTTTTATGTTCTTCTTTGAGCAGTACATCACACGACAAATAAATGTGTCATGTTTCAACTTATCCTCATCTTTCATAAAGACTAGAAGAAAAATCACAATATTGGATTATTTCCTAAGAAAGTAAATATGTTTTATTTGTTTTAAGTGCCTTTCACAGCCTTGGGTCTTAAGCGCTATAACAACAAAACAATACACAGTCAAAAATAAATACACATTTAAAAAATGTAAAAGGCCAAGACAAAACATTGACAAACAGGAGGAGACACTTATCTCTTGTTATTTCATTACATTAGCTCTAAATGATTTATAACATTCTTTATATTTATTTAATCTTTTTGCCTGAAATTCAACAAGAAATAGTAGCAGAGGGTTGACCGACCTAAAGACTGGACATGCTTCTGAAAATATGACCCTTTATTGGAATATATCTAGAATAAGGCTTTTCCTTCTCAGTAGAGTTTTCAGAGACTTGAATGATTAATATTAATACTTAGAAGCCTTTTTGCTAACTAGACACAGATAAAGATTTATCTTTAAGGGCAAGTCTTCCTCTCTGAGCTACAGTAAGTCACTCATCATGACCATTTTTTGAAGTTTTTACTTTATAAAGTCTGAAATCTGAGCGAACAAGAGGCTATAAGAGCGGAGTCCATTATGATGTAATAATGATGTTCACTCCTCCTCCAGCCAACTGTAATCACGCCTGCATTATTTATACAACAAGTCCCTTGAAGTAGACTTCTGTGATGTTTGACCAATTGCATCAGAGTGGGTTTAGTTATGGTAAACAAGATTTCATCTCCATAAAAAGAAAGTGCTATACAATAGAGGTCCAATAACTATTTAAGAGACACTTACATCAAACGAGCATTGACCAACCGAAACTTGTCATTAAATATAACAGGAAGTGAAGCGTCTTGGTGAACCAGAAACAGGATATTATCTTCACACCACAAAGGATAGTTTTCTTCAGGGCCACACAATTAAGAACGTGAAATAATTGTAATTCTGAGAGGGTGAAGCCGGATGCTGCTCGCTCCAGTACAAATGGCGCCTGGCGCTTAAACCCCCCGATGAATCCACGGAGACAGCTGCAGGAAGGAATTTGGAAGATTCTCTCTTGAACGTGAGCCGAGCTTCTCGTGAAACTGAGATACCAGGAATACTCCATGATGGTTTTGGATGAGAGCTGTTCCAAAAGCGCAGCTACAGTTGGGAAATCTGTGGTTTTGTCGAGGCGCTCAGGCACTAAAGTCTTCATGTAGCGATAAACAATGATGTTGCCAAACAACATGTTGACATGTTGAACCGACTCATTAGGGATAAATGGTTTGATTTATTCCCGCCTAAAACACGTCTCAGCTTGTTATCATCTGCTGCTTTGAAAAGACCTTTTATAGTCTTGAATTTTGCAACCATTAATGAGCGTTTAGATGGCAATATGGCACAAGTCGCGCACCATTTCCAATCCAGGACATGAACATCAATTGATTTAAAGTAGTAGACGGAGACGGCAGGTACATTTATTTCCATCATGGCTGAAGTATTGAGAGAACTTTTAAAGATTCCAGGAAACCAACCCAACGACCCCCTTATTGACAGTACATATGTATGGCGGTGGCATTTCATTCATCATAATCTTGATAACTCTGCGTATATTTATCCAATTGTCGTTGAAATAAAAAAAAAAAAACAAGATTTGAACATTTAACCATAAAAACAAGTTCCAATTACTTCTCTGGTGGTACAAAAAACATTTAATTTTGAAGATCAAGCAACTTAGAAGTAATACAATTAGGAAAATGTTACGTTTTTTTCAAGATAATGAGAGATTATTAAAATGTAATAAAATAATAAATATGTTAAGTTTTATAGAGGATAGTGACAGATTAATGAAAAGTGATAAATTAATAAAAATGTTAAAACATTATTTTTTTAAGATATTGAAAGATTATTAAAATAAAAGTAAATAACAAAAATGTAAAGTTATTATATAAATTATTATTAAGACTATTAAGAAGTAATAACATAATAAAACAATGTTAAGTTTTATAGAGGATACTGACAGATTATTAAAATGTAACAAAATAATTAAAAAAAATACGTTTTTTAAAGATAGTGGCAGATTATTAAGAAGTAATTACATAATAAAAAATAAAAACGAGTCAATAACCAACAAATCTTTGTTTTAAAGCCAAAAAATTTAAAAAATGTAATGTAATCTAAACAAAGATTTGATGGCAGCAGGTGAGCAGTACATTTAAGGATAATAGTGGAAATACAGAAACAATCTTCCTGAAGGTCGGCCGTAAATCTCACCAGGATGTGATTTGAAATAATAATTTTCCCACCAAAGCATCTCGACCAAAAGCTCCTTCAACACGTCCATCATGTAAGTAAGTAACTAAGTAATATTTATTTATATAGCGCTTTTCTAGACCAGGGTCACAAAGCGCTTAAACAATCAAAACAATACTCAAAAAAGTATATACTTTAAAGATCAAGATAATACTGAGAACAACACAGGAGTTCCAGAAAATCAAGGAAAAGCCTGAACAAATAGAAACGTCTTAAGATGTTTCTTAAAGGAGTCAGTAGATCATCAAACACAGAGGAAGAGGAAGATCGTTCCAAAGCTTAGGAGCAACAGCCTGAAAAGATTTCTCTCCTCTTGTCCTGAACCGTGTGCGAGGAACCATCAGTAGATTCTGATCCACAGACCTCAGAGCCCGAGCTGGGGTGTAAGGCTGGATCAGATCACTGATGTAAGGAGGAGCCTGACCATGAATAGTTGAAAGTAAGAACCAGAATTTTAAAGTTGATCCTGAAAGAAACTGGCAGACAGTGAAGAGTTTTAAGGATCGGGGAAATGTGAGTTCTTCTACTAGAGCGAGTCAGAATTCTCACTGCAGAGTTTTGAATCAACTGCAGGCGAGACAGATCCTTCTTGTTAAGACATGAAAACAAACTGTTACAATAGTCCAGGCGAGAAGAAACAAACGCATGGATTACAAGCTCCAGATCATGTTCCGACAACATTTTCCTAAATTTAGAGATTTTTCTCAGTTGAAGGAAACAGTTTCTGGTCAGTTTTCTGCAGTCTCATAAGAGTTCTGAGCTGCTGGAGGAGAGTGACGGTGTTTAGACTCGTGGTGTTGTTAAATCAGTGGATTGAGGAAATGACCTGATGGTTTAATCCACCGGCAGTGACGATGGAGACTCACCGGGGTCGGCGTGACATCGCGTCTCCATGTTCACCTTGACCTTTCCGTGATATTTCCCCGCGATGTTGCCCGAGAAATCCCCACAGCAGCAGCAGCAACAGCAGCAGCAGCAGCAGTCGTAAATTCGCCTCATGTCAGTGAATGCCAGTGTAAATGTGCAAGCGTCGGTATAACATGACAAACATCTACGATCACACTCGGGTCGCGAACACGCCGTCGCTACAAAGCTGTCGGCGAAGAGGCGCGAGGGGCCGCGGTCGCTGGCAGGACCACTTTCTTCTGGAACCCGAGACGCGCCGTTGACATTAAATCTATGTACAGAAGTGTTTCTTGTGACGAAACAACACCTAGAGGCTATTTTAAGACGAACCCGTGTGCACCTGCGACCCCGGAGCTCTGCTCCATGTTCTGCTTCCACAGAACCTTGAAACATGTCTTCACTGCGGTGACAACATGCAAGTCAGCCTCTAGAAAACTCCTGCCAGATGTAGCTCCGCAGTGAGCGTCTGTTGAGATGCCAAGTGGGATCACATACCATTCCTGGGAAATTTTTTGGGTCGGAGGGATCTGGTGACAGCGGCTCTTGGTTTACAGAGCGTGGCTTCTAAATGGAGATGGAGTCGCGGTGTAAGGAGGAAGGGAAGGTGAGGCAAGAAAGGACGAGGTATGAGAGAGAAAATCGGAGTCGGATCGGATGTCAAGAGTCGCTGGTTCTCTCTGTTCAAATCCTCAGTGCTGTGCGTCAATTAAAACCCGGAACTGGAGCTCACTTTTGTCGCTGACGCAGAGAAGGAAGAATAGGATTAAAGATTAAAGCGTCACTTCTACACTGATAATGTAATTCTGGAATGCCTGATGGAGACGCAACGCAACAAAAACTTTATTGTTTTCCTGCTAGAAGAGGAAGTCGCCTTCATATTCTGAGAAGAGGCTGTAAAAGTAGAACGTCT
The DNA here is from genome assembly GCF_982586985.1 of Callionymus lyra. Taxonomy (NCBI): domain Eukaryota; kingdom Metazoa; phylum Chordata; class Actinopteri; order Syngnathiformes; family Callionymidae; genus Callionymus; species Callionymus lyra. The sequence goes on from NC_141834.1 coordinate 6,037,278, forward strand.
GACGAACGGAAAACCCAGACATTGATACCAATCAAAGAAGAAAGTCTTTTCGTCTTCTTTCCTTTTCAAAACCAGAAAAAAATAATTGTAAATATGAAGGAAAAAATACTCAAGTAAGTGAATAATGCCACGAGATCTTAGTTAAAAATGTTTTCTTCCACCTTCATTTTATATAAATTTTGTTATAAATGTGTAGATTTGAAGAAATAAAAGGTAAAGAAAAATAAATAACTTGTGAAAAAACACAGATATACGATCTTTATCGGGAAAAACAGCACTGATGCATGTAATTTAAAAGAGAAAAAAATGGGGGATGAAGATATTTTTGGCAATTAAATAGTAATAAAAATAAGTATCACTTTTATTTAATGTGGTCACAAGAGTCTTGAGAGTTGCTACTCTTGGACTCGCAAGAACTTTCCTCAAAAGCTGTTGACCTGCTTCGTGAGCCTCTGTTTTAGTTTCAAGACTCAAGTGACGTCAAATAAAAAAAACTAACCACAATAATTATTATAATTATAGGAATTAAGCTCCTGTTTTCAAATTAAGCAGCGCGTCAGTTAGGTTCCTTTATTATAAGGGTCATATTCTGTACTGTTTAAGACTCACATTTGTTATTCATTCATTTACTCATTGTTTCAAGTGCAATGTTTTATTCATCAAATTATTGTTTATAACAAGTTTAAATTCATCACCCAGTTTATCGGTTTCAGATCATTTAAATAGAACATTTAGCAATCATGGACTGATCCGATTGATCTCTTCTTGAAGATATGATGAAATATCATATCATCTGAATGTAGAATTAAGAGAAATTACTGATTAAATCACATCGTTTCATGACGTTGTGCTGCCATTTTAAAGCTCAGTACGATCAGTTGATGGTGTGAGGTTTCATTTGAAGTAGTGCTTCAGAGCTCAAGATTATAAAGCACATACTGCCATCTAGTGGCCTTAAAATAAAGACACTGTTTCATGAAGCCTCAACAACCCAGTGTCTGAGAAATTATTACTTTAAAAATAGATTTATTTTTAATTTTGTGCTGTAAAACTCTGATTTTTTCAGAGCTTTAGCTGAAGTTCCTTGTATTCCCTTCAGCTCTGTGTCCGTCCAGATCACAAGTGGTAGTTAAAATACGATGAAAGCGATGTAGGTGTTATCTGTCATGTCTTCTTCAAACATCCCCGTTTTTATTTTGTACACACACCTGTGATGTAAGTACCAACCTGAGTTTTGACTACACACTGCAGGTGACAATCTCCGAGCACTTATGCGCTTAAATATAAGTCTGATAATCGTAACGCACCGCGAGCATGACGTTGTCTGGTACAGAAGCGTTAAGTCAACCTGTGAGCGTTCATCTCCGCTCGATTTAACTCTGTTTATACAATCTGTGTACACACGCAGGAAACTAAATCCCATTAGGTCGCTGCACTCACGGTCCCTTTGACTGGGAGCTCGTTCCCATCACTCAGGTTTCCTTGCATTTGAGGCAAAATACAGTAGAAATCTATTTATTAATTTAAGGTTTTTATATCTCAGCTACTCTTTTCTTAGTTTCTTTGATCAATATTTGATTTGGTTGTGTTTGATCAGCGACTGTCAGTCGTCTTATCTGAGTGTTGTGAGGTTCTGTTGTCTGGTTTTCCAAATTTCTTATTTTTTTGACACCATAGTTAATGTTAGTTTTATTTATTTCGATTGCTTCAGAGAATTATTAAGCTATTTAAAATATTTTTTTCATCATTTTTCACCTGAGAAAACGACATTGTCTTCTTAAAAAATAAGTTCATTCAATTTTAAGTTATAATCATCTTTTAAATTCTGTCATATTCCAGTTGCTGCTGATGCAAGAACCTTTCACTGGCCTCGTACCAACTGTGATGCTCTGACGCTTCAGTCCATCAACACCAGAATTTATTCTCAAATGTAAGATTTAATGCTAAACCAGGGGTGATCCAATAAAAATGGCTTTTAATCCAAAAGAGAGATTCGAAATTTAAAAAAAAACAAAGCCTTAATATGATGGAAAGTTGGAGCAAAAAATCTCAAGCTACAGGAAACGAAAAGAAGATGGTGTTTTATCTTATTTTGTCCTTTTTTCTTTTCATAAATGACAAAATGACTCTCAGCAAATTAAGTAAACCTGATATAAATACACTTAATATCAATATATTTGGAGGAAAAGGAAGGTGTCCAATTAGGATGAAACTCTTACTGTAAAGTTAAAACACTACAAGGTCAAGATAACGAATAAAGCACTTTAATGTAAATATATTCAAACGTTTTTGTAAAAATAAAACACTTAAATGTAAATATAAAGCACATGCGGTATAGAATAAATAAATATTTAACAATTCAATGCAAAGATAACTCATTTAATGTAAGTGCAAAATTCAAATGTAAAGATATATAACTTAATGTAAATATAAAACACTTAATGTAAAGATAAAATATTTCAATGTTAAATGAAAGGTTTAATGTAAAGATGAAGAACTTCATTGTAAAGATAACTCACTTGACATTAATAAAACACTCAAATTTAAACATCAATCACTTTAGGTTAAGCCAAAAGTCAAAAATTGAACATTTTAATATGAAATACTCAGGCTTTGTGGCGGGAAATACAGTCACACATATTCATAATTGGACATATTCAGCTGTCAGGTACATTTCTGCATCAGTTTTATTGTTTCACTCCTCATGAGGATCACATCCATACACAAACCATCTCCTTATCGTCTAAATCTCTATATCATCAGCAAACATCATAGTCCATGTACACTACTCTCTGTTGCATTATGGTCAAAATGAAAGAAAACTTTTTATTTTGACTGATAATATATGTTAAATAATGTGTATTCTATAAAAAAAAGTGAAGTAATATGCCTTATAAGAAGATTGTTTATCTGTTTATTACATAAGCAGATGTTGATAATAACCTGGTTTCACATCAAAACTCTTGCCGGTCCATCTGTTGCTTTCCCAAAGTGTTCTGAATTTATTAGAGTTAATCATCAACTCAAGAAAGTGAGAAAGACTTGAACTGCCCGAGGCCCCGCCGAAACTTCTCACTGGGATTTATATTTTACAGTCAAAGGAACAACCAGTTCAACCTGCTCCGGGGCAACAGCCCGACCGAGGGAAGCAGCAGAACCTCCCATTAGCATTAGGTCTGCTTCATTAAACAGCTGGTTACTGGGACGACGGAACATCTGCTGCGTGCAACAGTTGCCGCCGCGTCACGTCACGCGCGGAACATCCAGTGGTGCACCAGTTGTTCCCATCATGCACCGCTCCGGTCCAGCATCTCGAGCTGCAGTTGTCCGGAGACGTGGCAGAAAACCAGGAGAGTTTTTTTTTTTTCCAGAGCTTCGGGGGCGACAGCCGTCAATCTGTGTACGTGAAGCCCTTAAATATGGCGAAGTAAGACGATTAAATCTAATCTGCTTACACCGTTGAAGTCACTAATGTATAGGAAATGTACAGTAGAGTGTAAACAAGGAACATAATTCCTCATAAATCATCTGACGTCAAGACGGAATACCAGGAGCCATAATTAGGTAACAAACTGTAACAAAGCACATGTTTAGTTCGTGGAACTGTCAATTCTGATTGAAGGCGATTGGACAGTGAGACATCAAATGGGAAAAAAAAGAAAAAATATACCGTGTCACCTTGTGTAATCAATCCCAGAAGTCTCCACATCTAAGGATCTTGTTGTATAAACAAAGCGGGACGTGATCACAGTTGGCTGGAGGAGGAAGGAAGCCATTATTACGTCATTATGGACTCATAAATCGTAATCGGAATTATCGCTATAATACTACAACTATCGCTGTACTAAGGTAAGGTAAGGTAAAACTTTATTGATCCCTTAGGAGGTCTCCTTCGGGAAATTGTTTTTTTTCCAATAGCCACAGAAAATACAGCAAATCTTCATAAAAAATAAATCAAAATAAAATAAGAAGAAGAACATAAAGAGAAAGAAGATGATACAATCTAAGTCTAAAGATAAAGAACATAGATCAAAGAAAAATAACAAAGACAAAGGATACAAAGACTAACATAGAATAGAACATCCAGATACTTTCACTCCACTCCTGCCCCCGAACTCAGAATTGTACAATTTAATAGCCTGAGGAATGAATGAGTCCTTGAGTCTATTTGTTTTGCACCTGGGTAGGAGCATTCGTTCCCAGGTATATACTATCTACTATCTATCTCACTATACTATACTACTATACTACTACTACAAACTATCGTACTCGCTATTGTAACCTCTCGTTCGCCGAGATTTCTGACAGGGAAGAACTTTATTAAAGTATTAACTTTCTGACTGGTCATCGTCATGATGAGAGAATTACGGAAACATGCGAGTAAGTCAGGACAAAAGTGTTTTCACAATAGATTATATTTAGATTCCGCCCCAATACTAAGAGCGACACCACCCGTTGACATACTGCGCCATCAATCTGCACTAAAGACGCACTAAACACATGCTGACGCACTACTGGGTAATTAGAAAACCGGAGTTTCAATCAATGAACAAGAAAGTTCTTGTCAATGTTGGAGAAGACTTGGCCAGACTGACAGTCTTGTCTTAGATGTGGTTTTTGCTTAATTTGCTAACACTCCTCGCTCGTACTGGTTCGACCAATTAGATCGATCTTCAGCCAAACGTTTCGCAACCAAACTCTGATGTTACACAAATAGTCTTTGCCCAGAAAATAATGTGACTGAATATTAAAGGTGTTCATGGATTTTATGTCTATACACAGTAAAGTTAGGAAAAAAGACTCACCACTTGAATGACTTCTAAGTGTCACATCCAAGGCTCCCTTCAATGGTTTGTTCATCAAAATTGTTTAAGGGTAACTAACTAACATTGCTAGCAAGTCACGGGCCGAATAAAATGTGAATTTACAGTAACTTAACAGTAAGTATGTGAAAAATTGTGTAATGCACATTTTTTCTAATATTTTGGAGGATAAAAATATCAGTGCGTTTGTCCTTCTTTTACAAACACTCACAAACAAACTACTTTCCTTCAATATAATTTATACTTTTATCTGACGTTTAATTTATTACATCGCTAACCTATGTTTCTTATCTTACCTTAAACACTGGCATATTTATAGGTCAGCATATTAATGTGAACATAAATGTACTTAGAGCCAACTATCCAGTTGGCCATGTTCATTGACTTGGAGGCCATGTTTTCGAGGTAGGATTTACTCTAGTGTTTTGGTATTGTGTTCACTGGTCAAAATAAATTCAAAGAGACAGTGAAGGTGAACATAATTATAATATACTTGCTCATCATATAAGTTGATTTATGGATTCATTTGGAGATGTTTTGAATTGGAAATGAGCTGAATTTACAATAAAAAACACACAAAAACAACTAATTAAACAAAAAAAGGTTGTAAATACAATTATCTGGATAAAATGTGTAAAAATAATAATAATAATAAAAAATAAAAAAACAAAAATCAATGACAATAATTTGTTTCCCCGCACTTAGTTTAGGGGACTAGAGTAAGGGACACCCTGGACAGAAAACATGGACTTACATTCACACAATTAACAATAAGCATTATTTTCGAGAGGATCCGGAGTACCTGGAGTAACCTTTACAGGCTTGAGAAGAATAAAAGGACAGAGTCTCTTCAGGCTGAACTGCTTCTACACACATTTAAATTCTGTTCACCTGAATAAGACGAAACAAAGTTACACACAAAGATCCACAACACACTCTTCACATGAGTCAAAATGTACATTCTCTTGAGCAGAAGACACGTCAGGCCTCTGTAGTTCGAATGAGGCCGCTGTGCTTAAGAATAGTTTTCGGTTCATTGAGGGAAAAGTCACAACATGTTTGTTATCTGCGACAGCTGATGCCAGTAAAACATTCTGGTCAAAGTTTGTTCTCTCGCTCGACCAAACAGTCGTATCTGCAGCAGCAGAGCGAGATCACAGGAGATCTTTGATCCAGGATCGCTGGAGTGTTCTTCTCATCGTTTAACAAGCGACACGTCAGGAGAACCATAAACTTGGTTTATTGACAAGTTCACATGGAAGAAACAAAACATTTAGAATACGATCTCACTGTAAAACCTTGTTTACATTTCGCTTCTGTTGATCTTCTTCAATCCTTCTTTCTTCTCATGTTTTAAATCTTCTTCCTGAATTAGTTTATTACTGGTTATGATGTATATGTTAGTTTTTGTTTTTGTTGTCTCAGGGTGTGTTTGTGTGTCTGCACTAGGGTTAGGTTTTTCTTGTCCGGTCAATATTGTTTCTACATCAACAACAATGATTATGGATTGTTTAATGTTTATAAAACTTTAAACAAAGTTTGTTTTTGTTTCTCAACAGAAACAAAGTAAGGTTCAAGGTCCAATTTTCATTCCTGTTCAGTGCCGCTGAATAGTTTAACTTAAGTAGTGATAGTTTCACTTTAATTGACTCTGCAATCACATATTTCTGGAACCTGCTCATGTAATTTAATTTTCTTGTCTCTGTTTTCGTCTCTTAGGGTTTTGCACAACAAAACTCTTGAAGAAAATAAATAATTAAAGAAAAAGCTTTTTTATTTTTTTTGAAAATCTGGAAACAAACTACAAACCCCTTAACCCTTGCGTTACCTCCGGGTCAAGGTGACCCAAAGGCTGGAAAACAAACACGTTTAGTTGTTAGCAATTTCCAAATTATTTTTGGGAATATAAAAAATCTGAAAACCAAATTAAAATATTGTAATTAATGAACAAATTATTAAAAAAAAAACACATTAACAAAATATTTAAACACATTTACAAACTTAAAAACTAATTTACTCACAGAAAAGATCGTAAGAAAAATTATTTATTTTGTACTTCCCAGCTAGCATAGGATTAAAGATTTGCTTTAACCCTTGTTGTGTTATCTCAGGGTCAAGTTGACCTGAAGGCCCAAAAACAAACATCTTTGACCTCCACCACTGCATATGTATTTCTGGAAGCCAGGGAGGTCGTTCACCTTGACTGACAGAGACTACACAAGGGATACCCCAAACACATTAGTTGTTTGGGCCTTTGGGTCACATTGACCCAGTTATGACACACAGGTTACAAAACAACAACAACTAGGAAAGCTAGAATACTGACACCTGTTAAAAAAGGAGAGGAAGAGACGCTTTTGGGTTCGTGGAGGAGGTCAGTGACAAGAGAGACGATCGAGATAGTTTGGCTTTCTGTGCCGAGCCCTGACAAAATTCCCAAATGAGTCAAAAATAATCCAATAATCCTTATTTATTTAGTTTGGGAGTTTTCTCCTTCTTTGAGGTTGTGACTCCTGCTCTGTGGTTTTGCTGTCTCACCCCAAGGCGGGGTGGGGGGTTGTATTCTCTTTAGGAATTGTGTTTCGCGCTGCCTGCTGTGGATTTTGTGTTTCCTGGATGAAGTGGAAACACAATTCCTCCTTCGGGAAAAGCTTTATTTCATGTCAGTCCGTTCGGGTTTTTATCGCCTCATGTAGCTCGACATGGACGTTTTTTTTTTTTTTTCTTCTGGACTTATAAACGAGTTCATGAAGGTCGACACGTGATTGAGCGTGAAACTGTAGGTTTACCGTTGTATACGTTAGAGGCAGGTTAATATTTACACTGCGGAGGAGTCTGTGAAACACACCAGAGACGAGTGTATACGGACCCGTGATGTGCTGAACCGCGACGCCTCTCAAGAGCATGTACCCGACGTCTATTTTTAACTTTCCGCTTTTTAATCCCGCTCGTATTTTTAGCGCCGGCGTCACAATGAAGCGAAGTCTCCTGGAGCCGCTTCTGCAGCATCACAAGTGGAAGCAGCAGATAAGGTGTCAAACAATAACTGCAGCCCGAGCATGTGCAGATCTGCTGACTGGGCGTCCTGGTGGACTTTGGGATTATACGAGTCGGGTTTCACTATTCTTTTCATGCACTTTGGGGCAGGACCCAAGCCTCTGCCAGGATCTCTGACCCATTTAATGGCTGTTTAGACCTTCAAATCATTCTTTCACTTTATCTCCATCCAGAAATGTCACGCTCGCTGAAGTCGGCCTCCTCGCTTGTTCTGGGTAATTTGCCATTGATTGGACGCTGGAAAGATCTGCCACTTCCTTCGACCCTGAGCCCTCGCAGATCCTCCAAACAAGGCCCGGCCTGTCTCGCACAAGGACACCCACATAAGCCCGGATCCTTTCCGCCTCGCCCCGTAATCCCACCGGCTCACGTTCTCGCCCGATTTCTCACAATAATTGACACAGAAAACGCGGAGTCTGGCTTTTGTTGCAGATCTGCGTTTGACAGTCGGGGGGGAAACGCTTGTTTATTTAGTTTGCTGCGGACAGTTACATGAGAAGCCTTGTTCCCTTCTGTTAGCTTTCTGTTAAATATTGTTGTCGTCTGGCAACCTCTCGATCGACAGGCCGGCTCCAGGGAGGAGGTCGCGGCGCTCCCGGCCAAGAAAACTGACCAACGCGCAGAAAAAACCCCGTTAATAAATCGAATTGTCAGATGAACCGTTACTTAAGAGGGCGACAGCTGCTCTTCATTGCCTCGATGTTCTGCCGTAAGTGTTGCATAAACTCCACAGATTACGGCCGATGAACTAATACGTGTTTGGCCTTTACACCGTGGTCACATGTTTTCACTTTATCCTGTTTTATGGCGGCAGTTTCTCAACCATGTGACATATTGACGTCGAGCGCATTAATGGAACACCTTCATTATCGAAGGCTTTTCTTGACGACGACAGTGGTGTCAGCAGTGGGATGGTCACGGTGATGATGCCTTGAGGTGTTTGAGCTGCAGCCGGAGAAGGTGATTCAAGAGAATTAAGAGCCTGTGTTGAATTCAAAATAAAAATAAAGTAATTGAAAAATGTCAAGTAAATAAAACGATAGATCATCCTTTATTCAAAACTTCACTTATTTTCTACTCACTCATGTCGACTAAGGGTTGGGATTATTTTCAGAGTAATCTGTTCCTTTTTAGAGTTGTAGACACAAATGTTTGTTCATTTTAGTGTAGCGACTGGAGCTCAGTTGTCTTCGTCTTCATCTTTGGTCAAAAAAGACAAACTTAAAGAACCAAAATCCAAATACCTCCATGGTGTTCGTCTGAAGCGTCTGATCAAAACAATCAATCGAAATAGTACTGATTTCTTAAAAAAAAGATTTAAAAAGTCAATTTAAAGGTTGGATCTCATGATAAATACAAAAAAACAACCAGGCAGTGTCTTTGGGTCGCACTTTATCCACATCTGCTACTGGAAAATAGACAAATAATAGTAAGAATAAATTCATAAATGAATTAATAAATAAATGATGTTGGTTTATTGAACAAAGTTTGACAAAAATAAATTTGCCATGATGATATAAAGTAAAGCAAACTAAGCAAACTGATCATTTTAATATACATTATAAGAAAGATTAATACCCACAAGAAGAAAAATTGAACTAAAACAAAGAATTTTAACAAAATGCATTAACAGTTGAATTTAGAATTATAAAGACATATTTGAAAAATCTGTCTCGCAAGTTTACTGTGAACCTCAGGAGGGTCGCGTCAATCCAGTCCAACGACCATGACTTCAGGCCACACTTTGTCCAGATCCGTTCGATGAGAGTGAACTTTAAAGGACTAAATGAGCGATGGGAAGCTTTTGTACATCTTGATAGAAGATGAGAAAGTTCTCAGTCGCCCCTCGTTCTTGATCTTGGGTAAGACCTCCATCACCCTTCAATCCAACCTTCATCCGCTTACCCACCTCTCACCCCCCCTCCCTCCTCCTGCTCAATTAGTCTCTTTTCCACCCAGAACCACTGATCCCTCTTTAAACTGATTTCCATCTTACCCCCCCTTTTCCTCGACCCCCCTCCCACCCCTGGTCCGGTTCCTCATGACCGGTGACGGATATTTTTCAGTGGGTGGGAAACATGGGTAAATATAGATCAGAAGGCTCTAGGACTACGTGTGAATGAGCACATATCACACCTGACTCGCCGACACGCCCCGGGAACGGCTTCTTGCCAACGGCTGATCCGAGCGGAGGTCATTTGCATGCTGGGACGCACGTCAGCCGCCTCGGATCTTAAGACGCCCTCGGGTTTTCCTCCTGTCTTCGCGGTCACTCCCTTTAGGGGCCAAAGACGAGATCCGTCCACCATCAGTGATCTCGACAGTCGGTGTTTCTGACATTATGTAAGATCTTTTATTGATCCTGAGTTCCTTGCTATCTGGAACTTTACTCAATTCAAATTCTTTTTCCGTCCAAAGCCGACGAGGTGATAAGAAAATAATCTTATCCAAATGCCAACTCGCTTATCCGTGGCCAGGTCGCAGGGGCAGTTGAAGCAGGGAGACCCAAATATAACTTTCTCAGGCTTATCTAGAGTCTTGCTCTCAAAGGGCGACGGTTTTTCTTCGGGAATCCCGTGACCCTCAGAACCCATCCAGACCCGGCGGTCAGAAGAGGTCCCTCCTTGTACTTCCTTGAATCTCTACCATAACGCCTCCTATTTCTGGACACATGTTGGGAAGACATGTCCTTCATGATTGTTGTTGAGATCTTGTCTCCATCTATGGTCCCCAATAAACCCTTTTTTGGGGAATCAGTCGATCTTTTGATAGCATCTACGATTCAGAGAATTCCTCAAATTCCTGATAGGATTTAAAGGTTTTATTTATAATCAGACATTTTAATGGGGAAAAACTACCACTCCTGTTCTTTTCCTCCCAATGTTTTCGCCAGTAGAACCATGAGGTATCGTAGACCAACCCTCACAAAGACCTTGCTGATTAGGTCTGTCTGCTTATGACATCCAACTCTATCATGTCATGGGTATCTGGGGCTCATATGTATTTATATTATGATTTCATACTTGACATGGCCTTGGCCGATGGAGATGAGTATTCGCTCAGTTTTTTTCTGCAGTGTTGTGTTTTCGTCTGTTTGTTAAAAGAAGAGAAAACAGGGGAATGGGTTATAGTGGAGTTTTAAAACTTTATCAAAACGTTATTTTACGTGTTTTCTAAGGGTTAGGATTATTTTCAGGGGAATCAGTTCCTTTTTAGAGTTATAGACAAAAATGTTTGTTCATTTTAATGTAGCAACTGGAGCTCAGTTGTCCCAAAAAAACATCCAAATATCTTCATCGTGCTCGTCTGTTACGTCCCTCTTGTATCCAAACATGATGAATTGTCCTCGAAAAAAATCAAAGTAAGTCTATACTTTAAGTTTGTTTTTAGCAGAAGATACAGACAGGAAGTACTCTGTACACTTAGCATCAGTCGCTGCATTAAAATTAACGTACATTTTTCTCTAATATCCCAACCCTTAGACGACATGAGGGCGAGTAGAAAATGAGTGAAATTTGGATTTTGGGTGAACTATCACGTTAATGAATTGATCCTTGTCGACGTCCACGACCTCTCGGGAACAAACCTTGTGCGTCGCTGTGTTCTGGAGGCGTGGCTTCAGGTGAGACTCTGAGGAAGGGGGTTGGATTTAAGGCTTTTAAACGCCATAGTTTTCACTTTAGCCGCTGATCTATGAAGAGGATTACCTGTCGAAAATATGTATTTCCGATGGTAACCAGTGCTGTGTCTCAAATCGCATACTTCTCTTAGTATACTAGAAGTTGGTATGCATCAGGATAGTGTACATACTAACTAGTACGCAAATTCTCAACAGATAAAATCAAACACTGCAGCTACGCACTAACAGGAAATGACGCGACAGCCTCTTCTTCTACTTCTATTCAACGATGATTGTAACCAGCTGTTTGAACGCTATCGCCGACACCTGCTGGCAGCACGTTTTGCAAGTTTGGGACTCGAAATATTTGTGAGATATTTAAGCTGGTATCAGCAGCGAAGACGTGTCATCCTCCTCCTGCTGCTGAACATGCACCTGTAAGTATATGAATATATATGCATTTATATATGACGTAACTTCAGTTTACAACCTCACTCAGATGGCAGCCGTTTAGGGTGGATAGTGTCCATCGAACCATACTCAGTGTTGTGGGCGTTTTAGTACACACTAAATTTCGCATACTAAGAATTGAGACGCACTTACGCACTAAAAATACTAACTTTGAGTTTGCAAGTATGCAATTTGAGACACAGTACAGGACTTGCTCTTTACATACGCCTTAGACATTTTATCTACCTATTTAAGTTAACATTTTTCAGATGTAAAATCCAAGTCTCAATAATGTAATAAATATAAACAATGGGCTGATATGGAAAAACAAGTCAGCGCTACGGTGTTAGCTTGGTAGCTAAACCCTTTGCATTTTATAGAAGTTAAACTGGTAGATTTGAACACTTGCAATAAGAGCGATACATAAAAAAAACAAGAGTTCATGTGAGGCGTAGGCACGAGTTTGAATGCTTGAAGATGTAACATAAGCGCTCGGAGGCATCACATGAGGTAACATGAGCAGCACTTGGCATAGCGTTTGGTGCAAATAGGCTAGGATGACCACGTGGAGGCATACCAGCAACCACTGGGCATAATCCGTGTGCTCGGGAGTGACGGTGGACTAATGTGAGGACACGGAAAGATATTGTAAGTGGAGAAAGTGCTAAAAGAAAAGCAAAGCGTTTACAGTTGAAGGCATAAAGTTAGCAATTCAAGCTAACAAGTTAAATAGGTTCCATCTTGATAGAATAGATTCCCTCTGAATATCCGCTGCTGGTTAAAAACCTTCGCTCATAAACCAGAAATTTAAGATTTATTTAATTAATATTTCACAAAACCTTCCAGACGGATATTTTTCCAGCACAATAAGTTGAACAGTCTGGCGGCTAGCTAGCTCCCTTATTTCTGAGCTCTTGCTAAATCAGAGATTAGGTGGTTTATGACATTCTTTGGGGTGTTTTACCCAAAGAAAGGGGCCCCACAATTTACAGGGATTATATGCTGTGCTTTATATTTCGGTATGCACGTAAAGAGCCTGAGTTCGGGGGGGAAGCGCAGCGTTAGCACGGCGGCATTAATGCCACACAGGCGCTAATCCGGCCAGAAAGAGCAGGCAATGAAGCTAAGAGGGAGCCGGACTCAAAACAAACAAGGCCATAGATCCCAGAACCTCCACTTAATCTGAATTTAGAAGGTTTAGATTTGAACCCGGGGGGCCGGGAGATCAGCTACTGTTAAAGTGTCAGCGAGCAAGTTGCTAATCCAAATATCTGGAAGTGAATTATTGCCGTTTGTGTTTTCGTTTAGCGACGACAATGTGGCAGGAGTTTTTCGTCAGCGTTGTGTTGCTCATGGGTCGAGCTGGAAGGGTAAATCTTGCGCGTGAGCACGAAAGCTCATTTTGCCGTTTTTGCTGAGTAAGGGAATCAGCAGATTGGCAGGAAAGATGAGGATTGAAAAAAAAACAACTACTTGGACATTTTTCCATCCCTTTGACTTAATAATGTGACTCAAATAAATACACGGCAACACAACTAAATTATATATAAATAGATATAACAGCAACTGCTATATCAGACGACAAGATTATATGTTAATATGTAGAATAACATTACAAATCCTTACACTAAAAGATTGTTTTTGAATAAATTATTTTTCTCATAAACACCATGATAAGCTGCATAGTCCTTTACAAGTGTCGTAGAAGCTAAATTGATGCATTTCAAATACACATTCAAAGTATTAAAAAAAATCATGAATTAATACATTTTAAATTATGAGAAAATATATATTTTTAATTTTCACGAGATGACACATGTTTAGTTGATTGCTATGCCATGCTTTTTACTTTTAAAATAAAAGGCGCATGAAAGATTTTCTGAATACGAAACATATGTATTTCTTAATTTACAAGATGATGGAAGATATTTTTGTGTAATTAAAGCAAAAATAAAACAAACAAAAATGTAATAAAAACATAATTAATTTTTAAATGAAATTTCTCCTGATTTCTATACATATTTTTGATTTTGGTGGTGAAACTTTTATATTTAATAAAATATATAAAAAATATTTATTTAAATCATACCAATATCAAATACACTAACACTGCTTATATGTAACATTTGTTGCTCAACTTTTTTTTATTGTCAAGCAACTTTTATTTTCAAAATCTATATTATAAAAGTGATTTCATACCAAAGACATAACATAAATATATACTTCAGTGCTCAATTTATTTAATTTTAGGGGTCAGTCCTGTGGTGAGATTTGTCCAACAACAATTTTTCATCAATTGCAAATAAAATCATAGTTATTGTTGTTGTGTTACGTTAAAAATTAAATATAAAATAATAACTTTTTATTTATGATGCAAGTTTAATATAACTGCTGAGTTTACCCAGATGATAGGAATTATAGGAACATATACACTAAAATAAAATGTACACAGAAACAACAATGGCAACATTTTCCTTATTTTATAGAAAACAATATCATCTTGAAATAAATACAGGAAAGAGGTTAATAGTAGTGACACAGAAAAGCGAATATAAGACTGATGGCACAAATGTTTCTCCAATTCGAGGTTACGTGGAAAGAAGCAGAAATTCCGGCTGAAACACACACGGACGAGCGACGTGAACGCATGAGCCCGACTCTACACATCAGCGGCGTCATGATCGAGGGAATGTTAAAAAATGATTACTGATTTGAGGGAACTAAAGCTAGGCCATCAGTGAGCAGGGGGCGGACGCAGAGACAGCCACAGATACACAACACTGCATATATAAATAGACCAAATTAAATAGAGGAAAAGAGACTGAATACTGAAAAATACTCTATAACATTATAATTTATCTAGACTGAACTAAGGCATAGAGATATGTCGTATATTGAGAAAAAGATATGAAATCGACGGATTCTGTTAGACTCGCTACCTACATGACCCCCCTCGCCCGGAGACGCAGGAAGCCAAAAAAATAATTTATAAAGCACTCAAAAGTACATGATGAGGCACAGTTTTCTTCTCAAATGGAATCGACCTACAGTAAAAAGATGCTCTCAGTGGTTTCCATGCAACATCCAAGTGCCAGTATCCCTTTAGTGGCACGGTGTCGGCGCTGTGTCCACATCCGCCAAGGAAAAAGTTCCAGGTCCTGCTGCGCCTCAGAACACCTTGAAATCCCACTCTCAGCCACAGTAGATCCAGTGAAATGATTGCATATGAGGAATTAACAACACTTACACCTGCGTCACAAGCTGGTTAGTCTTCTTTTTTTTTAACTCCGGGGGTTTAGTTAGTTGATTTGTAGCAGCATAACAACTCTGTACTGGTAGACTATGTACACACTGGGAGAGGAGATGTATCAGTCTGCTCCTCCGTCAGGTCGGGTGTGGGGGGGGGTTGGGTGGGTGGGAAGAGGGGAATGGTCTCCACGGAACAGAAGGAAAAAAAAAAAAAAAAAAGTGCTGTCAAAAATATTACTTCATCTTGCACATCTGGCGCCGACACGTCTCTCATCTTCTGGGCTTGTCACATCTGAGGAGGCAGAGAGAGAGTTTTGGTCACCGACGCAACAGGGACGTCAAGACACTTTCAGTGGGAGGTTGAGACCACGAGCACGCCGAGGAACCATTAATATTTCTGGCTTCAAAAACATGACTTATATAGTATTATTGTGGACTTGTAAAAGTATTTAACCAGTTTCACATAAACTGTTTTGTTATTCCATGAAACCAATGGAGACTTTTGTTGATTTTTAATGCATTCTTACTGTTCTTAGTAAAATGTTTATGGAACAATTATTACCATTATTCATAAATATATTATGACGAAGATTTGCAGGACAGATTGGGAGGAAAATGGAGTGCAGAGAGAAGGCGAAGTAGCAACAGTATATACCGCAACTTCTAATACAAATGATTAAAAAAAAAAACATATACTCCCATGATGCCTTTCTACACACTGCTCTATTTAGTGACGGCTGATTGGTCACAACAATGCTGTATTTAAAATTCTACTTCAATGTCACTGTGTGATGTCATGGAACGACAGCTGTGATTGGTTGGCTGGGCGGCAAAGTCCAGGTCACCATTAGAGAGAAGCTTGTCAAAAGGGATTGCAAATTCATACTTTTAACAATAACTATTGCGAGATTTCGATGATGTAACCCCTTCAATAAACGAGGGTAATTAAGAAAAAATCCCCCAAATATTTCACAGTTTGAATCACTAGCAACACCAAAAAAACTTGTTACTAGAAGTAACATTGCCGTTGGAATGCATGTTGCGACGGGTACTGTTGCTACGATGAGCTTGTTTGGTTTCGCCTTCGCTCGGCGGTAATGGTTCGCGTCGCCCAACAATCGAGGCGCCAAAATCGACGTTTTTCATGCCAATCATCTGGATGAGTGGTTTCCAGTAGCTAATACACACATATATCTTAAACATCTAAATCCACTGAAATAGCATCCATTCCTGTCTGTTGTGTAATCCGGGCTGATGTTGAGCAGATCGAAGTTTTCTTTGATTGAGATCCAACAGTTGGGAAATGTTCTCTCTGTAGTCGACCCTTCGGGGTATTTAGGAAAGGTTCCACGGAAAGTGCAGAATTACAAGCTCTGTTTGCAGTCTCTAATTGACCTTATCTGCATGTTTTTGGTCTGCGGGAGGAAACCGAGGTGCCCACAGGAAACCCAAGAAGGTGCCTGGAGGACACGCCAGCTCCACATAGAATAAGCAACGCGTGCCGTGGCGTTTTAAACTTAGAAACCACCACAAGGTGTACGTCGCGCTCGAATCTAATTAGGAAAAAAAAAACGGACTTGCCCTTGTAAAGGTTTCGACTTACTTGCAGGTCCTCTCGTTGAGCTCTAGTTGGCGATCTTTACAGTATTCGTCTGTGTGTTTGCATGAACACCGGCAGGTGACGGGGTCCTGCACGAATAAACGCTTCCTCCGGTCTGTGCACGGCTCACAGACGCTGCGGAACAGAGAGCAGGGGGTTATCATCAAGACCGGGGTCACACTCGGGGTCGCGACCCTTTTTTTTTTTTTTTTTTTGTTCGTCTTCCAGAGATGCGTCCCACGGGGAGTCGACCCCGCGCGCCGGTTAGCATTGCACACCGATTTCCCACTGAGCAGGCAAAATATACAAGCAGGTAAAATGACCCGGGCGCACGCCCTCCGGACTCGCCCGCTTTGATTGGACCGCTGTTAGTTCAAGACATGCACGAGCAAATGCTTCAAAAGGCGTTCATGCAGCTCAGACGGCGACAGGACGGCGGGACAGACCGAAGAAGACTCTCAGTTTTCGTTGAAAAAAAAAGGTTTCATTTTATTGAGTGAAACTAACTTTTTAACAACAGACTGAAAGTGCTTTCAAGGACGAGAGAAGCTTACACATTGTTTTCCGTGGGTAACACCAGATCGTCTTTCGTGAATGAAGGATAAAACATGGCGTGTTTTTGTTGTGACACACAAAAAAAAACAGAGATTCTTCTCAAATGTTCAGATGGTTTACAACTCTTCCCCGAGCCACAAATACAAAAGCAACAGATCACAATCACCGCTATCGGCACACGTTACATAAAAAAAAAAAAGTACCAGAAGAATTCACAAACCTGTTTTGGGGGAAAGATGAATAGAGGGGAAAAAGAAGAGGAGACACAGCAAAGCGGCACAGACTCAACACAGATTATAATCCATCTCATCCCAGAGAAGATACCGGATCAGAGCCATGCCGGTGACGACTCACTGATCTACGATCTGTTTATGTGTTTCGGCGATCCATCAGACAAGACTGTTTCTTGTGAGGGCTGCTGTCGACGCATGGCGTGACCATGTTTACGGGCAGAGTCGCTTTTTAAGACGTGTGACGGGAAAATAAGAAAAAACTTAAAGGCCATTTGAGTAAAGAGTGAGGATTTTTTTTTTAAATGGCTCTCCAGGTATTTTTAGGTCCAGGCGCCTACAGTAGGTCGCAGTTTCAGGTCAGCCAGGAGAGACAGTGGAAGTGTGTCAATACAAGACCGACTTGAAACATTAGCCACTTCCAAGAAACTGACTATATTCAGTGCAGTACGTATGCCAGGCCTTTAGATGGCACTGCTGAGGTCAAGTAGCACCCTTGAAAATGAAGAAGACCATTTGTATTGTGGATATGAACTCTTGCTCAAGGTGAACTGAAGAATAAATAGAATTTAAACCAAAAAGATATAGCAAATATGATAAAATAATATTGGATTTTAAAGGCAGACATCAAGGAATATGTTGACGCTGTTGGTTCTTAGTTGAAGGAAAAGTGTGGCTTTATCGTGTTTTTGAAACTGGGATGTCGTCTACGATTTACCTCAACTGTGATGAAAATGTTTGTAAATGGATTTACTGGAAAACTTCAATTAAATATGACCCAAATATAGGTTATATTGCAAGTATAAGAATTTTGGTCACGACTACGTCATTATTATCTAATCATAACGTTTTTTCTAATCTTGGATTATTTAATTTAATGTCACGATTACCAAATATAAATAATTCAGATTATACAAATGTCATTGAAAATTAAAACCAACATAATTATGGTTCACTGACATTGATTTTCCAACCACCAGCATAAAAAAAAAATTGACTCCACCACCAATTAAAAGCTACAAAATATGAATATAAAACATCTGGTTATTATATTCAGTAAAAAAACCCAAAAAGAACAGCAAAGAAACTGCAATTTTTTTCCAGTTTAAAAAAGTTTCGCCCACAACACTGACACGAGAGGCTACACAATCCTGGAGGGACGGACACAGCTGACAACACACACAAAACACAAGACGTTCACAAAAGCAACATGCCGATCGACCAACAAAAAAAACAAAAAAAAACACAACAAAAAAATGGAATGGTGCAAATTAAAAGGGGCAAAAAAGCTCCTCCCAAATGAGCTTAGTAATGAGCAGCGCAACACTCAGGTGCAGGTAGGTGGAGAAGGCGGAGCTGACATACGCGTCGGCAATTGTTTTGTCTCGGCTTTTCTTTCGCTTTCTCTTTTGGCCTTTGCCCTTGCCTTTCCGGGACGTTCTGGAAGAGAGAGAGGAGAAGAAGGCAGAAGGATGCCTGAGAGCGTGGCGGCAGAGAGGAAGTGGAGAGCGACGTCGCAGATTCTCACCGATTAGCGCCGTAATGACGGATTTATGGGAACAAATGACTGATGATTGGGATGGATTTTGAAGCAGAAGGACAACAATTTCTAGCTCGGGCTGAACAATGCTTTTACATTGTCGCGTCCGAAACATAAGCCTCTTAATGTTTTGCTTTCCCACAGTTATCCTAATAATGACTATCAAATGTTCCAGCCCGCAGAACAATGATCAAACTGTCCGAATACTCTGCAGACTATGTAAGCTTTTATTGGGGTTGAGGTTTGGCTCGCTTCGCTCCTCTAAGATTTCCCAGATGAGTGGCGGACATTAAAGCTGGATTGCAACAAAACAGCATCTTTCCGTTTTAACTGGGTCATAGTCTTTGTAGCGGATACTTAGTTCGGTCTCTTCACAGGAGGAGCAGATCTGGCACTTCCTGAGGACACCTGGAAGTTCAAGTGCACACGCTGAACAAATTCCCACAAAATTTGCTGTGAAGCAATTTTATTTTAGGGGCTAAATGTCGACTTCAGTAAGAAATAAATGTATATTTTATGGTAGGAAGACCACCTGCTAGCTACCTGCTGGCTTAGTAGATTTATTGGCAGAATAACCATAAACTTTCCGATGTCGTTTCTTTCTTTAAACATGACTTTAGAAAATAAAACAAAATATTATCCCTTTTAAAAATACTATATAAAGCTTCTGGAGGGCTGCACTACTTTCTAAATTAAGTTTTATTTGATATTAATGGAGGAAAGATGACTGTCTATAGTCAAGTCTATGTTAGCAGAAAATGGAAAATAGCAGCTATGCTAACTTAGCATTACAGTCAGACCGATACAAACTTATAAAAAAAATATTTATTTGCCTTTTATCATATTAAATTAATTACAATTTACTATTTTAATGATGTGGTACATCCTTACACATACAGAGAAGGTGCTAGCTTAGTTCATGCTATAGCTAATAATTAGCCACCAATATATTAGCCACATTCTTGGTCACGTTAACTTTTGGGGTTTGCTTTTCAAATAAAGTCATTTATATAACTGTAAAATTAATAAAGCAAGGCTGGTCGCTATTCCATGTTGTTGGCAATGTGAACTTTAAGTCGCTTTTAACAGTAATTTAAATCACGCCAAGAATTTAAAGAATTAACATGAGTTTTGTTTTTAAAATTGAATTTGGTTTATTGAGAATCATGATAATAATATTCAGTATTATTAAAATTGTCCATTTTTAATTAAATCTATTTCCTGAAATTCTTAACTAAATGTAAAAAAAAAGATTTTACATTAAATGTCAAACATCAATCATCCGTGTTGACATCATCAACGCCACTGGTTTGTCTCGCGGTGATGACACGCGTGTGAAGGACAGTAAAAGTAAGTGAGACCACTCGACGACAGAATGCCGAGTTCACTGACCTCGCCGACTATCAGCTTCGGAGCAGCACGCCACCGAAGTCCGGCCCATAAAACGGTTAAGAAAAGATTAAATAGGAGGTCTCCAAACGCAGTCTTATCTAAATGACTGACAACTCGACATAAAACCAAAATACAAGCACCCGGCAACCTATAGATAACGACGACTGTTCCTTTCAAGCCATTTAACGACCGAGTTGTGCTGCTCGAAGGCGGACTATAAAGAGTTCTTCAAAAACCCTTATCTATGGCAAAGCGACCGGTAACTGGGATTGAAACAGTAAATGAACGAAGGTAGGAATGTAAAGAGGAAGGAAGGGGGTGAAGGACGGGTACGGAGAGGTCAGTGATCTCTCAAAGTGTCGCTCGATCACCTGCCGGTCTTCCCCGAGTTCATCATCACCTGCTTCTCTCAGCAAAACCTCAGCCCGGGTTCAGTAAAGCAGAAACTATTGAGGGCCAGATGAGGTGGAATTAAGAATGAGACGCGGTGGATTTGTTAATGAAGAAGCGAAAGCATTCACTGGAGGAAAAAGAAAATCACTTTTGATTCATTTGAAATAATAGAGTAGGAAATGTCTATCACTAAATAAAGGCTGTTTAGATTCATATTTTGTAATACATCCATGTTTAGTAATTGGACCATTTGTATCAGATTTTGCTCTTTTTGTTTGTTTAAAATAATTAATCTTTACAACATACTTTATATAATCTAAAGATTAAACAAATGTTAATATATGCTAGAAAAAATAACCTCTATTTCTTTACCATCTGATGTACTAGCATGGAGGCCACACTCTTACTACACTTGGACATCAGATGGGCCACAAATAGGTGTACTTCTATCTTAAGACAGTCCTTTAGATAGAAGTACTACTTGGAGACAATAATATACTCAAGTGTTACGTAATCTGGTAACAGGTGTGTTGCCGTGTCTCAAATCGCGCACTAATCTAAGTGCACTGCTTTACAGTACACTGTAAGACGGTCCACTTACTTGAGCAGTGCGCACATTTCTACAGACTAGTACTGTCTCAAATCAAACACTGCCGCTACACACTTACTGGTAATGACTCGACAGCTTCTTCTTCTACTACTTTTTAATGCTTATTGCAACCAGCTGTTGGAACACTATCACAGACTCTTGACAGCGCTCATCGCAACAAGTTAAGTTGTGTTTAATTTTGTTATTACTGTTATTTTGAGTGTTTTCTAGAGACATTTACGCCGGTATCTGCTCCGAAGACGACTTCCGTTTAGCGTCATCTACGTCACCAAATTGGCGGCCATTAATTGTGGAAAGTGTCCATCAATCCACACTCAATTTTCTGGCCAATTGAGTGCTCCAATTGAGTGCTCATTGCGCACTACATTTTCGCACACTACTCATTGGAACGCACTTGATGTGTATGATGGTTTGTTCTTCACTTCTTTTTTATTGCCTCTTTTTTAATTAATAATGATAAATAATTGTATTTCAAAGTACTTACTTCCGATGACTGACAAACCTGTGTTATTGAACTACAGTATTTAAACAGATATGTTTTGTACTTGTTTTGAAAAAAATGATTTGATTTTTCGTCAGCGAATGCGCTTCACTTCCATTGTTTTATAGCAAACTTGCAAATGTGGGAAAATGAAGAAGCAGAGTTGCAGAAGTCGCACAATCACAACACCAAACATCCAACTAGAAAATAAACCAGTACTCACTTTTCTCTCTGTTCTTTCAGTTCTATCCTTGACCTGCAAAAAAAAAAAAAGTTTCACATAACCTTCTCTAAATAAACAGATAACCGCATATCAATCTTTTCAAAGCCGCTGACATGCCTGTGTTTTGGCAGGAGGTTTCACACTTTTATGTTTGACACACTTGCAAGCACACACACGCCACACAAAGGGGTGTGTGCAAGAGCTGATACTTGATGGAGAAAGAGTTTACCAAAAGTCTTGGGAAACAATGATGAATGTTCACAAAAAGGTCATGGACTTACAGCCCAAGAGCTCTCTTCAAAACTTGTGACGTGAATTAACAGTCAGTGTTGTCCAACAGTAAACAATCACTTTCATTATTATTTTTAATTTAAATTATTTACACTTCCGTCCTGTCGGTTGTTTGGATTAGAAGCATTATTGCTCCTTTAACTTGAGCTACTCAACTTAGTCCTACAAGTCATATCCATCCCTACAAGTAATTTACCAACGAATAGTGAATGTTGTCAAAAAGCTGATGAATCTAATTTGTAGTTTTGCTTTGTGACACTTGCGTCGCTTTTTGGCAAAGGCCACATTTAACCGGAAGCCAAGGAGCTCCAGTCGAGTCAAAGTGATGTGAAAATGACATGGAAATGAGAAGATTTAACAACAAATGAACTGATAAAAAGCGAATGTCTTAGTCATTCCCATGTGTCTTTTCTGTCACAGTGTCTGTGCCGTCAACAAGGAGTTTAACCTGAGGAGACACTCTGCAGTTGTTACTTCAATACAAGCTAAATGATTAATAACATTGTGTATCTATTTTCTATCTATAAATAATAGGAAATAGTAGTAGACGGATTGACCGACCAACAAGCCTGACATCCTTCTGAACATATCAGGTTTTCATAAAGATTTGGTTTAAAAACCTAACTCGGATCGTTTTAGGTACCGGAAGTATCTGACGAAAAGACTCCGAGGATGCCGGACTACTCAGTAAAAGATGACCATGATCCATGTGACCACGGCCATTTTTAGAAATAGGTAAATACTCATCCCTGATAAGTCATTAGCGGTGAACCCTTAACGCAAAAATTCACAAGGTCACCTGAACAGATTCGGTTCATAGTTCTATAGTCCTTTATGTAAATCATAATATCGTGATGTACTTGTTCACTAAGAAGTCAACAGTCATGTGTGTTTATGACTAATAAAAAAAGCAATAAACAAATCAGCCAATCATTAAGTGTCAAAACAGGAAGTGATAAAAACGGACAAAAGCAACAAGTATGTCGTGAATATGAATTTGATAGAAGTGTGATTGTACCACCTATTACTCCTTTAGCTACTCTTCTACATTAAGTATCCAAGTATCCAAGTATTGTTCTCTCTTCTCGGGCTTGAGCGTCGACACAACCTAACGTAAGAGAAAGTCCACCTCCTTCACATCGATCTGATTAGTTTTGGCTTTGTGGATTAAATGGCATTTTCTAGTTTGATCATGAATTTCTGGGTTTGGAGAGAATCTATGCAGCAGATTCCAAAAAATTGCCGTGTTGAAGTGGAGACTGGAAAATAAAATCAAAACCGGTAATCATTGCAAATTGGAAGGATTGGAAGTAATAATAGTGTTCTGTTAGCGCGACGTGATCCCGGTTTCATCCACTTGCTCACTTTCTCTTTCATCAGCATTTTGAAGTCTGAATGAGCACAGTCTTCCACAGTGTTTTTTTAATATATATATGGAGACTCGGAATGACATCACGTATGTTTGAAACCTGACTCATTTTTTTTTTAAGTGAAGCCAACGCAGGAGTGCAAAAGGCTGCAGTTCCTTAAATGTCCACTAGAGGCGTGCGGCAAAAAGACGGGATATCATGTACACACTCGGTCAACAAACTTACTGCATTACAAATGCATATTTAGAGCCTTAACTTATATCTTTAATAGTGTATTAAATGAGGAAAGAAAAATGTTGTTTTATTCTGAATGATATGTACGTCTAATTATCCTCAGACGTTTTGCTGCAAATTCTGAATGATAGGTTTCCACAATGAAAGAAGAAAAAGATGAAGTCCATGCATTATCATAAAAAAGCAGATTAATATTATAAAATGGCTTTCACACACTGTATGTACAAAAACATATTGTATTGTGGGTTGTTTTTATTAACTTTCACAAGACGTTTATTAGCTTTACTAGGAAATTTAAATACATCTGAAAATGGAAAATATTTATTTCTTAATCATTTTCGTTTTTAAAGAGTACATGTCGATACCATGTTGATACACAATGTTTAACTCATTAGAAAGAACTCGATTGAAAAGGCGGCACGGATTAGCTATAGACCGTCACCACAACTCACATCTGCACGGGCGAACACTTGCCAAACTCTCACTGGTGTCATAACATCGAACATATTTACAGTTTCAACAGCTTCTCCGCTTATTGAGCAATTCCACTAATAAATGAAAGAGGCTTTCCAAGCTCAAGGCTACGGTGGAAATGACAACATTTCTTTGATACGGCACAAAATATTTATCCACTGGCAAGCAACAGGTTTCACTAATGAGTTTGGCGAACAAAGGCGAAGATTTGCACCGACATGGTTGATTTTGGATCTTCTCAAAATAACATTATTGCTCCGTCTAAAAAGAACATCTTGTGATTAGTGTCTCGCAAAATAAATACTTTTTGCTAGTTTATTGTTACTCTAACAACATCATTAGCACTAATAACACTGTTGGATTTTTTTTATTACACTGAAAGTTCAATACTTACTAGCAGATGTTTGCACATGACTTGCACTTAAGTCCTGCAGTTCATACAAAACTCTGCAGTGAGAATTCTGACTCGCTATAGTAGAAGAACTCACATTTCCCCGATCCTTAAAACTCTACACTGGCTGCCAGTTTCTTTCAGGATCCATTTTAAAATTCTGGTTCTTACTTTCAGATCTATTCATGGTCAGGCTCCTCCTTACATCACTGATCTGATCCAGCCTTACACCCCAGCTCGGGCTCTGAGGTCTGTGGATCAGAATCTACTGATGGTTCCTGAACATGCTTCCGGACCGGAGTAGAGAAATCCTTCCAGACTGTTGCTCCTAAGCTTTGGAACGATCTTCCTCTCCCTCTGTGTTTGATGATCTACTGACTCCTTCAAGAAACTTCTTAAGATACTTTTATTTGTGCAGGCTTTTCCCTTGGTCTCCTGTTTTTGTCTTATGTGTCTTGGCCTTTTAAAGTATATATTTTAACTGTGTATTGTTTTTGATTGTTCAAGCGCTTTGTGACCGAGGTCTAGAAAGGCGCTTTAAAAAACTCCATTACTTACTTACTTAAGTTACACTTAATATGGACTGGAAGGACCTTTTAGTTAAAAAACAAAACAAAAAAAGCCCCAATTTTATTTTGGATTGATTTACATTATTCATTAATAGTCTCTTAATATGACTGAAGGGATTTTCTTTCAGGACTGTTGCCTGGCAGTATTTTTATCATTTAGCTCTCAGAGTGAATGTAGTATCGATGATAACATCCTGACAAGAGGGGATCTGGTGAGATGCTGCAGGGCTGCGTGAGAGTCGCCGGCGTGAGTCTAATGTGGATCTGCTCTGTGGTTTCTAAGTAGCCTGCATCATTACTGAGTGGACGAGATAACAGAAATGAGCCGCTGATATAATCTGTGTCTGTTGCTGCTCCACTCAACGCACACGGGAAGCTTTTTGTCAACAGTCGGGACCATTTTGCAAAGTCATATCTCGGCTGAGCTAAAGTATCACTACAAATGAACGGATTACTATTTCGACATTATCGTGGAAGTGTGTTTTCGTTCGTCTCGAAGCATCTTTTCATTGGATTGGAGGTGAGATGTGTTCAGGGTTTTGACTAAAGCTCTCTATTATGTGTCTGGATAAAGAGCAGGAGGTGGAGTTTGATTCTTTCTGCGCTTTCCTTTCTCCCAGTGACGCACTTAGTGCTGCGTAAACATGAACGCTAGATACGACGGTCAATAAAACAAAATCCTCACAGCCCCCTCAAAAAACATTGAAGACATCCAGCGCTTAAAACCTTCAGTCAGATGCCGTCAGATATGACAGATGTAAGCTTAACAATAAATGCCGGCAGATGTTTGCGAAACATCGCTTTATCTGTTTCACAACAGTTTCTGTCTCCCGAGGGCTGCCATGTTAGACAAACTCACGCCTCATTTAGAGAACATAGAGCGATTCAAAACATAAAAGAAGACTTTTTCATGAATAATAAAAAAGAAAAATGACTTTTCGCCTGAAAGATGAAATAATAAAAAGCATAAAAGTCAAGGTGAAGCTTTAAAACAACAATACGTACCATTTGTACATTATTATTATTTTCACTGTAATTATTGGTTTAATAATGGGCAGTCTTGAATCCTGTATTAGAATTATCTAGCTTTTATTGATCTTAACTTCATAACTTTGTTTCAACGACTGTCCCTGGGAGTCACATGACCATCAAACTGCTTTACTGTGGTGAGTCAGAGAATATGTGACTTGATAGACTGATAGACTTTTTGAAGTTACTGGGAATAGAAACAAAAAAAACTGACACAACAAGATCCTGTATGTTTCCTTAGAAACGATAAGGAGAATTGACCCTAGGGGGAGCCAGAAACCCTATTTTAAATCAAACATATTGGGCCTTTAAACATTTTATTTTTTTATTTTAGTTTTGAAGCAGAATTTAAGGTCTAATCTACAACACTACTTTCAAATGTAGTTGGTTAAGAAATCTCTTTTCGTTCAATCTTTTAATTTGACAAAATGAGGGACATAATAACAGTAATCCAATTCAAGTTTCCTGCCAGATGAAACACATTAAACATGTGACTCAGATCTAATATGAGAGGATGGAGGGTACGGAAAGGACAAGCGCTTCTTATCACAAAGAGATCAATAACTAAAATTACTTTGCTTCAACGGTGACCTCCACATGCCTCCCGAGGAAAACAAAGGATTTAGAAGCCGTGTTAACACAAAAGTATCTCTCACTTGAGCAAGGAGATGGAATGAGGATAACCAGCAGTGGCAGTGGTCAGAGGAACAATGGCAAACCTGGTCTGCTGCTTTCAGGATCATCCGTATCTTTGCTAAGTTTGAAACATGAGAATATCACGTTTGTTGATTGGGTTGTCAAATTCAGTCTAATGTAATAATAAACAGATGGCGCCGAAAATGTACCGTAGGGGGAGCTTTATTTTATGTTGAAATAGGGTTTGTTTCGGGTGAACAAATCATGATAGATATAACTTCCTCTGGGAAATATTTCTTTTTACTTGTACACAATGACAACTTTAATTTTCTACTAGGCATATTTTGTTATATAATTCGATTTTTTTCAAAACCACATTTCTATTTTTTCTTTCAGCAAAGATCATTATCGTGCATCTCTATGTAAAACAGTAGTTAGGAGCAGCTAACAACTGGTTTTTACTTTTCCTTTTTGGTGCCGCAGGACGCTGTAGTTAACCCTTCAAACCACGTAGAAGCAGCAACGGAACTAGCATCTTCAGAGGCACAACCAGCCATGACGAGCTCATTTGTTACATGTGTGTGTACGTGTGTTTTTAGGGTTTCTTACCTACACTCACATGCGCTGTGTTCTGTAAAGCTCATAAATATGTCCCTTGATTGCCTTTGGAGCTTTATTCTTTTAATCTGGAAAAAGAAGACAAACATCCAATAAGAGTCATTGACACGAAAGACAATTTGTCCACATTTTAGCTCATATACTAACCATGCCTAAAGTGAAAATAAACAAGGAACTATAAAAGTGTTTTATGAAGATCATTTAGGTGATAGTTTAGAAACAAGAAGTACATTTGGCTAAAACATAATGGAAACTTTAACCCTTTTGAAAACTCATTCAATTATCCATTAACTGGCTAGTTAGTGTAGCTAGTTAGTGCTATTAGTCAGAACATTTATCAGATGTTTTCTGAAGGACAACCTTCAAATAAGGACTTTATGACCTTATGATTCATAATAGGTTAGAAATAAATGAGGGTTACTCATATTTCAAATATCCAAAATCATTAAAAAAAATTACTTAATAATCCAAATAAAAGTGTCACTTTTAAAGGTCATAAGGAATTAAGGCTTGATCGAGTCTACTGACTCCTTCAAGAAACATCTTTCATTTTTATTTGTTCAGGCTTTTCCTTGATTTTCTGGAACTCCTGTTGTGTTATCAGTTTTATCTTGATCTTTAAAGTATATACTTTATTGAATATTGTTTTGATTGTTTAAGCGCTTTGTGACCCTGGTCTGGAAAAGCGCTATACAAATAAAAATGACTTACTTACTTACATGATTGGATCCATCTCGACTTCCATAAGTGCCATTTAAGT
Source organism: Callionymus lyra (assembly GCF_982586985.1). Classification (NCBI taxonomy): domain Eukaryota; kingdom Metazoa; phylum Chordata; class Actinopteri; order Syngnathiformes; family Callionymidae; genus Callionymus; species Callionymus lyra. The sequence goes on from NC_141834.1 coordinate 6,065,872, forward strand.
AAAAATGTAATATTTCTTTAACAAAAGGAAATGAATTGTAGATGGTGTAGTACACTGGTTAACATATCATTTATCAAAGACAATTGTCAAGAATTATATGGAGTGTTGTGTTTTATTCACGAACGTACAAAAAACAGGATCAGATAATTGTGTATAGATTCATGGTTGTCTAAAGTGGGAGTGTAAGGAATTCAATAACATTTGAGAATTGTTAGGAGAAAAACCTTTTAAACAAGAATAACATGATCTAAAAGAAAATATAGTTATTTTACATTGTAAAAAGTTTCAGTTGTTTCCCTATCAAATGGTAGGCAATATAGAGCAACAATTGAATTGTCTCTGTAGAGACTCGCAACAAGAATACATGTATTGTCCTCACCTCCATTGTAACGTTATAGGTGGCCGTGGGCATACACTGTAGATTATCGTCATTGCAGCAGCCGGCGCAGCGGGTCAGCACCACGCAGGTCGGGATGAAGATGTGTTCCAATTCATTCGGGTACTCTTCCAGGATCTCCACCAAAAGCTCCCGAGGCTTGCACAAGCTCTTGTTGTACACTTCCATCAATGGGATCACTGAAAAGGGAAATTGGGAGTCAAATACTTCATCGTCAAACTAGCTTGACAACGTCAACGCTAACTACTTCGCTATTTCTGTGAACCTACTTTTCGAAAAATGTGTTGCTTTAACTCTGTACCACGGAAGTTGACTACCTAACACAGCATCTTAAAACATCCGATCATTTCTTTCTACTTCCTTCCATGGAGACACACGGGTAAACTACTTGCTACTCAGCGTTTTACAATAGTGAGCTACAGCTAGCATACCACCTCGGAACAACCGATAATGTAGCTACTATTTAGAACCTATTTAGCAAACATTTAGCTTCTACTAGGTAGTACAGATGAAAGTGAGTCATCAGTCTTGCTTTCCATCTACATAGCATTTTGCAGGTAGCACTTCTTCTTGACTGCGACTACTCAGATACATATACTGGCCACATATCTATGTATCGGCACAAATTCATACGGAAGTTACAAGTAATTTTGTGCACATATAGTATATAATGCTAATTTTTCATCGACACAACTGGTTTAAAAAAATACAATGTAAATGTCGTACTTTATGCCGAGACGTTGTGCTTAAAACGTACAAAAACCTGTCACTAATTACCGAATATTTTGCTTGTGTGAGTTGATCCTTGATCTTCTTGATATCCAGGTCCACCATTTAAAAAGTGACAGATGAACAATCATTTAAAAAGCAACAGATGATTTAAAGCGATTCATCTGCGGTGCCAAACCAAACACGTTCACTTTAAAAAGGTCAGCCGGGGATTTTCAACCGGGATTGAGTAACATTTGGAACTGTGAAATAGTTAGCTAAGAGGGTGAAATTCCATTCACGGTTCCTTCGGCTGTACCTCATGAAGAATTCAGCTAATGATATTTAAGAACAGCCGGGGGTTCATGGGGTTCTACACGGTCTCGCCACTAGGAGGCGGTGATTCCCCAAATATCGTCAAGGTGAAACCCACCTCCCCGCCCTCCCCCCCAAAAAAATCTCTTAGGAGTCTGGCTGGGAGCCAGCAGTGTATTCCCACGGTGCGCCGTGGACACCTACCATCATGTGGACCTCTCGCTGCTTCCTTCGGTATGTGGGCGCTCTGAGAGGGCGAGAGAACCGGATGTTAGAGACATTTTTAATCATGATTTTTTTTTCAAAATAAAAGTTGCATGGTTTTTGAAATACTCAAGGCAGTAAATTTAGTTTTAAAAGAAACAAACTTGGGAGAGCTTCGTGGCAAAACTTTATAACGTGGAAATAATTTAATGTCACTTTAGTTCCACTCGACATGTCCTGTGCTCCCGGGCAACAGAGATTAATAACATTAAAGCCGGTAAGAATTTAACCCCCCCTTGACTACAGCAGGGTTCGACCTGTCACCACTGTTTTTTTTTTTTTTTTTTGGGCAACTTTCCACGTCCACGACGTCACGTGCACCCGGTGCAACATCACGCCAATATTGCGTGAGACGCGCCGTTTCTTGATGAAGAAGACGAGCCACAGGCCCCGCCCACTTCCCGGTGGCGTGAGGGGGTCCGCTGGGTTCAGAGAGACCCCCTCCCCACCCTTTACACTGTTCTGAGGCGTCAAGCTGCTAATGTTGGAGCTAAAGAAGGATGAGTTCGGGATCGCATCCCGGGATCCTCAGAACCAGCTGGTTCGTGGAATAAAACACGGAGATGCTGGTCGTGGAAAAAAAAAGAAAAAAAAGTGTCGCTTCACCTTTGCTCGAGCCTTTCGATTAATGATTATATGAGCAACTATTTACAGTGCTGGGGACGAACAAATAAACGGAACCGGTTGAAGATTCGGTGAGAGTTCCATTATATAAGTGATGGAAAAAAAAAAAAAAAAGAAGGTGCGTAAAAAAAAAGAAGTCCGCGTCTGGACGCGAACCTGTCCTAATTCAGAAAGAAGCCTCTGCCTCTTTAAAACGTAAATATATCCCTCAAGGTGCTCCAGAGCAGGCCTGGGATCTGCCACACTCACGCAACTTAAAGGGGAAATAATAATGTCAAGAAATCATGCGTCACGACCTGCTAGGAAACCCGGGTCTGCGCGCAACGATTGTTTCAATGTCGCCCCCCCTAAATAAATGTCCCCCAAAATGTTTTATTCTACCGGTGACCTAGACACAAGGACGATCTAATAGAGGTCGACGAGTATGCTCACCTTGACAACCGACAGCGTCAAAAATAATAAAGTCAAACTGTCAATAAAGTTCATTGTGTTGACAATCTAATCCACACGCACACGTTTGGAAACAAAAAAAAAAGAAAGAAAGAACCAAAAAAAAAAAAATCAAAGCAGCCAAAAAAAAAGCGATTTGTTTCCCCCACAAGTACTACACAACTTGTAGTTTTATTTCTAAATAAGGAGCAGGGGGCTCCACATCCATGTTGGTCCAGGGGTGGTCGTACGATCCTTGGTGCGCGTCAAACTTCTTCAACTGTTGCCAATATTCTTCAGAATATCCAGGAACACGAGAATCCAAGACGAGAAACGTCTCACATGGTTCCGCAGCAGACCTTTATTTTCCTGCGGATTAGCTATCCACATTACAGAGGTATTCCCATGCCTGCCGCTCCAGTCGCCTCCAAGAGCCCAGAGTCCATTGGAAACTTGCGCTCCTTACTCCAGCCCTGGGGGGGTGGGGGGCGGGTGCTGGTGGTGCTGGTGGTGCTGGTGGTGCTGGTGGGGGGACACCTGGACCGGACCCGCGGTCAGTGAGAGAGACAGGAGTTCAACAACTTTCACTGTGTCCACTGGCTTTTTTTTTTGGCTTCTGTCAGTCGAGCCGCGTGTGTGCGTGTGTGTGCGCGCGTGTTCAGCAGTGACGACTACTAACTAACATCCACCTCAGTCTCTATCCACGCTGTGACTGGAGCTGGCTGGGGAGGTCCGTTGGGCGTGGATCATTATTGGACCATTAGACGGGGTAGGTGGGTCCTCTGTAGGCCGATCAACAGCACTACCAGAGGATTCTTTCTTTTTTTTTGAAGCTTTTCCAGTGGCGCTTTTACGAGCCTTTCAGGGTCTGGGGCTCTTCACTGGAACGAGGCACCATGCTTGTTTTTAGTGAATCATGTGATCACCAGCTTTAGAAATATTTGAAAATTTGGGCTTTTATTATTAATATTTAATGTTTACATACAATATAACAGTATTTAAGTGGTAATAAAATAACACAAACAACTTAAGAAAGTCAAATTATGTGGAGAGTCACTGATAATAATGAAACATCGAATTATTAAGTTTTAATAGATATTAAACCTCATTCTTTATTTAAATATCATTTTTTTTAAATGTATTTATAATAGACATTTTTTATTTTACTGAAAAAATAAAATAAATAAAAACAGCTTGCCTATTGACACCCAAATATCCAGATTTTTTTTTGATTTTTTTTTACCCACTACGGTTTTTTTTATTAAATTTCAAGAGTCAGAAACTTGTATTTCCAGTGTTATAAACTTAACGTAGGGATTATTTTGTGGGGGTGGTACAGACTGATGGATAATTGTTTATTTTTTTTAGCTTTTGAAATATGAATATATACAAAAAAAGGACTTACGTGAGAATAAAAGAATATTACCGAGTAAAAAAAAAGAAGATAATAAACATAAAATAAATAGTTTAAAATATTTTTTATTGAACCACATTACTAATGGGATATCCTTTAAAAAATATTTAAAGGCCTAACTTTTCTTTCTTTTACCTCAAAATAAACACATTTACGTCTATATATTTTTAATTGCGATATATATTAATTTAGTTCATTGTTTTAACTACTACTGTTGTCCTTCATTTATTTCATCATGGTAGTTAAAGTCTTTTTTAGCACTTGAAAAATAAAAAAAACACACAAAAAAATAACTTTAGTGGAAATAAAATAATATTAATGAGTTTTTAAAAAATAATGCGGAAAACCAGTAACCGATTATTTATTTCAATATCCTAAAAATACTATATAATGTAATTTTTATTATTATTTTTTGTTGTTTAACCCGCAACTGTTGCCCTTGTTTTATTTTATTATGATAACTATCTTTTTTTTAGCATTTGAAATATCAATCTCAAAGTGATAAATCCCAGCGTAAATATCACAAACCAGAGCTCCTACTGAATGAATCTTCAAATGAATGGTGGATCCAGATGGTATTTCTTCTTCATCCTGCAGTTAAGGTTTAAAATCGGTTTTGAGATATTTTGCTCACAAACACTGGCCATCACATCTTATCCTTATCTTTAATTAATTCAAATTGACAGTAAATCTTCTCAGACAACCTGTAGAAGTTTTTAAAATATATTACCGATACAGTAAATCCAGACTTGACATTTCCTAAGACTACTCTCAGAGGATGATTCAACATACAGTATAATTGTGAGTTTTAGTTTCCAAGTTATAAACTCAGCAAGTCGGAGAGCGAGTGTGTGTGTTTAGACACGTCGCCTGCAACTCCCTCCCTCTTTCCATTTGTGTGTGTGCACGTCTGCAGTTGACACAGTGTCACGCCGGTCAGCTTGCAGTGGGAGTTAACGCATCGTGACTCCCTCCCTAAATAACGCTGAATAGATTTTCTATGACGTTCCAGTCTGAAGGAGACACCTGACGGCTGGCTGACTGCTTCCTCTCCTCCTTTCTGCCCCTCACTCTCCTTTAATTCGGCCTCTCCTTCATCTTCAACAGCCGAGGAGGAAGTGCAGGAAAGAAAAGAGAATCGCATTTTTCAGACCGACTGTCGAAGATCCTTAATGAGTTGCTCACTAACTTAATGATGACAATTCGCTGTCCCTGCGTTAGACACACAGAAGTGTAATAAAACTGCAGGAAAAGACGAATAATATAAAAAAAACAACAACTTTAAATAGTAATAAGGTTGTCTGGTTCTGCTTTAGGTTTCTGCCTATAAAAACATTTTTTTTTAAGTTCTCTTCTCTTTTATTGTGTTATTTAAGGGTCTTAAAACGGTTATGTTGTGATTTGACACTTTAAATGAAATGTTATTATTATTATTTTTATTTGTTTTCTAATAAGAAGCTAAAGGGATATTTATTATAAAATTATAATACATTTTAGTTATTATACATTTCCATTAGAAGACATGGCACCTAAAATGCAAGCGATGCCTCCAAAACAATCTTTGTGCATCACTTCCATTTGGATCAATAAAGGTCAAAAGTCAAAGTCATCTGTATTGAATACAGCTCATGAATGGCTTTCCAGAGTGTCCCTCAATTACAGCCACCTTTTACAGGCTTTAAAACAGATATAATAAGCAGAAAAGGAACGATAGAAACTAAAAATTCTAATAAATACATTTATTTCCCAATAAACAATTTCCCGAAGGAGACCTCCTGAGTGATCAATAAAGTTCTATCATCTAATCATTCAGTAGTTTCTCCAAATTCTATTTTAAAAATCGTTCATAATTTGTCGTTTTCCAGATTCCCATTTTGTTCTGAATCTGAGTTCCGGTAAATTGGTTGAGCTGGTAAATTGTGGGTGAGAGCTTTTCTTATTTTATGTTTATCGACTTAGCAGAAAGATCAACTATTTTAAACTTCAGAATGATTCGATTATTTATCCAACTTTAAAACCAAACAAAGAGGTCTCTGTGCGGACGTGGGTGATGCTTAACAGGATAATAGATGAAAAAATGTGGGAGACACTCAGTTGCTTATATATTTTTTTAAGGGTAGTAATAATACATTTAAAATGAGGTAGGATAGGAATCTTCCATATTTAACAATAAGCAGGATAAATGCTATCTTAAATAAAATAAAAAATATATATATATTTAATACAGGAATATTAGTTGATCTCCCTGATGTGGTAACGCCCTCTGCTGGGCGGAAATCTCACCGCAGCTCGTCATGCCTGCACTGACAGATTGATGCAAGGTGATGAAATGATCTAAGTTTGCAGGCATGCGTCTCACTTTCGACTTCCAACCACCTATTATTTTACACGTGAACGTGGCTCGAGACAATGGCTTGATAGTCGAGGGAGAGCTGAGACATGATTGAGCAGGAAAGTGAGATGGCTTTCGGGAAGAGATGTTCCTGTAACTGGAGTCTCTCGGAGAGGAGTTCCTTGACCCTGCATTCGTCCCTGGTTTAATTGAAGAATAACACTTGAGTTCATTAGCGGTGTCACCGAGCTCCTGTTTCTGCTGACTCAGTGTGTGTGTGTGTGTGTGTGTGCGTTGGTATGTACACGCACAAGGGGGCAAGGTTATAGTGTGCATGTGCTGACGGCGGATGATACACAAACAGAATTTAATGAAACGCTCCCGTGCTGAAAGTACAATAAACACACTCCCCTCAAATCGATTCGTACGTTTACGCATGTTGGCGAAAAAAACGTCACTGCTTCCTGAACATCGGGGGGGATTCCAGCACAAACTGTTTCCTTGACTTGTTACGCACAGGAAGTTCATACCGTTGGCAAAAAAGACCAAGGTTTGATTACAAAATAGATGCGGTTGATAGATGAGCGTTGTGTTGCGGTTGGCGACCATCTGAGGGTGAATTTGGCTTTTTTACATGAATGAAGAAGGTCAAATAGAAAAAAAAAAAGTTATTCATTTTGAATTAATGGGATCACAGTTGAGCACCAGGTCATAATTTTATGTCTCATTTGTAGATTCATTTTAAAAATTAAGTCATTGAAGTGTTTCATGGACTTGAATGAACCTGCAGCATTTTTGTCAATGAATGATATAAAGCACTGTCTCTGTGTGTGTGCATGTGGAGGTGTGTGTGTAGGTAGGTGTGTCTGTGTGTAGGTGTGTGTCTTCAGGCACGTAAGAATGAAAGTGACACTGTTGTGAGTGTATAAAGTAACCGCTAAGATCTGTTAAATTATTACTGTCTCACACACCTTTTTTTTCGCTCCGTACACCTCAATCATCCTTCGACAGGTTGACTTATAACAATATTGGAACATTTTTAAATTGCATTAACCCTTATGAAAATACACAGTAACCTCTCTTGGCAACTAATTAGCTGAATCCGGTTGACACCGGTTGGACAGGCAATGAAAAAAAAGAAAAAGAATTTCACTTTCAATATCAAAATGTTATTGTACTGTAAGGACAGGTTTTGACTTGTTATTCTAATTGTTGTAGTTTAAATTGACTCAATAAAACCAATGTTTCTCTTTCAAGTAAAACATGCACCGTTCGTTATTTTTCATTTCATTTTTCAAGATACATTCTAATGTTCTTAGGTCAGTGGTGATGCAAAAAAGTACATATAAGTGATCCGTCTGTAAACTACTGGTGTCCACAATACAACGTTAGATATTTAGACTATAACAATATATTTTTATAGTTTCTTCCTTAAGAACGATTGGAACTGGGAAACCTGGCCATAGACAACTTCGAGGGATCTTCTTTTATTTCCTCTGATTGTTTTCGACGCCTTTGAATTCCAATGAATGAATAATTTACGCTGCCGTCTCCAAGTCTGACCTTCAATTCATTGATTTCAAGTTTACGTGCTACTTTTTATATCCTTCTTCAATAGTGGTTGACATCCATTTTTTGATGCATTACCACCATCGCGTCTTCCTCTAATTTCTTCTACCCGTCTGTCTCTCTCTTGAAGCTAGAGTGAAAAAAAAAACATATCTTTCTTTTCGCTTAAAACATCTTGAATAGAAAAGTTCCGCAATTATTATTATAACTCCTGTTTCAGATGAATCACTTAATCTTTTAGAGACATTTCTGAGCAACACATTTTTCTTCTTTAGATAACCTTTGAAACTTCTACTAAGTTATATAATAATGAAAGTAAGATAAAAAAAAAAAGCCTCTTTAGAAAAGGTTTAGTAACAACTGCCTTCATGTTAATGCAGCACAGATGACTTCGCTCACGTCTGATCGCTGTCGTATAAATCACCAGTCACTTGTGGAGGCGACCCAGGCCAGCTGTCGGGAGCGTGTCGCACGTCTGCCGCGACCCTTCATCGCCCCTTCCTCGCTTCCTTCGGCATCCTGCTTCGGAATAAGCAGAGAAGCTTTTGGACTGAGCCGGAGCAAAAGTTCAACGGCTTTTTTTTTTTTTTTTTTTTTTAACCAGAATGAGAAATGCCTTCCTCTCTTCTGCTGGTTCTTTTCTTCATTTTTTAAAGAGCTGCCGGCTCACTTTATCTCTCATGGTCACTTCCAGTAAGTCAGTTGCTCTTTGTGCTCTCTCGCTCAAACAGTTCAAAGAGTTCAGAAGAAGCTCTTGCCAGCGGAAGAGACGGCGAAACAGAGAAACTCTTCAGCTTTTTTTTTTTTTACTAAAAGGGTAATCAGATTATAATAAAGATATGGTGGCCATGAAGGTCAAACACAAAAGAAAATCATAGACATAAATGGACATTTAAAGTTACAATTTAAATAAAGTTTTATTTTGTACATGAAGGGCTGAAGACTTTGCCAGCTACTCAGGGCAAGAGGCAGGAGACACCCTATATACTATTGCCATATACTGCGGTGCAATAAAAAGAAAGTGCAAGATGACACCATCTAAATCTAAAGATAAAGAATAAAGATCAAACTCAGAATTAAACAGCCTAATAGCACGAGGAATGAAAGAGTCCCTGAGAATACTAGTGTTGCATCATGGGAGGAGCATTCGTGCAATCCATCTACTTCTCTGCTCACTGACGACAGTGTTCAGAGGATGACTGTCATCATCCATGATGGACAGTAGTTTGTTCAATGATCTCCTCTCAGCAACTGTCACCAGTGAGTCCAGCTTCATGCCAACCACAGAGCCAGCCTTTCTGATCAACCTTTCCAACCTGTTGACACTCCTCTTGGACACATTTCCACCCCAACACACCACAGCATAGAACAGGACACTGGCCACCACAGACTGGTAGAACATGCAGAGGAGCTTCTTGCAGATATTCAATGATCGGAGCCTCCACAGAAAGTACAGTCTACTCTGAACTTTCTTATATACATGGTCTGTGTTGCAGGACCAGTCCCGTTGAATAAATCAAATTATTTCAAAACTAAACTAAAGTAAAACTAAAGGAAAATTAAACTAAACTAAAGGAAAACTATAAACAACCTTTCCTCTGAACCTGGACATCAGAGATCAGTTCTATCAAATTATCACAAACACACACAAATACACTTTAAATCAAAAATGAAAATGAAAATGGTGCCCTCTACCAAGTGAGCCACACAAGCAAGTAACTCTTCAAGAACGTCCATCCTTATTTATTGCGGCTACAAGGGTCGCCCTTTCCAGCGCCCCAAGATCGCATTCAGAGACGACGCTTCCCCATTACTTTTGCGTCACGTACGATTGGCCGAACTACAGAAACGTGATGTCATTGATGGGCTCTTCAAAAAACATCTCTAGATCGATCAGATTTGACAACACAAACCAAGATTATAAACAGAACGTATCAATGCAAATATAGTTGATCAGTGTGAAGACTTCTAGAAACATACAACATCAACACTGTTGATGATTATTTCCAAACTTTCCAAAAGAATAAATAATAATACTCGTTGCCAGCCTATAACAGTAAGTAATTTATATTTGTGGAGCGCTTTTCCAGACCAGGGTCACAAAGCGCTTAAACAATCAAAACAATAATCAATAAATTATATACTTAAAAGGTCAAGCCACCACCAAGACCAACACAGGAGTCTCAAGCAAAAATAATAACACTTATGTATGAATCTGAGTACTCAATCAACCTGTAATGGGTTTTTGGACAGTGGGAGGAAACCGTACTCCTCTAAATAACAAGACCAAATGCAGGTTGCAAACTTGCAACCTTTTTAACGTGAAGCTGTATTACTAATGACAATCATTCAGACCCCAATGAAGCCATTTCATCTATAAAAGATCGTCATTAAAACCCAGTTTTTAGAAACAAAAGTGACAAGTGTATCACAGTTTGTACTTGTGTGTTCATAACTATAATATGAACTCTTAAATCTGAACCTTTTCCCTCCAAGACATGTTCCAGACCATCCTTTTTTAGTCTGTACAAGTCTATTTAACACAAAAGCGCCTCCTATCATTTCTCTGGAAGTCATATTTCTCAAACATGGGTTTGACTCACCCTCACCACGTGCACACACCCCACATTAATTCAGCTACTTTAACTGTTGGTAATTAAAACGGCTATAAGAACCACATCCCATCCTCCTGGCAGGGGTTTGACAGACAAGACGGATGTCAGAAATCACAAGACCCGGGGAGGCGGAGGGTCGAAGACACATCCACCTGCAGAATAGTTTATTGAGCGATAAAGCTCGGAGCGTGAGAGAAACTCGTGGGTCAAACACGCTGAACTTCTTCTGGTTTGGCTGCTTGTGAAGAAAGACGTTTGGAGCGCATGAGTTTTTTTGTGAAATCAGAAAGTACACACAGATAGTAATACTTATGAAAAAATACTTTAGTCAGAAATGTCTCTAAATAAAACTAAATCTAACGTGGAATTATGTTTATTATGACATCAGCAGGTTAACATCCGCCAAGGAGCTCATGTCTTTGTCCAAGTTTAACTGTCTGTCTGTCAAAAGCATCTTTTTCAAACTCAAGGGCCAAGTATGGCGTGTTTAAAAAAAGATAAAGGACGTAAATGATGGAATACTTTCAGTAAACACATGTTAATGGGAAAATCTGACAAAGTTAAGATAGATTGAGCCTTGAAAAAAATAAATCATATTCAACCTTATACTATCTGTTGGAGACAGTGAAATGAACATTTAGTTTGGCCCTCAACCTGCTCAAAGAATTTGGCCCTTTGTGAGCTTTAGTTTGACACTCCTGCTCTGTACCAAAAAAAAACTACCAGAGTTTTGCTTTCTTTTTTAAACAGTCACAGAAAGTATGGATACAAGGATGGACAGAAGTTGCCTTTTTGGTGCTTTTAAGAAGGTTTTCAATTAATTGTGATTTACTTGTATGGCTTAATCTCCCGGCACAGAAAAAAGGGTGAATAAAAAAAAAAGAAGAAAATTTCACCTCACAGAACACAAAATACAATCGAATCACAAGAATAAATCAGTTTCCGAAAGAAGTGCAAAGCTAAAATGACTTTGGTGGCGTCGGTTTGAACAGATACATCATAAATCATGGGAGTTTATTTATTGATCTGTTTGTCTGCTGTGTTTTGATAAAGTCATGTGAAACTACCTCCTGACCAGAGGTGAGTTCAGTCTCTAAAACCATTCCTAAAACCTGCTGAATCAGCATGTTTAAAGTTTGAAACACAAAGTCAATTCCTGCTTGTCTGTCAGGATGAGAAGGGTTAATCTGACTGTTTCATGGATCTTAACTCTTCATCCCAGAGCTTCCTCTCACTCTCTCGCACTAAAACCTCCGGATTCTTCTCCTCCTCCCTCGTCGACGGTGGAATCCAAGGGGGCCGGGACCATTAGACGGCCGGTGTTTGCCGAGGCTGATCCGAGGGCTTTTCTTCTGTTGTGAGAACATCACCAGGTGTGTTTGTGAAGTCGCTACCCACTCACACACACACACAAACACAATCCGTCTTATCTGTGTGAACGTTCCATTGTGTTGCTGTCACAACTCTCCCATCCTGATGACCACACAGGCGTCCTCACAAACACTCCGGCCATCACTTAGCAGGACGCATCGAGGCTAATACTCGCTCACCTCTGCCCTCCAAAGAAGCACAATTGAAAGAACCAAAGCCGACAAACATTAACAAGAAGATATGGACTTAAGATAATAAATACAGCTCATCCCCGAGTGACACATTCCTCTAAAGTTCAGTGGTGCTGCACTCGCTCGGCTTGCTACAGTAGATACGAACGGGAATATCTGAGCCGAGTCATCACTCCCGGAGGAGGGTGATGACTCCACCGCGGCACGATCAGTCTCAAGAAGTGGACGTGTTCAAGTGTGAGATAAGATAACGTGAAGCAATCACTGAGAACAGCTTAGTAAACACTCTGATCAGATAAATGTCATTAATAATAATAATGTTCTGGCAGAGAAAAAGACACACGTGCCGGTGCATAGTAGTGCAACTGAGATATTTTATTGATCTTTAAAAACTACAATTAAAGTAATTGTGTTTTCTTCCCCACATTTGATTTAGTATAATGAAGTATACAATTATGTAAGGATACAAATCACTTGAATAAAGATTCAAAACACGTTAAAAAAATAATAATAATGGTGAAACAATTCAAGTTAAATCTGAATTCCACACTGATTTAATTCTATCTGAATTCAACTGATTTAATTGTGGACCGTCTGCTCCACATTGGACAAGAAGCATAACCTGTAAATGGAAAACCTTCCTGTACTGTACTTGTTAGCTTTACTGGTTCACCAGCAAACACACAATCATTTCCTTCTGAGGCATCAAGCCAGAGTGAAACTTAGTAGAATTTGTTTTCTATTTGATTTCATATATGTATTCATCAAGAATCTTTTCACTATATTAAAGAATCAATGAATTCAATCAAGAAATCAATGAATTATTTTAGACCATAATTAATAATGGCATTTTATTGCGACTATTGATAGCTTCATTATCTGTCAAAATAAGGACATATCCGAAAACACTGTTGGAGAAACGATACTTATCGAGGAATCCATGATCACGACAACCCAGGCGTTAACAGCAGGTGACATAACATGTCTTTAAAATTCTTTATGTTGAGTCATAAGACTATACATGTCATCATTTGTCTTTTTTCCCACCTTTTTCTTGGCACCACCCAATAACAGAAAGGATGTGAGCAGAATACTTTTATTATTCATCTCCCACCTGTGTGACCATTAAAACCAGAAGCCAATACTAACCCAACGATAGTTAAATCACAAAGGGGTGAGTAAAGCAAATGTTCACCTGTAAATCCCAATTCCAAGATTTTCCAGTCGAAACAATCCCATGCTAGACAAACAACATGAAGTCATCGGTGTTCCTCTGGGCTGCCCTGTGATTTAATTATGGTCTGATGTGTTATTGTTATTGGCAAGAAATTGTCAATGAGGTTTCGAGTGTGAGCTTGTGACACACACCGACGAAACACACGTCACTATGGAAGAACGTTACAGATATGAAAAACATTGTGTCACAATGACCCAGTTGCTGTTTATCATAATATTCGAGCTAGTTACTGTTGTCCTTATTGTCAACCTTAACAGTCAGAGTGCGGTTTCTTAATTTGACTTCATACCGAACCTTTTAAAACGAATGGCCTGGGGACCATTTGCGGCCCTTTGACAGAGTTCATGCTCCTGCAGTCTTTGTATGAAACGTTTGTTCAACCAGAGAATGTAAAACACAGAGTAAATACGCTAATTCCTAAATACGGAAATAGTCTTTTTTCTGTCTGTCCATAAAAACTTCTCAATTTAGAACTGGTTGAAGATATAGAAGCTTTTATTTAAGGTGTCTTTGTAACGTAACTCTGGGTATATGATTGGTCCCATTTGGCTCCTGCTAGCTAAATCCCTGGTAAACAAGGTCCTTTTTGAAAAAGGTTTAGACACCCCAGGAATTCTGGTGAATTATATATTGATTCCTTTAGTAAATAATCCAGTACATCCAACTCATGAGATAAAAATATTTTAATCCAGTTCAGAAACTGGCTAAATTGATCTTGGACCCTTATTGTATCATCAGTATGTGTCTGTTTGTTAGAAAATGTTCTTAAGCCCCGCCCACTGGAAACACTTTTCTGGAGATGAAATTGTGTTTACCATAACCACGCCCACTCTGCTGTGATTGGTCAAGCATCAGCAATCCTGGAAGTCTTGGTCAAGGGACTTGTTGTATAAACAAAGCGGGGAGTGATTACGGCTGGTTGGAGGAAGAGTGAAGACCATTATTACATCACAATGGACTCCGCTCTTGTAACCCTTCCTTCGCCAAGATTTCAAATGGGGGAGAACTTTAGTAATTTAAGTAATTACTTCAAAACATGGTCATGATGAGGGACTTACTGCATCTTGGAGAGGGAGACTTTAACATCTGAACCATGGAGTAAAACAGGAAAGTTGGAGTTTCACATTAGTTGCTCTTTAAATATATTTTAGTGGGTCATATAAGTCTATGGAAATGTGGAAATTATCTATAAACGTCTGTTTTCATTGGCACAAATGGTTAGAGAGTTACTTTTTTATTTATTAAACACAATGTTTTATGAGTCATAAGATACAGACCAGTAGAATCTAGAGGAGTTTTAAGTGTACTCGAGTACGTGAAGTCAAGCACGCTGTGTCAGCACTATTTCCAGGAGTATTTACTCCCCCCACATCAAAAGGGCCGTACCCATAGTATGCAACAAGGGCTCCAAATGGACTATAAACCTCTTTATTCATAAACTGGCACTGTAAACTCCAGCGACACACCCAGAAGACTTCTGAAAGGGCTGCGTTGATTGTTAACCATCTGTGGATGAATGCTCCATGTAAATCAGTGTATGTTGTTGAAACATGTTTATACTGCATTCCAGGAGAGGAGCGGAAAAGAACCGGGCGGATTCAAAGTCGAAGGCACTTAAAACTGCACTTTACCGAAAGCACGGAACGCAGACTTCTTTTAATATTTATCATGATATTTAAGTGATTCATCCCCCTGAATGGCGGGGTAATAACACACCCACTTCCCCTCGCAGCGGAGACGTGCAGACTAAACGGTAATCACAGCGTGAGACATTCGGCTGCCTCCAAACTACAATTAACAACGTCCATGTCACCACACAATTATCGGGCCGCTCACATGCTAAACTGCCCTGAGCCCCGGTCTGGTGTGTTTACAGACGACGCGAGCAGGAGAATACATCACGGGCTTTCATGTTTGGAAGGGTGAAAGTAATGAGTCACGCTCATGCAGGTTTGTTACTGTTGTGATTCGGCCTGATTGATGGGGGCAGGTACTAACAGTCACCGGCGTTGTGGCTCTCGGGCCATGGGAGGGTTCCACATGGAAAAACACAGATGTCAACAAGAACTTGTTCCAGTGGATTTTTTTTTTTTTTTTTATCAGCCGCAAGTAGTACAATTTTGTAAGATAAAGCCTTATCTGTCTTTGTTGCATTGATTAATAAATGATTAACCTTATGTTAACAAAAATGTAATACCAATAGAACATATGGATACTACATTTGTACAGAGATAGTTAAAAATAGAACACTGGGGATGAATAAAAAAACAGTTCCTTTTATTGGCATTTCTTCCATAATCTGAAAACTAGTTAAACTAGGTTAGTTAGATACAAAAACTGCAAACAGCAAATAAATGACTGAAACTTAAATAGATGAAAGACGATTGACATTTTGATCCATATTTGTTCTGTTATACAGGAATAAGAGGACACAAATTAAAAAAACACATTTAATTAAATCATTTAATAATAGTAATAATAATAATAATGAAAAACTAAGAAATGATTTTAGAATACTGACTTAAATCAACGCTAAATAAATAACCCAAATATGATATGCCAGTGGATTTAATTTTGTCCAACCGCAGAAAAGTCATGCATGTATCAACATAATCCTCGAGAGGAACGTGAAGTTATGACACAGGTTCGACAAGCAAATAATTAAAATAAATAAAAAATGAACAGGTAGACTCGAGATTTTGAATCCTATTTTCCTCATATTAACGATTGTGTTATCTCAGATTCAAGGTGACCCGAAGGCCCGAATGAAATAAATGTGTTTGTGGTATCCCTTGTGTTGCCTATGGGTCAAGGTGAACAACCTCTCTGGCTTCCAGAAATACATAGGCAGAGGTGGAGGTTGTTTCTCTAAATTGTTTAGGTGTAGGTTTGACTTCTCTCTGCATCAGTGTTTCATTTATTGTAAAAAAAAAGAAGTCACGTTAGCGAGGTTAAGCCTGCTAGTCGCGGCTAATATCTCATGACAAAACAAATAGTATTAATTTAACAACAATTAGCAAAAATAGCAGTGACTACGGAAGTATGGAATACAGTAGAATGCTAGCTAAAGCCAAAAACATACCAAAACACATGAATTGTATATGCTGGAAGCAGCTGGTACAAGAATACTGTAGCACTAGCCACAGCTAATATCTAAACATCGAGACAAACTAACATCTGTAATCAGTTTAATACCGTAAGAATCATCTGCAGGAGCTTCATTTAAATTTAAATACTATTTCCGTATTTAATTCCTAAATACTGAAAAAGTTGTTTTCTGTTTGTCCACAAAAAGTTCTCAGTTCTCTGTCTCCACTATATGAAGAAAACTTAGATAATAAATTATTTTTGTGTGGATCGCAGCAAGAACATATCACCCATGAACACAAACGCACCTTAGAGTGTTCGCTGTCCAGAAAGTTTATTTACGACTCCTAAAAGACAGAAAAAGTATCTTTTTAACACTTAAACAGCACATGCTAAGTCCGGGTGGTGTATTTTATGGACACAGAGAATAACGATCAACATAAAAAAACTTCAAAAAGACATTGAAAAAAGTGTCATAAGAGGCGACACAGCTCGTGTAAACACATGTTGAGTTAATAAATAACATCAATGCGATCAACACCTCGACCCACTTACGCAACCGATGTATGAAAACACAACAAGAGATTTGTTGGCTACTTACTCATTATGGTAATCTACACCCCTTAGCCCGTGGCCTCTGTTGGGTCAGAGGTCATGGTCACCTGCAGGAGCTGGAAGAGATTGCTCAGGGGCCACCGTGGGGGATCTCTGACCTGCTGACAGGAGAAAGTGAAGAAACATTATCAGCTGTCACAGGTCGTCTCCGGACACACATGACACACGCTGGGAACATTTTCGCTGCAACTTTAACTTTGGAGGTTGTTGCTGGAACACCCCACCGAGAAGACATCTGTGGTATTTGGATGCAAAAATAGATTCTTGATAAGTATACAATATTGTCAAGTAAAATAAAACTAAAATATGAATTAGCCGTTTGGTAAAAGTGACAGATTTCACGTGAATTAGGTGACTTAGTGAATTGATGTATTTTTTCGTTTGTTGCGCTTTGTCTCTGGTATTTTATCGAGTTAATCCAATACATTAACAACTTTACTGATACTAAACAGTCAGAGAAGTGATGTTTGTGAAAGTCCAGCTGATTGGACCAGCCAACCACAAGTTAGAAAATGAACAAATGGGCATTTTAGTTAGAGCGCTAACATGGAACTGCTAGCTGTCAATCAAAACAGCTGAAGATGCTTAAATAAAGCAATGAAATGTTTTAAGATTTAAAGCAAGACAGTCAACATGGACTGATGTGTCGGTGCATACATTTGAATTATGAAGTCATGAGTTAAAAGCGATTTATTACAAATGCACTATGTTTACTTTCATCTTTCATTTCGTAACTGGATGATAAAATAGAAACCAATCCTATCACAGCAACATGACACGAGAGGAAAACGGTGACCCTTGTTTGTTTGTGTGAGTTCTCCGGTGGATTTGCATTAGTTCTATTTTTCCGGGGACAAAAATAACTCCACGGCCGCTAGACCTGGCTGCCTCGAATACCCGTGAAGTGATGGGATGGACGACAGGAAATCTTTTAAATGTAATGCATTCTAACCACACTAGATTGACTAGAGACTCTTGATCTTATCCATCGAGGAGTTTGTCACTTTGGTCACCTTGATGATGGTGATTAAACACTACAAGAATCTGCTTCACAGAATATTTCATTTGTTTTATTTCTGTCAGTGAGAGTACTGTGTGTGTACGCACACCACAAGTGTTGGTCAGAAAAGATCTCCATAAATTGAATTGACAGAGATTACGGATGACAAATGTGTATAACAAAGGGTTTAATCAAAATGTAAATGTTGGTCATTTATCCACTGAAAATGAACAGTTCTTATATTTATCAAACAAAATACTAATTCTATATTTAAAACAATTTGATCACTATTTAGCAGGGACCCTATTATCGTTTGCAGCTTCTTTATTTAATATCTCAATATCGCAACCAGAAGTTTATGAATCTGTCAGATCAATAAAATTATTTGTTTTATCGAACTCATGTCAGAAAATGGGGTTTGTTAGTCATCATTATAAAGTAGAAACACACTTAATTGTGGGACCAAATCTTACAGACATTAAAAATATTTCCCCCAGTATTTAAAGATAAATAAATGAAATACCCATTAAAAGATTAAAAATCAATATTTTAAAGTCAAGTAGGAAATTATGAGGTTAGGAGACAGAAGTCAAAATTATGAGGGTAAAAACCAAATATTAGATGATGAAAAGTTAGAATTATACACGTTACCAAGTGTGTTGTTGTCATCACATTGTGTCCACAACTTCGAAAATTCCTTATTTATTTGTATTTCACAAGCTTTTTGTGTGTTAAATGTCTATTTTACCTCATTTGTCTATTATTATTTGCACTTTTCTTTTGTTGGTAAGGTTATAATGGGCCAATGGGAAAAGTAATTGTTGACATGTACTACTTGTTTAAATAATAAAATCAAAATACAAACCAGCCAAAATATAACCAGTGTGGCTAAAGGCGTGTGTGTGTGTATTTGTGTGTCCACGACTCTTCCTTCAGGTGTCTAGCTTGTCTTTGTTAACACTTCACGTTCCGCTGAGACTGGATCCGCAGACGTGTAGTGAAACCCAACACCGGCTCGCCCTCGGATTTCTTTACGAGGTGCAGTGTCACACTAGGTGGGCCGCGCGCTGGGGAGTCTGCACTCATGCACAGACGAGGCAACGCCACTTAAAACTTACCAAAAGAAATTAGGGGTCTGTGTTTTTTTTTTTTTCTGGAGCTTTTAATACCGTGGATGTAAATCAAAGAGAGAGCGTCGAGAGAGGGGGAAGTGGATCAGTCAGCGCCGACCCCTCGCTCTATGGGGAAGGTTATTTATGGGAACAGGGTTAGAGATCAAGTTAGGGTTACCGGGAGGTTGATTTCTGGTGTTGACAAAAAAATTGGACATCTTCGATGAGAAAAATCGCTTCTTTTTCCTAAAAATTGTCTACAGAGCTGAAGGAAGGAAAAAATAAATCTGAATCCAATTTCCTCATTTAAAGCCGTCAGACGTCTAGTAAAGACACACGTTCTCATCAAACAGACACTTCCATTCGCTATAAAACTCAACGCTATTGTATCCAACCCTCCACTGACTCAGTTCATGTGTTTGCCAGACACTTAACGACAAATGACCTCATGTTCTCTGGTGGTTTGTCGGCCGTAAATCCCAACAAGCTGCTAACTGTCTTATCTGCTGTGTATATTGGCCGGCTCCACTTCGCTTTTAATGAGAACACAGACACCCTTTTTGGGTTTTGTGTGGTCCTCTTAAGAGACTTTATGATATAACACTGAGATCCATAAACACCAGGGACCCACTGGCTGTGCCACAACTGGGAGGATGTGCTAATGGTCTTGTGCAAACACAGTGACATATACTGACCGTCGGATGAAAGGAGCGGTCAGAGTCGCCCTCCAGATGAAATGTCAGCCATCGATAAGGTGTCCTAATAAGATGACGTGTATGTGCGACATCACGACTGTTATCCCTGACCAGCTTTAGAGTTTGAAAGCTTTTTCAAAAAGACAAATCTGTTTTCTGTCTACTAAGGTTTAACCTCAAGTATTGAAAAGTAGGTGCATATAAACTCAAACATAGCAAGTAAAGAATTAAAAAGAAAGAATAAAAATAATGACTAGTCAAATAATCAAGCACATTTTCTGTGATTAATTGATTATGTGTGATTATTTTAGCCAATGGTCCCCAGACATTATCGTATTACTTAAGCCTACATTACGTTTTTGAAGTTCAATTTTTTGGTTAACAAGTATGAACAGCACATGAACATAGTTTGGAACAAAAATATTCCTTTATCTTAAAAGGGAACTATTTTTTGGGCTATATTTTCCCCCAAAAATCAACAGTGTGCCTTATAAACCTGTGCACGTTAATGTTAATTCTAGTGATACCTAGTGATCAATTTTATGTGGTAAGGCGTATTAGTATTACTCCTGACTACAGAGAATAATACTGTAAAGCGTTCAATGCACCTTATTATATTACGCCTGATAATTTGGTGCATCTTATAGTCAGAAGGATATAGTATCTGTATTTAAACATTATTATCGTACTAGGGTTGATTTAAGATGAGAACATTTAGACTTGAGGATTTCATTTGTGTCATGTTCAATTCTTTACAAAAGAATGTTCAGAAAGTATCCAAGTACTTTATATGGAATCACCCATTCAGATTTTACACAAATAAATACATAAAATAATACCAAAAAATACCAAAAAGTTACAAAGGCTGTTTTTAAATCAATCAAAATGCTAGGGAAAATGTTCAGCTGTCACCAACTTGGGAAAACGATGTCACAACACGATTTGGAGCTAATAATCCATGTCTTCTCCTTTGGACTATTTTAACAGTTTATTTTTCTGTCTAAACAAGAAGGATCTGTCTCGTCTGCAGTTAATACAAAACTCTGCAGAGAGAATTCTGACCTGCTCTAGTAGAAGAACTCACATTTCCCTGATCCTTAAAGCTCTTCACTGGCTGCCAGTTTCTTTCAGAATTCTGGTTCTTACTTTCAGATCTATTCATGGTCAGGCTCCTCATTACATCAGTGATCTGATCCAGTCTACCGTTTCCTTCAAGACCTTTTTATTTGTGAAGGCTTTTTCCTAATTTTCTGGGACTCCTGTGTTTGTCTTATGTGTTTAGTTTTTAAATTTCTATGCATTTGTATTGCTTGATTGTTCGTGCGCCTTGTGACCCTGGTCTAGAAAGGCGGTTTACAAATAACTGTTACTTACTAACTAACTTATTTTCAGATCACTATTAACTATAAAATATTTGGTTAGGAAAGTCTAAATATTTGGCGCACACACTAAGACAAAAAAAAGAGGGAAAGCAAGATAAGAATTTACACGAAGAGAACTCCCCCTCTTTGGTGCTCGAATATACATCAATCGCCTTTACATCCTCTGGCCACAGAAGCAACCGCAGCATTGACAGTTTCTTGGCTTCCACGTGTCCACGAGCACGAGACTAACTGGCCACAGTGGCTCGCTGTGGCTCGGGTCCAAGCGCTCTGGGAGCCGATCCAAGCAAGTTCGTAATAATTGTTTGTGAGCTGAATATATTGGCGGAACTGCCGGAGTTCAGCAAACAGGCTTGTATAAAAAGTCAACACCTGTAGCGTCCCACACATGTGGTCGTCATGTGGCGCGCATCTTATTTACAGCTTCATTAAATTTGCTCGCATGTATGAGTGATGGGAAAATGTATGGTGGAGCACCTAAAGGCGAGGTCTGCTGTGTGTTAATCCCGGCTGACGCTGCAGGAGATTTGGGGCCGATTTATCCTTAATTGACCTCCCTGGCAGTTGAAGGTTCTGTTCCGATTCCTAGCTGGGAACACTTCGCACTACTGTGGTTTGGGATCTGTAAAATTTAATTTTTAACTGATATAAATGGGTCGGCTAATCCCATAATGCCATGAGAAAAAATGCTACACTGCTTAATTTGACCTGACAACTGGGAATATTTCCCTGAATGTGTTTAGCAAAAAATGGAAAGAACATACCTAAAAAACATCACTTAGTCCATGGCGATACAATACTATGAAGATATTTTGCCCGTGACAAAGATAATTTTCTCTGTTCATTCCTGTCAGCCATCCTATTGGTTCACACCCAGAAGAAATCAAGCAATGCCTGGATATAGACCCTGAAATTCCAGTGCTGTGTACCAGTTCAACTTTGGTCCCATGCTGGTAAATATCCTTGTATTCTTGTTTCATTGTTACCTTTTTTCTTTTAAAACGTTTTTCTAGCGATTGAACTTGATATTTTTTTCTGAGGTACTTTTGTACTTTTAGGCTAGTTGTCGATACTCCTGTTCTACTCGCAGTTCGGCGACTCAATTTTCTCCTTATTGTTTGTCTGCGGTTAGTGTTATTGAATAAATTCACTTTACACTTTTTGTGCAAGTCTCTCTGCACTACCCACAAACAAAACTTCACTTGATATAAAACATATACAACGATTCTGCAAATGTCAATGTGGTCCAATACATTTCGTTCAATTTAATATAAAGTGTCACAACAAAGTTATCCCAAGATACTTTACAGTTTAAATAAGTATATATTGAAAATGAGAAAAACAGATCCCAGAAAATGAGTAAATTACATTTTGTCAATGACGAGAAAAAAACTTCCTTCCTGGGGGGGTAGACAGATGGATCAAGTAAAGGATGACGGAGGACACAGTGAGAGAAAAGAGGAGAATATATCGTCGGACAGCAGTCTGAAAATAATCCCAACCATAGATCAACATGGGAGGGAGTAGAAAATGAGTGTAATTTGGATTTTAAGTTTCCCTTTAAGCTACCATAAGTTCAGTTCAAGGATCATAAATACTGACATTATTTTGACGCAATTATAATTTAAGATCTTCTACAATTCGGAAAGCCCATGCAGTTGTGTGTATCTGGTCACTCCAAAAACAGGATGTACAAAGTACCGCTGTCATTAACGGTAGTATTTAAATACAAGTCACTGGGGAATGGGCTTGTAAAACAACAACAAAAAAACTTTGAAGAGTTATTAGCCGCTAACCATCCCTAGCCTCTGGGCCACTTCTTCAACTTGAGTTTGAAGTTCATCCTAGCATGGAAGTAACAGATTTTTCATGTTGATGACTGAAACTCCAGCTTCTTTGAAGATGACCCACATTCTACACATGGCTGAGGGCACAGCGGGGGACAGGGCCACTTTCTGACCCTGGACTACTCTGACCCGCAGTTGACCCTGCACTGGAGTAAGACAAGACCACCCCCCAGTGCTCAACGGTGACCAAAACCCTGACCATGAGGTTGTCCATAAGGGAGGTGGTCCAGGAAGAAACACATGCTAAGATCTTCTTATTACAAGTATGGGTCAAACAACATGCTGCGTTCAGGGTTTCAGTCATTTTCTCTTCGGTAAACCCACGGATCTTCTTATGGTTTTTGACAAAAACTGTAAAGATCTGATGTGGAAAATAATAATTGGAGCATTTAGACAATACATAATGCAAAGTCAGGTGCACGGTGAGGTAGTGGTTGGCCTGCAGCAACAAACCCATTTGACTTAAGTAAAGTTGGAAATATTTCCTATTTTTATTTAAATCAAAACCTCAAACAGGCCCATATTTTAGGTCGCTCTGCTCCATGCAGGTTCTGGTGTTATTGTTTTTTTTAAATCTCTGTGTGTCCTGCTGTGACACCTCTTTCCCTAAGTAGCTGGGACAGAGTACAGCCCTCGAAGATCCTTATAAGGGAATATATGTTAGAGAAGGTTATTTTTCTAGCTCACGTAAACCATGAGCGCATCAAGCCATCGGCTTACGAACATGGCTGACGTGGTTGCTTTCATCACTGTACAACAATCCCACAAAACAATCACATAGAATTATTTTAAATTGATTTAGACATCTTTTGGCATGTTCTCCAGACCGGATTACATTTTCTGGAATTCCCACCAGAATGACCAAAAAATGTGTGTGAAATGGAATTTGGGTTGTGGTTTCCTATGACACACTCCGCAAACAGTAAATCCCACAGAGAGCTCAGCATAGAGGGTACACCACAAACAAAACATTTTGAATAATCCTTATAACAAAAAGTCTACAAGCAATCTGATTCTTTATTCTTAAAAAAAAATATCAAGGTCGCACTGATGTTGATGTACATTTCTTAATAATACAATATTACTTAAGTAGTTTAACATTAATTTGTACTCCATATTTTTTGCAATAATGGATACATTTAGAGAAAAAAAACACAATCAAAGGAATGTCAGACTTTTCAGAAAGAAAATGCCATGTCTATGGATTAAAAAGAAGAAGAAGATGGCACTATTTAGGACAAATTGTAGTAAAAAAAACAAAAAGCAACACATATTACAGTCTCTCATTTCTGTTTTAGTCTCAATGTCTTGGATCCATTCCCCCCCCCCCCCAAATATAAACATTGAACATATATTTAAAATATGGTCATGACAGTGATTTGCGGTGTGAACACTCGATTCACATCAAACATCACCCGGTAACACCTCTCGTGGACGCTCTCTCACACATACACACATACACAACTAAACCCCCAAAGTATAGTGAAGAACAGTCTGTTACTACTGAAAAAATGGAGCCCCAAAATAATCAGAATCAGGATTCTTTTTATTGCCATTTTCAGAGCATAATCACCAATTAGGAATTTATTTTTGTATCGTGTGTGCAACTTTAAACATGAAATAGACAATCTCAAGCATAAATATAAGTGCATTTCCAAAGAGACAAATGAATAAAAATAGATATATTACTCTAGAATTTATCTTTTTAATTTAAATAGAGTTTAGTTATTAATCTAATCATAAAAAAGAACGACAAAAGCTCTGCTCTCGAGTGGTTTAAAAGTTCCAACTGGATCAGAAGATTCACTCCCTATTTTGAAATGATTCCCTGAACAATTGTGAAGAATTTTTATGAATCCCTGATGTCTGGACATCATGCCGATCATCAGATCTCTGGATTCTTTTATGTGACAAATGGCAACAAACACCCCATAAAAGTCTGAGGAGACACAGAACATTGTTGCTCTTGAGAAGAAGCCAGCCGCAGTAATGTCAGTGCAACCCATCAAACTCAGGCAGAGGTTTTTCAGCCATCGCTTCGGCCCTCTTTGTCTCCCGGATCTCACAAGATTTCTTCAAGGTCAATATTTACCCTCGGTGAGGAGGTATAGCGTCAGATCTGTACAGTCACCCCCTACCGATGACACATGAGAGACACGCTATATGAGGATGAAACCGCTCTTACGTCCACACATTCATGTTTTTATTCTTAAAAGATGTGAGGGAGTCATCAGACGATGACGGTTATAACAATGCATGACACGCTGGCCGCGTTACATTGTTTTTTAAACAATACTTTGTTAACTTTAGGGCATACAAACTAAATATTTATTCACGTGACACCAGAGAAAATACATTTGTTGTCTCTTAAATATCACAGTTTGGAGGTTTAACCTGGTTAAATGTTTGCGCAATATGTATATATATATTATATATATATATATATATATACAGTATGCTTGCTGAAGTACCTGCATGTTACCCTGGGATTTTTACAATATAGAAAAAGCTGAGACTATTATTTCAAATTAAAAATGCAAAGGCAAATTGTAACGGTTTATATATAAATAAAGTGTGTATAAAATAAAATAATTCAATTTTTATTTACAATCAACATCTTAATATTCAAAATGTTTTTTTGTTCATTTCTGTGTTGCAATTAAACTTCAGGCCGCTAGATGGCAGCGGTCTTTAATTCCGTCGCAGCTGGAGGAACAATGAAATCCCGCGTTGACTGAGGACGAGGGGATACAGTCGACTTCAGCAGTTTTTAAACCTGATGTTTGGTCATATTTTGGTTTCAGAACAAATTAAAGCAGTCCCGACTTTATCAAGAGTCATGTGGTCAATAAATTGAGTAACACAAAAAGTCAAGTAGTCGGACAATAATAAAAATATATCTTCCTACAGTATCGCAATATATCGTAATCTTCACCCTGTATTGTGAAACGTATCATATCGTCAGATTCTTGCCAATTGCTTGTGTACAAGCTAGCAAAAGGGGAGAAGGTACATTAACTATTATACAAATAATATAAGGTACTGCCACTGTAACATAATTGTTAGAAAATAGAATCAGTACATTTAAATAGTATTAACATTATTGCATGCTAGATGGTTTGTTAGCATCATTAGCAATTTTGTCTTGTATTAAACTCTAAATAACCATTTTTTTTCCCCAACTAAATAATTTAATGGGAATAAAAGATAATAAAGTTTTGACAATATGTGTTTCTTTTACAACTGAGGGGTTACTTTTTTTTTTTGTTCAGGCTATTACGATGTAAAAATAGAAGGTCCACCCACAAAGATACCAAAATTATATAAAAGTAGCCTTTTATTTACACAAAATAGGATGAGGTGTGAGAAGGAAGTGAACAAACTGCACAGGGGAGGAAAAAGGAAGCAGCCGTGTGTCTGGGTGCGTGTTTGGTTATGGTTGCCTGCACCTCTAAACATGCGTGTAGGGGCCAGGTTGGGATTTTGCGAAGCGCTGTGTATACAAAAAGGGCCACTTTTTTTTTTTTATGTCACCTGGAGAAAACTACGTGCCAGAACTCGCTCGCGGTGCAGACAGATGACAGGCCTGACAACATTGCGGACATTCGTTTTGTGTATGTCTGTGTTTTTCTAGCGTGTGCGTGATTTGTGAATGCATAAGGCGAAGCGGGGCCTCCAGAGACAGATTTCTACACTTGATTAGTTTCCTTTCTCAGACCCACATCCTCTTGTGGCACAAACTGGAAAAGTGAGACATTCACAAGTACACTCCATTAGTCTAATTTATAGCTGACATAACTAACTGGAAATCTTTGCCATATGTAACAACGCCTTCACACGGTTAATCTGAAAGTCATTTGTGAAATATATAACCTTTATACCTCGCTCATCAATAGCATCAATAGCATCAGGCCGAGGTTTTCAGGGGCTTCATCCACGTACTTTCTTTTTACCATTATAAAAAAGAGACTGACAACAGGACACAACAACTGGCAGAGACACAACAATTTTCACCTTAAATTATTTTATTTATCACTCGCATGAAATGAGATAAACACAAAGAACATTGAGATCTCCAGTCATCCGGATTAAAAATCAACATGAAGTGATCCTTGTTTACTAGTCTAAATACAACTTCTTAGTAATTGGGTAAGAGTTCTGTTAAGTATTTATAAAGATGGCAAACAACACATGTAACATTATGCAACACGTAATCTGCTTTTAGTACTTTACATAGAAGCAAACTTCAGAATAAGTATACAACTACCACTAAACACAATTTGGTGACACTTGCCCAAAGTTGCATCTAAAAGTATATACTGTATGTAAGTCTACACTATCTCTTTGTGTGGCTCTGGTGTTAAATGGAAGTCAAAATGGCGGATCTGAGAGGCAGAATTTGGCCTTTTATATAATGAGGAAGTAGGAAAAAGCAAAAAAAGATTTCGATTCCGGCATCTCTGGAGATATCAGATACTTCATTCCCTTTGCTTCTTCCTGTTTGTGTTTTCCCCTCTTTGCACTATCACTATAAACAGTAGGTTCCCATTGATTAGTTAAATTATTTTAACTTAAGCAATGTCGCTGGAAAAGTATCCATGCCTACTTAAAACTAAAACCTTACATTTAAATCAACTTTAAATATCTAATGAAGGGTTTGTCAAATCTCATGGCATCAGGAGTCTGAGTGAACCTTGTCTTCGGCAGGCTGAATTACAATTGTGTAACGAAATGGTGAACTTCATACGCTTATACAAGTCAAGCCAACTTTTTATAAAAATTGAAAATTAAAAAAAAAAGGAATATAATTGAAAGAGTGTGTGCCGATAGCGAGATGAGTGTTTATAACTAGCCGTTTTTTAACAGAGCTGTTAAATGTTATTTTAATGATGTAAAAGTATTTTTTGGGCTGGTTGTGTACTGTGTACGTGACTTCTAGTCGTTTTGCAGCAAGCCTCAAGTGGACACTCGATGAATTGCGTCTTCTTGCAGTTCATCATTGGGTTCAACTTTTTGAAACCGGATGTTGGGTTTTGATATGAAAAAAAAAACATTCATAAAATGTATTTATAGTTGTACCAACAAAACTCTTTAGAACCAATATTAACTAGAAGGGAAAGGATGTGGAATAATAAACGTGTAAATTCAAAATGAAAACACACCGCTTGACATACAAAGTGGGAAAAAACTCCCATACTGATGTAAATGTTCTTTCAGCCAACACTTACATTGCTCTCCTTCTCTGCTTCTTTTCACTTGCTTGTAGTGTAGCAAGTCAATATTGACCCTCAGTCAGGGGGCACCGTTTCAGATCTGATCTAATTCGCTATGTCCCGTAAAACATTGGCCCCTCACCACAGCGGACATGTTCGGGTGAGTTAGAAGAGCAGCTGAATGCTGGCTATGTCATGTGGGAGTTTGCATCGAGTAGTCGCTGAAGGCTGTGGCCATAAGGTGAAAGCGTTTAGTGGACAAAAGGAGAGTCAGAGCGCTTGAGGGGGCAGACTAGAGGAAGAGAGAGGGGCTTCTGAAGCTCTGCAGGAGTTTGGGAACCACTGAACCTTGCTATACCCCCTCATCCGTCCTCTTCTCAGACCCTTCTCCGTCAATGTGAGGAAAGCCTTCTGGCATGCCGCAATACGTTTCCCAAGAGCTTTAACATGCGGCCCATTAACCCTCCCCGAAACATCCTGCGCTCTTATTACCCTGTCGGCTGCGGTGGCTTTCAAGGAAATAGACAAATATTGAGCCGAGGAAAGGAAAACATTTTAGCGTCTTTTAGGATGTTCTAAATGAGGATGAGGGCGCTAAGGTTTGACACGAGGAAGCAGCGTCGCAGTTGATAATCAATCAAATTCAATCCATTTAGTGGCATAAACGTCTCACAAAGATGAGCAGTCCTGCAGATTATTCAAAAGTTTAAACAAGTATAATGGTTATTTTTTATTTCCAATGCTGTATTTCTTAATAATGCACCATATTAATCACAAAATAATGGGGTTGTTTAGATTCTGAGAAGTATACCAACTGTCTATGAAAGTCAGATTTTTTTTATTCACGATATGTGTTAACATGTTTTATATTACAAATACTGTAGATATTCCCTTTAACCCTTGTGTTATCTCAGGGTCAAGTTGACCCAGTCGCCAAAAACGAACTTCCATTAAAACATATGCAGTGGTCACCTTGACCCAAAGGCAACACAAAGGACTGATATATGGACTTGTTAGACATATTGAAACGTTTGGATTTTCGCAAGATTTCAAAGACAAAATGAAACTTATACCGTTTTAATTGGCGGTTAAAAAAAGGCAACACATGATGTAGATGGAGAATTTGAAAAATGTTAAGTCACAAAATGCGGAAATGCAGAATAACCCCTTGAGGTTTTGGCTGGGGGGTCGTTCTAAAAGTTGAGGTGTCCAGTGACAAAGCTTAAACAACTGACAGGTATAAGACAAAAAAAAGTCGGTGGACGGACGGACGGATAGAACAACTAAGTCCTGGAATTAAATGGTACAATATCAAATATCTAACAATGAAAGTCGAATCTAAGGTCACAAACGGACACAACGATTTTCTCATGTTAAATACTTTGGATTAACTCTGGCTTTGGCTCTAATTTCTTTTCATATACGATTGGAATTCTGTCTGCTACTTTCTCATGTGGCCCTACAAGATAACCGCCCCCCACCCCTGAAACAGACTTCGGTGGACTGACTTCCAAACAAAGGACGTTTAATAACTAAAGGATGTGTCAGGAAATGGACAGCCGGAAGAAGTATGGTCAGAAGAAAGGGAGGTAACAGGAGATCTTGGTGGGTGTAAAATGAACTATTTGTAATCTCCGGTTTCCCCTGTGACAGACCTCTGCTTGGCCATTTTTTCATTGGGTTCCTTCAATCAGCTAATGCTGCATTAGCCTTTTCTGGGTAAATCAGGCTTTCAGGCTCAAAAAGGGATTTCCAGATTAAAAAGAGGTTCTTTTAGTGCACCATTTTCCAAGTGATCAACCAGGAAAACACAAGAAACATTAGCATTCGCTTCAGAATGAAAATATCTCCTCGCTGACAAAAGGCCGGTTCTCTACGAACACACAAACACAATAAAGAGGCCAGCGTGAAGTGTGTTTTGTCTGAGTGGCCCCCAAAGCCAGGAGCCTTATCAGCCTCCTCATGTAAGGTTGCCCCGCGCGACACATCCCACCTGGAGCGAGGCAAGTGCCACATTAAGGAGATCAAAGCTGAGAAAAGTGGATAAAGCTCTCTCACTCTTTCCGTCTCTTTCATTTTTACTCACACGTGTTCATGCGAGATTTGCTGCCCTCGCTTTTATTCATTAACCATTTAAATGACAACGGAGACTAATTACGGAAGGTGTCGGTGTATGGATGTGGTTTCCCCCCCCCCGAAACACCCCACTCACACTTCATCCATGTGGCGTCTTAGGAGATGAAGACTAATGATCCAGGAGTATTTGGCTCTGGTTTCACCGCGCGGGGCCTAATTACTCCGATCTGTCATCACTTTCAACCGGACAGAAGTTTCTTTTCCAGCAGAACCAGGCTCTCCTCTACAGCGATTGATCGTCGCGCCGACCAGATGTCATCATGATCCGTCTTCGTGGGTGACTTGACAACGAAACAAAAATAGCACGATGATGACAAGGCAGCAACAGTTTGTTGAAACAAATCACTTTTCTTGCTTCATTTAGTGCAGTCAATGGACTAGTGAAGAAGTCCCCCCGAACCTTTTCTGCAACTCAGACTTGCTTAAGTTCAATATCCATGAGTTGTCTAAAGCATGGACACAAATGAATGGATTTCTGCATCTTGAGAGAAGATTTACCACACTTGCTGTTGCTGTATGGAAATTGACTTTCCAGCATGAAAAATCCTCTCTGGTAGGTATAAGTCTAGAGTATTAAGGCCTCCTGCTAATACTCTTACTTTAAGCGGAAAGACCAGACCTGGGCAAGTGTGACCCCCAGGCCACATGTAACCCTACATTTGTGGCCCTCAGCTATATTTATATATAATATATATTTATTTAATAGACAGATATAACTTTTTTAATACCTTGCTATGTTTATTTGGATATTTAAATAAAATGGTGGATCTATATTGTACAAAAAAGTACAATTTTCATCAGCTTGCGACATGCATGTTACTACCAGAAAAGATGCATCTGTGTATTGAATTATGGCCAAACTCAAATGTAAACGCACAACATGAAATGTTTTCGTTCATTTTCCACCACTACACCCTTATCAAGGAAGCCCATCCCAGCTACTTAGGGCAAGATGCAGGGGATGCCTGCAAAATAAATTTGCAGAAAAAACGAACTATTTTATTTCTTCTGGACCTCTTGCTATTAACAGCCATACATCTTTGTAACAGCCAAATATCTTCACATATATAGATCATTATTTTAAAATACCTTTGGAAAAAAGTCTACAAAGGAAATAATATACAATCAAATGGAATATTTAATTATTAATTAATAATGTTGTATTTTTAATGTCTCGAATTATACTACTATGTAACTCTTTCCTTATTTTTTTTTTTACTATATAAGAAGTTTACTAACATTCCTGATAGCTCTGTTCTTTCCAGCACGATATTTCACAACAGAAGCCGATCCCGCTTTTTTAAAATAAAGCCTTTAAAGTGTGTACAGAGAAATTAGCTGCCATTATTACAAGGATTAACAATGATCACTAGCCAGAGATCTCGACTTGTCGTTTGCATGTGAACTCATGTCTGGTTCATTGTACAGTAGCGTCATTCACCAGGTGCACCGGAGTTTGTTTGGGAGAGGAATGTACAGATGTATCTGTGTGTATTCTACACTATCAGCAAACACGCCGAGGGACTGTGATGCCTCAGTAAGGGAGGACACATCACTCGGAGCGGTGGAGAAATTAGGATTAGTTGTTCGAGTACCCGAATAAATATTAGTGTTTGATGTTTGAATGTGAATCATATTAGATATCAGGTTTGACGCAAGATATATTCGTCTGACTGTCTTTTCC
Organism: Callionymus lyra; assembly: GCF_982586985.1. Lineage (NCBI taxonomy): Eukaryota > Metazoa > Chordata > Actinopteri > Syngnathiformes > Callionymidae > Callionymus > Callionymus lyra. Next base: position 6,098,109 of record NC_141834.1, read on the forward strand.
TGTGAGTCACTTTAATCTCAGACATTCAAGGTATTAAGAAGGTTTACATAGAGTTCTCAAGTGGATCAGGGCTTTGTAGAAAAACGGTATGTGACCTTCTCTGAAAGTAGTTACTGGTAGCCTGTACTGGCCGACTCATTCCTGTTTGACACCGTCTAAACTTTTAATACAACTGAATATAAAGTTGTCCTTCTGTTCATGGCTAAAAAAAATAGATAAAGGCACCTCAATTTATGAAGCATCTTCTAAAAATGTCCATAATGGTTGACGTAAGGTACACTGATTGGTTGGCGGCGTTGCAGCTGAATGTTCAACATACTGTGGTACAGAACAATATTTTCCAAGTACACCTGAAAAAGGTTTTCAAAATATGTCTACATGTTTGAATTGAACCCATTATAAACTGTTATTAACTGTTATGACAGTTTATTACATTACGATAATACTCTAAAAGCATTTCTTGATTACTTTTGCGTAAACATACGTACATTGCTCTCCTGGCACAGATGCAAGGTCAATCGTTGCGTAGAATGACTGACAGAGGGATGGATAGGTCTTCGGGAAGATAGATGAATTGACAGTTAGACATATGTACAGGAAGACCGACCAGGGGTTGGATGTATAGAAAGACATACGGATGGGAGAATGGATTGATAGACAGTTGGACAGATGGATGGATAGATGAATAGACGTATGTATAAAAAGACAGACGAATGTATAGAAAGATGTACTTATGGATGGATGTATAGAAACAGGTTCTTATGGATGGATGGATAGAAAGACAGACAGATGTATAGGAAGACAGAAGGGCAGATGTATAGAAAGACAGACAGATGTATAGGAAGACAGAAGGGCAGATGTATAGAAAGACAGACAGATGTATAGAAAGACATACAGATGTATAGGAAGATAGAAGGGCAGATGTATAAAAAGACAGACAGATGTATAGAAAGACAGACAGATGTATAGGAAGACAGAAGGGCAGATGTATAGAAAGACAGACAGATGTATAGAAAGACATACAGATGTATAGAAAGAGATACTTATGGATGGATGTATAGAAAGACAGACAGATGTACGGAAAGACATACAGATGTATAGAAAGAGATACTTATGGATGGATGTATAGAAAGACAGACAGATGTATAGAAAGACAGACAGATGTATAGAAAGAGGACCTTATGGATGGATGTATAGAAAGACAGACAGATGTATAGAAAGAGGTATTTATGGATGGATGTATAGAAAGACGGACAGATGTATAGTAAGATGTACTTATGGATAGATGAATAGAAAGACAGACGGATGTATAGAAAGACAAACAGATGTATAGAAAGAGGTCCTTATGGATGGATGTATAGAAAGACAGCAGGGCAGCTATATAGAAAGACAGACAGACCGAACAATGTATAGAAAGAGAGATAGACCGACAGTAATATATATATTTAGAGAGAAGAACAGATGTATAAAATGAGAGACGGATAGACAGAAGAAAAAGGATAGACGGATGTATAGAAAGATAGAAAGACTGTCAGACCGATGATAAGTGGATGTATAGAGAGACGGAAGGATGGACTGAAAGGCAATAGAAATATAGAAATATTTTTTGATATGAGACAAAAACATGGGAGTCAAAAGTGAACCATGATTAAGCAGCAGGTTCCTGTTAACAGTAGTTCTCACCAACTCTTTTCTGATCAAGGAATGACCACAAATCTAACTTCAAATCTGACATTTTCCACTGAACGAACCATTTGAGATAAAAAATGTATTCGTAATTATCCTCTTCAATTCTGTTTGTGTTAGACTGAGTAATCTTTCAATAGCTCATGGAACAGTCAGGAGATCTCTGAAATAAAAAGGTCAAAAGAAGGTAATACAAAAAAACTTGTTTATAAATAGCAGCTGGCTGTGTCCAACCAACAGAACACCGAACAGAAATGTTTATGAGAGTATCTGCCTCTTCGTGTTTCACTGAGAGCGTAAGAGTGAACTTCCTGTTCATCTCTGTTCAAGAACTTAGCCAAAGTTTTCAAAATGTGTCTATTTCCAGACCAACTTATGGTTGCTGTAGATGCTCAAATATCCTGGGTTTCTGGCATGTACTTTGGAAAAACCAGAGGGAGCCATTCTTTCTGAACTTGATATGAAAAGGTCTTGTCAAAACTAATCTTGAGTGCATTTCAAACCACAAAAAGCAGAGATAACTTGGCTTATGTTCAGTTATTTACAGATACAAACGAACAAATCTGATATGATCTCGGACCAAATATGACGCGAGCGTCGGGAAATAACATAAACTCTGATGTTCCCAACGCTATCACTTTTACCATGGACTGAGTGCAGCCAATGTTTGAGGTTAATGTAGAACTCAGAGCTGAAAGTATCAACTCTCTCTTGTTACTGGCTTATTTTTTAACTTATGTTTTGTGTCATTGGGTTTTTTCAGTAGTTGTTTAAATAGTTACCATGAAAGGCCTTTAGAGAGTAAACCAGCAGGTAGTACTACTATAACATAAAAGTTTTTCTTGCACTTTATTTCAACCTTTATTCAAGGAGTCATTGCCAATAGCTGATGACAACTCCTGATCTATTATCCGAGTTGATATTTTGCACAGTCATGCACAGACTGATTCTTTCCTCAGTTCCAAGAACACACCTCTACTCAGACCAGCTCTAAGTATGACTGACTCTTTCTTTTGTTTCTTCAGGAGAATATTTTAGGAATTCATCAGCAGTTTGGAAGTGAGACCATTCATGTTTAAGGCAAATATATTGCTTTACAACTTGGAAGTTTCATAATAAATCCATTTAAATAGAGAGAAGATAAGATTATAAAAAAATTGACATTTTAAGCTACCTTTGGAACAACAATATGAAACATTTCGATCAAAAAAACATTATTTCTTTTCTGTAGTAATTTAATTGATTTGGTTCAATTATTGTTTTTACAATTTATGACTTTCATGATGAATAAATTGTAAAATAGAGATAATATTTTGTTTAATGATAAAAATAATAACGTTAATAAATGCTTTATTAAGGAATAAGAGCAACAATATTATTTTTTTGCCTCATTTTCAGTAAGAAAAAAAAATGTTGGTTGCTAATAATGATTTCTAATAAATGTTTGAATTTCTTAATTAACCAATGATTATTAAAAATAGGAAAATAATCAAATTAAAAGTTTATTCAGAAGTCGTTTTTTCCCAGTAGTTTTGCCTTTAAAACAACAATATCTATAATAATCACGTTTTTTTCTCCATATTTTCTGTTATGATTGGTTTAATTTTGAGCATTATTAACTCATTTTAAAGTACTCTAAAGATGCTTTTCACTATTCAACCCGTCACATGGTGCCCTGAGAGTAACTCTCAAAAAAGTTGATGACCCCGGCTTTACAAGGAAATTTTTCTTCTTAAAAACGTCTTTCTGGAGAGAAAAAAGCCCCACAGATATGAATAAGTAAAAAAAAAAAGATCTTGGGTCTTAAGAGGTTGTGCTTTGCTCTATGACGAGATCAGAATTGGGTATGAACTTCAAACTGCACTTGAAGCAGAGAACTCAACAAAAATGTCTGACTTTGTAATATTAAGCAATTAACTAATTAAACTGATCTTTACTAAGCTTGAAATCGATCATGCTGCAGTCACGAATGTTTCAAATCCGAGTCATCAATGGTAAGTGTCGGCTACAGCTCTGTGACAATTTAAGACGTCTGTCTCGACGAAGGAGCCGCCTCGCCTGCAATTAACACAAAACTCTGCAGCGAGAATTCTGACCCGCTCTAGAAGAAGAACTCACATTTCTCCGATCCTTAAAACTCTTCACTGGATGCCTGTTTCTTTCAGGATTACTTTTAAAATTCTGGTTCTTACTTTCAGATCTATTCATGGTCAGACACCTCCTTACATCAGTGATCTGATCCAGCCTTACACCCCAGCTCGGGCTCTGAGGTCTGTGGATCAGAATCTACTGATGGTTCCTGAACACGCTTCTGAACCAGAGGAGAGAAATCCTTTCAGGCTGTTGCTCCTAAGCTTTGGAACGATCTTCCTCTCCCTCTGTGTTTGATGATCTACTGACTCCTTCAAGAAACATCTTAAGACATTTTTAGTTGTGTAGCCTTTTTCCTGATTTTCTGGGACTCCTGTGTCTGTCTTATGTGTCTTGGCCTTTTAAAGCATGTATTTTATCTGTGTATTGTTTTTGATTGTTAGAGCGCTTTGTGACCCTGGTCTAGAAACAAGAAAAAATAAATACTTACTTACTAACGTCTGGACAAATATCAGAAGCTGAATCGGTGCGTTGAGCTTATTTGCTGCTGAAAACTTCTTTCACTTTCGCTGTCAAAAGACCGCACACCCGCCAACCCGGAGGAGGAGAGGAATGTGGGATGAAGCGAGGCAGCGCAGTAGTCATGCTTACTTTACTCTGTAGGTTAATTACCATACTGACAGACTGATTACTGTGAGTGACAGGGGGGGGTCTGGTAGTAGATCCCAGCTGTACTCCCTCACCTTCAACGACAGCATCCATGTGTGTGTGTGTGTGTGTGTGTGTGTGTGTGTGTGTGACACAAAGAGAATTAAACAAGGGAGTCATTGCTGAAATTTATCATGTTATTCTTGAAAAACTTTCTAGTGCATCTGCAGCGATGTCGGGGTGTATGAATGTATCGCATGTTTGTGTGTGCATTGCATGCGTGTGTATGTTGTGCATGTGTTTGTGGGCTGAACACCTGGAGCTTGAATAGAGCAATGTCTGTATATGTATGGTTTTCAGTTCACGGGTCGATGCAGAGGTCCGTCATGTCAGAGCAGCTTGAAACAACTATCAACAAACACACAATCGCATGCACACACACACACACTTTCCTGTCACCAGGTCTGTTGCAGATCAGTTTTAGTTTTGTGTGTGGCAAATGTTTAAATACTTGATCATCACATGCATATATAAAGTTATATATTAATACCAACTATTATTGCCTTGTTGGAAAGTCTATGAAGCTGGTCTTGGGTCAGTCCTGAGACCTCAAAATGCAAGTAATTGGTGAATTTTTTCTTTTGACTTTTTCAAATCTTACCTTTTATCCTAAACATATTCCATTGTTTAATGTACAGTATATTTGTTGTTTCACATATTTGCTGATTTATACATTCATCTTAAGACAAGTGCATGAAAAAATATGGAATAACAGCATTTTCTTTATATAATTAGTTTATAATACCTTTCATACTTTCAATTGCTGTCAATTTCGCAAATATTTTAGTCATCTAAATAATGTACAGTACTCTAAAAACATTGTACAATCATATTAGCAGACGTTTATAAATGATGGGATAGTAATATGTCAATCAAACCCAACTCTGCTCTGTAAAAGCGCCACAAGGAAAAGGTTAGCGCATTGATGTCGCTCAGGTTTAAAGGTTTAATTTTTTTCCACAGAGTGTTAAGTTCAATTTAAAAATAGATTCATGACAGTGAATAATTGCAAACACTCAGAACTCGACTGGTAAAGCCCCTCATGCACCAAGACTCATGCACACACAATTTAGACCCAAAATAATACTGACGCCACGTCACTCAGTCTGCAACAAAAACGAAAAAATTCTGCAAAATATTATTGACAGAACAAGACTCAGTATGACAACATTGAAAAATATTTAGCCACAAAATAAAACTTAAAGAATCTGATAAAATTAATATTTTAGGAAAAGAAAATACAACTAAAAATCAATAAACTTCTATAAGGTAAGGTAAGGTAAGGAAAAACTTTATTGATCCCTCAGGAGAAAACAATGTGCCACAAAATATTACCGACAAAACAAATGTAGTCTGATAAAATTTACAAAATGTTGCTGCAGAATAATACTGACGGTCTGCTACAATTAGGAAAAGAAAAAAAAAATACTGACATCATAACGATGACTAAAGCCCTATTCACATGGTGTTTTGTAAATGACCTCCTCTGCGTTATTTTAAGTGCATTCACCAGGATAAGTGTTGTCTGTAAAATGGTAATTTTTACTGACATTACCTAGAAATACAGATCTAAAAAGGAGCACAATTACTAAAGGAGAAAGTTAGTGTAACCAAGCCTTCTTTGTTTAGAGAAGATAAAGTGGATAACTGTTATTTTCTTTCGTTTCTCAACTTGTGCAGACACTCAACAGCGAGAGCGCCGCCTTGGACATAAATGTGGCCCAACATTATTCTTACAGAAGAGACACAGTCTGACACAGTAGTGTAACCGAGTGTATTCGTGTGGGAAACAACAAGGCTGGAACTTAGTTTGTAGCTGTGCAGCATGCACGTCTTCTTTACTTTCGTCATGTGGAACTACCCCCCCAACAACAACAAACTCGATCTACTTCCTTTTAACCCCTTCAAAATAGAACAGTGGAAGTAAATATTAATACCGAAAAAAGGCGAGTGCCTAGAAGTCCGTTAAAGTGGCATATATGCCGCATTCAGAATTAAAAACACAGACATTTGGATTCACACGGGATAAGTATAATCACCGGCTATGTTTGGAGAATTACAGTCTGTCATTTGCGGCAAAATTATTACATTAAAGATCACAGACATAGGCTGCATAAGACAACTAAGGGACCAGTCGGTTCTGAAGAACTAAAAGTATAATTGAGATGCCCAATCTGAATACAAATACTGTCGAACTGAATGTTTAGCTCTATCTTAATTTGTCTCAAGGTAAAGGTTGTTGATGTTTTTTTGTTTTTTTTCCGTTTGATATTGCTGTGTTTCTTATATCTACCTGATGGGTGACCTGAATAGGAGTAACTTGTTGAATGTATACTACATATTATGGATATGTCATCTATGATTGATGTGAATTGACAATAAAAAAGTTTAAAAAAAAAAGAAAAGATCACAGACATGGCGCATTAGCAATAAGATCAACATGTTTTGTTGTTAAAAATTCACAAAAAAATTCAGCAAAAGACTTGAATTAATCTTTGGGGAAATGTATCCACTGTTACCTAAAGATTCACATCCTACTAACTGTTGACATGTCAAAGAAATGACTGATTCTTAATCAAGTGCAAAATAACTTGCTTTTGTCTACAAAAACTCTTGTTGACCTTGTGTTGCTAATAATTGTACGTATATATTCCTGTGAATATCATAAACAAGCTAGCTTTAATTTAGCTCAATGCTAACGTCTAGAGTCCAGTCTATGGGCAGCTCTGCTTGGATAAGGAGAAAACAAAACAGCACTCCATCTGCTTACATTTGCATCAACACAGCTGTTTTGTATTTACTGTAGTTTGAAGCTAAATGTCGTACACAAACATGTTTAAATGTGGACATGTTTGGCAGGATTCGTGCATTTATATATAACACACAAAGCGACAACCAAAGCGTGAACACCCACAAGTGTTTATTCGAGTCTGCTCCATACATCGTGCTAATACGTGAGGCCCCTGCCCTCCGCAACCCCTACGACCTCATCGTCCGACATTACAAATCTCCAGGGCAGCGAGGCGAGGGATGAGCCGGGAGTGGAGGAAGAACGTGAAAGAAAAAGGAGGCTTTTTAAGTAGCTTAACCGTCTTTTTGTCTTCATCTGGGGGGGATCAAAGCTGCCTCCTGCTCCAACAGCTTTCTCTCAGAAGAGGGATTAGTAAGGAACTAACACGGTATCTTGCGCCGCAGCGAGGAGGGGGTACGATCCCATGCCAACACAGGTGGGTAGCTCACAAGCACATGAGGGTTAAATGACACCTCATTTGGAACTTCAGAGGCGGCGTTGGGTCAGCGAGTTGAGGGAAGACCCTTCTCGTCAAAAAGCAACGCTAAGAACCATTTATTAAATATACAAAGCAGTGATTCATGCTCACGTGATTCAGATAGAAGTATGTGTCTTAGCAAGAATCTGCAGATCAGTATCGCGATACAGGGGCAACGATATATTTTGCGATACATTGTGAAACTTAAGGAAAGCATATATTTGTAGTTCTGTCCGAGTACTTAACTCTGGTGTTGCAAAATGTACAGACCACATAACCCTTGAAGTCATAACCTTCGTCATTTGATTGGAAAACAAAATATGTCAAAACATCAGTTTTAAAAACTGCTGGAGTCGACTGTATCCTCTCGTCCCTAGTCATCGCAGGGATTTTATTGTTTAGCTTTAGTTGTAATGACTGAAGCACACTAGCGACTAGTTTAATTGCAATACAAAAAGTATCAAGAATATGCATGCTAATTCTAAACAATAATATATATATTTTTAATATATAAGAATTATCTTATTATACACACATTTTATTGAAATATAGACATGTATTTGCTTTGGCTAATTGGAAAAAAATGTCAATAAAGTTCTACCTAATAAAGTTCTACCTAATAGAACTAGGATAAAACAATTATTTATAAAGCTAAAAAGATACATTGCAATTTAATATGAATACCTTGTTGTTCAAATACAAATTGTTGTATTGATATTTTCTCACACCCCTAGAATCAGAAATACTTTATTTATCCCCAAGGGGAAATTGTTTACTTGATGATGATGCTCGGAGGACGAAATACAAAAGGACGACATCATCTTTGTCTTTAGGTCTATATTCGGGCACTGGAGGGCAAACACCAAAATAGAGCAGTGCAGCTGACAGCCGCACCTGACAGCCCCATCATCACACAGGTGACTCGTCGTTCAGGGGCGCAGCTCTGTTACACAAGACGACTTCTGACAAATGTGTGGGTCTCTGCGTGCCAACAGTGTGTACCATGGAAGCATGAGGTGTGGAGGGCACATTCATTAATAGTGCTGCTCAGGCATTGTGACATTTCCATGCCCCGTGGCGCTCGACACAGATGGTCTGCCAAAACTCAAGTTCTAACCTTGTCTGACCGTCCAGGGATCCCATCACACTGGGAATCATCAAAACAAACATTGAGGATATGCAGACAAAATATGTGTCATGGGACCCACACTGCATGGCAATAGGATGACCTGCTACCAGCACCAATAGAATTTAGAGATACTCAACAAGGACAAATTACTGACCACTGTACATCAACAGTGTCAATCTCTGCTGCTTTTTTAAAAAACTGGGTCATCTGACAATAGCAGCTCTGGTCATATTTCAGTTAAGTCAGACACAGACAGGTCATTATTGTACAGAAATGTGTAATTATTTCGGGAGAGAATTATCGCTGAAGGGATCAGCCAGTGACAGAACTACTTTTCAATTGTTAAGTACATTCATCTTGAAACCATGATAAACTATCAAGATATTTAAGAGGTGAGAGGCACATGTGGCACACATAAAACAAACATGGCATCTAGTGTGCTCAAGTGTCTTGATTTAAGACAGTGTGCTTCAATCCCGTCAAGAAATCTTGAACTCTAAGTACCGCCATTATACCCACTGAAACAAAAATAACTATGCAGGGCCATTTGTCATTTTACCCTTTATTAATGGGTGGACGGACAGACGGAAGGATAGATGAATTATGGATGGATGAATGTATCATAAATGGGTAGGAAGATAAATGGATAGATAGATAAATAGAAAGGTGGATAGATGGATGGATATGTGGATGGATACATAGATGGGTTGTTGGCAGATAGGTGGATGGGTGTATTGATGTTGGTATGGAAGGATAAAAAAAGGATGGCTGGATAAATTATAAATGGGTAGGTAGGTAAGCAGCATGGATGGATTATTGGTGGGTGGCTTGTTAGATGAATGGATAGGTGGATGGGTGAATTGATTGAAGGATGGATGGATGATTTATAAAAGGGTGGGTATGTGGGTAGGTAGGTAAGAAGGTAGGTAGATGTATGGATAGATCGATGGACAGCAAGGTGGACTGATATGTGGATGGACAGATGGGGGAATAAAAAGGTGGATGAATGGATGCATGGGTGGATTATTGGTAGGTGGGATGGATAGGTGGATAGGTGTATTGATGGAAGGATGGATGGATGAATTATAAATGGATGGATGAAATATGAATGGAAGATTAATAAATGGGTCGGTATGTGGCTAGGTAGGAAGGTGTATGTATAGATTGATGAATATATATGGATGAATGGATGGACAGATGGATGTTTGGATGGATTGATGGACATGTAAATAATGGATGGATAATTGGTGGGTAGGTAGGTGGATGGATAGGTGGATGGGGGTTGACTATGTTTACTTAATTGACCATTCGTTTTATGCATTGGTTTCTTGGGTAAGAACTCAGACTCGCGATAAATATTTTAACAAATCAGACATATGCATATAAACATAGAATACAGTTAATAATTAGCATGAGGTTGTTAAGAAATATGCAAATATAATATTGGGAATATCCATATCATTGTTTTATGCAGTATTAAAATATTATCCTCCTCATATAAGGTCACGCACACGGCTCAGGAACAGAGGAGAGAAATCTTTTCAGGCTGTTGCTCCTAAGCTTTGGAACAATCTTCCTCTCTCTTTGCGCTTGATGGAGTCTACTGACTCCTTTAAGAAACACCTTAAGACGTTTCTATTTGTTCAGGCTTTTCCTTGAATTTCTCGAACTCCTGTGTTGTTCTCAGTATTATCTTGATCTTTAAAGTATGTACTTTTTTGAGTATTGTTTTGATTGTTTAAGCGCTTTGTGACCCTGGTCTCGAAAAGCGCTATATAAATAAATATTACTTACTTACTTACTTACTATTATATATACATTATTATTGACACTTTTTTCAAACAAATATCAAACAATTTTGATAAGGCTTAAAATAAAATAAAGTACATTTGTATGTAATAGAATAAATTATATGCAGCTACGTAAAGAAACCATTAAAGACGAAAAGCAAAGAAACAGCCAGGCCTGCAGCTGCACAATGCTAATGTTTGATGCAGAGCCAAGCAAACGTCAATCTTGTCTTTGTCAATAAAGATGTGAGAAAACACTTAAAGCAAATTTACCTTTTAACACCAATGAAAGAAAATGCTTACATTACATCAATCATGGGAAATTGTTATTGCTTGGATCCTATTCAAGCCTGGTGAAATAAGATTCCTTTTTTTCCCCAAAGCAAACAAACGTTATAGCTGAGGAACCCTGATAAGTCAACGACACACATGCACACACAGAACGATAACAATGTTGTTTTGGGTTTCCCACTTCCAACCCTGACAGGTCACACACATTTTTCTCCCGAATTGACAAGCCGTTAAGCCGACATGTTCGGAGCTGTTTCACTTTTATACACAAACAACGTCCCACTGTCATCACGCCATCCTTCAAATGCCAACGGGCCCCTTTGAGAGTGTGTCGGCCATGTCGCCGCTTATCAGGACTCCTGGAGAGCAGGAACTCTTCTCAGTCATTTAGATTAGGGAACATTTACCAGCAAGACAAATGAAACCTACTTTCTTAAAGGTAATACTACTTACTTTACCTTCCTCCTCGGTTACATTATGATTACATTACACCATTAAAGACACACAGACACACCGATTGTGTTTTACAATTGCTGGTCCATCTCTCACCTTGTAAACCTGCCAGGCCGTGTCACAGCGCATTAGCAAGTGTTTTCTCACAGGTTATCACTCCCGCAGCTGTTTTTTCATGTTCCCCGGCTGTAATTTAAGCTACTCGCTGAAGATAATGGATTCAACAGGTTTTCTTTTTAACAACAGTCGCACCAGATGTGCCGGGCTGCCCCAGGATAGGGTGCTAAGTGTCACAACTTCATCTCATCTAAGGTGGTCCTCCACTTTCAGTCTCGTGAAGACTTCTTTTTTTTACCTTTCCTTGTCATGTTTGTCAAACAACCTGGATCCTCACCTGATCCGTTTATGTTCACTGCGTATTTCCCTCCATGCTAAATCGAAATACATTTCCCAGTTGGAATGTTTGGCAAGTTTCTTTATGGACAATAGTCATTTCTTTCTACAAGTAATTTTCTAGTCTTTTCCCAAAAACAATCCTCATGGGTTAAATTTGGATTCAGAAGAAGCATCCATCATTTATTGCATATAAATCCCCAGGTTGAAATGCTTTATAAACAATTGGAAAATAAACTCAAATGTTACTATGCAATTTACATGTAGCCAATTCGGCTTATGGTTAGCTTAGCAACTTTTGTGAAAGGCGTTTTACAAATAAAACTTAATTACTATTTGCTTATAATGCAAGCTAGCGATTGTTAGTATGTTCCACATTGTAGTCACAGCGTGAATATTTAATATTACAATACAGAAACATTTCTATGTATATAAACAATGCTATGCATTCAACCGAGGTCAAGTCACTGTCGTCTTGGAATCTACAACTTGTGGGTGGTCAGACTTTTCCAAATTTTGAACTCAGAAAGATCATTCCAGTTTTGTGTAACTCAGAAATGTCAAGTTTCGAGAACAACGGGTACGCACCTTGAATAAGAGTATATTTTGATCGACTTTAAAATATGCATTAAAATTAGCATGCCATCGAGCACGTTGCAGGATACCGTCTACCACAAATCACCTCTCTGATTAAAGAAAGATTAGAAAAAGTCAAAGACGGAAAAAAAGCCAGGACTAACAGAACAATCTAGCCATTCATCAATGGCAACCTTAGATCTAAACTAAATACTACGAAAAAAGAAAAACTCCCATATAATTATTAAGCAACAACTATTTTTTTAAATAAAAGTTCCACTTCTCCGTTACCAAAAACATGATCACAGTGACAGTAAAAACAAAAGACCAAAGTAATCTACCGTCTATAGTTTCTTTAAATCCGGTGTATTTGTTGGCTGCACTTCTGCACTCCAACCTACTTTCCCGTAAAATCCTAGACTGTAAACTCGATTTCCCAAATCTGTCAAATCAAATGTCCTCCTGAATGAAATTGGCAGAGACAAGCATAGGTCAGCCAGATGAGAAAGCAGGTTGTATTTTGATTTGATATTTTTTCCATGATACCAATGTATCATATCTCTGCTTTATTGAGCTCTAGAACTAGTTTCAGGATGTAGAGAAGCCGATTGCCTCATAGATTTACAGCTCTTAATGTCTTGGTGAGCCACAGTATGCAGTAAAACACTCCAAGAGCCCAGAAGTTAGTCTAAGCAACAAGAGGGAAAAGTACTGAGTCGAAAAAAAATTGAGTTATGCAGAGCTAAAACAAAGATAAGCATCAGTTAGGAATAATGGATAGTCATTTTCTAGGTTCATGAATCTTTAAGAACGAGGATGAGACATTCTCACAGCAATTTTTGGTAACTTTTCCCAGATGTTAGAGTCAACAAAGACAGGAGGGTGTGGACCATATAGGTGCAGTTGGAAATATAAGGAAATGAGGCGAGCAGCGGGAGATGGAGACTTGAGAAAGGTTAGACAGGAGGGGATTGGGATGTCACTGCCTTCAGGGTAATGTGGGGGGCCAGAGGTGAGGAAGATGAGGGTATTTTCCGTCCGGGTGGCGGGACCACAGGGAATGACAGTTATTAAGAGAAGCATCTGACAGGAAATAAATACAGTGTGGGCAGTCATGCCGAAGGGCAGTCAGCTAGACTTTAGATGCAAGACCCTGATGTACACGGGTCAAGAAAACGTCAAGCATTTGGAAATTATCTTTTATATCCAGAAGGTGAAAACTCCTGTTAATGCATTGCTACCATATTTAATAACCGCTGACTTAATTAAATGTAATCAAATGGCATTTTGTCCTCCAGCTAAAAAGGAAGTTTCAAGAGTGCAAATGAGATCATTCTCCAGACTGGAATGTTCCCGGGTATGTCCATATTTGTCGTGTTGATGAACGGACGGAGAAAGACAACAGAAAAACCCAAGCATCTCCACTTCTCAAAAGTCATTCATCCTGTCTTGTCAATCTTTATGGGACACCTGAGACGGAAAGAATGAATGGCATGAGGAACACAAAGGGAATGTATTGGGTTGACTTTGGTGATTCTCAAGCATATATGTCACTGTCAAGATTTTTCCAGTCCAATGATGGCCAGGTACAGACACAAGGAGCTGAAGCACTCAGGATACATTTCAGGCTCAACATGAAAGGGTTTTTGTCACTAGTCATCTCTTACTTACCAACTTTGTTTCTTACTAAGGTATAAAGAAGTAATTGGCCTATTAAAAGCCACTCATCAATAAGTAGCTATCGACTACTTTACATTATGCGGTATGTTTCTGACAGATTTCTGGTTTTGGTATTAGAAGAGGATGATAGTTTGTAACGTGTTGAGGCTTACAGTAGTTTCAGGTGTTTTAGATACATATTGCAATAGCTAACTAAAATAAAGCATACTACATTCCGACGGGACAACATCCCGAGAAAGAATGTCAGTTAAACATAGATAAACTCTTATGATGATCTATTAAAACATACGATTGTCGTATGCAAATAATACCACACCAACTGTGAATAATGGTTTTATAACAAGCTCCTCGGTAAATAAAAGCGTTCCTTAAATGCAATTATAACTGAAAGTAATACAAGTCAATGATAGATCATTAACCAAAGGTCAGAATTAAAATCTTTTAGTGCCAGTGTTGTAAATACATCATAGGATAAAAAGAAGGCACCCAAAAATGAAACTCCTTCCCAGTTTTGGGGATCAACGTGAATATTTGCCTTCCCACGTTTTTGGTACTGCCAACAAAGATGTGGTAAGTAATGGTCCAAATTATGGGAACACGGATAATCATTGTTTTTGGCCGATACAGATTGAATTCTTGTCCCAAAATGCAGACACTGATTTTCTCAAATTGTTTGTCTAGCAACAAAAGTCTCTTCTTTTTATTTATCACAGAACCTTATGAAATAACAACAATACAGAACAACAAACAACAAAACAGTGGTAAAAGTATTGGTAGCAATAGGATTCAGTGCAGTGACTTGAGTGCAAATGTCTCGTCAAATTTGTTGTGTTGTGTTGGTTTTTTTGTATGCATTACTTCCGATTTTACTTGACATTAGAAGTTTTCCACAGGGGCAAGTTTGAAGCATCATATCAAGAACAAGTGCTTGTAACTGTTTTTTGGGTCATTTATAAATTGTAATAAACAATTTAAGGAGAAATAACACAAAGTCATATCTATCCATCGATCATTATCTACGTATAGGAAAAGCATTCTGCCAGGAAATTGACTTTGGTTTGTCAATTGATCAGCCGACCAGGATGACGTCAGAAATGATCTCATCTGCCAATCGATTGGTGCAGCCCTCGTCCAAAAATACTCTTAAAGGTTAAAGTGTGGAAGATTTAGTTCAATTACATGTCATTTTAAATGCCATGTAACACCACATATATACATAATACATAACACTATACAACACAAAAGAAGAACATGTACCAGCTAATCAACATGAGCAACTGTGGAGAGGAAACATGTTTTTTTAAACCAAGCACAAACATCGAGCACAACCAGGCTCAGTGTGAAGAACCTTCTAATGTTAATGACGGGAGGTAGAAGAGGGACAGGGGGAGTGATAAGGAGATAAATAAGAGAGAATAATGTTGTTAATATTGTTTTACCAACAACAAACAAGTTCTAAAAATACCACTAGTGTATCATCCAGTAGGTCTAAAGATGATCTTTTTGTCTAATGTTGTCCTGCTTTAAATAATAACCTGTAGAATATGCTATCAACTTTATTGAGTTTGTAACACAAGCAGACACACTGCATCATGTGGACACATCAGTATCATGTCAAAACGAATATTATCATTCACGTGTTATTGAATGTAAGTGGCCACCTTGCTGCTAAGGAAAATATGTAATTCAATTTCCAGCAGGGCCCCAGTCCAACGCAAGAGACTTTTCTTGCAACTGATCCACAGGGATCCCCAGCTGGGACCTTAAGATCACAGCGACACAGACCTACTGCTGCGAGACACTCATACTGCTTGAGTTTGTGTGTATGAGGATGACAAAGATAATTTCACTTCCAATCCTTGAGGGCTGCTTTAAAAAAGCCGGCTCTTTAGAAACAGACCCTCAGGTCTCTTTAAACTTTTACCACATCCCAAACCTATTTAATTTGGATACAAGACAAATTCCTGAGGACATGTTTTAATAAGTGGACGGGGATGGATGTTATGGGGATTTTCATCAGAGTTCATTTCACCGCTGGGAGTCAGACGTGTTCTCCAGAATGAGGTAATAAAATCTTTTACTCCTGTGTGGACTTAAGATAACCCTGGATCTTAAGCATCCATTTGACTTTTACTTATCTAGCTGTGTAAACAAAATAAAAGTTTCACTCTGTTTTAACATCTGAAAAAGTAAAATACGAAAAACAATGCACCTTTACAAGATTAAAGCATCTATTTATTAGCAGGACTTATCTAGAAATGCAATCCTTAAGATCCCTTGAGATCTTCAGTTTGATTGGTTGTCAGTGTGATTGCAATCTGGCATAAGTCCCAAGAAAATGTTTTGGGTCAACTTTCTATTAAAAACATTATGCAGACAGACAAGAGGTTAACTGTGAATTTTTCAACTGTTAACACTTGGATTAAAAAGAAAAATCCTCTTGTTAAATTCTCAGCAGCAACAGAAGATATTAAAGACAGCTTGTCAGATATCGCAGTGGGACTGAAACACCCAAACAGCCAGTGCTTTCCAGATCGATTCCTCACAAAGGCCAACACTTGCTTTGGTTGTAGTTTTGTGGTTTTGAGATGAGCCTGACAACTGGTAACTACCAACAATTAGAACAAAATGTCAATTGGGGGTGGAGGTAGAGCTGGGTAAACAACTTCGGTTCTTTGGAGACACTGAACAAAAACGCTAGTAGTAAGATATGTTTCCTTCAACTGAGATAAATCTCTAAACTTAGAAAAAAAAAGTTTGTGTCTTCTCGTTTGGACTATTGTAACAGTCTATTTTCGTGCCTTAACAAGAAGGAGCTGTCTCGCCTGCAGTTAATACAAAACTCCAGCGAGAATTCTGACCGGCTATAGTAGAAGAACTCACATTTCCCCGATTCTTAAAACTCTTCCCTGGCTGCCAGTTTCTTTCAGGATCAATTTTAAAATTCTGGTTCTTACTTTCAGATCTATTCATGGTCAGGCTCCTCCTTACATCAGTGATCTGATCCAGCCTTACAACCCAGCTCGGGCTCTGAGGTCTGTGGATCAGAATCTACTGATGGTTCGTGAACACACTTCAGGAGCAGAGGAGAGAAATCCTTCCAGGCTGTTGCTCCTAAGGTTTGGGACTTTATTCCTCTCCCTCTGTGTTTGATAAGGTCTACCGACTTCTTCAAGAAACATCTTAAGACATTCTTATTTGTGTAGGCTTTTTCCTAATCTTCTGGGACTCCTGTGTTTGTCTTATATCTTGGCCTTCTAGATTTTTCAATTTTGAAGGTATTTTTATGTGTTTTGCTTCTGATTGTTCAAGCGCTTTGTGACCCTGGTCTAGAAAGGCGCTTTACAAATAACTATTACTTACTTACTTACTCACTATTGTCGAACATCAAAATATTCTTCATCGTTCGTTGGTGCCAAGTTTTGATAATGCTGCCGTTGACTGGCTGTAATGTTTACAGACAGGTTCATTTGCAGAGATCTAGATATCAGAGGGTTGGCATTAGCACTGTGAGTTAACAAGATTACTGGGACATTTGTCTTCGCAACATCCCCATGACACATAGATCTACTAAATCTTCATGTGATTACGAGCCGGCTAAAATGTCATGCGATATAGTTATAATAATATTAAATTATTATTACGAAGAGTGGCCTGCGGCCATCCTCCTCTCGCCAATCAAGTCCGACATCTTGATTCAGCACCGGACTACCCTTTGTCTGAGAGTACCAAATACTATATCTCGATATCAACAGGTAAATGTGAAACGTGCAGAGCCGGCTTAGTTAAAAAGGGATCATATTGGTGCTAACTTTTTATTCGACTAGTTAAACAGATAACTAATGTTTACTGTTGTTTTCTCTTCACATAGGCCTCTGAGCCTCATGTCAGGGGGTCAGTACCAGCCACTGTGAATCCATTGTGATGCTATCAGACTTAGCAACCAGGTACCTCTGCGTTCGAACCTCTACACCCTCAGATATAGTTTATTTTCTGCTGGGGGCAGCATCAGCCAGAATCAGCCTAGTTTCAAAGGACCCAGATATTCAATAGTTTTGTTCACGTTTGGTCATTTTATTTTATTAAAAACTTTTTTTTCAGCAAGATTGGACTGGAAATGTGTTGGAAATTTTACCCCCAAAAAACCCACTTAAGATGTGTTATGTCATATTTCTTTTTGTTAGAAAAATCGAAAACGTTTGTTAAATACCCAGCCCTAGGTAATGTTTATAATTGTTTTGTGGATTGTTGGCTTGCTTTCCTCAGATGAAAGATGGAATATTGGACCCTGTTTATATACTTGTTGTAGGAGACAGTGCTGTGCATATATACCAAATGTTCAGTGTTGTTTACAATGTTGTTTTGCCAAGTTTCCATAACCCAAAATAAAATACCAAAGACTCAAAATGGCACATGAATTCTTAAGCTAAGACAAGGCATTTACAGCACGCTCAACTTATTTTCCCCAATTATGGTGAAATTAGCCAAACTATAGCCACTCATGGGGACATATAGATAACTGACCACAAATACTGATAGAATTACTCACTGAGGCCCTGCTCAAATCGGCCATGAGACATCCGTCTACAGATATGTTTAACTATGTCTGTGGTGAGGCCAAAGTAGTAAACAGTAAAAAAAAAAAGACCAAATACAGGATAATCAAGATATTTGTGGTTTATGTTTTCCGGGTGTTCGTTTCACAACAAGGAAAGCACATGCTGTGTGCTAACAAAGGCACATATGAGAGTACCATATGTAAAGCCGTAACATAACAATTAGTGGGAAGGAGCTGAGAAAATATGTGCTCCAAATGAATGTCCATATTTGTTGTAATTGAAAAGTTATTTTCTTCAAGTTAAGTGGACGTTAAAACGTTGGAATAAGACGCGGTATGAGTTAATCAAGAGCCTTAAAAAATGCAGACTCGTTGGCATGTGAAGGACAATATATTATAACATTAACATATTTACATAATATATTGACTATTGTGTTGGAAAAATGTGTGTTTTTCATTAAATGTGGTTTTTACATCCAAAGATGGCTTGTTCTCTTAGGCATACAGGTTACTTTTTGACATTAGGAGTGTTAACAACACAGTATAAAGAATAAGCGGTTTTAAGTTTTGTCTTGTTATTGATTTTTGTGACACAATTTCCTGGCACAGCCAAGGTAGGATAGAGGGGGGGGGGGTCTTTTTTACAGATGATGTGATGATTTTGGCCCCCTCAGACCTTCATTCCTCATTAGGTGGATTCCCAGCTGAATGTAGAGTGGCCAGGATGAGAATCTTCTCCTTTTAATCTAAGACCATGGTCTCGAAAGATAATTCCCCAAGTGGAAGAATTTAAATGGGGTCATCTTGGGGTCTTGCACTCAAGGGAAAGTTGGAGCATGAGATCAACACGTGTATTGGTGCAGCGTCTCCAGTCATGGGGTCTCTGTATTGGTATGTTATGGTGAAAAAGGAGCTGAGTCGAGAGATAAAGCTTTCAATGTACGTGCTGCTCCATGTTCCTGCTCTTATCTATAATAAGGAACTTTGCGTTGTAAGTAAGTAAGTAATTTGTATTTATATAGCGCTTTTCTAGACCAGGGTCACAAAGCGCTTAAACAATCAAAACAACACT
This sequence comes from Callionymus lyra, assembly GCF_982586985.1. Lineage (NCBI taxonomy): Eukaryota > Metazoa > Chordata > Actinopteri > Syngnathiformes > Callionymidae > Callionymus > Callionymus lyra. The sequence continues at coordinate 6,117,805 of NC_141834.1, forward strand.
CAATAAAATATACACTTAAAAGGTCAAGATAACACATAGAAACAACACAGGAGTTCAAGAAAATCAAGGAAGCCGTGTGCGAGGAACCATCAGTAGATTCGGATCCACACACCTCAGAGCCCGAGCTGGGATGTAAGGCTGGATCAGATCAGTGATGTAAGGAGGAGCCTGACCATGAATAGATCTGAAAGTAAGAACCAGAATTTTAAAGTTGATCATGAAAGAAACTGGCAGCCAGTGAAGAGTTTTAAGGATCGGAGAAATGTGAGTTCTTCTACTTGAGCGGGTCAGAATTCTCGCTGCAGAGTTCTAAATTAACTGCATGCGAGACAGCTCCTTCTTGTTTAGACACAAAAACAAACTGTTACAATAGTCCAGATAAGAAGACACAAACGCATGGATTACAAGCTCCAGATCATGTTGTGACAACTATTTCCTAAGTTTAGAGATTTTCCTCTGTTGAAGGAAACAATTTCTGGTCAGTTTTCTGCAGTGTTGAACTAGAGACATGTCTTTGTCAAATACAACACCCAGGTTTCTTGGGCTCAGTTTGACAGACTGACCTAAGTCCCCCAAGTACTGACTCAACCCTGGAACCTTATCATCAGGAGCAATAACCAGAGTTTTAGTTTTGTCCACATTTAGCTGCAAAGTGTTTTCACTCAGCCATTGTTTGATTTCTAGCGAACAGTTTACTAAGCTGTTCAGCCTCCAGGGCTCAGTTAGAACAAAAGAGCAGTAGAGCTGGATGTCATCAGCAAAAATGTGGTAAGAAACATCAGGAAATCTCTGAATGATTTAACTCAGGGGAATCAAGTACAGCAAAAACAATAAAGGAGCCAGAACAGAACCTTGAGGGACTCCACACAACAGATCCGCTGATTCAGACCTCATTTGATTGGCAGATACACTGAAACTCTCGCCCAGGTGAGTTTGACAAGAACCACTGTAACACAGACCCAGACAGTCCCACTTCATCCCTCAGTCCTCTCAGCAGGATCTGGTAATCAACTGTGTCAAAGGCTGAGGACAGACCCAAGAGAACCGTAACAGTGTATTGACCCGAATCAGCCGACATCATGATGTCACTGGACACTTTCAGTAAAGCCGTCTCCGTAGAGTGATGTTTACGGAAGCCAGAACTGAAACTTCTCATGACTGTCGCTCTGATCCAGAAACACAGACAGCTGCTCAGCTCACAGGAAAGGGAGCTTAGAAATAGGCATGAAATGACTGAGGTCAGTCGGGTCTAAGCCTGGCTTTTTAAGCAAAGGCTCTGCAGTGGCATGTTTAAATACAATGGGAAAAACCCCACTGGAAAGGGAGAGGTTCACCATATTGGTAACCCAGGGGCCAATTACATCAAATACTTTGATAAAGAGCCTACAAGGAAGGACGTCGTCTTAGCAAGAGGAGGGTTTCATCTTGCTCACCAGTGCCGAAATATTACCCTGAGTTACAGCACTGAAGGAAGACCATGAGGAGGAGACGGGCTCAGTGACAGCAGGGGTTCCACACAATGGGGGAGAGTTTTTCTCTTTGATCAATTTAATTTTCTCAATGAAAAATCTCAAAAATGCATTGCTTGTCAGCTTCACAGAAGACAGGCTTGATTTAAGGAGCAGGAGGCACAGGAGAATTGATCACGTCAAACAACACTTTGGGGTTTTTCTTATTTGCTGCTACCGGTTCCCTGATCTAATCAGATCTGGCAGTTTCCACCATCTCATTGTATGAAGACATCAGATCCCTGAGGTGAAGTCTGTGCACCTCAAGTTTAGTGGAGTTCCAGAGACGCTCATTCTTTCGACAAAGTCTCTTCAGACTCAGGAGATCTTCATTTGTCCAAGGGCACCGTTTTTTTTAATGGATTTTCAAGTTCGATTTAACAGGTGCCACTTGATCCAGTATTAAAAAACAATTATGAGGGAAACATTGAATCAAACTGTCCACGTTTAGGCAGTCAAAGGAAAAGGGGTTAAACATAGCAGGAAAACTGTCTGCAGTATCGGCTGAGATAACACGCCTCTGAACCTAATTTTCAAAGGCTTAGGTTCAGCGATGAGGTCCAGGTTAAACAAGACAAGAGAATGATCACACAGATGGACATCATGTACAGATACAGAAATGTCCAGGCCAAGAGTAAAACCTAAGTTTAAAATGTGGCCTTTTTGATGAGTGGGTTCAGAAACATGTTGCTCAAAATTAAAGGCTTCTGTTAAAGTTAAAAGTTCTTTAGCAGAGGAAGATGTGACGCCATCAACGCGAAGATTAAAGTCTCCAAGAATAAGAAGAGATTCCATTTGAATAATGGAAGATAAAAAGTCACTAAAGTCTTTCAAGAACACCGCCGCAGGACCAGGCGGACCAGGCGGACGGTAGATTGACACACAATAGAAAGGTCTTGTAGAACCAACCAAGATCATCGGAGACTCAAAGGAAGTGAATTCCTGTGTCTTGAATCACTTGCAAGAACAACTCTCTCTAAAAACAAGAGCCGAACCGCTCCCACGACCAGAAAGACAAGGGTTCCTCAGGACAGCGCTCCCTACTGTACAGAGTTTGTTTAGATGAATAAACTCTTCCTCTCTCTGCCAAGTCTCGGACAGGCACAATAAATCCAAGTTTTCTGTTGCGAAGAGATCATTGAGAGAAAATGATTTATTAGTAATGGCGCGAACATTCACACTCACAATCAGAGGAACATCGATGACGTCCGATGGCGTCCAGGTTCTTCCGAGCGATCGCGATTGCGCGTCTCATCCTGACCTGTACTCCAGATCGCCTTCTCGATCGCTCGTGGAAAATGCCCAGTACCCGAGAGATCAACCGATATTCCACAGAGTCCTTGTTGATGCGAAGCGATGGAGGAAACAGACTCGCAGGACGTTGGCAACTGTCGCGAGTGAAGGTCTCCATCGACTCTCTGATGTTGAAAAGAGCATAACGATCGCGTGATGCTTGAGACATATCTTTAGTGATATGAGCATAATATCAAGACAAGTTGTTGTTAAAACGACTGTTTTGGCAATTATTGCAAAAGCTCACGTTCCTAACAGCCACTCAAAGGCTCAACTGAAGAGGAAGGGAAATGTTGTGAAAATGATCAGAAATAAAACCAGGACAAAATGGTGTCTCCGTGGATAAATGAGAAGTAGTGTTTTGTCTTAACAAGTTAATAGAACGATTAACTAGTTACGGTGTATATTCTGGTGTCCCTGAACGTCACACTTTCAATTTATCTTTATTTGACAAAGAAACAGAAAATGGTCATATAATCATTTAAACAAATTTCATGGCAAGAAAGATGAGGACGGAACAATCGTAGATTTCTGTGCAGACTTTGCCAGTCGACTTTCAAAAGGAAAATCTGCACATCAGTACCTTAAACACATCACTGCTACTGTGGACTGAAAAGACAGGAATGCTGCCCTGATGTTTTTTCTAGGGTTCAAAATTGGATGTCTGTGTCATGAACACTGAAGTGTACATTCTTATATGCCCACTTTAATGTAACAGTAATTCACTTTATCATATTTTATTCATCTCAAATCATTTATATGTATTTCATTGTATTTCCTAGCATACAGAAAATAACTTTTAAGTAGTTACATTTTGAAAAATGTGATCTATGAACTGAACTGGTTCATTTTAAAATTGGTAACCTAAACTTTGAACTAGTTCACATAGAAAGTAAACTTTCCCAAAAGTAACAGACAGATACAGGAGCAGTTACAGGGACTCGAACCCGGAGTTCAGGATCCAGAAGCCAGAGCTTTATCTATGAGCCATATGAGCTGGTTAAAAAAAAAGCAGCGGCTCCATATAGATAGAAGAAATAGCTTGGGCACGTTTTAAGGTTGCCTTCTAGACACCCCCCTTGAGAGATGTTTCTGTATTACAGTACGTCTTTCACTTGGCCTGGGTGTGCTTTGGTGATCTGCCAAAAGAGCGAGCAGCGGTATCTAGGGAGAGGAAAGTCAACGACCTGACCTGAAGATAGATGGATGGAGTTTCAGTTGATGTCCTGACACCAATGGTGAGATATTAGAGGGTGAGAAAATAAGGAATATCTTGTTGAACACTATGTGACCAAGCTAAAAATAATCTAACTGGCTTGATGAGTACAAAAACATCTTTAGAGGAAAATCCTCTATTTCTATTGTGGTGATCTGTCCTCACACACATCCAAAAATAAAACTAATGGCTCTCTGTAGAATAGAACAGATCATATGATCGTAGATAAGAGGACTTGCCGTCACTGGCTTCACAATAAAGCTGGCACATTGTTAATAAATAATATCAGTTAAGTAAAACTTTGGCAGATTTATGACTTTGGAATTCAAAAATAATCCACTGGCCTCACAATACAAGGCCCACTGGGGCTACGTGACAACTTACAAGTATTTTATTTCCTATTGGATTTTCAAAAAAAAGCCCTCTACAGAATTAAAAATGTGCTCAGAGAGCTGAGAGAGAAGTCATGAGGGCTGCTAATCTGCCAAAATTTAAGCTTCAGATGAGAACTTGTCAAAGAGTAGTTTCAGGAAGCTTAGTCCTGACTTTTTAGAAGAAGAAGTAGAAAAATACTGTACATCGCTTCATTTGCTTGCTATGGAGTCAGAAATATTTTGACAGAGTGCAACTCCACTGATGTTTGACTATCGCATTACTGGTGGCGTGCAGGTTCTCTACCTCCTGTCAGGGAATGCCCTGCTGCCCTGGGCTGAGCAGATATTACTTCAGGGAAAGGAATCTCAACGAACAAGCCGGGTAATACTGTCTCTGTCCTTAGAGACGCCTGTCTGCTCGCCGGATTTTGAACAGCAGCGCTCACGGCCCAGAGCTCTGACTTTAACATGATTTTCTGGACGATGACGGAGGCATGTCCTGCTTGTTAGTGTTGTGGTATAGATATATGTTTCTGGTTTACATTACTCTCGCATCCTAGGGTGTATCTTGCAACACATCTAACATGCATTCCCAATAATGGGAGCCATATTTTTGCTTCAGGGCGGGGGATTTCAAGATTATTTCAAACTAGAGAACTGTATAATCATCCTGGTAAACCAAGAAAGACGATATTTGTTTTGCAAGCCCTCATAAAGCCAACAGAAATCGCTACATCTTTGGGAAGTAAAATATATAAAGCACAAAATTACTGGTAATATCTAGAGTGGGTACAGAAAGTAACCAGACCCCTTCCATTGCAGGCATTCGCTAATATCATTGAAGTTCATTATGTTCCTCATTTATTTACACTCAGCACGTCATCTTGACAGGAAAAGAACAGAAATGTAGAAGTTTTTGTATTAAAAAAGGAAAATCTGAAATGTCACATGGTCACAAGTAATCAGACTCCTATGAAGAACCTCTCCAGTTATTTTCGGTTGGATGGAGAACATTAATGGAGAGCCATTTTCATATCTCTCCAGAGATGCTCGATTGGGATTAGGTCAGGGCTCTGGCTCGGCCACTCCTTTGTTATTTTAGCTGTGTGCTTACGGTCATTGTCTTGTTGGAAGGTGAATTTTTGGCCCAGTCTGAGGTCCTGAGCGCTCTGGAAAAGGTTTTTTTTCCAGGATATCGCTGTACTTGGCTGCATTCATCTTTCCTTCAATGGCAACCAGTCGCTTCACTATTGGGATAGTATTGGGCAGGTGATGGGCAGGGCCTGGTTTTCTCCACACATACCTCTTAGAATTGAGGCCAGAGGGTTCAATCTTGTTCTCATCGGACAAGAGAATCTTATTTCTCATCGTCTGGGAGTCCTTCACGTGTTTTTTGGCAAACTCTATGCAGGCTTTCATATGTCTTACACTGAGGAGAGACTTCCGTCGGGCCACTCTGCCATAAAGCCCCGATTGGTGGAGGAGCTGCAGTGATAGTTTACTTTTTGGGTACTTTCTCCCATCTCCTCACTGCATCTCTGGAGCTCTGCCACAGTGATCTTTGGGTTCTTCTCTCCCACTGTGCTCTTAGGAACCTTGAGTCCTGCTGAAATTCTTCTGTAACCTTGGCAAGATCTGTGCCACAATTCTGTCTGTGAGCTCTTCAGGCAGTTCCTTCGACCTCATAATTCTTATTTGCTCTGACATGCATTGTGAGCTTTAGGGTCTTATATAAACAGGTGTGTTTCATAATCAAGTCCAATCAGTTTCATTAAAAACAACTGGACTCCAATGAAGGAGTAGAACCATCTCAAGGAGGATCAGAAGAAATGACAACACGTGAGTTAAATATGAGTGTCACAGCAAAGGGTCTGAATACTTATGTATTCACCATGTGATATTTCAGTTTTCCTTTTTTAATACATTTGCAAACATTTCTACATTTCTGGGTTTTTTTTTTGTCAAGATGGGGTGCTGAGTGAACATTAACGAAGAAAAAATGAACTTAAATGATTTGGCTGCAATAAAAGAAAGAGTGAAAAATCGAAAGGAGTCTGATTACTTTCAGTACCCACTGTACAGGGAAGAATTATTAGGCAAATGAGTATTTTGACCACATCATGCTCTTTATGCATGTTGTCTTACTCCAAGTTGTATGGGCTCGAAAGCCTACTCCCAATTACGCATATCAGGTGATGTGCATCTCTGTAATGAGAAGGGGTGTGGTCTAATGACATCAACACCCTATATCAGGTGTGCATAATTATTAGGCAACTTCCTTTCCTTTGGCAAAATGGGTCAGAAGAGGGACTTGACAGGCTCCGAAAAGTCAAAAATAGTGAGATATCTTGCAGAGGGATGCAGCACTCTTAAAATTGCCAAGCTTCTGAAGCGTGATCATCGAACAATCAAGCGTTTCATTCAAAATAGTCAACAGGGTCGCAAAAAGCGTGTGGAAAAACCAAGGCGCAAAATAACTGCCCATGAACTGAGAAAAGTCAAGCATGCAGCTGCCAAGATGCCACTTGCCACCAGTTTTGCCATATTTCAGAGCTGCAACATCACTGGAGTGCCAAAAAGCACAAGGTGTGCAATACTCAGAGACATGGCCAAGGTAAGAAAGGCTGAAAAACGACCACCACTGAACAAGACACACAAGCTGAAACGTCTACTTGTAGACTGGGCCAAGAAATATCTCAAGACTGATTTTTCTAAGGTTTTATGGACTGATGAAATGAGAGTGAGTCTTGATGGGCCAGATGGATGGGCCCGTGGCTGGATCGGTAAAGGGCAGAGAGCTCCAGTCCGACTCAGACGCCAGCAAGGTGGAGGTGGGGTACTGGTATGGGCTGGTATCATCAAAGATGAGCTTGTGGGGCCTTTTCGGGTTGAGGATGGAGTCAAGCTCAACTCCCAGTCCTACTGCCAGTTTCTGGAAGACACCTTCTTCAAGCAGTGGTACAGGAAGAAGTCGGCATCCTTCAAGAAAAACATGATTTTCATGCAGGACAATGCTCCATCATTGCTGGCAAGAAAGGGTCTAAAAGAAGAAAAACTAATGACATGGCCTCCTTGTTCACCTGATCTGAACCCCATAGAGAACCTGTGGTCCCTCATCAAATGTCAGATTTACAAGGAGGGAAAACAGTACACCTCTCTGAACCGTGTCTGGGAGGCTGTGGTTGCTGCTGCACGCAATGTTGATCGTGAACAGATCAAAACACTGACAGAATCCATGGATGGCAGGCTTTTGAGTGTCCTTGCAAAGAAAGGTGGCTATATTGGTCGCTGATTTGTTTTTGTTTTATTTTTGAATGTCAGAAATGTATATTTGTGATTGTTGAACTGTTATATTGGTTTCCCTGGTGAAAATAAATCATTATAATGGGTATATATTTGTTTTTTGTTAAGTTGCCTAATAATTATGCACAGTAAAAGTCACCTGCACACACAGATATCTTCCTAAAATAGCTAAAACTAAAAAAGCCCTGCTCCAACTTCCAAAAATATTCACCTTTGATATTAATGAGTGTTTTGGGTTAATTAAGAGCATGGTTGTTGTTCAATAATAAAATTAATCCTCAAAAATACACCTTGCCTAATATTTCCGCACTCCCTGTATATCTGAAGGGTGGTTGTTTAAACATCTTTAAATACCTTTGCCAAATATGAGCAGTAAAGGTAAAGGTGATTTATCAATGTTATGATGTAAATGAGAATAAAAATATATGGATTGGATTAGGTATATTGGGATTAAAGCGTAGTTTACCCAAATCAAATTCTTGTTTTATGTGGACTAAGGGTTATGATTATTTTACTCTATTATAATACTATTACTCTTCTATGAGAAATCTGTATCTTTTTGTAGTTACCAGCAGAAATAAATGTCCATATCACGGTCAAGAATAGGCTCAATTTCTTCTTCCAAATAGACTTGTTAAAAAAAAATCTAAATACCACCATACTGCTCATCTGTTATGTCCCTCTTGTATTGATAGAATAAATTATAAACATTTCCGAAAAATAATTAAAAAAAAGTCTATATTTTAGGCATGTTTGTAGCGGAATCTCCTACCGGACAAGAGGGACATTACAGACAAGCAGTATGACACCATTCGAAAACTCTACATTTAAATGGGAAATTAGAAATAAAGAAAACTCAATAGAACTCATTTTCCTTTTTTTTTTTTAACAATGTAGTGTCATCGGACAACCAAAAATCTTTACAGTATTGAGTCGCAGAAAGTGTTTTCATGTAAAGTACTACTACTAGATAAAACCCTAAACTGACACAACAAGAGCCTTTATCTTGTTTTATAAACAAATGGTATGGTATGTGACAACGGTGCAACAGAGGTTCCACTGATATTGCAGTTCTGCAGTTATGACATTGGTAGAACAGTTTTGCTACTTTGATGAATAAAACTGTAAATAAGATCATCATTTTAAACTATTTAAAGGCATATTCAGTCACTATTCATCTGCTTCCAACTAAAATATGAACTAATGAGATTTTACAAGAACTACATACGAGTGCAAAACAACAGTTTGTGGTTGCAGTTGTTTTTAGAAATTTGGCATTGGAACAGCTTTATCCGATTTCTAACCCAGCGTGAACCCAAGAGAACGTTTCCTTTTGAACTTTGCAAGATATTGTCCTCAGATCAAATATCTGCAGATTTCCACAGGTTCAGTAAATAGAAGAGGCCTGGTATGTGATTGAATCCACAGAAGAGCAAAGGCAAACAAGAGATAAATCTCTTTAACGTCTAGCAGGTGGAGTTGCCGGTGAAGTGGAGGACCTCTGGCTTGGTCTCACGACTTTACTGTCTCGGCTACTATGCATGCTAGACTTGTAGCATGTGGTGTGAGAGAAGAACCATCATTCACAGCAGGAACATGACAAACATGTTCGTGATGTTGAATAACTTAGTTAAGATATACGAGTGTGTCAATATTAAACTCTGGAGAGGAGACTTTGCGTCTTTTATGTTTTATTTCTTTAAATTGGAAACACTTCCTGTTATTGGCCGTGAAGGGACTCCAGCCTTGAAATGATCCAGATGTGGCTGAGGTGCAACTAACGGACAAAGCCTTTGAGTGGATCATATCATGAAGGAGACGAGAGCCCCAAACCCAGTTGCTCTGTTCCCATCGCTTCTTCAGAAGAGAATCATTTGGGACAAATCTGGCCCATCGAGTCATTTTATGTGGCCCGCCTGACGGAGTTCTAATAGACTATTGTTCATGTTCATATTTTACAGAGAATTATGGATGTCAACAAAAATTCAGAGACTAAAAATAAAAGTAAACCAGAAGTTAAAGTGAGTGAGTAAGTAAGTAATGGTTATTTCTGTATTGGATACTCCAAGTAAGAGACAGTTTGGTCAATATAAAATGTGCTAAAAAAAAATGTTTACCCTTGTGATTAAGTTTGACACCCCTGATTTGTGACGTAGAGGTCATAGATGTCAATAAATTATTTTGTGGTGATATTCAAATTAATAAACTTGAATGATTTGCCCTATAGTAAATTGTTAAAATTTCCGATTTTCAACATAGAGAAATGTTAGCAACAGATTGTGGTAATTGTATAATTTTGTTTAAAATATAGATTCTGGTCACAGTAAAAGTTCTTTTTTTTTTAGGAAGGCAACATTACTTATCATATTTGAATGTGTGACTTGTGTGTGTGCCTGTATTGCTAACATTTTAAGGATCTGGATTAATGTTAAGTGGTTTGATATGATTTGAATTCTTTATTCCAAACCTGTGTAGGTCCATAAGAAAATAAACTTCAGACAATAAAACAAAACCAATGAGATTAGAGAAACAAAGATAGCTATAGTCATAACAATAATTAGTTTATATTATTAGTAATACGTTTTTTTTTTTTTTTAAATAATGAGTAATTAGCCAAATCCTTCTTGACTTTATTTGTATAATTTTTATAATTGTAATATGTTAAACCTGTAAATCGTATCAAATTAAATGAAAAAAATATCTTGGCTCTAATGCTGCATAATTAATCTCAAGATTATTTTTTATTTCTATGTATCAAAAATAAGTTAAATTTACATTGGATTCCTAGATTTTTTCCTCAGTTTAAACTCAGTGTTATCTCAGGGTCAATTTGACCCAGTGGCTAGAAAGCAAACGACCTTCCCGGCTTCCAGAATGTTGGAGGTCGTTCACCTTGACCAATAGACAACACAAGGGGTACCAGAAACACATTTGTTTTCGTGTCACCGTGACCCCGTATTAACACAAGGGTTAAAATAGTTTTTATGTAAAACGCTGCAGCTGCACAAGTAATATTCAATTCCATAATGAATTTAAAATCTTAATAAAATGTTAAAAAAAATTATTTCAACAATTGAGTAGCCAAAATATAACCATGGCAAATAAACAACCTTAACAGCTGCTATATAAACACAGATAAATTGGACTATAGTTGTGGAAGTAGTGAATATAAATCATTGTATTCAGAGATGATGTGAAGAAGACATTCAGATGCCATTGTATCACACTGACAGTGAGTGTCTATTATCAACAACATACTTTTAGCAGGAAGATAGACATGTTTGAAATAACGCCCTTCAAAAAAACTAATTCAATCACAGAAAAATAATCAATTACCTTGCTCAACCTTTCCTTTCTGAAGGGTCTGCTGTTCAGGTTCCCTCTGGCGATACTGCAGAGACCATTCTGGAATTGTAGCCTCCGCTCACTAGACGGCGAAGAAAAGACAAAAATGTATAAGAAATCAAAACGGTTGTCATGAATGATCTAGAGATGATACCACGGTCGGTCCAAATAGTACGACGACTTAATAAATAGTGACAACAAAAGCATGACATCAGACTAAACACATGGTATACATTTGATGCCGTAACATCTCGCCAAGTAATCCTGAATCAAATCCAGCTCGTCTTTTATCGTACAACTTGAAAATCCTGAAGGGTGCAGCTCCCGAAGGCTAACAGTAACAGACGTTGACATACGATCATGACTGAAGCCTGCTTGAACCCAAAAAAACGATGGTGTTAAACTAAGTTTTTTTTTTTTTTAAGTGATAAGCTGTGAATGAAGATGATGATGGAACCCTGCGTCCATATCTGGAGCAGCTGTGAGGTAAACGGCATGAAAGAGGAGTGATGAAATGTGCTGGACATGGGGGACCACAGTCTTTTGAAGCTTTTGTGATTGTTTTCCCTTTATGGAGCATAAGCAAAGACTGACAACAGAGGCATTCATCATCAGGAATAAAGGGCCTTAAAATCAGCTGAGAGGTTTGTGTGTCCCTGTGCTTCCTTTTCCTCTTTCATCCTCTTTTCCATGGAGGTCCCGCGTGAGCTCGCCGTGTTTGTGTTCGCCACAACAAAGTTACTGGATGGACGGGGGTCTTAGTTTGGAGGAATTCTTCAAACGAAGAGCAGAGATGTTCCATTAGCGCAGGGTTGAACATGAAAGGTGTCACACAGTTACAGTGACATTTCTTGAGAAAACTATTTTACTTTTAGACAGCCTTCGCAAAAGACTTTTCTTTGATTTAACACCTATAAAAATATTAAATGTATCAAATATTAAATTGGGGTCAAATCATATGATAAATTGTGATTAATCAATGAAAGTTATAGTTAGCTTTTGTAATATTTTAATTTAATTAAACATTAATCATTAATCTTTGAACTTACCTTTTTGTAAAAAAGAATGTTTTCTTGTGCTTTGGTTGTCATGGTGATACCAATGTACAGTCGTACCCTGAAGTTGACATTCATTGGTCTGTCGAAGCATACATGTGTTTATGGATGCGTTGATGTGTCAGCACTTTATATAGACTAGAATTATAATTTCCATTTGATTTGCCGAAATCATGGATTTCATTCAGCACGTTTTATTTTAACCCTTGTTTTATCTATGGGTCAAGGTGACCCGAAGCCCTGAAGACAAATGTGTTTGAAGTATCCCTTCTGTTGTTTCCGGGTCAAGCTGAACTCCCCTGGCTTCCATAAATACATATGCAGTGGTGGAGGTCGTTCACCTTGAACCGAAGACAACACCAGGGATACCACAACCACATTTGTTTTTGGGGCCTTTGGGTCACCTTGACTGTGACATAAGACAAGAGTTAATATTAGATTTTAAAATGATTATTTAGATCGGCTAACTTAACATTATAGTTAGTAAACCTTTAAATGTTCTTTATTTACATTAAATCGTTTAGCTATGATAAAGCTAAATCAAATCTGATAACACATTTGATATACTGTACTTACATACATACTGTACAACATACACTTCCATTTTGTCAGTTTGGAAGCATTAAATGCTTAAATGTGTTTTTTAAACCCCACACTTGTCAAAATGAACACTTTTTTTCGCAAATGATTAAACACCTTTCTTCTTATCTTTATGTGTGAACTTGAATATTTCCAAGAGTTATTACTTGTTCTAGAATCCACTTTGAGGCTGATTAAATATTTACAGTAGATACGCCGGATTTTTCCTTTGGCCAAGGTTGGACTTGGGTGGCGTCAACAGGATTCCATTTGGACTGCTAATGCTAATAAATAACTCCCAGGCCAGACGGCAATATAAGAAACGCATTGAGTTGACAAGGTTTTGTCTGATATCAGAAACATGTGCTGAGGTTTGGCAGCATCCTCGCGTCACAACAGCAGAAAAGGGGTGTGTCAAAATGAGTTATGCGTGGGAGACCAAAAACATTATTTTACCAGAAATAAGAGCAATCAATCAATGTTCTCAGTAGCTTTGATTAAAACAATTCTGGTAAAAATGGGTGAAACTATGAGTTACTCTTATCAACAGATGACTTCGAAACTGTAAACAGAAACCTTGTTATGAGTAGGAACTATCTGTCAAGATACTTTTGGAGGTACTTTTATTAACCTTTAGAAATCCTATTGCAATCATTGCCGTCTAAACAATCACCTACACCATTTTAAATTTAAATTGACTGGTTTTGTATGTTTTTTAAGTAAAGTGGTTTTCAGAGCAAGTCCAGGAAAAAATATAAAAATTGAAACCTTTGAAAAACACTTAAAAACACATTTTTTAAGTCTCTGAATTCTCAAAATCAACCTTAACTATTTTTAGTCTTTGTCAAAGTTCACTTCAGTCTCATGACAAAGATTCTTTCTTCAATGCTGATATTTGTATTTTCTTTAAAAATAAAACGTATTATTATTACAGTATCTCCCATTCTGGAATGACCTACTAAAATGAAACAATCATTTACTCTCTAGCCATTCATTGGAGATTGTCCGCAAACACACTTTGTTTCATAAGATTCAATACAAACAAGTATTATTGGGTTGTACACACAGTATTAGAGTAATACAAGTGAAACTTAAGTCCTCCTTCAGACCTCAAGTCTAGAAACATCAGTCAATAGTGTCCAAAGTGGAATCAAGATCGTTTTAATACAAACAAAACCTGTTTCTTGCTCCTTTTGTGGATATATTTGGGTTGTTTTAGTCTTGGTAATTTGAGTTATTGTTAAAAAATAAATAGTTTTGTGTGCTTCCGCTCGGTGAAAAAGCAGCAAGTGGACAAAAAGCGGCTCTTAATTCATTACAGTTCCTTGTGGAATTTTACTGAGGAGTTTCTGTGTGTTTGACCGGCCGGTCCTCATATGTGGCAGTGAATGGAAGATGGAGAGACTTGAGGTTTGCCTTCTTTTCAAAGTTCACTCTTTTGTCGTCTCTTTGTGCCGGTGAATTTCTCTCAATTAGTTCTGATGGGGAAAGAAAGGAGAGACACTTGACTGATGGTTCACTGTACTTCTTTTTTTTTCCTGCTCATGGTATAGAAGAGTGTACACATGCACACACATACATACGCACACGTATGACACATGACTGAGCTAATAACAAATAGAAGTGCACACACTAAAGAGAGCTCAGATGGATGTACATGTATTTCTGAAGAATAAAAAACATGTCTGCTAAATCAAATCAACCATATAGTAAATAATGACATAAACAATATTCAATTTAACATGTGTCCATGTGTGTTAATATGAAGATAACAAATTAAGCATTAAATATATACATCCAAACAAAGAATTGTGACAAGACAAATTGTGGAAAAAAGGCAAGTGAACTTTGACAAGCAAGGAAACAAAATAATAATAGTAAAACTACACACTTCCTGATAGATAATAATAATCCATAATTAGTTACCCACACAATGGCCATTACAAGAAGAAAAAAAACGTAAGTGAGGGATGAGAGGTAGAAAGAAATATATCTCCTTTTTTTTCCAATCATAAGTTATAAAACGCCTTTTTTCGAAAGGTTTGGGAAATAGAAACGTCCTCAGAAAGTCATGCGTTGTATTTGACGTTTTAAGATGGTGCTGGTAATGACAGTTCACGTCAACAAAGCCTCACCTGAGAACCACCACTGCCCCCTACTGGTCTTCACCTGTCCCGTGATTTAAAAAAAAAAAAAAGGATAAAAAATATAAATAAAAACTAGTACTTTTTCTCAAATTAGTTAATAGTTTACTGTCCATTAAACGTAGGGTATCTCCCGATGTATCCCAAACTAGCCAACACAGTTACTCATAATCTAATTCTTAAAGAGTATCAGTTTAAATGTGGAATACCTTCTCATCTCAGTCAAAGTTTGAGCTGTCATTTATTGGTCATTGAGTTCCTGCAGACGTATATCGGGGGTCCCGAGGGTCGGCGGCTTTTTTCTTCAACTGCTGAAAGTATGTGTCACGGTTCAAGTCCACTCCACGGTTCAGTGGCACACGTGTCGACAATAACAAAAGTATTTGACTGCATTGTAAAAAAAAACAGAAAACTACATTTAGAGATAATGTGACACAAAAGTAGTCGTCAGTGCCTACGAACAAATCAAACCATTTCTATAGTGACTCATTTAAAAGATTAGAAACTTAATTTGATTTCGGGTGGCTTGTCCTTTTTTCTCATATAAAAGTCCTAAAATATCTTTTTTCAAATGATAATAGTGCCTATATAGTCCAATAAATACAATTGACATAAATACAAACATAATGTTAATAATAATGATAATTGTACCAGACTGTGTTGTTCTGCCAGCATAATTTGGGGGCAAAAAAAGTACTGTGAAACAATGATATGACTATTTTTTTTTCTACATGTTGAATGTCAGTGAGACCGAAACAAAGTCAGACATTATTGTGACAGTGTTGAGCTTGTCCTCAGTATCCTCTCGTCCTCAGTCATATCGATACATGGCACAGTGTCTTCATTTTGAAAAGGCCACTAGATGGCACCCTAATTCTAACTAAGATGCCAGTTTTCAGTGAAGTAGAAGATTAGAACCAACATTTATAAACAATAGAGTGCCATCTAGTGGCCTTTGAAAATGAAGACAATGTATCATGATACAGGGTCTTCACTGCAGAGCTGCTTCATGAGGCTTCATCAACCCATCCAATGATTGGTATTAAATATTATAGAAACAGCAAACAAAAATATTTTAAACTGAGATACTGATTAATTTTTGGATAATTTATCATTGGAAAAATATATTTACCAATATCTCAAATGTCAATTACTTGCCTTGAAACAATCCAGCTCTGAGAAAAGTACTTCTGTAACTCCTGTTGTGTTATCAGTTTTATCTTGCCCTTTAAAGTATATACTTTATTGAATATTGTTTTGATTGTTTAAGCGCTTTGTGACCCTGGTCTAGAAAAGCGCTATACAAATAAAAATTACTTACTTACTTACTTGAACTTTATTGACCAACATCAAGAATGGTTGAGGGAACACTACAAGAACAATGGGCTACCTTGATACAAATAAATGTAAAATGAGTTTCAGCCAAGACGACACATGAGTGTTTGTGTGCGAGTGAGGGAGGACAGGCTAGGTATTCTCCAGGAGCCAAGAGAGGGAAAAACGGGGATAAGAGCCTCTTCAAAGAGAGGCGAATATATTAAAGAAGCCAGTGCACCATTTCGCACGTACACCCTGGTTCGCCCGGATAAACACCGGGGGGAAGTGAGCAGAAGAAGAGCGAGACACAGAGGCTTGTTGATACTTGGGATAAATAAACCTTCCTGTCAATTTGGACGACATCAAATGAGACGAGTTGATGGAGGTGACTGCGGACCTTGATCAGACGTGCACCTCTGTTTCCAGCTGTCGGCTTTGAAAAAAAAAAAAGAAAAGCCTTCTCTCGACTCACCCGGCCCGTCCAGGCCTTAACCCAAACGCAGTCCCTTGAAACAGGCTAATTGTGTTCAGTTGACCTGCTTGGATGCAACAGGCCTTACAAGTTAATCAGCCAGGAAAGCCTCTTAGTGACAGCTATGCCTTAATTACATACCAGACTGTGCCCATCAATCTGGATGGCAGCAAATCCACACATTCCACCCGCATGGGAATGAGATATTTTTCCTGAAAATCTTTCAAGTTTTGATCTAAGGGAGCACGCTACAGAGGGCTTTGCCAAACCAGTCAGCTTGTGTAAGTCAGTGATTTCTGATTAAAGGTACCAAAACCAATTTCACGATGGAGATCTCACGCTTTGGCTCGTCCTGACACCTCCGTGTGCAGGCCCCTCTCTCAGAAGAGGGGAGGTGGTAGAGTCTTCAGCACCCACCAGCGTGACGACAAAAGGACAGTTTTTTGTTTTTTTTCGTGCAATGTGACTGCACTCGTCAGTCTTCGCCCGATGTCCCGTCTCTGGTCGCACCATGCTGCGCCCGGGCGGTTTGTCCGGGGAAGTGAGGTGAAAACACTAACCTTTTCCACACAGCAATAACTTCCCACCATGACATCAAACCAACATTGCCTCAGTGTCCCTCAGCCCTCGCTGTGAAAATGTCAGAGCAGCTCTTTTCATCTGAGGGAAATCCTATCTGATTTACTCTCGCTCGTCTTCCTCAGCTGAGGGGCCTGTTTGTACAGGGCCATGTTTCATTTGAATATCAAAGCCGGTGAGGAGGTGGCCAGACACTTTAAATGCCATTTTTTTGGGGGGTTTCTCTCGTGGAATGTGACTGCTTAAATGTTCTTGACAAAAAAAGGGAGCTGATCAGTGACACAATGGTGCCTTTGAGGTGGCGGGGTGATGGTAATCTATCTGCTCTCAGCTCCGTGCACAAGAGCCACATTTGCATCCGACTCTTTTCAGCACAATTCAAACAAAAAAAAAAGTTTGAGATGATGCACGTTTTTGAACCGGAGGAACCACACCGCCAAACATTCCGTCTGTGATGGTGTCTCTATTGTCCAGTCCAGACATAGACCTATTGTGTAAAAGTACATGTTAACAATTATTAACATGAATTTAATTTCTTGAAAATAGCCATTAGCAAAACCATGCCTGGGATCCTACTACCTATGGCAAGTTGAATTCAATACTTTTTAAGACTTTTAATACTATTTAAAAGTAAATTAATTAACAAATATGTAAAATCCAATCAATTATTAACGCAAACATTTCAAAGTTTTCTTGCGCAGTCACCAGTACATTTTGCCTAGTACTGCAAAAAAAAAGTTGGTCAGACAGCCAACTTTCATAGAAGTGTTCACCTTCCCCATGTTGCCCAAAACAAACGTATCTTCCTGAAGTTGCTACATGAACCGCATTGTAGTAGAACCACAACATCTGCTATGAGAGTCCACTATTGTTATTTAACATAAATCTGGAAATATTTTAAAAATAAAGTAATAAATGTGACCTGATATTTTGAGATTTGAACATCTAATCTTACTTATCATGTCTTCACTTTTTCAAGACTTTAGAACATTTAATTTAAAACATTTTAATGCCAACTAAGACTTTGTTTTCAAGACCATGAATGTAATGCTTTTTAAGACTGTGTAAGGATCAGTTGGGGCTCTGCATTAGAGTACTTTTTGAGAGGAAACAAAAAGAAGACAGAAGAAGAATATATTACCAAATACTAGAATGAAGAGAGATGTTAAATGCGCTCTCTCTAAACTTACGATTTTGAGTTTATAATTATTATTATTAAATTATAATATAATTTATAATGTGTTTTGGTCTTCTCGTTTGGACTACTGTAACAGGTTTTTTTGTGTCTAAACAAGAAGGAGCTGCCTCACCTGCACTTAATAAAAACAGCGAAAATTCTGGCCCGCACTAGGCAGGAGAACTTACATTTCCCTGATCCATAAAACTCTGCATTGGCTGCCAGTGTCTTTCAGGACCAAATTAAAAATTCTGGTTCTTACTTTCAGATCTATTTATGGTCAGGCTCCTCCTTACATCAGTGATCTGATCCAACCTTACACCCCAGCTCGGACTCTTAGGTCTGTGGATCAGAATCTACTGATGGTTCCTGAACACGGTTCAGGACCAGAGGAGAGAAATCCTTCCAGACTGTTGCTCCTAAGCTTTGGAACGATCTTCCTCTCCCTCTGTGTTTGATGGATCTACTGACTCCTTAAGACATTATTTGTGCAGACTTTTTTCTAATATTCTGGGACTGCCGTGTTTGTCTTATGTTGTCTTGGCCCTTTTAGAGTTTTTAAATGTGTAGGTATTTTTAAATGGGTATTGGTTTTGATTATTCAAGCCCTTTGTGACCCTGGTCTAGAAAGGCGCTTCACAAATAACTATAACTTACTTATTCAAATGTTCCTGCGTGTGCATGTGTGTGGATCAGAATTGATACACTTGATATTAATATGATTGACTTGTGTTGGATTTATCAGATGCCCCATGCTTGAAGATAATATCAGATAAAGAATGTTTAAAAATTGGGTGTTAATGTTTTATATCTAATAATGTCCAACATCCAGAAAAGCAGTTGACCATCTAATTCACTAACATTATGTAGAATTCACATGGAACCAAAACAAGAAAAGGTTTGTCCCTTAGAAAGACTGATGATGTTGTTCATGGATGACTTCATCAGATGTTGTGCAGATGGTATCATCAAACATCCTGGGCTGAATCACAGCACTTTGTTTGATTGTTTTATACTTTGCATCACAGTGAAGACCACCCGGGTTATTCAGTCATCAGTTATCTTTACATACAAAACTAACCACAGAAATATTCACATTAACAAAATTTTTCATGTTACCGGTTATCCATTTAAGGAAAAATAGTGTTAAAAGATTACAATACGGTGTAGTAGGATATGCAGCGTATTGCATCCTTGTTTTTTTGTTTTTTTTAATCATTCCATGTCCTTATATATACAATTTATCATGTTTTTTCTTTGAAATTTTAGGATGATTTCAGAACAAATTCCTAAATAATGCCCAATGTATAGAGTTGATTGGAATAAACTTGAACAATTGTTGTAATCCCTGTTCAAAAGAAGCAGGAATAACCAATGAAAAATACAAAGCATTTGTCATTTAATTACATTTTAACATTGGACATTTATGGTTTAGGATGTAGATTTAAAAGATTTTACTTTCTATTTTCAGCAAGTAGTAGTATTTAGTATTTTAAGCAGTAACAGGCAGAAACATTAACAAAGAAGTCAAAAAAGGAACATATTGTTTCACTGATCCACACAGTTAATGAAAACTAAATCTTTTCATTCTGACAAAGATTAGTGTTTGAACTGCAAAGGTTTAACAGCTTTGAGTCAATGCAGGGCGAACATGTTCGAAAGTTTAATGTTGCACAGCCGTCCAAATAATAAAAAACAGTCATCACTGTTCAACTCTTGACTCCAAGATTTCGTGACTCCATAGAATATTATTTATTTCTCTGTCACAATGATTACACAAAAACTGACGTGCAAACATGTTTGAGCCTCTATTATAAGGCAGATAAGTAGAAAACAAAACAATTTGGTGCAGATCCATTGAGCAAAGTAAAAATCTTGGCAGAAAACTGGTCCCTCTAAGTGCACTTTTCGTCCATCTAGAGACTCTAGAATTACAGTTTGCATATAATGTCATTCAGTGGGGACATTGTTGCATGTGTTTTGTTGCTCAAACTCACATTAATGTTGTTTTTTTTATCTAATTGAAAATGAAAACGGCCTGAAACAACATGGTAAGGTAAACAAGGATTAAATTAGGGAATTGATGGAGATCCTGCAGAAGAAGTGCCGTCATTTTGGGGCCCGAAGTGATTCTCCGGAGACCATGTTCAGTTACTTCATATTGTTTTTTTTCTTTTAAGGATGAGAGTGTTGCTTAACATCTTGAAAAGGCAACAATTCCATACAAGGGCCTTGTGAAGACAGCTTCTGAACGTACTTTCTGGATCACCTTTATCTAGATTTCATGAGTCTACTCTTGAGTGTACATTTGTCATATTTCTATGCTCCTCTCAGTATGAATAGAAGGCTTCAGAGCAATCAACGTAGTTCTGAATATGAAGAACATAAACAGGAAGAAGATCTACATCTTGGGTCCGGGTACAAAATATGTCTGCTCTAAAAGAACACACTCAAATACAATCAGATGAAGTGAACAATTGTGAATGAACAGGGACATGCAGTACTGACTACAAACTGTGGATACAAAGAAGTCACGAGCATGATCTTTGGCCACCCTTCTTCCTTTTGCTGCTCACCTCTACGTAACCTGACTTCTTCTATTACAGTGTATACAAACTGATCTTCAAAAACAGACAGACTCTGAGCAAGAATAGGTTTAGATATACAATATGTAAGGACCCTCAGTTCTACCTGCATAACTTGGCTCAACTATCAAATCTCTGTTAATAAATAAGTAAAACACTAAAATTAGGCATACGTTTAAGAAGTTTCCAATATATGAGGTGAATACATGAATGAGGAATATGATTATATTATCTTTGGCATGGAAAGAAATGTACATTCATATCAAAAATGTGGAACATATAGAAGATTTTTGTATTAAATCAGCAAAGCATTGGGTCCAACTCCAAATCATAAACCATTTTTTTTAATTCCTGGTCGAGTTCAAGGTCAGCTTGGCAAGCTAAGAACTTTCAATTTTAAATGACTTAGTTGAGAAAAATATGGTGATGCCGAGATTAATCAAAGATGACAACAGTATAAATATACCCAGCATTTATTGCTCATTGGCACATGACCTACAAAAAACATACGGGGGGAGTTATATTGGCGAAAAGAACCTGAACTTTCAACATCAGAGAAACAGTGAAATTACTTTTTAAAGTTGCTAGTACTCTCGTTCATATCTTATGAATCATACTATATGTAACTTAACTGCACTTTGAATGAACTTGACTATATTTCTGTGAGGGAAACGTATATTTGTTTTAAGATATGAGTTTATTATCATTCATTTGCTTATCAACATTCAGCGGTTGCAGTTTTTATTGCTGTAATGATTCAAGTATATATTAAATGACAGAAACTATATTTGTGTAGTGTTATTGTCTGGTAAAGTGTGGGTACACTGCAAGTCCTACACAAGTGCCAGCATCAGACCTTCATTCAAAACTTGTATCTCTTGTAGTGAAGATGTTCTTACAGGTAGACCATGGAGCCTCAACAATATTCATAACTATAATTCTCAAAGCCACTGTGACTCAGTGCTAGCTAGAAAGTCTTCTTCAAAGAACATGTCAAATTCTTTTTAAACAAAACTTAAAGAACAAGGTCATCTTAAGGGCATTAAAGATACATTGTGTGAGTGGCTAACTGACCAAAACAAGCTAATATAGTGTTCATGCTGTGGAGCTAACACTATGCTATCTGTGCGAGCTTCTTTGTGGACAGGTGTGTCATGACATTACACTATAGTTAAGTGTTGCTGACTCAAAGTAAACAATCCTTTCTTTTGCAAGTTACTTTAGCAACAGCTGGGAGGGTTTAGAATGTGTTCAACCAAACTCACAGTTGCTTGCACGCATTTTCCACGCAGCAACACAGATGTTTGCTTGTTTTCTTCTTTCTTGCAGAAATGATTTAAAAATATGTATTAAGTATGCATTTATGGGAGAAAAGAAGCTGCACAATGTTAATGAAATACTCCTACCTGGAGCAGAACCTCTTTTCAGCTGCATTTGAGGATTAAAAAAAACTTTTTTATCCGCTGAAAAATGACAACATCTTTGTTTTTAAAAGGCGTTGTAATGACACATGTGCAACAGAGGGGTCGCTGTGTTCTATTCTCGCGAGAGTCAAACACGGGACGTGAGGAAGGTCAACAAGGAAAACATGGCGGCCTGGGTTACACTGCGGTCTGTTTTGACCTCATGTTCGGGCTTAAAATGTGCATTTAATGGCGTTAATGGAGGTATTTTGAAACGTAATATTCTGCCTCCACTAACAGCTTCCACCTCTCAGACTCGAGGGGTACGACAAGGTGAGGCTTTCATGTTAAATATGAGTTTTTGTGTCGCTTAACTTGACAGGTTAGCGGTTGCAACTGCGCATCCACTGTTAATATGGAAACCATCGATCATGTGAACTTATTTTAACATTTTGAAATGAAACAAAATGAATGTGCTTGTTAATGATTTTCATAATTAACCTTTAATGCCTTATGTTTACAGTTGTGGTGAAGAAGGAAGGCAAAACTACAACCGTAAGTATCAAGTCAAAGGTTGATGGTATTTGTCATCACCAATTCTAAATGTATTAAGTAACAAATGCAGAAGAAGGTCTGTGGATGATATTACTGTCACTTTTATCAGATTGAGGGGATCGTCTTAGACACACCACCCGGACCAGAGCCTCCAAACCCTGATGCCAAGTGTCCCATCTACCGATGGAACCTTCAGCACAAATACAACTACACGGTAATGGCTGCTGTAGCTTTTTCAAGTTTGATTTGTGATTGTTTTCTAATGTTTTCTCGTCTCCCAGGACGTCCTGCTGCTCAGCCAGTTCATCAGGAGCGATGGAGGGATGCTGCCAAAAAGGATCACTGGTTTGTGTCCAGAGGAGCATCGGAAAATTGCCATTTGTGTGCAGATGGCTCAAAGAGCAGGTTGGTTATCTTAACGCTGGGATATTTATGTGATAAAACATACCCCTGGTTTCCACCTAAAGTTAAATTGTCACTTTAATACTTATCATTGGGACAGTAAAACAGTTGGTTTTGTATTTTTAAGCTAAAACTAACATATTCAGCAAGATGATCACCCCGTGTTGAAGACTTGATCACTACAGTTGATACTTGGGATCGTGAAGGAGATATTTCAGAAAATGAGAAAAAGTTAGGAAAAACAACTGAACAAGACACGGGTCAAACCCATTTTTTATGTGCCAGTGGTTTGCGATGTTGCAAGTATTGCGTGGTGAAGTGAGAACTGGGGAATTGGTGTAATGAATGTGAGACTTTAGCTGAAATCTATCACTTGTATACATAAATAAAAGAACATTTTTATTAGGGTATTGTATTAAGATGAAATATAAACTATGTAAGACTTGAGAATAAAGTCTAAATCCGGGCTTTAAATATGTGTATGTTTTATAAAGTATATACGGTTTGTGAATTAATTCAATAGTAATGTGAAAACCGGCTATTCCTTTTAAATTCCTGGTTTAGCCTTTTAAAAATGTTTTTGTTACACAATGTTTATGTGTTCACAAGTATGATCAATGACCACTGTTCTTATTCTCAAGGTCTTCTTCCTGACCACAAACCCAAACTTCCAGAGAACCATGTGCCAAAAAAACCCAAGCAAAAACTAAACAGGTGTGTTTTTAACAACACTTACACTTTGATCCGTTAGATCCAGAAGCATAATATTGATTAAAAATCATCCCAATCTTCTGTGTCTAGGTACCTGACGCGCTGGTCAATTGACTCAGTCCAGCCCATAAAAGAACGGGGTCCGAAGTGGGCTAGAAGATATATGGATGTTGGTCACCCAGCAATGAGAAACAACTTTCGCTACAGTTTAAAACCACTTTACATGAAACATTAACAAGGAAATGAAGAGCAAATATAAATAATGAACTGTAACATCTGTGTTTATTGAATTATTGTTTATTAAAGTACAGCATATGTGCAGTTTTACTTGTGTGTTCCGTTGAAGGAGGATTGTGTTATGTGTAATTGACTCGTTACAGCATGAAGGGAAGATCCAGGTTTCGGAGTCCGTCACCGATGTAGAGGTATCCGTGCTGCACGGTCAGGGGGACATGGTAGAAGATCAGACCCGGCCACAGCAGGCTGCGGATCGTGCACACTGTGCTGGCACACTCGAACTGAAGGCTCCAGCCTGTTTGTGCACACAAAGCACAAGTATCAAAATATAAATAAGACAAACATTCACAGACTTCAGAAGGACGGTTTCAAAATTATTCCTCTCTTCTTCCTGAAAGTCAAACCATCTGTAGATACTTTTTTTCTGTTGATTTAAAAACAAAAAACACATGAAAAGGCAGATATAAGTCAGAAATGTTTTTTTTATGTTATTTTCTACAAACTCTCCCAGAGATATCAGCACCATCTGGGCTGCAGACTTCGATGAAACCAGGAGATTTATATAGGCAGTCCAATGATTTCACTTTGTTATGGGTGGGATTCTCTAGATTTCTGAACACGAATGTGAAATGCTAAAAATGGGAAACGGTCCAGAAGGACACCGCTTTAAAACATTTGTTCTTTTAAAAATAATGTGCCGTTTAAAAGGCAAATTATTGTTTGAGAAGTACCGTTTGGAACGTCGACGCTGAGTGGGTCGAGGAAGTCGTACGCCGGGTTCAAATCTGCCATCTCCAGGAGAGATTTCTTTTTCAGCGCTTTTGGTTCACTGAAATGAAGATAGTTCTCCAGCTTCCCAGCTTCCATGTAAGAGAGACCTGCAGAAGATATACATTTATAAATGTATCTGACAAAAGCATATTAAAATGCCACTATGATGATTATGAAGTAGGAAGGACTTTGAATGGAGATATAAAACATGAATTATATTTCTGTCATAGGAATAGGAGCTGATACTGCAGTGGCTTTCTGCAAGGCTGTGTGCTGAGCCCCCTCCTGTTCACCCTGTGACATATGACTGACAAAGCTGATATTGTAAAACAAAAATGAGAAAGTATAGTCTTATTATGAAAGTGAAGGGGAGCTTTGTATTGGTGGTAAAAGGTTTGTCAATAAAAATCTTCAAAAAGTGTATCTATATTAAAGTATATTTATCTAGTACCACTTTAAACTGACTTGAGTTCAAAACTTTGTGTCGTCATCAATACCTACCAGCAAAGCTGCGGTTGACTTGCACCATGCCGCGAGCCATCTTGATGAAGGCGCCACGCGGTATCACGGACACCTCGGACTCGATCTGGTGCACCGCCACTGCCAGCCTGTGCTCCTCGGTCACTGGAGTCTAGAAGCAAATTCCAAATCAGCGTCTTTTCTGGAGTGTTGATCTCACTGAAAATCACCTTTTCATTTTCGTCATTCCCCCCGTAGACATGCGCGGGGTCCCCGTAGAATCGACCTTTGGCTTTGAGGGACACCTGCTCAATCATGGTGTCTGTGACTTGAGGGAGTGTGAACCATTCCAGGCAGTCCAGGCTAAGACGAAACAGACATTTTAATGCGATATAAAGTCAAACTATAATAACTATAATAAGTCACTTGATCACTGCTTCTCACTCTAACACTTGTCTACCTGTAGAGATATTTCTTGTCCTTCAGTTCATCCGCGCCTCTTCCTTGAACAATAAAATAATCCAGAGCTCTTCCCATTACTTTCCCCCAGAATAAAATCCGACTGAACTGCTCTTTCTTCCTCAGGAGTATCATGGAGGTCTGCAGGGCTGCTCGGCGCTCCATGTTCAGTGTGCAGCCGCAGCCCGCCACCATCTCCAGGAAGTGAGAGAGCGTGTTCGTTTCCATTGTCGCTTTATTGATGAAAAACCTCTTCAGATCCTCACCGTGGGTCACAGACTACTTCCTCGACGACGGTGATTTATATTTTGTATAAAACAAGATGAAAGCCGCTCGATTGTGAGAATAAAGTTGTGTAATATCGCGTGATGACGCAATAATGAACCCGATGATGACATTTAGACTTTAATATCACATCATTTAACAGGTTCTTCCGGTTCATTCTTCACATTTCCAGAGCAGTTGTGAGTACGACGCTGGTAGAATTATGGATGGCTTTGGATATCTACAGTGGTGCAGGTTTGACTGTTAACTAACTAATTGTATTTTTGATTGTATTTATGTGACCTTCATGAGGTAAAAGGTCAAGTAGAAACTAGTTATTTTATTTTCTATTTATATGATTCATTACTTATCTCTCAATATGACTACAGGGGTTTTGTTTAAGGACTTTTGTCATTTAATAACCCCTCGATAGATTTTTAAAAATATTTTGAAAAAAGTAAATTAACATTGTGTTTAAGTAAAAATAATATATTCTAGAATCTTTTGCTTGATTTTAATACTTAATTTTAACCTTTCGTTTTTTTTGATGGCCCATCACAACAGCCATTGCATAATATGTGGCCCCTGTTAAATTACATAAAAAATGCTTCATATTTTTTATGTTGAGTACTCAAAACCTTTGAACCCTATAATGTCATCTTGTTTTTTTTCTCTCTAATCTCTAAGGGTAGTTTATAAGAAGTTTTAAGCTTCACAAATTCTTTTCCAATCAAACTTTTAAATTGATTCTGGATTACAATTTACAAGTTTAAATGTTTTCTTTTGTAACGATATATGAAAATAGTCCAGTTTGAATAATAATTAAGAGGAAACTACTGAAAACATCTGTCAATACAATTTTTTAAAAGAAAGACAATTTTAAAGGTTTTATTTGTGATATCACCAGACGGTTTGGAAAAATAGAAATACAGTTTACTCAACAGCTGTAGTAAGTAAGTAAGTAAGTAAGTAATGGTTAGTGTTCTTTAATTTATTATTTGACAGTCAATAAATTGAGTGTGCATTTTCTTCTGAATTAAATCTTTATAAATGGGTTTTTTTCCCTCACACAACATTTGCAGTTATAATAAAAGTATGCAGCATTTAAACAGGTCAATGGTGTCCTACCTGTAGAGAAAGGTGACGTCCTTCATCTCGTCCTCTCCTCTCCCCTGGACGAGGAAATAATCCTTCTTTAATCCCAGAATTCTGCCCCAAAACAGAAGTCTACGGAAGCGATGCTGTTTCTTGAGGATGGTGGTCGAGGTTTGCAGAGCAGCTCTTTGCTCCATGTTTAACGTGTGGCCGCTGACCGCGACGATGTCCAGGGAATAGAACAAAGAACCACAGTCCATGTCGAGGACACTTTATCGAACTTTATTGTGGAGTTTGTGCGCTTTTTTAAAAACTAGCTAACAGGCTAATGCAGCAGCTAGCTCTCTGAGGCTGCGTTAGTTTAGCTTGGTTGCTAACGTCAACAACTCCGGTCGCCATAGCAACGCAACGATCACAATACATGAATATTTCGAATTTATTTTACGACTTTTAAGGTACTTTTGGACAAGTTTTACACGTTAATACTTTTATGTTGGACCGCATGTTTGGTGCGTGTGTGCGTGCGTGCTGCAGGTGGATACAAATCCCTAAAACTCCCAAACGATGGAAGTGAAATCACGTGTTGATCAAACATTGAATAACCAACACGAACGTTTGAAGTGGTTTCAAGAAAAAAAAAGGAATGGACGACCTTCACAACAAACATCTGTGTGATGTCCAGTTGTTTGGGCGTGATCTCTCATATTTGGCAACAGTCTCGACCACATGTTTGGGCATCGATGATGGGAAAATACCGTTTCATTGTTGCGCAGTTCAAGAGAAACATGTTTCCCACAGTCAAGGAATAAAAAGACCTTTTGTCAAAACTCTCTTTTGACCCTCAACCCTTGAAAATGGCGATACAAATCTTAGATTTATTTATTATTCAAACACAATACAAATAAATTAACTATGTGTGAATTATTTTAATTTTTATTGAATAAAAACTAATATTTTAATACAAATGAAGTTAAATATAAAAGTAAACTTATAAAAGATAAAGCCATGTCCATACAAAAAAGTATTTCAAGCTATGAAACTAAAAAAGGACCAAGATAAAATTAAGTTAAAGTAATTATTTAACCTGATAAAAAAGAAACATGAATAAATGAACCAAAATTAAGCAATTTCTGTGTTTGAATCACATGTTTTTATGCTTTAGCGATGTTAATATAGCGGTATGTCAGGAAATAAAGTTAATAATATAAAATAAAGTAAATTCTATTTATATGGACGATTATTTGATAATTATCTAATATAATAACTTAATAGAATTTAGCCAGAAAAAGATGCATCTGACACAAAACTGCAGATATTTTAGGGCCAGTTTGAGGTTTTATTTATGTCTCTTCACAAATAATGTGTCTTTAGAACCATATCAAAGATTTTTAAACAAATAAATCAAATTAAATAAAAGGGAAACCAGTTGAAACCATCGAGAAGTCACTTTCAGACACTTGACTATGAGTATCATGTGCTAATGATTTAGTGTAGTGACCCCCAAACCACATTAGCTTTTGACCAGGACCCCCTTTTCAAATGACAGTAAACACTTTGAAACATGCATTCCCTAACTTTTAATCAATCTTTTAATATCTGATATTTGTAGAGCATCTGGATTAACCAACGACACACATTTTAAAAATGCTTTCTTGGACAATCACTTTTTTTTTTTGCATCTGTCAGACATTTTTGACACTAAAGCTTTTAAGACTTTAAACTCTTAGATCTCCAGATCGAGGACGGATTGAGGGCAATTGTTTCCATTTTCTGTACGGCTGTGAAGCCATACGTGCTATATTCTGCCTCATATATTTAAATTCTATATGACCATCTTTTTCCAGTTTGGTTTTGTAGGTTAAGGGCAAATGTTTAAAAATATTTTATATCATATTGAATTCCCTTATCCCTTCCCTCCATTTTCAGGTAACCCTAGACCACTTTTAAATTGGAACTGAACTTTCAGTTTTGGGGGGAAAAAAAACATCTCTATCAAGAATTCCTTTTTTTTTTTGCTGCTATCTTCATGAGATCCTGGTCCCTGAACACAACACACTGCTCTTGAAAGTGACCAGGATGGGTTGTGATGTGTTTCAAACCTAGAAGTACTAATGTAAATAAAATGAAGTAATACAAAGGCTGAATAATGTTATAGTTGTATTGTAAATAGTTGTACCATTAGCTCAGTATGTGGGGGTTATTCATTGTTTGCTCTAGCGCCATCAACTGGACGCAGTTAGAACAGCAGTTTATTTTGCAGCTCATTATTATACTTCAAAAAATCATATTGTGGTGCTGCATTAAACCTGCTTGATAAACATACTTTCTACACCCCCTGCTATGCATCGATGCTAAAATGATGTGTCAGCACTTTAGAACACGACAGCTACAGCGACAACCACCTGCAAATAATTTAGTTATATACTGATCCATAATCCTGGTCCCGACTTCATCGGGGCCAAGTGTGGGTTCTGACTCAAAAGCTGGTGATGAACGTGTGATTAAACAGACGTATCTGGTCGCAAGATGGAAGACTGAAAGGTTTATTTCTTTTCTTAACTCCTCGCCAGTCCACAGCTTTTGTTTCCTGGCAGAGCCCACAAAAGCGGGCTCGGTCTGGCGTCACATGCCTCATCAGCAGGGCTGATTTCAACAGCCCCGGTCCCTGGTTCTGGTCCAGTCAGAACACAGAGGGGAAAAGTGGGGTGACTTCTCTGGCCGGGCCCGCCCCCTCGCTCACACACTTGTTGCTCAAGGATGATGACTCCTCTGTGGGTTTTTCGGGGTCGACACACATGCCTGGGTCCAGTTCTAGTCCGGGACCTGTTACCGTCAGCAGGGCTTCTGGCGTGATCCCCGCGGCTCTGGGAACCTCCAGCGTTGCCACGGCGCTAATCCTGACGGACAAAAGGAGCCGGTGCCACTGAGCACGTTGCTGCCAGAGCCTCTCATTGGCTGGCACGAGCCCACGCGACCCCGTGATTGGCTACCGCCGTGTTTATACACAAATCCGGGCAGTCAGAGGTCACATCCATCGATCTTGGTGCTGACATGAAGAAAAACCTGACCTTAAAACCCAGAAGGAAATCTAAATAGGCTTCATTTCTCTTGGACGCACACGTACACACACACACATACACACACACACACACGGGTTCAGTGGGCCGGGAGAGCAGAATGAAGTGAATGCTGAAAGAGAGGGATTGAGGTGACTCAATAATAGTGTCTGTGTTTACAACAATACCAAGAACGCACTCAAGGAAGCGGGTTCACCAGCTTTCACACACAAACACGGCGGATACTGCCACAGAATATCTTCATCCGGAGGAGAGGTTCGTGAGGATGTTGGGATTTAAACAAACATTCATTGAGCTGGACTGGTGGGAGTTCAAGAAGTTATATTTCGTCTTTCTTTAAAAATAATCAATACCAACTTAATCAACAATGAATATAACAAGTCAAGCTTCTTTAAAAGCAACAATAAAAATGTATATGATTTTTTTTTTTTTTTAATTGAGAAGATGAAAAGTGAAACTTCCACAAAGAGAGCATTTATCTGATTTCGTAAAAAAAGAAAAAAAAAAAAAACAAGGCAAAAAGTTGGCAATGCCGACCTTTTTTTTTTTTTTTACCACATTGCAGTTACACTATTCCGACACAAGGGGAAGCCTAAAATACCATTTGAAAACCATAGATAGAGCCTTTAAATAAGCTTTTGGGATATTGGTAACAGAAAATATTTTTTAAACATTTTTATTTGCTGATGCGATGAAAAAACACATGTAATTTACATGAATTAACTAATGTGATAGTTATGTGTCTCTACTCTCACATATATATATATAGTATTTATATTATTATTATTATTATTATTATATAGTATTTACATGTGACATTAAAGTTACACTATCCCGACACTAGGGGAAGCCAAAAACACCATTTAAAAACAGTGGACAGGGACTTTAATAAAGCTTTTAGGAGAGTTATCGCATAGGTAAAACACAAAAAATTAAATTTATTTCAAAAATAAGATGTAAGAAGTTTAAACATTCAAGACTTCTTGATATTGACACGACTGTTACAAGAAGACAAGGATGGAGAGAGCTGACATGTGAAAGAGAGATAAACTGTGTGAAAGAGAAAAAGTCTCCAGATTAGGTCTGAGAAAGTAAATCATCATCTGGATTGTTTCGGTTCATCTTGTAACTGTGTCTGCACTTCTTCCCACCATGACTGGTCGGACTAATAGCAGCTGGACCAATTTTAAGGATCTAACTTTCAAAGGCGTTTTGGTGGTTCTGATCCATGTGGGACGAAACCAAGCCTTAGAGAGTTTGTGGTGATTCCAGCCTCGGGTCAGAGTCTGCTCTGTAAGTCTTGGACGGTGATAAACGCCTTCATATCGGGAGAGGAAGCTTCCCAGGCTCCAACATCCTCCGCATTTTCTTCTTCTGCGTCCCGCCAAGAGAAGAGAAAGTGAACACGAATGGTTTTCACACACACAGAGCGGACTTTAGATCAGGTGTCTGATATCAAACCAGCTCCGCGAACCCTCAGAGTTATGGCTGCGCCTGCCCCACATGACCACTCTCACATCCATCTCCAAGAGCGTCTACGTCGGACTCTTGCTGGGAGAGTTTGCGTGAACTATTTTGGCTGATATTATGAGAGTCGGTGTCCCGTGGATCATTGACTCAGCACTGTGTTTTTCTTTGGCTTGAACACACACACAAAGACGGAGCAATACACAAAAACGTGAACATTTAATCATGCTGTGGTTAGATCAACGCACTGCAACAACTTTGCCACACAAACCTGGGCACATCTACACAAGTTTCCTCAAGCAACTCATTTGACCGAAAAATCACATATGAAGAACAAGATTTTGTTTTCTCCATCAGGTGGCGCTGTGATGGCACTTTTTACAAAACTAATTGTATTTAGGAATGTGAACTAGTTAAGGAATTCCTGGCCTTCCTTGGTCAATTGTTTCAAAATGAATACCTTAAAACAAGTAGACAGTTTTTGCTATTCATAAGCTAACAAACCATTTGGTGACATTTGTTGCGCTACTCACTACAACTGTTGGTTGGTTTTTAGCGACCTGAAAACTTTCTGTCAAGCGAAATAAAAGTGCTATGGCTGGTTGTGCAAAATTCAAAATGGTAGTAGTTTAAATAGTTTAATCTTTGAAAGTTAAAACTAAATCATGTAAACATGATGTAAATCAGCAGGGACATGCGGTCAGGGGAGGCGGGTGAGGCAGTGCCTCACCTCTCACAAATTTGCGCAATCCAGCAAAAACTCTGTTAATACATGCAATTGACGCGCGTCAGTTGCTGTATCTCTGAATGTCCCCAATATAATGCTCACAGATACGTTTATTTGCCTTGGTTTTCCACAGTGCTAATGTCTTTAACTATTAAAGTTTAATGTTTGTAAAGGTCTTATTTAGTTTTCGCTGATCGGAAATACAACTGCAGTGATAAGGTAAAGTTGGTGGACCACGCTAAAGACCCTCGTCAAACTACATCACGTCTCGATTGAGGCGAAGAGACTTTTAAAACTAAAGGAAATAAATTGGACTTTTACCTCAAATCAGAGGTATATTTGGAGAAGGAAAGGTGCATGAACTTTATTTACTGATTAAATTAAGAAACCGTTTTATTTTCAATCGTATAAAAAAGAGATAAGATTAAGAAAAATACAATAGAATATATAAAAGCTACAAAATATTATTTGTTTTTCTCACAGTTATATTGACCCATTTAATACCCAATATTTATATTTTCATAATAGTAAACATTAGTCCTTTTGCGTAAATGTAGCCAATCAAAGAAGGAAATGCGCAATATTAACCAATCAGAAGCAACATAAGGCGGGTTTCTGACAACAATACGTCTAACAAGGTGGGATCGAGTCATCGTAACTTAACATTTTTATACAAATACAGCGTTGACATCATTCTACTGTCAAGATAACTATCGCTCGGGATTATTCTCTCTAGACCCAAATTTAAATCTGGAAAGTTCTTGCTAAACTTTACGGTAACTTCCCCTCAGCAGAAGGAAAGAAACATTCAGCTTTTCGTTTGCCAATCCTTTTTTAAAAAATGTATCAGGCCATTCATCTTTTCTATATCTATTGATTGATTCATTGATTGAACACATTTAGATTTTCAGCCTATTGAAAGGTCAATAAATATGGCAGGTTAACGATGTTTAATATAGAATTTTAAAATGTAACTTTCTGTAATTAATCTAAGTTCTATCTAATTTCCTGAAGATCTCCAGAGGGATTAGTAAAGTCCACCCATCGATCTGTTGGTGGTCCGAGCTGGGTTTCTGGAAGCAAGTATTACGAAGGGAAAATCTCACTTCTTAGAATTCAGGTGATGATTTTGTTTTGCCCGTAATATCTCTTTTTCTCTGCAGCCGACATTGTGATCGCCCCATTCAAGCACACTGATCCTTGCCCACCAGCCCAGACCCTCCTTTGTCCTCTGAGATAGTTCTGTTGTTAGCTTAGCACTTCATTGCCCGTATTTAACAACGGTGCTAATCAGTGCGCTCCCCCCTTCAGAAGACCCTTTAGAGGACCACGGAGGTCCCACTCAGCTGAGGCAGGTACCGTGGTGAGAAAGGCTAAAAGGGCAGGAGGGACAAGGAGGCGAGAGGAAACTAGGACAGAGAGGGTGACAATGGGGCAACAAAAAAAAAAGAAGGAAAATCAGGTGAGGGGGAGGAGCTTGTGGACCCCAGCCTCTTCATGCTACTTCTATACAGACTTAATGTCAGAATATGTTAGAAATCCTCCACAAAAAGCATGCAGTGTTTCCCACAATGGCTTTATGTTGAACTCAAGTGACATCCCGAGGTCGCTAAAGTTCAACAGCGCCCCCCTGTGTCTAAACACATAATGCTATAGAGAGTGGAAGTGCAACCGGTTCGAATGAGAATTCTCACGAGAAATACTACGCCTGGAGTGACACAGTTAGGTTATAATAAAGTCTTTGGTAATAGCAACATCCGGGGGGAGAGCAGTAACAATATATATTGATGTAGTTTAAAAGTTTATAAGTACACTCTTTTAAATGGCTATTGAGAAATAAATACACACATAAATGTGTATATCAACAAGGAAATCTGGCACTCCTGGCGTAAAAATACAGGATCTCCATGAAGTTTGTTTTTTTTACCATTTAAAAATACATTAAAACAGCAATTGATTCAATATCTTATAAGTTTATCTTGTCGTTTGTGTAGAATTTCACAACTTAATCCTTGTTCATTTGCTCTATGAATACATTTTTTCAATGGTAAAGATACTACTTTATGGAAACACTATACAGAGTATTCAAGAATTATAAGTATATCATCAACAATCATGACCTTCAAGTTTTGTATTTAAAGATTTTTCCTTTTACATAGTGCATTTTACTCATGAACAAACACATTGTAATACATTCCTGTGTGGTTGAGTTGTACAGCATTGCTTTGTTAGCTTTCCATCATCGACAATATTCAGCACTTCTTTTTCAATGTTTTAGTTGTGTTTAGTTTTAAACTATTTTTTACTGTTTTTTGTGTTACTTTTAAGTTTTTATAGCAATAGCAAATTCATCAGCACTTTATTGTCAAGAGTGAGCTGTTGCCTTTGTTGTCGTGAAAGAAGTACTCATGTCTGTAAATTGTAACTTTTTGATTCAAATAAAATGTGTTTGAAAAAGGAAATAACTGTTTACACTGTAGCCATTAGTCCCCTAAACTTTGGAGGACTTGCCTCACACTCCTGATCAGTTTTACAAATGTGTATGTATTTCCAAATCATCACTGCTAAATGTGCCGAGAAGCGAGTCACCTAGTCATGTGATCAACAGCGTTGTCAGAAAAGATAAAACCGAATAAAATGGTCAAATCCATCATGACATATTTTAAAGTAAATGTGAATAATGTAACAGACGACTACATATTTGTTTGTGTATCTGAATCCACACATCTTTGGAGGGACTTGTGAGTCCAGAGAGTTGCAGCGTGAGCTCCGAGTACTTCTTCTGTCCTTTACAATGTGTGTTGTGCGAAAGAGTTACAGTTTGCTTGAGCTAATTTGAATCTGATATGATATCAACAATATTAAAATTATGTTATAATGAATGAAATAAACGTGAGAAATAATAATTGTAAAAATCACAATATGGGTTTAAATGAGCTGCTTAGCGGAGGTCTGCACTCAAGTAGTGCTTTTTCTGGTTTGGGAGTGGCTGCTTGAATTCTCACCATTTTTACTTCAAAAATACTACGTCATTTTTTAAAAATTGAATTAGTAATTTAAAAAAGGAAACTAAATTGCTGTCAATTTGACAGAGATTTAAATATTACGTTTTAAAAAAAAATTCTGTAAGGATGCTGCAGCATTAACGTATAATTCAAAGACTGTTTCTTTAAATAAAAAATGTCAACACATCACACAGCAAATTCAACAAAAGTTAGTAGCAATAAAAGTAAACAGTAGACCTTGATTAAAACCCAAAACACTTTTGTATCAACATTTGGTAAAAATAAAAAGTCCTTGATGTCCACCTGCGAGACTTAGCATCTGCTAACAGAGTTCTCTTTGTACATATATGGCTTTTCATCGGTAATAACAAGCAGTTGTTCATAAAAAAAAAAGTGCAGCGTAATACTTTTTTTTTTTAGGTTTCATTAGAACGTGTTGCTGCGGCAACGTAATTAAATAAGTTTACAATTCCACTCAGCACTTCAAATTCCAGTAAGTCTTGACGGAGGAGAGTTTCCATTGCTCCGTTGGACGAGTGTCAGAGTGGCAGTGGATTCTATTCAATAACTAAAAGCAGATTTAAAAATGGTTATTAGAACCTTGAGTGGGTGTCAAAACGCTGCATCAGCTTTCCGACATCCTGTCCTCCATGGGGCTGGAGCTGGACACCGGGCTGAACTTTTCAGAACCGTAGGAATTCATCAGATCTGGTGTCTGGGACGTGCTGGCGGGAGATTTGGGATCGAGTACTCTGGGTAGGTAGACCTGAGAACACACACGGAGCTTGTCAGTACTTGTTGTATTCAACGCTCCTGAGGACAAGCAGAGAAACTACCATGGTGTTCTCGTCCTCCACGGATTCGTTGTCCTTCTCCGTCACCTGCCGATGAACACGTTAGCGTTAGCACGTCTGAAGCGCTTCCATGTCAGGATACACTCACGTCATAGTTGTGCGGACTGAGGTACTTGAAGTGACCGAAGCAGGTGTAGCTGATGCAGATGAGAACGGTCATGGTCAGGATGACCAGA
This sequence comes from Callionymus lyra, assembly GCF_982586985.1. Taxonomy (NCBI): domain Eukaryota; kingdom Metazoa; phylum Chordata; class Actinopteri; order Syngnathiformes; family Callionymidae; genus Callionymus; species Callionymus lyra. Next base: position 6,154,414 of record NC_141834.1, read on the forward strand.
GTGAACAAGGAAGTCGGAGCCCAGAAGCCTAAATAAAGCATACATCAGGATTTTTTCCATCATATTTCCATCATGTTTATAATATCACAGTGATATCACTTCTCTCTCTTCTCACTTCAATCTTTTACTTTATGATCTTTAGTACGACTTTTTATGTCTTTATCAGAAGTCGCTGCTTCGTTTACACTCGTAAGGCTACTGTATGTATGACATGTTTTTAGTTAATAAAGGATTTGGAAAATAGACAAAATAAATAATTAATGGCCAAATTTTAAGCAAGACATGAATTATACAATAAAATAATTTAAATTACAAACTTTTTCTTAACTCGAACTCAAACAACAATATAAAAACAGAAATAAATACATATAATCTATAAATATACACAGGGTTCCTACAGCCTAATGCAAGTTCAATTTAAGACTTTTAAAAAATAATTTAAAATTAAATTCAACACTAATTTGACAATCAACCAAAATAAAAAAAAGAAAATATCCATTAATGATGCAAGTATGATTTGGAAAAACTTGCACAAAATATGACGTGCCTTGAAAAATGTTGGTTGTGATTGTACTTCAATCTGTAAATGATTTTTAATACATAAATAAATCAATGTTGACATATTTGTCAAGACTTGAAACGAACATAACATCATACTTATCAGGAGTTGAGACTTTATATTCATAAATTTCATTTCTTTTAAGACTTTTCTACGTATTTATCTAATTAAATGTCATAAGAAAAATACTTTTTAAAAACAAAGAAACACAAATAAAGCTTTAGTGTGACTGATACACACCTGTGCGCAACACAGAGAAAAAGTACAGCCAAATCAAGCAGATGATTGGCGCTGACAGAGCTTGATTGACAGCTCCCAGGTGGACCTGGTGGTCGAGTCGTGCCGGCAGGTAGGCGAAGTAGAGGTTGTGTTTGTCCACCAGGTGCTTCAAAAGCATGTAAAGGAGACCTGGTGACAGCAGGTGTGCTGATCAAGGAGGTGTTTTTGAATCATAGAATTTGAAGACTGCATGTCTACATACCGAAGGGAACGATGATGGGACATATGACGCTGTAGGCCATGATGACTGTAAACACACAGAGGTTCCACCCGTACATGGCTCCGTACTCAAACTCATACGCCTGGTTCTGACAGGAAGAAGGAAATCACTTAATTAACAAAGATGCTTTAGATTAAAGGGGAAATACATACTTTTAAAAATGTTGTTTCTGGAGACCCCTTGTGTAAGAGAAGTGTAACGGCAATACTGTAAAAACTGATTTTCGATTAAATATATATATATATTTTTAAAGAAACGAAACAAAGGTTTGTTTAATCTCCTAGTGGATTCAAACTCTCATTATTTAATTATTTATTTACTAGCAAGACGATGGGAAGGGTGAGAGACGCAACAACACTAAATGGTTATCAGTTCATCCTTTGTTCTACAGAGAGATATGAAGATGAGTCAAGAGTCGGTCGGTCCAAAAAATACATCAGAAAAATGTTTCAAGTTCCCAAAAGAGGACTGAGAAGTTCCAGTGTACTGATGTGAAATATTCAGATAAACTATTACTGACAATCACAGTTATGGGTTTTGGAAGGAAGACACAAGGCTGTGGGTGTGAGAATACAAAAAGGAACAGCAGAACAACAATGAAGCCTCGCCCTTACTGTGAAGTATGAGTTCAAGGTCAACTGATCATCAATAAAAAGTGTGAGACATTTCACAGAAGAAGTTTGGACCAACTGTGTCTGAAAGCTCAGCTGAGTCGCAACATCACGTCACAGAAGATAAAAGTCTCACGGTGCAGACATGAACGATGGGGTGACATTTTTTGTTGTTGTTGCTGCTCCCAGACAGCACTTTGGATACATTTGTAAACTCAACATTGATTGATCAATAATGACCTTTAACCCTACTACTGAAGGTTGTGCATAAATACTTCACATTATCGGTCATTTATCTTAGAAAAGTTTGTTTTTCCAGTTGTCTGTGAGGAGAACTGAAGTGTCGCCAACCTGTTTGACATATTTCCTCTCTGCGGCAGAGTGGGCAACAGCCAGACGGATGATGTAGAGCAGTAACCCTGGCAACCGTAGCAGATCCATCCCAGAGCCGATCAGACCAGCTGCAATCACGTAGTTGACAAAAAAGGCTCCTTGGTCGGGTAAGAAAACACATCTGGCAGAGAAGAAAATTTGGATTGATCAATTCAAATCAATTTTTAATATGAACAAATACTGACGGGATCCAGTCATTATGGGATGTATTATTAATCTGGATATAAACTATGAGAGACATAAGCATGACACAAATGATAATGATTTAAAACATTGATGTCAAAACAACACAAACCAGATACCATAGAATTCTAACACTCCTCAAGTTCCCGGCTCTACACACAGATATATTAAATATGTACGTGTGTGTGTGGAGCGACAGAAGAGCCAATAAAGTGAAAAACAAACTTCCACTTGACCCTGAATCTGGTTTATTTCTGGTTATATTCAGAACTACATTTTAGATAAGTTTCAGTTACAAGCAGAAGTGGAGACAAAAGTGAGATCAAGTTCAGGTCAATGCTCCGGTTAATCTCAGTCTCATTCATCATGTCATCAACTTGAGTTTTTCTAAAGTTCACAAATTTGTTTTACAGATATATCACACATTTTTCTTCTTTTAAGCCACTTCCTTGATATACAGTTAGTCCTTTGAAAATATTAAAGACTAGATTTAGAAGGCAACCCATTCTTAATCCATGTAAAAATACTGTGTGTGTCCCTGACCTAAATGTCTTATGGACACCCAAACTGCTGGACACTTGAATTATCATGTAGACTACTGACCTCTCAGTGAAGGTTTTTGATCAGGTCAAGGGAAATGCGGCATAAGGATGGAAGAAACCCCATGAAAATTCAAATACGTTTCAAATTTAAACCACATGTATAACATACCAAGTAGGGGTGATTCTATTGTCTGCTTCCTTTAAAGGTCAGGGGGCAGTAAGGGGGGAGGCACAAGACCCCATTAAAACTGATGAAATGCATTTTATTAAATAAGGATGATTTCGATAATTTCAGCTGCTTTTGGCAATTGTAAAGTCCATTAACATTACATTTTGTTAGTGTGAGATCTGGACAAATTCATCGGCAGTGTTGATAGACGAGTCTGTCCCTTTAAGGGTTGTTTTTTATGCTCATGTCCATTACATTTGGGAAGATTTTCAACAAACAAATGTCAGGTTCTCACTCAAGTGCTGCATGAAACACTTCTTTTCATTATACATTCACATGCCTGTTTTATTCAGACATTTTTCATCATATTGTTGTATTGTAATGCAAAATTCCATACAAGTCAAACTGTGAGATGATGACATGAACACTTTGAGATGCTTAAAAATGGCAGATATGTGTGAATTAAAAATTGTTTCTTTTCAATATCAGTTTTCATGCATCTCCTTGAATTAACAACAAATGTTATTTTTCAAATGATAAATTTACTGAACCATTAGTGAAGGATCGCTATAAGAGTCAAAGCTCAAATCATGCTTCTTTTAAGGCTTTCTTTCAATGTCTTCTCCTGTCTGTCATCTCAAGGAAATTAACCCTTTTCTGACTCTTGTAAAATGCTGGTCTCCTGGATCTACGTCAACATCTGGAAGTCATTCCGCATCATTGTGAGTTTTAGTCCGTCTAATAACAGCTATTATAACTTTAAAACATAGTAAGATGAAATGAATGAGCAAAGTGAGATTATAAATTAAACTTAACAAGTTTAATATACAAACAATAACAAACAATTACAAATCAATTTCCAGTACTATTCTAAATTGTTAACTACGATTCCCAGGCTTCTTTTTTGTGTTGCAAAGCATGGCATATTCCTTTCTTCACAACAAGTTGTCCCTTCATGAAAAAGCTCTCATTTTCTGTTTTCAGAAACAATTTTCCTTTTTTTTTTCAGAAATAACTCAAAAGTTATTGTACTGAGAAGCTTGTTATTCATTCTGCAGGAGTGGCGGGTGCTGCTCTGGCTCTCAGGTGGCGTTTGAATTTTCTTTTTAAATTGGCTAAACCTTCTAGTAGCAATATGTGTAGTATTTGCATGTCAATCATGTCATGATAAAGGTTTACTTGTACAGAATGAAATGCTTTTTTTTGTGCATTTGTTTTGTAACTTACTCAAAACGTAGCTTCCCCGACAACAAGAATTCCTTGTCAAACAGCCAGCGGAAGAAAACTGCAAGACTAACAAGAGACACAAGAGGAAAAATGAATAGACAATTTGGAATAATGATGGCAAACACTCTTTAAATCACACTCGTTTGAATTAGTGATGGAAAAAGAGGCTCCTTGGCAGCAATAAAAAAAGAACAAAATAAGGACATTTACTTTATTAAACTGCAGGGAAAATACAATGTAGTTTGACTTATTAATAATTATTATTAATTACCTGGTGAGTCCCAATGATGGCAGGATGAGCACCATGAAGAGCAGGAAGAAGTAAAGCTTGCGCATCATACTCAGCTGCTCACCTGACCTGACAGATCCACAGAACATTAAAGGATTTATATATGGAAATAATGTTCATCAATAAAACCTTTATAAAGAAGCATGTCTTTGATTAACTTCTTAAAATGAGGACCATATGAGACTCAAACATGTACAGTAATATATTAAGTAACCACGTTGTGATTTAAAATGACACAACAGCGACTCTTAGCGGTGAGTTTTGAGATGGCATTGATTATATGAAAAAAAAAAACGCTGCTGTTGCGGTGCATACCTGTTCCAGTGAGCTTCGCCTAGTGTGGAATAGTAGACGATGGTGGGCAGCAGAGCAGAGAAGGACCACAGCAGCAGAGTTGGGAAGAACTGGCTGATGATGGGATTCTAGAGTCAAGAGGCGACACAAGCGGTTAGTTCCTGCTGTTGAAGCTCAGCGTTGTTGAGATTCGGGACACACACGTTGAGAAATTTGATGGGTCTGGTGACATTGAACTTGTCCATGGTGTTAATGATGATGGTGGGGGTGGTGAGGAAGGTGAGCAGGAAGAAGAGGAGGAAGTTGATGGCCGACCAGCGGACGAACCAGCTGAACCCTCGCACTGACAGATTCTCCCTGTTGGATATAGATATTTATAAGACATCAGTTTTATTCTATTGAAGATTCTAGTGGGTTGATGTGGTTGTTCCTATTTTTGACTGCACAGCACACATTTAATTGTTTATACTAAGAAGAGAAGCAACTAAACTTTACTTGATCAATGCATTAATTAAAGCACTACTTTGTAAGATTCAACAGATTGTTTTGGCTCCCTCTAGTGTTGGAAAAAATGTAGCTGGAATGTTATGGAACCTCTGTTATGTATTTTTTACAAAATGAGATGGAGGCCCGTTTTGTGTCTGGTTTAACTTCAAAAGTCTTTCAAACTGTTTCAGACCCACTCGTAAAGCGGTTTGGTGGTCATGTGACACTCAGACTTATTGGGTCGTCAAGTCGAAGTGACATAAAGAAGAACATTGTTTAAATATTAGTCAGACAGTAGGGCCAGAATGTTACGAAATGCTGCTTTAAGGCACCATATGATTCAACGGTTTTATAGGGAAGTAACAAATTCAACATTTGCTCAACAAGAGACTTGTTCTTGTTTCTGTGTCATCCATAAAACATTTAGTGCGACTGCTCCCTCGAGGTCAGCAACCAGGTTAAAACAATTCTGAACATTTTTATTATGGGCAGTAAAGATTTAATAAGGCATTTCTTTGCTGGTATCAGCATTTGGCAATAGAAAACATGTGCAAAGCAGCAGCAGATGATTATTGTGAACTCACTGTCATGTGACATAAAAGCTTGAAATGGGAGTTTCTTGATAGTCAAAGGATCCTAGAGTTGATTTAATAGCAGCAGAAATATTTCTCCTTGACACAATATCTCCGTTGAGATTTTGACAAATTAAAAACACATTACAATAAATCATTGCGAAGACACAATTGAACAGATGTGTGTCATCTTTGTGTCGTTAAGTCTTTTGTCCTGTTAACTACAAATCACAGTAATGGGAGTAAAATCTGTTTAAATTCTCAAGTCATTTTTCAAATTTCCTGCATAGCGTATCATAAGAGATATTCTCTCCCTGATGATTTGAGTTTTGGCAAATTTATGGCAAAGCTCCTTGAAATTATGAAATAAAAACCTTATTGATTTGTTCCAAAAGGACCAATTTCATATGAAATTTAAAAGGCAGTGCCAACACTGGCTTTTAATGAGATTTTTTCTCCCAGTTTTTGAGTTTCAAACCATGAATCTAATTACTTTATTAAAGATTCAAAAGAAAAACCAAAGACTAAGTCAGAGTCTGAGTAATTGCTACCATCAATAATTCAGTGTTTTTTGTATTAAAAACATACTTTAAAATATGATATTACCTTTACTTATTATTACTTACTAAACACTATTTTAAATATAGCAAAAATAGATTTCTTTCCTTCAGCAAGTTTGTTTTTCATGTTTTCAAATATAAGCACCGTTTTAATCAACTGATTTTCATGCATTCATTTTTCATCAAATGACTTCCTTCTTTGTGATCATCTGGTCAAACCTGATCACATTCAGATGATGAAATAACCTTTTAAAAAAACAAAAAAACAATAATCGTATTTACAGTATATATGTGTGTCACTTGCTTAAAGTATCCCCCTTTAACAATTGTCTAGCGACTCAACACATCATATTTATTTAGTATTTTATCCATAAATATTAATTTTAAATGTCTCTCTTGACCACATGATAATTCAAGATGGAAAAAACATAGCAATTGTTTGATCAATACATACAATAAACATGTGTTATATTTAAAGCAAGCTACCCTGCAAAATACACTGTAACCCTAGATAAGCAACTCTTGATTAACATTTTTGCAAAGGTGTTAAAAGTTCTCTATTAAAGGGTAATTAAAGTATATTTAATCAAACGTGTATGTCATTATTTTGTTGTTTTTGATCCACCATCAAGGAAGATATTTAGATAAATAGTAAGTTCATTGGGCTCTAATTGTTGAAGTTTTCTTTCTAAATATTGACTGGTGTTGATGGGGGGGAAATAAAAATCACCATTTTACATGTAAAAGTCACTTTCCATTGATTCTAACCAATTTTTACTTCTTTAGGGTTAAAGTAACATGCAAGTTATAACCAAATGACTCTAGGTTAACATACAACTTCACATGTAATGTGGCAAAAGACATGGAAGGACATCAAACGTAAAGTAAAAAGTGAACATTTTGAATTGAATGATGTTCTAACATGAACCCTCAGTAAACCATTTAACTGTAACTAATTTGAAGATGTAATGTTAATGTCATTACTCTTCTGTGCTTCATGTGATTCCACTTGAGGTCATAATTAGAAAGTATTGAGTTACTGAAGGACATCCTGGCACCAGAGTCGCTCTTTGTTCTCACCAATAGACGTCCTTAGGATGAGGAGCGTAGTTGACCGTCCACTTCTTCACCTTCAGGTCGGCACTGCAGGACGAGGGTTGGGGTTCCCCTCCGCAGCAGCAGGCTCGTCTCCCGCAGTCCAGGGCGTTGAAGTCCTTCAGGATGCTGGCGAGAGTCAAACGAGTTAACAAACGAAGGATGACTGACGACATCTGCCACAGTGTCCACTGGTCGGTCATGTGCTGCCACTTGAAAGCACAGCACTCCGATTTGGTTCAGTCACACCAGCAGAGTTACATACTCTGGCGCTCCAACATCAGATCAACATTTGAAACACTTACTACTGAGCCATCGCCTCCGTCTGCAGGGTGACAAAAGCTACTCCCAAGGGCCGATTAGGCACGTCTTCCACCTCCTGCCTCACCTCCTCCAGCAGGTCGTTCTCCTTTGTGCTGTAATGTTCTATAGCGTCTACCTGGAATTTAGAAAATCACATTTAGTTTCTACAGCCTTTTTATACAGAGATAAAGAGGAATTTAAATCTTAATTACTCATGAATTATTTAAAAAAGAGAAAGAGAAAAATAGAATGTAAAAAAGTCAAAAGGTTTATTATGTTTTGGCTGTTCAAATGTGTTTCTTATCCATGTTTGTTACAAAAATGGTATCTACTTATGCTAGTTTGTGCATATTTATTTATTTTGTGAAAGTGTTTGTATATACATTTCTTTAGCTGTTCTGATATACATGTATTTTTATACACATTAATTATTGTCTAATAACTTGAATAACTGTGTGATCTTTCCTGCTGAGACTGTTAAAATGTTCCCTTTGTGGAATAAAAAAAAGTTGATTTCATCTTATCTTATCTTAAAAGATATAATCTCTGACAAATAAATTGGAATATGGGCTAGAAAAAGGCCAAAAATGAACATAAAAAAATAAAAAAAACTGTTTTGACAGAAACCCTTTCTCAGTGCAAATCTTACAAATATTCCACTTAAAACTAACTATGACATTGAAATTTAAAAGGAATGAATTTTGGCATTTGTTTCCTTTCTAATAATCAGAGCAAATTAATGTAAAACGTTTTTTTAGTTGGAACTTCACCTTCTGACAACTGGCGCAGCAGCAAAGGTGACCACAGAATCGAGGCGTGATCATTTCACGCTTTCCTTCCTTCTGTAGAATGCGTTCATAGTAACGCAGGTTTTTTCCTGCTCTTAATCTGCAACCAGGAAACAAGCATGTTTACTTAACTTTATGTCAATAGTTGTAAGCAGTTTCGACAAGTGTTCATGTCGGACGGTGCATCTGTTGAGTTGGCTGAGAGATGAATAAAGCTAACTTTTTTAAATAAACAACATTTCTCTGCAAGTTATTACAAGGTGTTACCCATTCAATTCTGTTAATTGTGGCTTCTACAGACCTCTGTTAATAACTCAGTTATTTATATATAACTTTGATAAAATAAATGATTAAAGTTTGGCCTTGTAATCCATGTCAAGTGTGAGCAAATATTTGTATTAAAATGACATGAAAGTCTAAATTTGAAGTAAACAGAACTCTTACGCTGCAATTAAAGTTGAAAAATACATTTATTAGTCTCGGTAATTGAGAAATTAATAAAAAATAATCTGTAGTAAATTGATCAGATTATTCGATTATTTAATCTTCACCAGACCTATCAATGTCCACTTCAGACAGTGGCTGACCGTAGTTTTTACCCTCACAAACTCCAACAAAAAAAGTTGTTACACAACCTCAAATTAGATTAATGCGATTCAAAGAAATATAAAGTACCGACTTTAATTAATTGATCGCAATTAATAGCAATCATTTATACAGGGGTGTCGACTCAATCACAAGAGCAGTGTGGGTTGTGAGCCGTACACATTTTTAAATTTACTAAACTGTCTGTGACAGGAAATTTGAGTCTGATTGTGTGAAATCTATTTAGGTCACAATATCAGCACGAACAACAACATCTGTTTTGGTTTTGAGTAAACCTTCGGTCGGGCCGTATAAAATGTCTTAGAGGACCAGGTTTAGTCGCCGGGCATTAAGTTTGAACATGGGCAGCAGTATTTATACAGTTTTCTTTTGACAAAAACATCAAATGTTTTGACTTCTTACCGTTTCTTGTCGAGGTCCATGAGCTTGGCCACATCGTAGCCCATATTGACGTTGCACACCTCACAGGTGGGGTACGCCTCTCTGTGGGAACAGGTGGGAATGAGCTACAAAATCACATTTCATAAAAGAGAACCTCTCAGTGCTCACGTAAAATGCGTCTTCACCGCTTCCGCTGATGCAGCTTTTGGGATGGAACCCACAAACAAGGTGTTTCTATTCTGATGTCAGACAAAACAAAGAAGCAGTGAGATTATTACTGTCAAATTGAAGACTTTGGGGACCAAGAAAATAAAGTAACTTTGAACAAACACCTTAAAAAAAGTGACACAAGTGTGAAACAGTGAAATACAATGTATTCATTTTTATTTATATTCCAGAATCCTTAACAAAAAAGACTCATGAGACTTAAGTCACATGTTTAATAACTAACTCTCTCACATGGAAAAGATAAAGCAAAGATCGTTCTCGTGCTGGACAACATTCCAGACACACAGCATTTCTTGGAGTTAAGCAACAACTGATTCTAGGCTTATTCAAATATAGTTAAGGAACACTGCGTCTTTATCTGTATCATTTATTGGTGTTTTTTTTATTGTCCCTTGTCAGCTGAGTTTTGAGGTATAATCCATATAAATGTTTTTAAAAGGATCTCTAAACACACAGGAAATAAAACTTATACTTGTGCAATGTGTCATAATTGATTCAGTGATGATGGTATGGAGAATGGAGCGGTCATTGATCATATGACTTGAGCGTGGGAAGCAACAGACAGAAGTGTTGAGTGATGTGGGTCAGCTGGTTCCAGCGATCAACTCACGGTGTCTTGGTGGATTCCTTTCATTTGTGACGTGTGACGCCGCAGCAGAACCACCGTCAGGACCAAGTACAGGACAGCAAAGATCGTGTGCAGCCACAGCAGGTTGTTTCTAAAAGCAGCAAAGTTCACTGTAAGTCAAGTGCATCAGTGTGTCTCACTTTTTGAACCAATCACCCCTTTTGAAGATTCCCAATAGTTGTCCTCCCGAAACTTTTCGGATCATTACCTGCAAAAAAAGCAGAGTTAATATCTTAATTACAAATTTCTTTCTTATATTTTCTTTATGAAATTGATTGATATGTTTTCTCAAGGCTTCTATTTCGGATAAAAAGCAACACCTTTTTAAAATCAAATTGTTTAATTATCATAAAACAATATCAATGCACTTGATATTTAATGTTTTGTTAAATATATACTTTGTTCATTTCACAAAAAGTGTAAAGTGTAAAGCAATCTATAGATGTTTGTATTCATTTCTTTTATTTTAAATTGAATTCCTATAAGAAGTCTCTGTACTTGTACTCTCTCTGTACTGTATTACACATCGAACTCACAACTGAAATGTGTACTTTTGGGATTATGATACATCAAGTATTCCATGTTAGATCTTTGCTTTTCACCTGCCCTACAATTCACTTTCATCATTTCAGAAACATGTTAAAATGTTGGTACCCATCAGGTCCCCTGTGAGGTTGACGGGCAGAATGATGCAGATGGAAGTCACAGTGATGACAGCCAGCAGCATGATGAGGTGACGCTGGAAAGCCAGATAGTGAACAGAATCCTGGCCACATCTGGACTTGATTTTTTCTGAGCTGAGAAACAAACATATAAAGATAGGTATATATAGGTATAGGTATATAAATCCAAAACACAACCTCTATCATTCTAGAGTTAACAACAAGACACAACAACACCTTTTTCCCAGCCAAGCAAGTTTTAAAACTAGTAAATGTAGCCAGAATTTTCAATATGACTCGTCGAACATAGTATTTGGTCACTTACTCCATGCGCAGGATGTATGGCAGCCAGGAGCAGAACCCCTAAAGAGAAACACACATTTCATAAAACCAGCAATAAAACCCTTTCTTTCCTTCATTGGTAAATAAAGATTACAATTAACGTCCAATAACATAATTTAATTCAACAATTTTAAGGTACATTTGTGTCTTTATTACTGATCTTTTAAAGAGGTGCTCAATGTGAATCACTTGAATAAAAAACGACTATAAACACTGTTAATAAAAACCCATTTTTTAAATTGGAAAATATGTTCAAATGAAGAAAAAAAAACATTTTTTTAATTGAAAAAACACTTTTTGATTCGGGCTACTTTTTTGGGATTAAAAACTGAAGATACATATTTTCTAACCATAATATGGCCCAAACAAATAAAGGTTATGAATCAATCAATTAAAGAAATCATTTTAATAATATAAAAAAAGTGTTTAAATATTTTTTCAACATATATTAGATATTTTTTGAATTTAAACCATTTTTTTTTAAATCATTTTTCTATTGAATCGAAGCAACATAACTAAAAATTGAATAATAAAGACAAACCTTTCTTTAGACAACATGAATATATTTAGGACGTTAACAGTAGCTTTATTCTACTAACCATTTCATATTCCAGATCATCTGTACTCGACATGTAAGATGTCATGCGTCCATATTTTCGGTGGGATGACTCTCCAAACCTAAATTTAAACATCACAATATTAACACGTTAGAACGTTTTACATTTTGTGTAAACTCACTCTTCGTTGTCTGTGACCAGCGCTAGACGTCCATAATCCCAGAACTTCTTCCTGATAACTGAGAAGAGGATCAGCAGTCCCTGCGTTGAAGGACACAGTGTGGTTCATTATGAGTGTTTTATTTAAGAAGAAGACATGTGGAGGAGACGTGGACGGACCAGGAAGACGCAGAAATTGAGCAGCAGAACGATCGGAACTCCACCGAAGTTGACTCCGTTCAGGACAGTGTTCTGTGTGGCGCTGTAGCAGCTGTCGTTGGAGGTGTTCGAGACCATCAGGGGCCATTCACCCAGCCAGGGGGAGGACATGGCTGCAGAGGAGCTGGTGTCGCTCTGCAGACAAGTGAGTGACAGTTAGAAACAAAGATGCTGATGCTGTGAACATAGCAACAGAAAAATGCCTTCAGTATCAGCTGTATTTTGTGGGTTTAACTTGATGCCACTTTAATGTAATGTCTTTTATTGTATTATTGTTTTTTATTCATCTCATTTTATCTAATTTCTATTTATTTCATTCTTTTCTTTTGTATTTTCATCACAATATCAGTTTACATAATTTAAGAAAAATAACAACATTATAAAATGTCACAAAAAGCAATGTTTTTAGTCAAGGAATATTAATGATTATGATCTGACTTTTAAAAAAGTACAAAACAAGAAAAGCCCAAAGAAAAACAACAATTAGAAAACTTTAATTATTTGCTAAAGTAGATGAAACAAATTTTAATAACCTGAGGGATTTTTGGTTTCATGTGACGATTAAACTTCATTATCATATTATCAACATCTAAATCGGGGAAAGAGTAAATATTAGTGCAGAAGATTAAAACACAAATCAGTGTTACGCTGGTAATACTTTAGTAGCCTTAAACCATTTTTTTCTGGTTGAAAGTTTCTCTTTCATTCAGAGTTTTGAATGACAACACTTTCGCTTCCCCTTAATCATAGATAACTATATTTATACTTGTTCAAACACATCACAGCCTTTACAAAAGTACATTTAAATGAAAAACAAACAAAACACAAAAAAAAACACTTATTGTTGTTATAACTTATTTTGACTTGTTTTATGTCGATTAGTAACATTGTTGATTTATAGCATTGATTAAAACCTGCTTATTTAATATTATCGGTATTTGAGTTAAAACAGATGAAAAGGAATGAAATTGTGCATGTGCGATAATATTTGTGTTAGAAAGCAGATTAAGACCGGATATCGTTTTTCGCGCAGTTGAGTATGATCTGAATGATTTGACAATGAATGAACGAACAACAAGTCAAGAAAGTGAGTGACTGAACCTCTATTTGTATCAATCCTTTTTTTTTCTTATATAAAAAAACTTTATTTTCCTCAAGTGACGTCCTGCACACTTATTTTTGAACGTAGTTTTTTTTTACAATTGTCACACAGTCAAGCCATTAAAACAGTGTGTAGGTACTTCTTTGGTCAACATGGCAGCCATGACTATAACATGAATGGCAAAACTTTCGCAAGTCATTGAAATGTGCTGAAAAAGAGAACTTTGCTCAATTAACTGCCACAACGCACGGCAAGCGGACAGGAAATGTGGTTGATAGACCAACTGTCTTCTTTTATCGGGTGATGAATCTATCTCTGACCAAATCAGCCTTATCTAAGTTGACACCTGCAGGCAAGAAAGACCTGAAACGGTTGTAGTTTAGAGCAGAAACCTATTCAAGTTCAAAAAGGTACAAGAGTCAAATATATTCTGTCCTCCTTAATAAACTGGTCAGTCCTATAGATTAAAGGTGTATTTGCTTGTCAGGCTAATCCTTGTTAGTTTGCATCCTTGGGCAAACAACCTGACATCTTCGACTTTAATTTTGTTTGTTTAAAATGCAAACGTCATCAAACACCAAAAGTAAAGGCGTTATCATGAAGGTCTTATTACTCTTAAATTCCTTGTATAAACCTTGGTTTTGACTTTGTCAAACAACTTTACAATAAAAGCTTACTTATTTATTTACACCTTTAGGTACGTGATTGGGTTTTAAATCAAAGTATTCTTCCTTTAAAAGTGTTTATCTCTAATTGAAGTCTAGACATTACTGCTGAAAAGTCAACCTTTGCTTCTTGTCTAGACTGTAAACTTAGCTCCTGAGTCGGATAACCCATTCTTGACCTAAAGGCGATTGATTTTATTTGGACCTTGACTACTAGTATCCAAAATTCTTACACATGTGGTAATTTCTCAAGGCTTACCATAGTTATTTATATCATATCATCTCCATCTTATTCTCACACCCAACATACTTCTTGTTTTTGTGTTGATCTGTAAAGTTGTGGACTGCGGAGTTTGACCTCCGCCAATCTGATGTCTTTGTTCAATTGTCTTTCAATCTGTTTTGTTGATCATTCAATTTTGATGGCTTTGAATGGCCATCTGGATCTAAAAATATTTTGAAGGATTTGTCACTTTCTGTGAAGGGACACCTGCTGTGCAACTTTCCTTTCTTCATCACACAAATCAAAAATCAAGAGCAGCTTTATTGGCCAGTACATGGAATGTATAAAAAAAAGGGATTTTTTTTGTGTCTGTGGACATCGGAATTGATTTCATAAAAATAATAAGAGGAGATCAAATAGATACATATATATATATATATACAATATACTGTATACAAAAATACAAAAGATAGTAAACACAGTGCAATATATGGAGTACAATAAATATGCGTGTTGTGCAAGTGAGTCCTGCAAGGCTGCTACTACCTGTTCTCCCAATTTATATTAATCAATGATACTTCAAATTCCTAAAAGGGTATTAAATGAAATAGACTAGAAAAGCATCCTCTCAAAGCATATGCCTTGATAACACCTAAATAATTACATTCAAAAATCAATAACATGGGGGTCTAAGTTCAGTAGATGTTGGCCTCTCTTTTAATAGAGGTAATAAAATAAACAAATGAAATGATGATGTCAGGTGGGAAAAAAATAAAATATGGGCACAAAAGAAGTTTCATGGAGGTCTGCACTCTTTGAGTGCTATTCTAAACTGGAACATTTCAAATAGCAGGAGAATTAAACCTATTCAAAATTTAAGCTTGAATATGTTTAGTTCAAACAACATCTCCTTGCTTTATAAGTAGATATAACCCAGATATTTTGAAATGAGTTTATCTTTGCCTTCTGTCTGTCTGTACACTGACAGTCAGGTCATGGTCATCAAATTTATTTTACCGGGTCTATACGATTCTTCAATCCTGTTCAAGACATGTGAATCCTAGTCCTTGTCTGAGGTATCGTCTCAGCTGTATGTTAAAAATAAAACAACTTTTCGGCTTTTACAACAAAACAACAAAACTTGTCTGGTTCTTAATGGAAGTCTGAGGTTGTTAGGAATAAACAACATGAATGGAGAAGCAGGTTTTTAAAGGTATCCGTGGGTAATGTGAAGGTATGAACTGAGGGTGGAGCACATCAAAATAACTATTGTTTGCTTTTAACCAAACAAAAGGCCGTGACTTAGACCTGTAATGATTCTTTAAAGCAGTGTGAAGAACTTAACGTCCATTCCTAATGTGTTGTTTGAACAAGGATTTCATGGAAGACACTTATTGACTCTGAGACAGGTCAGCAGCTGTGATGCTACTTCTACTGTAACATCTGGATCCCACCGCTGTCATTTCCCACCATAAATGAACGCAACACGCCGAGTCACGCGGGCATCAAACTGTATCTATAACTCAAGCTTGACAAGCTTATTTATTTACAAGAATGAAAATGAAAATAGTTTTATAAAACAATGGCGTATACGGTTCACCAATGTAAACAATGTTAGCTTTAGCTTCATGTCAAACACACAGCGTGACCAACAGAAAGTAATGACAGAATAATAACGAATAATAACCTGTATAATACCTGTAATAACCTTTAAAAAAGAACTTGTTGAAACATATAAAGTAAAGAGCGTCACAAACATTGACAGAACAACTCGGACAAGTTTCTCTTCTTCCTCAAAAGTTTTTAGCAAAAACATCGCTTACCTCAGCCAAGAACTTTCAACATCCACCAAAAGTAGAAGAAACGTTTCTCGCGGACACGTCCACGGAACAAGGTCAGTTCCTTTGTATGTTAAAAAGTCTCTCCTATAAGTTTTTATTCACTTTTTACTACGAAGCAAAGTCATAACAGCAGCAAGAAGCCGCGCACGTCAAACGAGTAGGTCCTGTTCCCTTTATGTACTGCGCATGCGCAGACGCTTCTGACACAAGCCCTGCCTCACGCTTATTTTTATAACGCTCAAAACGTATGTAATTAAATAATGGGAATTAAACTGTCATTTTTAAGTTTAACCATTAGATATCCACCATACATATACAATATTTCAATGTATTAAAAAATACATATCAAATGTAGACAGTATGTTATATTTTGAAAATCAAATGTGATTAGATTAGTTTCATTTGCTGCATTTTAATTCTACATATTCAAAGGGGATGATGCTCATGATCCTCACTTCAGTGCTCAAGCTGTGGGTACTCACTGACATCTCACCAGGACGAGTGGCTGACAATTATCTCCAGGAAAAGAGCCAGTTGAGGACGTGCAGCTTGTGTTGATGTTTCCGGGATGATGCCCATGAGCTCAGGGAGTAACCGGAATACTGCATGATGGGACAAGAAAGTAATCATTATTTTACTTTTGTCTTAAAAAAATTAAACTCTGAGGACTGACAGTTCATTTCCGGTCATAACCAAACAATTATTGTTAGAAATGTAACTAATAATAATGACACAAAAATCCAGCAAAGTGAAGGCATCACAACGTCAGCAACAAACAGGAAATGGATCACATTTTTTCAATAAAAGGGAAATTCCACCGATTGTACTGAGGGAAATGAATAAAGGAAGCTTTAGTTCAGAAAATTCTCTTTTGTTAAAAACACAGAAAACAACAAGTAATCATCTTCTCTTTTAGTTTATTTCATTCCCAAATCTATGTATATATTGACATGTCATAGAAGAGACCTGGACCAGGCGGCTGTCCCCATGGTTACTATGTGTATTAACAGAGGGGTTATCAGATATCTAAAACATGAAGTAATTCACCTAGTATAGTAATGGTAAATTTAGGCTTACCTACCTTGAAATTTTAGGTATGAGATGATTCAGTCTATTTTCCCAAACATTTTGATTCAATCCGAATTAGAATTAGAATTAGAGATTGTCCTGGTAGAATTCCAATCTCTCCTAGTAGAATTTGGAATACTCCCAGTAAAGATTGTAATCCCAATATTCAGATCCCGATTCCAAGTCGCACATAAAGCTAGTTGGAGATATTTTGATATAATTGTTGATTAAACTGTAAGTCAAAAGTCTGATCCCAGCAGGATATTAAAAATAATTCCTGAGGTCATATCTAGAGAAAATTGGTGTCATTCTCTGAACCCTAGTTCAAAGGCTCAAATGGGTCAAAGCGCATCATTTCAAAGAACCTTTGCTGCATTTGAGCCACGAAAACACAGGCAGTAATAAAGAAACTATAATCCTGGCTCACTTAAATTAGCTTCTATCATAAAGACTGAAAATTCACTTGATCATACGTAAGTAAGTAATTTATATTTGTAGAACGCTTTTCAAGACCAGGGTCACAAAGCGCTTAAACAATCAGAACAATACCCAATAAAATATATACTTAAAATATGTAATGTGATGTTTGGGATTACAGCCAGTATTTATGGGTATTTATTCAACATGGATTAAAACGGCAAAAATGAGAAAAATGCACAATCATCTGTATTTTACAATCTTATCAGATTGTCATTATGTCAAGAGGGTTATTTACTGAGTTAAATATTTTTCCAGATCGATTCATAAAATAAAAATGCTTCTCGCAATGTAGCATAACGTCAAATCTTAAAAATGTACATTCAATATTTTACCATTTACAGTAATTTTCAGCATGAATAGCACTTTGCAGCATGAATTAACAACCGAAATACTAAAATGATCTGGCAAATTACATAATAACGTACTTTTTAGTTTTCACTCGTTGCTTCCATATATGAGGTTGAACTTGTTTGTTTCTGGCGCCCCCAGTGTTACAGAAGTGTAACTTCAACTTCGTAAAACCCTTGCTTTGATCACAAAATTACAAAAAAGGCACTTGTTAGCTAAGTTTAATTGATTTGGAAGCTTAAAAAAATTAATAATTTCCTGTCATGCTACTATGGAAATGAACGCAAATGCTGTCTCCGTATGTAAAGCAGTGTGGTGGTCATGTGATCAAAGGTTTGTAGTGAAGAGCATTGTTAAAAATACTAGCTAAAGCCCAAGTATGACAAAAATAATAATAATGTGAAAATGTTACATAGTGCTGCTTGAACAGAAGCTTCTGTGTCAGCTATAAATTCTGCAATCGAATTCCAAGTTATTTTTGGGACGAGCTGGCTAGAACCAGCTCTGTCATCTGGGAGAAACTTGCAAAACAGCTGATGTTTCTTCGCGTTGATAGTAGCCGTTGAGGTCAACAGTGATCCCCTCCCGACAAAGAGCAGGAAGAAGTCCACTCTAATGTCCCACCAGCTTATTTCTGACATCACTGAGATCACTTGCCCAACCGACAGAGGGGGGAAGGAATCCTCTCCGTAACCTCACACTTCGATTCGCCAGAACGAGCTCGGCAACCGGAGAGAATGCGTAACGTCCCGCGAGTAAACACTTGTGTTGCTGTGGCTTTTTGTCATGGCGGCGCCAACCGATGTCACGGGTGTTTATCAGATCTTGCGGCGCTTCGTATTAACGCGTGCAAAGCAATTAGTCATTCAATTTACCCGAGCCCTTCTTTTTTTTTTTTTCCTTCATCCCTTCCAGCTCTGGTTTCTCAAGGCATCATGGGGGCTTCTCTGTGTTTATCTGTTGTGGTGTGGACTGTTCACTTCTGCCGCCGGACTCTCGCTGTGTGCTTTGTTGTGACTCTGAGCGGGAGTGTGTACACAGTGGTGTTGTGTGGCGCATCAATCCCTGTGTGTGTGTGTGTGTGTGTGTGTGTAGAGTGGCGGTTCATGCCTCACTGTGGGACGCGTTGATTAGTGTTCACTGCAGCTCAGCTCTCAGCTGTCCTCTCGGCCGGCGCCCGTTGATTGAAACCAATCAGGCTTACGATGGCCTCATCGCGGTGACCCCTCACCCCACCCACCCCCGGCCTAATCACCCGCTGATTGGCCCACGCAGGGATCCCTCCCATTGGCACGGAAGGTTAATTTGAGCGGCGGATGAAGGCTCCGGGAGGGAATAGGAACGTGCGCTGAGTGATATTGCATGGATATAGCCTCGCCTGTCAATCTCCGCCACTTACGGGGAGGCAGCACAGGAAACAGTGACAGGCAGATGGGAAGAGCACATGATGACGACGCCGGTGGAGAGAGTTGCATTCTAGACTGAATATACAAGAACCTTTACTTACTTACTTACCATAGTGCTGTTAGAAAATATCTATTCGGCAATATATTGCAATATTTTAGTTTTTATTTATGGTTTACAGTTCAATAAAGTGTTTTTATTTACAATTAACATGTAACTATTCAATTATTTTTGTGTTGCAATTAAACCACCAGACGATAGATGGCAGCGGTCAATATGTCCAACCACGGATAAATGTACAATGAAATCCTGCAAGACTGAGGATGAGAGGATACAGTTAACTCAAGATGATGATGTTTGGGCATATTTTGATTTAAAAACTAATGGTTGTCTGTCTTTGTGTGTCCTGCAACAGAGTGGTTTCCTGTCCAGGGTGTCCCCTGCCTCTCGCCCTATGATACTGGGATAGGCTCCAGTCTCCCCGCGACCCTGGTAAGGGATAAGGTGGTAGAAATGAAATGAAAGAATGAATGAATGAATGAAAACAGTTATAATTTACAGTATAACAACAGAATCAAGTACTCTGGCTATTCTACAAATATATTGTTGTTCCTGTCGTACCACGATATATATTGTTGTTGTTGAATGATGATAAACATTGTATCACCTGATTCTTGCCATTAAACAACCCTACCATACATGTGTGTTTAGTAACAAAAAGTTTCAGAAATAAACTTAAACAAAGCAGATATTGAAATAAAACGTAAGTACACTAATTGAAAAATCCATGAAAAAAATGTCCCGCAATTTGTTTTTCGGTCAATTTCTCTGAGCTGTACGCAAATGGAAAAAATACCTTCTCTACTAAATATCTGGAGGAGCAACAACTCTACTCCGAATATCTACCAGATGAAACTACATCTTAGTTAAAGACTACACTTAAGGATCGGCAGCTCATGGGTCATAGAACAATAACTTTAGTTTGGAAATAAGAGAAGTTTGGATAACTGTACATTTTGATTGTGCATATCGCAGTAGTAATGTATGAATATTTGTATTTATACTTAATTTTAACAAAAAGTGCATATATTTTTTCTGCGGACAGTAGTTTAGATAAAGTAAGAGTATAATCAACAACATTAAAAAAAAACAAAAACTGATCATGATGATTTTTTTATGACAGCTAACCAATAGCTTTGCATTTCTATCCAGGGACTGGACTGTTAAAAGTTTGGGGGAGACGTTTCATTTCTTATTCAAGAGCCTTCTTCAGTTACTACCTTAGTTCTTCATTTATTACTTGTTCAAATCTTAATTGAAAAAGTAAATAAATAAAACATTTTCTTCCTTTCATTTGACATTTTTGTGTGGACATTCTTCAAATTGAACTAAAGGAAATTTAAATTAAATGTATAACCACTTTTTTTTTGTTGCCATTTTTCATTTGGCTTAATGGCACTCACTTTATATAATGTGGCACCTTTGTGATTATCATCACCCTCCTCTGCTCTGGATTATTGTATTTATCAAACCGTAAAACATACTATCAATAAAATATATCTTTTTTAATTTTCTGATTCATTTGAAAACGTTGTTTAGGATTATTTTTGTTTGAAAACCCAAATAAATATATGATAGTTTAATTTGTTTTTAAGGTTTTAGGTGTTTAAGGTTACTGTTGAGGTAAACATTAAAAAGAAAGCCCTTCTTTGAAATGAGATGCCGAATGAAAATACATAAATAAATACATTTGTGTTTAAATAATTCAACCATTTATATATATTTTTTTCATTTTCTACCCGATTATTGTTACATGCATAGTTAAAAAAAAAAATTTTAATAAGGCAACACAAGGCAGCCACGCTTAAATAAGCTAATTTACAAAATTAAAACAAGAGTATAGTAAAATGTAAATATGTTTGACAGAAACTATTGAAACTACTGCAGTGTAGCAATTTTACCGCATGATGGCAGTGTTGCATTCATTGTCAGACTTCTTGAAGGTTCCGATGATATCAATGTTATATACTGCGTGTAAACACGTTTTGTCAAGAGTTGGACTGACATACATTTTAAACATTTTGACATGATATAAACATAAGATATAAACGCGATACACATGACAGTTCCCTCTAGATCCCATTGCATTATTTATTATTACATTTTAATGTATCCATTGAGGAGTTCAATTAAAGTTTTAAGCAACTTCTTGTGCAGTTAGATTTGTGTAAGGATGTTACTGAGAGACTTAAACCCTTCACCTTCGTGACTGTTTGCGCGTGTGTTTGTGTGATTCTTGGTGTGTGTGTGTGTGCGGTGTGTGTGTGTGTGTGTGTCAGGTTCCTCTGCCCTCCCAGTCTCTTGTGAGCGGAATAATGTTGCCAGATTTGCATCTCATTACCATATCATTTCCATGTCATTACGCCGCTGTTGTCTGTGATTGTGCGCGTGCGTACGTGTGTGTGTGTGCGCGCGAGTGTGTGTGACCTAACTTTCCATCAGATCTTTTACAGTTGCTCTTCCTGTGTGTAAGCAACATCCATCCACGGGGACGCCTCTCTGACACGCCGCCTCTCTCGCTGTCATAATCTCCATCTCTGGTCCTCATCCATGTAAACACAGCCTAATGCTCAATAATCTGACATTCATAATCCCACATTGTCTCCTGCTCTGTCGTGATCTCAATGCCAATTAAATTAAACGTGCGGTAACAACGGCGGAGACAATGACTCCTGCTGCTGTCGATGACCGAAGACGCATTTTCTATTTTACTTTTATCTATTTTAACATTCATAAACAAATATTTTAATGCGTAAATGTCAGATACATCACTTTATCTCCATCACTTCTTTTGTTTGTGATCATATTCATTTGATTTTAAAAAACAGGTTTTGTTTCTCCTTTACTTCCATGGATCACGACTTCTAAAGGTTTGTTGAACCTCTATATTCCTGAAAGATTTGGATTTTTCACTTGTTTCAGTACATTAAATGTAAAACATTTGCTTCAAATAGAAGAAAAATAATGTTGATCCATCATTGTCTCTGTGGTTTCTGCATCATCTTAAAGTATTCTAAAGGAATTTAAGTCTGTATAACTTTATCTTTGATTCCAAGTTCAGCCCAATTTAGCACGTGAGTCAAAAACCATGAATGAACAGGGTTTTGTCGTCGACACTTGAGTCGATTTGGACCCTTCAGTGCTCAACTTTGACACAAAAAGTCTTGATTTTTCACCCAAATTTTTTTGTCAGGGCTTGCTTTAAATGCTTGTTAACTCTGGGACGAAACAAGATATGGTCCACAAGTAGTTATTTTATTGACGTAAAAAAAAAGAAATTGAAGCATCCAACTTGACCTTCAATAGTCTTTATCTTGACCCGTTAAAGTAACTGGTTCCCCTTGTAAGGACGTGACAGTTTTGTTCATGGATACCCTCTTAACTTACACCTATACCCTTACATTTTCCACCGTAACCATCACATACTCACCGCCTTGTCTCAACCGGGAAATGTGTTGACCTCGGCATTCTCACAGTCGTTCTCTTAGCATCGAACAGAAAAAGGGGAAATCCCCCATTTCCCATCTTTCACTCAAAGCTTAGTTACAGTCCTTTTCTTGAGTTGTTCTCAGCCCCTAAAATTACTTTTATCTTGGGTATATTTTCACTTCTTGATAAATTCCATGAAATCCCTTAAAGGTCTTTATCTCACCTTGTTTTTAGAAATCGTAATAGTTGGGTTTTGGTCTTATACATAGATAGAAAACCATTCTTAGTCTCCCTTGACATACAATATGTATACATAAAAGCCTTGATCTTGAAGTTTGTTCTTGCATTTTAGCCTTGACTCTGAATATGGTCAAGACCCCCGGCTGTTATCTTGAGTTCTTCAAGTAAAAACCAAAAACTTAAGATACATTCTTAATTTTTATGTTTAGTGTTGTGATGTTCTATCTGGCTGTAATGAGTACCAGAAGTACAGAACATAAACTACTAATGTGATGGAAGTGTCGTCCAATATTATCTATTCACAATCCAGAATTAATGGTAAGCGAAGGACCGAGAGCCCCCTCCTCTCATCCCTCCATCGACCGCTGGCTTCACATCTCGGTCCACAAAGTCAGACATTTTCACGTTCTGCCGCTGCCAGAAAAAGAGCCCATTTAGTGACGGGAGCATGTTTGGGGTCGCGCCCTTGTTTACACGGCGAGCCAGAGCTGATGGTTTTAAAATGGCGTCCAGATGGTGACAGGGACTTGATTGCAGTAGAGGGGGCTTCTGT
Organism: Callionymus lyra; assembly: GCF_982586985.1. Taxonomy (NCBI): domain Eukaryota; kingdom Metazoa; phylum Chordata; class Actinopteri; order Syngnathiformes; family Callionymidae; genus Callionymus; species Callionymus lyra. The sequence goes on from NC_141834.1 coordinate 6,178,179, forward strand.
GTCCCGCCCACTCCTGCTGTCCAGTACTTCAGCTGCATCTCTCCATCAGCTCACTCATGTTTCGCCACTGATTCTTCATTCTCACTCATGTTTCGACCACTGATTCTTCATTCTCACTCATGTTTCAGCCAAGACTTGGGTCAGCAACGTGTGAAGCAGATGTAGGTCAACTACAGGAGAGTCTGAGATGATTTCATTGCTTTATTATCATCAGAAATACCTTCATTTATTACAATTTAGTATTGTTTTATTGTGTTTATTATTGTTTATTATTGTTTTTATTTGTTTTTATTTTATTCATTTTTTTATTATATTGTATTTTATTGTTATTTTTTATATTTTTGTGTATTTTTATTTTTATATTGTTATTATTATTAATGAAAATACTTGTACTAAACGTCTTAATATAATATGTTTGTATTGTTAATTGTTGTTTTAGGAACTGCTGTGAAAAACAAGTTTTTATTTCTATTTTAACACAGAAAACAGTAAATGTAAACAAGAAACAGACATTTTTGGATACTTAAAAAAGTAATCAATTTGTGTATATTATGTAGTGTAGACAGGGCTGTACTTAAAAAAAAAAGGCATTTTTAAATACCACAGCGCAAAAAAAAGTAATATACCATTAAGTAATATACAAATACTCCAGTAGAATAAATTAAAAGCACTAATAAAGATATTAATTTAATTTTTCAAAATGATTTACATCATCTTTCTTAGACTACAAAAACATTAAATACCATAGCGTGAAAAAATAAATACACCAGTAAGAATCCTTAAATATAGGTAAATAAAAAGACTACAGTAGTATAAATAAAGCATTAAAAGCAACAATAAAGACAACATTTTTTTTAAAATTATTATTTGCATCACCTTTCTTAGAATACTAAAACACATTTAAAAAGCAAATAAAGGTTGTTTTTTTTTCGTATAATGCAAAAAAAAAAAGGGAATCACTACAGTTTTACTCTATTTTTACAAACACAGACAGTTGTGTTTGTAATTAAAGTGCAATTTAAAAATCCATGACCACCATTCTTGGATTAAATATAACACTTTTCCATGTGAGTTCCTTACTACGGATCTCTTCCTCCTAAAGTGTCCTTTTCCTTATTTACAATTCTCCTCTTTTCTGACCCTTTGGCTTGAAAACACTAAATCATTCCTCTCATCCCTGCAGGGAAAAAAACACAAACATGATACATTGCTGGGTGTGTGTGATTGTCTGCGTGATGAATCGGCGCAGCTGATGTGGAATTAGAAACACAAGCTTGAAGTCAGATCTGGAGAAATTCCACGATGCTGTTGCTCAAATTAATGATGCAGTAGAATTTGAGCTGTAGAACTGGATCTCCTAGTCATAGCAGGAAGATTTGGAGCATTTTTGGACCTTATAGAAGGAGAAAATTTAGCGATCTAGCGAGTTTAACTTAATGTATATTAAAATATATTGATATTTAATCTTGAGTGATAACTATATTACACTCTGATTTGGCTTTTGATTTTATGATTTTAAATCTTTGCTCCAAGAAAAAGAAACTTGTTGATGAAATTCCTCAAAAAATTCTAGTAATAGATTTTATCATTATCAAAATACTGATTGTCGCTCCCTCGACTAGGGACAATAATTTAAGATAACATTAATTGCAATTAGTTATTCAAGTCATTAATTAATAGATTCTCTATTAATCGCATTTGTTAAAAGAAAAAAAATGACTTCATTTTTCACTTTCACATCAATCTTCGGTCTGCCACAATATATCAAAAAATTATTAATTAGATCAATTAATTCTTAATCATAATAATTGGTCATCTTTTAAAAAAATCTAAAATCTGTCAACAAAAGGTGTCAACAATTTGCTCTGGGTTATTTATACAATTGAGCAAAATGTAACAATGCAAGAGCCATATATCATTACAAGAAAGATGCTAGTCCTTATATTATTCTCTTCAAGAACTCCAGGACAGTTGGTTAGCCTATTAGCATCACATGCTAATCGTGGGACATAAAGTATCAATAAAATAGAATCTTATGAATACATAAACTGAACAGAAGATTCAAATTGTTCACTATATGTATTTAAACAAAATCCATAACATAAAACATCATTTTAATACTAAGTAAATGTTTTTTTTTTCTGAGAAAGACATCTGGAAAACACCAACGTATTTTTGGAGAGAACTCCACAAACTGAACTGAATCAAACTCTAGGTGAAAGGTCAAATGATGTGAAAAGCTCTTAACATTGTAGAAACAGAAATGTCTCCCTAATGAATATAAGAGTAAATGTTTCAATTTTTAACATCAGAAAACCGTTTTTGGAGTTCTTTGAAATTCCAAAGACGGACTTAAGAAATGTAATTTTATCCGTCTTTACCAACAAACAGGTAGTATTGAACAACATCCTGCACTTAGGTTAAACCTAACTTTTATTTGAGTGTCTTGTTTCTTAATTTTAAAGGTAAATCACTTATATTTGCATTTGTTTTTAGCCACTAGTAGCATGATGCTAACTCACTGGACACAATCCAAACTGTTGCTTACCTCTGCAACTATTTGCTGGAATTTATTTCAAATTATTTGCTTTTAAATACACACTTTGATCTTATTTTATTGAAAAATATATTCACAATGTATTTATGTATTTAATACTGTATTAAAAATATACAATGAATAAATATTCTAGCTTAATAAGTAAATTGCACTATGAAGCATATTTTTGTTACTACTTTTTTCTACTACTATTACTTTTTTACTAAGTTTAAGCTTCAATATTTTTCTTCAACACTGTCTTTCTATAGCTTCGACTGACCCTTACAGCCGTCACAGTATATAATATAGACCCTCATGAGACGTAATTGGCCCCACATAGTGTAAGATATACTGCCACTGTCAAAAGATCACACAATTTTTGAACCCACACTACACGCCACGCACTCCACATGAGCGCCTAAGAATAGAAAATGATATTTAATGACAAAAAAAAAGGGACCAGAAAAAGCTGGAAAATGAAGAAGTTGTGAGAAGGCAGCATGAAAAACCCAGAGTGTGTCGGGGAGATCAGTGATACAGATGTCGTGATATGTGTTTGTGTCAGTGTGAAATATGATTAGCGTTCCCGCTTCATTAGGGAGGCGATCACACCTCCCGACACGCACGTCGAACATTGTTGGCCTACAAGAGGTGAATCAGCAGGTTTTCGTTTTCCGACACTTCGCGAAGGAGTTTTGTCGCATAGCGTGGATGCTGTGGAGAGATTCCACAGGCTGCTGGCGGAGCTCCAGCCTGGATCAGGAGGAGGAAGAAGGGAAGGAGAAGGACGAGAGGAGGCAGTGGCTGTGTAATTAGTAGCAGGTTTTGGCGGCTTCAGTTTAATTAAAAACTGAACGAAAGACAGAGGCAAACAAGGAAGGGGGTGAAAGAAGCTTTTCGCATAGTTATTCTGTTTTTGCCAGAGGCAGGTGCGAGGCTGCCGCTGGGAGTGATGCCCAATAGCTGCAGGCGGCTCCTACTTGGCTTCAGGGGGAATAAGGAATAGTTTTATTAATTCAGAATTTTTAAAGTGAATACCTGAGTCCTTGGTCCAGGTCTAATGGCAATGATGAGCGATCATCAAAGTGGGTTTTTTTTTTTTTTTTTCCTTTCGCCTATGGTGATGACTCAGCGATATCGGCAGAAGTCAAGGTGCTGATGAAGAGTTCTGTGTTTGCTAACCTGCAGCGATGGATCTATAATGCTGAGCAAGCTCTTTGACTTCCACTACAAACTCCCTTCTTTGTCTCTTTAGTGAGAACATCAGGCGGGATGTCGACTCTGTTCCCGTCACCGGTACCAGCTGTTGGGTCTCACTGAGCTGTTTTCCAATTACTGTTTGTCCTTTGCTCTCCGTCTCTCCCCCCACTGTCTTTATCTTCCACCCTTCCAGAGCCAATTCAGTGTCTGGATTGTTTCCTCGCGCTGGGTTTTCTCACTTTTAATCACCCTGATGAAGCTGCTGTGGTGCAGCACTCGCAGCCATGCTGTTGGGAGGACAACCCTGAGTTCATGGTGTATTTATGACTTTCAGTTTCAAGAACTCAATCTTTCGTGTCCAACTAAAGATCCGCTGGACAAATCCGAGTCACCAAGTCCTTTAAATGCGACTCTCAGGCGATTTTAAAACGTTTTGTCGTAAATGTACTAAAGTAATAATTTGAAAAACATCCCAAAACAGTACTCGATCTTCGCCAACAAGGTTAAAAAAGAAGACGGTATAACAGATTTTTTTCCACTCCAAATGTTTTGTTTTCTAAATATCAATGTGTAACCAGTTGAAATTATAATTTCAATTAGATATAAGTCTGTCTTTAAGGAACGTGAATTGCTACATTCCGCGCCTGTTGCATCTTATTTAAGGCGATGTGTGACGAGACCTTCCATTGCGGTTGGTGTCAAAAAGCAATGTTCCTGCCCCTCATGTACGCTGGACTTTCCGTAGACCGGCATCAGATTGTTTTGCAATTCTGTCTGGTAACTCTGACAGCTTTTTTATTGGATATATTACCTTTGTGACATTTCTTGACAAGTTGTTAATTCTTTTAAATAAGCGTGCTCTCGTGAGTGCATTTTAAGATGTTTTTGGTTATTACTCCAATATGTATTAATGTGTATGTGAGTAATTATCTTTCAAAATTCAAAGACATGTCCATAAAGTTTGGATATTTTCACCTTACAGTGAAAGTGATAGTTATAGCTTTGGTTAAAGTAAGTGATCATTGTATTCATACTCAAAAAAAAAAATGTTTTGGATCTAATAGATAAACATTCCTAAATTAACTAACTGTACTTGTTTTTCTTCACAAACTACAAATGTTTACAAAAAAAACACAAGGCATACACATGATAATACACATAATAATAATAAATAAATTGTATGAATTGTAATGACAGTTATCGAATAAAAGAGATATAGAATAAACAGTGGTCCTTCGCCATATTGTGGTTCACCTTCTGTGGTTCCACTGTTTCCTGGATTTTGTTCTGGATACAGTACTGCATATTTGGACAGTGAAGTACAATTTTTGACCCAAAACACATTGGTTTGAGTAAAATTTGGATGCTCCTCACTGCAACTTTCTGGATCTCACGCTCACTCCGCACCATCATTTTTCTTGCACCTCCTCATCCGTTCTTAGTTTCTGCTCATGCTAATAACAACCTCAATCAAAAATTTAGTTTGCGTCACTCCCTGCGTATTGGCAGTGCCCCTGGATATATGGTAGGTATTGGTAACCAAATGTACGGCTTTTTGAAGGCGGGTTCGACTGTTTGGAGTAAGGATAGTCTCTTTTTAATAATGTCGTTTGTCGTCACCTTTTTAGTGCCAACTCGACTTGTTTGAATCCAGAGTGAAGCAGGTACTTAAATTGTATGTGCTTCAACGTACTGTTTTAGTGGAAATGCAACAAAAAAAAATGGTTGAGTCAAGTAGAGTAGAGTAGGGTTAGTGAAAAAGGTCCTTAATTGACCCGTTTTGGGACCTACTTTGCCGGTGCGGTTATTTTACCCATTTAGGTGGTAGAACCTACCGAGCCTGCTCAGAAAGACTAGAGTGTGTGTTGGCAAGACTTTAGCGATACGATATTTATCACGATACAGGGGCAACAAAACTATATTTTTCGATATATGTAGGAACAAGGATATATTTGAGGTATTGTCTGAGTACTTGACTCTGATGTTGCAGAATTTACAGACCCCATGACTCTTGATTAAGTAGTTGCATAGTAATCGTAAATACTTAAAAACAACAACAAAAATCTAATTTTTTAAAATAACGCAAACCTTATTAAAATATAAACCATAAAAGTCATGTGATAAAAAGATATAAAGATAGAAATCGGTACAGTAGAGTATAGTATAATGGAAACAAAAGTACTGCGATACATAGGTGTATTTATATTTTCTCACACCCCTAGAAGACGGTATCAATTCCGATCAAGTCGGATATCAAAGATCTTGTGATCTTCGAAGGAAACAGGCGCTCAAATCAAAAAATCGCAGCGTTTCCATAACACTCACGAGACCTTGTTGTTTAATGTCGGGAAGGTTTATCAGACATTCTATAAGACAAACTGATGTGAACGAGAAGATTCTCATCTCCAGGGGAAAACCGGTGCACAGGATTAGCAGCTACCACACAGGATCTCATGGCGGGGAGAATGCGAATATAACAACCTGCGATAAGAGCGCCGTGAGATGATGTGTTTCTGCTGGTTAATAGGGGCGTCGCTGGAATGTTATAGAAAATCTAACACTGAGCTCCATGTGTCTCTGGGTTTGTTAGCTGCATTCCATGGATCCGACCCAGAGACCTGACAACAGCCCAGGTATGAGCGCTGAACTCCTCTTATATCCTCCTTGTGCTTTTTTTTTTTTTGTTGCAATGAAAAATGGATGAAAAATGGATGAAAAAAAAAAACCTTTTCAGACAGTCTCCATGACGCTCACTCCTCTTTCTCTACACCAGCTTCTCCCCCTTTCATCTTCGGCTAAGTCCTGCTGTCTTGAAAAGTAAATGAGTGTAAGATGAACTTACATTTTGAAACAGCCAGGAAAATAAAGAAGGGAAGAAGAGTGGAGGGGGGGAATAAAAAAAAGGGGGGGAATGGTGTTGGTGGGGAGAAGAGTCCAGAAGTGAGGAGCAGCTGCCAAATTCAGTCTGTTGGAGGAGAGTGAGGAGAAGGGAGATAAGGAGACAGCCAGCGAGCGGCAGCTAGCAGGCACCAGAATGAAAGACACTGATACCCTCTTCCTCCCATCCACCACCACCGCTCTCCCCTCTCCTCCCCCCTTCGCCCTTTTTCACTGCACTCCTCACCTCCTCTCCTCCTTTGTGCAGTGTCTCAACAGAGCAGCGTTTGAGTGGCAGGCCGTCACAGATCAGCTAGCAGCTAAGGCAAAGGGTGTGTGTGTGCGCGTGCGTGTGTGTGTGTGTGTGTGTGTGTGTGTGTGTGTGTGTCTCTGTGTGTGTGTCTCTGTGTGTGTGTAAGCCAAGGCAGGGGGCTGCCAGCCCTACGTGAGCAGATCAGGGGAGAGTCTAAGTGGGTTTATCAGTGCGGCTGAGAGCCAAACAACACACACACACAAACGCACACACATGCACGTACGCACGTGCACACCTACGCACACACAAACGCACATGGTAGCACACACACTCACCGGGCAAAAACACATGCACGCGCACACAGACCTGCACACGCACACCTAAACACACATACGCACACACAAACACACACACACACATGGTAGCACACACACACCCAGCGGGCAAACACACATGCACACACACACAAACGCACACAGGCCTGCACACGCACACCTAAACATACGTAGGTACTTACATGGACACACACAAATTCACGCAAAAACAAACGCACATGCACACACATATACACACAAACACATGGTAGCACACACACACCCAGCGGGCAAAAACACATGCACGCACACACGCACACACAGGTCTGCACATGCACACCTAAACACACATACGCACACGCAAACACACACACACATGGTAGCACACACACCCAGCGGGCAAACACACTTACACGCACACACACACACACACACAGGCCTGCACGCGCAAACCTAAACACACATAGGCACGTACATGCACACACACAAATGCACACAAAAACAAACGCACATGCACACACTTATACGCACAAACACATGGAAGCACACACACCCAGCAGGCAAACACACGTACATGCACACGCACAAATGCATGCAAAAACAAACACACATGCACACACCTATATGCACACACCTATATCACATGGAAGAACACACACCCAGCAGGCAAACACACGTGTTCTGCACACACACATATACTCACACACATGCACACACAAACACACACATAAACACCCAAACCTACACACACATGCACATACACACACACAAAGGCACATACACGGACATATACACATACGCACACACACACACGCATGGACACACACACACACACACACACACACACACACACACACACACACACACACACACACACACACACACACACACACACACACACACACACACACACACACACACACACTCACAGGGACCCATACACAAACCAAAACACACATACAAACATATGAGTGCACACAGTCACATACACACAGAAAAACACACATCATACACCTTCACACAAACACACACACACACACACACAAACACACACACACACACACACACACACACACACACACACACACACACACACACACACACACACACACACACACACACACACACACACACACACACACACAACCACACACGTGCACACTCATAAGCACACAAAGACACATACAAGCGTGTACATATACACACATACATACACCTACAGAAACAAAAACACAAACACACATCCAAACAAAACTGTGACTCACAAACAGAAAGTGTAATGAACAAAAGCAATGGGGATCCAGACACACATGCCATCGCATCCAAGCACGTACTCTGTATGTTCTCACACTTACACACCTTTTCCCCGGGCGCACACACGCACACGCGCACGTACAGAGAAGAAAGGGGTATTAGACCGAACCAAAGCAAACCTGCGAGCGTGAAAGCGCCTTACTGCTTGCCTGCTAGCAAGAGATGTGACTGGATTCTTAAGCAGCTAGCTTGAGAGAGACGGCTGCTCACACACACACATGCACACACACACACACACACATGCGTGCACACACACACACACACACACGGCTCAGTCTCAAGGTTTAGTTGAAGGCTCATGTCTCATTCCTTCTGTAGCTCAGTGTCTCAGAGCGCTAGCGCGTCAGTTGAGCTAAGGATTCGGTTTGTTTGCACACTTCTGTCAGTGATTTCCCAAGATGTCACACCATCATTTTTAGCACGTTTATGGACCTTTCTTTTTTCTTCTTCGAACATTCGTGACAGGCTTCGTTCGTCTCGCACGTGATAAAAACGTTTACCAAAAGCCGCCGCTATATGTGTGTTAGCCTAGGAATGCTTGTTGGTCACGTCCCTGTTTAAAATCTGGTAATGTGATGTTTAAAAGTTAACTTAGCAATGATTTTACTTTATTATGCTGTTGTTTTGTTATTTCTATACACAATAATTTAATTGATAAACATATTGATGAAATGGGATCATAGATAAGAATTGGTTTCCCAGGAGAATCAGAACTAATCAGAATTATTTATTTTCATTAATGTTTTACTTGTTTTAATAAAATATAACGTATTACTTTTCATCTTTTCTACTTGATTATGTGTGTGGTTTCTTTGCATTTGTTACAATTTTAACACATTAAACAAAAACTATTAGTTCGTTCCAAATTCCAAATCTTTATGATACCACATGCTGTGTAACAAGTGCAAATTATTTAATTAATGCACACATTTAATATGAATTTTGCGATTTTACTTACATTTCAAGGTGTGAAAGTTAACAAAAGTTAGAATTAAAAGTATTTTTCTTGGTAAAAATGACTTTATATTTAATGATAAATAAGACAGTAAAAACATTTGTATTTAATCACCCATATAAGTGTCAAAAAAGCCTTCAATTTGATTTTTTTTTTTTTAATTTAAATTCATTATTGTGGAAGATTAAAAGATTGATATATAAGAAAAGAGGTTTTCATGAAGAAATGTATTGTTTTAACAGACAGATGAAGTTCTAGTCATTTACATTCTGCTGTATTTGTGTCTCAAGTGTGTCCATGAATAAAGATAAGATCAGGTCTATAGATGATGTTGTAAGTTTACACAACAATAGAAATGGTATTACACAGCTGACTGACTACCTCAATGTTTAAATAAATTATTATATGAGATTTAAAAATGCATAATATACCAACTGGATTGTGGGAATAATCTCAACATTTGTTTTAAATGTAAAAGAAATGTAAAATTGTGTGTGCTTATTGGGGAAGAATCTAGTGACAGGATAAATATCACGTTACAGTAGCAACGATACAATATATTGGGATATATTATGATAATGTTGGAACAAGGATATATTTGTAGTATTGTCCGAGTACTTGATTTGCAGAATTTACAGACCATACGTCCAAACATGTCGGAGTCGTCTGTATCCTCTCATCCTCAGTCATCGCTGGGATCTCGCGACATTTCATTGTTCCTTGAATTGCAATGTATGTAATGACTGATGTCATTACACATTATGACGATAAAAGACTCCCAAATAATATTTGTATATATTGTTTAAAAAAGAAATCCTGAAAAAAAGTCAATGCACTGCTTTTTTGATATAGAGATATATTATTATGGTAATATATGGTAGCATTATGATAGAAAATGTCGCAATATATGAGTTTATTGATATTTTCTTACTCTATTCAATATGTTTATATCTTAGGTAAATGTGTCACAAGATGTTCTCGATCTGTTAACAGGCTGAGAAATGGTGTGAAGCTTTCTTGACAAATGCAATTGTTACTCAATTGATTAAACAGGATATGGTTAAGTAAAAGATTTACACTTATAAAACGCAATATTCAATATTTTAGTAGCTTAGTTTTCTTGCACAACGGCAAGAGTCAAATAAATCCACAATCAACCATTATGAAATGAACCCCCTACTGAAATACATTTTCTATTTTTCTCTGCTTTTTCATATGTTTTCCAATGTCGTGTCGTGCAGTCCTCGTGATAAAAGATGTAAACATGAGGTTAACTTAGTCACACATCCAACTGATAATCTTGTCTCCAGCTTGTTTTCAGTATATATTAAGTGAGGACAATTAAGAGATTCATTTATATGCACGTTCATGCATGTTTTGCTCGAACCGTCTCCTGTTGTGAAGTGTTGTGTGTAATATCTGAGCCTGTGATGGAACAGGGAAGCCTAATTACATCTTTAAGTGTGTAATTAGGAGCGAGGGTAATTGGCGGTTTGAACACACAACACACTCTGGGTTTGAAAACACAAATCACGTCTGACACGCTTGCCTATCACGGCCATTTACCGCGGTGTCGACAGGTGGTATAAGTGGCGGCGTCCTGGACACAGATAGAGGCACACTCAGGCATGTGGACAGTGTTGCTTTGTGTTTGAGGAACAGCTGTGGGAGAAGCTTCGTTCCTCACACAAGTCATTAACCACTGTTGTCTGTCAGAACTTAGATATCTGTCTTGATAACATCAAATCTATATCTTGTTTTCTCAGATGAACAACTTAACACAAATCTCGTTATGTTGAGTCCATTGACGATTTTAAATCCCAGTATTTTTTTACAGTGGTTCTCAGGCCTTTATACCGGTCCATAAGGCATTAAATACCAGGTCACACAGATGGAAAAATAAAGTTTAATTTTGCACAAATTATTGAAATATACGCCATAAAAATTGTGACAAAAATTAAAAACGATTATGAAAGCCTTCCAAATAATATATACAGTATATATTGTTTGAAAAAATTAGATACACTACTTTTTTAATATACACTGTAGATAAAGCATCCTGGAAGAAAAAAAAAAAAGTTATTTCTGTCGTAAAAATCATGTCTATTTTAAGTTGACAAAAGAATGGATTTTTTATTTTTACGAAGTAACAATAGCCTGTGACTATTGACACGTCTAGGTACTTTTTTTTGTGTCAATTTTAAGTAAAGGAAGCTGTAAAATAGTGGTCTGAGAAAATAAAGATGAATCGATAAAGCGTGATTTTTTTTTCACAATGCTGTATCGATATTAAACAGCAATGTACCGTTTATTTAATATATTTTTATAAATACACTTTTCCTTAATAGCTTTTGAATAATTTTACTTTATCATAGTTCGTTTATGGTTTATATTTCAATAAAGTGTCTTTAAAATGTAATTATTCAATTTTTGATATGTTATATATATATATACATATATTTATATGTATTTTTTATATATATATCTATATCTAGATGGAAGCAACGTTCTCCTCAGCTAATCGAACAATGAAAACCTGAAAAATCTGCTGGTTGACTAAGGATGAGAGGATACAGTCGACTCCCACAGGTTTTTAAGTTAATGTTTTGGTTTCAAAACTAATTAAAGCAGTTACAACTTCGCCAAGAGTCATGTGCTCTGTAAATTCTGCAACACCAGAGTCAAGTACCTGACAATACTACAAATATATCCTTGTTACTACAGTCTCATAATATATCGCAATAAATCAATACTGTTGTATCGTAATACATCGTCGCCCAATTCCTGCCAATACTCATACCTTCTGTAAACTAGTTCAAATTTGTGGAACTCTATTTGTTGTAGAGAAACCAGCTCAGTGTCTCCACTTATTCAGTCAAGTCTATAAAAATGCTAAAAAAAATAAAGGCTTGAAAACATGCAAAAACAGGTTGGAGACCCTTCATTTTGTAGACACATGGTCAGCCTAATATATTTAAAATATATGTTACCACAGGGAAGAATACGTTTTTTAAATTGGCAGGAGATTTAAAAGTGCCACGAGGAAATAAAGAGGCAGGCCGGGATCTGTCGCCACATAAATTGCTTCAACATGGTTAGCGTATAAATACATCTGATTTGATGGCACGCCGGAGAGCATCCTGCTCGAGGATTAAAACCCTAACAAGCTGAGAAAGACCATAATGTTGCAATTCAACACCGTGATGATAAAAGAAAATCCCACCGGTTGCCAAATTCCCTTCTTTGTGTGATGGTTGAAGAGAAAAGTGTACATTTACAACGTGTTGACAACCTGGAGTGATGATTATGCTTTTACTTTTTGTTCTATTGTGAGGAAACGTGTCACGAGTGGAAGTCTTTATGCACATTTATAAACAGAAAATGTTTCTAATCGGCATATTTACAATAATAAGTGATCTAATAGATTAGATACCTAGAGTTGCTTTGCACCAATATGAAGTACAACATCTTGTATTCTTGAAAATATATCTGGATTATTATTATTATTGTTGTTATTGTTATTATTATTGTTGTTATTGTTATTATATTATTATCAGGTTCATCCTTTTTCCCTCTTTTTCTATGGTCATTGGTTCTGTTTGTTATTTCCCTCAAAATTAACTTCATTGCATGAAATTTTTCGACAGTTTTTGGTAAAGGAAACAACAAAAGGATTAATTCTATATGATTTGTGGTAACAAAAAATGTGACAGATAATAGGAACAGTTGCATCGTTGACCCAAACTTGCTACATAAAAAAAGTTTAAATTAAACACAAAGCATTCAACAACATAAAAATAAAAACTCTGACCTTCTAATTGGAATTTACACTTCCGATCTGAGTTATACTTTGTGTATATGGCATGACACCTAATTTTCATCCGCTTTTAGGCTAAAGATTAAATATATATAAATCCTACCATATCATAAAACTATAAATAAAAACAACAACTAAATAATAAGGTAATAAATTGTGGTTTAAAATCCTAACTTAGCCCTCGATGGTCACTGTACCCTTTCAATTACTGACCAAGTCAGATAAGAAGCATTTTGGTGTGATGATCAATCTCTGTTTGACTTTTAGGGAGGCAATCGGAGTGGATAAAGATTTGGAACGCCACGGAGGGTTGGAATATATGGTCACTTCATAAGTAATCATCTTTGTTCTTCAGTACTTTGTACTCCACCGCATCAACCGTAATAGTCTCTCAAAAGTCCATTAAAATCTACTTGAACGTCTGATATTGAGTCAACAAATATAAAAAAAACAGACGAAACAATCAACATTGATCCCGAGTACGTAAAAAAAAACAAAGGAAGACATTAAAAAGAAAACCGTTTGGTTCCTCCCAGCGTGACGCGAGAAGTGATCACAGCAAGAAATGATGAAGCTCAACATGGTCTCGTGGGAAATTACGCTTCCTCCGATTTATGATCAATGATCAATAGCACAGATCAAACAAGTAATTATACGTCTCTGTTTGATCGCGACACCACCCGCTGACTTTTTAACTTCCTGTCACAGGGAGGAAACAATGCTTTTGAAAAGAAGTCCGTCGAGAACACCGTTGTTGGTGAGATCAGAGAGAGAAGAGCCAATCAAAATGCTTGGCTGCTTCCTGGTTTCAAACATCTGTACACACTTCATTGATCATACCTGGGAATTTTTCCGGTCCACATGAGGTCAGAGTGAAACTCTTTAGATTTGTTTTGATTGTTTTAAGTTTAGATAGTGAGGCTGAATTTTGAATACATTGTTAGCATTATTTATGTTTAAAATTACTAGTATTCTTTTCAATTTGTTCATCATATATATTTTCATAGCATTTTCATTTCATTGCATTTTTGCATCGGTTCAATTCCTTAATTTTTAACTTATTTATGTACAAAGCCATTAGGTGAAATCACTCTATTTACATCTTTATTTTTACTTTTCATTTTCCATAAAATATGACACATTATTATGCAGAAGCTGTTTCCTTCAACTAAGAAAAATCTCTAAACTTAGTCTTCTCCTTTAGACTATTGTAACAGTTTATTTCCGTGTCTAAACAAGAAGGAGCTGTCTTGCCTGCAGTTAATATAAAACTCTGCAATGAGAATTCTGACCCGCTCTAGTAGAAGAACTCACATTTCCCAGATCCTTAAAAGTCTTCACTGCCATTGGCTGCCAGTTTCTTTCAGGATCAACTTTAAAATTCTGGTTCTTACTTTCAGATCTATTCATGGTCAGGCTCCTCCTTACATCACTGATCTGATCCAGCCTTACACCCCAGCTCGGGCTCTTAGGTCAGTGGATCAGAATCTACTGATGGTTCCTGAACAAGCTTCCAGATAAGAGGAGAGAAATCCTTCCAGGCTGTTGGAACAATCCTAAGCTTTGGAACGATCTTCCTCTCTGGTTTAGAAAGGCGCTGTAGAAATAACCTTTACTTACTTACATAGTTACTTACAGTTCATTTTCATTCACTGCTTCGTAGGTTTTTTCTCTTTATGTTTATTTATTCATGTTGTATTACACAGGAAATCTCCCCGATGAAATAGATGATAATGTATAGCATCAGTGCCCAAAGTCACATACCAAACCCTAAAGATCAGACACACTGCATCATGTGGTTTTCCCAATTTAACAACATGATGAAACATATTTGTAGACTTATTTTCGACAGAACCCTTTCAGTCAAACTAAGATGCCACCAATAGAAGATAAGAACTGTTGACACGAATATCTTGATGCTGCCAGCATTTTTGCATTTGTCACACAGTGAAGTTAAGTTTATGGATTGTGTGCTATTTAAAAAAAATTGTAAACCGTTTAAAATCCAAAGATAAAAAACTCCCATGCAAAAGTTTTCTACTATATTTTGTTAAACTTCTTATATGTTGATATCCCAGGAAGTAGAAACGATGGCTTCGGAGAAGGAAGTTAGTGCTTTGAACCTTTGGCCCAAAATGTGGATCAATCTGAGAACTGTAATGAAATGGTTTGTCGTCATTTTACAAAAGTCTAACTCCACAACTAGTTCATTTCCTGATGCCATTTTGGTAGGACTTAAAGGTGGTGGAGATGTTCTTCAAGTGTCCGGAGAAACTATCAAAGATTCAGTTCCACAAACCCCTTCAAGGATGAACTGATGCTCTAACCTTTCTCATGACTCGTTTTAATACTTTAACAATTGATATATCATTGTCTAATCATTTTAAATGGACTGTTAATTTATTGGATGCTTTTCGGTGTGTGTTCCTCTGTTCTACAGGAGAATTTATTTTTTTATTATACATTTGTAAATTGGCTGCAATTGTGATGTGAATTGAAATACAAATTTAAAATGTTCTTCCCTACATTTAATTCTATTGTTAATTTTGTAATCTTTGACCAAACCTGTTGTTGAATTTAGACCAAATGTTTCATTATTTAACACTAAATTAAAGTTCTTCTACATCGAGGTACCAACCTTTTTTTGTACCCTGGACCGGTTAAATGTCAGGATTCTATTTAGGGACCGACGTTAAGATAGACAAAAAGTAAAACTACAATACCATGACCTGCTGAAAAACTACAATTAAGTGCATGAAAAAAACAGCATAAGAGTGAATCAGCAAGAACTGTTTACAACAAGATGTTTGTGTATTTGCATCTATGTATGTTTGATTGTATGCTGACGATGATGTAATGTACTGTATGTGTGTGTCTACTAGCTTTTAGTGACTTTGTGCCAATGTGTGAGTTTGTGTTTTTTTTTTCATTTTACCTAGTCAAGAGAAAAAATGCCACATTTTAATTTGTGGACATGCCTCACGGACCGGTACTAGTCCCAGGACCTGTGGTGGTGAACCACCGTTCTGAAGTACTTCCAGTACTGCTAAAGAGCACCAGCGCAGGAAACAGAGTTGTTGCCGTTGAGGTCTGATTGATCCAGTGTCTGTAATTGATTATCAAAATAGTTGTCTATTGATTTCCCGCCGTCAAACCATCGACCTAATCTTTACAGAATTAATTTAGGGTCAGAGTGGTGTTTGCGGGACCAAGACTGATGTCATGCCGCGCCGGGTTGGTATTCATAGGCGCCCAATTAAACACACATTAACTCACGGGGACCAGGAATGGAAGAGGGGGGTGGGTGGGTGAGGGGGGAAGGGGAGGGTCTGACCGGACTCGCCTTCGCCCACAATCGACGGGTTTGTTTCGAAGACATGACACGTGCTGCTGGGGAGGAAGTGATCTGCCTGGTCTCATCTTAGATCGTCCCTGGCACCAAGACCACTGCACTCAGCTCTTTTCTCCGAACACACACACACACACACACACACACACACACACACACACACACACACGCCCTCCCTTCCTGCCTTCATCTTCTCAGTTCTCCATCCATCGCTCGTCTGTCACGGCAGGAGTGCAACCAATCCATCACGGGTCGCAGCGAGGCGAGCCGTGAGGGCATTTGTGTGTGTGTGTCTAAATGAGTCTGTGTTGTGTTTATATCAAAGTGCACACAGCCATGTACAAGTGTCCATTCTGGATTTCTATGCAGGCTCACTCCTTCCGTCGCTCCTTCACCTTTAATAAACACTGTGAATGTGTGCGACCGCGGGTGTGGATGTGTGACGCCTGGGATTCGCCGGACTTCTCCCTGAGTCTCAACATGCAGACTTATAATTAAATATACGGCGATAGAGTCGAGGTGCGTGCTGCGGAAAATACTCAGTAGGTTTGAGTTGCTCCAAAAATAAATGTGGGTTTTTTTCATATAATATTTCATAGCAAAACTTTTCTTGAGAAATTTAAAGAAGTATGAAGTAGATATTATTAGCACAATGGAAGTTTTTTAGACTTGCAGAGGAAATTTTAAATCTTATCTACTTGACAAAATATAAGGTGTTTTACTATTATAAGCAAGTAAGTAATAGTTATTTCTAAAGGACCTTTCTAGACCAGGGTCCCAATGCGCTTTAACAATTAAAACAGTTAAAATACATGCTTTAAATGCTCACGACAAAATAGAGATAAACATAGCAGCCGCAAGAAACTAAGAAAAAGCCTGCACAAATAAGAATGTCTTAAGATGTTTCTTGAAGGAGTCAGTAGATCATCAAACACAGAGGGAGAGGAAGATCAATCCAAAGCTTAGGAGCAACAGCCTGGAAGGATCTTTCTCATCTCCTTTGGATCAGATCACTGATGTAAGGAGGAGTCTGACCATGAATAGATCTTCAAGGAAGAACCCGAATTTTTTAAATGATCCTGAAAGAAACTGGCAGCCAGTGAAGAGTTTTAAGGACCAGGGAAATGTGAGTTCTTCTACTAGAGCGGGTCAGAATTCTGGCTGCAGAGTTTTGTATTAACTGCAGACGAGACAGCTCCTTCTTGTTTAGACACGAAAAATAAACTGTGACAATAGTCCAAACCAGAAGACATAAATGCATTGAATAAAAACTCCGGATCGTGTTGTGACACAATTTTTTTTTTATGGAGATGTTCCTCAAAAGACTTGGGTTGTCGCCAAAAGTTCAAGGTCACAAATGTAATTTTCTCTGCAGAGAAGCTGGACCCGCCTTTAGATAAGGAGAGAAGCTTTACCATCTGTAAGAGATTCGAAGTACGACAAGTTAGTCGTATTCGGATGCTCCCCAGGAACCCCCCCTAGTTAATAAATTCCCTGTCATGAACCCAGATATAGTGTCTCAAGACAGGGCATGTCTTCATGGTCCATGGTCTTGGTCTTGTCCTGGTCAAGGATCTATCCGTCTTTCCAATCTTGGGTCATCATATTAGCCTTGGATCGTAATAGATTATGATAGTTTTTACTGAATCTTTAATGATACAGTTTTTACTGAATCTTTAATGATACAATCATTGAGAGTACCCTGAGATCAACAGACCGTCCTGAAAATTGTCTCCAATACGATGCTAATCTTCTTCAACACCAGGAAGTTTTTGTGTTCATTTTGTGTATCTTTGTTTTTGCCTCAATCTCTATCTTGCTTTTCATATGGGACCCTTTTGGTCTCAACACTCTGATCTTGGTAGTGTCTTGGTCTCGGCTGGGGGCGGTCTGGACTTCAAGTCTTCCCAGGACACACTGAAGTCACATGTTTATGGTTGACAGGAAAACTATAGTTAATTTGACCAGTAGAGCTTGAAAACTCATGTTGGAACATTTCACTGAATAAAATAAATTAATAGAAAAGCCTCAAATATGACCAGAATTCACCACAAACTAAAAATCTTTATCACAACAGAATTTTGTCTGGTACTATTCCACCATTTACCACACTTCATTTACCTCATCTATAATTTTAAATATATATATTTTTTCAATTTTGTTTTCAAACTCAGCTTGTTCTTTGCATCAATTTCAGTAGATAACTAAAATTGGATTTTTTGAATTTGATTGAATTTCAATTGATACAATAGAATAATTTCATTAACATAATTTATTTTAAAACAACATTAATCAAAGGATAAATTGCTCTTAAAATGTGTTTTCAGTTCAGGATTGATCAAAGTTAGCAAAACAAAAGAGCTTTTTGTTGATCCAGGTTACTGCTACTAGAGAACAAAAATACAGTTGCTGGTTGTTTTGTGGTTTATTCACCTATTTTATGATATTATTATTAAACATTCTAACTAAATCAGATTCTGACAGTTTCTTGAAAAGCCTGTGAGTTGATCGAGTCACTATATTAACTGACTTGTTCGGGTGTTGACGTGCTAAAGAAGAAAAAGAAAAGTAAAGCGACCAGATAATGATGAATTAAAAATATTTATAGTTTAATTTATTATTGTGTTCATACCATAAAAAAATAATCAAGGATTCTTGGACATAATTTGAATTTATTTTATAATATGTTACAACTCACAAAAACGAATCATAACAAGTAGAAAAAAATGTTCCTTTCATAAAACTAAATTGTTGAAATAGGACTGACGAGTCGTCAGGTTTTCTGTGGTCGTAATAGTATCTGATGGTCTGTCCAAACATATCAAAGACGTTTTCGATTTGAATCTAAAAAAAAAACAAGTCTCTCTTTTGGTTCTTTTGTCGTCTGTAGAGTTGATATGTGAATAATTGTAGTCTCACGATCACGTGACATTGTTGTGAGTCCGCCTGTGATTCCCTAAAACCGACTCACTGAAGGTTTCCCGCTGAGACATTATGATTTCTTGGCCGCGACGAGCGAGAGTAACTGGTACCGTCTTGTTTTATTTACATGATACATCTCCTCTGGGCCGCCGCCGTGGTCTCTCTGAAGCCACTTTTGGATTTATGAGGCCATTTTCACGCTTGTTACTGCAGGAAATATGAGTGTCTATCAGCATGTGCTGGAGAGGAAACTGAGTAAGAGTACCAGCTATCACACACACACACACACACACACACACACACACACTCTTTCATCGGTGTGTGTGTGTGTTCGGGCAGCCGCTGTGCTTTGTTTTCTGGTGACAGTGAATTGTTGCTGTGTACTCAGAGCCAAATTCACACTCATAAAACATTCCAGCTTGGAGAGAGGAGTGCATGTGGGCGAGTTGGTGAGGCGGAGAAATGCTGCATATGTATGTGAATATGTTGCAGGTTAAGTAGAGAGCAGGTCTGTGGATTTGCAAAGCCACCCAGGGGTGCAGCGGGATCACACTAAGCCCAGCAGGAAGCTCTTGGCTGGGCATCAATATGCACCGCCGGCTCTCAGCGGTGAATTCCATCTGTGTGTTTTAGTGTGTCTGTGTAAGCCCTCAGATCACACACACAAGTCCACTTATTTAATGCTTATGAAATTGCTTTGCATTAATGGTGTGTTTATGTGCAGAGGATGGTTCATTAACTCCCTCATATGCTTGTAATCAAGCCCGGGAGAAGAGTAGTGTCGCTTTGTGACATTTTCATCACATATTTAACAGCTCATGTTTGTTTCCACTCCTTATACACTGATATTTAACTTTTTATTCAGTGGTTTCCTATAGTTAAAGTTAAATTCTAGTTTGCGTGAAAAGAAAAAAAAGATTTCATGATTGAAATTGATGACCTCCCACCACTTGATGGCAGTGTTTCAGATTCAGGTCGCTTTCCAACAAAGAAAAACGTATGACAATGTATTTTTATATGTAATTTTCAAGAAAGAAAACGTTGAAGTAGAAGAAAGGCAGTTGGAATTTGTAGAGCAAAAAGGGTTGTAATATAATTTCAGGAATCTGTAATTTTGAGTGTAATTTTGAGTTTGTAATTTTCTTTCTGAAAATTGTAATTTTGTTTAAGAGTTTGTATATTTTATTGAGGACATTTTTGCTTGGTTTCAGAGTTTGTAAATTTCATTCAGTAAATTAAAAAAATAAATAAAATTGTACATTTTATTTTTGTTTCAGAGTTCGTAAATTTGATTCCGAAATTGTAATTTTGTTATAGAGTTTGTACATTTGATTCAGGTAAGAGTCATTTTTTTTTTACATTTGTTTCAGGAAATTGTACATTCGTGTAAGAGTTTGTGTATTTCATCCAGGAAATTGTATTTTTTTTTCATAGCTTCTAAATATTTCTTATTATTTTTCAGTAAATTTTTGTTTTGTTTCTGAAAATTGTAATTTTATTTCAGATTTTTAAAATGTATTTCAAGAAATTGTACTTTTTTTTTCCAGAGTTAGTAAGTTGTTTTCAGTAAATTATTATTAGTATCAGTCATTTTGTTTGAGAGTTTGTAAATTAGTTTTGAACCTCAGGTCCACCGTAGCTATCTGACCAACAGTAAGCAAGGATGGGTAATATTGGGCACTGATACTATCTTTAACATCAGCAACAAGTCCTTCCATGTAGAGTTTCCGTCAAATTAATCTTTCATCTAGAATACAGACATGGAACATATATTTAAAAATGGAGGCTCAATCCTCAATATGTTACTTGAACATTCGTACACTGGCATCAGCAAAGGGCTTCAGTGTCACATCATGAAACCGTCAAATGATCAGACATTTTTGAGCCTTTCTTTTCCCTTTTCAGAACGTCTCCATTGATGTCATTTTTAGCTGAGGGAATTCCCAGAAATCATAGCAGCGTCAGGAAACACAGACGTACCAGGAGAAGGAAAACAACAAATCATCAGACGACAAAAATGTTCACGAGCATTTTTTGCTTTGAGCCTTTATGTTCTCTTTATACTTATTGGTAACACCTTCTATAATACATGACTGTAGGAGACCTTCAGAGGAAGAGTCACCAAATATTGTGTATTATTTATAAATAAATATATATATATTTAGTAAGCAGTTTGTTAAAAGGGGAGACATGTTTCCTTGAACTGTTTCAGTCACTGTTAAACTAATGGTTTAAGAACCAGATATAATTCACCAACAATAGCGTTCCCTTGTAATAAAGCCTTAATAATGTATTTCCTGATTTACAATGTGTTTGTTGTCATGCAGACAAACTAGTTCCTGAACCTGGTGAAGTGATATTTCAGCTGTTTTCTGCTGAGCCAAGCAAGTCTTTATCTCTATAATAATAATAATAAGGACACTGTACAGACAGATTGAACAGCAACAGAGAAAAACAACAGTAAGGCAGGACTTTAAAAGTTACGAGAAATACTATAAGTTACAAAGTATTAAAAAAAAAAAGAGAAAACTACAAAACATGAATCCAGTGTTTTTCTTTTTATGGTCTTTCTAATGCTTGTCATACCTTCATGACAAATCTATTGAAGGAGTGAAACCCTGTTATAAACTGTTTTATTTTTTGTTTTACCATCATAGTTCTAGACAAAACAAGCATTTTCAATAAATACAAATTTACATTGGCGACGTGAAGCTTGTTGCTTTTGCAGATATGTTGTATTTTTGATTAACCCTTGTGTTATCTCAGGGTCAAGGTGACCCGAAGGCCCCAAAAGAAACGTGTTTGTGCTATTCCTTGTATTATCTCAGGGTCAAGGTGACCCGAAGGCCCTGAAAACAAATCTGTTTGCAGTATACCTTGCATTATCTCAGGGTCAAGGTGACCCGAAGGCCCGAAAACAAATGTGTTTGCAGTATCCCTTGTGTTATCTCAGGGTCAAGGTGACCCGAAGGCCCGAAAACAAATGTGTTACTAGTATTCCTTGTGTTATCTCAGGGTCAAGGTGACCCAAAGGCCCTAAAAACAAATGTGTTTGTGAAATCCTTTGAGTTATCTCAGGGTCAAGGTGACCAGAAGGCCAGAAAACAAATGTGTTTGTGGTATTCCTTGTGTTATCTCAGGGTCAAGGTGACCCGAAGGCCTGAAAACAATTGTGTTTGTGGTATCCCTTGAGTTGCCTCTAGGTCAAGGTGACCTGAAGGCCCTGGCTTCCAGAAATACAAATGCAGAGGCGGAGGTCAGAGACAACACAAGGGATACCAGAAACACACTTGTTTTCAGGAATTTGGGTCAGATTGACCCAGAGACAACACAAGGGTTAACATAACAACCGTTGTCCTCTTCCCGATTTCAACACAAAAGTTGATCTAAATGACGCACATTTTGACAAATACCAATACCGAGTATCTTTGGCTTTGGCTTCTGTCCGTCAAAAAAGTGTCCACCTATGGCAGTTAAAGGAAACTATAGTTAAATAATTGTGGTGTTTAAGAGTTCCATCAGGATCAATTAACTCTTTGAAGAATCCTTAACTCGCTGTGTAGAGAGAAATAATCCACATTCATCTATTGCTGCTATTGTCTGTGTTGTGAAAGCAAGGTCTGCTACGCCAGATATGATTTTTAATGTTGATAATGACATCAAATTAGTTGGAAAAAATATGTATTGGGCCATAAAATAAAGTAAAAACTAGATTATTTTTTAATTAAAATGAAAGAAAAATTGCGGTTGAAACCAGATCATACTCATGGATGAGTTTACATTATAAAACCCACACCGTTGCTGAAGTATCGCTGACCTTTCTGCTGATGTGAAAATGAATTTTCCAACAGTGTATGTTTGGTATGACGGCAGAAATCACGGGTGAATGACATTCAAACTCAAATTGTGCCGTTCGCTGTGCAAACAAACACTCACTGTCACGCGGCGTGGCGAGCAAAAGCAATTCCAGTATCGACGGCAGCTGTTTTAATAAAAATCAATGGCGCTTGCCTCACGTCAGGTGAGGTCAACGCTCCAATTCAATTTCCTCCCGAGACACTGGCGCACATGCGGGCGTGTGCGCCAGTGTGTGTGTGAGATGAGATCATGTGAACACGTGGCAGACCTGCTGTACTTACAGTTCGCCAGCCAACACCTTCCTTTTTCTGCTGATAAAATGATTGGTCATTACGGCTGTCAAGTGATTGAGATATTGATTAATTATGGTGTAGTTCATTTATCTAATTGATCTATATTCAATGACTTATATTTTTTGACTTATTTTTACGCTGCAACCTTCTTAGATTTATTCTATGTTAATCATCGTAGTTCAAAAAACAGTAACTAAGTAAGTAAGTTTTGTAAGTAAAGCGCCTTCTGCAACTTTTTTCTAAAACATTGATGTAAAAAAAAGTTTCCTCATCCCTGTTTTTTTTTACTTACTGTTTTAAACTGATACAGTTCCAGTCATTTATATTCTTCTGTATTTGAGTTTTGAACCTTTAGTTTTCACAATAAGGAGTGAATATGTTTGTGTAATTCTGTCTAAATTACTACAATATAAGAAATAAAACATCAGATAAACGAAAAGCACAAGAACAAAAACACAAATCGACACTCCTTAGATTATGTTTTCTATTTGCTCCGTTATTAAGGCATAAAAAAAAAAAATCAAACGTATAGTATATGGCCTTACATGCTTTGACTACTGTAGATAAGAGCCAGACCCAAACATAGTGTGAAGCAACCACTGGAAAAAACTGAAAAAACACAGCTTTATTAGACAAAAACATCCTCCAAGATCGCAAGTTTCCCTCATCAAAGTCCAAAAGGTGAACTCAAAATGCACCACGAAACCTCGTAGAGAACACACTCAGAAAACAAACCAACACTGCAAAATAAAGTAGTCAAAAGAAGTACCACAAAAAGAAGACACAGGCAGTAGTTAGTAGTTAGTAATCATAAAGAAGGTTAAAATCTGGCGCCTGTTGCTGGGTAAGAGGTGAATTTAGGCTATGCAGCTGCTGAGTTAATTAGTTGAGAGGCTGTCAAGGCACAGCAACAGGCGCAGCAGACATAAGGTAAGGTAAGGTAAGGTAAATAAAGTTTATGCTTAAGCTTATGTCTGCTGCGCCTGTTGCTGTGCCTTGACAGCCTCTCAACTAATTAACTCAGCATCAAACTCTGGAAACAAAAAGCAAGTGGGACAAACAGGAAGCATCAGAGTAAAATAACAAGATGCAAGAAGTGACATTGCAACTCTTTCACGCAACTCTTCTGTGTTTATCTTTCGGTACAAAAATATCTATTTAGATATCAATAACTACAATTACTAAAAAGGATGTGTTGTATTAAAAAGCGTAGCCTTCGTTTATATATATATACATATACTGTATATATATATATATACAAACACACATATATATTTCTAAGGGAAAAGCTGTTTCTCTGTCTTCCACTTGTTTACCTAATTACCAGTTTACTTCTGTGCTGAAATGGAACAGCAAAATGGATGTAGTCTCAGAGCTTTAATTTCGAACCCATTTCAGTCCAATTTTCAGAGCTATTGGCGGCTCTGCTCCCAAATAATCTTGGATCATCTTCAGCTTAGAGCCGCCAGTGTGTGCAGCACTTTATTGCCGCTGTGTAGTCGCTTATTGTTTTCACCTTGAGAGTGTGCGAGTTGGTTATGACAAAATGTTTCCCGGGAGATGCTTTTTTTTTTTTCCCGCTGCCGAACAACCTCAGAGAAGTTTCTCGCCGATGCACTTTTCTGCTGTGTCGGCATTCATCTGTGGGTTTGTCAGATGTGTGCCTTGCTCACATGAGTTAACGCCTCTTTGGTTGGATGAAGTTTACAGGTCACAAAAACAAAAGTGCAGCAGCAAACAGAAAATAAGACTTTTTTGCTAAATAGATTTGTTATTTATGAGTAAGAGGAAAACGTATTAAAAATTCCATTAAAAAAATGTGTAGTTTACCAGGAGTAAATGCACAAAAATCATTGAAACAACATTTATAAATTTCTATAAAATATAAAAACCATCATGACATGGAGTAAAGGTCAACTAGTGTGTGTTTATTAAATAGATGTTGGACCTCTATTGTATCATCAGTATGTGTCTGTTTGTACCAAACTCTCTTTTAACTTAAATATTTACATTAGAAAATGTAATTAAGCCCCACCCACTGAACACACGTTTTTCTGTAGACTAAATCTTGTTTACCATAACCACACCCACTGAGCTGTGATTGGTCAAGCATCAAGGCTTGTCACCACGTGTCTTCAATCCACCTCCAAGGGACTTGTTGTATAAACAAAGCGGGGCGTGATTACAGCTGGCTGGAGGAGGAGTGAAGCCATTTTTTCGTCATAATGGACTCCACTCTCATAACCTCTTGTTTGTCGAGATTTCAGACGGGGGGAGAACTTTATAAAGTAATAAGTTTAAAACATGGTCATGATGAGAGACTTAAAAGGTTGTGTAAATGAAAAATAAATGATAGAAATAAAGAATTGGATCCAGCCTGCCAGGTCATGGAACTCGGTCACTCGGAATAATTTTACCATCATCAAAAAACTGGACGTATGATGACCTATGATACTACCTTGCTTTCCAGAAAGGAAGACATATTTGTTAATATCAATAATTAATCAGACAAAATGCAGATGAGAGGACTGTTATTGAGATGGAAGTTTGTGCTTCAAGGAGAAAAACAAAATGTGCCTCCAAGAGAAAGATATCACTTTTTTTCTACCTTCATTTCTTGTGTTGAGCTGCGGAAAATACAATCTTTGTTTGTTTTTGTCATTAATTTTCTTCCACTTATTCTCTTTTCAGGCTCATAGGAGGCTGGAACACAGCACACTGAGAAACGAACAACTACTAACACTAACAACTACAAACATGCTAGAGTTCTCAGTCACCTCTGAATGTTGTTTGGATTGTGGGAGGAAACCGGAGTGACGAGGTAATCCATACAAGCATAAGGAGAACAACTGAACCCAATTGTTATTTATTTATTAGAGATTTAATTATTCTTCTATCTGGTCTTCATTCTTTGAATAATCAGGCTTATACCCCGAAAATAAACAAACGTAATCCCCAAGTACATACATTTTCTTACTCACAAATATAATAACAAATACAAGATGATTTATCTAAAGTTTGAACAATAAAACAGATCATAAAAATATATGAAATAGGACTAGACAATTCCCCGCCAGGAAATCGCTAGAGTGGGATGTGCGCTTGTTCCCGTGACGAAAAAACTATGAAGGCTACGGAAGTGTCAAATCCCACGTTGATAATTTGGACTTTTATCTATATTTTATTTATTGAATGGTGTTTGTACGTGAACGTATGCCAGAGCAGGAGATGTTTAACAAAAAAAAGTCACAAATTTACTGCTTTTTTGACCTCGTCCCATTCATTCCTTACGGGAGATTTATCACAGTTTTTGCGACTTACCTTGCGAAGAATATATATTCTGGCGAGAAAAATAATAGCCGTCCAATTTTTCTGAGCCCAAGCTTGTTTTGAAGTATATTTTGAAAAGTGGCAAAAACGGAAGGAGGGTAAATAATAAGGAGGCACGAGAAATAAAAGCTCCCTAATAACTTAATCAGTAAACACAACAAACTATTGACCGACTGACCTGCTCAACTAATCAATCAACTCAACAGTGCTTGGTTAAAAATGTGCTTTTTTTAAAATGCTACTAGACTATATTATAGTGTTATTATCTTTGCCTCAATGAAACCTCAGATCGTTTTCTAGTGGATGAAGACACTGTATCATGAAACCTGGTCAACACATACAACTACCAAATAAACAACAAGCAAGAAGTAAGAAATAACAAAAAAAATGACAAAAATGATAATAACGATCATATTACATGATTAAAAAATAAATATATTTATGTACAAAAATATCCTACCCATACACCAAGACACGGTTTCAAAGACCAGCTGACTCCGACATCAAGATGCTGAAGAGAATCAAGCTAAGCGTCGTCCATTTGTGTCGCCTTAAACATTCTTTTACATTCACTGACTCACTGTTGTGTTCAGCTGTTTGTTTTTGTGTTGAGTAATTCGATGTTGTGACCAGCACTGCAGGGAGACCACTGCAGCCACGTTCACGAAAAGATAAAGAGAAGTGTTCAAAAAGAAGATAAAAAACCCTCTCCGACACACACAACACATACACACACACACACACACACTCTTTAAACTGGCTCCATGCTGATTGGACACAGGCAGGGGTTTGCAAACAGAGCTGCCAGTGACGGGAACTCGACTGTGTGAGAGAGATGAGAGGAAACCCTGCAGTGTCTGGGATTGAGTCACACTCCTTCATACTTTCACCGTGACAATCTCCCCCACCCCAAAAAAAAAAAAAAAAAATAGACAACAAAGATGAGGGGAGAAGCGAAAAAATAAAAAGCTAGAGCGGGGGCGAGAAAAAGGCCATCAGGGTCTGTTGTTCTCGCCACATCTGGATGCTGATAAGTGATCAGGTGGAGGACAAAATGGAAAATATGAAGGAAGCGAGGATCTGTGACCCTCCAGTCATCCCATTCCGTTCTGATTGTGTCGCTATTTCCCGACTGATCTGTGCCATCTGGCCGCGGATCTACATTTTTGGCGCCCCATCGGCGTGGAATGCCCCGGCACATGGCTCGCCTTCGCTCGGAAATGAAGGGAAAATGAAAATGAAATGAGCTGAGCTTCTCTCCTGATCCTGGTCTCAGCTCTGTCCTCTGCTCAATCTCATCACCCCCTTCTCCTCCTCCTCCTCCTCCTCCCTCCTCACCCCTGCGCCTCACTCCCTCTTTCCCCTCTGTATCATCCTCCTCCTTCTCCATCCTCTCATCCCTCCCTCGCTCCCCTCTTCCTCCTCTTCCTCCCCCCCCCGCCACCCTTGGGTAATCAGTGTGCTCTCTCATTCCGAGGCACACAGAGACACATTGATCTGGCAGCAAGCACTCACGCTTTCCCTGACACGCACACACACACGCACACACACACACTGAACCAAGCCTGACGTCTCTCTCACACACACACACTCATACACACACTCACACACACACACACACACATTGATCTGGCCCGCAGGTCAAGTTCAATAGGAACAGCCAAGCGGCCTCTTTTTTTTTTTTTTTTTTTTTTTATTCCAGCAGTATAGCCAAGACATTCACTTCAGATCGGGAACATCGACTGAAATTAATTTCCATAACACTTGAGACACAAACTCTGACCCGTTCCACAAGTTCTATCTGAAGCGGTTTGATTTGAAAAAAAAAGGTTTGTAGCTCGTGTTGGTTCTGATGTTTGAAGAAGACTTACTGTGGCGTCACGTATGAAATAAAGTCTATATACGTCACCATTGACTCACAAACATACCGTTTATTCTGAGTGAGTGATTGACACTTTAGAACAGACCCCGGGGCCATGTTTAGCTTTCAAGCTGTATTCTTGACGTCCTCAGGAGGTCAAAGTATTAATCTAATTCAAACTTGTATTTTATTATTATTTTCAACATATAACAACACTACAACTTTTGTAAGTATTTCTTTTTCCTTAAAATAATTTTGACAAATAAAAATGTTTATATTAAAAAATGGCTTTTATTTTATTTTAGGTTTTATTTCATATACATTACAAATGGCAATTTTGGCTTATTTAGCTTTGTTAATAAATGTCATGGGATAATTTAGTATATTTTTTAAATCTTTTGTTCCTTCTTTCTGTTGGCTTGACAGCCCCTTGAACCATCGACAGTATATAATGTGGCCCCAGAGAGTTGCTCGTCCCTGCTTTAGACACATAAGAAAATATTATTCTAATATAAATATGGTATAAATTATAGAAATTATTAAATTAAAATATAAAGTACTGGCTTGTGACCCGGTACCTGTCAGTGATGTATTTGCTACTGGGCCACAGGAAATTTTCCATATAATTTATTTGTGTTGAAAGATTAGATGCTGAAAAGTTGTTTTATTTTCAATAATAACCAGATTCACGTTGACGTTATATTCGCCTGTGCCTTGAGTTTGGGGAACTGGCGATAATTCGAGAAAAAAAAAAGAGTTTAAGGAGTCATGGAATGTATCGATGCTTTAAAGCAGCCTCATATAATATTTTGAAATGATGTGCGAATTTGAAAACTGTTTTACTATGAAGATTGGTTCAATTTTGATCAGACTTCCCAGGAAGATAAAATGAGAAACAGACACTACAAGAGTCCTTTCCTTATGTTAAGCAAAAGCATGAGCTCTATTTAACAACCAAGGTTCCACGAAATTGCACTGTGTGACACTGGGGGGAGCCAGAAACAATGTTTTCAAGCTTACGTATTGCTGCTTTAACACATAAATTCCTGTTTTAAAGTGGAGTGTGCTGTACCTTATTTTTGTAAAAATGTTGACATGTGTAGTGATATCTTCTTTCACCAGTTGCAACCTCAGAACTGAGAAAAGTTAAACCACCAAGTTACATTTTCGACTTAACCTATAACGGGTTCCTGCTTGTCTACTTTCTTATAGGACTCAGATGATTGAGTTCAGTTAGTTTTATACATGTCTGACCTACTAGTGTTGTGGTGCCCAACCCCTGGTCCGTGAGGCATTTGTTACCGGGTCTCACAAAAATAAAGAAAAATTCATATAATATCTGTTCTATTGATTAATAGTGTCTGAAATGTGTTTGAAAAAGAATTTCGGTAAACATTAGCTTCTTTTGACACGTCAAGACACTCTTTTCCGTCAGTTTTACTCAAATAATAAACCTGTAAACTAGTTAAAATGAGTTAACCCTTGTGTTATCTCAGGGTCGTTCACCTTGACCCAGAGATACCACAAACACATTTTAACCGGGCCTTTGGGTCACCTTGATCCAGGCATCACACAATGGTTAAACAAAAACATTTCATGATTCATTTTTGATGTTTTTATGTGAAGCCAGTCCGTGAATAAAATGCTGACAATAAACAAAAAAAATGCCTGTGAACCATCTCGTATTGTGTATTGAAGTTATAGTCTATTTCTGAGCGAAACGGGCCCAAAAAAACAGGACATTTATAGTCCTACAAACAGCCCCTTGCGTTGGAAACAACAACATCATACAGATTCCTGGGTCTACACAGAGGGAAACATGCAAACACAGCCGGAATCAGAGGAGCACTCACAAGAGGCCGACATCTCAGTAAGCAAAAAAAACACACTCGGGTTGTTTTGCAGTCGGAATCCCCCTCGACTGAAATCTGTCTTCCCCCCCACCCCCCGTTTTTTTTTTCCCCAGTAATTTCTCACTCTTTTATGATTCCAGAGTAATTTATCCCTCAGAGAGAGAAAGAGACCGACAGACGGATGTACAGAGAGCAAGAGACAGCAGGGGAGAGCGAGCGAGTCCCACATTTGGCACTTTGATTTAGCGAAGCAAATTTAATTTTGTTTGCTTTATGCAAGGGGAGGAAGAAGAAAAAAAAAAAGCCTTGACTTGTGTTGATTTCCACTGGAGGAGGAAACATTGCCGAGGGGAGCTCCGCACAGCTACAGGGCGACCACACTAACTGAATTAGCCTCATGCATATATTTAAGACGGACCTGCCGCACAAATTAGCCTGCTGGTGTGTAGCCTAGCACCTCTCCAGTGAGGCGTCGAGATCTGAGGAGCAAATTAATTGGCGAGGTTGCCTCTCCAAGAGTCACGGCTCTGTTTTGCCTTTCGCACGAAATGATGCTTCGCAATTGCTGGAACGCATTTGATGGGCGTGAAAAAAAGGCATGGAAAGTCACATTTTCTTGGGCAAATTGTTTTATTTCTTGGCTTCAGAGCGGCGGCTCGTAACCGGAGAATAGTGTTACACGCGTGGATTCATCTGAATATAAAATCGAGACGGTGTTGAACAAGTACACCTTGATATTAATGTGACTTAAAAATGAATAAACAACTATCATAACATAGATTTTTCTGACAGATTTCTCATCAAATCAATGGATTCTGCTCCCTATTGGTATTTAATTGAATAGATTATTGGACTTTTTACTATCCTTGGTTCTCAATGGCTCGATCAAGAAACATTGATGTGAATAGTTTTTCTTCTTTGTGTATTTCCGTAACATTTTGCTTCTTTTTTTCAAAACATGCCATAAGATATGATATAGGAAGGAAGAATGTAGGACAGGTTAAAGACAGAAGTGTCCAAACATTTTGGGAAAAGGGCCACATTTGATGCAGGGCCAAACAGTGGCATCATACCAAGAGTTATTTAATTCAAAAGTTTAAAGCATAAAGCGTCTATATCTTCATCTTGTACAACAAAAGATGGCAAACTCTGACCAAGTTAACACTTGGCAGCTTCACCTTAAAGTGTTTTCAATTTACTTGTGACCTTGTTTTGTCTCTGAAAAAGGTTATTGTTTAGAATTTTTAAAAATGATTATACATCCTTTCAATGAAATGTGCGGTTAACAACAGAGGCCATGGGCCAATTAAATCTGCTCAAGGGCTGCAAATTAATAATATTTACATTTATTTAACTTTAAGAATAAAAACATATGTATATGTAATATTAATTCATTCATTTTCTCTGTTTATTCTCTAAATAGGGTTGCAAAGAGTATTTTAACCAAATAAGGTGGCAGATTCGGGACACACTGGAAAGGTCCTCTGTCCATCTCAGGGCAAATAAAGAAAGAAGATCAACTGTAACACTTGTGGAATAGATGGATTCATGAATAAATCTCAATGTTTTTACAACATGGGAGGAAACAGAAGAGGAAACTCAAGTTTTGTAAATTGTACTGCTGGAATCAAAGCTGCACCTCTACCTACCACACCAACAAACTCAATAAATATCTATTGAAAAGTAGAGAAATATGACTTTCAACATGAATTAATTTATATTTAATAATATATATATATTAACCCACAATATTATTGAGGACATTAGTATTGAAAACATGATAAATTAAGAAAATATATATCTGAAGTAAAATTATGAACATTATTATTATATTCGAAAGTAAATAAGTAACACAACCTGGTAAATCAAAATTGTTAACAAAAAACGTAAGAAAGGAAAACGAAGAAGAGAAAATAAGAGGGACACTAGATAACATACGATAAAATAAAACAGAATTCAACATAACACTAGACGCGAAAAAAAGGAGATGCAAGGATGTAAGATTGTTCATATTGAGAAACCTTTCCAGAACCGGACAGTGATGCATCTGAGTAGACACGCGGATATTCAAAGTGTCACAACAAGGAGACGCAGGGAAACGTGTCGTCCTTCCACGCTGACGCTCCTGATAACAGAGTGAGTGTGTTAGAGGCAGGAAACAAGTGCGATAACAAGACAGAGATGAGTTTGATTGCTGCACTGAGAGCCGCCATTATTGCTCCCCGAGGTCTCCCCTCTGCCAGTGCCGCTTCGATCCCCGGACATGAATCCTGGCTTGATGCTCCCAAGGAGATCTTTAAGTATGCTGGTAACACCGTCACCGCTGGAGCTGCTGCTTAACCCTGATTTGTTTTTGGGGAAGAAGAGTAGCATCAGATATTCATCCATCCATCATCAGCCGAGTGTCCTGGGTCTGCCCCGAGGTCTCTTCCCAGTTGGACTTGATTGGAACACTTCCCAAGGGAGGCGTTCATGAAATATTGACTCTGTTTTGTTAAAGTTACTAGAGGTTTTTTTTCTGAGACGAGTGATAGGAACAGGAAGTTTCATGGTGCTTGAGTCCATCAACCTTTAAATCAGAGAATGTACACAAATTCTAGCTCAGATATGTATATTAGTTCTTAGCAACTGATGTAGAAAACAAGTCAATTATGGTAAAAAGCATTTAGGGAAATGAGGAGTTAAAAGAAAACTAAGAAAATAAAGTTTTAGTTTTTTGTTTTAAATAACAATAATAATATTTGTTCATCTTTTTTTGAAACAAGTTGAAAGTTAATTCAATGTTTATTTGATAGTAGACATTTTACAATTATACGCATAACAAATAAATCATTTAACTTGAAAAAGATTAAATGTGTAATTGTAAAAATAGAAATATAATCAAAAAACTTAATATTCAGAACTAAAATCAGAACAAAATACATTATTTTTTGCAGTGATTTAATTTCGTTGTGATGTTTTTGTCTTAAGATAAATCTCTGAACTTCAACAACTCAGATTTCAGAAGTTTAATAATTCTGATCAAAATAATTCTTTTTTAAAGTCCGTCTTTCTTTTTCGTATTGCTTGTATTATCAAAAACTGCTTTTGAATTATGGCTCTACCATTTTTCTAGTACATTTTTTTGGAAAGAAAAAAATATATCACACAATTTTCTGATATCTTTTTAATCTTATTTTCATTTTTTTTATTCATCTTATATGAAACATGTGTTTTGTATCATGATTGATTATTCATATTTAAGTATTTTTTTTATTCTTTTTTCCAAACGAGACTCAAACTTGAGCTCCAGACACGACTGCCATGTCAGCTAAATCCATACCAGCAGCAGAGAAAAATACACAAATCAAACTAATTGGATGTTTTCCTCGGGCTATTGACGCGGGCGGAGGTGCATAAACAATGGGGGGATTTATGAAAATGTAGAAAAATGTAAAGAAGAATCTCTCTGAGTTGATGAGTGTGAAGCTTCAGCACCAAACAGACGTCGACGATCTGACTCACTTAAACCTGCTGATGAGGATGAGCTTGATTGACAGCACGTGAGTCCATCTTTGAAGTGTCCATAAGTCAAGAAAGTCAATTATTTTCAAGGTTTATTTTATTGTAATGGAGTATTTATTAGATGTTGATAGCAGCAACACATGTTTTTACATGAAGGTTTATCACCAAATTATTTTTAATGATTAGCATTTAGCATTAGCATTTAGCAGATATTGTCTCATCCAGCCCTCTTTTTCATTTCAAATTATAAATGTAAACTTTTATATTCATAATCACGGTAATTTCTGTAATAATAATAAGGAAGATTTAAATATTCTTTCTTTGAACCTTTTTATTTTGCATATTAGACTCTTTCTTCCTTTATTCTAATTCACCATTTACTAATACAGGCAAACTTTCCCAAAGGAAAATCACTTCATTCAAACCGTTCTATCACATTTTAAATATCCTGTATACACAAACCCGTACGATTAGATTGTGAAGTGCATTTCTGTGTAAAGTTTTTATATACTAACAGGCAATATTGTCGGTCGTTGAACCACGACTCTCAATAAAACGAATTTCAATCTAACACAGGAACACAATAAAGAAGAATCAATATTTATCAAACTTTGAATTCATGAAAGTCATATTTAAAAATAGAAACGTTGCACTTCTCTCTTCAGTAGGAGTCTGTGGTGAAAAGATTCTTCTGAAAATCCACAATCAAATGTCCATCAGAAGATGTTTTATTGCCATTATAAACTTGTACTTCTACTACTATTAAATGGAATTAAATTACAACCTTAGATCTGAAAACGTATTTGTCAGTAAAACCTGGAAAAAAGGTTTGAGCGAAGAGAAAGGTTTCAATATTTCAAACAATTGTCTTTAAAAATGTAGGTTAAAGTGATGAATGCAACTGTCACAAATGTATTTCTTTGTCAAGTTGTTTTTCTGCCAATGTGAGGTTTTACTGCAGACAGCATTTATGTTAACTTTAACTTGTTTCATGGGAGACATTTAAGCCGTCTCACTTGGTCTGTCAGGAACAGTCGTCCCACGAACAAATCATACCGTCAGAGTCCTGATCACTTCAGATGGTGCTTGTTGTTGTTGTGTTGTGATATTTGTTGTTTCTCAGCCACTGGATCTGTAGATATGCTTTTGGCAATTTCACCACCTTAACCTATCTTAAATATCTTGGACCTCTATTGTACTCATCAGTATGGGTCTGTTTGTACAAAACTCTCTTTTCATTGAAATATTTACATTAGAACATTTCCTTATGCCCCGCCCACTGAAAACGCTTAGGGTGTGTCCCAAATTGTGCACTTCTGCACTTGCACTTAATATTTTGAGTACAACAGTGCATCCCGATTATCAGTGTACGAAAAATGTAGTGCGCAGTGAGCACTCAAACGGCCAGATAAGTGTGGATCGATGGACACTTTCCACCCTTAACGGACGCCATCTTAGTGACGTAGATGACGGAAGAAAATGGAAGCTACTTCACTGACGACGCATTTACGGAGCAGATACTGATGTAAATGTCTCGAGGAAACTCTCATTTTACCACAAAACAACACAATTACAGTAATCACAAAATGAAACACAACCTAATAACTTGTGTCGATTGGTGAAAAGTGCTGTCAAGTGTGATAGTGTTCCAACAGCTGGTTGCAATTAGCGTTAAAAAGTAGTAGAAGAAGAAGATGTCGAGTCATTTCCGGTAAGTGTGTAGCGACAGTGTTTGATTTGAGACAGTACTATCCTGTTGAAATTTGAGCACTGCGCAAGTAAGTGCACTGACTTACAGTGTACTGTTAAGTAGTACACTTAGAGAAGTGCACAATTTGAGACACAGCGGGTCAAAAAGGGGTTAAAACTTGTTTATCATAACCACACCCACTCTGCTTTGATTGGTCAAGCATCGAGGTTCGTCACCACTTGTCATCAATCCAGTAAGTCTCCACCTCCTGTATAAAGAGAAAATCAGGCCATATTAGGACGCCCATTATTACATCATATTGGACTTCACTCTCGTAACCTCTCCTTCGCTGAGATTTAAGACGAAGGATAGAGGAAGAGTTGAACATCTGAAACATGTGAGTGAGTCAGGAGAGCTGGGTTTTCACATCAGTCACCCAATAATAACGATTAACCAAGAGAACTTTTTTCTTTTTCCCCCTAAATGATCCACTGATGGATACCATTTGACTATTCCTCCACTGGTGCACGGGTCCAGCGTGATTACTGGAAATAGAATCAAGTGAGCGACACAGATCTCTCCTGTGGACGGATTAGCCAGCTCCGAAATATAGACATGTTGCTGTTTTCCCTTCGCTTCCATCCCTCCGCGCCACCATTGATCCGTATCGGTAATTGATATGCCGGCCTGCGCTTGTCGATCAATCCGAGCGAGTTGTGTCGCTCCTCCATTACAGTCAATCAAGCACGTCAGCTCTCTGCCTATAAGTCACTCTCCATTATTGCTTTATTGTCGGTATAACCACACACGGAAATGAGTTTGTTCTCTTTCGCGCGGCACAACTGGGCCATCTTTACTCACACTCTTCTCCATCAATGAGTTGTTATTTACTGCTTCCATCTCGTCGCTGGAGGAGATCCGCAAACACAAGCACGAGGCGAAGACGGCAGAAGGTCCACATATATCGACTCCGCTCGGCCCATTGTGTTTCCATTTGCATGGATAGTTGTAGATTTATCTGTAGGACCGGACCATAGTGCAGACGTGTATGGAGATTTACTCCAGTTTTAACCCCTGGGTGAGCCATCAGCATTGATTGGAACGGACTTAGCCCCGATTTTAATCCCAGCCCGGGCTGAGGCTATCGATCAGGGCTGTGAGCTTTCAAGTGGGTTTAACGACCGTACCTGCCCCTCGCTTGACGTGCTTTTTTTCCCCTGACTCGGGAGGTGAAGACAAAGGTTTGTTATCGCGCCCAGAAGCAGAAGTGACACAAGGTGTTACCCCGAAGGGTGAGTCGGCACACGCTCCTCCCAGTCCTGAACCATTAGAGCCCCCCTGCGATGACAGCGAGCCGCCGGTGAAATATGAACGCACTCATGCTTCTCCTGTCTGGAGTTTTTTTTGTCGGACGTTATAAAGCACAAGACGAGATGAATCTGTGCCGCTCGACAGAAGTGTCACGCTAAAAATACCTGCCGTTGAGTTACGAGCGCACACCTAGAGGTAGAAGCGTCTCTTTATGTCTTTATGGCTTCTCTCAAGACAGTTATATGGGACAACATGGGAAGGCTTATAGGAGCTCTGGTGCTGTGGGACACTCAGGGCCGATTTATAGTCCAACACAACGGTCATCGCTTGGATTGGTCCCGCGAAGCAGACGCTGAACTTTATGTGTTGCTGTGTTGCTGTCTTATGCAGAAATATGAAAGAAATAGTTATTTAAGCGGATCTCTGTGGTGGAGCCATTTGTCACGATGTGTGTGTGTGTGTGTCGGTGGTAGAGAGAGAAATTGCTACTGTGCAGCGTCGTTTCTCCTCCATTTGTCCTCCCAGAGGCAGATCAAGCGAAGGGGAAATAAATTGGAGAAAGAGAATAAATCAATGCTAAACTGAGCACCAGTGAGACCTCCTAACCCTGACACTATCTCACACACACACACACACACTCACACACACGCGCACAGGGACGGGAATAATGGTGATTCCATACATACAAGCGGATGGTTTCGTATAAAAGAAGAACACACATTATTCGTGACTGAATAATTTCCTCGCGCTCGTTCAAAGAAAACACATCATCCTCTGATGAAACATGTGCTGAGGCAAAATCTTTGAATGATTGACTACATGAAAAAGTCTCTTATCGCGCTATTTATCAACATGTTTTTGAAGATAAAATAAGAAATACAGAACATTTTTGATTATTTAAAGAGCATAGTGATAGGTGTTATCCACAAATGCATTAGACATAAAGAGAATAGAATTTTCTAGTTCCAGTGTTCTGATGATAGTCGGGTCCTTCTACGAAACTGGCACCGAAAAAATGAAGTAAGTACTATATGTTTGAATGTCATTTTAATGACAACATTTAAATAAAGATCTACACTTTTTATATGTTTATCAATGACAGCGTTTTCCCTTTTAAACCAATGGTCTTCAATTTTATTTTTATTAATATTTAATTTTATTCCCTTAATTTACTGCTTTATATATATTAATTGAAATAAAATGTCTTTAATATACATTCTAACTTATCCCCTTTTCTTTTTTAAACGTCTCTTGTCACCATATAACGCTTTGGCTTTTACAAATTCACCATTTTTCTGAGTGAAATCAACAATTTACATCACTCAGGGGCACTGACAGGAGCCAAGGCCTCAAGGCACCGTCTTCACTTAATAGTTTATACAGAAGGGATAAAGATTTTAAGATAAAGTGAAGTAAATTGTAAAATGTACGCATTCTTGCTAGCTTGCTAGCAATGCTAGTTCAGTCATCCCTGGGTCAAACCTGAAAGGTAAAATAAACTAGATTAAATTATAAAAACTATACCTTTTTTGACTGGACAACATTGATTATTTTGAAATAAGTTCATTAAGTGTTATTTTTCAGAACTTGGCGGTGAGGATGAGTTTATTTGTTCTATGAAATCTGCCACGTGGATCATAATAAAAATTAATTTACACATCTTCCCATTTCACAATATCTGAGAGGAGAAGCCTTTTTATATTTGCAGATGTTTCTTACCTAATGGGAACGTCTTAAAAAAACAGTTGAATAATTAAAAAATATTTTTTGAGCCCAACGACCTTCATCTTAACTCGGTTAAGAAGGAACACAGGGTTTCAAAGATGTCGTTAAATTGTATTAGATTTCAAAAATAAAGCAATACTTTCCAATAACACTTTGTCCTCTTAAAAAAATGTTTATCTCATTTTCCTGTTTTCATGAACATCTTTGATGTACAA
This sequence comes from Callionymus lyra, assembly GCF_982586985.1. Taxonomy (NCBI): domain Eukaryota; kingdom Metazoa; phylum Chordata; class Actinopteri; order Syngnathiformes; family Callionymidae; genus Callionymus; species Callionymus lyra. The sequence continues at coordinate 6,217,356 of NC_141834.1, forward strand.
AATAAGTTCTCATAAGCCTTTCCGTCGCTCTCCTTTAATCTGAATTTAATTGACACTACAAACTGTTTCTTTTGGCACTATCAGACAGAATTTTGAAAAACTAGTGCTCAGTACAGACCTGGAAACGAAGAAAGTATTCTAAATACTTACTGATGACAGCCAATCAGCACCTAGCAAATATATAGCGTTCTTTAGATGACAGTTCTCAGATATACCTTCCAGGCAAGTGAAAACGTCTATACACTTATAGCAATTATTTTTTACACGATCCTGTATTCATATTTTACAGCACTGTATCGATAATATATGATTTTAATGTATTTATTTGGGGGTATTTTTTGGTTTATATTTCAATAAAGTGTGAATAAAATAAAATAATTATTTTTGTAATTTATTTTATTTACTTAAAAATTAACTACAAATATTCAAGGAGTTTGTTCATTTTTGTGTTGCAATTAAACTTCCAGCTACTAGATGGCAGCAGTCCTTGCGTCTTCCGCAGCTAAAGCAAAAATAACATCCTGCAAGATCCCAGCAATGACTTAGGACGAGAGGATACAGTCGACTCCAGCAGCGTTTAAAGCTGACGTCTGGGCATAGTTTTGTTCAAAACAAATTAAAGCGGTTACAACTGTCAAAGTTCGTAACATTTGGTCTGCAACACTAGAGTACAGTACTTGACAATACTACAAATATATCCTTGTTCTTCAGCATCACAATATATGACAATATATCGTACTATTGCCCCTGTATCGTGAAACATATCGTATCCCCAAATTCTGTCTTGTAATCTCACCACTGCAGGAAATAACCGAGCATTCTACACAAAGAACATTTTTGCGCAAGTTACCAGTGTCTACTGTCTGCACTGTGTAGCATGTTAGCATATTAGCCTCAGCTACAAACAAACTTAAAATAAAAATTGTTTAATTGTTTTTTTAAACAATTTCCTATTTCGAGGTTTCAATACAAGAGGGACGTCACAGAGGACCAATAAGGAGCTATTTGGATGATTTTAAGTGTCTTTTTGGATGAAGAAAAAGGGAACTCAATGAGTTGGGGCCGTCATAAGCTAATATATTTCTGCCTGTAACTTAAAAAAGACACCAAATACTCCCAAAAAACTACGATTTAAATTTTGGGTGAGCCATCAATTTAATACAATGTAAAGTCTGTGACCTAATATTACACATACTGGCAATAAAATCCAAGGCTATCTAATCATTTGAAAGTCGCAGTCTGCAGCTATCCTGCTCTACCCGTTGTGTCATCGTTCGACTGGTGTAATGACCAAGCTGTACGTGTGACTTAAAGCTGATTCCCGTCACCGGCTCGTACATTTGGTGGCGTACAGTTTAAGGTTCCACGGCTCGGTGTCAGAAGCGGGGAGGAGGTGGAGACCGGGATTATGCGGGCACACTGAGGAAAGGCTCTTCAGTGTGTTTTCTATTCAGCCTAAGTCCTCTAAGACCTCCTCATCTCTTCAGAGAGCAGCAAGCTGAGATCTGATCTAATGCCGAGTGCCACATGTGTGTGTGTGAAAGTGTGTGTAAGTGTGAGACACAACTCTTTGATGGGAGCCTGCTGGGCATGTGCGCAAGTGTGTGTGTGGATAATGAACGCCGGTAGAGAGAGTGTGTGTGTGTCGTACATTTAAGGGTAATGAAGGAGTCCCGGGTCTATATAATTGTGGGTCTATGTGTGTGTGAGCACTGCCTCACCCCTGAAGGGTTGTTTGGGGTATTCTGTGCAGGTTTTTTTCTTCGGGGGGAGGTGAGTTCTCCGGGTTTGCATTCAGATGTAATTAGCAGCGACAATGGTCTGGTTAAAGCTGGAATCCTCGGAGCCCCCTCTCGCTTTGATTGTGTGGGCCAGCTGTGGAGGAATGGCCATTATCTCCCTGTGTCCGACAGCATAAAGCACCCCCCACACCCCCCTTTCAACTCACCCCTGCATCATGGTTCCCACAGGGGGAGGGACATGAACGGGTCACACTCCTCCTTGTAGAAAGTGAAAGGACCCAGAACACACTCCTGATGTCTTCACATCACATTTGATTGGTTTGTCCATACGTTTGATGTTGTCGGAGGTATTGTGCTTATGGATCTTTGTTTTGTTTTATTAACTCATATAAACATACACCTTTTAATAGCATAAAGGAAAATGGGAAGTCACCTTTACATCTGTCAATCATACTCAACTGTGCTGTGAGAGCCGCGAGAAATAGATAGCTTGACTATACTGCGGAACTTTAGAGTTTCAGGGAAAATTTAAAAAAAAAAAAGATTTTCAATTGAAAATGCAGCCTGCTCACAACCTTTTGAAGATAATCTACCCCACCTTTAAATACAGCACAAGTTCTCGTCAGTATAAATATGGTACGAATAAGCAAAGTAAATATTTAATTATATATATTTATTTGCTCTGTTTCAAGAACATAATTCAAAATGTCCCTAATAGGAATTAATGGGATCTTCACTGACCCCTGATCAGCCCAAAATACAAGAAAAGACCCCAGTGATACACAGGGGTATTTTGGTTTCTTGAGTCTAGGCACTACTATGTAACCGTGAGATGTTACTTCTGAATCGTCTTTAGGCTAAATAATACTAAAATAATGTAACACAGCAGAGAATGATAATATGTTATCTCGGCCATGGCTGTTATGTTCACCGATACTCACTCCCATCAACACAAATATTTACAAACACGGGACGAGCCAGCTAACCATTCTCATAAAAGTTTTTCGAAATCTTTGGAATAGGTCGAAGCCCAAAACGCTTACTTAGCATCTTCTCTTTGTAGAAAATATCAACTATTTTATGATCTGTGTTTAAGCGTAATGATCCTCAAATACAGTTAACACATCTAAAGATTTTAGTCAATAAAATGTTGGAACTATTTTTTTTTAATTAAAAGTTACATAAGATATTACAGGTAAATAGAATAAATTGGAATCTTTTTTTGTCAAGTTACACATGTAGACGTAATCAGGAAAGTTGCATTAGTAAAGAAAAAATGCTAGGTTGGCTAAATGTGTATGTATATTTTACTGTATATTGTTTTGTTGTTTAAGTAAGTAAGTAATAGTCATTTGTAAAGCACCTTTCTAGACCAGGGTCACAAAGCTCTTTAACAATAAAAAATAATACACAGTTAAAATACACACTTTAAAAGGCCAAGACTGATAAGACAAAAACAGGAGTTCTTGAAATGTTTCATGAAGGAGTCAGTAGATCATCAAACACAGAGGGAGAGGAAGATCGTTCCAAAGCTTAGGAGCAACAGTCTGGAAGGATTTCTCTCCTCTGGTCCTGAAGCATGTTCAGGAACCATCAGTAGATTCTGATCCACAGACCTCAGAGCCCGAGTTGGGGCACATTAAACAGTGATGTAAGGAGGAGCCTGACCATGAATAGATCTGAAAGTTAGAACCAGAATTTTAAAGTTGATCCTAAAAGAAACTGCCAGTGAAGAGTTTCAAGGATCAGGGAAATGTGAGTTCTTCCACTAGAGCAGGTCAGAATTTTAGCTGCAGAGTTTTGTATTAACTGCAGGCGAGACAGCTCCTTCTTGTTTGGAAACCAAAATGAACTGTTATAATAGTCAAAACGCTTTGTGACCCTCGTCTTACAAATTTAAATTACCCACTTACTAACTCACTTACTTTCTTACTTTCTTACTTTCTTACTTACTTTGCTGGAAATATTGTCGAACTATTAGGATTTAACTGAATTAAACTGTTGCCTGTAATGTCTTTATTTTAGTCCCACTTTATATTGTGAGATACATATTTACTATTCTCTTACCATAATACTGGCACACAATGTGAGGAGGAAGCTAAAGAGCTATTTTACCTTTTATGCTAACAAGTTTCAGAGATGAATTGTTGATTTGAAATAGTTTAATCACAAGTTTTTGTCTTATTTTGGTGATTTTATTTCTCTGAATTTGGGAGGAAAATGGTGTTTTTAATAGAAACGCGTTTCTATCAGGAAATCATAAAAAACAGTGAGAGACAGAAGAGAAAGAAAACATGTTTATCACATATAACTTGTATAGAGTATATTTGTCAGTTCTTTTTCCTCAATATAGCAAGTTTACTAGTGTGTGTGTGTGTGTGTGTGTGTGGGATGTGTTTATGTGTGTGTCCCGTAAATATCACAGGGAGAGTTCAGCCCGCACGCTGGGACACTCAGGCTCATTAAACTTGTCGGAGAAATTGAATCTTTACTGCATCGGGGCCGTATAATTACTGTTAATTTAACGCTTAGATTCTCCGTCATTAACTCGGGCTGTGGAATACAGAACGTGGGGAGACAGTATGTATGTGTAACCGGGGGCTGTGTTGACAGCATACACCCAGTCCTTTCACCGAATTAACGGCGACCTCTTCGTCTTGTAAGAACAGGATTGGCATCGTTTATGCATTATTAAGTCCTGTAATTGGGCAGCCAGTAGTTTGCATATTAGTCTATTAGAGTAATATGTTTTGCTTCTCTCGCCACACGACATGTGGGAGCCCCTGGCGACACGTTTGGTAATTCTCAGAATTACACTCTAATCATAAAGCAGTGTTCTCTGATCCCCGTAATTCAGCATGTGTGGCTTCACACACCCACAGCGTGATTAGATTCAGTATATTTCATGATTAAACCGTCACTGGCTACATTCTGATTGTGTCATTTGGAGACCACTGTGTTGGGCAAACATTCGTTTTCGGAGATCGTACAGATGTGGCCACTCTTTTTCCTGGCAGAAGGCGACATTTTGACGTTATTCTCATCCTTTACAGCTCATTTTGAATCTGTAATATATGTTTTCTTTTTCAGCATCTGCAGACCGGGTCTCAGTTCCTAAAAGCAAAATAGATCAGAATAAGAACTCCATTTTAAACATTGATCAGTGTTAATTAATTACACTTTTAATTCTTGTATTTTCTCCCTTTTATTTATTTTTTCGTTACTCTAACTTTCATTTATAATTTGTTTAATGTTGTCAATGTCTTATAATATATTGAAATATTTTATGAAATTCTGTTTGATCAAGATTCCCTTCTCCTTTAATTATTGTCTCGCCTGCACTTAATACAAAACTCTGCAGCGAGAATTCTGACCCGCTCTAGTAGAAGAACTCACATTTCTCCGATCCTTAGAACTCTTCACTGGCTACCAGTTTCTTTCAGGATCAACTTTAAAATTCTGGTTCTTACTTTCAGATCTATTCATGGTGAGACTCCTCCTTACATCAGTGATCTGATCCAGCCTTACACCCCAGCTCGGGGTCTGAGGTCTGTGGATCCGAATAGATAGAAATCCTTCCAGACTTTTGCTCCTAAGCTTTGGAACGATCTTCCTCTCCCTCGGTGTTTGATGGATCTACTGACTCCTTCAAGAAACATCTTAAGACATTTATATTTGTGCAGGCTTTTACTGCTGATTTTCTGGGTCTCCTGTGTTTGTCTTGTGTGTCTTGATCTTTTAAAGTATATATATTAAAACCGTGTATTGTTTTTGATTGTTAAAGTGCTCTGTGACCGTGGTCTAGAAAGGCGCTTTACAAATAACCATAACTTACTTACTTACTTACTAAATGGCCCTTTGATGAGTGTTTTAACTAAAAAAATTATAGTTATTTTTACCTTTACTTTCATCTTGATAATTTTTTCATTTATGTTGTTTTTTTCCACCAAAAGTATTCTTGCATGACATTTAAAATATCAACTTTTTAACATTCTTTAAGATTACTTTTATATAGATCCTACATTACCTGTTGTTTTAAGTTTAAGTTAAGTTTTTATAATCAAAAACTTAATAAATCACTCTCAGGTACTATTGAGAGGGTTAAGTATTCATTTAAAATACCTGTGTAGGTATGTAGACTTTATTCATCTTACTTTGAAAAGCAACTGTAGATTTGATTCATTAAGCAATAATATGTCATTGTTCCAAGGTAGTATTTTGTAACAACAACAATTATTATTAACATCTTACCAGCAATGTAAAATACGAGAAAAAAATGGTCCTAGTACTGAGCCCTGTGGTACCCCAAACTTTTTTTTCCGTTACTCTGCCTTTTATTTATAATTTGTTTTATGTTGTCAATATTTTATAATATTGAAAGATTTTATGAAATTCTGTTTCATTAAGATTCCCTTTCTTCTCCTTTTAATTATTGACCTTTTGATGACGTTTGATGAGTGTTTTTACTCTCACTAAAACTACAAGTCTGAATGTTTCCGTGAGTTTCATCTTCATAATTTAGTTATTTATGTTCTTTTTTTCACTCCCAAACAGTTCTTGCATGACCTTAAAAATTTCCGTTTTTAAGAATACCTCATGAAATCTCTTTTATATAGATCCTATATGACATATTGTTGTAAAAGGTTTTTTTTTAACTCAGAAATGTAATATCACCACTCTCAGGTACTATTAAAAGGGTTAAAAACTGTTCTAATTTTATTTAATAATTACCTTTGTAGGCCGTCTGGGACATTTAGTATTAATATGTATTTGTTCCAATTTAGTATTTCTTAAAAAAACCAAAACGAAAACAATACTTTTATATGAAACCTTTTTATATTCATTAAAAGATATTTAGTACTCTCTATTTTAAAAGGTAAGAATTGTGTTTAAATGTCACCAGATTTAACCTGCATCAACAAAATACATTTAATTTGTTTTGTTTTAATTCATTTTTTTAAAGATAATCAATGATTATATATGCATTAATTCAAGTAAGGATTATTTTAACGACATTTTCAATTTACGATCAACCACGACTCAAGCATCTGCTCTAATCTGATGATTGAAATTCAAGGCCTTCCCCTGTGAGGGGGGTCTTCGGGGGGCAACACCTCGCCCGACACGGTGGCCAGTCCATCCCAAAGTTTAGCCAACAAGCAGGTGGAAGTTCACAGAGCTCCATTCTTGCTGCTTTCTCTCTTTTGGCCCCGTCCTGCCCTCGTTCCCCGCCCCCCCTCCTTCGCCCCTCATTATTTGTCCCCACCGCCGAGCACAGAACCCCAATGAGCCCTTTTTTTTTTCTTCTTGCTACGGGACCAAAAGAAGAGCGATTGCAGCTGTGACGTGGGCGTTGTTGTTCCATTCACCGGGCTTGTCATGGCAACGGGACAGAGGCCCTAAAACCACGAAGAGCCTTCCTTTTTATTTGGACCTGGGCAGCTGGACGTCTGCAGATATCTCATATTTGCAATTAGAGTTGGATAAAACATTGTTTTTATTAATATTTGGTTCTGCTTCAGAGCGATTGTCAAATATTTCAGTAGAATTTTCTTTAGATTGCAAGTTCATAAAGTTTAAACCAAATGTTCTCAGTGGTTTTAAGGAACATAGAAGCAGATAAAAGCTACGTACTGTATCATTTAGCTACTAAATTACAAACATATACTTTCACTATCCTCACATCAATAGGAAGCATCAGCTCTACTTCATGTCTCTGATCCAACACCAAGAACACAGATAATGGGGTAAATTCATGAGGATAAAACAGGATAAAAAAAACTCACCTGTTTAGTCTGTTTTATTCCTTTGCTATTTGTTTCTCTTGAGTCAGCAGTTTCATAAAGGACTAGCTAGTTCCTGTGATGCTTCTGGACACACAGAGATCCATAGGTCCAAAGGTCACTGAGGAGTGCACAAAGACTGACCCTTTCAAGTTCTTAGAAACTATTTCTTTATAAACACCATTATCTTTCACACTTTGTTGTATGTGGTATAACATTCTTTATTTTCCTTGGTTTGTGTTATTTTATTCTGTTTAAGTCGTGGTTGATCGTGATTCTGTTATTCGAGTTTATTGATTGAATTTAATAGATTTTTTTGTCTAATAGATTATTGACAGGATTTTTTTTTTTATCTTAGATACGTGTATTAATACGTAATAATAATTCCGCATCTTTACTGACTATTAAAGTTTTCATTTGTCTCAGTGTAGTTCTTACATGTTGCTGGTAGAAATACTTCTTCTGTGTTCGTCTTCATCAGATGTAAGTTGAAGAGATCTTTATATTTGTTTACAAAGTTGTTTCTGGAGTTTGTGGTTTCATAGCTAACTTGGTATTGTTTTTTGTAATCTCATCATCAACATAAAATACAAACAATTATGGTCCTAGTACTGAGCCCTGTGGTACTCCAAACTTAACCAATAGACCGTGTCATAATTCAACGTATAAATATCTTCTGATTCATCCCTTTTTATAGTGTTACTTTTTTTTATTATTATTATTTCTCTCAGGACTAAAGCCCTAATATAATTACAAAACTTTTCTTTACGCTAAAAAAAAAAATCTTAGGTCAAGATTTTCTTACTACAGCGATTATTTATATTATTATCATTAAATTGTGATGGTACATAAATAAGAGACCCTATGGAACATATGTTTGAAAAATGTTTAAACATTTAGCAGCTACATTGGAAAAGTAGCAGTAATATTGTGACTTAAATATTCAGAATATAGATTATTTTAATATTATTTCTCTCAGGACTAAAGCCCTAATAGAATTACAAAAACTTTTCTTTACGCTAAAAAAGAAATTTTAGGTCAATATTTTCTTATTACAGCGATTATTTCTATTATTATCATTAACTTGGCTTGAACTTTTCATTTAGAAGCTACATTGGAAATATTTTGCTGACATCCTTCATTGTGTCTTCACACAAGTAGCAGTAATATTGTGGCTAAAATATTCAGAATATGGTTTTTTTTTTTATTATTTCTTTCAGGAGTAAAGCCCTAATATAATTAAAAAACTTTTCTTTACGCAAAAATTCTTATTACAGCGATTATTTATATTATTATTATTAAATTGTGATGGCACATAAAAAAAGAGACCCTATGGAACATATAATTACATTTGAAAAAGCTACATTGGAAATCTTTTGCTGACATCCCTGCCATTGTGTCTTCACATAAGTAGCAGTAATGTTGTGGCTAAAATATTCAGAATATAGTTTTTTTTATATATATAAAGGATAAAAAAATAAATCACATTATTGTACTTTCTGATTCGTGTACTTCAGAATCATAAACCTGAATTCCTTCATTCTGTCTGTTACTCAAGAGCTTTGGTTGTCTTCACTTCCAAGTGTAATTTGTGAGAAAAAAAACGTGACGAGATGGTTTTTACGCACGGCCGTGACGTCACCGTGACCCAGTGACACAGATGAGGTCACACTTGACGGACCACTTGTGTGGACCGGTGTCTCTCCTCCACTTTCCAGCAAGGACTGCGAGGACTTTGCCGGGCAAAGGGTGGGTTTTTTTTTTTTAGGGGGTGCTCTGGAAACAATCTCCCGTGACCAATGAGCGGGGTGCTGTCAGGGGTAACCACATCTGTCAAGCCTTCTCGGCCAATAAAGAGCGGCGCGAGGCGGACCACAGGTGCGCGCCTCTGCGTCCCCCTGGCACAGCGCCGGGAGATGCTGGAGAGACGAGGAGCCCACAGCTGCCCCGCGGAGCAGAGGAGTCACCGACAGGAGGAAGCGTCTTTTTTAAACTCGTCACTCCGGCTCCGGTTCTGATGGCGACCGCCACGTCCAACCACTACAGCGTCCTGAGCAGCCCGGGGAGCGCGCCGCCGCCGCACTCCGAGACCGGGAGCCTGCAGCAGGCGGCCGCGTACAGGGACGCGCACCCGCTGCTCCAGAACGACTACGGCGCGCTGACGGGCGGCGGGCATCCGCTCAGCCACGCGCACCAGTGGATCACGGCGCTGTCGCACGGGGACACCGGGTCGCCCTGGCCGTCCAGCCCCCTCGGAGGCGAGCAGGACGTGAAGCCGGTTCTGAGCTCGGAGCGAGACGAGCTGCAGAACTCGAACCTGCAGCAGCAGAGACTCCCTCACCTCGCGCACCAGCAGCAGCATCACGACGCCAGAGCATGGAGGACCACCACCGCGACCACGCACATCCCCGCCATGGCGACGTCTGAGGGTCAGAGTCTGGTCTACTCGCAGTCCGGGTTCGGGCTGATGCCCGCGGCGGAGCAAGGCGGGATGCACCACCACCCGCTCCGGGACGAGGACCACCACAGCCACAGCCCGCATCTGAGCGAGCACGGAGGGGCCCACCAGGCGCACCACCACCACGGCGGGGGCCACCAGGACCAGTCGGACGAGGACACGCCGACGTCGGACGAGTTGGAGCAGTTCGCCAAGCAGTTCAAGCAGAGGAGGATCAAGCTGGGGTTCACCCAGGCGGACGTGGGTCTGGCCCTGGGGACCCTGTACGGGAACGTGTTCTCCCAGACCACCATCTGCAGGTTCGAGGCTCTGCAGCTCAGCTTCAAGAACATGTGCAAACTCAAGCCCCTGCTGAACAAGTGGCTGGAGGAGGCGGACTCCACATCGGGGAGTCCCACCAGCCTGGACAAGATAGCGGCGCAGGGGCGCAAGAGGAAAAAGAGGACCAGCATCGAGGTGGGCGTCAAGGGGGCTCTGGAGAGCCATTTTCTCAAATGTCCGAAGCCCGGAGCGGCCGAGATCAACTCGTTGGCGGACAGTCTGCAGCTGGAGAAGGAGGTGGTCCGGGTCTGGTTCTGTAACAGGAGGCAGAAGGAGAAGAGGATGACCCCCGCGGGGGGCCAGATCCCGGGAGGGGAGGACATGTACGGGGACAGCCCGCCTCACCATGGAGGACAAACTCCGGTGCAGTGACCTGGACCCCCTTGTGACGGAGGTTTTTTATTTTTCACGGGCCTCATCTCTGGTTCTTTCTCGGGATCAAAAAAATAACCCACGGACGCGCGCGGGTGTGCGCGTGCGTGGCGCTCAGAACACGCGCAGGCACGGACGGGAGCTTTGACGCGCCGATGTGGATCGTGCGTGTGACCAAAAAAAAAAGAAAAAAAAAGCGACATTTTCCTTCTCCAGGGTGTCATTGTGTGTCATTGCAGGACAGAGAAGCTCCCTGGCGGGGAGTCACTGTGGGTAAATACACGCCATCTTTCCGTCACAACAAAAGCGACAGGGGTCTTCACGCGAGGATGGAACCATCTCCAAATATTCAAGCCAATACCAGCTCACTGTATTTATTACTGCTGTCATTCTTATAGTAGCGACGTTTGATTTCTGTTTTTGTTTTTGTTTTGTTTTTTATGATCACCAAGCACTTTCCATCATCATCTTTATCATCATCATCTTTATCATCATCATCATCATCTTTATCATCATCATGACCATCGTCAACATCATCTTCATCATCATCGTCACCATCGTCAATAGTATTACTGTTGCTGCTGCAAATGATTCTGCCTGTCATCACTGCTGGTTATTATTGTTTTGTTATTATTATTGTTATTACAATTATCAGAGTTAATTATTGTTATTTAAGTTTATACCCATTTGTGAATTATATTTATATTTGAAGACCAAGTATTTTACTTTTACTTCTTCAATAATATAATTAGAAAACACAATTGAGTGACAATGATTATTATATGAACGATAAAAAAGAAAAACATTAGTAGATAATATTCAGATTATAATAAAGTAAATGCAATTTCAAAGAGATTCGGTAAAAATACCAACAACTGTATGTTCATTTGTTTTTGTTCCTGTATAACTATCACCAGGGATATTTGTTTACGTTTCATGATGATCATAACAAGGAAAAAACGTCTCTATAATAACAACAACAGTATTAACATTTGTCAAGTTCATTGAAGATCTCTTCAATATGATATGGTTCCGACTAACGATGGCACTAACAGCTTTTAGAATTATAATAATTTCGGATAATTTAAATAAAAAAAAAGATTTAAATAAAGAGTTAAATAGACATTTTTGAAAACGTAAATTAACAGATAAATATATTAATTCGTGTTGTACTGATAATTAAAAAAAACAACAACAATAAACATTTAAAATCATGTAACAAATCTAACAAACGGCAGCTTATAGATACACTTGAACCAGAACCACTGGATTTAACTAGAATTTAAATAATTATAAGCAAAACTAAAAACATGTAATTCGAGTATGACGGCATGACCATGATGATAGATGACGTAATAAATTTCAACAGATAATAATGGGAACAACAATAATAACGATGATAATAATAATAACGATAATAACAACAATATTGTTTGAACTTTGAGATTTTGCGCATTTTAATGCCTGTTTTGACCATGATTACATTGTGTTTACAGCTGTTTGTTATATCTGTACTTGAAAAAAACAACAAAACTAATGGAAAAAAAACAACAACAACAACGACAGCAATGCTAATACTGTGACGAAAAAGACCGAGTCTGTCCGACTGGAACTCGAATCAATCCAGCAGCCCATTTTGCCTTTTGTTCGATTGAACAGAACAACAATCTTCAGCCTGGAACCAGCTCTTCTTCTTACTACTGACTCTTTTACCAGAGGACCTGTGGATGTATCTGCATTTTGTACACAGCTTCGTTTTGTTTGTTTGTTTCTCCTCGAACAGTCTGTGCCAAAGCACAAATGATTTTTGTGCCACTTGAATCACGTGAACAGGGGGGGGGGGGGGGGGGGGGTTGTGAAAAAGGAGGGATTTAAACCTGAAATGTATTCATTTCTTTTACTGGCAAGTGGGAAACTCACAAGCAGCTGAATGAACTTAAAACGACGGATAAATTCCTGTATTTGTGAATATTTTAATTCATATCACTTGATTCTGTATCATAGTCACACTATTCGCCTGATTGTCATTGACTCGTCATTCAGCTGAATTTAAGTTTCCAAAAAAAAAGAAAAAAAAGACCCAAAACAAGACAGCATCGACCTGAAATCTGTGATCAAACGAAGAGGAAAAGAAAATCAACAATTGCACAATTTCTAAATGCTTTTCGTCATTAAATTGTATGTGTTTCATATGAGAAGGTGGCTTTTGTACGTTTATTTATAAGAGTTTCCTTCATTTTGTCTGATGATCAAATGATCTTTTGCATGTTATCTGCGCGGATCGCTCAGGCCTCGACTAAGATCAGGCCTCGAACATCATTATTCATCCTAAAACTGACGTGACCGTGGATTAAAATAATCCCAAAATTAATTAATCATTTAGAATTATTGTGATAAAAGGAAGTAAAACAGACTGATATTTATTTGTATTATCAAAAATGAAACATTAGCAGAAAGACGGTGACGTAATAGAAATGCTCAACAATACTTTCCTATCGGAATAAAAATAACTATATTTGTTTTATTTATTTAATAAAAATGCAGTATTTGACGTTAATTCAGAACAGTATAGTATATGTTTTGTTTTGTTGGACGTTTTTGTGTATTGTATTTCAATCAGTAGAAGAAAAAAAAACATGCGAAGATATATGGCTCACTACTGCTATCTAGTGTCTGTTTGGTGTCACTTCATATTATTTCCTAAGGCCTCTTATGTGGAACAACTTTGTTTATAAAACAAACGGGTTTCTTATAAAAACAGTTTCATGTTTCTTTTAAAAATTAACACGGTTGTATGTGTGAGTTTTTGAAAACGTTTAGATAACATAAGAACTTTTGTTTTCATTTTGATTGTTTTAGGGAATATCGTTTGGATATTAGACTTTAGACTTGGACTTTAGACTTTCTTTTATTGTCATTGCACAAAAAACTCGAAACGAAATTTCGTTGCTTGGCAACCGTTAAAAAACACAGCAGAGTGAATGTATATATAAAAAGTATAAATATAAATATTAATAAGTTAAAATTGTGCAATATAGTATAAACAGAATAAATAAAATTATTGTTATTATTATTTTAATTATTATTATTATTATTATTATATAATATTATTATATTTTATTATATTTTATTGTTATTCTTATTATAAAGTGTCTAATAAAGTGCAGTTTAAAAGTATATTTAAAAAGCATTTGAAGCATCTGTAACAAAATAAAGAGACACACATTGTATGTTGCAGTACTACCAAAGATGTAGTGATTTATTTAGTTCAAAAATACAATAATCAATCATAATCTAATGTAATATTTATTGCAAAGGTTTAATGGCAGCATGTACAGCTTCACCATCATAACCTGAGGTCCCACCGTCTCTCAAAAGTGTCTGTTGAATATAAAACATAATCAAAAATTAATCATTCAAAGAAAAGAAAAGAAAACGATCCACCAATTTACTTTTTCTAGACCTTCTTTCTGCTGATTAATTTTGTTTTAAAAACAGATACTACAAATTTAAACGAAACAGTTAATTCGGTTGGTTATTGCTGTTATATTGAATCGTAATGTTTGATTAAAACAACAATAAATCCCATTAATATAGTTATAATAATTTTAAAAAAAAATGTAAACACAAAAAAGTAATTTGTATTTTTACAATAACTATAGGAAGATATGCATCTATGACAGGATAGCAAGAATAATAAGAATAATCTTGTATGTGTGTGTGTGTGTGTGTGTGGGGGGGTCTAAGCCTAACACTCTGGAGGACCCTGTTGCTTGAATTCTGTCCTATCAGCAGGCGACCATCTGCCCTCCTCAAGGCCCTCACGCTCCTCACTCCTCTTCTGCATTATTCATATTTTTACACACACACGTCGACACTTGGACACACACACTTGCACACTCCCTTTTCTGATTCATTCAACTGTACACACACACACACACACACACACACACACACACACACACACACACACACACACACACACACACACACACACACACACACACTGGAGATCCTCAAGTGTCATTGTCAGCTCTGTATTGTCTTCTCGGTCTGCAGTGGAGGGTCTCCTGGGGGGGGATCAGGACAATACTCTGAGAAATATGCACCTAGAGTCTCCAAGTATCATTCATCCATCTGTGACTGTTGGTCTGTCGTCCTCCTCCTGCCCTTCTTTCACCCCCCCCCCCCCCCCCCACACCTCCACCTCCTCCTCCCGCCCTCCAGAAGTCTGCAGCTCCCACTACTCGTCTTTTTTTTCCTCTCTTCCATTTCTCCAGAGCTCCGAGGCGAGCACAAAGAAAAGGGCAGGGAGCTAATCCTGCGGCATTGTTGAGAGGGTTTAGGATTGTCGTACGGTAGCGAGCGCACGGGGAGAGGAATTAGGAGGAAGATATGTCGGAGCAAACCTCTGAGCTCGGATGTGAAGCTTCTCCAGGTGAAAGTGAGACTTCACACACACACACACACACACACACACACAGTGTAAAATATCACAGCCATTTTTAATGAAACCATCAGGAATCCATTGTCATCCAGCGTCTCTGGGATACATTCATGGGGATTTGTCCGACGTCACATGATCTTCAAGTCGTTCTATTTACAATATGAAGAGATCCAACTTTAGTTTTTTTTTTTTTCAGACCACATCAACAGACGACACACAATATGGCTTCTAGTCTATGAGATGTCAGCAGGTTCAGAACTTTGTACGATTTTGGCCCGTGGAGTCCCTCTAAAGGCGTCTCCGATGATTCAATCTTGAGTTTATTAGCAGCGAAGACATGCAAGATAACATCGCGGAAAATGTTTCTATTGCACAGAACAGAACGTTGAAGACACTTCTAAACCGGTGAGACTGTGCAAAACAAACACGTACATTTCTTGAATAAACATAGAGCGGGACAAGAAAGTAGAAATCAAACACTGGCACTTCAATGAATGGAAATAAAAAAAAACACACTATAAGGCAAAATCTTAAGATGGAAGGCAAGTTCATCAGCTTCTTCATGCGAGTGAGCAGACAACCTGAGAGACTGAGTCGGCGGTCGATACAGGAAGTGGCCGAAATTTAAGTGAGATATGTGTCAAACTTTGGCTCTTTAAGTCATTTTATGTGGATGTTTGGCTTAAAATCAACATGGATTGATGTTCATATGGTGACCTTTAGAGATCCTGGATGTCAACAAATTGTCTTTTAAGTAAGTCAGTAAAACTATAAAAATATAGGCAAAGATAAATCAGATAAATTAACCCTCAAAGAAAGAACTGCAATAACTAAATAACTGGTACATTTTGTTTAGACTGCCAAAATATTTTGGCCCCTTTAGGGATTGAGTTTGACACGTCAGCTCAGTCATCGGGGAGAGACTCAAAGTAGAATTGATGCTCCTACACATCAACAGAAGCCAGTTATGTTGGCTTCTTTTTTTTAAGAATCCCCCCCTGGTGTCCCCTGGTGAGGTAGTCCATTCGGAAGCCCCGGGTCAGACCCAGTACTGGGGAAGTTTAGGCAACTTTGAAACCAGCGACTGCCCCCTCGACCCAGACTAGTGTTGAAGGACCAATAGGTGGATTGATGTTGAAAAAAAACAATATTGTAGTAAAACATGTCAAACGGGAAGTGGCTGAAACGTGGCACACAAGATTAGCATAGCATAGCTAAACCAAACAAATGCTAGTAACAAACAAAAGTAGCAACAGAAGTTGGCACAGCTCCGTGAACAGGCAGAGTTAAACTTAAAGTGCAAAAATATCTCACGGTACATCACGTTTTGTAACGTTGTGTAGGCTTATGTGGGTGCAGTTTAATCTCATGCAGTGCAACAATGATACACAGTAGTGTAACAAAATGTAACTTAAAAAAAAAAGAGTTGTGCGTCGTAAGTATTGTAGGTGTGACAAAACGAAGTGTGAAGACACATGATGTTGGGTATTAGTCATATATATGTTGCAATAAAACACAACGATGAAACATTTACCACGTTATTCGTTTGTACGCTAAAACAATATAAAGCACCGATGACAGATTCACAACTTCATCATTCATAAACATATTGCATGATCACATTTTTACCAAGAGAAGAACATATTTTACTTCAAATTATTTAAAAAAACGAAATATTTTTAATTATTATTAAAGAAAAATGAACATTTTAAAATAACCAGTTCGTAAAATGGTGGATTTCGCATTTGTTGTACGACAAACGCTCTTAGAAATCTCCATTTTACTCTTCAATACCTCAATAAAAACAATAAATTAAATTTTAATTTCTGCTTCTTAATCGCGAGGTTTCTTTGTAGCTTCACATCAAAGCTATTTTAAAGGGAGATTTGGTCACATGCCGCCGCCATGCACGTGTGAACTGATTGTATCTCTCGCTCTGAAATCCCGCACCCTCGTAACATAAATATTATGTAACTCAAAGCTTTTAACATAATGTCGTGAACAAACTGCTGTCATTGATGGAATATTGCAGACGTACACTGATCCGAGACCAGCAGAGACAATTTGGTGACGATAAAAGTGATTTTTTCCACAATATTTACATTCACAAGACGGACAAAACCAGGCTATCTATACTATATATATATTTTCTTTTTAATAAGTCTATCTATAGCTCTATATACGGATGTTTTTATTTACAGATATTTCATCTCTATATGTCTATATCAAGGCGTCAAGGGTTCATTTTGTCGAGGCCGGGGTGGTGCAGCTTGCTACAAGTGAATGTACAGTTGCCATGGTAACGGGCCATGTGACAACTAGGAGAAGTTGTGGCTGCAGATGGAGGAGTTTCTCAGCAGCCGCTTCATTTACTCCTGACTCTAGTTCTTGTCCTCACCGTTTTCCTACATTTGTTACTATCCTTTTTCCTCCACTAGGGGGTGGCCCCGAGAATCCGCCCGACACCGGGCGACAACGAAAGGATTGCCACGGGGGTTGACCCCGGCGGGGGATGGTATTTGTGCATCTACCTTTTTGAAAGAGTGTCATCAACACTTCAGCAGATCCATTTCGGAACACTCCGTGTCCATGTCGGAGTCGTACAGCGAGTGTCCGGTGGGGTCGCTGACCGGAGACTGAGGGGCCCGCGGGGTGTGTGTGGAGTGTGTTGGGGTGTCGCAGTGGGAGGACGAGGAGTGCGTGCGTGAGTAGAGACCCAGGTCGGGCAGTCCGGAGCGAGAGTCACTGTCCTCCGAGGCGCCCTTGTAGCGGAAGTCCTCGAGGTCCACGAACCACTCGGGCCAGAACCGCCGGCGGATGCGCTCGCAGTACATCGCCAGGTTGATCAGCTCACCTGTGACATCACACATGACAATAACCAATGAAATATAATCTTTTATTTATTTATTTTTTAATCACAGAAGCAGCAAATTGATTGTCTTTTACTTCTAAATCCTTAATTTTTGCCAAAGATCAACTTTTAAAGCTGCTGGAGTCCACTGTATCCTCTCGTCCTCAGTCATTATAAGGATGCTGCAAGATTTCGTTACTTTAGCACAGACAAAGTAATGACTGCTTCCATCTAGTGGTCAGAAGTTTAATTGAAACAAAATAATTTAAAACCAAAAACACCATAAAAGTTTTCATGTTATTTATGGTATTAAAAAAAATTAATAAAGAAGAAGTAATTTGATTCTCTTTTACTACTAAATCTTGAAAAAAATTGAACACAGTTTTTTAACTTTTAATTATTTTGAAATTATAAAAACAAAGTACTTTTAGGGGTGTAAGACAATATTGGTACATTTAAATATCACGTTTTTTTCTTTCTCAATACAGTATCAATATTAAATAGCACTACAATTTCATAGTTAACATGGAAACATTAATGGTGTTTTTGTTTTTAAATGGTTTTGTTGCAATTATACTTCTGACCACTAGATGGAAGCTGTCATGACGTTGACCGTGCCAAAGTACAAAAATCCTGCAAGATCCTTGTGGTGACTGAGGACGAGAGGATACAGTCAACTCCAGCAGCTTTTAAAAGTTGATATTTGGCCAAATTTTGGTTTCAAAACAAATAAAAAGAAGTTATGCGGCCTATAAAGTCTGCCACAACGGAGTCAAGTACTCGTGCAATACTACAAATAGATTGTTGTTCGTGCAGTATATTACAATATATTGTAACTTTGTAAAATTGTTTCGATCTTTCCTGGATGTTTCATTAGACCAATATTCTGGATCTGACCTTTAATGAGTTGCTCTGGTCGGGTTCCTGGTAACATCCACATTGCTGGAGCGAGGTGTCCGAACACTGTAGCATCTACTGTTGTTAATCTGGCGCCCATCAGGTACTTTTTACTACCTGCAAATACAATAAAATACTTCATTAATATGAGGTTGAGATGAACTCGAGTGAGTTTCTGAGAGTGTTACCCAGTAAGGTGGCCAGAGTGCGCATGTCCTTCTCCATCAGAGCGTAAACCTCATCCTCCGAGAAACGACCGATCCCGTGTCCGTACATTTCCCTCTTGACGATCCCGCCGGTCACGTGACTCAGGATCCACCTGAGCGTGTCGCTCATGGGCCCGCTCACGGACAGCATCTTCTGCGTCTCCTCCAGGTTGTCCACCCACTGACAGTACGCGATGGTCCTGTTACAGAAACGACAAATTTGAATTTTTCACAATAAACCAATTCTAACCAATCTTCTTAACCATTGTGTTATCTATGGGTCAATGTGACCCGGTGGCATGAATATGCCACTGCATGTGTTTCTGGAAGCCAGTGGGTTTGTTTGCTTTGACCCAGAGGCAGCAGAAAGGATACCACGAACACATTTGTTTTCAGGCCATCGGGTCACATTAACCCAGAGATAACAGAAGGGTTAAAAATAGAGAGACTATTAAGTAAAAAAAACATTTCTTGGTAAAAAAAAAGTATTATCCCAGAATATATTCCCGTCACCAGAGAAAAAACATGAATCTGAATTAGTCTTGACATTTTTTTAAGATTAGAAAAACTAGCAACATTAGCTTTATTAGCTTATTGAGCTTAATGACCAAACCTAAGAAACGACCCTGGTTTTGGTTCAACAATTATAGAATTCACCCTAGAACCTTCGCTTGATGTTAGAATTCACTATTTTGTTTCAAGAAAAGAAAAACAAAACATACAAGTATTGAATAAATACGTCTCGTTGTTTTGGACGTTTGGCCGTAGTATCTACTATCAGCCAGCAGATGGCGGTACTTTATTATGAAATGGTGCCGCAATGCATTGTGGTGAAGGGACGTTATTTACTGTCAGAAGAAAATGGTAAGTAAGTAAGTAAGTAAGTAAATTATATTTGAAGAGTGCTTTTCCAGACCTGGGTCACAAAGCGCTTAAACAATCAATTAAACAACAAAACTCAATAAAATATATACTTTAAAGATCAAAATTGTATTGTAATAATAGTAATATACTGTAGTTTATCACAACCTTTCGCTGAAAATCCAATGATAAATTGAGACTTAGCTGATAGCATTTAAATGCTAGTTCAGGCTAGCTGAGTGTCGAGCTAACATTCAATAAAAGACTATTTTTAAGAGTTAAAAAAAAAAATCCAGTTTACCTATGTGTTCCTTCTATTCTTCCATTATAGTAAGGAGTACAATTACATTTAAACTCTTAAGTTATTTTTTTAAAATAAAAAGCTTATTCTCACCAGTAGAAATGTTCCTCCACCATCTTGGTGATGGCTCTGGACACGGCCATCTCCTGCGGCGTCAGGCTCTTGTTCAGACTCACGCCCAGATTCTCCTCCAGGAAGTCGATGATGAAGTCGGAGCCGCACACCTTCTCCCGGTTGTACTCCAACCACGGCATCTTCCCCAGAGGAGACAGCTTCCCGTCGAAGTAGTTCTGGACGTGAAGGTGTGGGTGAGACGGAGTGAGCGAGGTGATGGAGAAGGTCTCAGGAGTGGAGGGTTACCTGGTAGGGTAGGTCCACCATGCGGAGGTAGGTCTCCGTCTTAAGGCAGAATGGCGACAGCGATGGGAGGCCATTCCTGGGCCTTGAGAACTGGTGCAGGATGATGGCATCTTTAGAGTCCAGCTCTTCCTGTTTCCTGTCAGGAGGAGAGAGACACATTGAGATGGAAACATCGACAACATTGATGTAAACAATACTTGTTTATGCATATGTGCTTAGAAAACACACTATTTATGTCAACAACAACTGTAAAAAAAGGAACACTTATTCTTAAGTGCTCTCACGTTTGTATAACTATCTATTTTCTTTATTATTATACAGTATATTCAACTATATTTTATTTACATTCACTACTTTAAATGCCATTTCTGAACAACTAAATAGCCTTTTTGAGAATTATTTTGAAGTAGTCTTAACCTTCATGCTATACACAGTATGTTGATCATTAAATATTGGGTGCAAATTTAGCAATTTAAAGTACATTTTTCCGACTTTTTCATTATTTTTTATTATTATTATTGTTCTTATTATTGTATTAATAGCTTAATCCATTAAAACATGAAAAAAGTTAAACAATAAAATCCACCATAATGCTATGTATGGTTTTCAATGTTGAATGTTTTGTTGATTTCTTATAACAACACCACAACAAAAACAAACAATATAAATATACGGCACTGGTATTAGTAGTAGTAGTAGTAGTATTCATAATAATTATAATTTTTTAATCAAAACTGTTAAGTTACATCTGTTTAAACATTCAATTTTGGATGTACATGTTCATTCATCTACCAAGGACTACTAAAAGTGACATATTTCGTAAAATAAAAGCAACACTTAAACTGGATAAATTTACGTTTCGATTTGATTTATTTAATACCAACAAGCCAGGGTTGGAGCGAGAGAACATAATGGGGGAAAGTTAAGGTTGCAAAGTTACACAAATAATTGTTTCTCTGAATAAGTATCTTGTCGTCAGATATTTCCACCATTTAGACACATCTTCCTTATATATTTATATATATTGTCATTCATTCTATTACAAAATATACACTTGCAGTGTATTTCCTACAAGGTCAGCTGGTAAGAGCTCTTCACATCCTCAGCGATATAAATAAAACATGACTTCAGCTTTTTTTCTACAGCGACTGTGTGTGACTTTGATTGACAGCCAGAGATCCACAGTCACATCACACGATTGGTCGAGAGAGGGGGGGGGGAACATCTACGTCATCACCGCGAGCTGGTGACGAAAACGACCGCGTTCACGTGAGCGCGCCTGCGCACGGCGTCGACCGACCCAGCGGCCGAGTCACGTGGTCACGTGCGGCTAAGAGTCAAAAGGAGCTGACCGTGGTGCTGAAGAAACAGCAGCAGCATCAGCACCAAAAGAATCAGGACTTGTTTGTTTGATGCATGATGGGAGATAAACAAGATGATGGATGATCTGACACGATTGAAGTTATTGATTACACGTAAAGGGAGGGGGGGGGGAGTATGGGGTCGTGTGTGTACACAAGGTGACCTCGTGACGTCACGTCAATATTAGGGCCTTGTTTGTATATCTTGGACATTCTCGTTTATACATGATTTTTGTGTTTGTTTTCTAGTATTGAGGTGGGGGGTAAGAAGGGGGGGGTCGTTACATCACAGCCACCCACTCACGATTCCATATTGCCCCCCCCCCCCTCTCCCGCCCAACCCGCCACTGTTAAGTCACATATAAACACTGTTTCGTTGCTAAAAAAAGGGTCTTAAGATGGGGGTCTCGGTACCTGATCGCCAGGAGCTCGTGCAGCAGGTAAGCAGCAGCGGCCAGCAGAGCCCCCCCAGTCAGGTACAGGGTCTTCCGCCACCAGGAGTCCGTGCCCAGAGCTAACATGGGGTCCTGCAGGGGTCGGGCGACGATGTAGCCATGCAGGGGGAGCTGCTCATCGGAGCCCAGGAGGACGGTGGACACGATCTGGTTCTGGCCCAGATCAACCACACACGACCGCGTCCAGGCGATCCCGACGCGCCAATACATGCTGTCTGTCTCCGGCCGCTTTCCGCCTCACTTTGGCAGCTGGGGGCTTCATGAGCAGAGGCCTCATGGGAGCCGAGGGGTCCCGGGGAGCGGCGACAGGGATGGGAGGCACCCGCTGGACCTGGACGTCCTGCCCGGAGAGTGTCCCCGCAGCGGGGTCGACATTCTCCGCAGACCTGCTCGGCGAGAAGCACTGGGGGCCGTCACTGTGACGAGGAAGCGGCGTTTTCCGGTGTTAACTTTCACAATAAAACTAAAAATGTATAAGATAAATAACAATTAAATACAATCAGAGTTGTTATTTTTAACTGAACACTTCCACTCTATACAGTGTCTATCATATCCACCGCAAATCTACCTTTACAAGGACATGTATCACGTTATGTTTGGATCACATTTTAACTGCCGCAAAAAAAGGTTGAATATGTTTAATAAAAAGCGTAAATAATGTAACAATTTTTCTGTAAATCCAATAGATTTTCGTAATTAATAACTATCCGTTCATACCAAAAAAAACTGTAATCCTGTTTTTGGCCCACGTTGCTCTCGTCAATAAAAAAAAACACAGACTTTTTATTAATAAAATAATAGTTTCCACTAGAACTAAACATTATTCCATCCAGATAGTTCATCCAATGTATGAGTAATATAGTACATTTTCAGTAATTTAAATTGGCTCATAGTTAAGAATTTTATCGATCAAATTAATTCACATTCATTATTAGTAATAGATTAATGTTTGAATTTAACAACAGATTTTCCTCGCATTAATGCATCTTTGTTATATATTATGTTATATATTTAAGCCGAAATATACGCAATTCTCACTTTCTTTGAATGTTTTATTTTGAAGGAGGAATCCGGAAGTATTTAGTGTTATTTGTCGTGACGTCAGAGGTAGTGACCGTACACAATAGCTAAAAGTAGCTAAAAGGCTAAATAATTTAAAATTCTTTCGGTCAAAAAGGATTATAAATAATACTTATGTCATATAAGTGGAAAGAGTTGCGGTCCGTCACGGTGACTCGTCGGATATGTTGGCACATTTACAAGGATATGTAACGGGTGACATTGAAGTTAGGTAAACAGTTTTCGCTGAGTTTTGTAACAAATATAAATAATGCAGTTATTTTATCCCACACAACGATTTATTAGCATCACAGAGTTACAAAAAGGATACACATACTTTCAAGTATTCATCGACTCCTCAGCATATTTAAGTTTTTATTAGATTTAATTGGTGAAAAAAAGCCCTTTTTTATTATGAACAATTTGTTAATTCCTTTAATTTAATTTTAAAATATACCTTCAACAAAAAACAACTCACATTCAGGTGTGAAGAAAGTGAAGATTGCAAAGCCTCACGTTACATTGACAAAAATGTGCTCAAAATGGGGGATTCTTGTCAACCTCTCTGTACAGTACCTTGTTTGAGACGCACTTACAATGGTTAGAACGAAATAATTCTACACAAATACAAAACATTTTTGCCCTGGCAGAAATAATAACCAATCAAGCTTAACAAAAACTTTATGAACAAAAAGATAAAAATAAGAAACTACACTATTTTAACAACAAAAAAGAAGTGAAGAAGAAAAATATTTACAAAGAAAGAAGAGCATCGATCAGTCCTTTCACCACAATCCTCTTACATTAAACACAGAAGCAGAAACCACAGTCCCTGAGGAACCAACCGTTCACACATCCCATCATCCTGTTTTTTGGCCCATGTTGCTTTAGTCCCCTCCATAAGAAATGAAAAATTGTTACAAGAAAAACAGAAAATCACTTTGTTTTTGTTTCTCCTAAAATAATTTGTACTAGAACCGAGCATTAATCCGAGATTATTCATCCAACGTAGAGCAATATATACAATTTACCACTAATTTAAGATGGCTCCTGGTTAAGTGTTTTATGGATTAAATTCACAATAATGAAAACAAATCAAAATTAATGATTATATATGACACACAACCAGTATATTCATATACCTCCTTATACTGAACCTCTGAGTTCTCCAGCACTTGAATTCAGTTAAATTTATTAAACTATTCATTCACAGAAACTCGTTTCCACGGCGACTTTCAATCGAATGTCAAACGAGATCATGACTTTGCCGACTCTTACGGCGCTCCTCGTGATCGCGCCGGCTCGTGTGTGGATGTTGAAGTCGCTCAAGAGTCGGTGAAGGCAGCGAGTTGTAGGCGTGTTGTGGAGTCTCTACAGTAAGCGGGTCCACGGCTCTGCTAGGATTGGCTATAGGAGTTGCTTTGGTTTCCATTGGAGCTCTGGTCGTTCTCACTGGAAGGGGAAAAAAAATGAAATAACACTGATCTCAGGTCTGTCGGACAAATAACTTCAGAGAAACATCTTCCTCCGTTTGATTCTGCAACTCACTATAAAACAAGTGCTCACCTGTTGGGAGGAGGTTTTGGTTTGGGCATCTTGTTAAGCACCGCAGCGATTTCTTTCCTGTCGTCAAAGTTTTTCCACTGGTCGTAAAGCTTGAGGATGACTCGGATGATCTCCAGGATCTACAATGATGAACTTGGTATGAGACACAAGTTGTAGAAAGGTGATGATAAAAAAAAGAGTATTTACTTTATCCATGTCTACAGAGAGCTCTGCAAACCACTGCCTGGCATCTTTCTGCTGCACCACGCAGGCCACGTGCAAACAGGCTGCAGCAGCAGAAGAACATGGTTAGCATGGTAACATGGTAACATGGTATAGATACTACTAGCTGGACGTACCTAGAGCGATCATGAAGGGAGGATACAGCAAACACAGATCCGTACGGTACGTGTCGTTCACGATGCGCCTGGTGCAGGTTGAGAAATATAAAGTTAAGATACGTTTTTTAGAGACGAGACAAAAGGATGAAGAGACAAGCACCAGGCCAGCGGCAGCAGCATGTCCTCTTGACCCATGTCCTGCACGTACTGCAGCAGCGGGCGGTACGGGTGGTACACGATCAAGCAGCAGTCCTGAAATGCATCCAATAAAATGTGTTTAACGTATGAGCTCAAAATGAATCGGCTTTAAATTGATATAAACTGGATAATAGTCAAAGAAAATTCATTTGTTTTTTGCAATAAATATACTTGTTAAGATATTTGAATCTTACCATCAACTCCAAAAGATAGAATTCACATTCCAAAATCTGCAAAAGGAAACATAAACAAGTTTAAACCTAAATGTCGTTATCTTTTATATTATTATAATGAAAGAATGTACTGAATAAATATATTTATGTTTCATCATAAGTATAATCCGATTTATATTAGTGGATAAAAGAACATTTTACTACGTTATTTTAACCTGCACAAGATTATTCTGCTTCATATCAATGTTATCTTGGTAACGATGTTTTCTATATCTTTACCGATTAATCCACATTTATATTAAGCAACCAAGTCCCAGAGTATTAGTACTTGCTAAAGAACAATTAAATGTCCTCTTTTTTTTAAAAGGGGTAAAAGAGGAATCACAGTAAACGAGCAAGAACAAAAAAAGGAGTGAAAGAGTGGATTTGCTTTGCGCTTTTAAAGCCCTATGGTGAGCAAGACAGCTTGGTTAAAAAAACAGTGTCAGAGGAGTTAATAAATCATGATGATTGTAAATGTCATAAGTATTAATAATATAATAGTATATAAGTATTCTTACAAGCAGCAGAGTCATAAGAAGTTACTTCATCTTGACGGAAACATACTGGATTATTTTAAACATTCTATTACAGGTATGCTAGAGACATTATATTGTTATATAGTAAACGTAAGCATTTGTTACAACAGATGCTACTACTGCATTATTTATCTTTAGCTGAAGTACCCGCTTTACTGATAAGGAAGTATTTAGAGCATATCTTTGGCCTTTGCAGACAAATGCCAAAAATTAAATAATATCTGGTTAAATCCAAACACAGAGTAGTTCATTAAAGTCATTTTGAGACAAAGAAGATCTCTGGAGGATCCCTGTAGCACCCCTGAGAGCGTTAAGAGCAGACCTGTTGCAATTTATGTAAAATGTTAAATGTAATGTCATAAACACAAGATTAGGAAAGATTCACAAAATAGAAAAATATTATCAAAACAGAGCTGGCGAATGCATGTGTTGGTTCACTAAATAACCCAATAATAAAGGTGTTAAGAAGACGTTTCACTTTTACTCCTGGAATGGGTTGTATTCTCTTATTCAACATTTTGAAGCACAACAAGAAAATCTTTAGTCATATCATTTTCGAGGCAGGTTTTCTCTTCATGTACCGAGAGTCAAACTAAACTGGGCTCATCTCTTTTTACTCACATGATTCATGCGATAAGGGAACTCTTTAGGGAAGGCATATGAAAACCGTGTCTTCACTGAAAGGATAAAAAAGCAAAATAATTAAACATAAGACAATTGTCTGTGAGTTTGTATAAATCCCACACTTACACACTGACGTTGCAGCAGAGATCAGCCTCGTGTTAGAGACGACGCCAAATTCCTGAATACAATGTTAAAAAAAAAAAATTCATGAAGAAAACACAAGGTGTTGTTTTAAATCAAACTTGATCTTCATACCTCAACTTTGGATGCCAGGAAGACACAGGTAGGAGCCATTAAAACTGGATCTATACTTTTTAGAGAATACCTGTGGGAAGACAGAAGATGAGAATAAACACCTTAGTTTGGAGACGGTTTTATTTGGCTAGTAAGTTTGGGCATCCCAGCAGCTTAAAGGCGATTCACACCAGCTCATTTTGTGGAACAGGAAAGGTTCAACCAGCGATTTGGAACTGTGACTTTAGGAACAGTCGTCAGATCTTGAAGAACATGGTACACACTGTGTTTGTGGCTTGATATTATCAATTTTCGAAATATATATAGAGAAATTCTCTAAAAAAAAGACATCAACTTTAGTTGGGTTTTAGGTCCATTGGAACTGATATATACATATAAATGAGTGCTTTGACAGGGTCCTGCGTCATCGGTATCCTTCCCTATATACAGTCTAGTCAGACATCACTCCAAATTGAATCAGGGAAACCAACAGTGGCTATGTAGCCTCCACTTTCTATTTAGTGCGCATATATATATATATATATATATATATATATATGTATTTACGAGTGCACAAGATCAATTTTTCTCTAAGAATTGTAATCATTCTTCCAGAATGTCAACATGCTAAAGAAGTTGAGTGAGGGGGCAGCCAAGCACCTTCTCAGCAATGTGTGAAAAGACAGACCTTTAAATATGAATTGATGTGTTAAAAAAAATAGGAAATGGACACTTTTTTCTGTCTGAGAGAGGATGAAAAAAGTATTTTTCTAATGCAATTTAAAAATAATGTGTACATTATGTGTATATATATACCATTGATTAACAGAAAAAACCAAAACCAGTTAATCAAAGATGTTATCTTGCATATTCTATAAAGTAACTCTACTTCTGTAATCAAAAGCATCACTGCAACAGAAGTTGTTAAGATGTATTTGACTTGACACAGCATTGAGGCGTCATTGTAATATATATTACACCTTTCAAAATATGCACGAATAACACGTCTAGTTTGAGATAAACATCATCCGATTTGATACAATCCAAGTTTCCAGTGAAATATGTTGACTATAATGTGAAGGAGGCAATTCATCTAAGAGTGAAAGTTAAGATCCTGTGGAGGAGCGATATGTTTATTGGCCATTTTATACGCCAAAGAACATGATTATACTGCACTTCAAAACATATTTGCAGATTGCAGGCATTTACAAAAAATGATGCATGTCTTCTTGGACATGTTTTCTAAGTATCATTGTTTTTTTGATCTTGGTCCTTCACTTATTTCAATGAAACATTTTTAGTATGCAGAAAAGCAAAATATTAGATAGTGACTGACATCGGATGACTTACCTGGCATAAAAGCGTTTGAAGTAGACTGTTGCTGTAGCAATAACTTGTTGCCTCAGCTTCAAGTGTTCGCCCAGAGCCTGAATAACTGACAAACACCAAAATGTTTAGCTAGCATCTAAATAATGCCCATAGAAAGGACAAAGTGTGATTAATAAACACATTTAATGCGCTTAATTTAATCTTTGAGACATTATACATGAGGTAAATACCAGTAAATACCATTTGCAAAGAAGATCTGTAGCTTCCAGTACTCTTCTTCTGAGAGGAACTTGAGATCTTTCTGTCTCTCCTTCATCAGGTCTTGTTTGTCCAAAACCCACTGAAGACTGGACAGAACAAGACATGCCAGTCAAATCTCTGAGTCAACAAAACAAGCCGTTTACATGACAATTATAACCTCGGTGGTCAAGAAAGCCTAACGTAAAATGCGTCAATCGAGTTTCCATAATAGTTATGTCATGTTATGTTGGGTAAAAACATCCCAAAAGGCCGAAAACAGCAGCTTAAATCACAAACATCGTAGTCGATGCTAATGCTAGGCCGAATAACATAGACTACATTTAAGGAAAAAAAACCTAAATAGTCGCTTCTCCTGTCCTTTACTTACTAGTGAGAACTTTGCCAGAAATTCCCCGCCATGTGGAAGCAGTTGAGGTAGAAGAGAAAACTTTAAAATAATATTTTTGGTCCAGAGTGGTTAGCACTAGGAAACTAGCTGTGCTAATACGACGCCGGTGTTACATCAAACGTCGTCCGGGTGATCAAACTGAACCAAAGGTTAACATCGAACTTTTGGCTAATGTAAGAAAGACTTTGCTTGATTTAGAAATCATTGTTTTAAATATTTTATACTATCATTTATATTTTGCATCGTATTTACCTGGAGTACAATCGTAAATGACACAGTATAACAACTATTTATATAATTGATATAGTTGTATTATTAAATTTACTCAATTCATATATTTAATTATCTCTCTTAGGTACAAATAATAATTGTATTACAATTATTGGGTTGACCAAACAGCAGACATAGGTAAAATATGGCCCGGGGTCCACATTTTGACTATTTATTCAGAGATAAACTATAAAAATGGTCTTCTACAAATTTTACTGATGGCTATTTAATTGTTTTATGTACACATCACACAATAAAATAGCACATTAGATTTAGATTATGATATAGTAACATTTAGGTCAATTCAAACCCTATAAATTAAAACTTCAACCGAAAATTAAAAACAAATAACAATAATGCATTGTTTCTTCTAATCGCGCAGGAAAATTAAATTAAAAATGACATTTATTAAGTAGTCCACAGTTTTGATTGCTATATGTCTACATTACATTTTGCATGCACTAAATCAAGTTGAATAAAATTACATTTTATTTTTTCTCTGTCATGTAATGTCTTCATTAAGCACACATTCCAGAAAAAAATGAGATAAACATATTTTTCGAAAGCATTTGTGTTGTATTTGAAGTTATTGAAGTTTAAAGTGGCCACTTTTTTGCTTATTCTTCCATCTACATCCTTATAGAAGGAACGTCTCATGTGGATGCAAAAGTTTTGTGACAATATGAGACCTTTTTTTTAAATTATTTTTGTCCTGGAACAAACAACTCTGCAACAGAGCCTTTAAAGATTTTGGACTACAACTGTGCGATGTAATATCAAATATTTCCACAATATTTTACAGTTTGTTTGTTTTTTACTTCATGAAACAAGTGTCAAAAGTAATAGGCTAATGCTACTTAAAAGCAATTAACACATCTAAGACAGTAAAAATCAATGAAAAGAAATGCTATACATTTTTTTTTTTTTCTTTCTTACGCACCAGTACCGGGGTTGGCACCAAAGATATATAGCCCAGGAAAATCCCTTTGATTTCACTTCTTTTTTTAAATTAATTCCAAACAAAATAATTAGAAAAATGTACTCTGAAACGTAGTACACTATGATATAATTCTGTAACTCCTCTATTTTCTTTTCCAGGGATATTATAAACTCATTTAGAACCACATATTTGAAGCAGTCTCCAGGGCAACCACAATTGCACCGTTTGACCCAAAGTGTTAGCATCAGACTTTGACCTGGTCAAGATGAATTGGTTTATTCATCTGGTAATTCTTCCTTTAATGATTGAATTGTCTCCCAAAGTCACAAACAAAAACTTATCAAATATTTTTTTTCTCTGCTGAAGCAAATGTTTATTTCAAGAAACACACGTCACTCCTGATGTGATTATTTATTAGATCAAGACAGTAAATCAATATTTTAAAACCCTGTCCCAACATTTTACTCTAGCATGATTAGTATTGATATACAGAATAAAAACAAACATGACATTCCCATCCACTTTAAAATACATTCACGGATATTTTTAATTAAAAAATAAATCATTTTCCTTATTTGAAGCACCGTAATTAAACCAGTCACTCAAACAATATTGTAGTTCGACCATGAAGTCAAAGCAGCTAAAAGTGAGAAAATCCACATGAACCTTAAGTCCAACACATGATCCTGAATAAGTTACAGACTACATTGTGAAATTGCCACATGATACACTTATTTCAAATGTCCAACTTGTGTGTATGCAGCGATGAGATTCATTTTAGGTGACATTATCTTGTCATTAATCATTTCAATGTGCATGTCTAGAAACAAGTGATTGGCAGCTCATGTCGTAACACGTTATTCCAGTTAAGAATCCAGGAGAACTGAGGCCAACGTTGACACGGTTGCATACGCAGATGTAAAAAGGAAACAAACAACATTTCACGTGAACAGCTCTACCCTGAAATAGTTTTGTGCTTAACGTGTTCATCTCTAAAGGTAGAGTCGTGGAAGTATTTTCAGGCACTTCCTATTCGTTTTCTATTGCATTCACATTTGGCATTTTACTTCATGCGACGATTTAAAAGTAGCGATGTAATCAGTGAGTATAGATTCCTCCTTCATTAGTGCAAACTCAAGTCAGTGCGGTATAAAAGTTATGAGATCAGTTAAAACCAGGAAGAAGGATTAGAGTTAAAAACTTTTTTTTTTTGTGTCTATTTCAAAGGTTTGGGTTCATCGCCAACTCCACCCGCCAGGCGATAGACGGCGAGACTGACTTCATGTGCCAGAGCGTCGGCATTCTCCTGCAATAAACAGATCACCGGTGTTAAAAAAGGTCCTTCAACACAGCGTCAGCTCAAGATACTCTCACCTGAGTGTCGGCCTCTGCGTAGACTCGGACCACGTCCTCTGTGCCGGACGGCCTCACGAAGGAGCGTGCACGTGGGTATTTCTTTACCAAGACGTCGATGCAGTCTTGAAGTCCAGCCGGGCTCACTGCCCGTCTCTCTGCGTCGGTCGTGTCGATCACGCAACGGTCAGCCACCTGCACGACGAGGAGTATGTTGAGAATAGAGCTTTCAATGTTTACAGTTGTTTTTATACTCATGTAGTCGAAGCTTGTAATCTTCTCATCACCAGTGTCAAGCAGTTGCGTTATATAACCACTAGAGGGTTCAGTTTCCATTTCTCACAACAGCTCTTAAACCACAGGCGTCAAACTGGTCCAGAAAAGGGCCGAGACGGTGCAGGTTTCGGATCAGACCAGTTAAGCACATATAGTTGAACCAATCATGCGTCTGAAGACAGTAATCAATTAATTGTCAGTCAGGTGTTGCTTGTTTAAACAGACACCTGATTTGTTAACTCATGTGTGCTGGACTGGTTGGAAAAAAAACCTGCACCGTCTCAGCCCTTTTCTGGACCAGTTTGACACCCCTGTGTTAACCCGTTATAGCAAAGCCCTTCCAATAGCTTTCAGACAAAAGTATAATATAACTCCGCGAGCCACTGTTAGTTACTCTACAAGTTACTTAGTCTTACTCCGCGAGTCACCGTAGCGTTACTCCGCGAGTCACCCTAGTATTACTCCGCGAGTAACATAGTATAACTCCGCGAGTAACATAGTATAACTCCGCGAGTAAAATAGTATTACTCCGCGAGTCACATAGTATTACTCATCGAGACATAGTATTACTCCAGGTGTCACATAGTGTTACTCTGCAAGTCACCCTAGTACTACTCCACGAGTCACATAGCATTACTCCAGGAGTCACATAGTGCTACTCTGCGAGTCACCCTAGAAATACTCTGCGAGTCACCTTAGTATTACTCCGCGAGTCACCCTAGTATTACTCCGCGAGTCACCCTAGTATAACTCCACGAGTAACATAGTATAACTCCGCGAGTAACATAGTATAACTCCGCGAGTAACATAGTGCTACTCTGCGAGTCACCCTAGAAATACTCTGCGAGTCACCCTATTAATACTCTGCGAGTCACCCATGTAATACTCTGCGAGTCACCCTAGTATTACCTCGCGAGTCACCCTAGTATTACCTCGCGAGTCACCCTAGTATTACCTCGCGAGTCACCCTAGTATTACCTCGCGAGTCACCCTAGTATTACCTCGCGAGTCACCCTAGTATTACCTCGCGAGTCACCCTAGTATTACCTCGCGAGTCAGCCTAGTATTACCTCGCGAGTCACAGTTTTACTCTACGAGTCACTCTAGTATTACTCCACAAGGCTTTATATTAGAAGTAGAAGTGATATTCTTCCGTCGAGTCCCACGTCACATGACAAAAAAAACACACGCCTCATTGGTCAACAGCTGCTCTGCCTCACTTGCAGGCATGTATATATTGGACAGAAATTAATGCGGAGGAGGAGAAAAATGGTTATTGTTGCTTGAAGTGTAACGAGAGAATGAAGAATCCCACACCTTGACTTTCAGCTGTCGGTTCGGCAGGTCAGTATAAATGGAGTCCCACTGTTGGACAGTCATGCCTCTTATAGCAAGTATTGCTTCAACCAGCAGCATGTCAGAAATAGCATCACCAATTGTCTGTGAGGAAATCAAAACAGTAAACAATAGTATTCATTATTTTTTACACACAATTGATTTTAACAAGTGATTCTTTATCTTTATACCGGGTTGATGACATCCATCGTGCTCTGCAGCAGCAGAACCGCTCGCTTTCTCTCGTCATTTGTGTTGGAATCCTCGGCCAGTTTACTTATCTTCTCCTTAGCAGTTTCGCTGAAAAGCACCTGGTCACAAACAAAGCCCACTGTCAGCTGTTCCATTTACATCAGTAAGAAATAAGGGTTTTAATGTGGAGATCACAGGAGATGAAGGTGAAGAAGAAGGTGTCTCATGATGAAGACAAAGGAAAACTGGTGTGTGATATGTCTTTCAGTGTAGTAAGCCTGTGTGTTTTGGTGTGAGTTTTTGTTCAGTTTAAATCAGAGCTTAATTTGGACCCAAGCAAGATGTGGCCTTGGGAGAGGGTTTTATTTTTTTAAGTGTATTTTTTCAAAATTACATCTAAACAGAGCAATTATTTTCCCTTCATTATTCATTGTAATGTTCATGCGTTTTTTTTTCCTTGATTTTTTTTAAACCCCTTTTTCATTGGACTAAATAACACATTATAATACACATCTTTCAAACACCAATATGTTCTTTCTATATACCTTTTTCATCTTTTTAAAAAATGATAATGTTTACATTTTTTAGATTCTTCGTATTTATTCTTTACAACATTTGAAACATGCAAGTCAGGAAAGTTGGCGTTTTATACTAGTTGCGCTAATAATATTCTAATAATAAAAACATATATTATTTGATATTGTCCTTGATTGAAAAGGCAACACATTTTTTTTTAAAGACTGATTTTTCCTATTTCACACTGGCACCTTAAAGTAGTCGTGGTATATCAGGTGGAAAATTCATTGTCCTCCCTTGTCTTCATTTATAAGCCACGCGAACAAGAAAAGTGTACATTTGTGTTCTTCAATCCATTTCGTTCACACACATGTTCAACGTGTGCATTTGTTTCGGCTATGGACATTTTCTTGGTGTGTGTTGTAGTTGAGCTTGTGTTTGTGTTTTTTGAGGATTAAAAATGATTCAAATAAGGACGTCTAGATCCAGGTCCATGGTGTGTTTGTGTGTTTTAAAAGCATGACAATGGGTGAATTTGTTGTGTATGTGTGTTATCCATGGGTTTTATTTCTGTTAGTGGATGTAGGATTTCAACGTGTACTTACGGTTCCATGTCCGTTAGCTTCAAAATAAACGCCAATATCATAGTCCAGCGCAGCGTGATGCAGGTGCTTCACTCCAGTTTTGGTGCATTTCACTGCAACCTTTGTATTAAAAAACCTTCAACAAGTGTTTCTGGACAACATCTATTTACATCATGCGATACTGGATGATTTTTTTCTACAAAAAAGCAAGTCTTCATGGTACTATTTTTCTTTCTTTTTTTTACCTTCATTGTGTTTTCCAGGTAGTCCGTTGAGCTTCCGTTAGCATAAGCAGTTTGCACCACTGCTAGGTTCAACTCCAGGCCTGCCTGAATTCCCGGAAGCAAATATAATGAAAACAGTTAATATCTAACTTAAATTACTTTTATAAAAAGGTGTGTGTACCTGAGTGAGCAGCTCTTTCAGGAATGTGCTGATGAGTGTGGCTATCTTGTCTCCATCCAGCAAATGAAAGCGTCCTTCAGAGTCCGTGTAGTAGTAGACGATTCTGTCGGCATCACCGTCAAACGAGCAGCAGCGCTCGCCAGCGTTCACTTTAACGCCTGCAGAGCCATGAAGAGAAGAGAAAGAACCACATAGATTCAAACTAAATGAAATATTATCTAAAAATCTTCTTCAATATTCAATAGAACACAAGTTATACTGTGAAATAGTCTAGTTTCGTTACTTTTCTTTCAATTTAAACATTATTTTTATATATTCAGTTCACAGTTTTAATTAAATATTAGTTTATTAGTCTTTCCTTCAACTTCATATATTATTAAGATCTATTTATGAGCTTTTGTAATTTTATTTGAAATATTTAAATAGTAGCAGGGCAACAGATGGACACACCTACTTTATATATATATAATAATAATAATAATAATAATAATAATAATTGATAGGTTTTATATAGCGCTTTTTTGGAGGTCACTCAAAGACGCTTTACATTGCATAGAATATACATAAGAGAAAAGAAAAAACACGAAAACAAATTCAAAATAGAGTCAGGTATGGTATGGGTGGAGTCAGGGGTCGTATGCTTTCTTGAAGAGGTGAGTTTTGAGTTGGCTTTTGAATGAGTTTATGGAGTCTGAGTTTCGGATGTTTGGGGGGAGGGAGTTCCAGAGGGTTGTATATACTGTATATATACAGTATATATATATATATATATATATATATATGTGTGTGTGAGTGTGTGCATGTAGGGGCCTGTTGGGTATGGATGGGGTCTGCAGGGATAAGGGCATGAGAGGGGAGGTTAGGGTATTGTAAGGAAATGACAACTTTACTGTAATCAATCATCTAGATTTAACACACATTTCAAATAGTCACTTGATTAACTGATAATCTTACATATTTAATTCATATTAAATAATCCTAACAGTATGCAGGTGTGGGGGCCTGAGAGGAGAGGTAGGGGTTTGAGAGACACACTTTAAAAATACTCTTTAAAGATTATAAAAAAATATTTGCTTCCTAGTATTCCTTGGTCCTTTTCTTTTTTATACTTCACAATTTAAGCCTATATTAGGTTCAAAATATGCCAATAATGTTTCATCCAGTTAGGTGAATTTGAATGAGAAAACGATGAAACCATCACCTGGCGGAGGCTTTTGTTGCACTTTCACAAAGTCAGCTCCACATTGATGGTTCAACGTTCCGCTGCTTCCTTTCACAAGTGAGATCTGCAGCTCCTTCTTAATCTGTCCCTCCATCTCACGCAGCTTTATTTCACCGACGCCGTTGGCTCCGTCTACAGTCAGGTGCTTCTGATCATCCGTTCGGTTGGAGGCCTGTGAACAAATCTTCTGTTAGGTGGAGAGATATTGGTAAAAATACCCATTTTATGAGGTAAACAACCATAACATCCTTACATTCTTAGAGAGATGAATGAAAGCTTGGCTGAGTTTTTTGTAGTATCCCTCGATTGTGGCTTCCTCGTACTCGCCCTGCGTGTTGTGGCAGCAAACCATGTAGTGCAGCTGTGGCGTTGTGACCAACCCGTAGTCTGTGCAATATCAGAGAAACTTGGATGGTAAACGTGAGCTCAGGAGTGCACTTTTATAACCAAAAATCAAATGAAAAATGAATTTTCTTATAAGCATTTGAAGATCAGAACATTTTTATATTGTCTAAACAGCGTAAATAAATACCAACCATTTATTGAAAGAATAAAGAGAGGAAGAATAAATATATTTATATCATGATATAAAATGCAAGACTTGTATTGGGTAAAAGTAAAACAACAACATTAATAAATATATTTATAAAATAGATAGAGAAGAGTAAGATATACCTTTGTTATTCCCATATTAGCCAAATTTAGCAGGAAATAGGAAATTTAGGAATTTTCTTTAGGAAATTCAACCTGCAGTACACATATTCAAAAATAATAACTGAATAATACCAATATATATATATATATATATATATATATATTGCAATACAGTGTGTTAGTGGTCTGAGAGGTTGTCTTTTATAAATGAAAATAAGGAATTTCCATTCCATATTAAAGCTAAAAACTAAAAATACAAAAAATCTTATGATAATCAGCAGTCAAGATGAATGATATTTTGTTTCACGGATCAAAACATCTAAATGTATATATTGCACAGTGAGTGATTAAACTTACCTTTACTGACACCACCAAGAGCAGAAACTCCATCCAGAACAGCCTGTGAAAGGACACCACTGCTGCTTCTGAACAAATCACAACCATAGTGTATAAAGTACAGAGGCAGGAAAATATTCCGGCAATAAATGCAAGGTAAGTACTATACCTTGTGTCTTTTCCCACAAATACATGTGCCTTCTGATTCATGTCAATGGCTTCCTTCTCGATGATGTTCTCCATCGTCGCCAGCAGATCCTCTTGCTCTGCATTGGCCAGCTGGTTGGCGTAAACCTCCCATGCTGGAGTTAACATCTCGCCCTTTGGATCAATCAGCTTTGACCCATTGTC
Source organism: Callionymus lyra (assembly GCF_982586985.1). Lineage (NCBI taxonomy): Eukaryota > Metazoa > Chordata > Actinopteri > Syngnathiformes > Callionymidae > Callionymus > Callionymus lyra. Next base: position 6,254,935 of record NC_141834.1, read on the forward strand.
CTCCTGCACAGGAGAAACAGAAAGTGAAAATTACATCTCTATGGTTGGGTAAATAATGGTAACTTTAACCAAACCTCAGGGTTATGAGAAGCCGTCACCATCACTCCAATGGTGGCGGAAGTCTTTTTGGATCGAAGAGCTGCCAGGAGTCCCATTCTATACATGACATGGTCCAGGTCTGAGGCTTTTGTTCTGAATCCAGCGGTGCCATACTGCAACACCAACCCAGCTGGTTTAGGGTGCAGACTGGACTTTTCAATGACTCCTTGATACTGAGCCATTGAGCCTAGAGACGTGAAAAATAGATAAATAATCCAAATGGAATAAAAGATTTAAAATGATGTTATGACAGAACAACTGGAATTGGTTAATTCTCATTTTTATTTGGAATATTTCGCTACACATAGAAACACCAGCATTCATAAACAAATTCTACCAATATTATGAATATGATGAGTTTAAAACAAACAACCTTTAAAAAGGTTCGCGTGTACTGGAAAAGCCTGACTAAAAACTCCACTTGTTACGTTTTATAAGAATCAATAATTTCATAAACTTTGATTCATAAATGTACTTACTTCGGAGACGGGGAATAACCCAGAGCTTCCACTTCCTTAATACGTGGCTCAGCGCCACGTCATCACGCAACAACACGCCGGCACTACGGCAAGTCATACCAGTCAAAATACGTTTCAGTCCGGAAGTTTATAAACTGGTAATCATAAAAACGATTAATTTGACAGTATCATTTAAAATATAGTTTATTTCTATTCAAGCTATATATTTCTCCATGCTATTTGCTTTGTTATTCGTTAGAATTTAAATTAAATTTGATCATTTTCTATGGCACAATAACAATAACAGTTTATGGAGCTGAAAATATCTTCTCAGATCTTTTCTCATTGTTAACCATTTACTTCCCCTTATTTTAAGGTTTTTTAATACAGTGTCTGGTGTCTCTGTTTGCTTTTTGTTTTCATATTATTTTTTACGTCTAGTTCTTACGCTTGTTATTTCAAGCCTGCCTTATTTCTGCTGAACTACCTGTATATATAGTTACATTACACTATTGTTCCCATTTCTCATGTTCCATTGTTCCTGTTGTTGACTGGATGTTTTACTACAGTATTTTATACACACATGTAAAACAACCACACAGTTAGTTACGTTTAAATCAGAGCTTAATTTGGACCCAAGCAAGATGTGGCCTTGGGAGACGGTTTTATTTTCAAGTGTATTTTTTCATTATTACATCTAAAAAGAGCAATTATTTTCCTTTCATTACTCGTTGTAATTTTTTTCCTTGATTTCTTTTAATCCACTTTTCATTGGACTACATAACACATTATAATACACATCTTTCAAACACCAACATGTTCTTTCTATATACCTTTTTCATCTTTTTAAAGAATGATAATATTTTAATTTTTTAGATTTTCTTCTTTCTTCATATTTATTCTTTACAACATTTAATACATGCGAGTCAGGAAAGTTGGGGTTTCATATAAATTGCGCTAATAATTCTAATAATTAAAACATATATTATTTGATATTGTGCTTGTTTTCTCATGACCTTTTATATCAATTGAACAGGCAACACCTTTTTTTTTAAAGACTGATTTTTCCTATTTCACACTGGCACCTTAAAGTAGTGGTGGTATATCAGGTGGCAAATTCATTGTCCTCCCTAGTCTTCAGCTATAAGCCACGTGAACAAGATCAGTGTACATTTGTGTTCTTCAATCCATTTCGTTCACACACATGTTCAACGTGTTTGTTTCTGCTATGGACATTTTCTTTGTGTGTGTTATAGTTGGGCTTGTGTCTGTGTTTTTTCAGGATTAAAAAAAATCATGTGCATACATTTTTATATTTAGATTTGTGAGGTTAATGTACAATACAATGATTCAAATAAGGACGTCTAGATGCAGGTCCATGGTGCTTTTGTGTGTTTTAAAAGCATGACAATGGGTGAATTTGTTGTGTATGTGTGTTATCCATGTGTTTTATTTCTGTTTGTAGGATTTGATGTAGGTTCTGCTTGAGCCACAGGTTTGATTTTATTTGTGCTTGTGTCATTTAATTTCCCGGTTCTCTACAATGACTGCAAGATAAGGAAACATTTTTTTCAATTAAGGCTGGGGAACTCCATCTTCCTCAAGTAGATAGCTCATACCACTTTCCTCATGTTTGCTCAGAAATTTAAGTTCACAGAGTAACAAAAGTGTTCATAAAATATCCACAATCAAAAAAATAAACTGATCCTAATCAAAAAAAGAAACATATATTACTTAAAATAACACTAAAGGTTAAGTAAGTAAGTAAGTAAAGGTTATTTGTAAAGCGCTTTTCTAGACCAGGGTCAAAAACACTTTAACAATCAAAAACAATACAAAGTTAAAATATATACTTTAAAAGGTCAAAAAACATAAGACAAACACAGGAGTTCCAGAAAATCAGGGAAAAGCCTGAACAAATAAAAACGTCTTAAGATGTATCTTGAAGGAGTCAGTCTGACCTGCTCTAGTAGCAGAACTAACATTTCCCTCGTCCTTAAAACTGGCTGCCAGTTTCTTTCAGGATCAATTTTAAAATTCCAGTTCTTACTTTCAGATCTATTCATGGTCAGTGATCTGATCCAGCACTTTAAAAGCGCTATATAAATAAAAATGACTTTGCTTTTCCTTAATTTTCTGGAACTCCTGTTGTGTTAACAGTTTTATCTTGCCCTTTATAGCATATACTTATTTTGAATGAATATTGTTTTGATTGTTTAAGCGCTTTGTGACCCTGGTCTGGAAAAGCGCTATACAAATAAAAATTACTTACTTACTTACTTACATATGGCCCTCAAGAGTTTTATTGATCCCCAGGTAAGAAATTGCTTTGTTTAAAAGGAAAAACACATCCATCGATAGGAACATCCATGAGGACATTTAAAAAACAATCAAATAAATACATGAATACGATCAAATAAATACAATCAAATAAATACATAAAAGGGATATAAAAAGACATGCATAAATAATTAAAAATTTGAAACCAAGAGTAAAAAAGTCAATGAAGGAAACTAACCATTTTATTTTGCATTTATTTCTATTATGCAGTCTTATGAGTCTAAATATATGGCGCTTTTGTCTTTTTTTGCGAGTATTTATTGCCCCTCAAAAAAGAGAAAAAAAACACTGCTTTTAAAACAGATTTTAAAAAAATGAGTTATTTAAAATACAATAAAATGCTAAATATGTGTGTTTTTATCTTTGCTTGATGGCCCCTCACAACAGCCACTGTATAAAAAAAATGTGGCCCCTAATGAATAATTGTCATCCACTGCTCTAAAGTGACTGTCCGGGTACATGCATGATGGGGGGAGGATAGCTGGAGGTACTGATAGGCAAATAAATGCAGTGACGGCTGCAGAGGGGAGGAGGGGGCCACAGGAAATCCCCGTCCTTCTTCTGCTGTTCACGAGCATCGTGAGCTGCAGTGTTGGCGACACCAGTGGAGAGCGGTGCGCATTCTCTGCAGATCCTGGGAGGAGACCTGCACCTCCAGCACCACAGAAACACCGCAAACCTTTGGATCCTTATTGGGTTTTCAAATTCTACACCCGAGATCGCCCGGATGCCACCCCCGGAACGGAATATTTGATCGCCTCCTTGAATGTTGATTTAAAATCCGGTAAGATTTATTTTAATAAACGGTTGAAATATCAGTTTTTTTTCAGCGGATTACACGGTTGCTTTTTTTTTCTTCTTCTTCCAATTTTGGGCTGCAGAGGGAGAATTGTGCGTCCATTGCCAGCGAAGTGTTACATAACGAGTGGCTTGAGCTGTCGCTGTCCGCGGTGCTGAACCGCTCGGTAGGATCCCAGAACCAGGACCAGCCGCGAGGGACTTCACGACCTAGCGTGAGTCGAACCACATGATTTTCCTAGATTATCCACGTGATTAAAACGTTAGCATGAATGCGTTAGCTTAGATGCTTCCTTTTTTACACGATGTGTGTGTGTGTGTGTTTCAGAAGGTCACGGGCCTGTCAGGGGAAAGATCCGAACATCGAAGCCACCCAGGAACAAAAAAAAAAAAAAAAAACCCACTTGGGTTTTGACACCGGTCTAGATTGAGGTTGAACGCCGCTCTTTCGGTTCTGAGGTGGTCCAGTGATCGTGGAAGAAAATGTCGGGTCAGACACTGACGGATCGCATTGCCGCTGCGCAGTACCAGCTGACGGGCTCGGATATGGCCCGGGCGGTGTGCAAAGCCACCACTCACGAAGTGATGGCGCCCAAGAAGAAGCACCTGGAGTGTGAGTGGAAATCTTCCTTTTCTCCGACCTTATTAACACCGAATATATGGACACATGCACGTGCAAACACACTACAGATGTAACGCAAACATATACAGGTATGTGTAAATAATTAATGCAACAAATAAACACATTCAGCAAAAATACTTGAAATAAAAGTATCGATGTATAATATATATTTATAAAAACTGTATACTACAATCATGTTAACACAAAACACATTTAACTCCTCATCACAACATTTAAATAGAAAAATATATATATACAAATAGAATTTAGTGCACACACTGATCTTGTAAGTATATATTTTATTGGGTATTGTTTTGATCGTTTAGGATACTTACTTACTTACTTACTTACACTAACAATCATAAAGCCATCACACAGATTATTTCGCACAAACAGTAAAACAATGCATTTGATAAAACACACATAGTTTCCATATTAACAACACACACTAGGTGCATCTTATTCTTATTTTAGTCATAAACCAAGTGCATACATTCACACATATACAATGATCTTAGCATGTAAGCATCTCAATATACTAGTAATCACATTCAGCAACAGCGCCGGTCAAATATTATAAAGATGTGCAATCAAAAGTACACAACATGAACACACACATGCCCAGAAGAGAGCAGCAGATACAGTTTTAACCATAATACACCTGACACATAGTTGTACATCCAGCTAAACACATACACCGTATACATTCATTTCATCACACATAAACCCATGCACACACACTCCTTCACACATGCACACACACACATACACACATGTGCACACACACACACACATACATGCACACAAACGTCAATCCTATCACTCTCAGGCACAAGACATGATTATTGCTTTTACTTTAATGAGGGGCTGTTATTAATTGACGTAACCATAGCAACGACCTCCTCCGGTGACCCCTTTTCACCTTCTTTGACTGAATATGACGGAGAGAAAGAAAGTGATAAAAGTCTACTTGAATTGGGGATTAAATCTTAATTGAAATATGATAATAAAATGAGATTAATGTGAGAGATATTTTTATATCAACACGAGTCAAGATGCATTAATTATTACACTGAATATGGTTCGACTTGGAAATTAATTCACAGCTTTACTGACTCATATATCAGCAGAAACCACCGTATGACAAGATCATTCACACAAATACTGAGTCAGAGGAAATAATCTGCTGCTACATCAAGATCTGCAGCCAGATTTGTTCATCGTGACCTGCTTTGTGTGTCTGTCAGGTTTTCTTTGTGAGGCCAGGTCTTGTCCTGTGTCTTGGACCTTATATCTTGCGATCGGCTCCTCTCCTGAATAATTCACTAATCAGCCAATGAGAGTCCTGCATTATTTACACAGCAAAAGGTGACAATCCTAATCCCAGAATGCACCCGAGACCTTCCTTTAATTTAAGGGTCAAAGGGGCTCTTTTGTTTTGGGTGTCTTTTAATTTTTGCTGCCCGGCAACACGTGAGCCAGGCTGACTGAGATGTTTCTTTGTAGTTCCTGCAAACTCTGTTGACACACCCTTGGAGTTCAGAGCCATAAACCACACCCTCAAAATGATTTTCCACCCGAATGCATTTGATGACATCATATTCTGGGTTTATTTGCATTAATTTTTAAAGAGCCTCGGAACAAAAGACAGAGTCGTATTTATCTTTTATTTTCATTTTCATTTTAACATCAACATCAAGAACAGACAAATCACCAACGTTTCAAGTTCCACCCAAAAAAGAAAGAAACACTAGTTTGTATGTTTTAGCTCAAACATTAGCATCACCGTTCCTCTGTCTAAACTGTTCAAACTAGCCAAATAATCCTGGATCCTAACTGTAAAGCTTAGCAAACTTGCAATCTTCATTAAAAACAGTTGTTTTGAATTAGAATGCCAGTCTTTAACAACAACTCCCATTTAGCTTCATGCTTTCTTAAAGTAAGTTCTTTGTGTGCCACAGATAGCATTAGCTAGCATAAAAGCATCTTTTATGCTATCTTAAAGAATTTGTTTTTGTCTAATCCTTTCAAATTAGCCAAATAGCACTGGCCCTAGCTATTGAAATGAGCAATATTTATTATATAAATACAAAGTACTTTTACTATTACTATTACTATTTTAAATGACTATTCCCGCCTTAAGCCGTGTAAAAGAACATGAAGAAAAGTTTATACCTTTCTCTTAAAGAACTGGAAACTAGAATAATTGTCTAGGTTTGCAACTACTAACTTCATCACTTGAGGAACTCCAAAAATGGCTAAAAACAAAGAATCCCATTTAGCTTTTCTCTTTTTTTGGGGAGTTTGACAAGTTCTTAGTGCGCTACAGCTAGCATATGCTAGCATGAATGCTGTTCAACTATTATAATTACTTTTATGCTAGCTTAACAATTCGTTTTCCTCTGATCATTTTCAAATACTGGAACTTGCTATAAAAATAGCAACTTAGCAATGTTTATTAAAATCATTTTTTTCAGATTTAAATTCCCACTTTTAGCCATGTAGGGCTAAAAACAACAAATCTCATTCAGCTTGTGTACCGCAGCTAGCATACATGCTGCGCAAAGCTTTAATTACTTTTATGCTAGCTCAAAGAACCTTTGAACCGTTAAAGCTAGCCAAATGGCACTGAAGCTATGAAAATTAAGTGTTTATAAGAAAATATTTTGCCTTTAGCCATGTAAAAAGACACGAACATGGCTAAAAACAGCATTAGCATTAGCTAGCATAGCTGCTATGCAAAGCTTATTATTACCTTCATGCTTGCTCAAAGCATTAGAAGTAAGTATTAGTAATTACTATCAAGCATCAGCTGCGATAGACAAATATTCATCCAAGAAGATACTACTTAGTTATATACTCTTCAATATATGTCAATCAACAAATGTATCATTTATCAAAGAAAAAATAGGATCGTTCAAGGATGGTGTGGATGCAGTAAAAGATGGTGTAACAGTGGCCAGGAAATAGATCTAATATCATATAAACGTTATTTTCATGACAGATGTTACTGATTTATATTTGATATTCCTCACACAACCTCATTCAGGTTCTCAAATCCTTATTTTCTCTCTGTGGTGTTTCTGGGGCAATTCCACCAGCTTCTTATATTTAGGTCACTGTGCTTCTTTTGTGTTTTTGTCCTCTGAGAGAGACGAGTCTTTCTATGTGGAACACACTTCCCTCACACAGTTGGTGAAAATATTGATTTGCAGAAGAGATAAAAAATGTAAAGAAAAAGTATCTGCATATTTCTACTGTTTAGTCAAGTTAGATTGTTCACTTGCAATATTCCAATAGCTTTAATCAACTAAGGTGTAGTACAATGACAATCTAATCTGGTTCACAATAAGCCTTGGGCAGGACTTTAGTTACTTCTAATCTCTGTGAATACTGTAAAAGGTTGTTGGGTCAACCTCAGTCATTAGAGCCCTTCAGTTAAACACCTGATGCTGCTGAGCTATAAATACACAAGTTATTTTCTGTTACCAGGGGAACCATTGTTTCTGTAGTTATTGATGAACCAATTCAAATATTAAATCACAAAGAAGAGGCAAATATTTGTTTCATTATAGTTACACATAACAGCCTAAATGGCCACAATTCCAGTCTTTATTTAATTCTTTATTGAAAAAATAAAAGATACAGTAAACTGTCAGTTTGTCTTTTGTGAGAAAGGTGCAACGTTCGGTATGTAAACAAAATGAAAGAAGATGGGGTTTTTTTTTCGTGTTTTTTAATTTAATTATTCATCAAGCAGGTTTCATGATATTTGGAAATAACATCTTTTAAATAATATGGAAACTGGTTAATTCCTTTCAACATATTTCTTCTTCTAAAAGTTACATGGTGTTAAGCAAGACTGTAGGTGAGATTTTCAAGCCTTCAAAAAGCATGTTTTTTTTTCTTTTTTTCATACCATGTTCAGTTTTGTGTATGAGAAACACGTTAAATTGAAATGTTTCATATTTTTTGTTGAATAGACTTTAGCGCTATTTTGGGAATTGTTTGGGATCATGCATTTTTACATTAGTCTTAAGACTTACCTTAATTATTCCCTTGCTGTGTTTGTTCTTGTATGTTTTACAAATTATTGATTTTATATCACATTACATTTTGTAATAAATGACTAATTGTATGGCACTAAGGGATTTTTTATGAGGAGAAACTAAATAAGCTTAAAATATCTTGGGTACATAAAAAGAACAACAACCCATACCTTGGATGGAGTGGTTTACTTACAGAGAGATGCATATTTGTTGATCTATTTTTACATCTCTGTGAGAACTGCAGGACAGGAGGGGGATTGTGCTGCGCAGATGTTGTCATGGCAACAGATTGGCGGTTTTATAGGGTGACGTGGTAAATGGCAGGGTCAGGCTGTGTTTGGGAAATGGCAAAAGACAGGCCTGTCAGCTTTGTGGAAGATGGATGGATCTATCTGGAGAGAAGAAGAGTGAAGATGGTGTATTTTGAGTGGGTATTAAAGTACATTTGGTTAGTCAAGTAATAATCATGTCACCCACTAGATACTGATTCTTTCTTCTTTCCTTCAAATTCATTGTATCGTATTTTGCTCTTATTTCTTAAGTCTCTTTAATGACTAATTGTACAGCTCCGGTACACAAATAGTGTTATAAAAATCCTTTGTCAAGGATTTTATTTATTTAAAATACTTGACATCAGTTGTACACTTCCACACTTCAATCACACAACACGAACACACACATGTTGAGACGGCAGTGGGTACACTCAGTGTGAGTGTCAGTCCATTCTTAGATCTCTCTGCTATGGATTACCGTAAGAGTCTTTATTTAGCTCGGACAATCCTCAGAAGACACACAAATACACTCACTACTTGTTGTGCCTGGTTTTGTATTTTACTATAAATGACTGAATTCTCTGTAACATTTTGATTGGGTTCCTTGTTCATTTTATTTTAAAAGTTGTGTTGCTTATAGACAGAAATATCTAATATTATTTATATTAAATTGCTCACAAAATCCTTCTAATATATTTGTAGCTGCATTAAAAAAACATTTAAAACATTGTGTTTACATAAATATAAACCATATAAGATATTAATCTTATTTTTAGATCAATAAAACTATCTTCATGTGTGGATGACTATTTCTAATAAGAGGTTAAGTAGTTTATCTTATCTTGCTTTTTTGTATTTGTAGAGGAGGAAACTGAATCATGGGTAATGGGGTTCAGGTGGGGGTATTGTTAGGATTTACAGAGGGGGATGGGTACATTAGAATGACCAGGACCAGTGATTAGAAATAATCTGTTGACCCCGCCCCGGCCATCTGAACCTCCATCATTTCTTCCATGTGTCTGACACAGTAAAGGCTGTTGAAGTCTGTTCAATAAAACACTGTTATAGTGTTTTGTTATAGTACTTCTGATGCAATTTATTTTACAATACATTTTACAAGTATATATCTTATTATGCATTTAGCAACAAGGCTACAGCTAATGGTACTCATAATACAACAAACACCATTATGTTTATTATTATTACCTAATTTTATTCTCCTACCAAGTGACAGTACTATACTAGTCCTACTAATACAATTAATGTAGTATATACTATTTCTATTATGTTGCTTCTAAGTTTGCTAACTACCCTTTAATTCTACTATGAATACACAAAGCTGGTTGGTAACAAATACTACAGTAAGTCAGTGATGTCAACAATATTTTATTTCCACTTCTACTACATTATTTAAGTACTAGTACTGAAGATTGGTTTAGTGGTAAAAACTAGAAGCAGTACCCAGAAAATGAACCCTTTATAGCCTACTACTACTAATAAACTAAAAACATTCACTAGTGCTACTAGTTAGTCCCATATGCTTTGGGTTGAGTGAATAGACTTTATTTGTAACAAAAAAACGTTTACTAGTAGACAATTAGTACTCATAGTAGACTTTAAAAAAATATAGGCTTTACTAGTGAAACTCTTAGAGGAAATCTGACTGCCAGTAGATGATTTTACTTTACTAGTCGAACTAATACATTCGTCCACTAGTTCCATCCCTTCATAAAATAAAAGGCCTACTGTGTTTGATGTCTACTGACTCCTTCAAGAAACATCTTTAGACATTCTTATTTGTGCAGGCATTTCCTAACCATGACTTACTTACTTAATAGTAGTACTAGTGAACATAAAAAATGTTTACTAGTAGAAACTGTAGGTCAAATACACGCTTACTAGTACTACTCGTCATTTTTTTCCTACTTTTTTCCTACTCTCCTACTATTTCCCTTACTGTTATTGCTTTTACTACTTCTAATTATTCTACTGATAATACTACATCTACTTCTACTACTACTACTACTTCTACTGCTACTACTAATACTACTACGACTACTACTATTACTACTTCTACTACTAATACTTCTACTACTTCTACTACGACAACTACTACTCCTACTACTTCTACTACTACTACTACTATTACTACTACTAGTTCTACTATCACTACTTCTACTACTACTACTCCTACTACTTCTACTACGACTACTACTACTACTACTCCTACTACTACTGCTACTACTACTACTACTACTACTACTACTCCTATTACTGCAATTTATCTGGCTACTTGTATACGACTACTACTGCTACTACTGATAAGACTACTTCTACTTTTACAACTAATATTTCTACTTCTACTACTATTGTTACTAGTAACTACTTCTTTCTACTCCTATTGCTATTACTACTTCTAATACTACTTATTTTATTTTTACTACTACTGTTACTTTTACTTCTACTTTTCTACTACTTTTTGTAATATTACTTCTATGACTACTACTACTTATACTACTTCTAATACTACTACTACTCCATATTATTCTACTATTACTACTACTACTGCTAATATTTTACTTGTACTATTACTACTGTTACTACTGATAAGATTACTTCTACTACTACTTCTATTTCTAATTTAACTACTATTTCTAGTTCTAGTTTGACATTTACTTCAATTTCTACTTCTATTGCTTTTACTAATACTAAAATTATTGATTTATATTCAGTGTGCTACGTTGTTATAAACATATCTATTCCTATAATCTTGTGAGGAAGTTTGCTTGAATTTAAAAACATAACATCACTGACAAAGTAAGTGCTGAAGAGCTTCTTGTCCATCTGACTCATCTGGTATTCATGCAAGGGAGATGACAAAGCAATGTGTGTGCATGACTGTGTGTGTTTGATATTCTCCTGGGAGTCTGGAGCGGCTCTGCAGCACTCAGTCGGCTCTCTTAATCAAACTTTAATCACAGTAGGTCGAATTATGCAGACACTGGTCTCTGAATTAACACTCTTGAGTGAAACTTCCTTGGAAGTGTCCTGTCCTCAGGTGTGCAAACTTCTTAACAAAATACTTGTGTTACAGACCTGGTGTCGGCCACCAACACCACCAACGTGAACATCCCTCAGATGGCCGACACGCTGTTTGAGCGAGCCACCAACGCCAGCTGGGTGGTGGTCTTCAAGGCCCTCGTCACGACCCATCACATGTGTGTCCATGGCAACGAGGTTTGTGAGAGAGAAATGCCAGAAAATATTAACCATATCCATATTACTAATCCATAGTTTGCCTAAGAATGTTCGGGAAACCTTAACCCTAACCCTAACCCTAATCCTAACCCTAACCCTAACCCTAACCCTAACCCTAACCCTAACCCTAACCCTAACCCTAACCCTAACCCTAACCCTAATCCTAACCCTAAACCTAAACCTAAACCTAACCCTAACCCTCAACCCTAACCTTAACCCTTACCCTAACCCTAATCCTAACCCTAACCCTAACCCTAACCCTAACCCTAACCCTAACCCTAACCCTAACCCTAACCCTAACCCTAACCCTAACCCTAACCCTAACCCTAACCCTAACCCTAACCCTAACCCTAAACCTAAACCTAACCCTAACCTTCCCCCTTCCTTTTTGGTCCCGAAAATTGCAAATCAGTAAAAAAAAAAAAGATTGTAAAATAAAAAAAAAAGGTAAAACAAATGTAGGGAAAACTAATTTGAGAAGTAATACATTTTAAATTTAGTTAAATGTATGTATTTTTTGTAATTTTAGATGTTTAATCTCAACCCCTGAGGTGTGGAACAAAGATGTGGAGATGCCTGAGTTAGAATGATTAACCAGATGACTAAAAATGGAACAATGACTTGATACCTGATATTAGTTTACTAAAATCAAATATAACAGCATGTGAAGAACAAGTCGTTCATCTATCTTACTTCTCTCTTTCTCTCTGCAGAGGTTCATCCAGTACTTGGCCTCCAGGACCTCCCTGTTCAACCTCAGCAATTTCATCGACAAAACGGGTTCTCACGGTGAGAGGACGCCTCGTGTGAACGTCTAATCTGTATACGGTCCATATGTGGAGATTAACAGCGAAACCAGACGAGAATCGTGACGCATCGCTGATAATCGCGACGGGGAAGAAAGATGGGAACCATCTGGCTCTTAAAGGGAGGGTCGAAAGTACACATACTTCACATGCATCATTCCTTATGTCGCCAGATGGAGTCTTGTGGACCATACAGAAAGAAAGAAGAAACAAATGGAATCTCTTATTTTATACGTACCAATGATTTGAAACACGTATTTTATTTAATGATGTATTACAAGTTTGAATAATAGGATCACAATATTAAATAAATATTTTAATAAATCATAGCAAAGTGTGGTCAGGGAGGGGAAATCTTATTGTCATTGCTTACACTGTTAAAACGTGATTTTAAACTAAAACACAACCATAGAACTTATTGGGAGGCACTTATTATCACACCTACCGCTCATGTAGAAGAACTCACATTTCCCCGATCCTTAAAACTCTTCACTGGCTTCCAGTTTCTTTCAGGATCAACTTTAAAATTCTGGTTCTTACTTTCAACTATTCATGGTCAGACTCCTCCTTACATCACTGATCTGATCCAGCCTTACACCCCAGCTCGGGCTCTGAGGTCTGTGGATCAGAATCTACTGATGGTTCCTCGCACACGGTTCAGGACCAGAGGAGAGAAATCCTTCCAGACTGTTGCTCCTAAGCTTTGGAACGATCCTCCTCTCTCTTTGCGCTTGATGGATCTACTGACTCCTTTAAGAAACATCTTAAGACATTTTTATTTGTGCAGGATTTTCCTTGATTTTCTGGAGCTCCTGTTGTGTTATCAGTTTTATCTTGCCCTTTAAAGTATATTCTTTATTGAATATTGTTTTTATTGTTTAAGCGCTTTGTGACCCTGGTCTGGAAAAGCGCTATACAAATAAAAATGACTTACTTACTACCTTACTTGGTGCAGGCAAAGTGAACTCCCAACATGCCTTTCTGCACACTTCTCTATTTGGTGACGACTGATTGGTCGCTAAAATACTGGATTTAATTTCTACGTCTATGTTGCTAAGCCAAAAGTTATCGACAACTGTGATCAGCTGACTCGGCGGCAAAGCCTTACAGGGGCCGTTCATGTCACCGCTACTGAGAGGGTTGTTGGTAGGGATTGAACCTCAGCTTCTATGTTGACTTTGCAAGTTTGATGTAACGTATCACCCGCAATAAACATAGGGCCAGAACTGTAAGCATTTTTACTAGTTTAGATATTGTGAAAAAAGTGTTGAATATCAAAAACAAGATGGTTATTTTCTCTCTTTATATTGCAGGCTATGACATGTCCACATTCATTCGACGATATGGTCGCTACCTGAACGAGAAAGCATTCGCCTACCGCCAGATGGCGTTTGACTTCACCAGAGTGAAGAAAGGGTGAGTGAGATATTTGACAAACTTGTCAAGGATCTGGTAGTTGTTTAAACATTCCACTATTTATTTTCTTTACTACGAAACCAGAGCTGAAGGTGTGATGAGGACCATGACCACGGAGAAGCTGTTGAAAGGAATGCCGGTGCTGCAGACTCAGATCGACACGCTCCTGGAATTTGATGTGAGTATGTCTGATGTTTTTTTATTTAGTTCAGATGATTAACACAGTTTGTCCAAACCTCTCACAGGTTCATCCTAAAGAGCTGAACAACGGCATCATCAACGCTGCGTTCTTGATTCTCTTCAAGGATCTGGTCAAACTCTTTGCCTCCTACAATGATGGAATCATCAACCTACTAGGTGGGTGTCTTTGCATTTTTGTTTATTAAATACAATGCTTCCTCTGGTTTGAAGGTTGATACAAGCAATACAAGTTTATTTAAAAAGAGTTCTAGAGAAGGATTCACTTTTTATTTAATGCTACAATCAAACATTTACATCGAGAATCGTGATATTTACAAAAACATACAAAAGACAAAGAAAAAGTAAAATGGAACACAAAAACCGGAACAGTATTGGTGTGTATCTATAGACAGACAGTGCATACCTCTGCCAAGGATCTAATTCCACATGTTTTTATAAAAACAGAATATAAATATTGCATTGTATCATCTTTTGTATGGAAAATACTTCTGTTCAATAAAATGTGTTTAAAATAAAGTTAAAAAATATGAAATATTTAGTTAGTTTTTTTTTTTATTTTCATGCAAATATTCACTGCATTTGTTTATTTTTGTGTTTCACTTAAACTTCCGGCCGCCATCATTACGTCCTCCACGGCTAATGGAAAAATTAAATCCTGCGAGATCCTGGCGATGACTCAGGACAAGAATTTACAGTCCACTTCAGCAGCTTTTAAAGTTAATGCTTGGACAAGTTTTTTGGTTTGAAACAAATAAAAACAGTTCCGACGTCAAGAGTAATTTGGTCAGTAAATTCGGCAACACTACAAATACATCCTTGTTCCTACAGTATCACAACATATTGTATTGTGTCCATGTATTCTGATACATATCATATCGTCAGATTCTTGCCAATACACATTAATCAAATAAACGACGAAAATTTGATCCAAGACAAGGATCAAGTTCCTTGACAGGATTTGGATTTGCACCAAATATTTGGGAGGTTCTGAACAGAGTGGTGGCTGAATTATAAAACCTTTAGAGCTAAAATTTTTTTGAAATCTTTGTATTTATTTTGACTTATGTTTCACATTGAGTATTAACTTTAGGTTTTCTTGTTCTACGCAGAAAAATACTTCAAGATGAAGAAAAGTGATTGCAAGGAAGCTCTGGAGATCTACAAGAGGTTCTTGACTCGCGTGACGAAGATCGGTGAATTCATGAAGCTGGCCGAGGTACAACAAAATATATATTTGTTGTTTCCTTTCATGTTGATAATAATCATCTCTGACTTCGACAGACGGTGGGAGTGGACAAAAATGACATTCCAGACATCAACTATGTAAGTTGACAAGAACTACTTTGGAAGTCAGTGATTGTAGTTTTTTATTAAGGCTGGGAAGGAATTGATATTAAACTAGTCAGATGGTTGTTCATGAAAATCCATTTTGTTTGAGTGATGGCTGTAATTTATCTACAGGTGTTAATTTGAATGTTTGACTGTCCCTAGGATGGACTGATGACTGGTCCTGAGTTTCTCTTCCTCTCACAGTTATTAAGAAATAACTCCATTAAATCTTTAAATTGATATACGATTGACATGCATGTCACCTTTGTCATCATTTCTTACCCATTAAACTTCCTCTTTATAACAGGATTTTTGAATACCTAATTTAAAATATGTATATTAGTATATTAGTTTGCATAATAGTGTATCCACTTTTTGTTTAAAGATGCAATAAATACCTGATATTAGGTAAAAACATTGATTAAGAAAATTCTGCAAAAGATCCAATGTAACCCTATCATTAGAATAATCACCCACCACCATCTTCTACTCAGTGCCTCCACCCGGGTGTAGTGGTGGATCTGGCAGACTCAGACGATGAAGATTGTCCTTTCAAACCTCTCGAGGAGTCGGTAACCATGGCGATAGCACGAGTTGTGGTTTGAGGGGTGCAGTGTTTATGCATGTGTCGAGCTGAATTTCATTTAAAAAACACACAAGAAGCACTCCACGGAGTGTCTGTTGCTGTGAGTGTTTGCCAACTATCTGTGTGTTGCGGTGATTGTTTTTATCATCTTTGGCTTAAACTGCTGTTGTGTGACCCTGATTGAAGAGCAAACCATTACTGTTTTGTTTCACAGGCTCCCAGCAGTATCCTGGAGTCCCTGGAAACACACATGAACGGCCTGGAGGATGTCAAGGGGGGCAAGAAGGGGTGAGATTTGTTTCTTTGACTCACATTTTCTAATTTTGGTTATTATTTTAGTATATAAAGTTAATTTACCGAATGTGTATGTACACTGAAATATATGAAAAAACAACATTTTAATAAAAGTAGGTAATTTAATAAAAAAAAGTATTTCATGGGTAAAAACTTTCCAAACATTTTTCAAATTAAATTAGTGCTACAATTGTATATTTCCTTACCATTCAGTGCATTTTTATCATGTTGTTTTTAAATACAAGCAGTTGAACCATTCATAAAAACAAGTAGTACAAGTGGTCTACAGTGAACAAAAAGAGAGATTGTTAAAACATTAAGCTAGTGAGTACACTGGTTGACATCTACATTCACTAAGTTGTCTGCTATTATACTATTTTGATAGCATTAGCATCACTTTTAAAAGAAATCTGTATTGCTGTTATTGCTTTATATTTATCTTATTTTGAATGACAATCATTACCATGACTGTTTTTAATACTATTACTATTAGTTTTCCTTAATACTGTTACTGCTATATTTTTGTTAAATATTTAGACAAAATGTTTAGCTATCAATAGCATGAGCATAGAAATCTTTAATGCTAGTGTAGCAATATTTTTCCAATTTTTAGAAAGTAGATATAGACACAAACTCTTGGGAAATTATCTGCAACCACACCACATACTGCAACACAGCATAAGCATGACGTTTTTGAAACTAAGATGCTAATAATGCAATCGTTATTTTATAACTATATAGACGACAAATAGCCGGCTTTTTGTTTGTGAAGTTGCTTGCTTATACACTACATAGATAGCATTAGCACAACCTCCCTTTATTAAACTGTACATATATACAGTATATTTTTTTTCTTTAATACCATTATTGTTTTATATTTCTATAATTTTTAATGCGATTCCAGTGTTGTTTTGACAACAAGTTTTGTAATAGCAAGCTTTTTAATATCACTAGCTACGTTGTCTGCTGCTACAGAAAATTGATATAATCAAGTGGGTCATTATCTTTACTGCTATTTCTTTTATCATAAATATAGGCAAGACATATTATGCTTTTAATATTTTTCATAATATAAATGTGTATAAAAGCAGGTGAGACTCTTCAGAGGATGGTTTATTTAACCCTTCATGTCTTTTATTCCCCCTTTTTTTCGTTCATTTGGAATGACCAGTGAAGGGTGAGCATATCCTCTATGTGTTGTTTTGGAGCTGACTAGCATAGAAAGCGATGTCATCATCTCCCCCCTCCTGGTAAACGGAGTCACTGTTCACTTGTGAATAATGAAGCTGATGCACATGTGAATAGAAACGATACACCGACACGAGTCACATGTGAGAAAGTGTGTGTTTGAACTCATGTGTGAACCTCTGAACTCACACATGTCTGTTTACTACACCGAGTCATCGTAAAGTGTGGATCGGATTATGAAGAGTTGATTCCAAAAATGTGATTGAAAAGACAATCAGACCAGCCTCAAATTATTTTTAAATTCCTTAAAATAGGATTTTTTGGGAAAATACTCCTCATATGATCTCACACGTTGTATTTCATGATTAATTTACTAAGTTGACTCTCCCATCACAACATAAACGTTCAAGATACTAACTACTTATCCATCTTTTCCTCCATTTTAAGGTCTCCTACAAAGGTAAGACTCTTTTAGATTTTTTTTAGAAATCGGTAGCAATAATCACAGACTATAAATCGCGATCTATATTTCCAGGGGTCTCCAACAAACAACGTGTCTCCAACATCCACCCCAGCCAAGTCTTCAAATGCCGTGCCCACACTGCAGCCTCCTCCGGGCGAGAGTGCTGCTGCTGCCGCGCCCGCCGCCCCAGAGCCAGTCGAGGAGTGAGAATACTAACATTAGAAAATCACCAAATGATGAATAAATCCAGTTAAAAATGTACTTTTTTCATACAGTTCTTTGTTGGACCTGGACCCGCTGTCTTCATCTGGACCCGCAGCAACATCAGCTGCCCCCACATCCTGGGGAGGTCAGACCCACCAGCTCGAATCATACTTTTACTGAACATAAATTAAACATATTTTTTTCTCTCTCGCTTCTCCTTCAGATCTCCTCGGCTCTGGTGAGTTCATCTTGTTTCGTCCCGTCTCCGTCTAGATTTGTATATCTGTAATCATCCTCCAGTTGACCTCGATATGGATGACTTTTGAAATCTGACCTCCTTCTAATCTGACATTGAGGTGACCTGGAAAACATTGTGTCGAGACCATAGTGAGATCTGTTAGACTGTTAGTGATGTTTCCTCCTTGTCTGTCTCCTCCAGCTGTAGTCTGAGTCTCTCTCTGTCTCTCTCTCTCTCTCCCTCCCTCACACACTCCATTGTCTGGTTTTGGTTTATGACGGGGGCTTTTTTTATTTAAATCTTTATTTAACTCTAATTGATGCTGAATTATTTTCCTAACTTTTATTTAATTCGACTTATTTTTTGGGGTTGATTTCTCAATACGGTAACCCAACTTGTGGTTGCTATTTTTGGGGTTTTATTCTTTAATTTCTTTTGATACCACACAACCCCCGGCGGCAGAAATGGGCGATTCCATGCTAGTCGAACCTACGCTCACGGCAGAGGCAGCCCCCTCCCCCGCACCAGCGACGCCCACCCCGGCAGAGGGCGGAGCAGCCCTAGCTCCTCCCACTAGCACGCCGGCCGCCACCTCGCCGGGCGCCGCAAATATGGATCTGTTGGGAGGTCAGTGAGCTTCCAGAGTATTCTCCAGGGCAGAATAACTCTGGGAAGCTCGACCCTAAAAAAAACCCCATAAGACGGCATGCTCACACACACACGACCAGCACAGATACATTCACACTTGAGAATACAGAAATAACACGCCTCAGCATGGCATGCTTATGCACCAGAATAATATATATTTATTAATAGTTACAAAATCATGACTTATATTTAACTCTGTACAGGTTTTGCTAAACTAAAAACAAATTCTCCTTTTTAAATTCAACTGCAGGGATCTCAATCTAAATGGACCAGAGCTAAAGTAGGTAGGGTGGATTATTGTTTGCAGTGCTTTGGTGACATTATTA
Source organism: Callionymus lyra (assembly GCF_982586985.1). NCBI lineage: Eukaryota > Metazoa > Chordata > Actinopteri > Syngnathiformes > Callionymidae > Callionymus > Callionymus lyra. The sequence continues at coordinate 6,274,530 of NC_141834.1, forward strand.
ACATTTTGGTACATACAGTAAGTGCATTAGCATCCAAGATGAAAAATCTATTATTTTCAGTTAATATTTTCACCAGGAAAAAGTAAGCATAGCTGCCAAACCCATGGATATTGAAGTACAGAACAATTACGAGACTTGCTGTCCACACTAGATCACGCGATAAACTTAAAAAGGAACGATTAACCCGGGTCATGTTTTGGAACATCTGATCCCTGATGTTTTTTCGGCCAAAGTGACATTGTCTTTCAATATGATGTACTGTAAAATGCGAACCAAAGTTTGCACAAACTGTTTTACTTTAAATATATATACTGGATCTAATTCATCTCACAGTCTGCTGTTGTCAGGATAGACTTCACTATGAAGTGTTTAGCAACAAACAACGAAAAAAACCAAAGGCCGGCGTATACCTGGTAAAGTACGGCAGTGAAGCGTTTCTTAGAGTGAAAACACATCACGTTAAGTGTAGGTGCCAATCTTTAACTAAGATTAAAAAATACGGTGTTAGTAACTATCTGATATTGTGCATAGAGGAAGCATCTTGTTCCAAGGTTCTCACCCGAGTATAGGTGTCATCAGGTAGGGCTGAATGAAAACAAATGATGCCAGATATCTCGATCTCGATATCGATATCGCTACAATACGATATGACTACATGGCTTTTGTGAAAATAAAAAACATTATTCTAAGGGGCTGCAAACCCCCTAAAGATTGCCTGTAGATGTAAGCTTGAGATCCCTGATCCAAAGCACTGTATTTAACTTTTATTTAAGTAAATATATTCACCCTATTTACTTCCTCACTCCACTCACTTCTCAACAAGGCTTATAATATATATATATATATATTGTTTATAAAACATAAAACAATAAATATGATACTGTTCAAGACATTAACACCAACATAAACTAGAATATTTGTATTTAGATTTGTATGTCATCAAAAACATTCCTGATCTCTAATATAGGAAGTGCTGAAAGTGCCAAGAATCTGTGCTTTTAACACACAAGTCTAAAACATCTAATTTGACACAAACATTCTAGCTAGCGTTGAATGCTTGCACTAAAACATTCTGCTGCACTCATTCTCCATGCATATTGTTTGATACGCACACATGCTTTTCTCGAACGGAAGGGAAAAGCAATTTTATCAAACTCAAATGTCACTAAGCCGATGGGAGCTGCTCATTCATGTAGTTTGTAGACGCTTTTGTAGTGAAATAGTTGAATGTTAGAGCCTCCTGTTTGTGCTCCCATTGTCCCGTCACCTGTCTGTCTGAGCTGTGTGCAGATGACACTGTCTTTTTCTTCTCGATGCTCTTCTGACTTATTCTATTTCTCTTTTCTCTACACAACTCTGTGGACTTCACTCTCCTCTACGCGCTTCAGATGCCTTTGCAACACCAGCCGCTGCCACAGAGGGCGCTGCAACAGCAGCAGCAGCAGAGGGTGGGGCTGCAGCTCCTCCTGCTGCAGCAGCCGCCGCTGGTGCCGGTGGGTCAAATATTATTATTTGAAAATGTTTAAAAAATATATATATATTGAAATATTTGTCAATCGAGGCAAGTTGCGACTAAATATACGAAAGTAGGCTTTTGTTTGGTTTGTCGAGTAATTGTTTTACTGATGATCTATTGATGATGTGAGTTCAGTGAATTGTTTTTATTTATTCAAACTCTACGTTTACAAAAGTATATTCTTATTGAAAAGCTTTGATTTTTTAAATTTCTAATATTTAAAGAAAATCAACCTTTTAAAATACATTCTGAATATATTCATACATATAAGAAAGTTTGAATTAAATTATTTAAAAAGATAATACAAACATGTATATACTGTACTGCCATATGACTGCTTTTATATATGTAACACATTTTATATATGTTATTTCTGATCATATTGAACCACAACAGCTTTTTCTCTAACAAATATATATTGTATAAATATTTATATACTATTTAATGTGCTTCAGTATTTACAATTAGTGTATATGTATTTATTTGTCTTCCCTAAATCATCATTACACATTGATTGATTATTCTAGAAGAGGATTAATAATTTGAGTTTCTGACATCTTTGGAATATAAATTAACAGATTAATAGTGATTCAGAAAACCTAAAACTGTATTTTTAAGGTATTCCAGGAACTTGTATAGAGGAAGTTATTATTCATCCACTGTTATCCAAATATTATATTGGAGCCAATTAAGTTTTTGCATTTATAACATTCAAGCAGCAAATGAAAATTCAACAACGGGGCAATTATTTTAACAACATTCACCTTAAAACTAAAGTGTGCATAGATGAGCATGTACTGCATATGTGTCGAACTCTGGCCCAGGAGCCAAATGTGACCCACCCGGTCTATACCACCTATAATGTATGTTTATTTCAGGAACAGTTTTAAGCCCCACATGGTTAGATATTGACGTTTGAAAAAGAAGCTGGAAACTCAACCATCTTTATTTAAAATAGAGACTGACACGCACATTATTTCTCTTGGCCCCTGCCTTGTTTTTTAATTTATATTATATATACTTCCTTAATGAAGTTTGACTGCACTACTGATTGAACAGTATACTGTACATTGAGAATGTGGAGTACACACTGTTTTTTGGTCAGAGAGCTCGATATCCCTTCCACAGTACATAATACTTGTTTTTAATTTCAGCAAATGGAATCCGTTTGAGTGTGGATGACTGTATGTTGATGAATGCTCTAAAAGTTGGACCGTCTGCATGAGTTTTTTCATTTTGTTATTATTATTTTTTTAAATTCCTTATAGTAGTAGGACCATCTATGTGGCCCGCATGAAGTTTCAATTCATACTATTAAACCTACCATTTAGAAATGTTTAAAATATCTATCCATCAATACTGTTACTAGTTCAACCCAACATATACTTTCCTAAATATTTTTTTAAATATATTCTTTTCCGTAGTGCTTTTTATATGATATTCTGAAATTAAAATGTACATACAATTAAATATTTCAGAATTTATTTATCTCCAGTCTCAACGTAATTTCTCAATGCATTTTTGCAAATATGTTTTCCTAAAGATCTTTCTTTTAATCTCTTTTTCTCATCTTTTTGCCTTTTATTTTTCCTTTTTATGGTTTTTGTGTCATGCTTTTCATAGTTATTTTATATAATATTTGTGAAAATAATGTTTTAATAACTTTTATTTAAAATGGTAAAAAATGAATGCAATGTTTTTTAGAATCTTAAAATAAAATGAATTATATATATATACAATCAAATAAAAACTAAGCTTATTCTCGCGTTCATTCATTTATTCATCTTTGATGGGAATATAAAAAAAGAAAAAGTTTCGTCTCTTTCTTCTTTTGGCTTGACGGCCCCTTATAACAGTCACCGTTTGAACTGTAGCCCCCGAGGAAATATAATTGCCCACCCCTGCTTGGATTTGGGGTAAAATCTGAAATGGAATCCATGTAGAATTGTGTGTTTTTGTTAAGACGGAGCTCATATGTGGGTGTTCAACAATGACTGGACTCTTCTCATGTACTGAGTGAATACTTGTCAATATTAACCGACAGCTGGAGTGTGTGGGCGAACTATCTTCCATTCACTGTCATCCCTCCTCCTCTCACGCTTCAGTAGAAGACATTTGTCTGTGTGTCTAACATTGTCTCCATCCCTCTGACGCTGAAGACCCGTTCTCTCCGTCGGAGGGCAGCACCACTGTGGCTTCTTCAGCTTTAGATCTTTTCAACATGATGTCAGAGGAGAGTTCAAACCCCGCTAGTTCTCTGGATGCCTGCTTTAGTTCCGTGGCGCCCCAGTCGACCCCCTCCCCGACCCCCTCGCCGCTCTTCACCCCCTGCACCACCGTGACCACCGCAACCATTTCTGCTCCATTAACTCCCGGAGTCAGCAACGCAACCACTGATCTATTCTGCGGTAAATCCTAGAGATGTGTGTGGTCTCCTATTTACACCAGTGCAGTGTCTTAACTAGGACTGCTAGTTTTCTCTCAGCTGTTTTTCTTGCCTTTTATCTTTATATAATCTTGCTATTATTCTATTTTCTTTTTGTATATTCTATCTTTTTTTGCTTTCCTATAAACATTTTTCAACATTTTCTTAATATAAATACATTAAAGTAGCTCAAGTTTCCTTTCATTTATTTTCTCAAAACTCATTCTTCTTATTTTCTCTCGTTTCTTTCCCAACATTTTTCCCTTCTCTACCTTGTAAAATATTTCAGTCTTTGTTTTTAACTTTCAATTGTTCTTCTTTCCTTTTTGTCTCTTTGTTTATCCATCTTCACAACTCTTACAAAGTGTGGCTCCTTTGATGATGCTGCTAAAAGTTTAATTTAGTTGTATTTTTTAAATTCACCTCTTAATACAACCATTTGTTAGCACATTGTTTAAGGAGGTGTTTTTCTCCTTCTTTAGAGGATTTTTGATTTTCCCTATAAATAATTAGAAAATGTAAATTTAAATCATACCATTTTGTTCATAGTTGACATATAAAACCCTCTTTGTGAATACTTAAGGAACGTTGTTTTTTCAATCTTTTTCTAAATACATTATTTTTCATTATTGTATGTAATATCTTTCTGGCCCCTCACAATAGTCACAGTTAACAATGTGGCCCCTCTTGCAATTTAATTTCCCGGACCTGCTTAAGTGTATTCATAAAATCACCTTGTCATTCATTTATTTCTTCACTTCATTCTTTGCCTCTTTCTTTTCTTCCCCCTCTTAACCCTTGCTCTGGTTTTTATTCTTTAAACCTCTATCTTGTAAAAATAAAAACAGAATATTTAATTCAATTAATTATCCTATTCCTTTGAAACTCAACTAGACATGTTCATCTCTACTAACCTACTGGTTTCATTCCACTCCTTCTTAATTCTACTGATACTGTCTTGTAAAAAGCGTCCTTGAGAACCTTACAAGAGCCTCTTGTGTGCGACCGTTATATTGTGACATTTCCACCGTGTTGTGACGTCTCCATCTGTGGTTGCTCATGTTTTTGTAGATTTCTTTGATACAATGCCAGACACAAGTTTCACCAAAGCAGACTCGGCCCCCGGTGCCGACCTGTTTACGACAGGTATCCTCTCATGCATCGTCTCTGCTGCCTCTGGTGTGCTTTAACTCAGACTTCATGACTTGCTTTTTCTTTGATGGGCTTTCCCCTGGCTGCATTGATACAAAAGAAAATGGTCTAAGATTGTTTAATAAATAGTGATTCTGCTTCTCGTTTCTAGCATGCTGTGCGTGCTGTGCGTCTATTAATCCTAATGAAATATTGTCAAGAGTTCAAACACCATGTCCACACTATCCTCGCCCGCAGATTTATTCAACAACCCCACCCTCTCCACTGCACCGTCACTCAAGCTTGACTCAGGGGCTATCATGAACCTGTTCGGTGGTGGGTAACCCTCGGGAGTGGTTGATACTGCATGGAGTCCACGAGTGCTGATGGAAAACCTCTACGATAACATGTTTGTTTGGTTTAGACACCTGCTCTGCTCTATGCTTTGATTTCTAAACTATGTGTTGTTTCTCCTCTGATAAGTTGACTGGCAGGTGTGCAGAGATTTTGGAGCGTCATGGTTTACCTTCGTTCTCTAACTCCACCTGCTCTGTTTGGCATTAGCAGTGTGAAGCCCCCCCCACCCCTCAGGCTGACTGTGCTCCTTCTTTGCCCTCATGCTGCGATGGAACACCTCACCATGTGACATATGTTGGTGGTGTCAGAGTCCACAGGAGGAGAAACTCCAGCAGCAGCAGCAGCAGCAGCAGCTCCCACTGAGCTGATGTCAGGTAAGAGCTTTCATGAGTTTCTTCACCGCATCATGTTGGATACATTCTACATTTGCACGAAACTCATGACGTCATTGGTAGAATTAAGATCAGGCTCCTTCATGTCCCACCATATTCCAAAAGCAGCCACCATTAATTCTTCAACTGACATCATTATATTAGATTAAATCCCTGAAATATTGATTTTATCTGAAAAGATATACCTCATTAAGAACTCTATGTCAATAATTACAATGTTTTAGTTCAGGTTAAAAGGTTCATGGAAAAAGCTTAACAAAAAAGTATATAATAGGGATGGATCGTGTTGTAAATTCTGTATAGTTGTTTGTGGAGGTTTTTATTTACAGGATAATCCTGTATTTAATATTTAAATACGTTGTTTTGTTTTCTGTCAATGTTTTCCTACACGGTTTTTACTTTACTGTTAAAGTGATAGACATTTGAAAATATCCAAATATCTCCATACTGCTTGTCTGTAACGTCCATCTTGTATTGAAGCCGCGACAAGAAAGATAGTTTGAAAAGAAAAGTTTATGTTTCAAGTTTGTTCATAGCAGAAGCTAAAAGGCTAACATGCCACACAGACAGGAAACACTAAATGACGTAAACATCTACTGTCGGAGTTGAATTAGAATTTTGGGTGAACTATCTCTTTAAATATTAAACCATAATGTTTTCGGAACCTATTTCAAATGTTAAAAAAAACGTCCTAGCTGGAGATAAGAAGTCACATTGTTCTGAATAATTCACTTTATTTATAGCGTATGCATGGCCCAGGGGACAAATATGGCCTGCCAAGTCATAAATGGCTCGCCAGATGGTTTGTTTAACAATCAAAATAGATTAATTTTCTTGTTGCTAATATAACCTTTAAAGATGAGAGTGATAAAGATATGATAAGGAACAGAGATTATGGATGTCGACAAGAATACAGAGACTTCAAATAACAGTAATACTGATGTTTCAGGAAAGGAATTTGATACGCCCTGTTAAAGATTAGAGAGTTTTGTTATTAAAAATGCCCCAGATTTATACATTTATGTAATGGATGTCAATGTAAACCTACACTAATCGACTAAGGATCGGTTTAGACCAGGGGCCACCAACATGTTTCCCACAAGCACTTGATAAATTAATTTGACCAAGTTGTTTGGCTCATTAAAAAAATATTTTGTTTTGTATCTACAATGGTGTTATATTTTATTTTATAAAATCTAACAAAAAAATAACTGTGATCACAGCCCCAAGTTCTAAGTGCGTCCCAAAAATATGTCCAGTAAAGTACGGATGCTAAACACTGAGGGCAAGAATCTAGCCAAATGATTCATAATACAATACAAATGCCACGGTACGATATATTGTGATATATAGCGATGCTGTAAGGGCAACGATATATTTGGTTTCATTTAAAGAAATAACTGTCATAGCATAGCGAACACAGAATGCTGTTACACACTTGACATCCGCAGAAGAATCTACACTTGAATTTCACAAGAGAAGAAATAAATGCTGATTAAAGTGAATATTTGCATCTAATGTTGGTAGAAATATTGATAAAGTGCTGTTGAATATGGAGGTATCATGGAAAGAAATATCACGATATTTAACTCTTGTGTTTTTATAGGGTCAAGGCCTAAAAACAAATGTGTTTGTGGCATCCCTTGTGTTGTCTCTTGGTTAATGTGAACAACTGCAGCCACTACATATGTATATATGAAAGGCAGGGAGGTCGTTCAACTTGAGCCAGAGACAACACAAGGGATACCACAAACACATTTGTTTTCGAGCCTTTGGGTCACCTTGACCCTGAGATAACAAAAGGGTGTATCGATATTTTCTTACACACACTTACGAAAGAGATCCATTTAAACGAAACAATGTGTTTATTCTTTGTTTCTCTTTTTATTCATACACGCTTTAGATAGAAACAGAAACCACATTTTCGTGTTGTGCTCACGTCACCGTGTCAAACTTGATTTATGTTTGACATCTTGTGAATGTCTTTGTTGAGTAAAAAAAAAGGACAGTTTGCGGGGATTTCCCTTCCTTTGATTAATGACCCCAGAAGCGTCTCCACGACTGGAGTCATCTGTTCCCACCTGTGTGACAACCACTATCTGTCAACTGAATCTGCGTTGTTTACTGCAGTGTGGCTTAACTGTCTTCCTCTCTTCTCCTGTGCTTCTCCACACTACCTTTAACGTCTCTCTCGCATCCGTCTATTCTCTCCCTCTCTTTCTCCATCTGGCTCTTGGGCTGGCTCATTGCTTGCTTCCTGCCGTTTGATTCGGTGAGTCCCTTTGCTCAGAAACACGCTAGTTTCTCACATGCCGCTGCTGCATTGCGGTGCTTGCAAGCATGGCAGCTCTTGCACCACAGAAGTGTGTGTAGCAGTGTTGCTGGTAGTTTCAGTCAATGATTAAGTTAAAAACATGATGGTGTTTAATTCAGGAGCGATCCAAACATGACCACTCGGACATTATTTCAACAGTCGCCGGTGTCTTCAGCTAACAATTACACATCGACCCGACTTTTTTTTTAAAGTCTTTCTTCTGTTGTCATGGAGACATCGTTTTCGGTTGTCATGGCGATCCCCAAGTAGAGACAAGGTCTGCCAAGTGTAAAGAAGGCTAATGTCTTCTGCTTCTCCCCTGTTCCTCTGTGCCCGTCCCTTCCCTGCTGTAGTATTTGATGGATTAGGCGATGTAATGAAGCCCAGTGTGACCCCGCAGGCAGGTGACGTTGACACCTCCATGGCTAACATGGCGAGTAGTAAGTAGACATGTTGATACCTCAGTTATAGTTTTTTAAGAACATTTTGATGAGACATTGAAGAAAATGGATTTATCAACATATATATAATGATGGAAAAATGTTTTGATATTAAAGCATATTTTAAAGAAATGGTCATTTTTAAAGGCTTACATAAAAATGCAAACTAAAATTTACAAAAACTTTGAAATGATATATACTAAATTCCAAATCCCAGAGCTTTTCATGGTAGTATTATGCTAAAAAAATCTTGCAAGACTATGTCCTTAAACCCGACAAAACAGTGATGAAAAAAACCCCAAAGAAACCAATTAAATAATATATTGCGATAATGCAAAAATACATTAATTATTGCCAGGAAATTATTTAAAAAAAAGTAAATTACACCTTCTACTAAATAAAGTGAATATGGTTTATAACAAAGCAGAATTAAAGGCACTAAAAAATATTTTTTGTAAAAAAAAATCGAAGTCCAAAAAAGCTTAAAATAAACTATAAAAAAGAAAAGTCCTGAAATAAATAATACATACAATACGTAAGATTCAGATCTTCAGTTAATTTCACATATGAAATCAACATAGCATAAACTACGTATGTATCCCTATGCTAGTTTCAAATCAAGCGACATTATAATCAAACTGCTGGTGAAAAATAGAAGAAAAAAAACTCTCAAAACATGACTTAAGGAATCTCCTTTAATAACTTAAACTAAATTATAAAACAATGATATAGACAACAACATAAGACTCAAAAAGTAAAATGTATTTTTTGCCATATCATCATTTTTCCATACGGTCCATTTTAGCATGTAGAGCAACAATGTATGCTAATAAAAAATCAAATTCAGAGAGGATTACAAACATAACATTACTTCATATATTTGTGTTCCATGATCTGTTTACAGTGTTTTCTCATCTCCATCAAGTGTGAAAGACAATGTTTTCAGACACGCTTCTTTGCTCTTTTCCCTCCTTGCAACTCGGATCAGATCTCACAATGGGGAACCCAGCAGCCCCTCAGGTAGCTCCCCCCAGTTGGGGTGCTCCCATGGTAAATGTTGTCTGTGTCTTCTAGCATGGAGTGGAGCCGCATGATGCCGACCGACAGGGAATAGCAGCAGCGATCTTTGATCTGCCTCTCCAGCTTCCAGAGAATAGTGATTGATTAGACGTAGAATCACTGCAGATCTATGAGAGTGGATTTGCAATCAGAAGAAACGTTTCTTCAATATAAAAATATGTTTTTTATTCTAAAAAGGTTGCTTTATTAAAAAAAACATTTAAATCAAAAAAATGTTGCTTGAATAAAATAAATAAAAATTTAAAAAGGTTATTCTTTTGTTGATTGAAATAGTCTGATTTGTGTTTGGGTCATTAAATGGGCCGAATTTTTTTCTCCTTTTTTTTTTGATTGAATTGATTTGATTGAAGCAACTATTCTTTGACATAAATAGACAAATTTACCTTAAAATAAACCTTTGAAAAGGTTTTTAAATCAAAACTACACTTTTGTTTTTGATCATAATTCATTTATGTTTTATTTTTGTGGGCGTGTTCGAGGCTTAATTGAGCCTCTGCGGCAGCAGATACTTTTATGAGTAGACTAAACGTAATTTAAACATATTTTTAACAGTAAGTCTGGAATGTTTTGCTGGAGAGCAGTGAAGTCGAAATGCCAAGTTAAAACGGTGCTGCTTGGAACCGGCTTCTTCCTTTCTGAGACTTTTTCTCTGCTCATGTCTTGGCTCCGTCTTCGTGCATGTGCGTGTCATGACGTCATAGATGGAGTTAGTGACTTGTTGTGTGTGTGTGTCTTAACGTTGTTGTGTTAATGAAAAAAAAAGTGTGTTTGCATTGTCTTGCATTGTGTCTGTGTCCTATGTCTAGTGACCCCGACTCCTCCTCTCCCTCCCCTCCACACCTTTAGCACGTACCCATGGGTGTCCCTCCTTATATGGGGTCTCACCCCGGCTTCGGCATGGTAAGCCCTCGAGTCCACTCCGGCAATGTCCCACTGGACATTACCGGATAGTGATGGACAATGATTCCCCTGTTTTTGGCCTCCCTAATCAGAATCACCCTGTTCACCCGGCTTCTTGAGTGTTGTGTGATCTGATCCTACTTGTTGTGTCAAAAGGCCGGAGCCCCCGGAGCCCCCATGATGCCCATGGCTAGGCCAGGCTTCACCGCCCCTGCAGCAGCACCTGGAGCACCGGTAGGTCTGAAGAAAGATCATCAAAAGTTAATTTAATAACCATAAAACTTGATTTTTAACACTTCTGCAGATTTCTCCTGGAGTCGCCCAGAGCCCCAGAAAGCCTCCCCCGCCCAGAAATGCCCTGGATGACCTGAACATTAAAGACTTCATGTAGTTTGATGGAGAGGTGAATTTTTGATATATATCATTTTGTTTTAGATAGTTTTAAATTTGAATTATACAACTATTAGAAAATGTTTTCAATGACATGTAAACATGAAAAATTCAGATATCAACACTAATATCTTTTGGAATGGTGAAAAAATATTAGTGAACTGATATTTTCAAGCATCAAAGCGTCAATCCATTAGTTTAAAACAAGTTGTTTCTGGCGACGCCACGTGTCAGAAAAGTGTAACTGCAATTCCATAAACTTGGAAAAAAAAGAAGATAAAGACCTGTTGTATCCGTTTTTCGTTTTAAAATGTTGTATGATGTAAGTTGCTAATGTCTCTCATTACACTACAAGTCAAAATGTTACATAGTGCTGCTTTGAGATTAGTTAAAGATCATCTTTTAAAGTATATATTTTATTGTTTATTGTTTTGATTGTTTAAGTGCTTTGTGACCCTGGTCTGGAAAAGCACTCTACAAATTACTTACTTACAAAAAACTTTCTACTCACTCTCATGTCGACTAAACTTTGGGATTATGTTCAGCGTAATCTGTTTCTTTTTAGAGCTAAAGGCAAACATGTTTGTTCTTTTTACGTAGCATATGGCGCGTCGTTGTTTATCTTTATCTAAAAAGACAATTTTTAATGGCTTCAATACAAGATGGACGTTACAGACGATCACCAGAGAGTTATTTGGATGTTTTTAAGTTTGTCTTTTCGGACGAAGATAAAGACAAAGAACTGTGTTGAGGACTTTTATTGAACGATATTAGTCTTGAACGATAAAACATCTGATTCAACTTAAGACACAGACGACTTAACAAGATAAATAAATCAATTAATTAAGTTTTTAAAATAACTTTAATTTTCTTTTACTCCTGCAGGTCCATCGTTGTGACTGGAGCTCTGTGGATGTCTGCACTCCCTCACTGCCCCTCTCTCTCTCCCCCCCTCACCCTTTGACTCTCAACCATCAGCTCTTCAAACACTTCCAACCAGCCGCAACACCCCTAAAAATCCACCTGCCCACCCCCTCTTATCTACTGTTGTAGCACAACTGTGAATGTGAACCCTAGATACAACTCTGTTAACGTGTGTGAGAGTGCGTGTGTGTGTGTGTGTGTGTGTAAATCAGTGTTCAACTTTACTTAATATACAACAAAGAAAGAAAAAAAACAAAATAAATGTGTATTTAGATTCATTCTGGTTTATCAGCTGACCCGGAATGCTGGATATTTGTTTGCGCATCTCCCGGACGAAGACTTTCTTTGTTAAATGTGGATTGTGTTCGGTGTGTGTAACTTCACTGGCCAACCTCTCTTCCCACTGAACTAATACTGAGCTGTGGTGCCCATATCTGCTTCTATCTATCACACATGTACCATTAAACAGCGACTTATTATCAATATGTGGTCCGTTTTATATTTTTTAGAGATCGTGTGAAACGGTTTGTGTTTTGAAACAACTTATGCATATTGATGATAGATTATTTTTCTTTAACGTTTATTTTTTGGGACGAGATGTTTGATATATTTTTTAGTTTATGTTATGTAACACGGCTGGTCAAAAAACGGCGACTAAATGCAAAAACTCTTTGTACATATCCTCCCCCAAAAAGCCTGTCGTCAGTATTGAATGGAAAACCTTTGCTCGTGTGTCTTTAGCGTCCTCTGCTGGTGATGAGTCAAATAGCATGAACACGAGTCGATAAGGTAACATTGTAGTTCTCTGGAAAAGCTTCTTTGTCTTTGGTCTCCACTGATCTTTTTTTTATTTTAAAAAACATCAAATAGACATTTGTGTTTCCCTGGAAATGGTGACTCAGCAATCCTGTGGCGGAAGCCGCTGTCAAGTATACATGTTCGCTGGTTGTTCCGTGTTGTTGATTTGCTAAAAAGTGGCTGTATCTTAACCCCCCTGTGGCATTACGATGTGTTGAAAGAAAAATAAAGATGACACATAAATACAACAAAAAAAAAAGAAAAGAAAAGGAAATTGAATGAGTAATGTTGAGTATTCACACTGTTTGGTTTATTCTCGTCATGGTTTACGATCGTCACCCACTCCTGACCTTTGACCTTTGACCTGCATGTGAGTTCAAAATGAGATGAAATAAAATATAAAGACACTAATACAAACTCACGACTCATCACTTCCCTTCTGTCCAATATCTACAGTGACATGAGGTTAGAGGCAAAGTGTGTGAAAAAGTACAATTCATTCACTTAAAATTGTTCTGTAAGGAAGAAAAAACATGAGTTAAACTTTTTAAAATTTCAAATAATATTTAAGCATTTAAGATATTCTCTTATGAAGCATTTAACATTTTAAAACAAACACAGATGGAGGTGAAGTCTTTCTAGCAACATTTTGCATTGCTACATTTTATACGGTTAGATCAGCTCTGACAAAATATATTTTTTAATATATATTTAATTACGTTTTATTATTTATTTTGAATGTATCAAGGGAATTCAGTAGGTGTGGAACCCCAAGAGTGCCACAAATCAAAAATTAATATGTTTAAAAAAACAAAAAAACAACACAAAACTGAATTAGATATATTTATTTCCATTCAAATTTTGAATGATTACTGATGATTTTTAATTTTTATTTTACATTTACTAATTCTTTTTATTTATTTCACGGCTCTATATGTCCTAAATATTATGGTAATTTTTTTTAAAAGTCCCATCCTGACATGTGAATACTTTGAATAAAAGATGATAAATAATCTTCTGGAGTGACTTGATGATGCGCCTCAGGTTAAAAACTCAATTTAAATCCAGCATAAATAATACAGTAACTTTTAGCAACACATGTAGTTTAAAGGTACAGTAACATTAACTTGAAAAGCAAGCAATTACGATTGTATTATTCTATATAATAAGATACCTTAAAAGCTCTTTTAAAAAATATCGCTTAGAGCATTGAGCTCAGTGGAACAGCAGGTGGCAGTAGATTCACGCATCGCTTGCACAACACACTGCACCTGCATGGAAGTAGATCAGTGTCATCAGAATATTGTTGCGTTTAACACTTCAAATTTTAAAATCATCCAAGCTCTTTAAAGCATTGAATTGTTTTGAAAGGTTGAACTTGTTTTTTTTAAATAGTCAAATAAACATTTTCAAAATGAATTAACATTTGAAATATTCTGAAACTAATTTAATTTGTCACGTGATCGTCAGCGCGTCGCGTGATTGGCTGAAAACTATTATACCAACGTTGTTATATTGAATTTAAAAGGCTACGACTTAAAATATATTGAGATTAAAACGTTTATTTTTGCATTATTGGAAATAGAATATAAAACTCTATGTGTGACTAAATAAATTAATTGAAAGTTTTATTCAATTATACATTTTTCTTTCATTTCAAAATAGAAATTATTGAATTAAATGATTAAAAAAATGATTCACGGTTTCATGAACATTTCAGTAAAATAAACATCTGTACACATGATTGATTTTCTTAGTGATTCTTCAAATATTGTTTGTGTAAAATGTTTCCATGTCCTGAACTTTCCTTGAAAGATCTCCTAGCATAAGCTCCTTTCATTTATTCTTGATTGAGATGTTTTCAAGCCTGTCTGGGGTCACACCTCTTGACAGTGACCCGGGTCTTCATTGATCCAGTGGCAGATCTGGGCGTACTTGGCCGGTGTGATCCTCACGGCGACGTTGAAGTCCGTCTGCAGCCCCCCCTCCTCCTCCTCCACCCACCGATGCCCCGAGAAGACCCCGATCACCCGCCGCCGCCACCTGCCCTTCCCCTCCTTGGCGCCGTCCCTCATCCGGACGTAGACGCCGGCGCCCGTGGAGCCCGGCTGGGCGTCACAGTGCTGGTACATCAGGTCGTCGGACTCCTTCACCACCGGGCAGAAGCGGTAGACCACCTTCTCCTGGCCGCTGCCGCCCAGCAGGTTCTTGTCCGCGTCATATCCCGAGAAGTGGATCCGGGTGGGAGTGGAGGTCGAGGGTGCGACGCCCAGCTCCATGGGCTTCGCCTGAGACGGTCGTTTCATCTCCAAAAGAGCGTAGTCGAAGTCCAGCGACACGGGTTGATCGGAGACGATCCATCCTTGAGGAATCTTGATCTGCTTGATCCGGGTCCATCGGAACACGGGCCTCTGAGGTTTCGCACTACGTCGATCACGTTTGACGCCTTTTCTTCTATTCCGTTTTACTTTCAAGATTTCTTTCTCTTTATCGTGTTTCCTCAAGCGACCTCCCTTCCTTCCTCTCCTCCTCCTCCTGGTCTTGAGCTGCAGCAGGCCGACCTTTAACCTCTTGGCGGTGTCGAGGTAGAAGCGTCCGTCGTGGACGCAGTGGGCCGCCGTCAGCACGTGTTTGGACGAGACAAGGACCCCGGAGCAGCCCGAGGAGAGCCGGACCGCCGCGGAGAACGGGTAGTTGGTGATGAAGTTGGAGTCGGTGATGACGAAGCGTCCGTCTGTGCCGTACACCTGACGCTTCCTTCGTTTCTCTGACCTCCCTGGAGCTGATGTTTTGTTGAAGCCCCTTAGTTCAACATCGGTGCGAGTACAGGTGCCGTTCTCGTGAAGGGTCTCGTATCCCAGCATCCTCTCCTGGTCGCTCTGCTCTGTTGAGTCTGGGGGGTCACGAACACCCGCCGCCCGGGTCTCCGCCTCCGCCTTGAATAAAGGTTTAGTCAGGATTTCTACATGTGTGTCCAGCAGCACCGGGAGAGTCTGTTTGCTCCAGCTGGACCCTGACGCCACCTCGAGTCCAGAGACGCTCAGAAGGCCAGAGCAGATCAGCAGTGAGAGAAGAGAAGCTTTCATCCTACATGAACAAGAAGGATTCGTTTAAAAAAAATACACTTGAAACAGCAAAAAAAAAAATTCTATGGAAGTTTACCAGTGTATCACACGTGAACTACACATTCCAAATGTTAAAACATGTTACTTATTACATTGCTGTTATTTATTTATTTTTATAAATGATTTTATTCTTTTTTACAAATATTTTTCAACTTTACAAACATTGATATTACATTTAATTACAAATAAAAAAATAAAAAAATAAATAAGAAAATGTACTTTGATTTTTTTGGAATTTGGATTTTAAACTCCATGTCAAAAATTGTTCATTTAATTATTATGAAGAACCTTTCAATATACACATTATTAATTAATTAAATGATAAAAAAAGAAGATAATTTTTAATGTTTTGAAAACAAAAATCCGATGCCGCGGAAACACTTCCATACATTTACTTCATTAAGCCAAAAGAGGACGCCAAAAGTACTGTTGTGAATTACTTCATATTTAACTCAAATGAAACCAAAACTTTGTAAAAGTAGAATTTTATGTTTTGGACTAAAACTTGATCACATTTTCACATCTACGGTGGCTGGGAAGCTCCAAACACATTAATTTACACTTAACACGGATTAAACTATGACACTTTGAACAGGAATTTACTTACTGTGACACAAATATACAAAAAAAATTAAACAAATACGTAAAAACTCATAAAACAAATCCATTTATTTTTTATTTAGAGTTTTTTTTTTATTTGTTCAAGCGTTTAAGAATTTGTTTTGCAATTCAAAGCTACAGTAGGATGTGACAAAGACCAGAGCAGCTATTGGTTTGTAAAATTAATAACTTGGAATTGAGCATAAAAGTAAATGATCTCACCTGCTTGAGGTTCTGTCAATGAGTCGTATTCTTCACAGAAGAGACTTCCATCATGACCACAACTTTCATAGAGAGAGAGAATCTGTGTTGTTCACTGAACTGGAGTCAGATTGTTGGACGAGGGGAGGGAGAGTCGTCGTGCAGGAGTGTCCATGAATGTGTTGTTTTTTTTTAATAACAAAGAAAATCTACTTATTTTTGGTCTATTGCACGATATAGAAACATTTTCCATTCCTTCATACATGAGTAAGAGGAACCATTTAAATGCAATAAAATAACAACAATAATAAAAACAAAAATGAGGATATGGTATAATACAATAATTACACTTAATTAATCACATTTGTATACACTATCAAAAGGATAACAAAAGAAACATATTTAGACACAAGATTACATGGAAAGATTCAAGTTTTCTTTTACATAAAAAGGCACAACATATTCAAACTAATAACACTATAGTTAAATGTTTAAGAAATATATACAACTTAAATCAATGGAGCAAGATTCTATACGAGAGTGATGGATCCTTCAAGAAATTCAAGGGTCCAGGTTGTAAGAGAACAATACAAATATATATATATATGTATAAAAAATTCGATTTCATTAAAAGCTATTCAAGTTAAAAGATAAACATACTTCATCAAGACTAGTTCTTTTCAGAAAATGTATTAAAATACCGAAATTGCAGTTACACGCTTCTGACACTGGGGGCGCAATCTAGCTCTTTAAAGATACATTGTTTAATTTCTTTCGTCAAAATAGTTCAGAACCACTTAAGAACAAATTAGGAAAGTATTTTTAACGTAAGTGTCAGCATGAAAAGTGGTCTCTAATAGTTTCCAAACGGTTGTCTTTAAGGATCATTATTAAAAACAACCTCTCATTTTACTCTTTCTCAAGGATCCATGTGTGAAAAGACTCGACTGCAGGAGTTAATCCAACAACACTCCAAAATAATTATCTTTAAAAGCCCTGGATGCTTAAAGTGTTTCTGTGTAAACGTTGTGCAGCAGTTCCCCTGCTGATTCCCAGTGGACAGATATGATTTCACTCAACAATGTTCTTCATTTGTGGTTAAACGATGAAGACTTGTGAGGTAAAACAATATTTCCAGTCAATCCAACAGAGATTACTGTTAATCCTGAGCCAGGCCAGTGGAAATAGAGTCTTTGTGGAGTGGGAATCAGGCATTAAAACCAAAATATCGGTTGAAAAAAAAACTTGAAGCTGATTAAATATTGTTGTCCACGATTCATGAGCTTCTGACTCACATCAAAGCTTTGCCTATGAGAGTTGGACGTCAACGTGGGAGACTTCCAGAGCAAGGAATCAACAGAGATTTGGGGGTGAATGTTGATATTGGAGTGAATCCAGCGGTGAAAAGTAGCTCAACTGGAACATTTTCTCTGACTGATCTGTCTTCATATGTGTGTCATTTAATGAGGGAGAAACTTGGGGAGTTTTCACGGATCTAAAAGTAATTTAGAGGAAGAAGAACGTTCTTCGTGACGTTTTTTATTTATGTGGGTGTGGATTACATAACAAAAATCTCCCTGGTCTAAACACCACTTATATTAAATGCATCTTTTTTTTTTCTGATAAAATATAGACTTTACCGTGATGACAGTTTTAAGGCTTTTGAGTACACAAATAATATTCAGTTAAAGAGCTTAAACTTTACAATTTATAGATTTTAAGATTTCATTTTTATTCCTGAAAACATTTCACACAAAGTAAAGTTACTTTTGACGCACAATGACAGTGAGTTGTAGCTACGCTAATGCTAAAATATTGATCAACAAAGTCTAGACGCTGTGATTAATAACGTGTTGATAAAGTTATTTCTGAATGAATAAAATAAAATAAAAAAGTCTGTCATCATTGTCCTCATTTCACACCATCTGGTCCTAGGGGTCCTTTCCCCGGGTGACATTTTAAAACACAGCATCATAATAACTTTATTTAGTTGCTAGCATAATAAAGAATTGAACTTTCATCAATTATAACTTTAAAAATAATGATATGAAAAAACTGTTAGAGAGAAATTTAAGGAGTTTTAAATGAAATCTTGATTAACATTGTAAAGCAAGTAAGAGACTCTTTTGTTCTTTTGCTGAAATTGTGCAAAAAAGAAAATCGATATGCTAGGAGAATTTGAGAGCAGAATTCTCACTCTTTGTGTCATCTGGTGTAAATTTATATACTGCCTTTATTTATATTGTAATTCATCATTAAAAAAAACAACAGTTAGCTTAGCACCGCTATGTTGGCTAACATGCTACACAAAAATAGCACCATAAACTTTATTTGGCAGATCACAAAAATAAATATAATATAGAAACTGAAACAATTAAAGTGTAATATTATGGATATATATGTTCAACTGTAGTACTTAAGCTTGTGCTTTAGCTTTTATAAACGTAGTCATCTTCTTTGTTTTCCATTGGGATTGTTGATTTAAAAAGCTGTCATGGAACAAAACTACAATCTTTATCTCAGTAAAAAATGTTGCATTTAACATGTAGTGTCATTGTTGTCTTTTCACTCTTTTCTTCCTCTAGTATCCAATGTTTTTTTTTTGTTTCGCCCTGAAATCAACATCTTATTTTCAATGTTTTCTATCTTGATCCTCACAGGTGCAGATGTGAGCAGGAATAAGTGGTGTGGCTTCATGTCGGATTTAAATTCCTCTTTACCGTTTACTTTAGCCAAGATCGCAGGTGTTGGATAAAACCTGAAGTCGAGTTTTTTTCCATCCGTTATCTAGAGAAGTAGACAAAACATCATCGCAGGCTTTGATATGGAAACACACAAGATACGACACTTATCTTGACTTCCGTACAAATAATGAATGTTACACAAGGAGTAATGATGACAATGCAAAAGGTGGCGTTTGGATATAAAAGTAAAACATTGACTTAAATGATTTCATGATATTTTTTCTCAAGTGAGATATGCTGTAATGAAAATACATTTGAACTTTAATAAATAAATAATTTATTGCATGTACTGTAAATACTTGAAACATGAAAGAAACATAATGACAAATCGTTAAAAACAGGAAATTAAAACAAGTATATATCCTTAAATTGACTTACATATTATTTAATTATATACATATGTATATATATATATATATGTATATGTTTATATATGCTCTTTACAACATATATTCTCATTGTGTCAATTAAGGGATTCAAATAATGACAAAAAGCAGACGTACAAACCTTAACTCTTCTGTCATCTCAGGGTCGAGGTTACCCGAAGGTCCGTCAACAAAGGTGTTTGTAGTATCCCTTGTGTTTTCTCTGGGTCAAGGTGAACAACTTCCAACACTTCATATGTATTTATTAGGGTTAAATTAGGATTACGAAGAGAAATTAAATGTATATTAATACAAAATGAAAACAATAGAAACTACAGTTAAACTTAAACTGGACATAATCATCAACATGTTTGTTTATTTTATGTCCAACAGTTTTATAGTTGGACTCTGAACTGACAATGTCTTTCTCGACAAACTACGATCAACGACCAAATGGTCTCGGAGAAGATCAAAGATGAATTTGTGTGTTTACATGTCATCTTCACATCAACGTTCCTGCTGAGAAGATTAAAGGAAAGTTTAAAATTCTCCAGACATTTAAATGGGACTTTCCCCAATTCTCCTCGAGACTGTATCTGCTAAACTTCCTCTGGAAGATAAATAATCCCACATCGCTCTGAACATCTAGGAACATCTGCGGAGCGTTTCAGCCGATACTGAGGATATAAAGTGTATGTTGACTCAGGAGGATGGAATAAATGAGGTTTAATTGCCTATAATTTCTTAATCTTTCCTATAACTCCACAGAAAAAAACATTCAACAACTGAGGCCCGAGGCCGACTTTTCTTCCGACTCTCACCTTATGTTCTGCTTCATTCCAGAATCTAGGTCAAATCCTTTACTTTGAATGAGTTTTAAAAAGTTGAAATGAACACAAAGCTCTATTTTTTCACCTCTTTCTGTCCAAAGTGCTGCTTCAATCTGTTGCCAAATATTTATGACGTTGATTAATGTTTTCATTCATGAGAAATATATTCAAGAACTATTTCCTGGTGATGTTAATCGGAGACACGTTTGTTTGTATCGACTCTTGCGATGACATTGAACTTGGATTCAAATCTGGATATTATCAACGGCACCTGCTCGTAATCTTCAACATATTCCGGATGAATGAATTCAACCAGCGTTTATTTGCTTGATGAAAATTGTGACGTAAGTTTTTCTCAAACACTTCCTCATGTTAACGACAGTGATGACTGTGATGATAAAACTGGCGTCAGACGGAGCTCATTGGCGCATCATCTGGGTTAGCATAGTTCCTCAACAATAGTGTGTCAAACTGATCCACAGCTGCTGACAATCAGGAAATCAAGCACCAGGGATAAAGCTCAGACACACTCGACAGTCAGCGTCAACAGGTAAATTCTGATAACCCGGTAAATCTCGCTCCTGCCCGACCTCCTAGATACCAATTCTGTACTCGTTCTTCGATTGTTGTCCTGACTGCCCTTTGAGTCAGTGTTTTTTGTTCTCCTTCGGTGAGTTGCCTACTCATTTTTTTCTCCTCTCCCCTAGTGGATCTCAACTCCTCCGCCCAGATCTGTCTTTCTCTTTCCTTTGGACATTTTATTGGACTTCACGGACCTTTGTTTATGAACTAAGAAAACGGACTCTTGGGCACTATTTTATTTTTATTTTATTTTGTTGTTTGTACTTTAATTAAATTGTGTATTTTATCGTTATCTTTGTTCTTTATCTTCTTCCGCACTTGGGTCTTTTGTTTAGTAAATTGTTACACATGGGCTTGTGCAAGATCTTGTTCTTTGTATTATAATACAAAACAATATTTCTGTTTAAACTGGACCAATTTAAAACTAGAAAATAGAGAGTCCGGAGATCTCCGCAAAATGTGAACAGCATTGGTTGCCCAGTTATTTTTTAGTTTTTATTATTTATTTTTATTCATTATTATTATATGTATAATAATATGTGTAATATCCCTTGTGTTGACTCTGGGTCAAGGTGAACACACCTGGCCTTCGGGTCATCTTGACCCTGAAAAAACGCACAAGGTTAATTCTGTTTTTCAGTATTTTTGTTGTGACTCCTGACGAAGCTGGGGATTTCTTTCTGTTTCTTGTTTTAATGAATTATGATTTTAAGTTAATTGGTCTAATTAATAACCCATACCTTGATTTACCTTTTTTATTTTAATTCATTATTGTGGCAGAAATAAGGTTGATATACAACAAAAAGTGTCTTCAAAACAGATGCTATTCTAGTTTGGCTGCAGCAAGCACTGTTTTTTTTGTCTAAATCTTTAGCAAAACAGAACATCAGGTCTTTATAAAGTACTATAAGTAAAGAAAGCAAGTATTAACAGGATTCAAGTTATTTTATTGTCAAATATGCATGTATCGAGTTATACAGCATGAATGAAATTGTGGTCCTCTCTGACCCACCATGAAAGTCCACATCAGTGT
This sequence comes from Callionymus lyra, assembly GCF_982586985.1. Lineage (NCBI taxonomy): Eukaryota > Metazoa > Chordata > Actinopteri > Syngnathiformes > Callionymidae > Callionymus > Callionymus lyra. Next base: position 6,296,677 of record NC_141834.1, read on the forward strand.
CTAACTGACCATTGTTTTCACCCCCAACAACTCAATAACAGCACAACACCTTCACACAAAACGACAAAACCATCAAATGAAAAAATACAATATTTATAGCTAATAATTTAGTATTCTTAGTTTTTTCATATGTAAATTGGGTAAGATCTCGTCCAACATGTCGTCCAATTATATATATCCCATATAATCATTTTGATAACCATTTCGCAATCCATAAAAAGAAACAAAAAATGAAACAAAATACAGCTGCCAAATAAACATGACCTATCCCAGGTATTACACCCACAGATGAGTGAGACGACTTCACATTGGAGCCTTAATGGTCAGTTCCAGTGAAGGATGTGGATAAACATCACTTTTGAATGTTGAAAATGTCGGCCTTGCATTCTTAATTTCTATCTCCATGCCTGGATAAACAGATGAAACGCAGCTGACATCTGACTTACACGCTAAAGACGCTTCATATGCAATTAGGTTTGCACGATAATTCTCAGTCCAGACACGTCCTCCTTCATATCAAACCTTGAATTGATGTCATCGCACACAGATAACCGGAGTCTGGAACTCTCACAGTCGATCTGAGAAACTCTCCAGATCAACTTCCATCGTGAGAAAATCATTAAAAAAGTCAAAGGAATTACACGGATCTGTCAACAACAGTTTGGTCTTTTAAATTGGATGCAGGCGGATTTGGCCGGTCACATTCCCAGCTCGGTCTGGCCAGAGTTGGATCTCATGACTCATTCATATAAAAGTTTGTTTGAAAAAAAAAAAATGGTTGACAAGTGAATTAAATGGAAGTTGAATTATATGTTTTGTAGAGGCAGCAAACACCCTCGTGTTTGTGTTTTTAGACAGTGAGGAGTCTAAACACACGAACATGGATTATTTTTACAAGGCACAGCAGCAAGATCCAGGTGAGACACGAGCAGGAACAGAATGATATCTTGTCTGAGGAATCTTCTTTCATCAGACACTTGATAGAAGAAAGTAGCTTCTTCTCCCAGATTTTTAAAGGTCCTCTTTTGACCATGTTGGAGACAATATAAAGTAACGAAACTGTGACATATGCATGAAATTATAATTCATTCTATGGAATGGGTTCCAAAATCTTTCTAGGTCAAGGGTGTCAAACCCAATCGGACAGACGATGTCAGAGGTCAAACCAAAATGTATATTTACCTAATTTTCTATAAGCGGAATTACGTGTAATATTGTCTTTTCAATCTTGGAAGTTTCCTCGATCTTTATCATCAGTTTACTCCTATTGGAAGTCACTGTATAATTTCGAGCATCCATATTCTTGGCTCCTTGATTTATGTTAAACAATAACAATTTGATAGGTCAACATATGAATAAATGGGCCTTGAGTTTGACACTGGTGCTCAAGGTGGTAGGATGATTTATTTTCTATTTTAGAATCAACCTTAAATGTAAAATGTTGAACATTAAAAGAAAATGCTGTTACAACAATGGATTTTTGTTATTCATAAAAATATGGGACAAAAACATTAATAGAGCTAATTATTAATTAATGGATTGATCGGTTTTTTTTTCTACAGAAATGAAATATAAACATAGAGCAAGACGGTTGCCGGTTCGCTTCCAGGTCTCGAGGAAGCGAACTTATGACCTTTCTGTGTGGAGTTTGTATGTCCTCTCTGTGTTGCGTGGGTTTACTCCAAATCTAAATCTGGGTCATATTTAGCACTGAAAGTTTGCTTCTAAAAAATTGACAACTTTTTTTTTTTCAAGTGTGTACAGTTGAACTCAATGACTACAATGGCCATAGCAACAAACCCGAGTGCACAAAAAAACCCATCTGAAAAGAGGAACCACAGAACTGTAGAACAGCTCACAGCTGTTGATCGTAATCTACTTCACCACACGTGAGTGTTCTCATTCACATGATTAACTTTCATGAAAACAATGTCAGAGGAAGTTGAGATGGATGAAAAACTTCAAAATCAAATTCTTGGTTCTCAGACAAAAGCAATTTTCAGTATCGATCGTTCTTCTTGATAATTACATTCAGAATTGGATTGGCCGTCCTAAGGCCACGTTCACTGACTCTGTTTTGCGCAACATAAATTGCATCTGGTTCCGTTTATTTTACCTACCACTCGACACTTGAACACACGAGACACTTCACGCCAACATCCCATTCTCACTACACCAGTGGACTGATTATAAACAGTCGGCTGTTGTTTGGGAAGAAAGCGCAGAGACTTTTTGTCAACTCAAGCATCACATGTTTCAAATCACTACGAACAAATATAAAAAATATATAATTGCAAATTGAAAAACAACATAAGATCAGTCAGCAAATGGTTTTAAACATTTACCAATAGTACAGAAACTGTTATTAAATAAGTAAATATCAACTTTTCCTAGATTTCCTTATGAAGCTCTAAAACATTTAATATGTTATTATATATATATATACTCTAGTCTAAAAATAGTCTATATATAGTACTTTTTTAAAGTATAATCTAATCATACTAACTTAATCATTTGCATTTGATGTTGTATTATTTTTATATTTGCTAAATTTAAAGAAAATCATAAAAGATAAAGCAGAAATATGAATACTTACTGTAAAAACATCCCCCCAGTGTTACAATAGAGTAACTACAATGTCTTGCAACCTCTGTTGCCACGCATAGCATGTGTATTTGTTTACAAACCAAAATAAAGACTCTTGCTTTGTCTGTTTCTCATTTTATCTTCCTGCTGAACCTAAATGTCGCTCAGTACTGTCTCTGTCTCTGACCCTACGGTTGTAAATCCATTCTGTAGTTAATTTTAATGTAGTTTGGAGAGCTTAGGTGTCTTTGTCATCTTCATCTTCTTCCAAAATGATGCACTTAAAATATCTATATACCGATCCATGGTGCTAGTCTGTAATATGAATAGTTTTTCCGGTAAAAATGGCGTTTAAGGCGTTTAAATAGTAACAAGAAATACTTGTGAGCACTTCTAGAACGCATACAGTCTGCTGTCTACACTGGCAACACATATAGTCTTATTTAATTTTTTACCGAACAATATTTTTCGTCGAGGCTTGAATACAAGATGGACGTTTGACGAGCAGTATGGAGACAAATCGACATTTTAAAGTGTAATTTTGGATGAAGATAGCGAAGAGCACTGAGCTACAGTCGCTACATTAAAATGAAATTTTTTATCTAAAACTAAAGGAACAGATTTCTCTGAAAGTACTTAGTCGACACGAGTAGAAAATGAGTGAAGTTTGAGTTTGTTTGTTTTTTTTACATTGACTTTTCTTCGATGGAAGCTAATTGCTAAAGCTAAAGAACATGGCCGTCCACAACAAACTTTCTCTTAAAGAGGCCCTGCTATTCATCTACAGAAGTCCCAGCCATCACAATCATGACCAAGACTTAAAAACCGAAGACGTTTCTTGAAGAGAAATGAATGAAAACTTAGCAGTAAGAGTTCAATTCAGGGATCCATGTTAGCAGGTTGCTGCAGGATGTTCATGAGCAGTCAAAACACAGTCGTAGTACTTGTCATTACATCCACAAATCATTCTTTTGTCACAACAAAACTCGACCCAGACATTGTTTATCTTGTCTATCTTAGAGAGCATCACTTTTCTCTCTGGTGGGAGTCAGTAGTTAAACATACTTATCCAGTAAAAGGCGGCAGAAAAGTCGTGGAGCCCCACCCGACTCATACAGAACTTGAACCAGTCATTTCTGTAAGCAATACTTACTTTGAAAGACATCAATTTATCATGAAACACTTCATCCAGCCTGAGATTAATACAAAATAGAGTGTTTTGGTGTTTTGGCTAATGCTTGGTTTTCTTTGGCACCGTAGTAACATCCTAATCTTCTGCAGCTGGTTACTATTATCTTATGTATTCTGAATAAAGATGACTTTTATAATAACTTTGTTATTTTTTACTCAGAAAATGCAATTAAATAACATCAACAGGGCTTTATTATATTTACTTTTTTGGTCTGATTTAAGTACAAACAAGTTGATCAAGGAAGAAGAAGTCAAGTTAAAGGGAGCAAATGGTCGCCTCTTCCTGTGTTATGCTAGCTTCTGTCACTACTTTCTTCTGACCATGTCTTCTTAAAAATATATTTATAATTGGTCTGAATTGGTTTAAGTAATGCTGTGCGTTTTGTATCCAGAGTACGGTTTTGACTCTTTGTTGTCACAAAGCTAAAATAACTTAAAATTAGCTAGCGGCGCTAAGATGCTAACAGCTTCTGACAAGAGGAAACAGAAGGTGAAAGGTCTGAAGCTTGAACTACGGACCCCCGACAATGATCATCGTTATCCGATGAATCTCTGGTGAAACAGACTCAAGATAAGAACTTACTGATCCTCTTGAGAGGGAATCGAGTTCTTCTAACTTACACACATGTTTCAGAGTGTGTCAGTAACACAATTTGAGCCATTCTCACACCACATGCCACACTTCTCATTTCTCACGCTTATATTTACCCATTCAATACTTTATATTTATTTTTTTCATGATATACATTTGGTACTTTTGTGTAAATCTGGTGAATCAGGAAGGCACAGGGCAAAATCAACCAATTAGAAGCAACATAAGGCTGGTCTATCTTTCAGTACAGCACCACTACACACAACAAAGAGTCATCGTAACTTAAAAATGTTGTACAAGTACAACATGGCCGACATCTTACTCTATCCGTAGTTCGGGTTTCTCTAGTCATGAGAAGCATCTAAATTATCGTTCAAAGCAGATCTGTGTAGTTCTGGGTACCTTAATATTTTTGTACTAAAATGTGATGACACATCAACTTAAAACTAGTTGAATGACTCTAGTTGATATACTGTGACTTGAGGTGTTTTGTTAGATTTTTATTTTCACTGTAAAAGTTCTTGGGGATGGTGTGAACATGCTACATACATGTTGTGGTGTGTGTGTGTGTGTGTGTGTGGGGGGGGGGGTCCCTCATAACGCATATCATATTTCATTATCCACAATCTGATTCATTACCTAATCGGTATCCATCCTTCTTTCAGCCAATGGAAGATTCATACAACTGCTGCAAACCAGGACATGGCAACTCTAGCGAGTGCTCATGGGAAATGTGGTCTCCCGTCGGGCTAAACAATACCCCACTGGCGTCGCACGACTTCAAATCGCATAGAACACTTCAACTTTGTGCTAATTTCCTCACACTCAGTACTGTTTAAAATGCATGTTTGTTATTAATTTATTAATTTTTGTTACTATTCATTATGTTGTGCCATATCTATCGATTGTTTACAAAAAAATCTAGATTTCTACTCACGCTAAAACGGTATGTTTAAGATAAAGGAAAGTAATAAAATATCTTGACATTTAAATGTAGAATATTATAGAAATTGATAATTGAAACATAATATTTAGCTGTGACTCATACATGTCATTGTCAAAGAGAACAGGTTCATGATGCTATAATATGCAGTACATTAATTAATTAAGTACACACAATTACATTACATTTTAAAGGTGTCAATACATCATTTTTATTGCAAGACTCTATGAGAAACAATAAATGAATTTGAAAAAAAATAATTGTTCATACTATAGACATTAGCACAGTTGTTTATTTTCCTCATAGTCTCTCTTTCTCTCAGTGAGAAAATGTATCTCTTTTGGCCGTTTCAAAATACATTTTCTCAGATCAAAACTTCTGAGACATACAGCCCAACAAAGGAAAAGTACTGGCAGCAAAATGATCTCCTACACATGATGACTGAACACTTCTCTTCATTAAAAATGCCGCTTAAAATCTGTGCCTTGGAGCCGAATAGCACCGTAAAATAAAGGGCTACTAAGTACGACCACATGGTGGTGATGTATACAAATCCCTGTGATTGACAGATTTTATTCGGCATGCTTTTAATTATATTTACTGGTGTTGGGTTCTGTTCAGGATCATAACTTGTAGTTCTAAGACTCAACCTCATAACAAACCACTGCAAGAATTCCATTACAAGAGCTTGAGTCCAGCAGTAGAGAAATCGCGCCGCCTAGCGAAAAAAGGAGGTAAAATATCTACTTTTATAAACTAACTTTTGTCCAGTAGATGGGGGTAGAGTATGTGTTATTTTGTGTTCAGAGTGTTTCCATCTGTGATATTTTGAGCAGGTGGTAGCCAAAAATACCTTTCAGGAGAATTTCACCAAATCATAAAAGAAAGTAAAGACAGCTATGTGTTATCTGGAAGTTCCATTATACTTCACTGTGTGGTTCACACAGGATATAGTTCTGAGTCAACATTTGCTTTGTATTTTCTATTTCCTAAATGTCATATATTTTTATAACCACAAGTCCCCCCCAAAAAACCCTTTACTCATACTCATCATCACAAAAGAACATGCAGATAAGAGGGTGAATCATTTGTTACATGTTAAAACACTCACAGACAGACACATACTTGTTTCTGCTACCCACTATATTTTTTAAAAGCCTTTATTTGGAAGTATGTGGATGAAAACCAATATCAAAAATGTGTGAGAAAAAACAAAACACATAACCATTTTGGGACTGATTTAAATGGAAGTAAATACAAGTTGTGTATCAATGTTTTTTTTGTACACTGCAAAATAAACGTTTCCCAAAATTGAATGTGTAAACATTCAAATTCAAACAATATTTAACTGTCCATCCTTAATCGTTTGACTTTCCAAGTTATTTTTAAATAAGTTACAACAAGTCTAATTGGAAGTAATGAGGCCTCATGAATCATTGTCTTATTATATTTAGCTCAGAAGGTGGCGCCCTCAGATTAAAAATAAATAATGGTTTCAAAAGAAGCGTTGAAACCCCCAAGAAACTATTTTATTAAAAAAAGCAAGAAATATATTTTTTATAAAGACATTAACATGTTGCTAAAATATTTTTTCTTCTCAAGTTATTCTTAAAAACAAGTAAAAATTGGTTTGAACATGATTTAAAAGGTCAGTTTTTGTAGAAAACGAAACTGTTAATATATACCAATGATAATTTCGTGTATTCATCTACTACAAGTTACGAGAAGTCTGTTTGGTGACAAAGATCTTCACATTCCTTAATGTGGTTTTTCTGCACTCACCACAACATCAAACAGGAAGTTGAGTCAGAAATAGAGTCATTTACTTCCTGTTTAGTTTCAAGTCAAGTAAAGGAGTTGTACATTTTTTGTCCATTTGTCTCGCTGTTCCTTTTTTTGATAATATTATCAAACAAATGAGAATTTACTGCATTGGGAATGTTTTTTTTTGTTTGTTTTTCAGATGAATGATATTTAATTATTTATTTAATGTGATCTAAAACAAACTATATTGTGTTCATACACTGTGTGTGTTAGTGTTAAAGCTTGTGCCTGATCTACGTTTCTCCTCTTAATATTGGTCCTAATAACGGAGCAGCGTAGCTTATAGTAGCGAGAACATCAGTGAATCTGATTAGTGGCTGTGGAAGAGTTAGTGGGGGCTTATGCTGCTCAGTGCAGTCCTCAAGGTTGAGCAGAGGTTCCTGTTGCTCTGTGTGACGGTGTCTCTTTCTACGTATGTGTATTGTGCGTATGCACGTATGAACTTTGACTTCTGCTAAAGACAACTGATGAGATCAACTGACGGATGATAGATTTGACACAACGAGTGTCAGTAAAGTAAAGTACTTCTTTATACATTCTTCACGAAGGGGTAAAAAAGATAGTTGGACCAAATCTAAACCAAAAAGTTGATTAAGTGTTATACGGAGGTGGAGGGAGTGGAGTCACGTTCATCTAATGAGCTCTATCTAATCTCTTAACGAACTTCCATGTGAATGTACGACTCAAACCGAGGGCGGAAAAGAGGATGAGCAAAAATCAGGAAGAGTCGGATAGAAGAGAGAGAGAGGAAATAGGAGATAATTACTAGCAGAGGGAAGAGCAAGTAGAAGGCTGAACATGTTTTTAAATACTAAACTTGGTTAATAGAAAGATCCAGACGTGGACTGGTGAAAAGGAACACAAATCGCAGATACAATTTGATGCGATTCAGACACACACAAGTTAAGTTAACTAAAGTTCAGTCCCGCACGCAGCGGTCTGGCACCCTGTCAAGAGGTCTCTCTGAAAATCCCCTGGCCAATCCTCGGATGTCGTCAGACGCTGGAGAGCAAGCCGGTGTCATCCACTTGGCGAGTCAGAGGTGACGTGGAAAGCCACTTGCGAGTCTGACACTGAGCCTGCTGATGAATGGAGAAAGTGACCTGCTCGTCTTGAGACGCCGGTGGAGGAAATACTCCGGCGCTGAAGTCGGAATTGTTTCCAGACACAAGCGAAGCTGTTTGCTACTGGTCAGCGGGAGGCGGCGCGCCCTAACTAGACACACACTCGTCTGGCCTGCACGTGAAGACAAACATAAAGGACGTGTCATCATAAACTATATATTATGATATACGATACACAGAGTGCCAACACTCAAACGCCTGTAGGAGCCATGGTCTTAAGCTAGTTCCCCACACAAGTTGACATGTTGGTTGCTCTTCCTTCTAGTTCAACAGCATCTATTAATCTTACACTTACCACCCCTAACTTAAAAAATTAAATTTTAGAGTTATTCAATTCTAATTTTCTGAGAGCCAGATTTTCAGAAAGATGTCCAGCCTGTGGGCGGGTCAACCCTTCTTATTACTATTACTACTATTTCCTGTTAAATGTTAGGCAAACCGATGAACAAAGATACACAATGTTATAAACCATTTAGCACTTATTTAGTGAAATAGCTACAGCTAACAGTTACGTTATAATCGATATACATAGTGACACATCCGTCCACTTGTCGCTGAGTGTTTTGTTTCCGTGTTAACTTTACATTGCGCTGAGGCGGCCATGTAGGATCATCTCAACTGAGGGTCACGGCCTACTGCAAAAAAGTCTTTGCCGGAAAAAAAAGCGACGCAAATCTTCGAAACTGACTTTTTGATAACACCTTGATTATTTATCGGTGAATGGGCCAGTCGAACTAGATTGAAGGGCCAGATCTGGCCCCTGGTCCTTAATTTGAATAGTCCTGGTTTACTCGCTAGCTTAGCTGACAATGCTAGCTCAAGAAATGTTGTGATGAAAGAAAAATACAGCATGCTCGCAATTAAAATGGTTATATTTACTGGAATTTCTATGATATAAATGTGGTCAATATGGCGCTAATGTTGTAAAGGCCAGTAGTGCTGGAAGAACAAATAAAAAGTTGAGGGTTTGAAGGACATTGATAGCACTGATAAACAGCTAGTTAGCGATGGTGCGAAGGTTTAGCAGAAATGTTATACTCATAATTTTATAACATAATCCAAGGTTCATATCAAAGACTGGGTTACAGATTAGTGATGACAGTATTTCTTGATGTAGTATTTACAGATGCATATAGATACAGTGAGCTGTTTAACCACATGGTTAAGTGAAACGATGATGGCCTTTATAAGCATGCATCCAAGGTGTGTGTGTGTTAGTGTGTGTGTGTTAGTGTGTGTGTCTGCACAACCAGGGTAATCTGTGGTAATCTGGTTTATGGGCTAGTCTGCAGTGACGCAGGTGAACGTACTGACTGATTCCCGGTGACAACTAACCTGCCAAGATGTGGCCGTTACTCCATAAATTACAACTCACGATTGAAATCGAAATAAATGAACAATACATGTATGTACCCTTAGGAAAAAACAAGTGTATTCAAGTGTACTTTGAGAATACTACAATTACAGATACTACTTTTCTCTTTTGGCAACTGTATTATTGTGGTGATCCAGAAGTAAACTTTGCAAAGGATTATGGGAGTGGGTGGCAGACAACAGAATTTGGCTGTTATTGTTAGATAGACACATTAACTGGACCTCTAATCAGATCTAAAAATCATCAGTCAATATACCTTGGCGTAGTGTTTGGAATGTATGTCTGTGAAACTCTTGTGTTAGACTGTTCAATGTATTTACTGTAAGTAATGCAATTAAAAACGAAGTAGATATAACCATCACTTACTTACTTACTTACGTACTTACTTACTTACGTACTTACTTACTTATATATACTACAAGTGTATACCAAGTGCATTGGTGGATTAGAGAATAGTGTACTTTGTATTGTATACCAAGTAGTAGTTTAAAGATGCGTAGATTTAAGAGTATACCTCTGTAAACTTAAAATGTTTTAATCCAGTAGAATTATCGAATTGGTGTTCTTTTAGTACAGTAATTAAGTAAGTAATTTTTATTTATATAGCGCTTTTCCAGACCAGGGTCACAAAGCGCTTAAACAATCAAACAATCAATAAAGTATATACTTTAAAGGTCAAGATAAAACTGATAACAGAACAGGAGTTCCAGAAAATCAAGGAAAAGCCTGAAGAAATAAAAACGTTATATATATATAGAACCTAACTATACTGACATAAGTATACTTGATAAAATGGACTTCAAGTATACTACTTTTTTCTAAGGGTAGCAAAGAACAAGTAGTAGAAAACATGGATGAAAACTTTTAAGCAAAGCTGCTATACTACTGCCTATCTTAACTGCTGTTAAAAACTTTTTTTTTTAGTTTTTTGAGACGGCATGGGAGAACGCCATCCCAGCGTTTGTGAGTAACGTCTGTCTGTTTTGACTTAAGTCAACTGAGATTATTGATGGAAAACCAAATTGTGTGGCTGATATTTGCTCAGTGACACAGGAGTGGTGTTGTTTGCTTACGAATGTTGGTTCTAGTCAGAGTTGGAATAACTTGGATATTAAAACTCCTGGGACTGGTTTTGAAAAGTTTCACTCGCTTCGTCTCACCTCCAAAAAACGGAAGCTTCTCCCAGCGTAAGCGTGAGCGTCACCTGTCAATCATCTGGCCCCGCCTCCTCGTGGCTCAGACGGGCAGGACGCGGCTCAGTCTGTGCAGCAGCTGTGGAACTGGATCGGAACTCTTCGTGGCGGCGTACAAACTCCAAGCGAAACCAAGGGACTAAATCTGGCCAAGATGTGAGTCTTGGAACATCACACACCTCTGTCTGAAAAGTAGGTGTGCAGTGGAAGAAAAGAAAAAAAGTGCGCACAGCTGGAGCGTCTGCGCGTAAAAAGTGATCCAAAGACGACTAAAGTTTCTGCGGGACTGACGCACCTTTTTTTTTTTGTAAGTTATGGGAAACTTATTTTAAGTGACTTTTAAATCGACTTCGAACTGGACTTTTTATGTAAGAAGTAGGACAAGGCTAACGCCGCCCAGCTGGTTCCATCCGTCAGTGCGCGCGCTGTCTTTGCGTCATGACACGCGCAGGCTCGTAACTGCGCACGGACTTGCTGGATAGTTTTATTTTTTTTTAGTTTTTTAGTTTTTTTCTGGCCGCTATGGAGGAGAAGGCGCCGAGCTGCCGGGCGGACGGGGAGAGCATCAGCCTCAGCGTCCTGAACTGGGAGCAAGTGCAGCGTCTGGACACCATCCTCACGGGGTCCATCCCCATCCACGGCCGCTGGAGCTTCCCCACGCTGGAGGTGAAGCCCCGGGACATCGTCAAGGTGGTGCGGAGCCGCATGGAGGAGAGGCGGATCCAGGTCCGGGAGGTGCGACTCAACGGATCCGCGGCCAGCTACGTCCTGCACGAGGACAGCGGCCTGGGCTGGAAGGACCTGGACCTGATCTTCTGCGCCGACCTCAAGGGGGAAATGGAGTTTCAGATTGTTAAAGACATCGTTCTGGACTCCCTGCTGGACTTCCTACCCGAGGGGGTGAACAAGGAAAAGATCACACCAGTCACCTTAAAGGTAGGTCCAACCACAACACTATATATTTCTAAATAATCCTTAAATCACATATATAGTGCACATAAAAACCTTACCCAGATATAATATATAGTAAAAAAGGTTTCATGGCAAAGAGGATCTGTCTAATCCAATTGCAGTTGGCTTCACATTAATCGGTCAGACTTCATTCAGCTGGACAGATCTATATGAGCCCACCGGCCTGAGCTGATAAGCACAGCAATATATCTGCATTGACCCTAATAGCAACTTAGAAAACACCTAATGTAGTCTCGGAAGTGGAAGTGGACAGCATATGGTGGCGAAATCAAACAGTGAGTATGTAAAAAAAAGAAGTCTATTCAGAGAAACTAAAGCAAAGGTTAAGATGTATCCAAAATAAATACTTGGTCAGCACGTTTTAAACAAACAACATCAACCAATATAAGGACTTTGATCATGCTGTGAACTATTTAAAGAGGAAAAGGATCACACTCCTTGGATTTAATCCTACATAAAATACTTGGTCATGTGTCCATAAAATACCTTAAATAAATTAGAACTAAGGGTCATTTAAAGGTGGCCATAGTTATATTTCCAACAATTCAAGAATTAAATTGAGATGTGTGATCCATTTATCAAATGTAAGAGTAAATAACAGCAAACCAAAAGAGCATTTTTCTATCTCGAGAAAAGTTTTCGAGTCTAAACATATTTGTGTGTCTATTCGAACAAAATCGTGAGGGGGGAAAAAAAAGCATGAATTAACTATATAAATATTGAAACAAAGTAAAGGAAAAACCTGATGCGTGACTCAAAACCTAAATGAAACACAACAAATATACTCAGTCGCTCACAGAAATACAAGTTGATGATGATATGAACGAAAACACAGGATCAGAAGAAGTGATTAGATCTGGACTTAAGTTTGGTACCTCAGCCATGTTAGCGTGAAAGACGACGTTTTTTCTTAATGCCACACACAAGCGGGAACTTCCTATTATGACCACATTCTTATCGTTATGTTTTACGAGAAATTAACTTATCATCTGCTAATCTAATTAATCTCTAAACATGCTATTTTTAATGTGTACCAGCTTTTACATCTGGTTCATCCAGTTCACTCACCCAGCCAAATTGCCTAACTTTTTAAATTTTTAACCAAATATTCCATGTGAACATGTGAACACCCCTTATTTTAACACTTTAACACTCTCAGGGTCAAGGTGACCCGAATGCCTGAGAACAAATGTGTTTGTGGTATCCCTTGTGTTGTCTTTGGGTCAAGGTCAACCACCTCAGCCACTGAATATGTATTTCTGGAAGCCAGGGAGGTCGTTCACCTTGACCCAGAGACAACGCAAGGGATTCCACAAACACATTTGCCTTTGTGTCTTTGGGTCACTTTGACCCTGAGATAACACAAGGGTTAATGTTGGATTACAATTGACCAATCGGGATACATTTGTTCATTTTCAAAAAGTTGCAAATGTTCCGAAAGCTAAATAAAGAGTTGAAAATATATTTTCAAAAATCTTCTTAAATAATTATCAGTGGAAGTATTTTTCAGTCAGGAGTCAATATTATACCCAATACTTTCACAAATTGGTGTTTTTTTTGGTCTGTTAGCGTTCTTGCACTTCTGCCCTGACATGTCCGTCTCTGATGTTTTCAGGAGGCCTACGTGCAGAAGATGGTGAAGGTCTGTAACGACTCCGACCGCTGGAGTCTCATCTCGCTCTCCAACAACCGCGGCAAAAACGTGGAGCTCAAGTTCGTGGACTCGCTGCGGCGACAGTTCGAGTTCAGCGTGGACTCCTTTCAGATCCGTCTGGACTCGCTCCTGCTCTTTTACGAGTGCTCCGAACACCCCATGGCCGCCACGTTTCACCCCACGATCCTGGGCGAGAGCGTCTACGGCGACTTCCCCACCGCCCTGGACCACCTGCGCAAGCGCCTCATCTGCACCCGCAGCCCCGAGGAGATCCGGGGCGGCGGCCTGCTGAAGTACTGCCACCTGCTGGTGCGCGGGTTCCGGGCGGCGTCCGACTCGGAGATGAAACTCCTGCAGCGCTACATGTGCTCGCGCTTCTTCATAGACTTCCCGGACGTGAGCGAACAGAGGAGAAAGCTGGAGTCGTACTTGCAGAACCACTTCGAGGACCTGGAGGACAGGAAGTACGACTACCTGGCCGTGCTGTACGACGTGGTGCAGGAGAGCACCGTGTGTCTCATGGGCCACGAGAGGCGGCAGACGCTCAGCCTCATCTCCTCGCTCGCCCTGCGGGTGCTCGCCGAGCAGAACGCCATCCCCAACGCCGCCAACGTCACCTGCTTCTACCAGCCGGCTCCTTACGTCTCCAACGGCAACTTCAGCAACTATTACGTGGCGCAGGTGCAGCCCGTCTACTCCTGCCCGCCGTCCCCCCCTCAGCAGTACATCCAGGCGGCGCAACATCCCATGTACGCCACCTGGTTACCCTGCAACTGAGGCCGAAGCAAAAGAGGAGGCTAAGGGAGGTCATTGAACCTGTGTTACGGCAGCGAGCCAGAGAATGGCTCACCGTCACAGCAGGGGGGCGAGAGCTAACAGCAAGTCACGCCAATGAGGAGGAAGAAAAAAAAAAACTACCGGCACCTGGACAGTGGTACTGACTTCGTCCTTTTTTTTTTTTTTTTTTTTTTTGAAGCTAGCTGATGTTGCAACATCTGACTCTTTTTTTTTTAAGTGCACGCTCACTCCATCTATACCAAATGAGGAACTAGTCACTGTTTACAAATCCAAAGTTCTGCTTTGAATACAGAGCAACGACAAGAAAAAAAAGAAAAAAGAAAAACAACGAATCAATGCACGTGATATTCCTGTACGGGAATATTTGTCTTAAAAGTGCCTAGAAATAAACTTGTGACCCTAGAACAGCTCAATAACGCAAACAGTGACCCATGTGGTGTGAGGTCTGTTACACTGACGGAGAGTTTCTTCTTTTTTTTTTTCTACCAGGCCGAATCGATAAAAAAGAAATGACTATGAAGATGATTAGACGTATGTTTGCATCTGCTGTCCAGTAAAAAGAAACCATCCTCTTACGTAGGAAGAGGAAGTAAAACATAATCTTATCATAGAGCGAGTAAGCCGGGGAAGGGTTGGGTTAAAGTAAAATAGGTGGTAAATATGACGCAGGTATACAAAAGTAAGACTGTTTATATTTGCAGGGTGCACATGTGAGAGCTTAAATTATTAACAAATCTGCTGTTGTATGGATTGATAAAAAGAATAAGAGGTGGTACTTGTAAAGAGGCTGTTGTGAAATGCACTGAGTGAAAAAAAAAACGCTTATTTAAGAATGTAGTTTCATCACTTTGAAAAACACTTCTTGGGCTGTTTGCTGAAGTTTCAACTTTAGCGTATACAAACTGAAAAGTGCCCTGTGGAGACATCCTGGAAACCTAGTCCTGTTTACACTCAATATTCATGGAAATACAGTGTGTGGGTATCGCAGAGGATTATAGATTACGACTAAATATATTGAAAGTAAACAATAATTGGGTTTCGCTTGTGAAAAAAAAACGTATTATATAATTTACATTTTTTATCTAATTAAAATATAAAAGGGATTTTGATGAGGTTTGACAGAAGTGATGTTACATGTAAAAACAAGCCGATTATTTTAAGCAAGAACAGTTGTTTTTTTTAACCCTAAAAGCTCCGAAGATGATGTAAGACATGAATGTATGCCAAAGTTTTACTGGTGTGTACACTTGGGTGAGCAGGCGGTTGTCTCTCAGTGTTGCTACAGCACAGAGAAAAGGTAATAAAGCAAACAAATAAAACAAAACAAGTGGTATTTTCAGCATCTTTAACTTTAATTAAAAAAAAGAAAAGTCTCTTATTTTTCTATCAATCTCTATTTTTGTACAGTTTGTGTCTGGCTCATACAGCGCGCAGGTCCAAAGCTTCTTGAGTCGATTTTATTTTGTGTGAGTGTGTGTATGTGTGTGTGGTGAGTGTGTTTTTTTGTTTCTCTCTAATGACGAGCTTCAGGATGCTGGCTTTGTGTGAGTGTGTGTTGTGTGTGTGTGTGTGAGTGTGGGCTGTACGAGGGTTGTTGCTCTAAAGAGATTGTTTCACTGTAAAATGTGTGGTTTATAACTGCCCTCCTGTTGTGGACTGGGAAATAATGAAAAACTGTGTTCAAGTTGACGAACTTTATAAATAATTAAAGAAAAGAAAAAAAACACAGACCAAGCTTGTCCCTTTCTTTATTTATTGTGGCGCACAATTCTTCTCAAAAGTCGTTTTTGCACCAAACTTCTCTTCCCTCAGACCTATTTGTACAAAAAATACATTAAAGGACACCTGCAAAGATTAAAAACATTTATTTATGAAATAATAATAATAATAATTGTATTTAATTATAATTATTGTAATAATAATTATATTTATATTAATTTAGTAATATATATATAATATAGTAGTATACATTTCCATACAGGCTTGTATCAAAATGTGTTTTTCTCGCTGTCCAATTTTTTATTGTAATACATGATTCATAAACAGTTAGCTTAGCTCCACCATGCTACTTAAAAACTTCATGACAAACTCTATATGGCAGATTATCAAAGAAAAAAAAAATATATATATATATATATATAAATATCTATAAATATATATATATATAAATGGGTTATAAAAAGGAGAAATAAAGTCGCTATAAATGCTGGAATCTCTCGGATGTTTGCTCACTGAGAAGCTCGGGTCAGCAAAGGTAAATGAAACTCTGGCATTTGGATTCGGTGCCAAAGGTCTTAGCCGACAGGAAGAATCCTCGCGGTCAATGTCCTGGGGTGCCCGACCAATCCCAGCGGCCACGGCTGATGTTGCCAGCGAGCGACAGCTGAACGTGCTGGATCTCCCCGCGAGAGACGTCAGCCCCACGTCACGACGGCCGTCATCGTGCTGGTTTTTGCCAAAACCCATTAGCGGTGGGTACTACCAGCAGAGCCTTGGTATCCAGGGATTGATTTTCACTGACTGAGTAGATTGGCTCCAGATCAAGTCTCTTAGCGCTCAAAGGCTCCGAGATGTCACTTTCACTCCTAGAGAGAACCATGACACTTCCATCCTGACGTTGTCGCATAGTCTGTTCTTTTTCTTCTTCTTAAACCACTACCTCCTCTTTTCTTCTATTTTTAACTCTTCGTGTTTTCCATCACTCTTTTTTTTCTTTCTGACTGTGAGGTCTAATAACTCTGTTAAAACTCATTTTTTACTCTTAATTGTTTGTTGTTTGTCTTTTACACTGTTTTTATTTGCCTTCTGTCGAAGTCTTTTTCTCTTGTTTCTGTCCCTCCCTTTTTTTTATTTCCTCTCCGTTACTTTTCTCCTACTTTATTCTGTTTCACCACAAGCATTAAAAAACGTAAATCTTCCAGTTTTCATTGCAAACGCTTTCTTTCATAATATGTATATATCATTTGCTTTTTTAAAACATCACTTGTTCTTATACTTTAGACAAAGGGTTGCCAGTTCAAGTCCCACAGAGGGAATGTAATATTTACTATTATGTTTTTAATAAACACAATTCATTACCTCCAACAGAAATGCAAAATATATATATATTTTATTCATAGTTCCTTATATTTACATCGCGCATGCGCAAGTATTTCACTGTAATAACACTGTAATAAATGAATTTAATGAATTGGAAACTCTGAATAAGTTAAATAAACAAATAAATCACCTGTTTGAATTGATATCTGTCCAATCAAATAATCTTTTAGTGCACCAACTCAATGGCTATAGAAAGTCACCCACTGGTTAATTTTCTAACTAGTAGACGGACGCTCTTATCACCTTCACAAGCATCGTTTTCCGGGGCGTTGAAGTGTCAATACTGTTGATGTATTTATATTAACATAATAAAATACCAAAGTCAAAGCGAAACACTACAAACCCCCCACCCCCAAGTTTTACAAGAAAAAGGTGAAGTGTGATTATGAGAAAAATTCCGATATCAGACTGACTTCCCTTTCTATAAATCAGTCGATTAAATGGATGATAGGCATCTATTTTTTAATGTATATATACTGTAAATATACTGTGTATTTAAATTATGGATGACACGACGCAGAGTTCAACCTTATCGCCGTTATCGGCCAGAGAGATTGCGTTAGATTGAAAAAATCATGCTGAAAGTTTCATTTTTTAAATGTTAAATTATTAATTAACAAATATAAAGTGTGGTAGATAATTGTCTGTTGGGAAGCTGATACTGATTTACGTGACGTTACCAGAAAAAAATCAACCAGGACTAGGACGTGACGGATTCATTGAAAAATGATTAAAAGCACCATTTGTTTTTCAATATTAATGTTTGATAGAAGATGTTCTCAAATCCTTCTTTCATTAAATCCAATCCAACTCGCAGGATGTGACATCATCACGTGCCGACCAGTTCCTATTTAGGACACTTTTCATACCCACAATGCAGCAGATGCTTACATTTTCACCTGTTTCGCTGTTTCATTTCACCATTGGTTGGTCCAGTTTCACTTTCACCGGGGGATTTACTCCGGCAGCATCCCTGCAGCTAAATGACCTAAAGAACATGGAACCTTTATCACCCTTGTTAAGAGGGAGAGTAGACACTAAATATAGCCCCCCCCCTCTCAGCCACTGTAAGGACATTAGCCCATCTGCAGAAATCTGATTAGCAACCCTCCCTATACGCCGAGAGCAGGAGTGTTGTCTCTGCGGAGGGATTTACCACCGATTGTACTGTAACACATACGTCCTTCCGCCTCGCTGCAAAGAAGAAGAAAAAAAAAGAAAAAAACAGTTCACTTCCTTATCAAGGGCTTAGAAGGGACTGAGATGGAGGGATTGAGGCCTCTAAAATGTTGCACAACAGGGGAGAAGAGCTAACCTAATAACATGGGCAGCTTAGGGAAGTGTACTTTTCTTCAGCGGTTCAAAGGAGTAATGGTGTCGCGACAGGCCTGAGCCTTGAACCTGTGCCAGGTACTTTTCAAAGACCATAATCTCATCACATAGGTCGACCTAAACTGCTGCATAAATGACCTATTGTTGTGTATAAATTTAAATGTAAGTAAGTAATTTGTATTTATATAGCAGCAGGGTCACAAAGCGCTTAAACAATCAAAACAATATTTAATAATGTAATTCACTCGTTCATCTGCTCAGTTTGTGGATGTATTTTATTACGTTTTGAAAATGACAGTTACACTGAAACAGTCCTTGCGACACCAAACTCTGCAATTTCCTGTGATGCCCTCAGCATGTGAACACAACTTGCACATTAGTGTCTTAGATGAGTTGCCTCTCATGAGCACGAACTTAAAGTGTAACAAAAAGTGTGGTAAAAAACAAACATTTTGTATATTTTTGAGTTTCTTTTTAGTTTTAAAATTCACAAAACATGTGTCAGCTAGCTCCAGAAAGCAGAGAGAACCTTTCAAATCTATTAAAAAACAGTGTTACATTGTATTTGTTATAGCAGATTTCGGTTTACATTTAATCATATATATCTCCATAATAAATCCTCTTTCGACTGTATACTATATGCTATATACTATATGAAAATCTACCAAAAGAAATGATCCCATGTTTACTATGAGTCAAAATCTTGAAAACAAATATTTCCCTCTTACTGTTTTTAAAAAAGGGGTCGCCTGAAGAACCCTGCAACATTGGTATCTCAGGTTTTACACCAAATTATTTTGGACATGTGCAGTTGAAAATAAAAAAAATAAAAATTTACAGAATGAAGGTTGTGTTTTCTTTGTTTTTGCGGAATGTTAAAAAAAAAAAAAAAAAATGTGATACAATTAATAAAATAAAATTTGTGCATTTGTGCTTCCTATGTTGACGGGCAAATATAAGAGTGAAGCCAAAGCTTAGCATTTTCTTCACTAGCTGCTAGCTTAGCAAATACTACTCAAATACTATAAGTATGTCTCTTACTGCAATTAAACATTAGAGATGTATTAAGTTTATTAAAGAGGAAACTATCCAAAGTAAAAAGGGCTGATGGTGAAAGTTTAAAAAAAGGGTACTTTAGTTGGTGTTTTACTAGTCTATTTGTGCTACACTGCTTAGCTCTACTTAAAAATATTGCTGATCAAATTTGCTTTTATTTTTAGTATCTTCCTCTTTCACGAAAAAATAAATGTAACCAAGAAAATGAAAAAATATTCGAAAATTAACTTTACACCAAGTAAAAAAATATATATATTTTATATTAAATATATTAAAGTTGGTTTGAGAATAGGAGTCCACGCTAAGCTAGTTAGCACGGATAAAGCAGAAGCTATGTTTCATCAATCACATGGTCAATAACTCATCCAAAAAACACGTCTTCCCCTTTAAAAGGTTCACTGAGTCCAGTCATTGAGTGAATGTTTGTTAGAGGGGGAACAGCAGGACTCCCACATCTGCTCAAACACTATGGACAGCTTTCAAAGATGACATGCTAGGACAAACAGCACAGCGGACGAGCCAAGAAATATGAAGAAAATATTATTTCTCTGTAAATTCTGTGCTCAAAGAGGCACTGACACATTTATTGTATGGTTCGAGAGGTGGCTTTTATCTAGACCAGGTGATATCGCGTCCATCAGCACTGAGTCCTCGGGCTTGGAATTGAATCAGATCAAAGTTCACAACAGATTTTGGTCGTGTTGACTCAGACAAGTGAGAATATTAATTCTAAATATTTACGTTGTAGCAACATTATAAGGTCTAAAATCAATTCTGATTATCTAACCTGAAATATTCATCCAAAATTATGCATATAAATCATGTTTTAATTGTATTTATATATATCTCATTGATAAATATAAACTATTTATTTTTTTGAGCACTAAACGTCCTCGTTTAAAAAACTACAAACGTATTAATATAAACTTAAGCAACTCAATTTTGATCATTTGTGATTTATCGTCCTTAACGAGTCTGAGAATAGAAACAAAACAGAAATTGGAAACACTGATTTTTATTTGTGATGGGTGAAGTGAAAGCTCATTTTGTGAGCTCTTTGACTTTGACTCTCACGACTTTCACTCCTAATATGTCTCATTTGAGGATTTTCAAAGTAACTACGGCATCTGTTCTTACTTTAAAAAAACCCAAATCCACACTCCCGTGTCTCTTAAGTTGTTTGTGTGTATGTGCGTGACTTTGTTAAATTAAACTACTATACTATAGACAAGTTTTTTCAACCAAAGTTTGGTAATATGTTGTATTTTTGTTCATAGATTATTTCAGAAATTATTTTTATTGTTGCAAACTTTCCTTGTGATCCGAATAATTTAATTAAAAAATATATATATTGTTTGTATCAGCAATTAAATGTACTGCAGAATATTAAAGGTGATTAATAATACAAAAAGACTAGATAGATGGATAAACTTTATTGATCCCTTTGGAGGTCTCCTTCTGGAAATAGTTTTTCCAAGCACACAGCAACCCAGACGATAGATTCATAAAACAAGAACAAGTACAAAGTGCAATAAAAAGAAAGAGCAAGATGACACAATCTAGATCTGAAGCTAAAGATCAAAGACAAATAACAAATAAAAAGGATACAAAGATTAACTTGGGATATCATCTTTTTACTCCACAGCTGCCCCCAAACTCAGAATTAAACAGTCTAATTGCACGAGGAATGAATGAGTCCCTGAGTCTATTAGTGTTGCATCTGGGGAGGAGCATTCGTGCACTACTACATAGTACATAGACTATAGTAATTACACTTTTTAAGCAAGACTTGATTGCTTTAGATCAGCAGTGTATTATGTATCAACCCAAACACACAGATTACAACCAAATAACGGTGTCTTTAATGTAGCCATTAGTGCATTATACTGTGTTAAAACTAGAGAAGGTGTGTGGAGACCTACAGTAGGGCTTGTTTCAGTAGATAAAAGGCAAGTCAAATAATCACTACCTGAGCTCTGATTTGACAAACTGCGAGCTCTCGGAATTTGTGTCTCAAACCGTGTGTTCAATGAAAAAAGGCAACATCAATGGAACACAGAAGACATGATCCAGTACAGATGTGACAGACAGATGACACGGATAACAATTCTCCGGGATGCTTCTTCGAGATGTCTGGTGACTCTTAAATTTTGGAACAACAATTTTGGAGCCCGAAAAACACTTCATCAGCGGAAACTTTGAGTTAGTGGAAGCAAACATGCCAGCTAGCAGGATCATTTAATTGAATAATTGACGGATTCAGGATCGACTAACTCAGGGTTTTCATTAAAGAAACAGGCCCCAAGAAAACAAGAACAACACTTTGGGAACAAATGGGTCAAAAGTTAGATTAAATTGAGCTGGAAAAACACTAGTCAACCATGAGGTATGTTTTTGTTAGTACTCCATCCATTTCATAGCTGATATTTCACAGTTGCTATATCAAAAAACTGCCGCCTTCATGTTTCCCACATCAACCGAAGTCTCCCGGGATCTGTTCCAGCATGAAAACAGATAAACAAGGCGATAAAGATCCCAGTTGCCGCTTGTCATATTTGTAGATTTGGACAAAAGAGTGAAACAGGAAATGTACGAGTTGACATATTCTGGTTATCATTGTGAACACAACATTTGTACTGAGACATGGAAACGCTCAGATGGGGGGGGGGGTTGTTGGAGGACCACCAGTTGGAAGAGCGAGACGGCCAAGGCTCAGCTCGTCCAAGTTAGTGTCAAAGGTTATTAATTAAAATAAACAACAGCGAAACGAGACACTGAGAAACAAAGAGTGTCTGTGTGTTAAGAGAGGAGAGTAAGACAAGGAGGGAAGCTTGTCAGCTGCAGATATATTTGTATCGCAGCACAACAACTGACGTTGATTTTTATTATTGATTACAATCTGCTTTATAGTCCTGTTACGAGTCACGACAGTGTTACTGTGATGTATTTATCACCATAAAAAGTTGTCAACATAGTTTGGAATGGGTTTGTAAACTTGACCGGACTTTCAATAGATTGTGATTGAAGTATAATAAAAAGCCAACATTTAAACAAAACATTTGTCACTTGAGGGTTTTGGAATATTGAAGGCATATCCCTCGGTTAACACGCAGTGTCTTGATGCTTATGTTATATTTTTGAATGGAACATTCTGGCCTAAAACAATGTTAAAAAATAAAATGTTGGGGAATACGAAATCTAATTTTAACGTGTTTTCTCGGAAAGGGGCTTTACAAATAACTTTTACTTACTTACTTACTTACTTACTATACTATACTTAATGTCAGGTATAATAATCTTTTTAATACAAATTAAGGACCAATGTACTTGTCTTTTTTGGGTAGTAAGATATGGTCAGTTAAGTGTAAGTTAACCAACCCAGGAAGAAGGATACTGGTAAGATAAGGTATTGTATCCAACTGTAACGTACGCAAATGATCAACTGAATGGTGAACTTGCTATGTTAGCTTAGCAAGTCAATAAAAGGTGCCAGTTGTTTATATATATATACATAAATATCTATATATCTATCTATATATATAGATATATATCTATATCTATATACTGTATATATATATTTTTTTCTTTTTAAATAAAAATTAGTTTGATTTGTTGAAACAAATGTATACTTGCACCTGGGTCAAAATAAAAAATATAATATTGTTATAAAAATAAATATATTCAGCCTCAGATGGCTGTAGAGTAACGTATTTCCACGCCAGTTACATTAACCACAAAGTCCATGTTTGTGATTAACCAACTCAACATTTTCTAATGGCCAAGTTATGTGTTTTCCCGGAAAACTGACACGACCAAAACATTAACACATCATAAATGATCGCAGACAGCTAATTTGTTTTCTTGTGTAGTTTTGGAGGGAGCATTGTTGGAATCTTGTACTCAAGCAAACTTGGAAACTACTCAACTCCCAAAGTCATCAAACCGTATGAATTCCCCAGTTTAAATAACTTAAAACAGATCCTGATTATAGATAGATATTTAATAGGAGAGACAAGTTAAGTTAGATATGAAGTTCTTGCGTGGTAGAATGTTCTGTGGTCTCGGTCGATGGGGGGATTTCCTGGCTCCTGCACACACTTTCAGAAGTGGTGCAAGTCAACAGTGGTTGTCTCGATTCTTGTCGCAGATGAATCTTACAATTCTAAGTCACAAATTGGGGTTGTGATCTTTTTTGACTAGAAAATGATCCAGAGTAGCCCATTCTCAACTTTAGTTTGTAGTTCTGCTAACTGTTAGCAGCTAGCATCTCACAAACATTAAAAAAAAAAATTATTCTAGAAATACTAATCACATATACTGTTTATAGGCGCACATAATGTTGTCATAGCTTGCACAGAGACGAAGATGTGTATCTCAGATTAAAAACCTGCGTCACAATCATAACCATCAACCATGTCTCTTATTTCTTGTTGTGACCACGTGACCCCTTTCATGATGCGGTTCCACAAATCCACTGATCAGAACCCAGATCTTGCTAGAATATTCCATCTGGAATTCTCAATTATGTATGTAAAACAACAAACGTTATCGTCAAATCTTTAGGTCCCAGAGGTCTGGATTCTGGATTAAAAACGAGTGGAAAAATCGAATCGCAGGCAGATTTTTGTGAGAATTCTTTAAGACTGTTCACATTCAAGTACTTCCTGCAACGTCCGGTCATGCACAAAAACTGAGGACAAGTAAAATCTCTAATCTCTGATTTCCACCTGTTGTCGCTTCCATTGGCTCCTGGTTAAACTGACAAAAAAACCTTTTTTTTGTTAATAGTGTCTTCGGTCGGACTAAATGAGCCGTGCTGATTAGTGTGAAGCATCTGAATGGAACAAACTTGTGAAGCGAAACAGCTTAATGATGCACTGCAGAGTTTAAAACCCTGTAACCCTCTTCTCAGTCTGGGATGGTTAAGCACTAAAACACTGGTAAACTTTCACAACTTCCTCTTTGGTCTGCTTTTTATAGCCTCACCTTCATCTCGACCTTCCCAATATGATTTATCATCGCTGAGCGAAATATGTTGTTTACAACGTATAAAACATCAATTCCCAGGGTCGCTACAACTATCTAGAAGCAATCCGACAGCTCGCTGCGATTCCTGTCTTCTTTCTTTTTTTTTTTTACAATAACATCTGGTGCAAATCTTCAAAACACACACACACATTAAGAAGATACACACTCATGTTCTCGCACACAACACTGCTGCCCAGGCATATCATCACAGAGCAGAACATTCTACAAGTTCAGAGAGAGGCCAGACGTTGTATTGTTCTTGTCAAAGCTCAGCGGTGGGATTGAAGTTGATGTTTGAAAACTGGAGCGACCGAACACAAACTCTACGGGAGGATTTCGTGGTCGACCATAATCCTTATCACAGAAATGATCTTTCATAAGTGTGATGGCAATAATTCTCCTTAAAAATGCATCGTCAACATTTTCTAGAAGTTGAAATATCTATATCAGATGTAGATAAGCTGCACTTTTTTTTGGGCTTGTAAAACTGTTTTCCATCCTCAGATGTTGGGAGAAAAACTCCAAAACAACAAAGCTAATAAAACTAAAATAAAAAAATGTTCAAAGAAATCGGCTCTTGAGATTCATTACGCAGACGAGCCCACTACTGATGAATTCATAGAGTCGGTGAGGGGTTAGCGATAATGCGAGCCACTTGCAGCTGCGGGTGTAATGATCAAACTAAAGATTTGTGAGATAGTTTTCACGTGTGATGGGCTGTTATGGCAGACCAGAACCATGTGTCCTTTACTTTACGACGCTCATTTCTCTGGCACTGTTTGCTACAATCTTGCCCAACTTTTCATCAGAAATCCACACTTGAAGACCCCCAAAAAGTTGAGGTTATTTATTGTGTTGAGCTTGTTAAAAATGCTCTTACAAACACACTAATTGAACACTTCCACGAATGCGAGCAAATCAATCAATGACAAATTTAAATTACTTTATGATATCTTGCAATTCAACGCATGTTTTATACTTCCGACACTTTTATCTCGGTTTAAAGTTCCAATGATTGCCAAGTAAACAAACCACAGCTTTGTTATATTTACTTGTAGGCAGGCCAGGATGAAAAAAAACAACTGCGATAGAAGGATAGCTGTGAATGACATTCACCAATACATATGCAAGAGAAAAAAGACACCTGCAAATATATATATTTTGCTTTTCTTCATCAAAAAATACTTTTTACCCTTAAAAGTGTCACCTTTTTCATCATAACGGATGTTCACTTTTATCTTAACACATCTGTCGTTGTACTTTATAACCTCATGACTTGTGAAAGAGCTTGTTTTGTCTGAGATATGAATGGAAACAAGATGTTTTCATGACTGCTTCACTTAACAAGATATTCTGAATGTTTGGTCTAACATTGAGCTTCTTTGATCTTATCTTATCTTTCGGGCAATTTGCCTTAAATAAAGTGAGAGCATTTTTTTTTTTAAGATATGTTATTGCAGCGTGACATGTATGAACGTGGTTAAATGGAGACAAAAGGCTAATTCAAATATAACGAAGAAACCCTTTTTTCTAGCATTTGGTTGCAGAATGCTATTGAAGTCATCTATTCGTGCAGAAAGATAACTTTACTGCAAAAAATCTCTTGTTGAAATCTAGAAACAAGATCGCTGTCTCAGCCACCTGAGATTAAGTTACTTGAAAACGTATTCAGTATTACAAAAAAAGAGACCCTGCAAATAAAAGAAAAATACTTTTTTGTTAAGTAACAACAAAATGAATACCTAATGTTAACTATAAGGTTAAGACGACAACTTTAAATACGTCATTATATCTTAAACCAGGTAAGGGAATAACTCAAGACTCTACATTCGATTAATTAAACAACATTATGATAGTGGTTTACATTTATTCAGTGCTTTTTGTCAGTATAGCCTTTTTCAAGAACCACAATCAGTCACATGGATAGAGGGATTTGAACCGGCAACCCTCCTATTATCGGATTGCCAACCATCTGACACCAGAAGACCCATAACTAAATCACAAACACACTGCAAGAGTAGCTTGCAGATCATTGCATAAAATAGAATATCTGTCCAAAATAAAAAATAATCAATATTTTTCGTAACTATAAGAGGCGAGGGAAACAATAGTATCTCATACTATTTCGAATCTTCATTTGAGATTATTAATCATCTCAAAGGTGGAAAGAAAGTTAAAGGAAAATTCTCAACAAGTACTAAAAGTAGTTTGAAAAACACACACAAAAAACCATTAGCTCTTGCTAGCTAGCATTAGCTAGCTGGTCTAAAATTCAAATTTGTATGTCAGGATCCATGGCAACTATCATGTGACCACAATTTCATGGGTGTTTAAAGGGTCAAGAAAAAGTACAGAATGAAGCCAATAAACTTTTTTATAATAACTTCATTTTACAAAAACTTTTTAAGTGAGTTTTCTGACTTTGTGACTAACTGGAGGTTCATAGGGGCCGACGATCACCATAAGGGAGAGACCTCACACCTAAAGACGGTCAAAGAACGTCAAAGAGGAAACATTGGGGCCATATTTGACGGAGGCGTCACTAGTCTGCTGCATCGAACACATCTGCTGGTGTTGCTGTTTACAGCCCCGCAGGAGGTCACAGAGGAGCTGCACTGGATTCTTCCCAGATGGTGAAACAGCAGAAATAAAAGCCTGAGAAAATATCTGCGTCTTTTAAACCCCACATCTGTTTGTGTCTCCAGTTTCAACAAAACGGGGCCAAATAAAATGAATCATCAAGTCTATTTACCACCGACGTGGTAGATAATGAGTCACAGCAGCATCCCTGATACGCACTCGTCCGAGGGTGGATTTCATTGCCACGACGCTAATTCGTGTGTATGTGTGCAGCGAGGACCAGTTGTGAGCTCACATCCTCGCTGGAGCATTACTGCCTTCCTCTGGTCCAACACGCCTGTTCTTACCCGTGTGGTAATGATAGTCATTATCACGCCGTAATCGCAAACACACCTGCACACGCCAGAGTCACACCTGCACATGTGTAAGTATAGCTCTGTCAACGCACAGGAAAAAGGAAAGTTGTAGCAGAAGCAGCAAAGAGTCGTGGCTTTTAAAAGCCTCATAGATCAACCTGACAGGGTTCTTGCAGTCAGAAAGTGATATATAATTGATGTTGGACAGTTATATGCTACATATCCTTACTTATCATACAATATCAACAATATTGATATACTAACTCCTTAAAAAATACTTTGAACTCCAAACCTATGTTTAACGGCTTTATTATTTTTATGGACTTCACTTATATTTATATCAGTATTTTTTTTCATGCAGCCTACAGATAAAAACAACAACAATTAAAATTGGCACAACCTGCAAAAACAAAACGTTAAGTGCATAATACACTAACCAATAGTTTTTGGTTAACCCTTGTGTTATCTCAGGGTCAATGTGACCCGAAGGCCCGGTAAAAAATGTGTTTGTGGTATCCCTTGTGTTGTCTCTGGGTCAAGGTCCCCTTAAGGTCGTTCACCTTGACCCAGAGACAACACAAGGGATACCACAAACACATTTGTTACCCGGCCTTTGGGTCACATTGGCCCTGAGATAACTTAAAAGTTTAACTTATTTTGACCACTTTACTAACATTTATAAGTAAACTTTACAGAAATAGTGTATGTCAAAAGTCACAATGTTTTTTTTCTTCTAACATCTTTACAATAATAATCAATAATACAGATATTAAAATAAAAAAAATTCTTTACCGCCCAACAATTTCACAAACTTCTCATAAATCCTGTTGAAGACGGTTGTAATACTTCAAGCTCAGATTGCTTACGGATTCTGTCCTCTTGTGTTTGAAACTCTTAGATTACACGTTTATATTTTGCAACCAACCAGGAAGTGGTTTGAGAGATTGCCTAAACCATGTTTGAAACTATGTAACGTTTAATTTTCTTTTTTCTCCTAGTCCTGTCCAGTCCAGTCAGCAACGAACCTTAACAGCAGGTACATGTTACGCTACGGCAACTCATGGCTCGGGGGCCAAATCTAACTCGCCAAGTCATTTTATGTGGCCCACCGGACGGTTGAGCCTGAAAAAATGAAAAAACTTATAAGGTTCAATTTTTTTATTAGGTTATTAAGTAATTACACATTTGTTTGGCTTGCAACTTGGACTGTTAGAGGATTTTGGCCCCTTGTGTGATTGACGCCCAAGTGTTTCATCATTGAGTGGGTGCACAAAGCACTTCCTGTTTGGCCGTCTGCTCTCCCATGAGGAGTTTTGTTCTTGACATGGATCCAGAAATCAGCCAAAGTTTGCAATAAATCTAATTTCCTGTTTATGTAAAGATCATTTAAAATAAGATCAGAGTGATTTTATTGGATTTGTGCTTTTATTTTTGTGAATTATTTCTTAGTGGCGATTTTGTTTTTGTTTTCCCATCAGAACCACCATATTGATCCATTAATATTTACATTTAAAGTACTTTTAACTTTGCAAAATGTCTTTGATACAAGTTGTTTTAATTCAAAGACAGTCCAGCGAGAAAATGACTGATCTGTGTCAAAAATACATATCAGTCGTAATAGAGTCACTATTATTTTAAACTAGCTGGTAAATAAAGTTAGGAGGCAGGAAACAAGGTAGTTAAAAATATATTTTTTGCAGAGTCATTGACAACTCGGGGGGTAATTTAAGAGTGTAAGTAGTCCACAGGCATGTTTGTCCCCGTGTTGATCTTTTAAAAACCAAATGCAGCTCATGACTATTCAGAAACACCTTCTCCATCTCAGCCATGAGAACACCAAGGACTTCTTTCCGTGTCACCCTTCCTCTGCTGCCGGGACAGATGAAGACAGCATGTGTCTTTAATGAACCAGTGGGAGTCCAGTTACGCTCCAGACTGATGGTAATCACCACTTGTGGAGCCAAAATCAGCTGAAGGCATCATTTATTGGTGCATAACTGCCATTTTGAGATCCTGCAGTTGGCCGTCCCTTCAGTTCTGCGGTCTTTCTTGAGGGGAGGACGACTGTCGTGCAGCGTGCACGGAGTTGTTTGACTTCACAGCTATGGCGTGTTAACTAAACCTGAGCTGCATATCTGTGCCACTGCTGCGTGTTCATCTTGTTCATGTTTGTTCTGCAAACATCGTAGTTATCTTAAGCCGGCAGTAATGTTCCTCTTCATTGGTCATATTTAAAGTCAAGTCAAATATCTATCGGCCTGCCTGTGTGTGTGTCAGCCCAGAATGCAAACAGACGAGTGACACATGCGAGGATAAGAAATGACGGATGACGGAGAACGACGTATAAGTCAACACAACAACAACACCGCTCGTCGATGTTGTGTTGCAATATGTTTGGACACACACTCCTCAGGGGGGAGATAGGAAATTTGGTAGTTCTTCCTTTTTTATACTTTCCCAAACATGTCTATTAATGTTTTTATTTGAATTCTTGGCTATGTTGATGGGATTAATGTGGATCTCAAGGATTAGAGTTCAACTTTAGTAACCCCTATAAAAAGATAAAATCACTAAACTACGTTTAAAAAGGGAACTTGAGACAGCTGGGTTCTCTCACAGGTGCCCCAGGGGTCCTTCAGAACTCTCTTCTTAGACTCTTAATAACCTCCAACAAGTGCACTGTGTCTGGATTAAGCCTGAATTTTTCATTTTGGCCTTGTTCGTCCACATAGGATAAAAACAATATTAACTACTTTATTATTTTTTGTGCTATAATAGACTGAATGGACTCACTTAGTTTTAAACTAAATTAGGGGTATGTAGCTTCAGTATTAAGCAAGTTATATTATTTTAAAAGTCACAAGGAAAACCAACGGTTTTGGCTTTTTTTTAGTCCTTAGCAGCTTTCCTGTCATTTTTCTGTCGGCCAATCAGCCAAAAACTAGCACAGCTTTAAGTCCATGGAAACGTGTTTAATGGACGCTGTATTATCCAAAACTAAGTTTTCACTTTAAATATTTACTTTGACATTTTGTGTACTAGCAGGGTAAGCTAGTGATCTTAGCTCAATCGATTCAATTTCATACCCACTGAATCAAACAACCTTGTGTTAAAAATGTCTTTAATTATTTCACAATTAAAGCATATAGACACAGAAAGCAAAAGCATCTTCCATTTTTGTTTGGTCAAAAAAGTCAAAAGTCTTCTTACTTCCCCATTGAAAAGGGTAATGCTTGTGCGACTAGCTGGGTTGCTAAATGCTACAATGGTTATGTCCGGCGGGATTAGGGTTCGATGCAGTTTCGGCAGATGGGTGTGTCAGTTGAAAGTCTTAGCTCCGAACCTTCACCTCCTACAGGATATTGATCAAGCTATTAAGAGACTAACGGAAGGATTTAAAAGTGGTTTGTACGCAAAAGCTGCTAAAGGCTAAAAGAAAGGCCAAAACCGTTGGAGGTCTTGTGACTTTTAAAAAGGCTGTAACTTGCTTATTGTTATGTGTACCAAACACCATTCAATCGACATTGTCCAATGTTTTATTTGATTTGAACAAACCTCACTGTGACCAGACATGGAAAATCAGGGGTCAAGTCAATAGGGGTTCGACAGTAAATAGTGCTGAGCCTGCAGATGCAGGGGTGTTTTGAAGCTTCTTTCGTCATCAGATTGCTGCACAAACTTTTAATGTGATATTTAAGATGCTTAATTCAGCTTCTAGAAGGATTTCTGCCTCAATTTAACAATTATTTGAATTCAGGAATAAGTCACAAGTATTTCAAATCCTTTGTGACATCAAATTATTTTTTAAAGGGTCTATTTTTAATTCATCTTAAATAGACACTTCCATATATTCTCGAAAAGTCTTTCAGCACATTTTTGCCTTCCAATTTATATCATTCCAAAAACATTTTTTTGAGCCTGTTCTCTCTGCAGGCCTTTAATTTGTTGCAGCAGGTTTCCGTGCCAACAGCAACATTCCCATTCTGACCTGTCACACAAACCAGTAATTCCAATCCCACCATAGCCCGTCTGCCCCGAAAGTTCACTTCCGTTCCTGAATGTCTGGTGAACTCTTTTCATTTTTTTTACATTTATTTTTATGTAACTTTAGAAAACAGACGGAACCACTTGTTTTCAAAAACACAATGTATTTATACATTATCTTGTGTCTATAATTAAATTAATTTAAGTTGATAACACAAATGTAAATGACCCCCTGCTGGGACAAACACAGCTCCAGCAGATTTCAGATTAAAAGTGCCATAAACACAATAAATGTGAACATATTCTTACTTGTAAAGTAAAATAATAATGTAATGTTTGTTCAGATGTGAGATTAGTCACATAAAAAAAACTCTAGTGATCATGTAAACATAAATACACGTAAATATATGTTTTTTTTCCTTAGTGTTAGATAGTAACTTGAACAATACAACTTTTTTTAGTTTGTTCTTGACTGGTTTAGCGTTGATGATGTCAGAAGACTTCAAGATTCAAGGAAAATGTATTCTCAGTAAAATAAAAGGGTCTTTACAAAACATAGACAAAATAACCGTAGAAATAAAGTGACGTGAACCTTTGGAATTTTCTTGTAAAATGTTTCGTCCCGTTTGTTCTTTACTCGTGTCAATTCCAGCCGATGGTGAGTGTAGAATCAACAGCAAAGCAGCTGATAAGGAAGGTTGGACATTGAAGCCGTAGACATGTTGGAGATTAAATTCTGGCGTGACCCACATTCACCGAGTCAGCATGATCTTCGCTGGTGAGCAACTCCTCGTCTGCTTCCCACCAGACGCCGATGGTGACCATGTGGAGAAATGTCAGCGAAGGTGACGTCCAGTCGCTTCTCTCGCACCGACCTGCCGACGCCGAGATTTATGAGCCGCCACCGTGGACTCTGAATTGACCCCTGAGGTCAAAGTTGAGGGGTGTACCAAATGAGATTTCATCTACATTTTTTCTACGCCACAATCCCGAGGACGTTTCATCCCAGGGCTGTCAAACACAAGGAGGGACGAAGAGCAGCATTCTGGGAAAAGTGGTGAATCCCGGTCTCACACACGCACTCGCATACACAAACAGCTCTCTCCGGCCCCAGCTTTGTTTACACATGAGGCCCCGCGTCTTTAACATCCTGTAGCAGACCCTCCAGCCCCCTGACCCAAGCCCTCACCTTCCTCCCCATCTTCGTCTACCTCCACAGATCTTCCAACAATCGCACACATTCACTCCTTCTTCTGGAGACCGAGCGGAGGTAAAAACCCATGGTAGCGCTTGACACTGTTTACCTCGCGCAGGAGGGGCCCCCGTGTCACCCTTCTCCTCTGTTGCCATGGAGACGTCAACAGTTAAGATACACACATGCCAACATAAGTAGGAACAAGTGAGCGATCCACTCTGACCCGAAGATGCACTCGGCAGTTCAGGTGTGTTTATTTTTGCAGACCTCTGGCTTCTGCACACGATGGTCTGCTGGTCTGGGGGAACACAAAGAGGTTTTTATGTTTTGTTGTTTATAGTATTTAAAGTTGAGTGAGGGAATGAAACTTAATAAATTAATGTTAGTTACCAATGTGTTGCATCGTCGTGCTCATGTTGGGTTGATCCTCCTACTTCTTAAAGTCAATGGGCGAAAACTTGAGTAAACTTAAGGGAAAATGATAATAAATAATGATATCTTTTATCTTTAAATTCAATATTTTTTGTCGCAATCAGTATGCATGGATCACTTTATATTTACTGTATATATATTTATATATATATAAGGCTACACATTAAATTATATTTAATTAAGAACATTTATTTTTTTTATTATTGGAATTCTAATATAATAACTCTATGTCTAATATTTTTTTAACTATTTTTTTTAATTATTCAAATGTTTTACTCAATTATTTTATTAAAAAATTGTACCCTGTACCTTTAAATATTGAAAGTATTGATAAATATTTGTTTTAAAAAGTCCTTGCTTGAAAATAATACTTTATTATTAAAAAAGAGTCAATGAAACAAGATAAAAAAAAACTAGTTTAAACATTTTAAATGTTCAATTTTATGATGGCACTTGTATTCCTATATACTATAAGCACATCAGTGTTAATAACAAAATGTATATTTAATTAATAGGAAGTAGGATCTGATTTTCATAACTTCTTTAAATTATTTGAGGCTCAATTCATCTGAATTATCTCTGTATTCGTTTTTATTCATCAAATACATTTCTTTTTTTTTGACCATCATTATATTGACAATGACTCTTGATGATCTTATTGACTGGCATTTTTATAGGACAACATAAATATTAATCTAGGTTTATTAAGAGAAAAACATCCGGCTGGTCTTGTAAAATCCCTCTGCTGGATGGATAGGGCCCACAAAACTTTCAAGACATCTCAGGCTCAGCTAATAAAAAAAAGAATAAATGTGATACCTGGCCTTGCCATATCAACTCCAAACATAGTTTACATCTCTACGTTTGATAGTCTGAACCTGTTTGACGCCAAAAGCGGTCTAGTCACAGTTGTATTTCTCCCGAAGATAATCCGATTAGTTCCGAAAAACAGCCAAATTCCTGACCTTCTTGGACCCCGGCCCTTGTTTGGCCGCCGCCACCGGCCTGTCAAGAGGCGGGAAGTGGCAGAAAAAACAGAGAAATGTTCTGCTGCAGTTGTCGCTGGTTTGTTTGTGAGGGTCGTGTGCAGCTGGTGTGCAGCCATCAGTCGCACAAGAGTTTAGACAGGGGGAGATACAGAGGGGTGAGCGAGAGGTAACTCGGGGTGATATCTGCTACACGTGTTTAGGTGATGATACAGTCAGAGCCGCAACATCTGGAGCCAGTCTTGGCTCCGGTGAGGAATGTATCTGCACAACAAACGATCTTCTCTGATGATGTCTGTTATATGAGTGTCAATAATGGAGTGATTTCCTGTCGCTTAACTATCATGGGTGTGTTTTAACTTCAGGAAGTTTAGTTTTGTGATGTTAAAGTTGTCTCTCTGAGCATCCCCTGCTGTTATCCTGAGATACACACACACTAACTTTTGTTTACAACTCAGAACACACACTCTTCGTCACAGGACATGATGGCGAAACTAAATTGTCATATATTTATATTAAAAATCATTTTAGGTTTATAACCATTAAGATTAAGTGAATTTAAAAGGTAATATTTAATATTAGTCACTGCAAATGTGAAGGATGAGGAATTGTATTAATAAATAATATCATATTAAAATGGTATAAACTCTTAGATGTATGTCAGGTTTGGACCAGAAGTAGAAACCAATTTATTTCTTTCTAAGAAGCAAAAACATCACATCCTCAACCCAACATCAGCGACCAAAAATGTGCCTCTTTGGTTAATATTTCATTTGTTTTTTTAATATTCTTCACCAAACTTCTCAATTTCTCCATTCTCTATCCTGAAGCTCTCATAAAATATGAATCCTTTCTCTGCAAGAATCAATCAA
This sequence comes from Callionymus lyra, assembly GCF_982586985.1. NCBI lineage: Eukaryota > Metazoa > Chordata > Actinopteri > Syngnathiformes > Callionymidae > Callionymus > Callionymus lyra. Next base: position 6,331,849 of record NC_141834.1, read on the forward strand.
TCAATAACTTCCATGTCGCATTGCCAAAGTACAACCGGACATGTAACCAGACGTCGTCATGTTAGGACACGGCTTTGATCTGAAGGTAAATGTAGGTCAAACATCGCTACCAAGAATGGATGCAAGACTGCAATGTGGGAGCTTCAAACAGAGAACAGGAAACTAGAAAATAAAACAGGAAGTGAAGAAGATGACAATTCAAAACGACGCATGAGATATTGATTAAAGTATATTTAAATCTCGTAATGAAATGTTGATACAATGGAAGTGAAACAACAATAACAAAAACATTTTTGTCAAGTTAAAAAATTAATACATCTATTTTTTACATCTTAAAAGTGATGACCTTTTTGCTTTTATTGCAATTATTATTTTATAAGAGCAGATCACTAAATACGTTTAACGTAAATAGTAGTAATAAGCATTATAATAATAGTTATAATAATGATAATTACAAAAACAACAGCTATACAATGAATACTAAAATAGTGAAAAGTGCAATAGAAAATATATTATAAAGACCAAAGAAAGAGGGTTAATGTAGTACTGGTTCTGGTACCAAGCAAGGAAACAGGAGATTATTCGCCTCTTTTCAAAGCATAGAGATAAGTAAAAGTATTAGTGCTTTAATAATGATAATTAAAAAAACAACAGCTATACAATGAATACTAAAATAGAGAAAAGTGCGATAGAAAATATAATATGAAGACCAAAGAAAGAGGGTTAATGTAGTACTGGCTCTGGTACCAAGCAAGGAAACAGGAGATTATTCGCCTCTTATCAAAGCATAGAGATAAATAAAAGTATTAATAAAAATATGCAGAATAATATAAAGAAATTTGAAACTTATGTTCAAATTATTTACAGTTCAATGAGCAAGTAAAAAAAATATTACCTTCATTTTAAACATATATTCTCTTTATATATCAACAGTTCACAATACAGATGTTCCTGATGCATCTATCCAGGATTGTGTCGTCTGACGTGAAGCGGAAAAGCATATTATCGGTTATAAAAGTTTTACTTTCCTGCCTGGCTTCTAAGATTTGCAAATAAGATTTGTGAAAAGTTAGCAACGGTAATACTTCAACTTTAACCTCACTTATCGTGGTTTTAAAACTGACTCCTGCAGCACTTTCCACTTGGACTCCGCGATCTGCCAGCCCATGTTGGGTTTTTCTAATTCAGTCTGAGCCCGAGCTTTGGAAAAGATCTGACCCTGATCCAATGTCGTTAAAAATAAAAACAGAAAAACCGGAAAACTTTCCATTTTCTATAGCGAAAGCGCCGCCGCCGCCGCCGCCGCGAGCTAAATGACAATCGTCGAGAAAAGAAAATCGCCGAGCAGGTTTCACCCGCCGGACATGTGACCTCATAAAATGTGAAGTCATGGTCAGAGAAGTCGGAACAAAAAAAAATCCATTCTAAAGCGGCAGTAAAATATATCTGAGGCACGAATGTGAGGGAATGACAGAGCTCTTCAAATATGTGTCCTGTTTTAAGCATCAAATCCTTGATGACAATCTTTGTATCCAATCTTTTTACACTCGTTCCTATAATTTACTTTTTTACAGGTCTTGACCATTTGGAACAGAATAATGACTCATCAGAACAGAAGGAGCCATAAAATCGCAACCAAACAGTAAAATGGATATAAAAGTCAACGTACACTGATATTTTTATTTCATTGCAGCTGCACATTAAAAAAGCAGTTTTAGTGACTTTTTTAATGGAAACGCTTCTCATTAACTTGACCCCAAAATGGCCATGAAACTCCTTCAGGCGTGCGACAGCCTGGAATTATGAGCTGGAATTAAAAGCGTACGTGAAATAAAAGTTAAAAAAAAAAACTCTAGATGAGTCAGTGATATCAGAAAATTTGATTTTTCTTTATTTTCCTCCAGACAGGTTTATTTGGAAACTCTACATCTCAGCTGGAAGGATGTATTCGCTTAGCACACAACTACTGATTCACTTCTTCCAGAGCCCTCCGGGAATGCTTGAATAGAGTCAGGAATGCTTGGAAGTCATATCCAGATTCAAATGAACTTGAATTGGAAGGACGTGTTTTTGGAGGACGAGTCCTTGTGACTGAGAAACAGCTGTTTTTCTGCGGATGGTTCTGCACTTACAGGGATTCACTCCCCTTGTTATTTCACAACAAATTGTCATATTTAATGTGAAAAATAAAGACCAAACTTTCAGTGTAAACTTTCAAAGTACTTTTTATATATAGGTTCATATAAGACTTTTTTTTAACCGTTTTTTTCGTAACCATATATTGACATGATAGTTTAAAAAAATTAAACATCATTTATTAAATGACTAATGAGGGTAGCTTCAGACTCATCTAGTCACTCTTATTTTAAATAAAAATGTATCCATGGAAAACAATTCTCTGTGACATTCATATCATCTAAAACACATATGACACACAATGTATTTTCCACATTAATATATCTTTTGTTTTATCTGCAACATTTTCTACTTCCCCATAATTTTTGCCATTGCTATTTTGCTAACTAACTACCAAACTACCAAAAAGAACAAATGATTCACATCACATTGTTTGGCGACTTGAGACCTTGGCTCCTTCTTATAATGTAAGTGATTTTCTCCGATCAAGTAAAACTGTCGGATGGAAATTATTATATTTTTAAATAATAAATCTTCACAGCAAGAAGGTTCGCCTTTTTGAATCCAGTCCGAGCCAAACTTTCAGTGTGGAGTTTGTATTGTATGTGGGTTTACTCCGGGCACTCCGGTTTCCTCCCACAGTCTGAAAACATACAGAGGTTGATTGATAACTTTGGGAAATTACCCATATGTGTGTGAATGGTTGTCTGTCTTTGTGTGCCCTGCGACAGACTGGCATCCTGTCCAGGGTGTCCCCTGCCTCTCGCCCTATGATACTGGCATAGGCTCCAGTCTCCCCGTGACCCCGGTAAGGGTTAAAGCGGTAGACAATGAATTTATGAATAAATAAAGCACTGAATTTAAAGAAGCATGTACCCTAATATCAAGGTCATTATTTTATCTTTTCTTTACCCTTGTGTTACCTCAGGGTCAACGTGACCCTAAAACAAATATGTTTCTAGTATCCATTGTGTTGTCCATGGGTCAAGGCGAACGACCTCTCTTGCTTCCAGAAATGCATGGTGGAGGTCGTTCACAAGGGATACCAAGAACACATTTGTTTTTACGCTTCCGGTTCACCTTGACCCTGAGATAACACAAGGGTTAATGATGATTATCAGATAAAAAGTATGTTAGCTGCTAATTCTATGTGGGAGGTTTACACATGGAGGCGTTTTCCCTTTAGTTAGTAAAAATGAATAGAAATGTGTAAAATTAACATTTTCCAAACACTTCTGTAAACAGTTTGAAGCTACAAGCTGGTGTGAAGATCATTGCAAACATCATGTGACGTCTACTAAATAGAAAAGAACTCAAGAATCCCATCTGAATTCTCTTGACATGCATCAGTGGTTTATCACTGTCTAGGTCAAGTCTGGTAAAGTAGAAGCTGTCGGCAGAAGCGTGGATATAAATCATGTGACATTTGGTTTTTCCAAATAGTTCTCATGGTGTCGATGCCGCTCGCAGATCCAGAGTCAAATGTCCTCGGAGGCCGCTTGGCTCGGCAGCCGCCACAAGACAAAATACATGCTTTTAATAACAGTTTCTTCAGTTTCACTCAGTTGTGTTTAAGACACTTTATGTGGTTTCCATCTCTTGTGGCTCAACAAGCGTCCCGGTGTGACCAGAGCGGCCCAAGTCATGGCTCCACGGCAGATCAAGTCCAACATGAGACAAAAGTCCCCGGGAAGCCGGAGGAACCCCAAATTAAAATCAAAATGATGTGGCCGATGTGTTTATCCTGGTCGCGTATTTAAAAAAGAAAAGTCTGTCTGCAGCGTTCAAAGTCGCCCCGGCTCTCCTCCAGAAGGAATATATCCCAAACTTCCCACACATTTTTGACTGAACTGTTTTCACAGACCCCAAAATTACAGTCGGGACACACGCTCCGCTGACTAATCCAACGAAGAATGTCCATATCTTCAATTAAGATCTAAAAATGTTGTCTTGAAATAAACCACTAAATCAAAGATCGGGTTCAAACGCTGCTGTCATCGCTGCGAATTATGTTTCTTTCTGGAAACGGTTTGGTGAATGATCATGGAGGACGTTTAAATAACGACAGATGTCTGCAAATGTGCTTCGTCAGCTTTTATTCTGGGACCAACTCTCTATGAAAAAAAAGTCGAGATTTAAGGGACGAGAATCATGCTTATGAAAACAGAATTAAAGTGACTTAAGTTAAGTTGCTGTTCGATCAAGTGGTACCATGTGTTAGCCTAATCTTGAACATAGCAAGATTGAAATTGAAAATTTTATGGCTTCATTTCAAGGTCCCTTTAAGCGAGAGGTTTGCTATTAAATCTTCTTAGGGGCTACAATTAAGGCTGTGACAGACCGAATGAAGATAAAAAGAAAGCGTGGTTAAGAAAATTGGATGAAATATAAAGCAATAATTGTTATTATGCCCACAACACACACACACAAAAACAGTTCTAATTCACTGGTGATTAAATATAAAGAAAATACGCTGTTTTATACACATTTCATACGTACGTTTTAATTTATTTATGGATGATTAGTACAAATGTGAAGATAAATGTACTTTTTTTAAATTTATTTTGCTGAGAAGATCAAATATTCACCAAAATAAATCAATAAAATAAAGGCATCTTAATAAAAAGTTAATGGGTTCCAGGGAAGAAATTACCTAAAATGGGTTAGAATAATTCATTAGAATATTTGGGATTTAAATTATATATATATTTTTAAAATTTAATACAGCAGTGTTACTTAGATATGAGATTTATTTTTACGTCATCGGTTGTATTGAAATACTCTGACCCAATGAGGGCCACAGAAATACAAGCAAAAGTTGCCAAGTGCCCCCAGATTACAATTTACCCTCACCATTTAAAAAACGCACAAAGAAAAAGAACCTAAAAGATACACATCCTTTTTTTTTTAAGTTTCCAGTTCCTAAAATGTTTTTTGTTTTCCAAGAAATTAACCCAAAGTAATTTGGTTTTCAACCATGGATTCCAACCATTTTTTCTTTTCAGAAACATCAGAAAGACACTTCTTTAGAATGAGGAAACGATCCAACTCAAGAGGTTAAAAAGAAAACGAGGAACATTAAATCCTGGAAATGTTTATTAAATGCTGAAGAATACATTTTTAAAAAGGATTGATTGGCGTCTACTAAGATGGTTTGGTCAACCTAGAAGAGGAAGTTGAAATAAAGTTGGAAATAAATTAACTAAAAAATGAACAATTTATGCTGAGAAATAGACATTTTAACTTTCCAGTTTTTATTGATTTAAAAACAACATCATTGTCTGCAACAGATAAAGAGAATAAAAGTGGAAACTAATTACACAAATTATTTGATATTACACGCTTCATAATCGTCACTTAACTGCTTGTTGAACATGTTTCCGTGCCTGAGTTAAAAAGGTGTTTCCATTAAACATGTGATAAGACAGGAACATTTTGGGTTATAAAGAGCAATAACAGATCTTTGTGGTAAACCAGTGGTACCGTGGTTAGTGAGGTCATCGCTCTTGAGCCAAGTCACGTCCAAGTCTGAGTTGCAATTATGTGAATCTCAGTTAAGTCCACATCATCAGCCCTGGACCCAAAACCTTCGTCAGAACATCTAATAAGTCGCTCCGTGTTTGTTTCATAGCAGGAATAATCAGAATCCTTTTGTTGTTCTGGTGGACGTGGGATTACACTAGACCACTTTTTGCCGGTGACTAAGCAGTTTTCCAAAACCCCTGAGGACATTGAAATACTTACAAACCACTAAAGATTTCTATTTTGGAACATCGGAAAAGAGTCCAAACAACGTGACCTTATGAGCTTTAGTTTGGAGATGAATCGACCACATGTTTGTTATTCGTAATGAAACATTTGTGGCGTACTGGTTAGCCTGAACTGTCCAGGGTGTACCCAGCCTCTCGCCCTAAGTAGCTGGGATACCCCCTCACGTCCCCCTTTAACACTAATCAATAAGAAAGTAATAGAAAATGGGAGATTTCTGGCAAAAAAAATGACATTTATTGTCATAGACGTGAATCTTTTGGCGTATAATTACTTGATATTGTAGCTATTGAATGACTCCCGTTCTAGGCCCTGCTCCAGATCCACTCGGAGGCATTTCAGCCCGGTAACTAATTTTCAACTGGTCGGAATGTTCAGACATAAAAAAGTGGGTTCACGGCAGGCACCCACAAATGTTGGTTAACGCTCAAAAACCTGGCATACTTCGTAGGCGTTTTCGGTACAAAAAGAACCAAAATTTGAGGTCAAAGTTTTGTTACTTCCTCCAAACAAAAAGAAAGCATCAAGTTTCTAAGAATGGTGAATGTTGAAACACGAAGCAGGGTCGTCGATAACAAAGGTAGATCTTATGTAACAATAGATCTCAGTCAATTATCCATCCTCACTATTACTTTTGTCACTGGGGCGTCATCATGTTCATTTTCAGTTCTTTCCTGCACACACCAGGGAAACATCCACAAAGTCTGCTCAAATAGATCCCTAACAACATAAAAAAAACACAATCTAAAAAAATTCCATAACTAATACATGTACTGTTTGGTGAATACTGTTAGAAGCCGGGAAAGAGGAAGAAGAAATCTCAAAAATTACAAACAAGAGGAAACCAGTTCATGGATGTGATAAATGAGGTCATATAGAAACAAATATTGAACTAGGGATGATAAAATCGATAAGTTTACGGAAGAAGGCAGATCTGTAATTTCAATGGGAAACAAGTAAAAGTATGTAGCGGCTGAACTGTACACACTCAACAAAGAATTCTCCTGGCGAATCTAGTTTGATGATCTGGAATTGACTCGAATAAAAATGAAGAAATGATTTCGATAGATTCCAGATTTATTCCAGACTCTATTGAGCTGAAGAAACTATTCCTAGTGTTTGGAAAGTTGAACCAGCACAGACCATCAGTTAGTCTGCACCTCTTCCAGACGTCTCTTATCGGCTTCGCTGATAAACACTGTGGATTCAGGGCTCGGAATTTTTTCTAAATCAGTTAACTGATGATGGAACGTCAAGTAGAAGCTCTTGAAATCCAAAAATGAGGTCGATGGAAAAATGAAAAGGCTCTATTGTAGGTTTAATAAACACAAAATCATTCATATTTTAGAAGATATACTGTAGATTTGATTAATATGACTATTTTCTTAATGATATCTATTCGTGTGATGTCAACTTTGAATAAACTAATACAAGTAAAACATTTACATTACTTTGATTTATCAATACTTTTATTTTGGATTAAAAAAAGTTCACATTGGGGGGCCAAAAAAGTTATCTTTCCCTAACACAGACTGTTTGATTTATCTCTAAATATATCATGATTTGTATTAAAGGAAAAGCCAAGTCAAAGATTAAAAAAAATGTATATATATGGCTTTATTTCCAATCAATGCATATTCAAGGTTAAGGAAAATTGGAAAAAAAAACATTTACAATATGCCAATTTTTATATAGTTAGCCAAAATGTTGTGAGCTGAAGGCTAAAACAAAGATTGTAGGTGATTTACTAATATTGAGTAAACATTTTCAACCAGCCTGAAGCACCATTTAAATCTGAAATAAACCTACACTAAGGGCCATGGACAGAACTTCTTAAAAAAGGTGATTATGAACAATGTACTAATAGCATTATGTGAGCAAATATTCCAAGCTCACTATTACATTACACTAAACATTTTTTAATTACAAATGGCAATTGAAAATCTTTTTGTGATGTCCGATCCCAAATTGTGTACCGAAATATATCTATACATATATTTATCAAAAGTTGACAGTTTTTAATTATTGCAATTGCACATAAAATTACATTTGAATATATTTTCTGATAGAAACCTTTCCTTATTTATTTTTTTATATAATATAAATATTACAATTTACAATGTACTCTTATAAAATCCACCTTCAACTTCATGTATTCCCTTATAATATTAAGTATATTTACTTTAAAACTAGTGTTTGCACAACAGATAAGCATTTAAGTCAATATTAAACACTCTCTTAATATTTCCGTTCATTTAAAGTGTTCTTTTTATGAAAATGTAAAAAAATGTAACTTACTTCTGTATTGTGTTTCGCTTCTACTGTATAGTGTGGTAGGTAACACTTTGAAAGGAGAGTTAACTAATATTAAATATTATTTATTTTTATATGCAGACTGTATGTTTAATCTTTGTATTTATTACTTGAATTCTCTTACAATTCTTTGATTTATTAATTATTACTTGGTAAATAAACATGTCTTTAACATCTTAGGGTTACAATTGTATTTGTTTTAGATGTAACGGATTTTCAAGTGTTACTAACAACAACTTTATGGGATAATTATATTGAAAACCTTAACTTGCCATCTGAGTTAGATTTAAGATCGAGAAGAAAAAAGGGTATTTGGATGTTTTTAAGTCATTTTGGACGAAGATGAAGACAGATCAAAAAGTACTATATTCCGGGTCAATTAAGGTTGCAGATAAAAGAAAAAATATTGCTCAAAGCTTGGACCTGTTTGAATAGTAAAAGCCACATCCAAGCTGACTTTACAAGAGACAGTTAATAGAACCTTCAAATATGTCCTCACATCAGCCAAATGTCCTAAATACCAACTCTCGATGTCATTAAAAGCTCTTCAGTCAATAATAATGGCCCCACAAGCTCCGTACTTAAGTCTATGTGCGGATGAATCATTGGTGGTGTGATGTGGTGCTCGCGTGTTAGCCAGAGTTCCTGTGAGGCCCAAACTTCAGCTCCAAACCACATGGGAATTGATAGACCGAGAGGCTGAGTCATCGCTCCAAATGATTCCGCTGATTCTCCTGACTCATTAATTGCAGCCTTCATCTTTGAGCTAACGCTGGCATTTTTCAAGAAAAAAAAACAACCTTTGTGGTGGTTTTTAATTCTGATCATGGCAGAATGTGGGAGAGAATAATTCGTTCTCTTATCGCTCAGTTACCCCCAAATTATCTCAATCAGGTTTAATACTGGTTTGAGTTCTTTGCTGAGTGTTGTTGACGACGCATCAGTGGACCTTCATTCTTATGGAGTCACATCCAGTTTTTACAAATCCATCTTCTTGGACCGTGTTTCACAAACGTTGTGATCCACGACCTTGAGCCAAACTGTGTTGTTTTGAAAAGTTACTCCCAGCATCAGTCACTGTTAGGTCTGGGTCCTGATTCCTGATACTGGCTACTGTGTCGTAGCCATCGTCTTATGCCCTGGAATTGACACCCGCCTCTCTACTCTATTTATTATCGCAACTCTACTTTGAATCTACGTATAGACCATTTGTTTTGTACATTGAAACCCCCTTGAAAAACAAACACTCAACATCTACTAAGTAGTTCTTCTCTCTGATCAATAATTCTGTAGAACATAATCAGTTTTACATTCACCAAGATGTGATAAGAAACTCTTATTCGTCTCTCATCGATCATTGGATTTTAGCAATGTTCTTTTTAGTGAATGTTTTTTTGGGGGTCATTTTTTGATCATTTGTCTCAACACTGGACCCTGTTTCAATCCTCTATTGGGGGAAATGCTAAGATTTTCAGATTGTCGTTAAAAAAATCCATCAGGGTGTTCAGCGCCAACTAGTGTTGGTATAGTGAATGGAAATGAAAGTGTCCCCTCGCTCTGATTTTAATGTTACATTGACCAATGTCTAGTGAGAAAAACGATTAAAAAAACAAGTCACAAAAACCGTGAAGATTTATTGGCCATGATAGAAAGTGTGAGGCATTTGTTACCCCCAAGAAAAAATATAACATAAGTTAAACTGTTGAAACTGTCTGATTATTACTTGAAAAAGGCAAGATTTTCTCAGAAGTAACATTTCAGTTCTTTGAGGTTTACTCCCCGAAAAATCGAATGAAACACACATTTTATTAAACTGGTCAGTGATGCAAAAAAAGTTGGGGACCCCTACCCTAAAAAGACAGTATGATGTATGACCACCAGGGGCAGCAAAAAGAGCTGTGCAACGTTTCCGAAATTGGAGGGCTAAGTTTCCTTGAGGCGCTCAATTCCTCTCTTGCTGTGATGCATTCGGTTGTTTATCCTCTGGGAATGTGATAGGTGTTGGACGAAGAAGCCTGAGAAGTGCAGGAAGTGGAGGGATATTGTTGTGTGCCAAAATTGTTTAGAAACATCTGCAGTGTGTTCTCCACTATTGCTCTGCTGGATTGTTTTTAAATCTTGAACCTGTTATAGGAAAGGAAACTTGAAAAATGTTGTTAAGCTGATGATACCATTAACCCCATGGATGCTACATTAAGGCGTCTTTGTAAAAAGTCACTTGTATGGTAAAAAAAGACAAAACAAAACGCATAATAATAATGCTTTTCCTTACATAGTTATAGTACATGTAGGTTGAAAGGACTGATGGAACCACATTTGCCTTGGACAGTCAGATACAATCCCAAAATATGTGCCTCCACGTCATCTCGATATTAAGCTAGCCGTTGTGAATTATTAGCATTTAAAGATTGCAAAATTGCATTAATGTTTAATATGTGGACGTCATTATTTAGGCATTTAAACAGTTATATTACATACGATATGTCAGCTGGTCACTTTCAAAAGATTAAAAAATAATTGTTGAAAATGTGTTTACAAATGTGTTAGTAAGAGAGTTAAACAGAATGTATCAACTCACTTAACAATATTATACCAAGAGGAAATCATTCATTACCAAGTTAATTCTCAAAAGTGTTCGGGGCAAGTGTGGCTTTTAATTTTTGTGCTTAAAGCTGCAGGGAGATGCAAATAAATAAAACATACAGTGACTCAGCTAATGGTATTTGTTTCTTTGACAAATATTCAAAAGAGGGTAAACAAACATTAACTGTTAATGGTGATGTAAGGATTGAGTCATTTAAAAAAAAGTCAAAACAGTATTGAGGAGGATCAATTATCATCGCTATAGGTCACAATACTTTGGGGTTTTTCTTCAATAAGTTATAGTACAATTATAATGAATAATGAAACAGTTAAGAAACATTTCTAATTCCTTTACAGAACGTTAATTATCTGAGATAAAAACATTCATTTGGAAAATGATGCTGTAAAACAAGAAATAAAAAAGTATATAAAATAGTAATAATAGAAATAAGTATTTTAAGCATGTTGCAAATTCACGGTTAACAAGAAAACAACAATGTGTAATAGAAAATACTCCATTATGAGATATAATATAATACAATATGAAAATGAATCTTATATTTTAAAACAATTAAGACATCTGCAAATATATCTATCATTGTATATAGATATTAATAAGATATTATAATATAATAATATAATAAGATATATAATAAACATTTAAATTATTAATAATATTAATAATTCTAAGTCTCATATCTGAACTAGTTTATATACAATTTAGTCCAAGAAAAATACATGTATTTTAATTATTAATATCAGAGTGAATTATCACAAAGTTAAAATGTTTTGTATTTTTCCCAAGTCCTAAAAGCTTTGTTTTATAAAGGCATGTCTTCCTCTTTTGTTTTTTTGTAATTATTATTAATTTATTTTTGGTAGCCAATTCATTTGGTAGATAAGTAGTGCTTATAAGCCATACAAGTAAACTCTCCAAGCCACCTTCGTAAAGGTAAAAAAAATGTATATATGTTTAGATTAATATATTTCTATGTTTTCTGCTACAAACCTTTTTTTTTTAATTCTATAAGACAAGCACGTACTAATGTTTGTGAAGTAGAGGAAACAAGAGGAACGGGTTCACTGAGAACATCAACATAGTCATATTGACACAGAAATACAAACTCAGAATAACCACGTCAGGCTTGAAGGCTCAAATATTGATGTTATTATATATGTTGTTTGATCTACTTGTGTATATGCCAATGGCTGGTTTGGATGGTTGAGAGGATTTTTCTGGAACAAAAAAACGACTAGCATGTGATCGCACATCTTTCTCTAACTAAACTCAAATGCGACGTCTACTTCTATCACAGCACTGGTGTGTGTTAAGACACAGATCTCGAACTGAGAGCATGCAATCATGTCTGTTTCAGCGGTCGAGTTAAAAACCGTCTTTTGTCGTGTTGAAGCAATTTTCTTCACCGCTGCTCCCCCGAAGAGTGACGTTAAAGTTTCCATCGGTAGAGATCAACTCGTATCAGCGTCAGGGTTCCAGCCGCCACAGGACAAACAGCGGAATCACAATAGATCAACAACAAGACAAACACTGATTCTCTGACAAACAAGAGAAGCCGTTTGCAGAGCTCTGCTTTCTGTGGTGAAATCTGGAGAAAACAATCAGACATATCTTGATGCTAAAGCTTCCGACGGAGGCAGTATTGTTGTAAAAAAAAAAAAAAGCTGGTGCTTCTGAATGGAATGAAAGTGATAGTTAACCAAAAAACCTCCCCACCCTCTTGTCAACTATGGGTTGGGATTTTTTTTTTTGAGTTATCTGTTCCTTTTTAGAGAGGCTGGCCAAAAATGTATGTCCATATGATAGTCGAGAACGACTTCCAGTCCAAAAAAATACAATTAAAAACATCAGAACACTTTCACGTTGTCTGTAATGTCCGTCTAAAAGCTAAAAGGCTAGCATGGAACACAGGAAACACTTCGCACAAACTCCTTTTTGTAGAAAGTAGACTCTGGGAGTTTTTAATGTTTTTTGGGTTGTTTTCTTCGACGAGAAGGACAGTTCGCGACTGTCATATGGACATACATTTCTGATCGCAACTCAAAGGAACAGATTACTCTTCAAATAATCCCAACCCTTAGTCGACAAGAGTGTGAGTAGAAATGAGGGGGAAAAAACTCCCTGGCTTCCATAAATACATATGCAGTGGTGGAGGTCGTTCACTTTAACCCAAAGACAACACAAGGGATACCACAATCGTTAACCCTTGTGTTATCTCTGGGTCAAAGTGACCCAAAGGCCCGAAAGAAATCTAACACAAGGGTTAAGATGTTTTACCAACTTTCATTTCAATCACAGGTTTATACGATTCATCTGTCATTCATTCATTTTCTACAGCGTATTCCCTTAGAGGGGTCGTGGGGGGGGGGGCTGGAGCCTAATCCAGTATAGTAGGGCGAGATGTGTGACACCCTGAACTGGACACCAGTCTCTCACAGGGCACACAAAGTAGCAAGTACTTCATTTCTACACACAATTTCCCCAAGTTCCCAATCAACTTCTGTATGTTTTTGGACTTTTGGAGGAAACCGGAGTGCCCGGAGTAAACCCATGCAACAAAGGTAAAAAGTACAAACTCCAGTGACTTCCCCCCAGACCCGGATTCAAACACGCAACCTTCTTGTCATGAAGCGATCACGCCCGTTCTTTACTTTTTTTTATGTTTCAGTTGTTTATTTTGACATATTTTTAAGTTGACGTATACTCTTGTGTTTTTGTTGCGTGGCACTGAATAAGAAAAAAAACATCCAGACAGATTTGTTTCTATAGCTGTGCAACATCACAACATTATGCTAATTTTCTATATTGTAAGAATAAAAAAATACTTAAAGGAAGGAAGTATAAGTCACAATAATTGACTTATGCTTACTAATATTCATTATCATATTTTTCTTATAATAATACAAGAAGTTTAAATGAGTGTTCCGTTTTGTTATTTCGGTTAAACATTAATAAATATATTTAGTAAACAAAAGAAGTTCAACAGGTGTTTTTGTTATTTTTCTGGCGCAATAGTACATTTCAGGGTGGCCATACAGAGAAAACTCACACCAGATGACAATTTTTGTGTATTCCAAGTCCTAATTGCATCACTGTGGTGTCAAGTTTAATTAAAAAAGAAGAAGCTGTGATCGCTGCCAGAGCCAACTGTCCTCGCTTCACACAGGTTAATTGGACAAGGATCTACTGTCCACCGACAGCGTTCTATACATCACGAAAATTTGGCAGAAGGTGGTCGGACTTGAATCAAATTAGTTCTTCCATCACTGCTTCATCTGCTAATGATCCCAGTTATGATGTGTGACAAGAAAAAAAAACAGGCATCAAACACAGTTCAATTGTAAACAGCAGCAAGTTTGAATTCTGGCTCTGGTCGGGGGTCACGGACGGTAAATATCACTCTGGCGGGTCACGGCCGCTCGGTGACGTCAGGTCCAGCGGAGTAGGTAGTGGGTCAGCGCCGAGCAGGAGCGTCCACTTCAGATTATCATTAACAGAACATGACAGCACTGAGAGGCTTTGAGCTCTCAAGGAGTGCAGGATTAACCAGCGACGGCTATACCTGCAGCGTCTACCTTCGACTAATGCCGCCCCAATTCCATACTGCAGAGTAATAAGAGGGTTTATGAAGCCCATATGTGCTGGAGGTGCTGATTCGGGAGTTTTGGGAGAGAGTCCAACCCACAGGTCTCCAATCAAACAAGAAAACTTTAAGTATTTTACTTAAGTATTACACAAGAGTTATTTTGTTATATTAATGCATTTTAAGTCTTGAAAAAGATCCCCATATTACAAACATATATGTATTAATATCTCAATACAAATCAAAATTCCCTTGGATTAAAGCTGCACTATTTAACATTTTGTCATTATGAATTTGCAATCAACATTTTCTGTAATAATTGGTTTCATTTTTGAAGTCATATAGTAAAACTCACTTTCAGATGCTCTTCACTATTAACTTTATCTGGGTTACCTGTCCATCTGTGTAACAGATATACAACACTGGATCCGAGACATCGTTTTCACATACAAAGAGACTTTTAAAATCAGAAACTGCCACAAAAAGAGCCCCTTTATTGTTTTTTTGTTTTTTTAGCAATTATAAACACTATAACTGGTAAAAAAGTTTGTCAAAATTGCAGTTACACCTTCCTGACATTTGGGGGAGCCAGAAACAATGTTTGTTCTCTTACATATTGCTGCTTTAAGCGTCACATTACAAAATTCGAAAAAGAAATTCACAAATTCCTGTTCTCAGCTTTAGCTTTATCCTTTTGCTGGTTAAAAAATAAAATTATGTCCTTTTAAACTTCTGATGTTTCTGAAATTGGTCGTAGGAGAGTTAAAAAGAATTAAAATATGAGCATAATACCTTTTGAACGTATCCATTAGCAATCATTAGCGATGCATGCTAAATAAAAAATCAGTCAATCATTTAAAAGACACAAAGTATTTTTTTTTTAAAAAAGGAAATGTATCTTAGTTTCAGTTTATATTTATTTTATATAAATAGTTCTAAATATCTATTTTCACCCAAGAGGAAGTGAAAATTCTTCCCTAAATTGAACGTTTATGAACATTAAGACATTTGTATATTTAAAAAAAAAGAAGAAAAATAAATGTAATCTAGTAGAATGAATGTTGTATGCTTGAGATTGTTTCTGTCCAAATATTCCAAAGGTAACCGGTGAAATCTTTTCCAGGTGTAATTCTTTCATTAAAGCCGATACCATCATGGCGACGGCAGAGGTCCCCACCATATCTCCCGGAGCCACGACTGCCAACCACCGAAAGGAAACCTGATTCTACCACTTGTATCCTGTTTTTGGTGGCGACCCAGGCCGCACATACATGGGTGCGGACAGAAACAAACATTTAGTAAGGCGAGCTGACCGCCGCCATGCTGCCAAGTTTCCAGTCGTGCCCCATTGTTTCCCAAACTGGCAAACAAGAAATTCAAACATTCCTCTTGAGACGTGCTCCTTGCCTCTGTTCAACACATCTGGTTTAAGAAAGAAAACACAGCCTCAGACTCCAGAGGTGCTGACCGTTGTTACTCTTCTTCACTTCCTTCTCATCTGTGGCTAAAGTCAACTTATCAGATCTTAAGGACATTAATAGGAATGATCTTTAAGATTCTGTGTCAACCATGAGTTGAGTATCTCTATCAGGGATATGAAGGAAATCAAATTCTTTTCCCACTTCCTATATATCCTGTTCCTGAGGGACACTAGACCAAGACAATGGATAAATAAATAGTATAGGTGGAAGTTCAAAGAGCTGCAGTTCATTAAGTGTCCACTTGAGGCTGGCTGCAGAAAGACTGGAAATCATGTACATACTCAGCCACAAAAATACAGACGTCTCCGTATTTAAAAAAAAAATCCAAGTTGAATCCATATTTTATACTCTATAGTTCCAATGTGTGCCATTACAGGAGCAGAAACATATGCTATGTCTCAAATTGTGCACTTCTCTAAGTGCACTTCTTTACAGTACACTATGAGACAGCGAGCTTACTTGCGCAGTGTGCAAATTTCGACAGGATAGTACTGTCTCAAATCAAACACTGCCGCTATACACTTACTGGAAATGTCTCGACAGCTTCTTCTTCTACTACTTTTTAACACTGATTGCAACCGGCTGTTGAAACACTATAATCGACTCTGGCCGCGGTTTTTGCCAATCAAAACAAGTTATTAAGTTGTGTTTCATTGTGTTATTACTGTTGTTGTGTTGTTTTGTGGTAAATTGAGTGCTTTCTCGAGACATTTACGCCGGTATCTGCTCCGAAGAGTGATGTAGCTTCTGTTTAGCGCCATCTACGTGACTAAGATGGAGCCATTAAGGGTGGAAAGTGTCCATCAATCCACACTCAATTTTCTGGCCGTTTAAGTGCGTCAATTGAGGGCTCATTACGCACTACATTCGCACACTGCTCATCAGGACACATTACCAATGACTACCGGAACAATTGGTCTGTAGGTGATCTGTGAACTATAACTTATCTATATTTTTATTGATATTCCTGATGTTTTCATGTTCCATATTACAGATAACCATGTTTAAAGCCTTTACCTTATCTATGAATTAACCCTTGTGTTATCTCAGGGTCAATGTGACCCGAAGGCCATGGCTTCCAGAAATACATATGCAGTGGTTGAGGAAGTTCACTTTGACCCCGTTACAACACAAGGGATACCACAAACACATTTGTTTTCAGGCCTTCGGGTCACCGTGACCCTGAGATGACACAAAGAATTCACGTGAATGCCCAGTTGAAGACACACAACTCTGAAATCATATATGTTTTCACGAAATGTGTATTATAATGTTACTATCTTCTCTATATCAAGACAGCCAATAGCGTGTTAGTAAAGTCTGTCTGTCATTGAACAACTTCCCCTGAGGGCTCTTTGGAAGAACTGATCCCGGACCATCTGTAAATACAATCAGTGACCACATACAGCTGGAAGGCCCTCGTGTTGACTTCTGCTTTCCAGGCTGCAGTAAAAAAAAAAGAAGTAAAACTCTTCTGGCTTCACTTCACACTTGGTGTCACACCAACACTGATCCAATAACTTGTTGAGCGCGGCTTCGCTTGTTTTTTCGGTGCCGGCCGCTGCTACGACAAATTCTGCTGCTCACAGACAAAATAAGTGGCTTCCAGCGAGGAAAAAGTCCTGGGAATCAGATTTCCTGTCCAGATGCCAAGTGAGTGAACAACTGCTTCCAGCGTGCTGGAGAGGAATGAAGTCTCTCTCAAAATATTATCACACTTAAGAGACATAAACAGCCACAGCTCACCTCCAGACAGCTCGTTCATCATCCCGGCCCATGTCTCTGAAGCAGATAATTGCAGTGTCGGATCGGCTACCTTTTTATGAGCAGGAAATTCCTTTGATAGAAGTGGAAACGTCCTGTTGGATGATATCTTGACTTTTCACTGTGGGGTGTTTTAACAACTTAACTGAGACTGAAAGGTTGAGGATGGTTTTTCTTAGCGTGTTATTAACTTGTAATGTTCTTCCTTTTGATGAATGCTTTTTCCAGTTATAAAAAAATATTCCCCTCTGAGTGTCATATTATGTTATGTTATGCTACTTTATATTATATTATATTATATTATATTATATTACATTACATTACATTATATTATATTATATTATATTATATTATATTATATTATATTACATTACATTACATTACATTATATTATATTATATTATATTATACTAATTATATTACATGATCATTCATCATTGCTGAAGAATATCCATTTAAAATAGAAAAAAAAACATTTGCTATTGTATTTTTAAATCTAAATTTACATTTATACATTAAGAAGATACAAAGGGACTTATTACACCGATGGGAGTAGGCCGCAAGGCAGCGTGCCAGCGACAGTATTGATTCTCTGAGACTCCTGTGTTTGTCTCGGTGGTGTCTTGACCTTTTAAATATATATTTTATTGGGTATTGTTTTGATCATTTAAGCGCTTTGTGACCCTGGTCTAGAAAAGCGCTTTACAAATATTACTTACTACACAATCCCACCCAGAGCTGCGAGTGAACCCTGAGCTTGTTAGCTACCAGCTAACAACAGTTTTGTTTGAGATTTGATGTCCCATGTACAATTTGTTTTTCAAATGTCTAACATGGAAAGAACTAGAATGACATTAGTGGCCATAAATTTGAATTATTTTTATATTTACAATAGCACTCCTAACATTTGTTATTTGTTTTTTTTTGTTAAGTTCATTTCTTCCATGTCATAGGTCTTAAAACTGTTCACTTTCTACGGAGTTCCACATTCAGAAATGTAAAACAAAACTTTCCATCTTGCTTTCTAACTAAAACAAAACCACTTTCCAACTCATTTTCTAATTCAACAAAAACTCTTTTGTACCACTGCTCCCTCCATCCAGGTTCCCTCTCATTGTAAAGCGTATTTAAAAGTTATCAAGCACACAGGACTCTTGAAACATGGAAAACCTAGATGTTGTTGTTTTTAATATGGTGGGTTTCATCTGCTGCAGAAGTCTTAACTGGTATCTTAGGACGAAGTCACTTGTTTGCTCTTACAATCTCCTCCTGTGTTTTCTCTCCTGGTTTGTGTTTGTCACCGACTGACAAGAGTTTGTCCAAATATTACGTACTTTGTTTCAAGAAAGTGATCTCATAACCCAGCCTGTGTGTGTCTCAGGACGCATTACAATCACACACTTTTAAGACATTTTTTTTGCGGATAAGAGTTGGACATGCTGTCATTCATTAACTTTAACCCTTATTAAAAGTTAATAAGGTCAAATATACACATAAAACTTAACAAGCAGAACGATTTACTGTCCCTCATTTATTAAATGTTTCTACTGTTACGATTCGATTTTAATGGATTATTTTACAGCTCTTTGTTTTGAATTAGTTGCGTGTAAAAGTTTCTATTTTAAAAGTTTCCTGCTCTCATGTTAATACTTTACACAACCTCAAAGCAACAACATGTGAGATTATTTTTAATATTATTTTCATGTTTTAATTATTGGTGTAATTTGGAAAAGTCATGACTCATGTAATAGATGTTTATAGCTTTTATTTTAACAATGTTCTCCACTGTGTTACTGTGTCTCGAAGACCCACCCAGAGAGTCTGTGAGTGTCTTGTAACACCCAAACTGTTTTGTTGAAGAGGCTCTAGACAGTGATTTTATATGAAGCAGTGAGACTTTTTCCGACTCCAGACATTTTCTTGATCTTGTTTTGTAAACAAATGTACATGTGGTATCTGGCGACAGAGGTTTTTACAGCATTGCAGTTACACTTTTCTAACAAAGGGGGTGCTAGAAACAATCTTTTCAAACTTGTTGATTGTCACTTTAAAATAAGGATTTACAAACAGGATTAAATATATTTTAATTTTGAAAATAGTTGGTTTCATTGGTAAACTTACAATTAAGCCTAAAACAATTATTATAAATACATAAATTAGTTAAAGTTTTTCGTATGATTAAAATATGGTTTTCCACACAGTACAATTACGAATAAAACACATCCTTATATCACTCATACTTAAATAAAAAGGGAATAATAATAAAGAAGAATTTTGTTTTCATATCGACCATAGTATTACGATTAACATCTCTACAAAAGCTTCTGATATTCAGATGGAACTTTTTAAGAGTAATTTATTGACAAACTAGCTTCTATAGTGAAACTCTTACAGAAAATATATATATATATATATATTATGTATACTCTTTGTTATTATTTACAAAAACATCACCAAGAATAAGGTTCAAAACACAGACATCATGAATCTCAAGTGATGAAAACCAAACAAAAGTTTATTCACAAATAATAATAAATAAAAATTATAAATCAAGTGTCAGATTATTATTTGAACAATTGTCCATCTTATATTTTAAATCATTCTTCCCATTTCCCTGAAAGTTAAGTCGATACAAGAAAGATATACTTTATACTTGCAAACCTTTAAATGTGTACATAAAAGATGACAATGAAAAAAAAATAGTCCACATTTTTCATTAAATTCTTTCCTGTATTACAAAATTTGTGCATTTATGAAAAATAACAATTTTATTGCAAATGTATTTTCACACTTTATCGCTGTTACAAAATACAAAATAAATAAATATTTTGTTATTTAAAAAGATTTATTTGGGCCTTTATATAAAATAAAAGAAGGAATAATAAGTGTTTTTAACTAAAGTACTTCATTAAGTTGAAACAAACCTGCTCTTTGAGGATAAATGGAAACACTGACACTCAAACTCTGGCTCAGCAGGAGGAAAGTAAAAAAAAAAAACAGAGCTGGAAAGGTTGGTTGGGTTAAAGGAAGGAAGAAATCAAGGAAGGAAGGAACAGTCTAACTGTTTCACTGCGAGTGGGGAAGTCCACAGGGAGGTCACCTGAGGTCATGCTGCATACGTGAGCGTTCAGAGAGTGTGTTTTTTCACACAGAAAAATGATGACAACACCGGCTGGTAAAGTTATGACATCACACTTGCGTGACATTAAACGGTTTATTTTAGGGAAGTAAAAAAAAAGGTCACAGACGTGCTGGGATATCACACATGAGTGCACGTGCACACGTACATACCTGGAGTGCGTGCACACAGAGAATCCATTGAGGAGAGTGCGGAGCGTATACACACACACTCCAGGAGCCAAATCTCCTATTTCCTGGCTGCAGGTTCTGAAACAGAGGGAGCTCTTGAGAATGCCGGTGCATCTCACACGTCCCGTCGGCCGCCAAGTGTGCTTGTGCTCTCCAGTCACGCCAGAGTCCACCTCGCTTCGAAATGATCCTGGTGGAGTATTTGGTAAGATGGAATTTCACAAAAGCCCGACTGCCGAGGTATGTGGAAAACGCTGCCGTCCCAGGTGGTTGGCTGTGAATTTGCCCTTCAGAAAGTTAGCTTCCCTTCGCAGAAGTTCGGTGGTTTGCGCTCAGTGTTTTCCTGCATAAATCACTCTAATATACCTCTGACCAACGCTCGGGGGGCCAAACCGAGACTCCATCGGAGTCGTGAGGTTGGAAATTATGAGGCATTAGAAAATGCTTAGACCAGATGTAACGTCACACATGAAGACGAGGACAAAATGTAATTATATATATTTTAATCTGACTGCAACAATAACATGGACGCCAGCTTTGGACAAATATGTTTTTTAATATGATTAGATAAAATAGATTTTCATGTATTAAAGATCATGAACTAGGAAATATGCTCCTCATAAGACAAGCATAAATGAGCGTCATGTCACATTTATAATAAATAAAGAGATTAAACTCAAGTTTTAAATACATAAACATTTGAAATAGAACATAGTATACAGATAAGTATCAATTTGGGAAAGAAATAATGACAATTGTTCTTCTCTCGGCTCCTTTTCAATCTTAAACCCCAAGAGGCCCGAAAATAAATGTGATTGAGGTATCCCTTGTGTTGTCTCTGGGACAAGATGAATGACCTCCCTGGCTGCCTGAAATACATATGCAGTGATGGAGACTGTTTACTTTGACCCAGAGACGACACAAGGGATACCTCAAACACATTTGTAAAAATGTAGCCTTGAACTTCTAAGGAATAGTAAATACAAATAAGGTTAGTTTTATTCCGGCCTCATTAGGGCCCCAAACATACAGTACATGAGTGAAATATTTAATAGTATAAAGTTAGTCATTTTAAGTACGAATCTAACAATAAAAAAATTCCACGTCAAATATTTTTGAAGGGTTTTTTGAATGTTTTTCTGACATAGCTTCAATGCTCTTTTAGTTCCCTTTTTATTTAAAATTAACTTCTCTGGCCAGTGCTCGGTCTAGGGAGGTTACAAACACCTGCACTAATCTTATGACATATGGCCTTGCTTGTAGACACAAGCATGTGTGGGAGCTTTAAGATGATAAATAAAAAGAAGAAGGTCATACATTCATTCAATTCTCAAGAAGGGAGTGAATTCCTTTTAAAGATTTGTAATTAAAAAAATGATAAATAATGTAGGAGTCGGACGAACGAACAATAATGTATTTTATTCTCAAATGTCTAGCTAGCTAGCTGATAAGTTTGGTTGTCATTGTACAGCTTCAAAGTAGACGAAATGAAGTCACCACAATAACCACATGTCTGCATGGGTCATGCTGCGGATCATGTGACTTCCACCGCTTTACAGAGAAGTTCAGTCATTAGTCACGTTTTTCTTTTTCTTTTTCAGATATCAAGTGTATTTACTCGGCCAGAAATCTGCAGCCAAACCAAACAGCCGAGTGTCAGTGATGTGGTGGAGGTAACTAAAGAGCAGCAGTCAGGACAGCATCTTCACATCAGTCATTTTGGGTTATCTTCGCTATTTTCTTCATCTGGCAACATTCGCTACGGCCAAAGTGAAGTGGTGCGAGACCACACAGAGAGTGTGTGTGTGTGTGTGTGAACAAACAAACACAAATTTCATTTTTTATCATCATACACGTAAAAAATTTTCAACTAAAATCAATTGTGTTTTACCAATTATAAACTGTAAGGAACAAATTTCAACTAAAATAAAACAATTCTCAACTAAAATAAAACAATTATTATTTGTAATGACACAATTTTCACCTATAATCTAACAATTTTCAACTAAAATCAAACAATTATCTGTTATATAAAGAAAACACATTTTTAATGAAACCATTTTCAACTAAAACAAATAATTGTCAAAGACAACAACACCATTTTTTTAACTGTAATCAAACATTTTTCCTCTTGAATCAAATAATATTCAACAATTTTCAACTATTATCAAACTATTTTACACTAAAATCAAAACATTTACACCTTTACCTAATCATTTTTTAACTAAAATCCAACAATGTATAATTATACACACTTTTACACTGGATTCTAACCCCTTTTCACTGTAATCAAGCAATTTTTCGCTACAACAAATCAATTTGAACTAAAATCAAACTATTTACAGCTGGAATATAACCGTTATTTAATTATAATCACACAATTTGCACCTAAAGATCTAACAATTCATAACTATTATCAACAGATTTCCTGTTGTTGTAACTAAACAATGTATAGCTTTAAATATAAGAACAACTGTAATCAAACAATTTTCAGTTGATCAAACAAAATGTTTCTTGTTTTTCGTTCACTATTGATGTTACAGGATGCAGACTTTGTGATGACATGTGATCATTTATGTGAATACTGTCATGTCAGTTAGTGGAGAGTTACAAAGATCCATAGTATACTAACAAAAACAGAAATCAGGTTGTTTAGCTAACAGAGTGTGATCATAGTGTGGAGCTACAGTGTCAGCACTCCAGAGTCCATCTGCGTCTGTCAGTGTCTGGAAAATCAACACACTGAGGGATAAGGAATCTTTCAACCCAACGCAATCATTCAAAGATAACACATTGCAAACCATGATGCAGATTATAAAAAAAAGTAAGGAAACAAATATTTACCCATTTGATTTGAATTAATGACATATTACTCAGCATTTTCATCTTTTTAAATGGATGTAAATGAAGTCAATTTTTTAGAAACATGATAATTATAATGTTAATAGTAAAAGTATTAGTACGGACCATTAGTGCAGACCTCCTCCAAGCAGCTCCTCCAATGTAATATCATCAATAATCAAATTAACACGTTTTTACAAAAATTCAAACATTACTTCCTTATATCACTATAAATACATACTAAAGATTACTACGAAGACAGAATCAAACAGGAAGATTGTGAAAAAAACAAGCAAAAAAAAAACTTTTTTCAAGTGTAGGTAGTGGCGTAGTCTCATGTTTCCATCTACAGGATATTTTGTGATACTGCAACATGTGATTTCTCTTTGCAAAGGGTAAATATAAATGTAAATATTATTATGACCAACTGTATGTGGATTTGTTAAGGTTTTTTAATGGACGTGTTTGGTTGTATGGATCCTGTGAATCTGAAATCGGCTTACATTAAGAATCTAGTTTCATCATGACAAGATGTCAGACGACACTGACATTTTCTTTTGATAAAAAGTTTATTTAAATGTTGTTTAAAGTAATCGAAAGTGGTCACCATTAGCACCCTAACTGTAACCAATTTCTTTTTTTAATCCAAATAAATACAGACATGAGCGAATCAACACTAAACTCCAATATAAAACAGTTTTTTTATTAAAATAGTCGAAAAGATACAATAATGGCGCCATAGGTAAATGCCGAATCCCTAAGAAAATGTTACTAAATAAAAGTAAATTTAACATTTGACTGGTTAGAATGATGAGGGTAAACACCGCCATCTTGCGGAGGAACATATGTTAAATATAACATTAGTTTAATTAAAATTATTTACAATTGACGGTTTAAAGATGAAACTCTCGCACCAAAGAATTAAAACGCATAGTATTTTAAAATATAAATTAATAAAACGCGTTTAAACATTGGTGTTTTCTCTGCACACGCGTGGATAAAGGGCGACACATTAGGGCTGAACAAGGGAGGATAACCGAAGGATCCGCGCCTGCGCACAAGCATCAGCCTTTTCAGCGTCCAGGAGATTTGAAGATGATGCGGCTCGGCGTCGGACCGGACGAATAATTAGCTTCTTTCTTAGTCTCTTTTATTTTACTTGCCTTGTTTCTTGCCAAATTCCCGTCGGATGTGGAGTCGCGAGCGGGGCTGAGCGGAAAACAACGACGACAGACGAGCGGCGGCGAGGAGTTGGTATCAAATTGCACCGGATGTCATTACACGCTCCTTAATATCGAGGATGTAAGTAGAAGCTTCTGCCTCAACACGTTTATGAATTAGATTATTTATTTGTAAGGGTTGAACCTGTAACACCTACGTTGAGTATTTAAAAAAAATCGAATGAAGTAATGGTTAATTAATTAATTGCAAATAAATACCGTTATCTAAATAAAAAATCCCGGCATGCATCTCACTTTATCTCCAATCTTGTTGAAATCCGCTTTTATTGTTTAATCTCTCACCTGTTCCTGCACATACATTATTTTGTATCTACGTTATTTGTGTTAACCGCGATAATATTGTGTGTAAAATAACTTTTTTTTATCGTATAGATGCGAATATAGCATGAAAAAGTTTATTTTAGTGAATAAGCACGTGAAGCTGATAACTATCAGCCTGTGCCTTCATCTAAGCTCGTTGATCAATTGAATTTAAGCCTCTTGAAGGCAAACCTG
Source organism: Callionymus lyra (assembly GCF_982586985.1). NCBI lineage: Eukaryota > Metazoa > Chordata > Actinopteri > Syngnathiformes > Callionymidae > Callionymus > Callionymus lyra. Next base: position 6,357,382 of record NC_141834.1, read on the forward strand.
CTGACACATGAGCGCCGGGCTTTCAGTGTGCACACACTCGGTCAGTGGTCGACAGTGTGGCTTTTCCCATTTTTATAGAACATATTTCACTCAAGTACTGCAGTTGATTCACAATTGTGCTTTACTTTGCAGTAAAAATTCGCCTTCAGACACCAAATAATCTTCAACTGGATCCTTAACACCAATGGAAATGTATAGAAAAGTCTTATAACTTACGAGAGATTGTCTATCAAAGGACAACAGAATTTGTTTAATATATAATTTAAAGTATTGTATCAAACGTAACAGTTATATTAAAAAAAAAAAAAAAAATAGTTTCATTTACAGTCAATATGAACCAGCAGCATTGTTCTATGTAGTGGAAAAAATATGAGGAAAATACTACTCTTGGAAGCCATTCCTATTCTAGCTTTCCATCTCTGCGTGTTAAGAAAAGACACAAAATGGTTTCAAGGTGGTCCAGACCAAAAATAGCCTTTGATGAAATACATGCAGTCTCTAATTTGACTCAAGTGGTTTTCCCTGACGTCTCCTCTCGTCCTCTCTCTCACAGTTAAAACGACAGTCATGGAGGTTGTAACGCATTTTGTAAATGATTCGGTAGAATTTTACAAATGGAGCCTTTCAATAGCAGGTGAGTCGACAGTTATTTTATTAAGTTTTTGTCATCATGAAAAAAACAATTCTGATGTCACTGTGCCTCCTCAGACAAGAGGGTAGAATCATGGCCCATGATGTCATCTCCCCTTCCCACGCTGGCCATCAGCTGCCTGTACCTGCTCTTCCTGTGGGCGGGGCCCAGATACATGCAGGACCGCCAGCCCTACACGCTCAGGAAGACCCTCATAGTCTACAATTTCAGCATGGTGGTCCTCAACTTTTACATCGCCAAAGAGGTCGGTGCAACTGTAGACCAGCTTATAGTGATCAATATCTCTCACACTGTGTTTTTCCTACCTGTTCATGTTTTTATTGATATATTTTGAGAATTAAAACAACCTAAAATGGTCATTATTTATCTGTTAAAGCCTCAATCAGTAACATTTGAAATGGTGTTTCAGGCTCCCCCTAGTGTCATAATAGTGCAACTATGTAAATGACTTAAAACAGAACTATTTACAGTTTTATTTTACTTTATTCTCTCTGTACTTCATATAAAAACACTACTGTAGTTTCACATGAAACATCCAAATAAGGTTACATAGTTAAGAGTACTGTTTAAACGATAGCTAGAGAGTAGAATGAGTGATTCCTGTTCAAAATCAAACCAACAATTACTAATAATATGAAACAGGGATTATAATCTCAAAATGTTACGTATTGTTGCTGTAATTTAAAATAATATTTAACAAAAACTGGTTATAATCTGACACTTCACAATGTCATTGTTAAGATTCACTCAAAGTTAAATTGAGCGCTCAAAAGATCTAAAATTAAAGTCAACAGATATCTATAAATAAACCACAGTATCACCCTGAAGAAATGTTTGTGTCATATCTGTTCCTTTAGAAGACTTCAGCCTTGTCCTGTCATCTTCAACTCCCGTCTTTTGTGCCTTTCAGCTCCTCCTCGGCTCTCTAGCAGCAGGCTACAGCTACCTCTGTCAACCTGTCAGCTACTCCAAGGATGTCAATGAAGTCAGGGTGAGAGCACAAAGACACGCACACACACTTGCACACGCACACACACTCGCACACGCACACACACACACACACACACACACACACACACACACACACACACACACACACACACACACACACAAGCTGAACTCCTCACACCATCTTGCTCGGTGTCTGCATGTCGATCCTGCCGCCTGACATGTGGTGGCTGCATCAGGGTTTATTACTGTATTGATTTCAGGCCAGAGGAGGCGTGGCCTGCAGGTCCAGAGTCGTCTCGCCACCTGAGAAGCTCCGCCCACAAGTCTACCTTAAGGCTATAGCATTAGTGAGGGTTAAACAGGAGTCTGTTCTATGTTTGTATCTAAATAAATATGATTAAGTATTTATCAAGAAGTGGGATAAATAATTTAATGAACTAACAGTTAAGATAAGGTGTAATGTTTCCTAGGTCGGACACTTTGTAGATTACGTATCAAGTTACTTTAGAGATGTTAGTTTGAGCAAATTTTTCTATGTCAATAATTCCTTTATTGATCAGGGAAGTGAGACTAGTCGGAAATGTATCCACCTCAATAAAATTTTGCTCTCCAAAAAAGTTGCATTATCTATATTTAATTCATGGGTTAGTCATAAAATGACTGAGTATTAGATGTTGTATTGGAAATAATAATTTAAATTAAATTCAAAAGTGAATTCAAGTGAGGTCTTGAATGTCTTTTTTAGATATTTTTTTTTTAAACTATTTCCAGGGCCGTAAAAAGTCTTAAATTTGGGTGGAAATCTTAGTTAAGTGCCACAAACATTTCTAGTTGAGTAAACTCAGTTCTTTTTTTAAGATAAGAACAACAGCAGGGAAATATATTTAGATGTAAAACACTGAAGTAAATGTAAAAATACTTGATTATAATCGAATGGGTTGGTGAAAGGTTCTTTATTTTGTGAAGAGTTGATACAGATGTAGTTCAACTTTCTTATGTGACATCAATTTACCTTTTTTATTACACTATAATAACCCAATTTATTTATTCATCGAAATTAACGTGTCTCCAAAGAACAACAGGTACAATCTAATTCAAAATCACGGCATGAAAATATAAAATTCAATAAAGTACAGGTCCTCAGATTTGGAAAAAGGCTGAAAAAGTTTGGAAATTATATTTTAATCAAAGAAAATACCCTGAAAAATCATGTCAGAAATAATTACACTGAAAACAAGATAGAGCATATCTAACTGTTGTCCACAGTCATCATGAAACAAACGTGTGATAAAAACTACTTTTAAAATGTATAATCTGACACAAATGGTACGAACATCCACAGTAACTGACCGTGCACGGGTTGTCGTCCTCAGATAGCCTCAGCTCTCTGGTGGTACTATATCTCCAAAGGTGTGGAGTTTTTGGACACAGTCTTTTTCATCCTGAGGAAGAAGTTCAACCAGGTCAGCTTCCTGCACGTCTACCACCACTGCACCATGTTCATCCTCTGGTGGATCGGCATGAAGTGGGTCCCTGGAGGTCAATGTGAGTAAAGAGTTTCTAAAACTCTTCGGCTTGATCTCAACTTGACTGACACGTCTTCTATCTTTCAACAGCTTTCTTTGGTGCTACCATCAACTCTTCAATCCACGTCATGATGTATGGTTATTATGGTCTGGCAGCTTTGGGACCTATGATGCAGAAGTACCTCTGGTGGAAGAAATACCTCACGATTATTCAGATGGTAGGAATGGTCTCTTTGTTTCTAAAAACAATTAATGAATGACATAGTTCAGTTTCATATGAAAATCATTGGGTGTTACTTATCAATGGTTAAGTCTTCTAGTTGCACATGAAAGAAGACAGAAAGATATTGTCTTAGCACTGTTCATTAATGTTAGTCCAAGTTTCCATTATTTAAGGTACTTGCGTAGATCATTCATGTCACTTTTTACGTCTGTTTGTAACATGGGTACATTTTACATACCCAGAACCACATGTGCATCCATCCACCCATCAGTCATCCATACTCGCATCCATCCATCCATACACCCTCATCCATCACATACACGCCCATTCATCTATTAACCCACATACCTATCCAGCAATGTATATGTCATGGTACAGATTGGAATCCAGTTGGATTGCCACTGATTCCTAAAAGAATCTGTACTAGTACTGATTGGAATCCTGCTACTCAGATCGGATCTTAATATTGATATGGGTTATGGTTAGGGTTAGGTTTAGGGTTCAAAATAACATTTTGATGTAATCCGAATTTCTCCTATTATAATTGGAGATTATCCTGGTAGAATTCCATTTGTCCTAGGACAGAATGGAATTCAAATATTCTGATCCAAATACAGTAGTTGGATTCCAAAAACAGTATAGATTGGATGAATCTCCTAGTAGAGATTGGAATTCACTAGTAGGATCTGGAATGCTACTAGGATAGACTGGAATTCCAATCTGTCCTAGTAGGATTCCAGATCCTACTAGTGAATTCCAATCTGTACTTTGATAAAACACCATATCACGCAACCATCCATCCATTCACCCACCTAGTCACCCATTAACTTATCCATCCAATTATTCATACCTCTATACACATATCTATCCAGCCTTCATCATACATAAATCCACCCAATCACACACCTGTCTATCCATCCATTCATCCACCCATCCATCCATCTACAATACCTCCAAAGATCCATACATCTATCCATGTATACATCCATTCTTGATCCTCCGTTAATTATTCATATATCCATCCATCGATCCTTCTATCCACCCAACCGTCACCCGTCGCTCATCTATCCATCCAATCAATCCACCCACCCATCCATCCATTCCCAAAACCATTCATCCACAAAACTGCTATTTCATCCATTCCCCCATCTATCATCTACACGACTACTATTCCTTACATCCATCCATCCACCAATGTATTAATTAACCTGTCCAGCCATCCATCCGTTCATCCGTCTACTGTGTATCCAAGTTAAAATCGTTGAGTAACAGCCGGACCTAAGAGGCCTCGATTTTTTCCTCCTTGTGGAGAACACAGAGTTTCAGGCCAACCTGGAGACACAGTGTCTCCAACGTTACCTATATTGCTAGGATCGGAGACCTTATCTTGTCAGCATACAAATGATATCAATCTTTTTATTAAGGCTATAATAAGCTCCCCAATCACACTTTAAAATGCAGTTAATTTTAATATTTTTTTTCCATTTTCTTGGTGTCAAATAATGGGTCTTTTTAACACGTCCAACAAATAAAAGCGTCTGACCGTCTCTGTTTGAACATTTCAGATCCAGTTCCACGTGACCATCGGCCATGCAGGTCACTCCCTCTACACCGGATGTCCGTTCCCTGCCTGGATGCAATGGGCTCTCATTGGCTACGCCGTCACCTTCATCATCCTCTTCGCCAACTTCTACTACCACGCTTACCGAGGCAAGCCTTCCTCCGCGCACAAGGGTAGCAAGCCGGCCACCAACGGCACCTCGGCGGTCACCAACGGTCACAGCAAGGCGGAGCCGGTGGAGGAAGACGGGAAGAAGCCGAGGAAGGGAAGAGCCAAGCGAGAGTAAGGAGGGAGGAGGGCTGGTGATAGTCAGAGAGGACGGTGGTTAAGAAGGGGGAGGGGAAGGTTAAATGCACTCGCTCCAGGCAGATAATTGCAGTTTGGTTTGTGGGTTTGTCTGCAGCAGATCTTTAACAGAAAGAGAGTTTTGGGGTCTCTATAAACATTTCTAATCACACGCTGCACGAGTAGGCTCCGTGCTGTTCAGTACATGTTGGGACGACCAAAAAAAAGTCAATATGCAGCATCCTCTAATTTATCAGCCAAAAAACGCACCTCCACCTTTTCTACTGATTCCACTTTTTTTCCGAGCTTCCATAGTCTTTAATATGATTGTTGATTTGCTAGAACTCAAAGAGTTTTAACTTATTTGGCAGACACCATGCCGGTTTTTGAGAAAACAGTTTTTTGTAGTTTAGACGACCCTTAAGAAGCTGCCATCAATCCAACCTCTGACAGATTATCTCCTGGCTTTGACAGTCCAAACCGACATACCTGTGCTCAAACGCTACTTCCTTTTTGTGTTCGATGTGAATTAAACCCTTGATTAAATCACTGTGGATGGGCGGGGCTAGTTTCTTTTTAGTGTTCATGCAACTTCTGTGGGTATGTTTGTTACTGATTTATTTGCTGTGCGATGTAGGCTTAATATTCGTCTCACTGCCACGTAGGTCTGAAGATCGATACATAAATGACAATGCTTTTTTTAATAAAAAATAATCCAGGAATTTACAGTAAATTCAATTTACAGTTTGTTGCTGAACCTACAACTCAAATAAAGACAGTTTCAGCCGGAGTTTGTGCGTCTGTGCTTCCTGTGGAATCTTCTTGTGGCTCTGGGAGGTTTTTTCTTTGGCCTGTCCAGACAGATCTGCACTAATCGTTGGGGGTAAATTGGCTTTAGCTCGAAAAGAGCTTATTACCACGTCACTCCCATGAGTTGCCCATGAAAGCAGGTCACTGGAAGAGAAGCCTTTCGCTAATCTGCCACCAGGTCTCTGCTTGAATTGTCGGATCAGCTAACATTTACCTTTAATATCACTCTTAAATGTCACTTTTTTACAAGTTACATGAACATCTTTGACTCTATTAAGTTCCCTTTTTTTACTTTTAAGAATGACAATAATGATCTGTTCAGATGCTCATGCATTTTAATTGTCGGAGAGAGACGTTCAGTCGTCATTTTTATTCGGCACTCTGTGTACCTCTGTTCCTAAATTAACACGATAGATTTCCTATATCCTCTCCGTCTTATCCTGACGTTCCACCACCTGCCCTCCTTGGATGTGGATGTGAGTAGTGAACAAGATAAGATGAGGCCTATTTGTCCTCCTCGGGGACACACAAGGATCTAAGCCAGGGACTAAGAGGATTGCTCAAGGTCCTGGGCTTTTCTATCAAAGGCATTTAGAATAGGTCACCAGAACCAGAGCACTGCCTGCTACATCCACACACTCAGAACTTATGCTCCCAATCTTCGTCCGGAGTTGCCACAAAAGGTGAGTTTAAAATAACGTGTTGCATAAAGCAGAAATCATCCTTGTAGTCCTTTATCACTTGATCTAAGCCATTGACCCGGCTGTGAGGGGCCTGACATGAAGCTGGGTGAGGGGTTGAACTCAACTAACCGGCTCGTCCCCACTGATCTCATTAGCATTTATATGAGTGAGGAGCTCATTAGAACCAACGCAAGTGGGAACACTCAGCATTTTATGGAAGCTCCATCTGTGAGGACAGCTTTGCTTCAGCGGTTGTGCTAAGTGGGTTTAGAACTGTGGAGGGCGTCCTCTGCTGGGAAGTGCGAGGGGTCATACTGTTTAACTTTTATTTTGTGGGTACAAAAAACATATATCATGGGTGGGAAGTTTGAATCTAACGTTTCTGCAATTTATATCGGTGCGTTATTAGATTTGCCATTAGGAAAATTATTAAACCATTGTTTTCTTCTTTTAATTTTTCGTTTTAATGCAAACATTTTAATGACGAATATGATGATAAAAATGAAGATTAAAAAAACTGAGAAGCTAATATAGTTGCATTGAAGCGAACATTACTAGAATTGCAGCACAATTACAAATACATTTAACCAGCAATCAAAAGCACATTCCCAAAAAGAATAGCACAAACACAAAAATGAAATCATGTTCAATAAACCAAGAAACTACAATATTTCCAAGTACATTTTTTTTTTTTTTACTTCCATCCTTGGTAACACTTATTTTTATATATATTATTTTACTTTACTCTATTAAAGTACTTTATGGTGATCTTATTTTATTTAATATAAAGTTTCCAAATAAAAGATCTTATATTATATAAAAACTAGTACACTGACAATATTGAAGTAGTTGTTTCAATCGTTCTTCTTCTGGTTTTACTTTAATTTTTTATTTTTATTTCTGTGTGTATAGTCGGATTTTGTGTTCACTGTAACTACAACAGCATATATAATAATAATATGAATAATAATACTTATTATTATTATTATCATTATCATCATTATTATTATTGTTATTATTATTGCGAAAGCGATTCATTGACTTCCATTAAGTGCGGGGCGTTGTGACGTCACACGCACTCGAGAGCTGCACACTTGAGTTTATCGGTTGTCGTTTTCTTGCACTTTTCTTGCGTTTATTACTAAAATATGTGCTTTCAGGGATTTCCTGGTGTTCTCTTGTTTTATTATCTTTGAGCAGAAAAAGTATCAACGACTAATTTGAATTAAAAACCGTGAAAATGCGACAACTAGTGGCTAATCATGGAACTGTGTTCCTGTAGCGATGATTTAACTTATATATATATAAAATTCAAGCTATAATTTAATTAATCGTATATCGTATTTGTTATTTGATTGAAAAAAATATTTTTAAAATAATATTTAAATTTGAACCATCGTCGAAAAACTGCCGGTACTCTTAGCCGGAAGTCGCAGGCACATCCGGGTGAGGCTGGCGCGGCGGGTGGGGGGAGGAGCCGCGAGCAGCAGGGCGGGGAGGAGGGAGTCCAGGATCCGAGGAGGAGCAGCTGTTCGTGGTGCTGATGCTGAGCTGCTCACGCCGAACAGGGTGGGTGCTGTCGGGGAGAACTCCGAACCGGCCCATCGCTACACTTCCGCCCTCAAATGTGAACCCGCTCCGGGGTCGCTGAAGTAAAAAACAAAAGGTCCAGGAGCTCCAGGAGGAGGCTCTGAGCGAGGCTGCAGGCGGCGGTACCAGGCCCTGGTTTGAGTTCATGGAGCGAAGGATGTATAGACGCTGAGCCGATCCAAAACCTGTACACGTTCATTGGAAAGTACTGATGCTGACTAAGATGGAGGCCGCAGACGGAGAGCCGGCTGCTGAGGCCACAGAGGCGGGGTCACCGCAGGAGCAGGCCCTCCAGGACGAGATGGAGAGGCTGCTGGATGAGAACGAGGATCTCAAGGTGGGTAAATTCTTACTAAAATGTGCTTCTTTGTCACTTTTATATGTCTTTCTAATGTAAAATATAAGCTAATTATCTTAATATATTATTAGCCTATTATATCTAACAAACACTAATATAACAGCATCTTTACCAATAATAGAACAGTTTACTTATAGTAGTACTTATTTGTACTTATATACTTATTGTAATTCCATGTCTTTTTGTTTGCACAGGTTGTTTGTCGTTTGTTGTAGTTTTACAGAGGAATTCAAATAAAAAAAGATTAAAAACTGTTTTATTTTATTATTTATTAATATGAACTTGTAAAATACACTTTTAGTAATAAGTTTTCTTATCTACTCTTAAGTGTATACAAAAAACATGTGGCCTACCTTTAAACTAGAGATTATAAACATTTTGTAATATTTTCTTTTTGACAAACCACAAGATAAATATATTATATATGTAAAGAGCCTAAACAAAGTTAGTATTTAATTGTAAAAGATATTGTTGATTTGCCCAGAATATATTTCAGTTATTATTGTGCATATCCTGTTATCTTTATTTTCTATATCTTTTTTATATTTATCTTTAATTTTCTATAATATGATCATGTTACTATCATTATTTTTATATTTTCTATATATTTATTTTGTGTTTATTATAATTTGACTTATTATTTTGCACATGTCTACTGTACTGTTTGTCTAAACCCTTGTTATATCTCACGGTCGAGATGACCCGGTGGTCTGAAAACCAATGTGTTTGAGGTATCCCTTGTGTTCCTTCCGGAGTGATAACACAAGGGTTAATATAATGGGTTTGCTTTGTTAATCTTTTATTTTATTAACTGCTGTAACAACCTATATTTCCCAAATGTCGGAAAATCAATTAATTAATCAGTATAATGTATCTTTTTCCGAATAAATGAGTGTACTTTAAGGAGCTTCGTACAGACTCCCGTTTAAATTAAATGTGTCTTTTCAAGTATTATAACAAACAATAATGACGTGAATGAAAAAAGAATCAAATGTGTGTCGACTCCAGTGCGAGATCGAGGAGATGAGGACCGAGATGGACGAGATGCGGGACACGTTCTACGAAGAGGACACGTGTCAGCTCCAGGAAATGAGGCGAGAGCTGGAGCGAGCCAATAAAAACTGTCGGATCCTCCAGTACCGGCTGCGTAAGGCCGAGAGGAAGAGGCTGCGATACGCCCAGACGGGGGAGATTGACGAGGAGCTGCTGCGGTGTCTGGAGCAGGACCTCAAGGTAACGCCGAGACAGTAGTAGTAGGAAGTGTTTGTGGTATTTAACATGTTACATGATCCAACGATAAGGTGGCGAAGGATGTGTCGGTGAGGCTGCACAACGAGCTGGAGAAGGTGGAGGAGAAACGCACAAAGACGGAGGACGAGAATGAGAAACTGAGGCAGAAACTGATCGAGGTGGAAGTGACCAAACAGGCTCTGCAGAACGAGCTGGAGAAAACCAAAGAGGCAAGACTTGTCTTAATAAGAGCTTTTCCTGCTCAGAGAGTGATGAAATAAATAATAACCTGATGTCCAACAGTCTCAAAAGAGAAGAGGAAGTAAGGAGGTCCAGAAGTCGGACAAGAAACCAGCGCAGAGTCCCACTGAGGTGAGAAGACGGGAGGGAGAAGTTCAGGAATAGACGGCTGAAGTTTTGACTGCTTCTGCCCTCAGGACGACAACGAGGACCTTAAGTGCCAGATAGCTTTTATCAAAGAGGAGGCGGTGCTGATGAGGAGGAAGATGGCCAAGATCGACAAGGAGAAGGACGGCATGGACCAGGAGCTGCAGAAGTACCGCTCCTTCTACGGAGAGCTGGACAGCGGTCACCCCAAGGGGGAGGCCGGGGGGCCGCCCACCACCCGGGAGTCCGAGCTGAAGCTGAGGCTGCGTCTGGTGGAGGAGGAGGCCAACATTCTGGGGAGGAAGATAGTGGAGCTGGAGGTAGGATGACAGTTTGAATGATGGCTCTAAAACAGTCGTAGGTCATTTTACTCAGGGGCCACATTTTATAGTAACTAAATCAAAACCTTCCGCAGGTGGAGAACCGAGGTCTTCGTGCAGAGCTGGACGATCTACGAGGCGAGGGAGAGGGAGCCGGCTCGGGCAGCGACTCCACCAGCAGTCCGGGCGGGGGGCGCGGCCTGGCCGACGACCTGACGGAGCTCCGGCAGCAGCTGCAGCTGGTGGAGGACGAGGCCGAGCTGCTGAGGAGAAGCCTGGCCGACGTGGAGGAGCAGAATCAGCGGGTGACCACGGAGCTCAACAAGCTCCGCTTCAAAGCGGGGACACATGATCCGGGGTCCAGACACGGAGGAGGAGGGTCTTCTGGGATCGATGCGGCGAAGATGGAGGCCCTGCAGGACGAGCTCAAGGCGGCCAGGTTGCAGATCAACGACCTAAGTGGAAAGGTTAGTGATTTCATACTTTTTGATCAATCATTTTTACTTTTCTTTAGACAAAACACCTATTTATAGCTCAAGTATGTTTTAGTGCAACATCTTCTGCACAGGATCAAGGTGTGGATCTATTGTACTGTAAATAGTCCAGACAATACAAGATTACAGGCAGCATAACAAAAGTAAAAACAAATGCCAGACAAAAACCATGCAATTGTTGTACACATTTTTCCTACTCACACATTTTTCACTCGCACTATTAGTGCTTTATATTCAGCTTTTTACTACTATAATATATGAGAAGGAAAATGTGTACAACAATTGGAAGGATTACTTTTGTTATGCTGCCTGTAATCTTGTATTGTCTTGACTATTTACAGTACAATAGATCCACACTTTGATGATAAGAAACTCTTGATGCTTAAAATAGACAGATATCATTTTATAAACATATTTTTACATAATTACATTGTTGTTCAGTCTATTTAATTAAAATGAGCTCTGAAATGCATCCTATGGAAGTTAATGTGTTCCATTAGACATAGTTTATTGTGTGTGTGCTTCCCAGCATTAAGTTAAGATCCTGTTTTCTTCCTACCTAAACCTAAACTTTGTGTCGCTTCTCCCACTAATTGAATCTGATTTGAACTGTTCAAACTTTTATCAATTCAGCTTGTTTCCGAAATACGGGCTATGTTCTATCTTTCTTTTATCTTTTCCACTCTTTCTTTTAAACCTCTTTTTCTACCCTTTTTCCCCATTCATTTCAATGGGAAAAACTTCAACTCATGTTTCAACTCCTTCCACTTTGACCTACTACTTATACGTTTACTACTAATTACACTACTACTTCCACTACTACTTCCACTACTAATACTACTACTAATTCTACTTTCTACTTCTACTAAAAACCATCACATTTTTAAGGCTTTTTTTTCATCATTTTTTTTTATGCAGTTTAAAATTAATATTCAAAGTTTACTTCAGAGTATTTGACCTCCAGTTTTAAAGACATGTTTTCAATTAGTATTGAGGGATGATAAATTCAGATGTTAACACAACAAACAAAATTCATAATAATATAGTATTCTTATTATTTGGCGTATAGCCAGTAAGATAAGCCAGCCAGATTTATCTTTGCAACATTGCCCTCTAGTGGTTGTAGGGGTGTACTTACTTACGTGCACTTTTTATAAGAAAACTTAAAAAATAAATAATTATAATGAGTCTTACATCATTGCTTATTATTTATTGTGAAAACATTTTAAAGAAACTATATTTAATGTATTTAAAACCCTAAAATAAAATACATCAAATGCAAAATAACATTTTTTTAACATACCATAACATAAATGAAAGTAACATTTCATGTAAGCATGATTTAAAATGACTTAAAAAATCAATGTACATATAGAACAATGTAAATGAATATAGATCAATGCAAATAAAAAGGGCGAAAAAATACTAAAATACAAAGCAAATATGTTTGGTATATATAGAGTTGAACTAGTAATACAATTGTTAGATAACAACCCGAAACATTTTGACATTGTCAGTTTTATAGTACTTCATGGGGGAAGTTGATTAAGATTGTTTTATCTTTATCTATTTGCATCATAAGAACAAACACAAGATCGATAAATGAAAGAAAATCAATCCAAGCATGTTGAGGAGTCAAAACACTCTCTTGTGGTTTAAAGAAACATCTTGAATATTGAGCAGAAAACCTTCAGAGCGAAGGAAATACTCTTTGTTATTTAACGTGTATTTGTAATTTTAGTAAGATCAAACCATCAGACCACTACTGAAACATGACTGTTGCTTCCGTGCAGGTGATGCAGCTTCAGTACGAGAACAGAGTTCTTCTGTCCAACATGCAACGCTACGACCTGGCTTCCCATCTCTCCCTGAGACCCAGCCCCAGAGACAGCGACGCAGAGAGCGACGCCGGCGGAGCTGGCAGCGGTCGGCGAGAGAGCGACGAAGACTCCACCTCCTCCCGTCTTCTCCCCCCACATCGTAAACGAGAGGGTCCCGTCGGCGGCGAGAGCGACTCGGACGAAGTCAGGAACGGCAGCAGCCGCTGCCTGACGCCCACCCGGGGTCTCTACACCCCTCCGGGACCAGAGGGGGCGGCCACCCCGGGTTTGAGCCGCAACTTCCCGGCGGGACGCTGCAGCCTGCGGGAGCGGCAGCAGATGATCGACATCCGCTTGGAAGCGGAGAGGCTGGTTCGAACCCTGGACCAGCTCATTTCTGACACCGCCACCATCATCTCCGAAGCCAGGGTCTTCGTCTCCAACGGGGATCTCATGTACGGCCGAGGAGGCGAGGAGGGAGCGGAGGACGACGGGAGCAGGATCCGGGAGCACGAGCTGCTGTATCGCATCAATGCACAGATGAAGGCCTTCAGGAAAGAACTGCAAGCCTTCATCGATAAACTGGAAGTGCCGCGGCTGGATGACAGAGACGCAGACGAGCCGGTGTCGGTGAGTGAGAGTTCAACTTGCAACCGTTGCGAGAATTGTTATTGTTGATGTCAAACTTAAATTGTGGGAGGGAGATTCAAAAGAGTTAGCTTTAGATGTGTTTTTCTTAAAGAGAATTCTCAACTACTGTAATAGAGAATAGGGGGGCGAGAAAAAACGATACTCTATAGCACTGTAACGATATTTATCTTTTTTTATTTTAAATAATATTTAGTACTCTATATTTTCTGGTTTACTTTCAATAAAGTGTGCATAAATTAAAAATGATTTACAATTAACATGCAGGTATACATAGCATTTTTGAGTTGGAAACTCCAAGAAACCACAAGATGGCAGCAATCAGCTGCAAGAAAGAAGACTGAGGACGAGAGGATACAGTCTAATCCAGCAGATTTTAGAGCTGATGTTTGGAAATATTTTGGTTTCAAAACAAATGAAAGCAGTATAGAAGGTGATCTGTAAATTCTGCAACACAAGAGTGAAGTACTCGACAATACTACAAAATATATCCTTGTTACTACAGTATCGTAATATCATATCGTTGCCCATGTATCGTGATATGTATCGTATCTCAAGAATCTTGCCAATACACACACTAATAGAGATTTAGGTGGAGATAATAAAAACTATAATATAACCGTATAATTAAAATATAAAATAATAAAATAATATAATAATTTGACACTATTTCTTTCTTTTCCAAACTTTCTCCGACTATACCTCTCCCGGCGCTCAGATGTTCCAGCCCATCATTCTGCTCATCCTCATCCTCGTGTTGTTCTCGTCCCTTTCTTACGCCACCATCTTCAAGCTAGTCTTTCTTTTTACCCTTTTCTTCGTCCTGTGATGTTCTCCTCCCTTCATTTAGCTCATCCCTTGTTTTTTTTTTTTTTGTTTTTGTTTTCGTCCCATCAACATCCCCTGCCATCCCGCCTTTATGTTGCCATGGTTACGGAAAGCACAGCAGGGGCGCCACTACATCAACATCGGCACCTGCGTGTTCTACAATACAGGAAAGAAAATGCTTGTGACTTTTTAAAGAGGTGAGTTGATTTACATGATTTAATTTTTTTTGGTATGTTAGAAAAAAATATATAAACGTAAAATTTTGAACCTGTATTTTCTGTGTACATTGAATGAACATATTTGATACATGTTTTGAGGGTTTGGCATTTTATTACATACTAATAACAACATCTCTCTCTCATACACACACATAGACACACACTTACACACAGTTGAAAACAGACACCAAAGGAAGTAAACAGTGGCTGAGTGAAAACACTTTGCAGCTAAATGTGGACAAAACTGAAACTCTGGTGATTGCTCCTGATGATAAGATTCCAGGGTTGAGTCAGTACTTGGGTGACTTAGGTCAGTCTGTCAAACTGAGCCTGAGAAACCTGGGTGTTGTATTTGATAAAGACATGTCTCTTGTTCAACACTTCAGAAAACTCTCCAGAAACTGTTTCCTTCAACTGAGAAAAATCTATAAACTTAGGTAAATGATGTCGGAACATGATCTGGAGCTTGTAATCCATGCATTTGTCTTCTCGCCTGGATTACTGTAACAGTTTTCATGTCTTAACAAGAAGTATCTGTCTCGCCTGCAGTTGATTCAGAACTCTGCAGCGAGAATTCTGACCTGCTCAAGTAGAAGAATATATATAAATATACATATATTTTAGCAAAACTACTTTCTTTTTCGAAATCGATAATTGTTAGCAACATCTGTTAGCTTAGCCAGCACTTCTGAGGTTAGCTATTTCTTCACCACAACAGTTTTTTAACATAATATTAAAATACACATGTAAGCACAAGCTTTTAAAGCCATATTCAATCTCCTTTTTCAGTGCATCTTTAGCACATATTATATTTATAGAACACATGTCTGTTGTTCTATACACTAGTAAGGATTCGATGCTTATAGCTTAGCCTGCGGCTAAAAATGCTACACACCGCCAAAACTAAACTTAACTCGGCTGACAAGTTGTCGGCAATGAACGGAGCTGGAACGTATAAGATGTTTACACGTTGACGCCAGTGAGCTCGGAGACGAAGAGGGAGTTAACGTTAAAGTTAAACTAGCATTGACGAAATGTAGCATTACCTACTAAATAGGTTTCCTTCTGATTCAAATTCATCATGTTTATAAAACACATCTTTGAAAAGATGTAAAAATAAATTGTTATTATGCGTCAAAGCTGAATTAATTTCACATAAACATGGCGATATTGTTTAAAAAATAATATTATTATAACCAAGGATTTTCCTCACTCAAACTAAAGCTCTTTAAGTGGATAACGAATATTCCAAAGAATATAAATCCAAACGTATAAGGTCAAGTTCTTGATGTATAAATAATCATATTAAAGCAATTACTTTTTTCTAAGCTGATGCCCATCATCACGTTGAGATCAAGCGAGGATCAAACGGCTCTGGAAAATATAGCATGTGTATATATAAATTCTGATCGTCGCCTATAGTGGGTTTCGGGATGTCCCGATGTAACCTTCCTACTCGTCCTGTTTTCACCTCTGCCCTGTTTTCCAGAATACTTGCTGCACCGTCCTGCTGTTGCTGCCTCAAGGTAAAGTCCAGACGACACATGTTTTATAATCCTGCAATCTTCACGCTCGTGGAAAGTTGACAATTAAACGGGCGGACATGACAGGTGGATGGGAAGGCGGGGAAGATCAGAGGCTTGAAAGTGGGAGGAATGTAGATGATCATATCGAGTGTTAAATGTCATTGATGAGAGCCTGAAAGTTCCCAGCGGGGCCCCTGATTAGAGGTCGGTATTAGCCACTGATGGATTTGTGGATTGAACGGTAGCATGTGGCCCTTGTTAAGACTGGAGGTATTCTGTATTCTGTTGAATCGTAGCTGTGGGACCAAAGCTGAGCAATTTTGTCCTGGAATGATCTCGCCGCTCGCTTTTTTTTTTGCGTGTCTAACCTCAATAAAGATATTATTGGCTGTGACACATTATTACTCACTGTGTCATACACACTCAATTGGCATCCTTTGGAAAAACCATTGCCAGCCGCTGTTGGGTCACAAGGCAGAATCTGCCCCAGCATCCGAAAGTAGAGTAGCAACAGAAAAGCTGATTGGCCGGGAGCTGGGCAGCAGCTGAAATAGCTATGTAAACACTTTCCCTCGCTCCGTGAGCCCCGGTAATTATAGCCAGGATGCTGGTGACGACAGTTGTCCCTTGGAGACTTCAAATGCTGGAATAAATTTGACATTATGATATTGGATGCCGGCTCCAGGGGCGCGCACACGTAAACACATGGGCTAGAGCCATGAAGTCCGGGTGTCTCCCCGCCTGGAACACAACTTGTTTACCCCTTTGTTCGACGCCCCCCCACCCCGCTCCGCACCCCGCCTCACCGGGATTGAACTTGACACCGAGGCGTGACATGGAGAACGGGCCCCTTTAAATTCGGTGCGTCGGGGTTTTACGTAACAGAGGGGAGGAAAAACAAGGAGGCAGCGCCGGAGAGAGGGACTTGACAATTCGCCGGCGAGGAGAGTGGATGTGTTGGAGAAACGGAGAGACTAGATTAGGATTTACCGGAGGCTTCCTACCATAACCAGGTAACATTAGGTGCGACTCTTGAACCCATTTTTCTATTCATTCGTGCTCTTCTATTGCAGCATGATGATGCATTATTGCACTGATATTATATTAATTTTAAACATTTTGGAAGTGTGTCTCTCTAGGTTACCACTGAACAGTCCCATGCTAGCAGTTTACATCATTAATACCATTCTTGCATCACTAGTTGGGTGATACAAAACTAATTTCTTGTCTAAAAAAATACTTGTAAAGGTATTTATTATAAAAAAAAACATGGTTTAAAAGTGTCAATTTTAGCTTAACCTGTTGATGGATGTGACGGTTTAACGCTAAAGACAGATACATGACATCATCGGTAAAATTAAGGGACACTTTTCCGAGCAGCTGTAGTGAAGTCGAGGTGCATATTCGCCCAATGACTAGCACAACGGCGCGTCACTGTCCCGTTAGTCATCAGTCATCGGAGCCCCCCTGCCATCGCGCCCCCGTAAGATGTCACCTACTGAGACAGTGTCATAGCGACTGAGGGGGCGGAAGCATGTGAGCACCAGTTCTGAGAACATACCGCATGCTTAAGATAGTTGTTTTTGCGCGGAGGCCAACATGGAGGTCAAAGTGACCAGTAGGTCTTAACGTGCCCCCCTGACCGTCACACGACACCCTTGTCCGCACGTGCTTTCTCGGGCGAAGGTACATGACTGCAGGTTTTAGACAAGAATGGGTTTCTGTAAATATCTGACCTCGGGAAAGGGTGGAGAAGGAGCAGAAATACTTTTTCTTTTACTGTCATAGTGACGAATATGTTTGCGTTAAACTACAGAGAAAAACATCCAAATTGTGGTAAATCCTTGAGAACTTACATTAGATCAGAAAAATACTTTACAGGGTCACTTAGGGGGTTCCAAAAACGACTTTGTAATAGAAAAATGAGTAGGAATATGGTTTTAGACGTCCGGATTTCTTATAGTAGGATTGTAAAATTTGGTTTTAAAAGAAGAAACCTTGAGCATAACCAGACTCATAATGGTATCGGGTTTGGGGACCATTCAACCGTCAGCCCTGTTAATATTTCTTCTGCTTTCAACTTTGTTTCCATTAAGTAAAAGTCTAAAAAAATGTGATAATTTAGGTCTTAAATGAATCTGAAGGGAGATGCCAAGAAACAAAAATGTTGGCAAATATGGTCAGATAAAGATTAGTACCAGAGGCAGCATCTTGCAAATTGTTTTTTTAAATTCTGTGCTGATAATTGACTCTTCCATTTTTTCTTTACTCTGTTTCCAGGCGATCGATCTTTTCCCCCCACGCAATCTCCCCGGCAACCCACCAGTGACCTGTGGCAGGAGAGTGTAACGAGAGATCGGGGAAACTGCCCTCTCGACAAGCCCCCTGAGTTTTCGAGCCTCCTGCGTCATGGCAGCCATTGATCTGGAGCGCGGGCTGGAACACGGCGGTCGCGGCTGGGGGCCAGAGAGGCCGGAGCTGATGGACAACTTTGACTCGGAGATGCAGGAGTGGGAAGACCAGCTGCAGGACATCCAGAGGAAAATCGAAGAGGTGGGTTCAAGATGCAAGAGGACGAGGATTGTTTAGGCACATGTCCGTCGTGCACATGATGCGAGTGCGCGAACATGCTAATGGTTATGTTCCCAGATTACAAAGTGCTTCTCTGTCCCAGGAGTGTGTGTTAATTGGCGCAGCATGTGTGTGTGAGTGCGCTCTATAATAACCTGTTGGCACTGAACGACTCAACCTTGTGGCCTTGTTGGTGTAATGATACAGACAAATGTTAACAAGCTGATTCAACTGTGGTGTGTTGACAGACACACTGAACAGTGTCCTCTCTCTCACACACACACACTGACACACACGTACACACAGTTGAAAACAGACACCGAAGGAAGTATTAAAAGTGGCTCTGGGAAACAGATGTGTGTCAGACGAGAATATCGTGTGCTGATCATAAATATAGTCGGACTTGCGCAATGATTTTTTTTTACAAGGCTGAATGTAAACAGTGTTTTGCAAGCGTCGTACCGCGTGTGTTTTGACACTTTTTCTTTACAATTTCCAGCTATACAATGAGGTCCAGGCTCGCAGAGGAGGAAGTGATGTCACCGGTACCAACCAGAAAAACGAGAGCGAGTCGCACCACCGCGGTGGGCCTTTTCTGTCAAGCAACCCTGGCAAGAATCCAGCTCTAAACGTGCCTCATCGCTATAATAACGGGTGCAACTACGCCACCAATGGCTACCCGATGACTCATCAGAATGGCTATGGCTACTGCCACGGCAACGGCGTGTCTGAGATTGGAGACCTTCTACAGGATTATTTGGGCCAAGGACAACACCTGACCCGAAAGAACAACGGAGCACGCCACGTGGTAAGAAGATGGAAAGCAAGGTTATTTGAGTAGAAGTTTATTTTCTCTGTTTTTTTTAGCACTTTAGCGACAAAATCCAAGTCAGCCAGGATGCCCCACTGTACCAGGAGGAGTTCAAGAAAAGATCTGGACACCAGAGGTAAAACCCATTCTCTTTGTATGATAAACGTCTTCAACGTTTGTTATGGTTTGGATTAATTGTATGTGATTCACACCAGGGCTGGTCAGGAGCAGTTTTCCGGCAGTTACGAGGAGACAGAAAACAGAAAGAACCGAGGAACTCACGTGAAGAAGAGTTCCCCCAACAAGGAGAACACAGGGTCCAAGCCTCCTCTTGGACAGAAAGACGCTGCCGTTGTACAGTCCCGCTCACCCGCCCAGTATTCCGCTGAATCTCCCGCTTTGGACAGGAAGTGTCATGGCTCAGGCGTACTCGTGGACAGGAAGTGCAGCAGCCCGTCTGTTTTGAGGAAGTTCGGCGCCATGCTGCAGGAGAACGAGGGCAAGACGCTTCTTGAAACAGGGGTCGTGACCCAACAGGGACATGCATCGGAGCCGAAGTGCCCCACCCCGAGCTGTCAGCGCAGAGCGTCCCCGGCCTCCGGCAGGGCGCCCATGCTGTCAGCGCAGATGGAGACCGGCCAAGAGCGGGCATCGGTTTCAGAGTCGCCGAGACATAACCAAAAAGATCTGAGAGGAACCTTCCATGGCTCCAAAGGACACCAGCCGAGTCCTCAGTCACAGCGGAGGACGCAGATGGCTGGGAGCCCCATGGTGAGACCCCGGGCGGAGCGCGAGGCAGGACCGGCTCACGGGGAGAGAGCGAGGAAACCTGTTACGCACCACGTGGAGCCGAAAGTGGACTACAGAAACATTTCAGCGCAGAATATGCAGAGGGCCCAGTCCGGCTCCAGCAGAGATGATGGACTCATTGAGCTCTTGGACATGTTGGACATCCAGCACGAGTACAGCCACAGGAACGCATCATACAAGCAGGAGGTGCGTTGACTCGTCGTTTAAAATTCTGCTTTGAAGTTTGAAACCGTCACGACCTCTGACCTTCTACTGTCTCCCCTACAGGTCGACTCACAGAAGAGCTTCTCTCGTCCCGCACGACCTGCCAATCAGAGACCGCCCTCCAGGTGGGCCAGTCGAACCCCCACTGCCAAGATCACGGCCCCATCTGGACCGATGTACCGTTCGCCAAGTCCGCAGACCCCCTCCCCCGTCCCGAAAACCAGGACCCCTAGCCCGGCCCTCAAGCGATCCCTCAAGTATTCCCCATTCAACGAGACTGTCATCATGTGATTTGAACCCCACCGTTCCCCTGTAAATAGACTGAGGATTTAAACTAAGTGCTTTAAGAAAGTTGCCACAAACGCTTCATGTACTTGAAATTTGAAGAGAACCATTTTCTGTCATTTTCTTTCGTTTTCTTTCTGTGCTAAAACATGACTGTTTGCTTTGTTGTGGTTCAACCCCCCTTTTTTCCTGCTCTTTTTCTATGGAGGGATTTTTGCATGCAGCCCCAGTTTGAGGGTGCATGTGTTCAGTCAGTGGCCATGTTGAATCACGTCCCTGTCCGACGCTACACGACTTTCCAGCTGTGGAGGAAAAACATACCAGTGTCTTTGGTGAATTGTGTGTCATACTGTAGTGCTGCCTTTTTTATGTTTTATCCTGGCACAACGTCAAGGCCCGTGGTTGAGAGATGTTATGAAGGACAAAGAAATGCGAAGTGTGTAGAAGGAATGATATGTGAACGGAGAAATGTTTCGACTGAATAAGAAAGTTAGCAAGACTAGCCTATCGCTCCTTTATTCGGTAGTGGTTTTGATGGGACTTCCTTTTATCTTTTGCATCCACTAGCTCTTAAGAGAGATCAAAGCTCAATATTGGCTGAATTTTGGATTGGAATCTGATGTACATACTTATCTGTATACTTGTACACTGATTTGATTTCCAGATGTACTTTTCTCTCGCTGGAGCTAGCTTGATCCATGCTAAAGATAAAACCTGTTCCCTTCACTAGTCTTGCGGTTGATGATGGTGAAGACAAATGTTGAGAAGATTGAACTGAGCTTTTCTTACAAAGCGTTTTAATGTCGAGGGAGGTCAATGAGTGTCATCACTCTTAGTTTGGAGGTAACAGTATGTATTTAAAGGGTACGATGGAGAGTGGCCTTAATTAAAACAAATGTGCAATCTCTTTTTTTTTTGTTTAAATATATATATATATATCTTCATGTTTCACTTCTGGATTCCTGTAGTTTTCAATGTTACTAGTCCTGGTGTGTCATTTTCATCGGTGTAAAAAGTTCCAGTTACAGCTTTACAACCTCCATGTGATTCCTCCACGTGTCTTTTTCTGAGCCTTGGAAAGTCGTGCAGTCGACGTCAGACGTAAGATGATTCGCAGCTGTACGAGTGTGTGTAACTGTACCATAATTGTCAAAAGTAATTCAGATGTTTATTTGTGACAATGATATGCCTTCAATGTCCATTTCTTTTTCTTGGTAATAAATATGAAAGTGCTTTGACGTCAAGCCTCCCAATCTCTTTCTGAAGCATTGTGTTGTCGGGTTTGAGGCGGCGCGATGATTTATCGTGACCCGACCGCATGACTGTCTAACACCAGCTGCTCACGGCATACCAGCGAGGAGGCGCTTCCAGGCTCTCTTCGCGAAGGTTCTGGGCAAAGAGTCGAGTAGTTGGGTAGCTTCAACGCCTCGGTGCTTTATGATAACTCATAAGGAATCAGTTGAAGTTGTGTTTTTCGGTTGATTTTCAGTTAAGAAAAGCAATGTTGCATAATCTATGCAACCATAAGAACTGGTCGACTGGTTCCTATAACAACCCATGACCTCAACACAATCAATATCGCCTCAATGTGTTCACGTTCAGAGCCACCTTCGGTTTCGCACCCATGTGCCGACTCAGTGCGAAAATGTTGCGTTAGAGCTGGAGGTTGTACGGAAGTCTCGAGGCCCCCATGATGCCTCAGTCTTGTCACCCTACCTCTTGGTGCTATGTGGCACCTCCGACAGAAATAGCAAGCGTGACGTGTGTTTTGGTGCCAGAAATCTTACCCCGCTGTCTTTGGGGGTTATAAAAAAAGAGTAAAGGAGGCAGGGAGGCATTCTGTTCTTCATCTCCTTTCTTTTGGCGATAAATCTTGATCAAAAGACATGATTTTAGGAGCTAATTTTATTCTAATAGATCAACACTTCCTGTTGCCTTCATGGAAAATCCCTACTTCAAGATCCATATCTTTAATTTAGCGCCATTTAATCATCGACGCAATCTTGATTCCCGACTCCCAGTAGATCCAAGCGACAGCCTATCTTGCAGGTTTGCACCTCATCAGGCTGCTCGGGGGTATTTTAACGAGGCGCCCCGTCTGATACCCTAATAACGGCCCCCCCTGCCGGCTCTTGGAAAGCCGTCGCCGCTGCCGTGACCCAACAGTCCAACAGAAGATCCAAAGGCATAAAGTGTGAAACAGATACATTCTTGGCGGCGCGGCTCTTCCTGTCCCGTCACTTTTACCCGACAGCAGGACTTGGCACATGGTGTTCCTGACCGTCTTATTCATGACAGACGGGTGACAGAGGGAAAGAGGAAGGGAACACAGGAGCAGACAGCTGAACTCATTTGACGTCAGAAAAGAGCCATTCAGCTGAGGTGTCGCCCTCCGGAAGAACGTCTGGATAATGGCTTCTTATAAACTCTTAAGGAGTTCTAACAGTTGCTTTATTTTAAAGCAGAGTTATCGATCCAACTCTCATGTTTGTCTCTCGCTTTCGCCAAATGATGATGTCGAGGCTGTGGGAGGCATTTCTACTATGTCTTTGATGGTTGACTTTAAAGCATCAGTTTGGGAATGAACAGAATGTGTTACCATAAGATGAGACCATCACGGATATGGACAGCACTCTAACGGTCATAAACCATTCTGGAGGTTTTATTTAACCTTCTGCTCTGCTTTAAATAATTTCTGTGTAAGTAAGTTGGTAAAGGTTATTCTTAAAGTGCCTTTCTTGACCAGGGTCACAAAGCGCTTTAACAATCAAAAACAATTCACAGTTAAAATATATACTTTAAAAGATCAAGACACATAAGACAAACACAGGAGTCCCAGAAAATCAGGGAAAAGCACAAATAAGAAGGAGTCAGTAATCGAAGCTCAGGATCGTTCCAAAGCTTAGGAGCAACAGCCTGGAAGGATTTCTCTCCTCTGGTCTCAAAGTGTTTTCAGGACCATCAGTAGATTCTGATCTACAGACCTAAGAGCCCGAGCTGGGGTGTAAGGCTGGATCAGATCACTGATGTTAGGAGGAGCCTGACCATAATTAGATCTGAAAGTAAGAACCAGAATTTAAAGTTGATCCTGAAAGAAACTGGCAGACATTTAAAAGACTTAAGGATAGGAGAAATGTGAGTTCTTCTACTAGAGCGGATCAGAATTCTCGCTTCAGAGTTTTGTATTAACTGCAGGCGAGACACCTCCTTCTTGTTTAGACACACAAATAAACTGTTACAATAGTCTAAACGAGAAGACACAAAAGCATGGATTACAAGCTCCAGATCATGTTGTGAAAAGTTTAGAGATTTATCTCAGTTGAAGGAAAGAGTTTCTGGTCAGTTTGAGGCTCAGTTTGACAGACTGACCTAAGTCACCCAAGTACTGCCTAGAACCTTATCTTGTCCTTTTGGTAAATATTATTTTCCATGAAAATAATTTAAGGGAAAATTGAGATCATATTTACGAAAACAATCTTTTCTTTTAATTTGTATGAAAGGTTTAGAAATATTTAATGGGCAAAGTTAGGTTTATTTGAAATTGTTTAATTTTTATTCTTTTTGGTTTTTTTTGTTGTTTTTTTACCAGTTTTCTGGTTAAATTTTGTGTTTTTTAAGAGAATTGTTGGATCTTTATAACATATTCTGAATTATTCCAAATTCACTTAATGAGGCCACTTGGAGGACAAACAAACATAGGAGTGGTTGGTAATTACTATTTTGTATTTAGCTCCAAGATAATGATCAAAATGTTTTATATTAACAGTAAAAATAAAAGAGGTTTTTGCCATGATTTTATTTTGACTTTACAAGTGAAACATTAGTAACTTTCTTTTTATTTTATTATTTTTCAACTAAATATGAATGGTATATGATGTGTAGGTTATTCTTTAAGTTGAGGGCTACATTAGTTTTTGTGTCATCTGTTTATTTTAAGTATTTATTGAAGTTTATATTTCTTGCTTAGTGGCTACAAATCTAGCGTATGATTTCAATTAATTATTTCCAACTTTATGCCATATAATGTTATGTTAGTGTAACTCGGAATCTTTCCTTTTCATGTATCCGACCTGGACTCAAATGAAAACATAACTTTTATTTAGTTTCCCATGAATCAACTTTAAGTTTTAAGAGGCTGCCGGTGATTGACCCTAATGTTCTTACAGTCCTGAGGTCAACTGAACCAAGGACAGGGTTGTTTACATCCACATGGCTTCTACACGTGTGGACACTGTGTCCCGGGATGATTATACATCAGGCATGTGGAGAAGTCATTACGGGAGGAGCACATGTATGCGGATTATGTCACAAGGAGCCTGTGGTGTCTCTGACACTTAATGATTTATTTCCTGCTGTTATCTCTTAGAATAATACTAAGATAAGATGTGTCTTTATTAATCCCACATTGACAAAAGTTGTCACAGCAGCTCATAAAACAATTATTACATTACAACAAAAACAATAATGAATAAAATAATAAACTGTAATAATATAAAATTAGCACAATAATTAAAAAAAAAGTTATGATATATACACTGCAGACCAACTTAAAAAAAAAAGTAAAGAAATTATATGAATGAATGATAAGAGATTCATAAAAAAATAACAAATACAATAAATTAAAATATTGAATTACATTTCTATAAAATTACAAATAATAATGTAATCATACATTTGTATACTTATGAATATATTAATATAGAATATGGAATTATTTTTAAAATCACAAATTATCAATATTCTCTGGTGTTTGTTTTCCTGGATTTGCATTAAGAATTAACAAGTTTGTTTTTGTTTCTTTCACCTCTTCTTTTTCTTCTATCTTATCTTCTTCTTCTTCTATCTCTGATTATTCTACTTCTATCTCTTCTTCTTCTTCTTCTTCTTCTTCTTCTTTTTCTTATTATTGGTAGTAGAATTAGTAGAATTGTAACTATTTATATTGCATGATACATATTCTTCTTATACATACAGTAAATAAATATATACATATACATTATACATTTGTATAAAAAGTGTATGTTGCATCAAGCTAATTTCAAGCTGATCTAGTCATCATTATGTTTCCGATCCTTACATAATCTATAGGAGGATCAATGACTTCCCAAAAAGCTCTTGTTGCCGGGCAGACTCTCGTGCCTCCTCAAGACTCAATATATATCCCATATCCCGGTGATCTGAGGGCACAGGTCATAATGTCTTCGAGGTTGTCGCACGTGTGGATCTCACGCTTCTTCCTGTCACCCTGTCCCACCTGTCCTCTGACCTCTGACCCCCCGCTGCTGCATCTTTGTCCTCACAAGCCTCTCATCCATCGGACCGAAAACCTTCAGCATGTGTCGTCCGTGACGCGCCCGGAATAGACGAGTGCATCGTGTGTGTGTCACATTAATGTGCGCCTTGACAGGACCACCCTGGTCAGGGGGTTAGAACCGAGGCGGGCTGACATGAGGAAGAGCGAGGCTTCGCCAGGGTTGTCGGGTTTATGCCTCGGTGATATTTGGAGGTTCGGCCTGTAAAGTTTAATAGTCCACTCGCACATGTCGGACATAAACTTATGTTTACTTGTGTTTATGTTTTTATAGATGCTCCACGTGCATCAGACACCTGAGCGTGAGTCAATAAACACGTATATGACAATAATATAAGAATAGAAAAGTACTTTTTTAGTTATGTAAGTTCATATGTTAATAAAGCTGTATTTATTTTTGGTAATTTCAACTATGATCTTTGTATTAGATCCTTCTGTTTGGGATGAAGGGAAGGAATAATGGATACATGAAAAATGTATTAAATTAAATGTAAGTAAGTAAGTAATTTATATTTATAGAGCTTTTCTAGACCAGGGTCACAAAGTGCTTAAATACTCAAAAAATATATACTAAAAAGATCAAGATAATGTATAATTCTAGCATTGATACTGCTGTCAAATCATGCTACATATCATACGGAAGATTTCATTATTTAGTTTGTATGTTTTCAGTGTCCTTGTCCGTAAAAAAAGGATAAATATATAAAATTAAAATTGCCAAAATAAGGAAAGCTACCTGCTTGCTCAGGCCCATCTCAAAAAGGTTAAAAATTAAAACATTTTGTACAATTTTGTATCTTTTTTTTCCTCTTGTTGTATTTTCACTTGCATTGCCATTTTCCTCTGTATTTATTATTTTTGAGTTATGGCACTCTTGGTAATCCTCATCCTCATCATCAAGAAAATAGATATAAAATAACATTATACACTTTTTACAAAGATCATATCAAACAAAAAAAAATGTGTAAGCATTAGTAGTTCTCTCCTTATGTTAGCATCTAATCTGTACTGGATAATATGTATTGCAGAAAAAAAATCATGTATGGTGTAATTAAAGTAGTAAAGTAAATGGTATATTTTTATTTTGTTTAAAGTTCCCTTATGTGTATAATTGTTGGATAGGGAAAAGTGTAAACCTGGAACACGAGACTGTGGGACTACAACGTCCCATGACACTAGTATGTTCAAAGCCAGTAACTGAGATTTTTTTTTTCAACAAAAGCAACGATGAAGAAGATTTTTGAGTTATTTTGGCTTCACACGGCGGCCATCTTAAAAGGCGCTCCACGGACATGTCGTCTCTCATGTCCTCTTGAGAATCCCTAACAAGCGCAACACGCGTTTCTAAGCTGTTGCTCATTTCCCAGAAGCGTTGACGGCTTAAATAATGAACACTCGGGTCAACCAAGTTAGACCAGGGGTGTACTTTTGAATCCTCCGCTCTCCTCACTCCATTCCTCACGGCAAACAACAAAAAAGTGGACGCACTGTCACGAGTGACCCTTCCATCTTCGTCCCTCTGTCCAAACTGTCAGTGTGTCGGGGTCCCGACCACGGAGGCTGCAGCCACCAGGACCAGAGGTGGTACCATCAAGGGCGACTGCAGGGACCCTAAAGAGGGTCTTTAGAATTTCAGTCCTCCCCATTAAAATAGAATGGGGCCCTTTTTTGAAAGACAACCCATGAGTCTCGCCTTTCAAAACAAGAGCGGGGTGCTCTCGTGGGATTAAGTTGGGGCGGCCAGTACAGTAACGGTGACTATCAGGGCCGGGTCTAGGCAGGGGCAAGAGGGGGCCTGGCCCCCTCAAACTTACATGTAAGTAAGTAAGTAACAGCACAATGCCCCCTCAAGATTTGTGGCTGCCCCCTCATACATGCCTGTCTAGACCCGGCCCTGGTGACGCCTCGTGAGGGCGAACTATTGAGAGCAATTTAGACTCATAATGAACACATAGTTGATCAATTCAATTGCTAACTCAAAACTAGCTTTTTTTTCTTAGTCATGGTTCACTCATGACTGGGAAGTCTTACAGTGTAAGTAAGTCATTTGTATTTATAGAGCGCTTTTCAAGACCAGGGTCACAAAGCACTTAAACAATCAAAACAATACTCAATAAAATATATAGTTTAAAGGTCAAGATAAGACTTAAACAAAGGAGTTCCAGAAAATCAATGAAAAGATCACACACTTCTGCACTTAAAATGAATATTTTGAGTACACAAGTGCGTCCACATTGAGCAGTGACACTTTCCACCCTTAACGGTCACCATCTTAGTGACGTAGATGGCGCTTAATGGAAGCTACATCACTGACAGCTCGTCTTCAGAGCAGATTCCGGCTTAAATGTCTCAAGAAATCACTGATTTTACCAAAAAACAAAAGTAATAACTAAATAAAACAAAACTCAATAACTTATTTTAGTTGGCGAAAAGCACTTTCAAGTGTCGGTGATAGTGTTCCAACGGCTGGTTGCAATAAGCCTTAAAAAGGAGTAGTAGAAGAAGAAGCTGTCGAGTCATTTCTGATAGGTGTGTAGTGGCAGTGTTTGATTTGAGACAGTACTAGTCTGTCAAAATTTGCACACTGCTCAAGTAAATCCACTGTCTTACAGTGTACTGTAAATCAGTGCACTGGCTAGTTAGCATGCTAGTTAGCCAAACCCCTTACAACGTAACCCTTCTGTAACATGTTCTGTTTGAAGAGGAATGTAACTATGTAATGCAATAGTTGTGTATTAATACCTTGATACCTACACTATTTTCGTTTTTTAGATCTTTTTTCCAAGAAGGATTTTCTTTTACTAAAGGGTCTGCGACGTAACTAAATGAATCATAAATCTTCCACAAATTTTCATTTGTTAAATATGAATGCTAAATACACAAGAGACTATTTGGAAGTTAATACGTTTATCTTCCGTGTCGTACAATGCATATCATGATGACTGAAAGAACATGTCACGGCTGACACGGGTCAATTCACTGTTCTGGTTCTCTTGGATCTGAGCCTTTGTCACAGTTGCCAGATTCTGCTGAGAAGACTGAGGGATGAAGTGAGACTGTCTCGGTCGGTGTAAGAGTGGTTCCCATCATACCTTTCTGGGTGCAGTTTTAGCGTATCTGCCAATCAAATGAGGTCTGAATCAGCAGATCTGTTGTGTGGAGTCCCTCAAGGTTCTGTTCTGGGTCCTTTATTATTTTTGCTGTACTTGATTCCCCTCGGTAAAATCATTCAGAGATTTCCTGATGTTTCTTATCTCATTTTTGCTGATGATTTCCAGCTCCACTGCTCTTTTGATCCAACTGAACAGCTTAGCCAATTGTTTGCTAGAAATAAAACAATGGTTGAGTGAAAACACTTTACAGCTAAATGTGGACAAAACTGAAACAGTGTTATCTTGACCTTTAAAGTATATACTTTATTGAATATTGTTTTGATTGTTTAAGCGCTTGTGTGACCCTGGTCTGGAAAAGCGCTCCATAAATACAAATCACTTACTTACTTACTTAAGGTGCTGAAGTGATGCCTTCAGGGGCACAACTCACTCTCTTTAAGGAGCATTGCTGTGGAACTAAAACGGGACAGTAGTAGCTCATTCAAAGCCCAAAAAAGCATCTGTCATACAGTGAAATGATCGCTGTAAAAACTTGCTTCATATTTCACTATATAATATAATAATAAACTTGTTTATTTAAAGTTTGATTCATACAGAGGATTACAAAAATTACCTTAAATTACTGACACATTTTAACAGGTTAAAGCTGACTATCGTTGCACTGTGATGGTGCATGAACAGTAGGTTGGATGCGTGGTAACAGCTGGCCACAGTGAGAGGCAGAGAAGAGAAACAGAATCCACCTCTCAGCATCTCTAAATCTTTGACTCCTGTAGTCCTGATGCCTCTGAGGCGACCAGGCGGGACTATATCGGGCCAGACGGGCAACTGGACCTCGCCGTCGCCTCGCTTCTCTCTTTTCCTTCGCATTGCCACGTTTTCAGCAAGAGTCCACCGGGTTCTCCGCTTGCACCCTTTGCTCCCGAAAACAAGGTCGGTTAGTGTGTCGGGAAGTCACAGCCTTAGTCAGGGCGCAAGTATTCACGCTGACATGTAGGAATTCTGTATCTTGATGAAGGTTTCAGAATATTTTTAGTCATACGTTCTTTCAATTTCAAGAAGCCAAATTATAGGAAAACTTCCTCACCTTCAAGTGGTGTTTGAATAGTAACCTCCAGAATTAGGTTTAGAAGTTGTATTTGCAGGAAACAATAAGAATTCTTTGGATACGGCTGAAAAGAACATTGGTTCACCTTTCACACACACTGTTTTAGGGGTTTTTTGGACATAGCACTACATATTTTATCATTAAAAACACTAACAAACAGGTGATTTATTTGAACAGCAGACAAACTTAATAACAACCACAGAACTAATTGGGAGGCACTATTAACAACAGACCTTACTTAAGGTGCCAACGAAACAGTGAACTCCCAAGTCATAATTTAAAAAAAGTATTTTTATATAGTTACGTGTATGCACATTTGAAGTACAGCTACAGATAACATTCTACGAGTGTGTGGAATATATGCACCCTTTTTAGCAGTGACTGTGGTGCCAAAAGAATCTGTGACTCACACGTGCTGATTCGCGTTTAGTAACTTGTACTCGTACACTTGGAAAATATAGTCAAGGTTTGTTTTCTGTGTTTTTACGACTACAAGTCTTCAATCACGCATGTGTAGCTTCTGGATTATGAGTATGAATATGTAGTTACGTCAATGCAACTTAATTGTACGAGTACACATCTCATGTTACGGGTATGTGGGACTTATGCACCCGTTCTGACTTAATAACCAAGTAGCTTGTAGCTAGCTGCTAAGCAGGAAATGGGCAGGTTTCTGACAGGATAAAGATCATCGGAGAAGACCAACAGAAAAGCTCAATGGTCTCATGGTCATCTATATTTAAAAAAAATGAGGCAGGACACATCTAGTATGACTTAACAGCTGCGCAGAAATGTGGCTACAATTGCAATAAATTCTTAACAAATAAAACAATTTAAAATTGAATTGAAGCAAAGAAAACACTAAAAAAAAGTTTATATATTTTGAAGGATTCGCGGTGTGTGTGTTTATTTGTGTATTGCAAAAGAGGCTATGGGCTAATACTGTTTTGGGGGGCCTTGGCATGGTGAGGTTTGGGAACCTAAGACATGTTACTGAGCCGCAACAGAAACACGAAATATTTGTAATATTGCTACAGTAGTGGTTATTAGAGTCGGAAAGGTGTTTTCATTGTGCATCCTACTACAGGGGAAATTGGCCGTATTTGTGAGTGTGTGTGTAAATGTCTTTGTGTGCCCTGGCATCCTGTCCAGGGCGTCCCCTGCCTCTCACCCAAAGAAACTAGGATAGGCTCATGTCCCCCCGCAACTCTTGTAATGGAATAAGCAAAAGGCAATGAATGAATGAATCCAATTTCTCTTAAATAACAGATTCCAATATCTCATAAAATTTCATTAAGTCCATGACTTCTTCACCTGTCTGACAGCATTACTGTCCAACAACTGTCCCAGACCTATAATGCTTTAAATGCTATCACAATGTTGTGTTTCTGCACTTTTTCCAGGTCAAGTTATTACGGTATTACATGATACTGAAGTATTACGTTATTACATCATACTGAAGTATCACGTTATTATATGATATTGAAGTATTACGTTATTGCAAGGAAATTATTTATTACTTTATTACATGATAATTTAGTATTACGTTATTACCTAATAGTGAAGTATTACATTATTACATGATAGTGAAGTATTAGGTTATAACATGATAATAAATTATACTTTTTACATGGTAGTCGTGTATTACATTATTATATGATAGTGAAGTATTACGTTATGAAATTATCTGTGTTGTGAAATTACATGATAATGTTTTCTTTTGATTGTTTTTTTGCGTTGGCAGCTTCACGCTTCCATAAGTAAGAATACAATTGAAATTGTATAATAAATACAATTGAGTAATACAGCACCACACAAGACACCATAAATAATTATAAATATCTCACATTTGAGTGTAAAAATGCAAAAAATCCCCACTCAGATATGTTACCTCCATTCATTAACACGTCAAAGTAAATAAAGTGCCAAATAAAACAAGAACAAGGTTTCGGGTTCACCAATGTAATACGTAACCATCTTGCATGTTTTAACAAGAGCATTTAATAGTAAAAAAAAATAAACAATGTGAAAAGTGCTTTTACTCTGTCCACTTTTGTTTTTGCTGCCACCTACTGTAGAGTCACCGTTAGCTTTTCTAAAAAATCGTAAAGAAAATGGTTCAAGAATGTTCTTGATGAGAGAGACTGTCTAATAGTAGTAACAGTTTTATAAACAAGAAGTAAACGTCCTCCCGCTGTGTCCTCTGACACACTTTCATCCGGCTCATAAATAGTCCTATACTCACGCCACTATTCTGTACGTGAAACTGTATTTAGGCCTGGCCGCCGCCCAGAATATCAACTTTATGATTTTGGAAGTCATCGTAATGACGCCATGTTGTTATAAATGGTTTTATTAGCGCCGGGCAGAAGCGGGACCCGTCACCTGATAGTGGCTGATGGTGTGAGCTCGATGAAGGCTGGCAGCGGCACTGAGCTCATCACTGGCTGCCGGCGGGCGTCAAATACTCGTTCTTGTCGGAACTAACATGAACGCCGCTTCATCTTGGCACAGCTTTTTTTTTTTAGGGGGGGGGGGGGGGGGGGGGGTCGGGAACATGTCTCTCCTTGAACACAGGCCGGTAACAACCTTGTTTGACGATAACAAGGACGTAAATAATCCTCGCAACGACAATGCTGCGACTGTGATCCTCGGGCGAGAGATGTGACCGTGACAGGACTATTCGTGGAGGGATTGTCTTTGGTGTGAAGAGCGAGGCGTCTGAACTGTACATGATGACACGTATGAAGCAGTCCAAGTGCCAGCTATGTGTCTGCGAAAACACATCAAGGTGGTGAACTATGTCTGGCTCGGAGCAACATACCCAGACCTGGATGCAGACTCACACTCTCCTCTTTAGAACTGTCGCGATCTGTCGCCGGTCTTTGACCAGGATCACACAACTAATGATTTGTCCTTCACAAGTATGTGTGCCCATCATCCTTGAGGTGTTGCATCTAAATATACAAATAATTTTCCGCGTGTAAATCTGTCGTCTCACGGATCGTTCCTGCATCAAGATTATGACTTATGTTTTAAAGAGATCAACGGTGTCGGGATAAATCTGAGAATGCTTCTCACTTTCACACTCGGGTTGAGCTCCAGTGAGAAATGGCTGTTAGATATAGCAGTTGCATTAGACGCCTTTTACTCCACATCTAACTAGTGAGTACAAAATCACAAAGAAGGTACTGTCCATGATTCAGAACAGATAAAAAATATTGTACTCTTTCACCTTGAGAAACACATTTTTCATTTTTCAGATTCACTTCAGATTCAGATTTCTTTTGACTGTATTGATTTTGATTTTGATTTCGTTGCTTTTCGGCTTTCAAATACAATTTCATATTATAGTTAAATTTCAATAAAATGTGTTTAAAATGAAACAATACTATTTCTTTCAAATGTTTAATCAATTCGATTTTTTAAATTACAATTAACACGAAAATATTTTACTTACAGTGTTCATTTTGCAATTAAACTTCCGGCCACTAGATGGCATCCTTCATTATGTCCTCCGCAGCTAATGATACCAGCGATGACTGAGGACGAGAGGATACAGTTGTCTCCAGCAGCTTTTAAAGCTAATATTTGGACATATTTTTGTTTCAAAACAAATGAAAGCAGTGACGACTTCATCAAGAGTCATGTTGTCCAAAATTGTCCAACAAGAGGTCAAGTATTCAACAATACTACAAATATATACTTGTTCCTGCAATATTGCAACATATCATATTAGTGCCCCTGTATCCTGTTTTTTTTCGTAACGCCAATTCCTTGCCAGTACATACCTCTTATACATTGCACCTGATCAGGTCTATGGTGAAAAAAAGTAATGTAGTGTTGTGATGAATGATGCCATCTAGTAGCCAGTTTATTCGCAACAAAAAAATTAACAAAAGCTGGACATTTTTGCATGTTAATGTAAAGATAAAAATGTAATTATTGATTTTTCACACACTTTATTCATAATGATACAAATAGAACCTGATTTAAAACAAAAATCAATACAGTACTGTGAAAAATACTCTTGTTAAATTAGTATTGACAATCTGTTAACTTGGCATACTAGATATGGCATGACGGAGTCATGTGGATAGAAAAGAAAGATCAACTAGTGGTTGCTAATGCTAATTTAGCAAGTCAACTATTTTCTCTGTCCAGTTGATACGTCAAAGTCCATGGTTATTCATATAAATTTGCTGCCTGTGATCATTTAAGGTTTTTCTACTGCATAAAATAACCTCCAGAACAAGTTGTTTAGGGCATTAAACCCATACTCTCAGTGGCTACATGAGCAAATAGGTGCAGGACTTCATGGTCCTCCTGAATCCATGCCAGTGCCTGGACATTTTGCACAAAAAAACATTCCTAGAAATAACACAAATAATCCAAAACATTAAAAACCAAATAATGACATCAACGCAACAATAAAAAACTACAATTATCCCGTGATATATTTGTGTTGACACAAACAGAATATGGAGTCAGATCAGCATTTTATTGCTTAAACCATAAATATGTTTCCTGTGGATCTAACAAATCTGTGGTCAGACTCACCGTCATCAGTCCTTCCACAGCTCTAAGGTGGCTTTGAATTAAGTCATGCTCATTAAATGCTGTTACAAATTTAACTTAGCTGTAGACACACACACACACACACCACACACACACACACACACACACACACACACCACACACACACACACACATAGAAACAGCTGCACAGTAGCAGAGTCTCCCTCACACTCAGACTGATTCAATGACTTCTAAAAGTGGATGAACACACATGTTAAGTGCATGATTCAGCTCTTGCCAGAATATATAAAAACATTTAAATAGTAAAAACTACACATTTGAAAATAAATACTTGAAAATATGGCAGTGCTGTGTTTATTAGAATATAAACCTCTATTAATCTCATAGGAATATACAAATTCAGCATTTAAAACTTGGCACAAAAACGCTATTTATCAGGAAGAAAAACAATTATTTCATTGTGATATGTATATTTAGGATTAGCATTGTTGTTTTTAACAGATTGTTTCAAAGGTTTTAATTGTGAATGTACATGAATATATCGGTCCTAAAGTGGAATCCTTAAAATAGACCAGACCTGGGAACAGTGTGGCGCGGGGGCCGACTGCCGTCCTTTAGACCAAGTTCATGCGGCCCTCATGAGGTCAGAGCTGAACCCCGAAACAGATCATGTGACACCTCTCTGAAGGGTTTCTTTTGTGCTACGTTTAACTCTCAATATAACTTGTGAAAGTTCTTGTTATATTGTACGTCAAATATATGCAAATATTTCAAAATGAATATTAGAAAAAGTTGTAGTTCATTGTTGATCTTTTTTTTAATGAAAAAACAAGATGAAAAAAACCCCCACTATTAAATAATATGTTCAGCATATAACTGGTTTATTTGTAATGTAGAATTTTTTTTATCCCCTTATAAAATACTTTTTTTTCTCTGATACTTTTTCTTTTCTTGACATGATTGTCTTAATTAATTCCATAGATTTACGAGCAGCAGTTAACTCAGGTGGTAATAAGGAAAAGAAACAGCAGCATGTTAGGGGGTGTTATAATAAGTGTTATAATAAGTGACCCGAACATAGTGTGACAAACACAAATCAGGCCTGGCATCGAACCAGCGACCTCTTAATTAACAGCTGGTCAACCCTTGAGCCATGTCGCCTTCAGACTTGAGTTATTTTCGGTTGGATAAAATCATTGCCCTCTGGTATGTTCTGGAGCTTCTTGTGGCTGTTTTTTTTCAGCTTGTTAAAGATGCAGCAGCGACACCAAGTGGACGTTTGGTGAAGTGCAACAACACTACCTCAGATCACCCTCCTCTGGGAAGTCAATTGTTAAGACTGAGAGCTTCTGTGGCACATGTTGCTGCTTCAACAATGAAAGATTGTAGCAGCTGGAAGAAATAAAAAGTGAATCATGGGATTGAAGTTCTCGGTGCCAAAGCTTTGATAGTAGCTGCGAGGAGAGCAGTGAGGGTTGAGATGAATGTGACCCGGACACTTTTAGCAGGACTCTTTCCAGTAGTGCTGCCAGCAGCTTTCATCACCCGACACACACCAGCACACACTGGTGTGTTGTTGTTGTTATGTTTGTCGCCATGTTTTGCTCATTTCTTTTAAATTAGTGAAAACTATTTGACAAAAACTAATTTTGCATTAATGTATTTATTACACACCATTATACAATAGGTTTGTGTGTAATGGCAATAATCTGGTATTACAATATGTATCATGATACAAGCAACAATAGGATATATTGCAATACTCTACTATAGTTGTAGTATTTTCGGAGTACTTGAGTCTAGCGTTGCAGAATTTACGGAATGCGTGACTCTTGGCGACTTCTTAACTGCCTTCATTTGTTTTGAAACCAAAATACTGGTTTGCTGCCGTATCCTCTCGTCCTCAGTCATCTCCAGGATCTCGCAAAGATTTTATTGTTTCTTTAGCTGCGAAGTACCTAATGAATGCTGTTGTCTAGTGGCCAGTTTATTTGCAACACAAAAATGTCAAAGTCAAAAATGTTATTTTACACACACATTATCCATAATTATACAAATATAACCTGATTTAAAAAAAGAAATAAAAGTAGTTTCAAAACAAAAATCAATAAAGTATTGTGAAAATACTCTAGTCCCAAACGCCTATTATACTCCATTTTTAACATAATAACTTTTAGTATTTGTCATGCTTCTTTGTTTACTTCTGTAGACATATGATGACTCGGGAGATAATCGTGGACGACACTTTGCTCCGTCAATAGATCACCGACATGTTGACTTGGAGGGCTCAAGCTCTTTATTTAGATCAGCTTCCATCATCCGGTTATTTAAAAGCAGCAACAGTGTTTGATCACATCGGAGAAGGAGGAAAGACAGACATCATCAAGAAGAGTATCTTTTGATGCACTTTATAATTAAATAAACATGTATTAAATCACTGTTTTAGTTGTGAAAGTTGTGAAAAATGTTGACTGCAGCATGAGTTGGGTAAACATGAGAAATTTCATTTGATTTTGAAAATAAAAGAGTTAAACCCTGTCACAGTTCTGTCACGGTACACTGTCCATCAGGACTACTTGAGCGAAGTCCAGAATCGGCCGATCCACCCCGGGGTGACATTCTTCCCCCCTCCTCATCCTCACTCTCATCCGTGACGCCGACATCCGTGACATCTCCGTCCACTTCCTCCGTCTGGCTGATTGACAGCTGCGAGAAAGAGTCTTCCAGGATCGGAGCCGGGGAAGGAATGACCCGATGGCGTCCGAAAAGTGTTTGCGGCCCGATCGAGGGACGAGCCGCCAGGGACTGGATCGCAGAGTCCGAGCCGTCGGCTGAACTGGTGCCGCGTGGAGCTACGAGTGTCGCTAACGAAGGCTCTTGATCCAACCTCAGTCCAGCCACGCCCTTCTTGGGAATGTCGACGATGTCTCTCTTCATCTTGCGCCGGCGGCCTTGCCCGTTTGTCCGGTACTGCACCATGTTTGCGAAATCCGCCATGTACAGGAAGCCCGCAATCAACACCTTAGCGCTCTTCTTGCCTTTGTTAAAGGCCTCCTCCAGCTCCCTGCTGGTCCGCTCGTCGTACTGCCACCAGCCGTTGCGGCCCTCGTAGTACCACGTGTGGTCCAGGCGACGACCGCCTCCGGCCGCGGCGGCCTTAAGTTCTTCCGGGGAAAGGAGAACGGGTCGCTCCAGGAAGTCCTCGGGGATCTGCTGTCTGCAGAGGGCGCAGCGTTTGCTTTGCCAAGAGGCGCCTTTGACACACAAGAAGCAGAAGACATGGCGGCACGGGAGGCGGACCGGGTGCACGCAGCTCTGGAGACAGATGGCACAGTCCGGGACGATGTTGCCGGAGGACAGACCGTCGTCTTCCGCTCTTCTGCTGGAGGCGACATCAGAACTTGGACCAGCCAGAACTCCGTTCCCTGCCATGCTAGACAAAAGAGAAACACATCTTACATGCGAGCCTTCAAAAGATTCAATTTATTTATTTAAAATTGGGATAAAACATGCAACAATTCGAGTATTTAATAAATAAAGTATTTAAAGATCATATTTTATAGTTTAAATGCGCATTTCTCTTATATAAAGCGAACTTCCTTGAGTATAACAACATAAGCCATGTTTTTACCAAATCAAATCTTTTCAGAAAAATAACTAGAACAACTTTTAAACATGTTTCAATAAAAAGTAAACAGTGTTGCTCATGACGGCACACGCCCATTTCCCTGTTGCTAAGCTAACGTTAGCATTATCATTTTTATTTACACTTATGTACAACGTTACGTCGTTAAATGGTCGTATACAGTCAACTTATACATCAATTAATAATAAATACTGTAAAAACTCGTCACATTCCTTTTTATAACGTATCCGAGAACAAGGAATTGTGTTGTTAGCATTTAGCTTCCAACCGTGTAGCTTTCACTTTTTATTTACCTGGTTTCACCCGAAAGCTGCGAAGGATCAGCGATTCTGAAGGAGCAGTTGTGGATATTTTTAACTCCTCATGTGAGCTCCAGGGTCGCGGATCAGGTTGTGACGGAGAACCAGCTGTGACGGGCGTCAGGACATGTCCGGAGATCAGACTTTAAACCGTGCGGATGAGGTGACGAGCTGCGTGACGCATGATGTGTAGATCGAAGAGAGATACGCAATGTACGTAGATGTCAACGGTTCTTGCGGGGGTTCACGTACAGTACGTTGACGTATGTGAGTAAAGGCAAAGACACATTAAACAAACACAGGAGTCCCAGAGAATCAGGGAAAATAATAAGAATGTCTTTAGATGTTTATTTAAGGAGTCATATATGCTTGAATTAAAAAACACAAAGCCATACGAAAAGTAAACTCCCTTGCAACGCACATCGTCTTATTCCTTTTAAATGTTATTGCAATATATAAAGGGTAATAGTTTGAATTTTCTATTGGTCCAAGGCAACTCCCCTGATTTTTAAATATTTCAAATATATATATTTTTAAATGAAATATATTAATCTTTACAGAATATATTTACTTGTTACTAAATACAAATATAGAGGGTTGTGTGAAGGGGTGTGTATTCGAAAGAATCTAGCAGTATGATGTGTTATGATACAATATATATTGTGATACAGCAAGAACAACGTATCTGTAGTACTGTCGAGTACTTGCCTCTGGCGTTTCAGAATTTACAGACAGCATGACTGTCGACAAGGTCGTAACTGCTTTCATTTGTTTCAGAAGTTTATTTGCAACACAAAAAAGCTGTGAATATTTGCAGGGTTTTTTTTATATTAAAGATATTTTTTTTGACACAGACTTTATTGAAATATAAACCATAAAGGAACTGGAATAAAAATACAATCTGATTTGAAAGCAAAGAAAGTTGAAAATATATAATAATTTTGATTTTAAAAAAGCGGTACAGTATTGTTTTCGACATCCAGGCCTAGTTGAATGTCAAAATCCACTTTGAAATGATTGTTGATGATAATTGTAATACTTTTGCGAATAAAGACACAATAAATGTGACTCAACTAAAGTGATTTATTTAGATTAAAAGTGAAAGCAAGATCAAATATTTGCAACAGTAATCCATTTATCATTAGTGTTTCCAAACCAACATTATTTACACATAATCAGAAGTAATAAAATACAATCAGAAAAGAAAATGGCGATGAAGAGTTAAAAGCAAAATTTAATAAATATGTA
This sequence comes from Callionymus lyra, assembly GCF_982586985.1. NCBI lineage: Eukaryota > Metazoa > Chordata > Actinopteri > Syngnathiformes > Callionymidae > Callionymus > Callionymus lyra. Next base: position 6,397,437 of record NC_141834.1, read on the forward strand.
CAAAAGTGATTATAGAAGGTGATTCTTGTTATCCTCTCCCTTTTTTGAGCAGCTTCTATCAAGACAAAAGGAAAGATCATATAAGGTTTGGTGATCAAAAGTCGGTCATACAACATGAGTATTAATACATTTCAATAATGTAATATGTACATGAAGTTATGCGGTTAGTGTTTAACAACACATATCCACATGTCTTGCATAATTAACACTAGGGGTGTGAATAGAAAAGAATCTAGCGATACGATATGGATAACGGGCAATAATATCGATATATTGCGATACTTTAGGAACAAGGATATACTTGTAGTAAAGCTACGTACTTTTCCTCTCTGGTGTGGTGTGGAATTTACAGACCACAGGTCTCTTGACAAAGTCGTAACTTGTTTGAAACTAAAATATGTCTAAACATCAGCATTAAAAGCTGCTGGAGTTGACGGCATCCTCTCATCCTCAGTCATTACAGGATTTCAAAGTTCCTTTGGCTGCAGAGGTCATAATGACAGCTGCCCTCTTTTGTAAATAAAAATGTATAAACATTATATTTAACACACAATTTTTTAAGATATAAACCATGAAACAACTACTGTAATATAAAATATGATTTGCGAGCCAAAACAATGATAAAATAATGGAAAAATATCGACAAATAGATATTTACTACCACCCCTAATCTTCAGTGTATATAAAGTTTTTTTTTTTACCTTTATAACCTAATTTTCTTAGAAGCAAACAAGGAACGTTACCAACCTTGGATACGTGTTTAACATGTTCAGGTCTGATCGTGGCTGACCTCTCCTCGAAGGCTCTGGTCCTCGCCTCCTCAGCCAGGCTGTTCAGGAACAACAACGTCGCGAGTTCCAGCTGATGCACGATTAGAACACAGTTATTTACGGACTTCATTCTTAAATTCTTCTCTTTCATACCATTGCCTCTGTTGCTGATCCTATGTTGGCGCTTCTCTTCATTTTCGATCGAACCGAAGACTTGATCTTATTTCCTTTTTGCCACATTGTTGACGATTTTCTCCAACAACGACTAGTTGAAACGTTGAATCGCCCGCCGTTGCAACTTCCGGTGAGTTCTTCTTCGTCTTTTTCCTGGAGGCAACATTCGTCGTTGACCTCATTTGCGCCCCCTTTAGGTAAGTGTAATTAGTAGTAGTTTTATACTGAAAATGGCTATATATAAGCGATATATACATAATAATAGCTATAAAAATAGTAATAATAAAACAAAAATAAAAATACATTTTCAGTTAGTTAATAGACCACACATAACATTTTTACATCAGTATGTACTCCAACCCGCAGGTGGCGCTATGAAAACACATTTTGGATTGAAACACTGAAGAAGATCATGTCATGGCTGCTCCTATGGATTGCACGAACATGCTTCGGTTTATGAAACTTGTTGGACAACTTAAAGTAAGATTCTGGCTTTTAACTCCTAAATGATAAGTTATTTGTTCAAGTGCAATTGTACTGAAGTTGATGCATTTTTAATTTTACACGAATTAGTCATAGTTACGAATAGTCAATATACATCAGAAGTTGTATCACGATAGTTACAACTCTTACTGCAATTATAACTCAATAAGAGTGAACTCATTCAATGTGTAAAAATATATTTTAATGCAATAAACGCAATTTCAAAATGAGCATGATTTAAATAGCTATGACATCCTTAAATAATAAGAGATAATAATTTGCAATTTAAATCGTAAATGAAAAATAAAACACTACTGATAAGTTATAACTACTAGAAATAGAAATTTAAAACTAATTGCTACTCAGTAAAATGTTTAAAGTCGGTTGTGATTTTTTCCTTTTATTTTTGTTGAAAAAGTTGTGTGTTCTTGCAGAGGATACCGAGGACCGGGTGGGTGTACAGGAACGTAAAGAACCCAGAGAGTGTGTCCGACCACATGTACCGGATGGCCATGATGTCTCTGACTATCACAGACCCTAAAGTGGACAAGAACAGGTTGGACATTGATATTATTTTTTTAAATTTGTTATTTAGCTGAAAACAAACCAAATCCTCAGGTGTATAAAGATGGCGCTGGTTCATGATCTGGCAGAGAGCATTGTGGGAGATATCGCTCCGGCAGACAACGTCAGTAAAGAAGAGAAACACAGAAGAGAAGAGGTTTAAAACTTTATTCCTCAACATTGCTTTGATACAAGTGACTCTGCTCAGCTGTGTGTGACATGAAATGATAATTTGCAATAGGAGGCGATGACGACCATCTCCGCTCTTCTGCCAGATGGACTCAAGCAGGAGATCTATGAACTCTGGACGGTAAGACACTTTCAGCTGTTCCTCTGCTGACACCTAACTTTTTTGGATCCTTCATGGTCATGACAAACCTTTTATCAATCAGGAATTTGAAAACCAGAGCAGTGAAGAGGCTCGACTGGTCAAACAATTCGACCTCCTTGAGATGATCCTGCAGGCGCACGAGTATGAAGAGCTGGAGGGAGCGCCGGGGAGGCTTCAGGAGTTTTTTGACTCCACCAGTGGTACTTGTACTTCATTCCTTTAAGTTCATGATTATTACTCAACAAAATTGCTCTTTTAATATCTGTTTTTTACAAAAGATATTCTATCTCTTCAGGTCGGTTTCAACACCCGGATGTCCTTAAGCTTCTTGACTCTTTAAACGATGAGCGCCAACGATCTATCACCGCGGGAGCAAAGGATTGTGGGAACTCAAATGCTGACACAGCGTCTTCCTCCTCTCAACCCAAAGCTTGACTGAAGCACAAACGGACCTCCAGCATTATTATTGTTTTTCTATCTTTATTTTCTTTTTAATATTTTAATATAATCAGAGACTCAAGTTTGAAAATATTAAAAAGTATCGTCTCCAACAAAAGGGTATATTAATCATTGCATTAGAAACTGATAAGAACAAAACATTCATGTAAACTTTCAGGCGTACACAATCTTTAATGATGCACAAAAACATAAATGATGCACATAAAACAGATTAGTCAAAAACAACCTAAAATAATGACACACAGACGTGACCCCTCCATGATACTTAAGATTGTCACCTTCATTTTATTTTCTACAGGTCAAAATAAATATTATCCAGCCCTTCGATTTTTATGTCGACAGTTTGTATACGAGGTTATAAACATACATTTACTTGACAAATTTCAACATAAAGAGGTTAAGTGGTCAGCTGGAGTTTAGAAAATTAATCAATTTGTTACGTAATGATATAGGAAACATTTCATGACTTGTTTTACAGTGAGCTGTTATTTCCGAGCGTTAATAACCAATCTCACCACTAGGGGGCAGATCAGAATATGATCATCATTTAAAAAGTTAAAATGTGTATTAAATGTTGAGTTTATTTCTTATAATGCACATTAAAGTGTTAATGGATATGAGTTAGTGTACCTGAATTGAAAGTTCTGTCGTCTCATTTGGTCCAAACTTAATCTGATGGTTTCTGTGAAATCTTTCAAACTTAAAGACTTCCTGCAGCTGATTGGTGGAGCTTTAACATTGTCTCTCAGAGCTGTCCGTCAGGTTGTTGGTGGGCGTGTCCTGAGAGCTGGCGTTCGCAGCCGAGGACAGAACGTCTTCGAAGCTTCCCCCGGTCTTTGCACCGCCAACCTTTGTCTTGAAAACATACACAGGTTTCCTTTACAAGTTGACACTTGGATGGAATAATACTATTATGAATAAATTAAATCTATTCATTCCACATACCATAATTTCGTTAATTAAATATCAGAAAATGAGGTTTTAAATTACTTTATCTCTTGTTGTTGTCTCTGGGTCAAGGTGAACGACCTCCCTCCTTTTGGCGCTAAATAAATACAAATGACTTACTTACTTTTCCCAGAGACAACACAAGGGATACCAAAAACACATTTGTCGGGGCCTTCGGCTCACCTTGACCCAGGGATAAGACAAGGGTTAAAGATACAAATGACCCACCTTGATTGTTGTCACTGTATTCTCAACTTTGTCCTCAAAAGATTTGAAACTGGGAGAGTTTCTGTAGAGAAAAGCAACATTTTGATTAATAAATCGAAACTGGTTGAGCCTTAAGTCAACTTAAGTGCACAAGACAACTATAATGTTTAAGTGGAAGACAACAAAAGAATATTAAGATGCTGTAAATACACTTTTAAATCTAAACTCTATACACAAATGATAAATAAAACATATATTAACACTTTTATTGTCTAAATAACATGTAAAGAGTGCCGATAAATCATATTTAAACAACAACAACATACACTTCTTGTTGTTGTATGTATTTCAGTGAATTTCTCTCAGAAGTGAAACCTGAAAACAAGCCAGTCACAGACAAGAAGGAGGCGGTGGTGGTGGTTACCTCATGGTGGGCATGCTCACAGATTGTTTGATAGAGTAGCTGTCCACAGGAAGCATGGTGAGAGAGGAGTTAATCATTAGTGCACGTTAAACACACACACACAGCAAACACAGGGGAACACATGAGAACAGTAGCACAACAATGACACGAAAGTTACCAAGAAACTTTTGTTAAAAGTGATCTTATGATGAACTTACATTTTGTGTCGACAAAAAAAAAAAAACTAGAATTTTTGGACTATATGAAGCACTCACTTACATTTTTTAATTCAATACATTTCTTTTTCAAACAGAGCTTGTAAAACAGAAGTAAACATCTATTTACAATATATAATCAGACGATAAGAATAGAGAAGTTCAGGCCATTTGCTTTCTTGTTCTTATGTCATCGTTATGTCATGTGTGGGTTCTTTACGCTGCCGTCTCCAACCATTGGTTAATTGATGCCAAGTTGACGTCAGCTTTTTTTCTTTAAGATCGATCACCTTGAACTTCATCATATGTAAGTTTTTGTGTGTGTAAATGATGCATAAACAGATCACTCCAAACAAATCAAACGTTAATTTTCTTCTTCAGGTTTAATGTTCTTGAGGTTTTTGCAAGAGCGCCTCCTGCGGGCTGCTCGTAAAAACTCATAAAAATCCATAGATTCTATAAGCCACATGGTTGACATAAAAAATAGCAGGTTATAGCAAATTATTGTAGTTATTATTAACAATATTTAGCCGTTACTTATTAGTTTTGAATTCTTCTGTCAGCTGCTGGTATACATTTAACTCCACAGAAATAAGCTGCATACTTATCAATAAACACTGTGATCTAGCCTTTACTTTATCTCACTTAAAGCACTTGTATTCAACTCCAAACACACTAAGCAAACACATGTCTGTTTAAATCATTTACAGTCTACTAAATGCAGGAGCCACTCCGTTTTTAGACTGTAATTGTTGATGAAATGTGCTTTAAAACCTTTAGAAAATGCAGTGAATCTGACTTTAAATAGCCTTTTCTATCCAGCCATGGTTGATGAAGCAAGAATCCGTTGATCTCTCGCTGCACATGGATGAACTGAACTCCATCACACGACACAAACACGCAATCGCTCACACCAGCAAACAATTAAGTCAGGGTTGGGTTATTTATCTACACAAGCTACACTTCTATTAAAAATACATTCAAATCAGGTCATTCTGGTTACATTTTCTCCATTTTACTAAAATATCTTCACATCTTATCTCATCTTCTTTCACAATAATCTGCATCTGTCAAGTTCTTACCCTATAGAGTTGGACCTTGGGCAGCATGGAGGGAGATAAAGTTCAGTTTATACTGCATAGTAGGTTCATGGATGGACAGTGTTCATGCAGAAAGCAGGTCACATGACAGTAGACACAACATGCAGCCAGACAGAACAAGTGTTGATGCATTTTTAGAAGAGAACAGCAAGTTTATTTAAGACCAGACGTTAGTCATGTGACTCAAACAAATTGAAGCTGAAAGATTATGTGAACAGATACTGTGTCTCTAATGTGGAATCTTGACAGTCAAAGGATAGATGATCATGTGACTCATGCTATATCCAGAAGAGGAAATGTATTTATAGCGTATATGAAACAAAATGAAATTAAGGAATGCTTAAGATTCAAAGACAGGCTGTGTCAAAAAATTAAAAATCATGTGTTCATTCACAGGATGTAGAAAACTCTTACAGATATCAGCAAGTTAATACATTGTTTCTTTTAACTTCAGATTAAAACCTGAGCATCTTCAACTCTGACTCTTCTCACCCTGCTTCCTTTCCTTCTGTCAAATAGTGAAACTTTTGTAAACAAAAACTAGAAATTGACAACGAATAAAACTCTTAGACTAAATCTGGAGATAATTAAATTTTGTAAAAAAAAAACATAACAAAATTTCTAATTTCTATGGTGTCAGTAGCATAGGACAAATAAATTCCACAGGAAAAAAATAAATAAATTTACATTAACATTGAACTAAGACATTTTTTCATTATTAGTAACAATAGTATAAAAACACTATTGTAAGGTCTATAAAAAATGTAATTAGTTTGGCCGAGAGAAATTGTTGCTAACCTGTGTTGGTCAAAACCAACAATATGGCTGCCAAAAACAACTCTAGTGTCAAAGATACTGTTAATAAATTTCAAATCAGACATTTCTGAAAATCACCCGACTACAGTCTGAAGACAATACCTGAAATACCTGATTTGGGCTGGAGATGCTTCATAAAGCATTGTTCATTTGTTTTCAACCCAGTAGGTGGCGCCCTCAGTTCAAAGACAATGTGAGGTTTCAATAGAATATCAGAGAAAGTGCCATCTAGTAGGCTTTGAAAACAATGCTTCATGAAGCTTCATCGACTCATCATCAGCTCAAGGTTCAATCGATAAGAAACAACGAGACACACTCAAGTGTAAACATGCAAAAAAAAGAATATGTAGAAATCAAACGACAAATGAGGAGTTAGTCTCAGGACATACCTACGGGGGAACATTAGCTCCAGACCATACATGCTGGAATAACGACAAACACAATGTATTTTCTGGATTTACTCGTTTACCTAAAAGATAAGCCAGGAGCAGTGCAGTGGAATTTACACTTTTTCATTTCTACTTCAAAACCAAACTATGTTTGTGTGTTTCTTTTACAAGGCTGAAAAATCTAAATGTATAGTTGAATTATAGTCTTATAAGTTATATAGTGTTTTTTTTTTTAACAACACATTAAGGCATCGTTTTTCTTCAGTTTTTCTTTTGGCTTGATAGTCCCACACAAAACTCAAAGTACTCACTGAAACCCTCTAGACATTTAATTACCCTTTACTAATATACATAAGCTAGTTAAAAAAAGTTTAACTTTACAAGAATTAATAACTGGAATACTGCTAATTCATGTAAAAAAAAGTGGTTTATTAAAGGTTATATGTGTACTCCAAGAGTTCCACTATTATAATAATTGCAGACATCTGATCACAGGCACGTGACCATGACTCATCTGTAAAGCGTGATAGAAACTGCTTTCCAATCAATTTACACGTTATAAAGATGATTTTCCGTTATTTTTCAAACCACTTCACACAAGCAAAATACCAGAGTAGCAAGTTTGTATCTTTTTTGCTTGTAAAGCGTCACCTTTCTTGACTAGAGTACATTAGAAAAGCCTTAAACAACATTTTTTGTAAGCGATGAAATGAGCTGGATTAGAGTGTTTTCTTACAACCTCAAAATGAATCACCATAACGTTGCTATATCTGATTTGATAGTTATTAATTTTCATGAGGTTTTCAGATTTAAAGTTTAATTAATTAAAATAAGAGGTAAAGTTTAATTTCTTTCTCTTAAATAAAAGGGACAAAAATACCTCATGTCTTCAAACTTCTTGGTGAGGGTGCTTCCGAAGGTGGTGAAGGCCGCAGAGGTTTTCTGTCCAGCTGTTGACAGAGTCTCTGAAGTCTTCTTGTATCTGAAAATATCATCAAAACACAACAAAAATATTGATCATTTGGAATAATCAACGGGAAACATCCAGATTGAATCAGTGAAGCCAACACAGGGCTGCAAAGAGCTGCAGTTCATCATGTGTCCACTTGAGGCAGGCTGATCGGAAGTCACGTATTAGATGGTCACTTGCATCTTAATTGTAAATAAAGATGTTATTATTTTATTTTACAAAAAATTCGAGGGAATATTAACCACAAAATAACTATGATCAAGATAAAATGAGTAAATAAATAAATAATTAAAAGTGCGGTTGAATATTATTAATATTAATATAGATTTTGTATCAATAAAAGACAATGATGTCACTTTCTGCTCAAACTGTACATCTTCAGGCTGCATCTCTAAGATGGCTGCGACCAAAGATCGCTTTCAAAACTGTGGTTCAGTTACAAACAGGTGACATCACTGATAATTCGTCAATATTCAGTCTAATGGAAAAAAAACTTTTCATATTTGTGGTCAACAATATATCTATCTAACGCTGTAAAAGTTATTTTTCAAGATAATTGTAAGCAATAATAGCAGCAAGAAAATCCTCATCAGTGAACATCAAGAGTGATATCTCACTCCAGCAGTCACCCTGCTTCATTATAGATGAGGATGGCAGCTGTGTGTAAAGTGAGCGCCAAGTTGTAACCAAATAAGAAAAGGACTCGCATAAAAGAGCCTTCTTTTTGTAATGTAGATCTGAGAGTCAGTTGACATAAATTATGTCTCACACTGAATCCTTTATGTTGATATTATTGATTTACTTAGTTGATATTATGCATTTACTTTTCAAAGCTTAATCATTACAATAATAACAACACAAATATTAATAATGATAGGTTAATAGGGTAAAATAAACGTTCAGTTTCAGAGATTATCCACATTTTGAATTTGATGTTATTGTGGTACATAATTAATCAAAACGAGTATATATTTTTGCCATTATTAGTGAAGGTTTCCACCGATTAGGAATTTGTTTGGGTACATATGTGCAACATTAACCATAACAACATAAATGAAAATAAAAAATACAGTTTAACTTTAAGCGAGAAAATGTGACTGATTGTTACTCACAACATCACAAGATGAACATTTTATGTGGTTACTACTGAAACTAATGCAATTATTTTATTTTTAATAAATTATAAAAAAAAAATTCTTTTAACAGTTATTTTCTTTTTTTAAACTAAGCTTATGGTTCCAAAAAAATTTGATTAACTGAGTCATTTAAAAAATCCATTTATCTTTGTTGCCTTACTTTGAAAGCACCAACACACTTCTTCTATTGTATTTTGCTTAATCATTTCTTCCCTTTTTTGTTTGCAGGTTGATTAAAATGTTATTTATAAGTGAATGAACAGGTGTTCATCAGTGTGGAATTGATATGTTCTTCCTGTTCCTGCATATGTTAACTCTTTACATTTGTGTCAGTCTGTGCAGGGATGGTTGTAGTTCTCTGTGTGTCCTGTGACCGGCTGGCAAGCTGTTCAGGGTGTCCCTCGCTCTTGCCCTAAGTAGCTGGGATAGACCCCAGTCCTCTGACAAGATAATAAATGATAGAAAATGAAGGAATGTTTGTGCAACAAAATCATGTTGGCACAGCAGCCGCAGTGTTGTGGCTTCACATGTTTGATCAAGTTAACAGATGTTTTGTATCCGTAGTGACCTGAGAATCAGAAGCATCACTCTTTGAGTTTGCATCTTATTGACAGGAATGCGATCATCTTTTCGTGACAATCGAGCCTCATTCTTTAACTCGTTCAACCACTTTTCTCTTATCTTAACTCACGCCGTCGAGCTCTGCATGTCCATCCAGCTGCGACTGAAGTTGTTCTTCAGCTCACTCAGAGGAGTGATGCCGAGTTTCTGTTTGAGCTCAGCGTGCTGCTTCTCTTTGGACGTCAACACCTGCCGCAGCGTGCTCATCTCCTCCTCCAGCTGGAGACGGAAATCATCGTCAGGTTTCATCTTTGAAAGGGTATCTCATCAAATAAAGATATTACTTATACTTTTGCCAGTTCCTGCTGAATCTCCTCTCTCTCTTCTTCTGTCATGGTGTCGAGAGGGACCTCTGACACCAAGTCCTCGTCAGACTCCTTGAGAGGATCCGAGTGCAGGAAACCTACATGTGATGAAATATAACAATGTCATGCATTCTTGCTCTGGTTTTTTTTTGGTCACTCTTTAAAAATCGATACATCTTCAACACCAACAATGTTCTTAGAATTGCCTTTAATTCAACTTTAGGCCTTTTTTTTCCCACACAGGAATATTAGATTTCCATCTTAAACACACGAATGAGATGCCAAACATAATTCATTACAGCAAAAGGATAACAATTGAAAGTTTTGTCTTGAACAAAGTATTATTAAAACACACAGTTTTATCTGAAATCAGCCCTTAATGCTAACAGTGTATGATGAAACCACAAGACAGTGTCATAATTGTTATGATGGAAATGATACAAAACAGAATAATATTATATCAAAGATTATTATAGACTTATAAACTCAAATGACACGATTATGCTAGCAAGAATTAGCATGATACAACTTGATTGATACATCAAATTTTTTTTTTTAAACAAGACGAGGCGGTGTTTTAGAAATGCGTGAAAACAGCTTTGACCCGTTCTTGAATATCAAGTTTCCTTTTTTTCCAAGTCGTCCATCAAGGCACCAACTCTTTTAAGGGCGTGCTGAGCAAACAAATACTTTCAACAACTTGTTATCTATTAACTTTGTAAACTTATTTTCATTTGATGATTACGACGTCATATACATATACATGGACATACCAACACAATGTTTTTCCCTGAAAGTTGAGACTTTTGATGATTCTTTGCAACAATCTCAACCTTCCTATACGTCTTCTTTACGCTCGTGTCACTGACGAATGGGTTCTCTGTCTGACTGTTACGCAATCAACCACTACAGATCTCTAATCTGGATTAGCAGACATGGATTATCCAGCTTTGACTCTGCAGACTGACACTACAGACAGATAGGAACAAGATGCTTTCGGGGCCTCAAAGGGCAGATTAAGTTCTAAATGGCAATAATAGATGTTATTATGTCTATAGATGCATTTAAATGATCCATATTATTTCAAGAAAATATATATTATGAGTCAGTTTAATGGTGGTTTGGTTTATTGACCTTTATGGTAACAATAAATCATTGTGAAAATGTGTTTCCCTTCATACCTTTTAACCAAAAACCAATGTTAGATCCTGACATCGGTCTATTATAGTATCACAGGCTATTTTAAGGAAATGTCCAGACTCGCCATTTAATCTAAATCTTTTTCTTTTTTTTTAATCTTCATCAGTTGCTGTGCATAATGGGACCTTTGGTGTATTACTGGTATGTTGTTTTTTTTTACAAGTAATTTGTGAGAAACCTTGATCGAATTAAAAGAAAAACACTCAGACAACAAACCTCACATCATGTCATCAAACGTTCGTGTCAAAACAGAGGATTAGGTCCTGTAACAGCGGTTAACATTTTAATGCTGCTTATGAAATTAAAGGCGACTCCAATTGCAAACCATAATCCCACATATTTCCACATATCAGCAAACAACCCAACATGTTCAACAAGATCTTAAAAGCAAAAAATACTATCTTTAATATTAGAGAAGAGAGTGCTAAATATATATAAAAAATATATTTTAAATGTACATAATTCATTCTCTAATATGACATTTTTTACACAACATGAAATTATTTTAAATCCGAAAAAAACAAACATTTAAGAACGTTTTTGTTTGCCTTTTAAATCAAACCTTCATTTAAAAATTCTCATGTCAGATACTCAAGTCTTAATTAATTAATTTTGAGTGTAATTACACAATAATAACACAAACATCACAAATGCGAGTTACTTTACCTGCAGTCAGATTCTCACACTCTGGATGATGCAAATAGGAGGACAAGGGATGATTATAACAAAATAAGGAAACATAATATGCTCTTGCTAAATTCATTGAGGTCAAACATCTAAACACACACAAAAACAAGCATGCACAATGACTCTTTAATTGCTGTCAATATCATTTTTTTCAGTCACACACAAAAACACACAATTATCTTTCTTTATTTATCTTGTCTTTCAAAACTATGTTCTTTGTAAAAAACTTCACATGAGGTCACATTTTAAATAAATATTTTCCAACATGATCCGAGATTGTCATTCTACACACTACATCAAAACACAAAGTTCTACTCGACAACATGTCTCACGACTACCTCACTACAGTGATGGACTCGACAGGGTCTACTCTCTCCCATCACCTGAATTGTCCTGTTGCACATCCCAGGAATTGGGTCTGACCCAGTTTGGTGAGTAAGAGGTTGATGTGAAACCCCAGTGACTGTGATTGGACGATGATCCTTCATCTGGTTCTCCAGCGCTCTCCCTCCAAGCTACTCCATTTTGAAATGTTTCAACTGAGTTCTGATGCTCTGTTTCCTCACCAGAGGGATGAGACATGTTTTGAGGGGAATCTACCCAGTGTAAAGAGGGGGAGGTTGTTAAAATACTTCACTACTTGCATACAGTTCTTTAAGGAGCAGTGCAAACATTTGAGAGCGGTTCAGATCTTGTGTATAAATGTTATTTTATGTTCACTGAGTAATGTATTATCTGCTGAGTTGGGTTGGCAAATGTTTTGTTGTCTAACTGTTCCAAGTTTGCGATGTTCCAAGAAGATAATGTAATTTATTTATACAGTGTAAGGTTGAAGTGTAGTGAGAGACGGTTGGGTTTAACCTTAGCATCTCAAAACACATACTGTACTAGATTGTTGAACAATAAATACAATTCAACTGTAAAGTTCAATGAGAAATCTTGGTACACTTCGAAAGAGAAATATAGAGATGGATGGATGGATAGATGGATGGATGGATGGATGGATGGATGGATGGATGGATAATGTATTGATCTCACAGAGAGATTCACAAAAAACTTGCTAGTCAATAACAGTTCTAGAGGGATCAATAACGTTTTATCCATCCATCCATCCATCCATCCATCTAGCTGCCGTCATCATGAGGTAAAATTACCACCTCTAAGTAGATAATTTCTGTAAATTCCAGAATCAATAGGAAACCTATAATTTGCGAATTGAATTGAGATCGTATTCACGTCAGAGGATTAGGGCTGGGTGTCGAACTTCAGTTCTTTTTGTGGCACCGAACAAAATGCTTTGTTACGGCCGAGTATCGAAAGATGCTTCTTCTGCCAAGTTTCCACACCAATGTGTGATCAAAACTTGATTGGACTTTTCTGATTAAAAATATTAAGTGGCAAAGGCAGAAAACATTAGATTGATTTGTCACATGTTTCCAATTGTTCTTTTGCACTGGAAATTAAATCAAGATGTACTTGCACATGTATGTGTAATGTCAATTTATCTCTATTAAAAATGGTATTTAAATGGTATTTAAAAAAAAGTTAAGTTCAGGAACTGGTATCAAAATGAAGGTACAGTATTGGTAACAGATCTTGATTCTTTGATCCATACCCAGGCTTTACAGAATGTCAAAACTTGACCACTCGTTCCCAAATAAACTATAGTAATAAAGGGATTCATGCCTTGGATTTTTTTGCGAGTCATATGTGTGACATGATCTCTTCAAAATTCTTGTTTGAGATGATGACGAACCGTTGATTTAGGGAAGAGATACTGTAGGTCTGTGATGATCCATCATTACTCATATAATTTGTCGATGTCGACATTAACCCAGAACAGCTCAACAAGTAGTGTTCAAACCCTTCAACCAGCATGTAACAAGTCCTTTTTCCTCTTTCCATGACATGTTATGACGTCTTTAAATCTATATTTAAGTCATAAAAGTGCTGATGACGGATCATTTAAGGAGTAAACTTCCATCACTTCCATGTGTTTGTTTCTCTGTGGTGTGCAGTGACTTGGATCCGAGTGAGGAGCATCTTACCCTGCTCTCTCTGAGGTGTTGAATTAACCCACTCTTCTCCAGGACCGCCCCAGTCCACCACTGCATCGCTCAGAATGTCTGAGTACAACTCTGCAGCCGAGCAAGGCAGCAGTGGGAGGAGCAGACAAAAACACTGGTTACACTCAACAGAAGCCTTTTTTTTTTCTTCTGTCAAAAGTCTGACACTGCGTTTTCACAGGAACCAGGAAAGGAAGTGTAACATTTAACCCATGCCTGGCACCGACCAGAAACATCCTGGATGTGCTTATCCTTCGTTTTGTTAGAAGGATGAACAATGGTCTTTTTTTTTCTGAGTGAAACTAAATTATCGAAGGAAACAAATGTTCCCTTGTTTCTGCAGAAATCTCATTACATCATCACACAACAGAACCAGGCTGTTTGAATAAGATCGGCTTCCTCGGGTAAATATTGGAGTAGTGGTGATAACACTTGTTTAGATGAAAATATTCAACCATCAAGCGTCCAAACCCTCACCCCCCCACCCTCTCAAATACCTTTGGTCATAAGATTCCTATTTAGCTGCAGTGGTCATGTGGCTATGGTAAATCAGAGGCCTGAGGATGGTCATATGGCTGCAGTTGAAGTTCTGTTTGATGCCAAACAGCTAAATTGAACAAGACGTCCGTCAGCACCGTAAACATTCTCCTCTGAGTCTCAGTTTAAGTCGTCGTTTCTTTTTCTCCCCACAACTCCCAGATCTCATCCTCAACTACTGACTATAATCCTACTGACCTTTTCACTTCCAGTGCTCATCCTTGTAAATCACATTAATAGCAGTCTTTTAAACGCTCTATAACTCTATTTATTTCTCCGGTTTATCCTGTACAATAAAGTAATCATGTGAAATATGTTTGCATCTATAAAATGTATACAAAATTTGTAACTTTAAATTAAGCTTACATCTAAAAACGATTATAGAGTCATAGAAACCAGTGATAATGACACACTTATAGAGCCAGGTAAGGGGAACAAATACTTTCAAATTGAATTTCACACCTGAAACATGAACTAAGCAACACTAACCAACTATTTTTGGTTTTTAAAACGATGCTACTGAACTGAAATATTACTACAACTCACGAAAACCCAATCATTTATAAGTGAAAACCTTGCAGTGGAACTCGCTGAAAGTAAATGTAGTAAGAAGAAGACGATTGTTTGGCATCAGTTTTGTCCTATTTAGGTGTTTAAAAATATATATATAAACTAAATAAATGTGTAGGAAAATGTCAACTAAAAGTCTATCAAGGATTATGGAAAACTACTGCACACATTTTAAAAGATGTGTCTTATAGAGTCAATAAAAACATATATTTTTTAATAATAAACAAATAACTTTGTTCCATTTCTTTTTCTTAATTTGAAACTTGTGACATCATGGACTCTAGATTATATTTATGTTATTAAATAAGTATTTACTTTTTTATTTGTTTGTTTTTATATGGAAACATACATTTTACTATTGCATTAAAATAAAAATAAATAACGGTAAATTATATTATATAAACCCTTTTTTTCACTTAAAAACTCAAACAATAATCAAATAATGACCTGCAAAGGGCAACACTTTATTTTACATGTTTATAATTTAAATAAATATAACTCTGAATATCATAAGACATTTTTAAAAGGGTTAAAAATACATCTTTCTTTGCTTTGAAGTCAAAGGTGGACTGACCTCGGTTAGCCATCACACAGAGAGTCATTTATACCTGGATGGCAAAGGAATGCAAAGAACCAACAGAACCTCTTTCCCACCTTTTCAAGTCGAGCTCCAACAGTAAAGTGCAAAAGTTTATTTTCCATTTTAAAAATGTGTTTCTGACCATGTCAACAAAATAGTTTATTAAAACACAACATTTGCTGTTAGTTCTGAGAACAACTGATGTAAACAGAACCTGCATGTTAATGTTGTGTACTTAGTAGTAGTAGTAGTAGTTTATTTACTACATTTACAAACAAAATGTGGAAAAATGTACTTTTTATCAAATCTACAGTTTGTGCAATAAAAGGTTTAGAAAGAGAAACGTTTGATGTTTTCCGCAAATGCGACGTTCACTGACCCTTCAGTCGCCTCTGAGTGACTTCATGTTATTGTCAGTGAAACATACTTTCAACAAGTTAAAATGTTGGGATAAAAACACGATAAAACATGGAGGTTAAAAGCACAGACACTGACCTTGTTGTCTGGTTTCCATGGTCGTCCGTCCGTCAGGTGAACACACGAGCCTCAGACACACACGCGCGCAGCAAACCTCGTCACGTCACCACGACGACTCGGGTTTCTTCGGGTGTCACGCGGTGGCCGAGCGTGCGTGGGTGGGCGTGGCCTCGGAGCAAGCGCGAACCAGGATGTTGGGTTTAGCGAAACTTACCGGAACATAACTCAACTTAAACCAACTACAAATATAGAGGTTGCATCATTTTCTCTTTCAAGTGCATAATTTTAATCTTAAAAAAAATTGTAAATTTGTTTTAATGTAAAAAAAACAAACGAGTTTTGGTTCGAAGTAATTACAAATAATAAATAATATATTTACACACCTATGATATAAATATATATGCTACTTTAGAGCTTTTAAAACGTTTATCTTCCAATTAAAACAAATATTTAAGGAATCATTTTAATTAATGCAATTCAAATTTGGCCCCAGATAATTATAATTATTATTCTTGTATTATTATTACCAATAACGAAAAAGTAATATATGTACAAATGAGGTTTTAATCTTTACAATTTGAATGCAAAACGACATATTAAGATGAGCGCTAGAGATTTGAAGTAGTCATTGTTGTGTGAGCCTGACCTCTAGCGGTCGTTTATTGTACGTACAATAACAATTCTTATGAATGATATGATATTCTCCGGCTCTCAATTTAAGTTTGGAATGAGTGCAGGCACATACTTTGAAATTAATTCATTTTATCTATATAACTTATACTGTTGGAAGTGTATTTATATTGCGTGTATTTATATTGCATGTTTTATATTGTGTTGTTGTACTGTATTGCTTGTTTGCACTGAAGGGGGGGGGGTTCTAATTCTGTTATACTGTGTATAATGACAAATAAAGCACTCTATTATATTCTATTCTATTCAAGGCAGTGCAGGGTATTTTTGTTCAACAGTCAGATGGTGAAGGAATAAAAAATTATATCAATTGTTATCATGTAAGATTTCCAAAATAAAATAACACATACTATTAGATAGAATGGCCCGAATTCATAAAGGAAACCACAAAAAAAATCCACAAAACATTAAAAAAACAAATATAAATCAAACTTTAATTTATTTAAATGAAACGCTGAAAGACCCCGCAGCCTGTGGTCCAGTCTCCACAAGAAATTACCTCTGGTGGCCCCCTGGCCAGTTGAGTTTGAGACCCCCGTTCTGAAATTTGTGTTTCTTCTAATAATCTTAGGGCCTGTCCCAATACAACCCCTTTATCTCAGCCCTAGCACTTGACACTCCAGTAAGGGGTATGCAGTAGGATTGGGACGCAGCCTAAAAGCTTCCAAATAAATATCCCAACATATTTCTTTTGCTTCTTTCATATCACAAAATGAGAATCTCACACTTGATCTGTCTTGACAGCATTTTATTTCTCGTCATCAACTCTTAAATGAGAACAACATCTGTGCACGGATAAGTGAGTCTCAGCGGATACTATATGAAGAACAACAACCTTGTGTCATCGTGGCGCATCATATTACAGCTGATAATCCCTGCAACGTGGATATACGAAGCTGTGTTTAAATATTCTTCCTACACGCCCCAAGAGTCGGGTCACAGTGGTAGTGATCATGTTTTATGTACATGTGCAAAAAAAAAATGGGAGCAAAGCACAATAAAGTGACGGTTTACATGTGCAAATGTGTTTATGTTTTCATCCAATATTAAAACGTTCGTCAGCATCAGATCTACACGAGTTTCTCGAAAGATGATTTGGTTTTGTTATATCTGGTTCCAGAACGAAAGGTTTGGCTCTAGAGTGTCTGTGAAGGCACCGTTAGATATTTACATCAGTGAAGAGAATACAATCAAGAGTGTGTCAGCCAGCAACACAACAGACTAATATAAGCCAAAGTCAGTTTTATTTTTACTGTGAAAAAAAAAGTCAACCTGATGCTGCAAGTGTAGGAGAAACAATATCACACTGGCTGCTTCATGATGTCGTCTTTATATGTCACACCAACAATCCTTCTGTTCTCAGTTGGATCTATGAACTTTGACCTTATATTACACTCTTCGTTTTTCTGTCTTTGGCCACCTCTGGTAAGTATTTGGACCTATAGGACTTTCTTAGATTAGCAACATTTAATCTACATAGTGAGTCCACCCTCTGTCACAGCTCAACTATCTCTATCCCCCCCTTTTTTTCTTCCTGTAATAACACTTACGTCCAAGTTTATTTTTAAATGTCTGATTAATTTGGTCACATTAGAACTTTAGTCAATCGATTCAACATCTATTTTTAATTCATTTTTGCTGTTTTCATTAAAAAAAACCAATACAATTTAAAACATAAAGGCTCATCAAGTAACTCAAGTTAGTTGAGACTTATTGTCTTGCAAAACAGTTAAACTATTACAAATGATATAAAGATCATATTTATCAAACTTCATTTGACATTTGAGAGGATGAGAAAGGAATCCTAGAAATAGTGAAATTCTCCATTGGAAAGCCAAACATTGTAAACGTTGTTAAAAATGAATCCAAATCTTCACTTTTAATCTGATTTGTTGCATCTAATTTAATTAATAAACATGGATGATTGTTTAAATAAGAATTGGTTCAATTTGCTTGCAAAAATGACAAGAGCGTTTGTGAATAAAAGCAGATTTAAATATAAAAGACTTCATATAGTTTCATATCCCTTACTTTTTTTTAATTTTTTTGAATAAATGTAAATATTTGACTTGCATTAAATGCTACATTTGAACCCATGATGGCAGTTAAAATAACATAAAAAAAAAAATGTTCGATTTACAATAAGGGTGAATAAAAGATTTGTAATTTAGTTCTGGGTTTTACTTTATCTTTTTTTTTCTTGTCAGTCAAATAAATATTTGTGATGCTGTGGACAGTTTAAGCCTCATGTTTGGACAAATAATGTTGCATCACACAGTCGAGTGGATTTTAACAATCAGGCTTTTTGTGTCGACAAAGTCCCTACAGCAAGGTCAGCCCAAGTGAGTGCAACTACATCTCTGATGCGTTATTAGAAGAATATACGACATAAAAAAGACAAAAAGGAAAGACTTTGTCAAATATGAAGGGAGCATATGTAGCACTTTCGATCCGATTTGCAGCGTCTGATAGATACGAGTAAACCATGATGATTGTCAATATATATAAGAAATATTTCCTTTCAATTAATATATAAAGCTAACAATTTCTATTGTCATTTTAATTATTTAATCATCATCCGGAGAATTATGTGAGCTTTATGGATTGGTCTGACCTCCCCCAGAGGTGGGGGAGGTTTGACAAGAGAGATAATGGCTCTGACCCACAACCCCAGGGAAGGATGAAGGCAACCAGTTTGAAAGAGGAGAACAGGGCGGAATGAGGAATTGCTGGTAAAGTGCCTTATGTTCCTGACGGTCCAGTTTGAAATGAACCAAAGGTTATATTTTAGAGAGAAATCTAATATTCCTCAAATTCAGTACATACATTTTTTAAAGATATTCTGATGTTGTACATTTTAAGATCATATTTTTTCTCAAATAAATAAAGGTTCCAAGAAAAAGAAATAAAGAAATGTTGCTGAATTTCTTTTAAAAAGTCCCATTACATTCTGACCCATAAATTAAATGAACAAATGAAATGAAAAAAAGACTAGAATGAAAAGAAAACGAAATAATACATAACTATAATTACCTTAAACATCTAAATGTATGTTTGATTTCTAAACATTATCTGGTGCTTCTTAGGTTTTCCTCTTCTTTCGTGCTCGCAGCACAAAAACTCATTATCCTCCCCATTTAAGGAAGTTATAGGGCAGAGTGACTTTCATTTAGAGGCAAATTAGAAAGTGACGCAGAGCGGCGCGGGTGACTCATGGAAGGTCAAGAGAACCATTGTGGGGATTTTATCAAATCAAAAGGCTAAAGCTGCTTAAAAGGTATCGAACATTTGAGAACAACTTTGTGAACAGAAAAAAAAACTGGAAGAAAAATAGTCTCTAGTAGGTTCATGATGCAGTTTCTTAATTCTCAGAGCCCACTAGATGGCGCTCGCTGCTCTATAATATATCGCATTAAACAGCTCATCTATTAAGACCTCACAAATTGTTAATAAAAACTGATGGCGCCACCTATTGGGATCTAAAAATAGGACACTGCTTCATGAAGCTTCATCAACACACCACGAGTCTCCAGAGTGGAATTAAACAGTGGCTTCAGTGACTTGTATTTCTATGCATTATGATGGGATTTTATTTTTATAGATAAAGCATTAAACAATGAAATTACTTCCTAAAGGTTAAGTTCGGAAATGAATTTGCGTGTAAGCAAATTGGCGACAGTATACTCAACTTAGCATATTTACCATTGTCTTAAGTTATAAATAAATTGTGTTTTTTGTAGGTTAATAATTATCAGAAAAGTTGAACTTGCCACAATTCTTTGTGTGGTCACATGGGTTTGTTTTAATCAGAAACACGCAAAAATGAGCACTGGCGAACAAAACATCACATTTAACTAAAGAGGTTTAACACTATCATAATAAATGTAAATATTACACAAGCTTGATGTTCTTCAAAAGCTAAATTTGACGTCCTATTTGCAGTTTATATAAGTTAAAGCTAGAAATCTTCTGTTGAATTTTAAACTTGTGATGTTTATTTGAGACTCATTCAAAAATAAGATACATTTCTTGTTTCCAAATAGCATCTTATTTCCAGTCTGACACTTTTAGGTGCTTCTGAAAAGGCAAGAAAAGTTGTGTCAGGTCAACAAAGACCCGTGCTTTAACTTAGGGATCATCAGACCTCGTTAAGCTAAGTTGAATTAGATCGTCATCACGATTCAATGTTGAACTGCAAATTTCATCGGAAGCACATGTCGCTCACTTAACTGGAATCCTGGAAGATAAACAACACAGGATTTTCCCTCCAGCCGGTAGCGCTCATGTTTGTTTGGGCACAATAGAATGAGAATAAAGCAGGTTTTTTTTTTTGCTCTATGACGCAGATATAAGGGACCGTGGCCAACGAACACGTGGAGGCAGGAAGTAGAGTACAGGAAGTAGATTCCCCGCACATGTTTTTAAAAGTGAAATTACTTTGCCGACTTGGTAAAGTTCACTTCAAAATTTTAACTGCTATTATCATAAGCACTTCAATTAATCTGAATGTTTTAAATATATCATGCAAAGCTCGGGGTCTAAAAGTTATTCTGTGTGTTGAGAGAACAAAGGAAGAGAACTGCAAATTCCTCCTGTAGTGTAACGACAGATCTTTGGTAAGAGTTAATGTTCCTATTTATACATCTTCATGTGACCCGTTCTTCATTTTCCATCCGTTTATTTCTCAGCGCCTCGAAGCAGCTCGGCTATAATAGAAGCGCAATATTCAGAGATCCCGATCAGATTCATTGATTTGTTGACCTGTGTGTGTCCCTGAGAACGAGAGGACTTCTGAAGTTTGTTGTGAGTGACGTCCAGCGGGCTTCAGATCCAGCGTCCTGACCCCTGCGAGTGTTGTTTCTTCCTCCTCTTACACACATAGTAGACGGGAAAAGCTACCAAACCTGCAAACACAGAAGGTTCAAGCGTGAGGTAGACTCAACAAATACTATACTATTCTATATTATACTATACTATACAAGTACTCCTGCTGACATTTCAACACATTTTGAGTATATTTGCCCGTGTGGAACTGTTTCGGGACAATAGATTTTTTTGTATTTTTTTGTGTGTGAAAGTTAGTGCTGTTATTTATGGTCATTTTTTTTTTTTTTTCTTCAGAAAATCAGGGAAAATCCTGCACAAATAAAAATGTCTTAGGATGTTTCTTGAAGGAGTCAGTAGATCCATCAAACACAGAGCGAGATGATGATCGTTCCAAAGCTTAGGAGTAACAGTCTGGAAGCATGTTCAGGAACCATCAGTAGATTCTGATCCACAGACCTCAGAGCCCGAGCTGGGGTGTAAGGCTGGATCAGATCACTGATGGAAGGAGGAGCCTGACCATGAATAGCTCTGAAAGTAAGAACCAGAATTTTAAAATGGATTCTGAAAGAAACTGGCAGCCAGTGAAGTTTTAAGAATTGGGGAAATGTGAGTTCTTCTACTAGATCGAGTCAGAATTCTCGCTGCATTAGCCAATTTTTCTCCGCCAGTATGTTAACTTCTGCTTCCATGTGTCTCTATGTGTGTCTAATGTGGCACAATTTAGTTGCCCACCACTGAGCTAGTGCCTCCACAAAATGACCCTTTTTATCTGCTAGTAAGTGCACACATGTTTTTATTCTAACTTAATATCTTCTTACTGTATGTGTGAATTTCGCTTGTGCCTCTATTAGTTGATAGTGTAGTGGAGTTCTGGACTAGGGGTCCCCAATGTTGTATTCACAGACAGACCTTTAGTGAAAACTGTTAAATCAATCATGTAGAGTTTGTACTAATTCAGAGCTTTATTTTAAGTAAACTAAACTGAAACAAGTGTCTTAACATGTCAAGAGTAACAGGCTTGTGTCGCTTAATAAAAAATACTAGATTTATTCTAAACAAAACACCTTTCAGGCACTAAATCAATAGATAATAAATAATATAGATGATTTTCTTCTCTCTATTGGGCGTCAGTAACAAACACCTTGTGGATGAAAAAAATGTTGGTGCTCTAGAACACTGGTCCCTAACTTTTTTTTTTGTACCACAGACAAGTTCAATGACAGGATTATGTCCAACGTTCAGATAGAAAAAAGCAAAAAAATACAACAGCATGATCTGCAGAAAAACTATAATTAAGTACATGATGATAACATATCACAATAAAACTGACTCAGCAAGAGCTCTGAACTGGTTACAACAAGATGTTTGTGTATTTGCATCTATGTATATTAGATTGTATGCCGACAATGGGGTTCTGTATGCGTGTGTCTCCTAGATTTTAATACTTTGTGCCAATGTGTGAGTTTTTTTATCTTGTTATTGCATGAGATGAAGATGCAGAATTTTTGTTGGATAATTAAAATCTCACCATCAACACAAATTTTAGAGAACAAGAACAATATGTACGCACATCTGTTGATTTGAATGTAATGGATCAAGGTCAGCTGGTCATTATTAATTATAGCTCCAACTGGTCTAACATATGACTGTAGTACCAAGAGGAAGTGGAGTGAGACAGAAGTGATAAATTATTTGTGATGAAAACAAATGAGTCATCGCAGCATGTTAGTGGGCTGGGATTCAATCTGCCACGTACGCCCTGGAAACCGAAATAAGCCGTGATTACAGTGATCTGAAACATTTGTGAGCTGATTCATATCTAGCATATGGTTTGAATTACACAACCATTGAAATGTGACAGATACTAATATAATTGTTATTATATAATTGGTCACTTCAGTGGATAAATAAAGTATTCATTATCTCTTCAGCAGCTTATGATTAAAAGTAAATACACAAAAAATACATATTTCTTGTTAACTTACTGGTTTTCCACAAGCTTTTATAATTAAAGTAATAAATAAAACATGTTTAAACTAGACTGAAGGTTGCATAATAAAGCCAGCATGATTCATTTCAGATAAAAAAAAAGGAAGAAGGGGGAAATATTAAGTACCTATGACAGCGGCGAGCGCTCCCAGCACAATGACCAGCACAATGGCGACAGGAGCGATCAGCAATTTAGTTCCTGACAAAAACAAGATCACATTATAAGTATAATATAATAGATATATTTATAAAACTGATAAAAGGACTTTAATGGCAAATGGAACAAATACAAAAAACACATGTTTCTCAATATTTGGATGGAATTCCTAGTATTGCTTCACAGAGTCAAATTCCAAACCTTCACAATCTCTCTCACACACACACACACACACACACACACACACACTGATAGCAGCTCACCACAGACAGAGCCTCGAATCAATCTTCTCAGGTGAGGTCGATCTGGAAGGTAACGGTACTTGCAACCAAACACGCTCAAATTGGACGTGTGGTCCCCGAAAAACCTGGGCGACAGAGAGGAAGAAGAAGAAGAAAAGGTTCTCGTCAAACAAATCCCCGGATGATCATTGTAAGTAGAAAGCTGGACGAACCTGAGGTGTCTGTAGCGCTCGCCACAGCGGTAACAGAAGTTTGTGTTGCACTGTGTACATGTCATGTGATCGCATCCCTCAGTTCGCTGTATGTGGATCTGGAACAAAAACAAGCATTGATGTTAAGCTACGACGATTTTTTAATGAGAAAATAACATAATTTTCTTGACATATTTTGGAGCGCCAAGTCATCTTATGTGGATTGTTATCTTAAATGTTGATTCATGTTGATGCTTATATCGTGACATTTCAAGAGTTTAACATCAAAAATCAATTATAAATGTCAACAATAACACAGAGACTTCTTGGTAAAGGTGGACAACCGTAGAGATAATTTAGATAATCGACAATATCGTCAAACTTCCTGGTAAAGTGACATTTTCTTTTGGCACTAAGATGTCTAAAGGATTTTGGCCACTAATGTGATTAAGTTTGACACTATTGTGTTAGAAAAAGATAGAGCAGATCAAAGTTTGCCAGATGGAACTAATTCTGATCTAGTTTCTTGAGTTTTAAGGTTCGCGGAAATGTGAGTCCTCCTACTAGAGTGAGTCAGAATTCTCACTGCAGAGTTTTGTATCAACTGCAGGCAAGACAGCTCCTTCTTGTTTAGACACAAAAATTGACAAAAATGCATGGATTATAAGCTCCAGATGGTGTTTTGACACAATTTTCCTGAGTTTAGAGATTTTCCTCATTTAAAAATGAATATTTTCTATAAACACCCAGGTTTCTCAAGCTCAGTTTGAAAGACTGGTCACCCAAGTACTGACTCAACCCTGGAACTTTATCATCAAGGACAATAACCAGAGTTTCAACTCGGTATTCCAAAAAAAAAACCCCAACAACATTAATTCTTTGGGATCATTTGTTGCTTTGAATCAGACTTCTACCTTCATAGAACCCTTTTTTTTCCCAAGTTCCATACAAATGAATGGAAGATGTTGCCAAGGTCATCGTTGTTTAGTATTGTCAGCTTTTTGCAGCATAATTTAAACAATGAATAGAATGTAATGAATAGAAAATATCTTTAATCAATTTAATAACTGAATCATAAAGATTTTTACTAGATTATAACACTAAAAACATGAGTGTTTTCGGATATTAAATACATTTAAACTCTTGCAATCCTTTGAAAAAATAATGCTGACCATTATAACCACTTTATTATACAAACACTGGGTGTTCTGATGGGATGTCCAAGAAGCATCTCCCTCCATCCCACAGTATGAAATATGCATACAACAGCAGCTAATGGACCTAAAGACAGTACATTAACTTCTTCAAATGACCTTTTGCAGCCGTGCACAGGTTGTTGGCTGGAACAAAACCTACTCTCAGACTCTCGCAGAGATTAACGTCCATACATACACACACGTACCGGTAAAAAGCTTCAATTCTGAGGGTTTAATTTGATAGTGTGGAGACTAATGAGGATGATGAAGGGGGAAGAGCTCTGTCTTAAAGATATTTCCTGCTGTTGCTCTTTGACTGCTAGCTCTAACTTCACTGGTGCTTTTATCCAACATTGATTTATTGTTGTTTATTACTGTCTAACTGCAATCCTGATACCATCCTTAGACCTCCTGACATGTTCGCCATTAGTGGCTCCAGGAGGTTTTTAACTTAAAAGCCATTTGAACTTTAGGTTATACAGTTCTGTACACCGGGAAAGTAGCAAACAAAAAATAATAAAACTCGTGTTTGCTATAGATAACCATTAAATGCTATTATCATGATGATGACGAATTCTATTTCAAAATGTACTGCCTCTCTTGAGCAAATACGAATTCTAAAAGCATTTGTAAGACAATTAAAATAATTTGAAACCTATACAAAAATAAATAAAAACCAGACCTTTATATTTCCTTATATCTTCAGTTTTTTCTTTTTTTTCTAATCTCCTTCTCCTTTTTCTTATCTTTTAATTTATTCATTACAAAGACTTCTTAATAAAAACAACATCATGAGACTTTTTTATTTGTTCAGGCTTTTCCTTGATTTTCTTGAACTCCTGTGCTGTTCTCAGTATTATCTTCACCTTTAAAGTATATACTTTATTGAGTATTGTTTTGACTGTTTAAGCACTTTGTGACCCTGGTCTGGAAAAGCGCTATACAAATAAAAATGACTTACTTAGTTACGATTATTATAATACTTAATATTACTGTTTATCCATCCAATTGTATTTGTATTGCATTTTATTCTTATAATGTTATTTAAAAGCTTTTTTTAGTCCCCGTTTGTACGTAAGCAAGGCAATATACTACGTGTATCATTCATTTATTTTTGGCACTAGTAAAAAAACATGTGTGTTTGTGAATTTTGTATTTTTGGTGCTTATTTTTAAGTATACTCATCTGTCTAAATATCCATCTGCGTATAGGTGAAATTGAGATGTGATCCGAGTCAGCAAATTGTGAAATAGCTGCCAGATCTTTTTAATTGTTTGTTTTATTGCAAGTGTAAATAGACAAACACCACCATAAGTACTTAAAGCTTTGTTAAATTTCTCTCTGATATATTCTGAATCTGCTGCACAAGTGACACCAGGCCTGGACTCTCAGCTTCAGTGTTTCATTTCAGACTAGAGCGAGCAGAAGCTACATGTGGTCATGTAGCCGTGCTGGTGTATAGCTGCCGAGGCGCCCACGCGGTGTGGGTGTGCTGCAAGTGTGGGAAGTCAGTATTGATGCAGAGATGCATGGTGGGATTTGTTTATGGGATTTATTTTGTCCTCCAGGGTTCATGTATATTTTGGATGGACAGGTACTGCAGCGCTGATGGAGACATTTTAGCTACATCCAAGTTAAAGATGAATAGAATTTCGTAACTCCTCAGATGCATTTATTATTATTATTATTATTTCAGCTTGTTTACAAAGGATCATTAATATAATGCAAGGGATCCACGGCACGGTTATATCAGTAATAATTAACCCCTTGGTCCTCCGGGTCAAGATGACCCAACACAAGGGTTAAAGGGACACATATGTTTTTTTTTGGTTAATCACTTGTTCAGATTTAAAATAAATAAATACAATTTTAAGGGGGTATCAATGCCAGTTAACCCATTGAAATTTGGGGATTTATTTAACGTGCCTTATACCTTGTATTACCTTGTATTATCTCAGGGTCAAGTTGAACAGAAAGCCCAAAAACAAATGTGTTTGTAGTATCCCTTCTATTGCTTCTGGGCAAGATGAACATGCATTGGTGGAGGTCGTTCACCTTGACCCAGAGACAAAACAAAGGTTAAATAAATACTAAATAAATAACAAAAAAGCAGGTCATTGTAAAAATCTAAAATGTAAAGCTAATAATTGGTAATAACCAAGCAGGAAACATACAAACATGCTAACAAATATATAATAACAACAGAGAGTAAAACTTTTTTTTAAGTGAGAATGATGTACTTTTGTGTTGAATTCCTGAATTGTTCTAAACAAGTTCATTTAAATACTGAAAACAAAATATTTTGAGACATTATTTCGTGGCTTAAGCTCAAGGCTAGCTAGCTAGCACGCTAACTAGCCTTGAGAGCTAGACCTAGAGCGACAACAACGTTAAACCTGCTTTAAATGAAAATGCCAGAATATAAATAATAAATAAACGTTCCACACCTTGCACTTTGGACATTTCTGTGCGTTTCTCTGTCCATGCTCGATGACACTGGCCCAGTTCCTCAGGAGTTTGTCGCCTTTTTTGTAGTCGCGGCATTTGAGGCCGTTGTGCCAGGGAGCGTGGCACTTGAAGCACCACACGAACTGGCAGCTGCTGCACTGCACCTGCAGAACACACACAGTATTTCAACGACATTCAAAGTACTCTTTAAAAGTTGGTGCAACTCAATCTGATCTGAAAGGTTAATTTGACAGCTGTTGAAATAAATACGAAATACTGAAATTATTATATTAACCCTTGGACACATCACGGTATGGTAATTATTTTTATTTTTATTATCGGCCAAATAATCTGTTCTTCAACATTCAATGCAACCTTATCAACCTCCGATACTTTCAGTTGAACATGTTAAAGTAGGGTCATAAAACTGCTGATGTAAGCAGAAACCTGCATATAGATAGAGAATAAAATGTTGCTACACATTTTGAACTTTTTGAAGACAAGGTGAAGTCTTTTTTCTGTGAAAATGTTTAGCTGATTATATGTCTTTACATGTATCATATCATGACAATTATTTGAAAGTTTCCATGTTTCATTTATTGTTTTTTTTAATACTTCATTTAACCAGAAAACCTCTATTTTTAGAGTGACCTGGAAAAGATGGCAGCTACACCAGAACAGTTCCAACACCAGAGAGATAGTGAATATATTAGTGAAAATAAAATAAATGAGGGATACATTGCTACATTATACAATCCAAATCAGCCAAATTAAAATGTTTAAATTCCTCCAAATTTAGATTCGATGTCAGTAATGATAATAACAGTTATAAAGTTATTGTAAATACCTCTGTGTATAAAGTATGTTTAGGAATAAATGCCATTGTTTTAACTTCAAATTGGACGACTCAGTGGACAAAAATGATTATTATTATTTTTGTTTTTTGTTAACTCACTGTTAAATTTCATTCCACATGTAACTGTTTTTTATGAAGTCATGTTGATGATTATTTCTCCCTTAAAATATATATTTTTTACAATAAATTCAGGCATCAAAAGGTTAGAGGAGAAACAATTTTAAATAAAAACTTTTGATGAATAAATGTTTAATTTTCCCGCAGAGATACTAGGACTTTACCTTGTATCTGTGCTCGGAGCGGTTCAGGTTGTGCTTGTTCAGGGAGGTGAACTGGCTGCACTGGGGGCAGGGCTTGGTGCTGGAATCCAGTCGACTCAGCTCCAGAAAGTAGCGGTATTTGGCCACGTCCTCTTTGCTCAGATGGGAGATCACCAGGGGGTCTTCCAAGAAGCCGCTGCACTCTGGGATCGGGCAGCGGATGAAGGCTTTAGCCACTCGCACCTGATCGGACCGAAATGTTGAGGAAAATAGATGAGTGCGATGTTTTATATGTGTAAAATAAAATCTATAAAACAGAGCTTGGATGGATTACATTCCACAACAAACGTAATGAACATCCAGAGCTCAGCACTGTGGAAAGACAATTACATGAATAATACATTATTCAAGTAATAAAACAGACTGTGGCTTCTCATGTGACGCCAATCTAATTTAAACTGCACAAAAACAAGCTTCACAAGAACAACTGAAACATCAAACAAACATATTTTTATCCAACTTGTCTCCCACACTTAATAGATCAAAGGTCTGCACGTCATGGGATGATTACATTTCATTGTTAATTTTATAAAAGGGAAACAACTAAGAAAAATAACAAATGTATCCTAAGGTTAATATCGGAATAGAAAAAAAAATGTAACTCAAAATATTTATGGTGGTGCTTCTTTATGACTTGACTTAGTTTGGGAGTAATTCGGTACATAGAACACATGTTTTTCAAGTGCAGTAACGCTATTCCTGGAGCAGAAAAATGAAATCATCAAAGATCATGAGCAGAAAAAACACAACCATTTATATATATATATAAAATAAATTGATTAGAAAAACGATGTGTTAAGTAAAGAAAAGCAAAGTAAATTTTACAATTATAATATTATTCATATATCTGCATTTATTCATATATCTGCATGTTTTTTTTTTACTCTTCTATCAAGTCACCTTAACTGAGAAATGTTGTGTGTCACAGAATTCATGTCACAAGTTTGTACCTTTTTGCAAATTAAAAGTTGTCTTTCATACAAGCAGCACTTTTAGACAAATGTCTCTCTGTTGTACGCAAATGGTTATTTAATTTAAAACAACATAAACCTCTTACACAATATGATTTAGGGACAACTATATATTGTAAAAAATAATAATACAAGTCTTAACCCGGAAACGTTCACTTTATAACCTTTAAAAAGATGCTTTTTAAATTTAAAACTTGCTTTAGTGTTCATTACATTGCCTCTTGCTACCTTGGAGGAGGAACTGTTGTGGTATTGTGATTCTCAATTTAAAATCTAGTACAATCAATTCAATTTAATTTGTTTACTCCATCAAAAGGTAAAATTAATTCCCCAATAAGTGATTCATGTGAATTTCAGGAGGATTGTAGAATTTAAAAAAATGGAAGAAATTTACTGGATGCTTTTATCCAGAGCGCTTTTCATGAACCTTAACAACATTAAAAATAGAACATTTGTTAAATTTTATTTCAAGGTGTCTATATACTAAATACTTTTTTTTCCTTAGACTATCACCCAAATGCAATTGTGAGATTACACTTCATATCTTAGGGAAGATAAACTGATTTTTATCTTGTCTTTTCACTGATATTAATACTAAGCAATTCATTTGTCCTGATTAGGGTTGCAAAATTCCGGGAATTTTCAAAGTTGGAAACTTTCCATGGGAATTAACGGGAATATATGGGAATTAACGGGAATATATGGGAATTAACGGGAATATATGGGAATTAACGGGAATTAACGGGAATAAATAAGAAATTTACAGAATTGAAGGTTGGCCCTTAACAGGGAACTTAAATATAGTTGGGGGAAATATATTGTAGCATAGTCTTGGCTAAAACAACCAGATTTAATGCAAGTACACTCCTCAATCACATGCACACAGCACATTGCTTACTGCAGGGCTATTGAGGCCACGCCCCCTACAGGCACTGTGCATTCCTCCATCACATGCACAGGTGATTTCTTGAAGCCTGGAGGCCACACATTTGAGCTCAAAGCACAAGACTATTGAAGCCACACATTTGAGCCCACGGACTATATAAAGTCAAGTAAGTTTTGATAATATTATGGGGTAAATATATTTGATCTATAATGGTATTAATGTTTAACTTGCAAATATTAAATAAAAATGTATTAACACAGTAGCTAGCTAGCTGGTAAGTTAGGTGCTAAATGAAAGCTATTTTTCATTTCATTGACCATTTAAGGCTAGCTTATTATGGTGGTAGCTACCTCAAATTTGATGCTGTTTTTTCTGACTCCAGCAAGACGGTTTTCTGTAACCATTCAAGAATTTATACATCAATTGTCAAATATTTTGAAGACCATTCCAGTTGTTTAGCCAACTATATTTCTGTTCATGCCATTGCTTTAGTGTTTTTACAAGCTTTTTTTTTATGTTATTCTGCAGAAAAATGCCACGTTTGCCATCTGATGTGTGGAAGCATTTCACACAAGCGAATGTTGAAGGAAAGTCTTTGTATGTATGTAAATACTGTGCAAAGACATACGTGAAGAATGCTACAAAAAGGCAGCAACATATTGCCAAGTGCCAAAAAGTTCCTCAAGGCTCAAAACATTCAGCAGACAAGAGTTCCACTCCAGGGGAAAATGAATCTGCTGTATCAGAGTCAGATACCCTCTCATCAGCTCCTGGTCCCTCTGGTATCAGAGCATTCTTTGATTCAATGGATGAACGTAGCCAGAGAAATGCAGATGAGTGTTTTGCTCGTGCAGTCTACGCAACTGGCTCACCACTGATGCTGCCATCCAGTGTGTACTGGAAGAGATTTTTGAATGTATCCGGCCAGCATACACCCCCCCAACCAGGCATGCGCTATCTACTCATTTGCTGGATGAGGAGTTCAACAGAGTGCAAACAAAGGTCAAGCAAACCATTGTCAAAGCAGACTGTATTTCAGTCATCTCTGATGGGTGGTCAAATGTTCGGGGACAAGGAATTATCAACTACATTGTCGCCACCCCTCAACCTGTATTCTACAAGAGCCAGACACAAAGGACAACAGACACACAGGCCCCTACATTGCTGATGAGCTGAAAGCGGTCATCAATGACATTGGACCAGAGTTTTTGCACTTGTCACTGACAATGCACCAAATATGAAGGTTGCCTGGGCACACGTGGAGGAGACCTACCCTCATATAACAGCCATTGGCTGTGCTGCCCATACTCTTAATCTTCTCCTGAAAGACATCATTGCACTGAAGACAATGGACACACTACACAAGAGAGCTAAGCAAGTTGTGAAGTATGTGAAGGGCAAACAAGCAGCTTCAGCAACCTATCTCTCAAAGCAAAAGGAAAAAAACAAGAGTACCACACTGAAGCTCCCCAGCATCACACGATGGGGTGGTGTTGTCATCATGTATGACAGTCTACTGGAGGGAAAGGAATCTCTGCAAGAGATGGCCATATCCCAGACTGCAGGCATTGAAAGTGACATCAAAAGAATCCTGTTAGATGATGTGTTCTGGGAAAGAGTGACTAGCAGCCTGAGAATCCTCAAACCAATTGCAGCAGCAATTGCCAAGATAGAGGGTGATGATGCCATCTTATCAGATGTCCACTGTCTCTTTGCTGACCTCAAAGAAGAAATCCAGACGGTCCTGCCCACTTCCCTACTACTCAAAGCAGAGGAAACTGCTGTGGTCAAGTCATTGGAGAAGCGCCGGGAGTTCTGCACGAAGCCAGTGCATGCAGCAGCATACATGCTGGACCCAAAATATGACAGGGGCATACTCTCTGGAGAAGAGATTAACGGTGCTTATGCTGTTATTACAGCCATGTCTGGCCACCTGGGCCTTGATAAAGGCAAGGTTCTGGGCAGTTTGGCTAAGTACCAAACCAAGACTGGCCTTTGGGAAGGGGATGGAATCTGGCAGTCATGCCAGCACATATCTGCATCCACCTGGTGGAAGGGACTTTGTGGATCTGAGGCCCTTGCACCTATAGCCTCCATCATCCTCCAAATCCCACCATCATCAGCCGCCCCTGAGCGTAACTGGTCACTCTTCGGGAACACACACACAAAGGTTCGCAACAGGCTCACAAACGTGAGAGTGGAAAAACTGGTGGCCATTCGGGCAAACCTAAGGCTCTTTGAACCTGACACAGAGCCATCCTCAACCAGGCTGGACAGTGACACTGAAGAGGAGTCGTCAGAGCCGGATGTTGAGGAGGTGAACATGGAGGATGTTGATGAGGCCCAGGAAGAGGCCATTGCCTGAAAGGTTTTGGCAAAAAAGCAGAACATGCAGAAACTAGGCTTGTGAAGCTCGAGGGAAGAGGCTTTTGTTTTACATGTTGAATGAGACTTTTTTGGAGGGAGTGGGGCTCCTTTCGTTTAACATTTTGAATGGGACTTATTTTTTTTTTGGGGGGGGGGGGGGGGGGGTTGGGGGTCATTTTACTTTTTGATTGGGTGGGGGAGTGGGGTGAGTTAGTATTTACTCAACATTCATGTTTTTGTTGTTCATTAAAATAATTGTTCATACAAGAATAAAAACTAAAGTTCTACTCAAATAAATCTGTTGAAATGTCATGTTTTTGTATTATCTTGCATGGATATCTGCTTATGACTAAATATTTACATTTATGTTTGGATATGATACAGTTTGTTTAAATTACCCCCAATTTCCAGTTAATTCCCATAAATTCCCAATAATTCCCATAAATTCCCATAATTCCCATAATTCCCATGGAAAGTTTCCAATTTGGAATATTTCCAAAATCCCCAGCTTAACTTCCCATGGAAAGTTTCCGGAAATT
Organism: Callionymus lyra; assembly: GCF_982586985.1. Taxonomy (NCBI): domain Eukaryota; kingdom Metazoa; phylum Chordata; class Actinopteri; order Syngnathiformes; family Callionymidae; genus Callionymus; species Callionymus lyra. Next base: position 6,431,124 of record NC_141834.1, read on the forward strand.
TACCGGAAATTTTCCACCCCTTTGCAACCCTCGTCCTGATCATGAATATTGTTTAATTTAACGTGGTTTACTTTGTATTAATTATTGATTTATATGCCATTTTAACGTAATGTGTTTTTTTTTTAATTCCTCGTACTTTTATTTATTTTATTTCATGGATCTCTTTTTATTTGATTCATATTTTTCATTTATTATTTTCTGTAACGCCTCAACTACATACACAAATTCCAGTGTTTTGTTTACATCGATGGCAATAAAAGTTTCCTCATTCTGATAAAAAAATAAATGTAAAGTTAGTTTCTGCAAGTGAAAATGTTATTTAAGCCTGCAGGAAAAATGCTTGATGTTTAAGATTAATAAAAGCTCCATATATTTTCGGGACCATCATCACAGATGAATAGATAAACCATATCTGATCAGCTCTGATTTTCTCTTAGTTCTTAAGTTAGCTTCCTGGTCCTCTAAAGGGCACTTCTCGTGTTCTGTCTCTTTTCCTTATCATTCTTTCTTCCAAGTCCAGCGGAAAAAAAACAGAGAAACCAGTTGGTCTGACACCAGAGCCGCGTGAATACGAGCACCGGAACAAAAGCATCCATCTCCGGTGTTACACCCACGTGCACGTGCTCACAGCAGAAATATGAAGAGAAATTGTAGACAGCTGATGCCATTTTGTTGATGAGTCTTGTTGTCACAACAGACACATGGTGATGTCAGACTGGTCCAGCAGGATATGAGCAATGGACCAGATGTCTCTTCACAAATACACACGGGAAGAAATTGTTGCATCTTGCTGCTGAATGACTGCAGCCAGTGCCAGTGCTTGCAGCGTTTACTGCCGGACAGAAGGGATCAATTATTCATGCCAAGTCGGTTGTATATATTTCAAGAGTCTCAGAGTGTTTTATATTTGTAAAAAAGTACAGTGGATCTCTGTATTTTTCGGCTTGTCCCTGAACATAATGTCTACAAAAATCCTCTCTGCTGGCGATCTGATCCTTCATATTCCCCTTACTCGTGAACAAGACCCCCAGAGAACCCCTGGCGGTGACTACACAAGCTTGGATCAGAGAAACACAAACGAATCTGAAGTCAATTTCTTCTTAGAGTTAATCAAACAGCTTCTTAAAAAAAAAAAGCGACACAGCCTCCTATTCCCAGCGTTCTTATCTGAAAGTCTGTGTGATTATACCAACGTCTTATCATAACAGCGATAGCAGCAGATAAGAGAGTGACAGACTCTGACAGATAAAATGTGTCGTGTGGAAACAGATTATTGCCGCGGAGGCAGCTCTCCGTGGAGACTCTCGTGGAGCGAAGCAGGGATGATGATTCGGGAAAGTGGTTACATGATAAAAACAAACTTTTAAATCACACTAAACAGGATTAAATTGAAAAAACATACTTGTCAATCAGCCATGAAAATATCAGCCGTGAAAATATGAATGCTGAACATCTTTCCAAAATAAAACAGCTTACAGAGTCTAAATCCCCTTTTACAAGTGAATAAAAACGACTATGGTGAGGAGGTCAACCAGGTAATATAGGTCAGTGTAAGAGTGTCGACCCACTATTAGGATCCGGGTCAAACAACTATGCAATCGTATTTTCGGCATCTGCTTCGGTGCCTTGCCTTGAAAAAGTTAGTTAGTTAAAATATAAATCTCAAATCTCAAAATTCAAAAAAGTTATTTGCCACATCTCTTATAATAAAGTCTTAAAGTAATACATAAGTTATAATTATTTGTGATTTATTGTGCAATATGTACTTAAACTGAGAAATAAATGCTCTTTTCTTCTTCTTTTTTTTTTTTTAGAAAATCTGTGTAAATAATGACATGATCTGTGCGGCTGATTGTGTACAAATATCCTCACAGAGGAACATAGAAAAGTGTATCGTGTCTAAGAGGAGGTACATATGTAGTAGTACTGTATACATAAAGATTAAGTTAGTTGTGAGTGTAAAGACAAGTGTCTTATTTTTGTCATTTAACTTCAACAAAAATCCTAAAATACAGTTGAAATGTGGGTTGTTGAGTTCAGCCGCACGGTATTTAAGATGGAGGTTCAATAACCACAATATTGTTTTATGTTGACCTGGCAAAAATATCTGCTAATGCCAACACATGTGTATTGATACAAAACAATAATTTCATAATATCCCCCGGCAATGGAATTTTAGGATAGTTGAAATATATCATAAACTTATTCAGTGATTCAAGAATATTATTTAAATAAAACTTATGTTTTTTTTTTTAATAGTATTTATTATATACAAGCCATTTTATGATAATGTCTCTTATTTTATTTTATATTTTATTAATCTATTTTTATTTAATTCATATTAATTATGTAATAAGACCACAAAAATATCCTGGCAAAAGAAGTTACTGATTGTGATTAAATAATACATTTTTAAATAAAATAAATACATTGAAATATAGCAGAGAACAACGAATACATGTTTGATCCTTTTAAATGAGTTTATGTTAAAAGTTGCTTTTCCTTTTACTTTAACAATTTAACTCACTCAGTATTATCTTGATCTTTAAAGTATATACTTTTTTGAGTATTGTTTTGATTGTTAAAGCGCTTTGTGACCCTGGTCTGGAAAAGCGCTATACAAATAAATATTACTTACTTACTTACTTACTTGACAAAAAGAGAGTGTGTGAGTGTGTGACGTGTGTTTACCATAAAGACGCTGCTGTCACGTGACAATACTCAGAAAAAGGTGAATCATTGTGGTAGTAATCTAAAACACGAGTTTAAATCACGTGACACTCTTTTTTTTTTGTTGTATTTGACGTCACCAGATGAGCACATCCCTGCAGATGTGCACCCAGGCCTGACGTCACACACACCTGTGAGCTGACGTAGAGCTGCACACACTCCTCGCACAGGGCCTTCCTGCAGCAGGGCAGAGGGGCGATGGTTTTCTCTTCCAGGCACACCCGGCAGATCTGCACCGCCTCCTCCTCCTCCTCCTCCTCCTCCTCCCCGGCCTTTTCCAGCGACATCCAGTGGGTAACATCCCCGACGGAGTCCAGCAGGTCGTCCAGCGTGTATGGCACCGGCACCGGCACCGGCGTGGGACTCGAACCCAGGTCCGGAACAAGTCCCTTTGCGTCTTCCGTCCCCGCACCGGGGCTTGTTCGGACGTCAACGCTCTGACGGCGGCTGTCGTTGGCGATGCAATAAACGCTGCAGTAGATGTCGTCCTTGACACTGTCGTGACCCTCACCCATACTGTCATCATAAAGTTTGGCCTTAGTGGGATCCGAACCAACAACTCTCTGGGCTTCAGTAACATGGAACTCGGTGGAGATGGGCTTGTTTTCTGTCACCGCGTCGCCCGATTCTACCGAGTTTTGACACTCGTCGGGTTCACTCGTGTTGGCAAAAGAGGTGATTTTTTCGGGGTTCTCCGAATTCTCGCCCCTCTGAAGGCGACCGCTGATGGCCAACCGTAAAGAGGGGGACTTTGTGACCCCGAAATTCCTCATTAAAATCTCCACCGCGCTCGCCCTCCTCCTCTCTCCTCCCGCGCTGTTGCAGTTGTTGTTGTTGTTACTCTCCGCATCCTTGTCCTCCGCGCCGCCGACCTCCTCCGCCTCCCCGGATCCCTCGTCCAGCGACAGCCGGGAGTTGACCCGGGAGACGCGGCGGATCGGAGCTCCCGCCGCCCGGTCAACTTTAGCGTCCGCGAGCGAAGTTTGGCTGCGGGTCACCCTCGCTCGGCCCTCGTCCAAGGCGCGGATGAAACTCGGCATTTTGCACCTGTCGGTCATCGGATGCTCATCTTCCATCACCGTTGTGTCTCTCCCCATTTATGGCACGGATCCCCCGGCCGGGATCCTCCTGCTTCCCCAGTCTCTCCTCCTGGTTTAGCTAATCCACCAAAACAAAACACGGCGGCTCACTTCCGGGTGTCGTTGACAGCATGGACCAGTAGGGCTTCACTATCATCCAAAACTATTTATTTCAGAGAATACTTTGCACACAAACACTCATTATATCTGAATCTATTTGACATCGGAACTAATTTAATAAGTTATTCCATCTATAATAATTAATGCATAACATTACATCTGTCTTATCCGTATAAGTTTGAGATCATATTTGAAGTATTTGTTTTGATGCTACAGAAATAATTCGTGACAAACTAATACCATAGGATGAGGGACGCAGTGGAAGTACTGGTGCGCCTCCTGGTGTCGGAGAAGAGAAATTACATCGCAGCTGCGTAACGTGAATTAATATAAATATAAATATAAATATAAATATAAATATAAATATAAATATAAATACAAATATAAATATAAATATAAATATAAATATAAATATAAATATAAATATAAATGTAAATGTAAATGTAAATGTAAATATAAAAATAAAAATATTAATATTAATATAAATATACATCACTAAACAGAGAGACGAGAGAGATGTTGTTTTGAACCCGGAGCTGCGAGCCTCAATAAAAGTGAGAAAAAAAGAAACCAAATCTTAAAAAAAAAAAAAAAATTAAATACTACTTGAGTAGTAAATAACAATGAAAACAAAACTGCATTAAACGATATTATCGCATTTATTTTGATATATCCCTTTGTTGCCGTGGTGACGGCTCGTCAGTGTACAAACATCCTGCTGCAGTGTCCTTGAGCAACAGCTCTCTTGACAGTTTCCTATTAGTTACATCAACATCAAACACAGGTGTGGTTCCATCGTCAGAGCTCTCCTACGTCACCACATCACTGATGGACGATCCTACACATCACTCATCCTGGCACCAACTTAAAACAGAATGAAGCTTGTTACCTTCTCAGCTTTTTTTTCCTGCTTTAACACGTCTCTTGATCATGAACGCATCATGCTGCCTTCACTGAGTTTACTTGTTGGCAAAACCTAGAGAAACACAAACCCAAAACCTACATACTCCCCCATCCATACGGTCTATAAAATTAGTTTTTAATGTTGAAATAAGACATTTAAACCAATATTTAAATGGATTATTTTTCTAAATAGGACTTATTCTATATATTAATAATATACCAGCTTATACAAAACCAAATGTTTCACTGGAGAAATCTGGAACTACAAGTCTATTAATGTCAACAGAACCAAGCACACAAAGGATTATGGGATAGTAGCATAGCTTACTATACTTAGCTACAAAGGCTCAGTGTAATACATTTGGAGTTCTACAAAACTCCTTCTGTGTAAACATTTTTTATATTATTTCTTACATGAAAAAAACATCTTAAGACGTTTTTATTTGTTCAGGCTTTTCCTTGATTTTCTGGGACTCCTGTGTTGTTCTCAGTGTTATCTTGATCTTTAAAGTATATACTTTATTGAATATTGTTTTGATTGTTTAAGCACTTTGTGACCCTGGTCTGGAAAAGCCCTATATAAATACTACTTACTTACTTACATTCTTCAAGGGCAACATTCAATTATGTGAATGTTGTTAGGGGCCGTCAAGCAAAAAGAAAGACGAAAGAAAATCCCTAAAAAAAAAGGACATGTGTCGCAAGGCCATGACATTTATTAAGCTAAATAAGCTGCAATATTATTCTTGTATTTATGAGATTTTTTCAAAACATTTCTTCAATTAATTTTTAAAAATGTTTTGAGGAATTAATATATACACAAAAAATGACACACAAAAAGGAGGGAAGTGTTATGTGAAAATGTAAATTAATAATACATACAAAATACATTTGTTAATGCATTAGAACCATTTATACTTTATCATACTTTGACATTACGAGGGCCACATAAATACAGTCAAAGGGCCACGCTTTGCCCAGGTCTGCTCTATACTGTAAATGATGATGATGCTGTTTTGTGAAACTTCATTAACCTGAACCACTAACCAATGAATCTCTTGCTGTCATAAAAATCTTTTTTAATCCTTTTTTTTCCAAGACACAAAGGTGAAGGAACCAAGATTGTGTAAAGAAGACAAAGGGGTTTCAAAAAGTTTACTAATTATGAAATAGATTTGTGGAAATGTGATGAACAAAATGATAACAAACACATGTCTCACACAGGAAGTAACACGCCAGAGTAAAATTTTCTACAATCATTTTAATGAAAAGCAAAGGTTCAGGGCTGCGTCACAGCTCCAGGAGCTACTTTCAGAGGAAGAGTGTAACACAGCCGCCCTGACAGGATGCTTCGTCAACAATTACAGACTAGTGCAGCTACTCGTCTCCCGCCATCTCTGCGTTGAATACACAAATAGAAGAAAGGTCCCACTTGTACACAACATCATACATCAACTAGAAAAAACAGTAAACACGGCCACATGTGGATTTAGAAAGGAAAATCTAGAAGTTCAAAGATACGTATTTTTTGTTTTAACAGAGCTAGTTTGTCTCCTGCAGACGGTATTTAGAAAATCACAAAGTTCACATTTAGAACTCTTCGAGAAGAGCGGAGGAGCATTCAACGAAGTAGCTAGTTAGTCACACGCCGCATGAGATTATATACGCAACAGTTTTGGAAACACCTCATGCAAACACACACATTGTTCAGTCCTCCTGTCGGAGGGGCTCAGTCCAAGGATGGACTGCAGTTCAGTTTAAGGTCCAGTAGAAGCCAGCAGAGGTGAGAGGAGGAGAAGAACTGGAAAGTTTTGGTCCGGTGTCGACGATTTCCCCGACAGAGGCAAAGTGACATTTTGTTTTTCACACAACAATCGTCAGTGTTCAGTGAAGCCAGCCAGGAATGGAAATGTGACATTTCACTTTTGTTCATGACAAATTAAGAATCTTTCTTTTTTTCTCTCTCTCTCTCTCTCCGCTACATGAGACACTTTTGCTTGTTTCACTCAGAAGTCATTGATCCATTTTTTTTTACCAGTGTGGTATTTTTGGTTAAATTACAACACAAAACCACCGTGACACGATTGCTGCTTCAGGCTTCCTGTCGTGTTCTCTCAAATAAATAAAAACTCTCTTCGTGCAAGATTTTAATGTAAAAAATATAAATTTAAACTTTCTGATCAGCAACATGGAAATGTATTCCATGGCAAATATAATTAGTGCTGCTGAATATTTAACATTATAACATTAATTTAAATTGAATTAAATATTAACCCCCCATTTATGTTTGTTGACTATAATTAAAAAACTCCATTTGTGATGGTAAAGCTTGATTTTTACCTTCGAAATTCAAACAAAAATCTTCTGTAGTATATCTGATTTTAAATGTCATAGCGCTGTCTAAAGTATTTGAAGATCAATTGACATATAAATGCTATGTTTACTGGTTGTGACTTCATTTTGAGGTCCAACCTTTCACTCGTGAGGCCAATGGAAGACTACTATGATGGCAGCACTAACTGATGTGTGTGCTTGGGTAAAAACAGCCTCACATTAGATCAAGAAAGATGCCAAATTAATTATTTTCCCCCCACAAAATAATCTTTCCAGGAAATGGTATTCATCAATCCAGATTTTTTTTGTGTTTTTTTTACAAAAATAGGAGGCACTTTACTTCAGCTGTCCCCAAAAAAAATCATACACGGAGGAGACATGATTGCAAACGACATGGTTGCTACATTTTAAAACACAAAAAGACTCATATTTTAGGGGGATATCTGTATAAATTCCAGCTTCTCCCTAAGAAGCAACAATGACATGAGATAATTAAGTGAAATCCTTTCAAATGTTTTGACGTTTCATACTTCAAACGAGTTAATTTGTCCAAATTCAACTGATACCCCGGGTCTTTTTGGGTTTTGGAATAATTCAGTGTCATAGTCAACCTCCTTATCTTTCATGTTCCAAAAAGGATTATCGTTCCCATCAGTAACAATCGTTGTTGCCTGTGATTTTTGGGCTTTATTTACCCCAAGTCCAGACCCGAGACGACCCCTGCCGTGGTGGAGACGAGGCCCGGCTGAAGCTTGGCACCGTGAAAGAGTGTGGGGGTGTCGTCTGACCTCAATCCTTCTCCTCTGAGGAAGTGATTAGTTGTTTTGTTTTCTCTCTCCAGTCTCCTCCAAGCGTCTGTCCGAAGACAATATCGTCCAAAACGATGAGACTTTCTGTTAAAACCTTGATTTCTATCACCGAGTAAACAATGAGATTCACATTAGTAAGCTGAGTGTGTGTGTGTGTGTGTGTGTTTGTTGATGTTGTTGTGTTACTGTACACATATCGACACGTTGGTATCTAAACACTATCATCTACGATCCTCCACGACTAGTCTTATGGAAAAGAAATCCACTTGTCAGGCACAGGTGCGCTTTTCAGACTCTTTGGGTCGCACACGTACATGCCAAGTCGTTACCAAATCCCTCCACAGCGGGGCAGTGTTTCACCAGGAAAAGCGTGTGTCCTTCAGTACAGCTCCAGCAGGAATCTGACAAACACTGATAAACGTTGGACTTGATAAGCGTTAAAGTGTCTCCATAATCCTGTTCTGACAACTTGGAGAGCGATGAAGCGTGTTGGTGAGCAGTGGTCGGTAAGGCAGCGATGCTGAAGTGACTCCGGCTTTATTTCGACCTGCAAGAAAACAAACAAACGTTCATTTTTTTTCTTCTGGAAGAGTTTATTTAACAATGGGTGGATCACAAACGCTAAAAGGAAGACATCATGCTTGCAGCAGTAATTGAGTCTGGCAAGAACACTGAACCTGATAATGCCGCTTGATGAGAACATCACAGACGCTCCTCTAGTGTATTTGATAAAACATAATTATACTCAAGAGATTAATGTTCTCATGGGATCTTCGCTCTGTCAACATGTCTGCTTGATTTACTTCATCTCGTGTGGGTACATATTTCACTTTACTAAGACACTGCTGAGACGCCGCATGAGTGGAAACGTTGAATTTCTTCACCATTATTTATTGAAAAACAAAACAAAAAAACAGTTTCTTGCTTAAGCGAAGGGTCTGTTTTTACTTAACTGTCTATAGCCAGAAGTATTTTTATTATTCTTGGAGGCTTATTCTATCTTAATCATCTCTGTGACGGCGCTCGTTGACCAAACACTCAAGGTCCTTCCCTTCATCAGTTTTTAATCGTATTGCAAGTCTCTTGTCGATATCCATTATATGAGTTCTTTATCTTATCTTTCTCACTTTATTAAAAGGTCACATTATCAATATGAATGTTAATCGACTTTGATTTTCGAACAAACCATCCGGCACGTACAATAAATTGTCACAAAAATGTTCTGATACTATGTGTGTATCTGTCTTAACATTGCTGGATGTCTGTGTCATATATTTCTTTACAATTATTCTCTACTGTATATCATAATATATATATATAAGGTAAGGTAAGGTAAGGTAAACTTTATTGATCCCTCAGGAGGTCTCCTTCGGGAAATTGTTTTTTTCCAATAGCCACAGAAAATACAGCAATTTTTCATGAAAAATAAAAAATAAATCAAAATAAAATAAGAACAAGAACATAAAGAGAAAGAACAAGATGACACAATTTAAGTCTAAAGATAAAGACAAGAACATACGTAGATCAAAGAAAAACAACAAAGACAAAGGATACAAACACTAACATATAACAGAACATCCAGATACTTTCACTCCACTCCTGCCCCAGAACTCAGAATTGTACAATTTAATAGCCCGAGGAATAAATGAGTCCCTGAGTCTATTTGTTTTGCACCTGGGTAGGAGCATTCGTGCTTTTCATCTGCTTCTTTGCTCACTGACGACAGTGTTCAGAGGATGACTGTCATCATCCATGATGGACAGTAGTTTGTCCAGAGATCTCCTCTCAGCAACTGTCACCAGTGAGTCCAGCTTCATTCCAACCACAGAGCCAGCTTCATAGCAGTATATATATTGAATGTATTTCTACAAATACTTTCATCCAAGAGAATAAAAAAAAAAAAAACCATAAACGAATAAACCAAACTCTGTGTTGCTTTTCTGTGTGGTTGCTGCCAATTTCATCAGAACCGGTGCCAATTACCCGCCCAAAACCAGTGGTCCAATAGGAGATCACAGAAGACACCTCGTGCTTTGATCTCCTGTATGGAGCGCTGGGATTCAGTGAATGGGTTTTAAGTTGGATGCTTGTGAGTCTGTGGACAGCATTTGGCAACCTGGTGCGTGTGTTAAACAACTAATCAAAAGGGTGTGAAGTTTTCCTGCTGGGCGCTGGAGGTCGGTTGAGAAAATAAAAGGCGCCATCTTGACTCTCTCTCTTCGCCCGATCTGAGACTCTGGTAGTATAAAAACAAATCACCTTCGATATTTAAACATGTATTACTGGTTATTGACTTGACATCTTTCAGTGTTTCGAGTCTCTTTTTACTTTCTTCTTCCTCTTTATTTACCAAATTCAAAAACACCAATCACAGTTTTTAACATGTGTTATTTTTATATATATATTTCTGGTAACTTTATTGGTACCCAGGGCTAGATTTGGTTGCATCATTTCACTGCATCATATTATGGTTCTATTCATTTTATTTACTAATGTGTTGACACATTACTCAGCTGTCTTTGAGATCTTTTAATGGTCCGTGCTAAGACGCATGCAAGTTGATGCATATTCCCTTTAGACGTAATCATTTTTATTAAAAAACTAGAATAATTTTAGAAAATAAATGGTCTGTACAGGTCTGATTTGATTACCATTGCCATTAGAAATGTAAAAAAAGCACAATAAAACTATGTTTATAGACACACTCGAGTTTCCCAAATTGAATTCAAGCAATTTGATACAGAAATATATTAAAAAAAGGCCTATGGGAACAACTTTCACGAATAGTATGGGTGAAAAAATATCAATACATTTAACATCGATAGTTGAGCAACGTTTTTATCCCACAATACAACATCGACATTCAACAGCACTGTATTGATTTTCTATTTACCAATTTACGTGCAAACATTTTACTTGTAATCCTTTTCTTGTACGATACAAATACAGATTCGTCTGATGTTAAGTATGTATCAACATTGGTTTTTAGCAATGCTATGACGATTTTCCTGTAAATAAATTATTTTAAAGGAACTCAATATATTCCTACAGTTTCAGAATATATTGATCACTCCCCATGCGTCTTGATAAGTATCGTATCGGCATATTCTTGCCGATAAACACCCCTAACGTTTAGTCACATGACTAGTGGGTACACAACAATAGCGTCCATCTTTCTGCAGTGGATTTTCTTCAGCCAAATTTTACAAAGCTATTGAAATATTACTTTTATTTTGTAAATAACTGTAACATAACGGTTTACTTTTTTACTCAAGTTTTAACTATTAGGTATCAATATTATTTTCGAGTATTTCCTTGATTCAGTTTTATTTTGAGACTGGTTTTGCGAGAGGACGACCAGGCAACCTCTGGGACGTGGCATTCTTTATTGGTCCCTGTGGCCGCGGCCAATAAAGACCACGGCGAACACACAGCAGCTGGGGAACAATGATAGCATATTGATGATGCGTGTGCGTGTGTGCGCATTAATGTCCGTCCAAACTGTCAATCAGCACATTTACTGCTTCACTTCCGAAAACAAGTGTGTGTGCTGTCGAGGGTTTGTGTAGCTTTTATTGCGGGTGTCGGGTGATTTATGAGGGAAGTGTTTGTTTTCCACCAGAGATGTGTAAAACTACAGAACGGCTTCTTATTGTCTTTCCTCTTTGTCTCGTCCACTGTTTCATCCATCAGTGTGTGTTTATGTCTCGGCGCTTGTCCTCCCGTTTGTCTCACTTGGTCCCCTGCGACCCCCCCCCCCTAATGAAGACCGTTATTGATAACCTGTCCGCGGGACATCAGGCATGTACCCGATACTCAAGCTTTTCCAGTTCACTTCTGCAGGTTTCCTTGGCGCCGATGTGGGTTTAAAACCTGGACTCATTTCAGATTATGCTAAAAATAACAGCGTTGAACCAGAATCAATTTGGAATCATAGTTAAGTCAGTCAGGTGATGTGACTGCAGAGAAACGTGATTGGATTCCTAATATAATCTGTAAAACCTTTCTTTTAACCCTTGTGTTATCTCAGGGTCAATATGACCCAGGGCCAAAATACAAATATGTCTGAGGTATCCCTTGTGTTGTCTCTGGGTCAAAGTGAATGACCTCCACCACTGCATATGTATTCATGGAAGCCAGGGAGGTCATTCATCTTGACCCAGAGACAACACAAGGGATACCACACAAATACTTTTTTTTTTTTTTAGCCTTTGGGTCATCTTGACCCCTAGATAACAAAAGGGTCAACCATTTATTTTACTTTTTAAATTGATAGTTAGAAATGTACATAATTATGTGACTTGATCTTGAAGCGTTTTTTTTCAGTCTCAAGGAAAAGCATGTATCTTTCTCCCGTGTATTTTATCTTGGTCGGACACTTCCTGTTCCCGTACGCTGATCTATTGACAGAGCCGAGGCCGAAACCCAGCTGGAGATCACTCTCCTGATTGCTGGCGACACAAGTTATGTGTGTCTGTTGTTTTGCGATGATAACCGGAAGACAGGCCTATAGGGAACCGTCTTCGTCCCTTTGTCAATTCTAAATGCTCAAATATACACAAAAAAAAGGAAAAGGAACGATAACACTTGCAAAAAAACAAGTGTTTGTTTCTGAGTGTCTCTTATAAATGCAAGTAGATTTTTTTGTAGGCTAACGCTAGCTTACTTAAATGCTGAAACCATCCATTTTTCGGCCTGTCTTCAGGCTAATGAAGAATTGCCCTTATCGTGCTTTAGGTATTTGTTCACCTGTTACCTCATTTGTGGCCAGTTTTTGTGTATTGCAAATATCTTTTTATTTCTTTAATGGAAAAAGGGAATCAGAATGTATTGTTTTTAGAGAAATCTACTGGTAAATAAAAAACTTTTTTTCTCAAACATTTCTTAATCCCTGGATCAAGGTGACCTGAAGGCCATAAACAAAAGTGTTTGTGGTATCCCTTATGTTGTCTCAGGGTCAAAGTGAACGACCTACACTACTGCATATTTATTTCTGGAAGCCATGGAGGTTTTGTATTCAAAATAGTTTTATGAATTCTATCAGCCCGTCACATAGTCGTCTTAGTGGTTAAATTTTTTACATTTACCCCTATTTATGGATGCATCCTGAAATACTTTTGCAATTAATGATTACGGATGATGTATAATGTTGAGTCGTTTTTTTTATTTTTTACAACTAGTGCCAAACTGGTTCTTTCACCTTCCACGAAAAAGTGCCTACAGAATGAACGCAGTTTCCAGAAATCAAAATGTACGTAAAATTAACGTAACGTTAACGTGAAAGTTATTATTAAAATAAATCAATAAACAATGTCTGAGTTTACTTCTGCCAGTATAATCTTGGGGCTAAATTTCTTCTGAACAGTAGTACGTAAGAAAGAATGTAGGTCAAGAAGTATAAATAGATGGATTATAAATCAATTAAAAAAGTATATAAAATAAAGTATAATGGTATGGTAGTAATACCTACGATAGCAGAAGAATACAAAATATAGCACATGTATTTAAAGACAAGTCCAGTAGTTTTACTTTGCCTTCAGTCTGCTGTTGAATAAGCAGGTCCTGTGGGTTTTGATATTCACCGCCCTGCGAGTGCAGTTTCATTTACTTTAGGTAAAAAACTGTCTTCAGGATAAATGACACCAAAAACTGAAATGACACACGGAAATAAGACCCTGGAAAACTGATTTGCCTGAGACTCGACAAATCTCTAGGATGGAGAAACAATAAATAAGTTCCACCAATAAATTACTAACATCGCAAAACAAACTGGTTAAAGTAAAGATGGGCTGTTTTAAGAATCACAGAATATTCCCCCTTGATTTACGAAAAGAATGAAAAAAATGGAGCATTGAACGAGTAAATAAAATAAACAAATGCAGTTACACAAGCCCCCAAAACATTTGGATGAACAGATTTTTGGCAGAAAGAGTCTGAGATCTACTCACATGTACATGGGCTGTAGTTGGAGGTGGGAGGTCTTCTGAGGACCCTGGTAGCCGTACGAGTCGAACCCCCCTATAAAATCAACTGCAAACAGACAGAATAGAATACATGAGGCGTCTTCCTCGTCTCGAGATGTCAGCACTGAACATCCTGTTCTATTTCTGGGAGGCTGACTTCCACAGCCACATATTCATGCCCTGGGAGGACTCTTAAGTTGTGAATTATCTAGCGGGGAGTCAGGCGAGGCGAGCGTCTGCCAGCAGGTGGTTCTCTCCTCAGAGTTGGCATGATGACGGTGGACAGGAACCGTGAGACTTTGATGCGGCACCACTTGTGAAGGAGAACTTCAGCGCCTTGATCAATGCTGGTGTTAATGCAGCCAGGTTTCTCTACATCCACGTGGGAATCTTCGTCACCCAGTGGATAAAAGGAGGCAGTAAAAAAAATGACATCTTGGGCTCTAGAGCTGTGCATGAAATTAAATTGACCTTTTTACACCAATTAAACAACTACTTGAATGTAAAAGTATTCATTATAACTTCATATTCCACAACCTTCTTTCAACAGCATTATTTAAAACATTTTTTATTATTAATTCAGTTGAGGGAAATAATTAAAATGTAATTGATTCTTATTCATCTTTTTTTAAGTGGGAAATATTTGAAGGGAAATTGATTATAACAGTTGTACATCATTGTTGAAGAAGAAGAAGAAATTAAGGAGAAGGAGGAGAAGGAGAAAGAGAAGGAGGAGAAGGAGAAGGAGAAGGAGAAGGAAGAAGGAAAAGAAGAAAAAGAAAGAAGAAGGAAAAGAAGAAAAAGAAAGATGAAGGAAAAGAATAATAAGTAGGAGGAGAAGGAAAAGAAGGAGAGGAGAAGAAGGAGTAGGAGTAGAAGTAGGAGTAGGAGTAAGAGTAAGAGTAAGAGTAAGAGTAAGAGTAAGAGTAAGAGTAAGAGTAAGAGTAAGAGTAAGAGTAAGAGTAAGAGTAATAGTAGGAGTAGGAGTAGGAGTGGGAGTAGAAGTAGGAGTAGGAGAAGAAGGAGGTGGAGGAGGAGGAAAAGGAGAAGGAGAAGGAGAAGAAGGAGAAGGAGAAGGAGAAGGAGAAGGAGAAGGAGAAGGAGAAGGAGGAGAATGAGAAAAAAAAAGAAGAACAAGAAGAACATCAATAACATGAACAAGAAGAACAAGGGGAACAACAAGACAAAGAAGAACAAGAACATGAACAAGAAAAGGAAGAAAAAAAAGAACAAGATCAAGAAGAACAAGAAGAAGAACAAGAGCAAGAACAAGAGAAAGACGAAACATTGAGGGGGAACTCTGAATATTACAGTCTTACATCACTAAACAAATTGAAAAATAATCGAAAGCATCAATAAGAAGAAGAGGAAGAACAATAAGAAGCACTCAGACAGTGATTATTATTAAAGGGAAGGAAAAATTACCACAAAAAAAACGAAAAGCAAAACCAATGAATAAATTAGATTTTTAAAGTGACTACATCGTGCCTCTGTATTGTCCTACAGTAATTCCATCTATACAATCAGATGATTATTTTAGTCTATTTCTCTTGTTTTTAAATCCAGACAGAACATGTTATATTGTTCACTGTTAATACATGTTGGCTTCTGGAGAACAATTGCGTTACAGAAACTATCAGCCAATCAAATTAAATCCAGTATTATCTCCGGCAGGTGTTGAGCTACTACTCAACGTGGAGAAAATTGGAAATCTGATCCAGCAACTCAAATCAGTTTAATGTGAAAGCCCAAATGTGTTTTTGTTTCCTCGTGCGATCTTTGTTCTCGTAAAGTCACATATTAGTTTTCACACAATCTCCGTAATCTTCTTAATGTTTCCGTGAAATTCAGATTAGACTGAGCAGAAGACGTGAACCCATCAGCACTTTTCCTGGACCGCTGCAGTCATCCCGCTCTGTTGTCTCATTGTGGTGCCATGCACACAATTTGTGTGTGTGTGTGTGTGTGGGTGTGTGGGGCATGCTTGATAACAATCAGACACAACTGAAAAGAAGGATAACACCGCTAATCTCAAACTCTTCCTACAAACACACACGCAGAGTTCAAGCTTACACAATCATTCACATAAGCATGTTAACAAAAACACAATTGGACACACAACTAAATGGCTGAACAAGCATGCAGTCATTAAGAGGGTGTCACAATAAGAAGACACACAAACAAACCTCCACAACACACACTGGGGTGGGCGAACAAAGAGGAAGACACAACCAACATTGGACAGTAGACAAGCTATCTTAATCACACACACGTGCACACGCACACGCATAAACACACAGTCACCCATGCATACACCCACAAACCCAAAAACACACACTGAACAGACAGACAAACACGCACTTGCACACACGAACACATATACATGGACACAAGCGCAGACTTATGAACACACAGACTCACACAAACAAATGACATGAACACATGCACACACAGAAAAAAACATACCATAAGCAATATGTGTACATTCATGAACATACAAATAAACCAATGCACGCGCAAACACACACACATAAACACATATGCACGCACAGACAAATATACACACAGATCCACACACATGCATGCTCCTCTACACACAAACACAGACATAGACAGACAGATAAACACACACATACAAATAAACACAAACACACACATGCAGAAAAACATATACACACACATGCATTCACACAAACACATGCAAGCACACACACACACACACACACACACACACACACACACACCCCCACACACACACACACACACACACACACACACACACACACACAAACACACACACACACACACAGACAGAAACTAACATACACACACAAACAAACACACACCTAGATTAACATTTACACACACAGACAAACACATGCACACTCAGAAAAACACACATAAAAAGACAAAAACATGCACACACGAGCACACAGACCAACTCACCTACACACATGGAAAAGCAAACACACACTCGTATCCAAAGGTCAAAGTGACACTAATGGTCCCCTTAGGTACAGTTGTTTGTGGGGACACTATGAGTCATACACACACATACACACTAAACCAAATTCATAATTGTGCACAAACAAACACATGTACGCAGAGCAGAAATACACAAATATGAACCGACAGACAATTACTCAAAGAGACACACATGTAAACAACGTTAAAAAACTGTTCTGACAGGTTCTGTCAGACAGACGATACACACACTTATACTCACAGATGAGTTGACAGACGACAGCAACAAACACACACACAAACACACACACACACACACACACCTGTACTGAGTAATTAGCTCCCTGTGAGCCTCAGCACCTGAAGGCTCATCTGTGGAAAAGTCTCCTGATTATTGTCGACTCTCACACTGACTCATCAACCCTCCACTCCCTCGTCTACAGTCGGTCTGCTGGAGATTACAAATTATTCCCCTGAATGATTCTGCAGAAAATTACCTTTTTCTCACCTTGTTTTATTTATATTCCAGAGTGTTTGTGTTTGTCGGGGCACATCTTCAAATGAGCCTGAATTCTCTTTTGTTAGACATTGACTTCTCTTTACCTAACATGTACATACATATTTATTGAGATCCTTTATTCAAATTTCTGGATTGTATTTACGAGTTTTTATTTCACTGTATAATTGTTTCACGCAAACAATGATACAGCTTTACTGCTGACTATGAATCCATGAATCATTTGAAGATTTGTCACTTAGTTGTGTAATACTTCATTAAACTCATTTAATTTTCCCTCTTTTTTTGGTTGTAAATGATAAATACTAACATTTTAGGCCAGTTAACAAAAATATCAACAGATTGGTTGAATTGACAAGTGCAAAAAATGTTTTAACTTGCTCTAAAATAATAAACAATTATAAACATTTATTATTTTCCTTATTTGATCTTGTATATAATAGAAGTTGTTACTTTATTACGCTTTTATTTTCTTAAATCTGGGCGAACGAGTTACGAGAGCCGAGTCCACAATGTAATAATGGCTTCAGTCCTCCTCCAGTCAGCTGTAATCACGCCCGCTTTGTTTATACAACGAGTCTCTTGGAGGTGGAGAAATAAAAGGTGTAGAGTAAATATTTGTATAAGGTTGTGAAACAACATCATCCTTCATGACATATTGCGTTAAGAAACATCACATCAATTGCAACAAAATGAAACCTAGTGAGTGTTAAAGCCACAATACATATGTTCTTAAAGATTGTTTCTGGCTCCCCCGCCTGACAGAAAAGTGTAACTGCAGTGTCCAAACTCCAATGTTCTCAGTTCTCACAAACCGTATAATTTACAAAAAAAAAAATCTTTATTGTTACTTCATATGAAAAATATCTCTGACTTTTCAAACTGAAACCAATCAATACAGAAACAATATTTACTACTTAATTGTTATTGTAACTGCATTATTTCTGTATTGTTTTTTTTATCACATCTGTTGTTCATTTTGCAATTTATTGTGTGATATCCCTTTTTTTTTTAATTATGTTGCTAGGTTTTCCAATCAACACATATTTCTCCCCCCAAAAAAGGCAAATAAACAAATTATAATAAGATTCTTAAATGCATAGAGCTGGTTTAAGTGTCTACGATTGTTTGAATTTTAAACTCCCAATTATCAAAATGTCAAATTAGCATACGTTGCAGTGCTTAAATGTCAGCGTGCTTGAAGAGTACTTACAACTATCCTCCTCCTCCGAGATGAGTTTAACCACGTAGCAGGCGTAGATGAAGCCCGCCAGCTGCAGAGATAAAGGAATAAAACAGACGTTAAAGACCGTCAGCGTAAGAGGACATTGAAAGCGTCGAGACAGAACATGTAGAGTTTCAGCAGACGGTCGACAGGTGCGGCAGCAAGTGGAGCAGAGCAGCTCAGCGGTATTTGTTTCACCAAAACAGTGGATTGCATTCAACACCGTCTGGTTCTATGTCTCAGGTTCAATGGAGCAACAAGGTCGGCAAGTTTGTTCATTTCATCAGATTAATGTTGCATTAAACCCTGAAAACTTTATTTCGTAGATCAGGATTCATTCTTGTACACATACATCGGTCACATAGCTAAGTGGCTAATGTTTGTTAGCCACTTGTCCTAAACATCATCAATCACCAAGCTAGCTTAACTGCATCTTAAATGCTAACAAAACGTAATGCTAAAATACTTCCATTTTTAAATTTTCAATTAACATGAAAAAATTCACTTATTCAATTTTATGTTGCAATTAAACTTCCCGCCGCTAGCTTACATCAGTCATAACGTGTTTTGCAGCTAAAGGAACAATGAAATCACGTGAGATCCCGTCGATGACTGAGGACGAGAGGATAGTCGACTATCTTCGAGAGGCTTTCAAAGCAGATGTTGGTTTGTATTTGGGATTCAAAACAAACTAGAAGCTTTGCATTTTCCGAAGAAAATGCAGTGTGAATGCTGAATCTGTGAACTCGAATGATAGATAGATAAAAACTTTATTGATCCCTCTGGAGGTTTCCTTCGGGAAATTGTTTTTTTGGGAAATGCTTGAAAGTATTAGTATTCAAAGAAGAAATGAGCGGAAACAGTTGAAATGATGGCATAAAGAAGAAGGACTGATGTGAAAATGTTGTAATAAAGGGAAAAAGGTTGAGATGAAGAAAAAAGAAGAAGGAAAAAGTAGAATTTGTAGTAGAAGTAGAATAAGTAGTAGTATTTGGAGTAGAAAAAGTAGTAGAATTAGGAATAGAAGTATAAGAAGTAGATGTATTGGGAGTAGAATAAGTAGTATAATTAGTAGTAGTGGGAGTAGAAGAGGTAGTATAATTACTAGTAGAGTTATTAGTGGAAGTAGTAGTAGTAGAAGATGAGTAGGAGTGGTGGGAGTAGAAGAGGAAGTAGAATTAGTAGTAGAAGTACACAAAGTAGTAGTAGAAGTAGTAGTGGGAGTAGAAGAAGTAGTTGAAGTAGAATAAGTAGTAGAATTAGTAGTAGAAGAAGAATAAGTAGTAGAATTAGTAGTAGGAGTATAAGTGGAATTGGTAGTAAACGTAAAGGTGAAATTAGCAGTAAAGTTAAAAGTGGAATTTGTAGTAAAATCAGTAGTATTAGTAGTAGTAAGTAGACAAAGGTGTTTTTTAAAGTGAGTAGTTGAATGTACCTGAAGGTCAAAGTGTTGATCAGAGTCAAGTATTCCACACATACATCCTTGTTCCTACAGGATAACAATATATGGCAATCTATCATGTCGTTGCCCCTGTATCATGAGTATAGTATTGCCATCAGATCGACGTGTCTCATGTCAGCATGTCTGCCGAAGCCCCGCCTACAAGATCGCTATAGCTCAGTCGGTAAAGACACGTTTTAACTTCTTGGAGTCGAGACTTAAAGTCTTTGCTCGACTCTTTTTCTCAGCGATGTCATAAGTCAGACTGAACTAGTCCCTGAAGAGACTCTCTTTATAAAAGCTTTTTTCTGTGAAAAAACGCCTTTTTCCTTTGTGACTTCAAATCCCTTTTGTCAAGTTTTCTTCGTAAAAATTCTCCATTTTTCACAGAACAAGATTTATGAAGAAATGTTAGACTCAACCCTAGACTGTTAGACTCAACCCCCGATATTCTGATGGCACTGATCTCCTTCTACGGAAGGGTGAGGTGACATGTGTTGGTGTGTGTGTGTCCTCACACCTCCGGGGTCAAGGGTCACTTGTCACATTTCTCCCTCGTTCTCATCATTCCACATCCATTAGGTGACACATAAAAACTGCAGCTGCCAGAGCTGCTAACAAACCAGATGGATTGTTCCTATAAAAAGATTGAACCTGGACCTTTTTTCTGTGTGTGTGTGTGTGTGTGTGTGTGTGTGTGTGTGTGTGTGTGTGTGTGTGTGTGTGTTGTAGCATGAACAGTGCACCTTTGCACCCGCAACCACTCCGCCTGTGTGTTACCACGGCGACTGATCGGGTTCACTGATTAGCGCCGGGATGCGGAAAAAGGTTCGGTTCAGTGTTCGGTAGACGACCTCACGAGTCCAGTGACCACATGACAGTGGAGGAGAGAGGGATGATAGAGGGATGATAGAGGTAAACAAACAATCAGACACATTGGAGATTCCACATTTATCCCAAGGTCATGACATCATTTAGTCTAAATAACATTCAGAGCCTCTCCATTATTTCTCTCTCTCTCACACTGCCTGTCTCTCCTCCTTTTATGATGTCATTCTCTCTATTCTTATTCCACCACATCTTTCTATCTTCTCACTTTTTTCCAATTCTTCCTCTGCTAACATCCCTCTTACTTGGCCTGCTTCTGTCTCGGAACTTTTTTTTTTTTTGCTCTGTGTGAGAAATTATAAACTGAGAATGACATGATCTAGAATAAAGATACAAATGAGTCCAGAACTAGAACAATAGAACGCAGGAAACCATCAGACGAAAAAAGAAAGTCTTAAGGTAAGGTAAGGTAAGGTAGAACTTTATTGATCCCTCAGGACATTTTTTTTTCCAATAGCCACAGCAAATACAGCAATATTGTTATAAATAATATTAACTATATTAATATACTATTAATATTAATAATAATTAATATTAATAATATTAATATTATACTATATAATATTGTAATATTACTGTTATTTCACATAAAATAAACATGTATGATAAAAAGCTACTTCCACTGAAATTAATTTGTGGCTCAAATAATTAAATTAAAAAAATATTTTGGTAAGAAAACATAAATATTACATTACAAATAAGTGATTTAATTACATAAATAAAAAATGGTTGTGGTAAGAAAACCTAATATTATGTTAGATCAGTGCCATCAGAATACTGAATGGTTGAATCAAACATTATTTTTCAAGCTTGTTCTGTGAAAAATGTAGATTATTATTACATTTTTTAAGGAGATCTTGTTGTGTCAGTTTATTGTTGTATCTTCCAAGTTAAAAAGTCACTTCATATGAAAACACTCTCTCTGACCCACTTTTGTAAAGTAGTTTGGTGGTCACATGACACCCAAAGACTCGCCAGACATTCCATCAAAACAAAGCAACAAAAGTGAATAACTTTTGTTAAAATAATACTTAAGAGTTTTACTCCATGAATGACTGTTCAGAATCAAACCGAACGTGAGAGAAAAATATTGCTGCAGCGATATCAATATCCTGTTAATATTCTGGACCCTGTGGTTCTCTATTTTGTTGTCAGCGCATGTAAACATAATATCCTGTTTACAATAAAAGTCTGATATCGTTCCTGGATGTGAGGAAAATCGCTATTAGAGCTCCGGCGGCGGCTTCTTATCTTGCTCAGCGGCTCCTCGCCTGAGCCGATTTACCCTCCCAACTTTCTCTTTGTGAATCCCACGGATTGAAATTCACT
Organism: Callionymus lyra; assembly: GCF_982586985.1. Classification (NCBI taxonomy): domain Eukaryota; kingdom Metazoa; phylum Chordata; class Actinopteri; order Syngnathiformes; family Callionymidae; genus Callionymus; species Callionymus lyra. The sequence goes on from NC_141834.1 coordinate 6,453,426, forward strand.
CGACACTGTAAAGCGTGGAATCTTAATACCCTGTGTACTTTTTGACATTATCTTAGATCAAAAAGCTGTGAATCTCCTCTAAAGAAATTCATATCGAACTTGTGGATTTTAATATAAAATAAAGTTTTCTAAAATACAATATTCTAACGAAAAATACTTGTCTTTGGTTGTAAGAGTATTATTCTAAATGAATACAATGTATTAATAATTATATTTAATAGATTTAAGTCTAAGTCAAAATCCTAATATTTTATCACTATTATTTTATTAAAAGTTTTTGTTTATAGTTTTCTAAGGCAACAATAACCTCATTTTGAAATAATTATAATTAATAAAAAATACTTTTGAAGTAAAAATGCCTTGAAGGAAAACAGCTTTGAATTAAGCACATAATAATAGCATCATAAATACATTAGAATTAAATAATAAATATTTGAATCCCAAAGTTACATCTTTAGACACTTTTATTTGTTCAGGCTTTTCCTTGATTTTTCTGGAACTCCTGTGTTTTTCTCTGTGTTATTTTTGACCTTTTAAGTATATATATATTTTTAGTTTTATTTTGATTGTTTAAGCGCTTTGTGACCCTGGTCTGGAAAAGCGCTCTACAAATATAAATTACTTACTTACTTACAAAGTTATTAAAACAGATAATCTTCAAAGTACTTTTTGTATATTTTATTTGTAACAAAACACAAAATACAAACAGTAAGTAAGTAAGTAAGTAAGTAAGTAATATTTATTTATATAGCGCTTTTCCAGACCAGGGTCACAAAGTGCTTTAACAATCAAAACAATATTCAAAAAAGTGTATACTTTAAAGATCAAGATAATACTGAGAACAACACAGGAGTTCCAGAAAATCAAGAAAAAGCCTGAACAAATAGAAACGTCTTGAAACACCAAAAACTACTACAAATATCTGTACCCTTATTTAATTGTTAAAGAAAATATGATTAATACAAATATATTATAAAGCTTTACGTTGCCTATATCTTTGTAATATATTTGTATCAATTACTCTTTTAAGATATGATATGCGTTGTATTCTTTTCTTTGCATTATTACCTTTTTATTTAGATCTATGTTCTTTATACTTTGTCATCTCTTGCGCTTTGTTTTTGTTTTTATGAAACTTGCTGTACCCAACTGGAAACCCAATACCCCGAAAGAGATCTCCAGAGGGATTATTAAAGTCAACCTATCTAACTACAAGGAAAAAAACCAAATACGTAGAAAAAAAATCTTGCGTGGTAACAGGTTAAATGAAAAGAGTTCTGTCGCTGCTTTCCTTCCACACAGACACTCATGCCAAAGGAAGTCAAATAACTACAGGCGGAGTGAAGCCAAGTAAACATAAACACCTCAGAGGATTTAAAGGTCTCACCAACAATCGGAGAGCAGAAGATTAAAAGTTCAGCAGGTTCTTAACACGACTCCAAAACAACTTCAGCAACTTGTAAAAAGTTTGTTGCCACTGAGGCTAAAATGTCAGATTCTACCCGTGAGCATCTTTGAAGAGGTTCACCAACATTAAATAATACATCTTTGCACACCGACCTTGAATAAATCTTTCAAATATAAACACCGGTTGAATAAACGACTTTGGAATCCTTCGCTAAGAAAAAATACTCTAATAACTCGAAATCTTGGTCATGAAGCCAAAGAACATTTCCTATGGTTTAAATGTATTACTAATATTTATACGTTACTATATTAACAATTTACTTTCGTGTAACCGATTACATTGAATTAAAAACATGAAAAAATGGGGGATGTTGTCCTGAAAAAAAGTAGTAGGGTTGTGTATTGGCAGTAATCTGGCGATACGAAACAATACGAAAAATGACAAAACTGTAGGATATACTTGTAGTATTGCCCGAGTACTTGACTCTAGTGTTGCCGAATTTACACACCACATTTTCAATAACCAATACAGTGCTGACAAAAATCAATACAGTATCGTGGAGCAGAATATCGTGATATATATTACGAACACCCCTAGTTATAAGTACTGTATACTGTACTGTACCCTCATTAGCCAAACGGTTTAGCTTTAGCATCTCCTATGACTTTGTGAGCTGAGATGGACAATTTGGTTTGTTTTTAAATAAATGTGAAAAAAACCAAACACTGTGTACACACATTAAATACTTTCAAATAAGTAGTTTAACTGAAAATACCATGCTCTGCTGAAAAAAAGTCATTGATAAAAAAAGAATATTTGAATTTGCTAAGTCGCGGATAGTGGCGGATGTACAGTATCAGCTTGTTATTTATGTTTTTTTTTAATGTAAATTTAATTTTAAGATACAGAAAAAAAACATAAATTAAAAAAAAAAAAAAAAAAACTGTCCTTGGTCCTATGCTTCTCAATATCACTCAATAAGCGCTTTTCTTCCCCTGAACATTTGCCCACTAAAAACCAGGAAACAAAAAGATACAGTAACATAAATACTTTATAATACATCCTAAAAATAACATTAATAATTAATGTTAAGAAAAATGTAGTAATGTAATTATAGTGTTCATAATAGTTCAGTTTTTTCAGTTGACAAGATTTCATACGGTCTAAATATCTTTCCTTTTATTAACAAGTTTTGTCACCCGCAAAAGAAAAGTGTTTCTGTAAGTGAACAACTTAATGTGTGTCACCTTTTCCACTACAAAGCGTTCCACTTTTTTAAAAAAGCCTTCAGGCAGGATTGAATAAAATGCCAAACAGCTGCTGTTTCACAGATGCAGAAAATATGCTTCAGTTCGTGAATTGAGAAGAGAGACCCGGGGAGGAGACCTTTCAGAAGGACAGAAGCAGCGGAAGGTTATCTTAAGGTCAGCGTCACCTTCGTCGGGGAGAATGTGTTTTTGGCAAAAACAAGAGAAAAGTGCTGACTCTGCAGCAAAAACGTCCCTGAAGGTCTGCTCTACTTCGAGTGAAGAAGATTGTTCAAGTTATGGGATCTTTTTTATTGTTGCTATTTGTTCATAAATGTAATTATTTTCAGGGGACACACATATGTTGAAATATAAGCGTCATCACAATATATAATTTAACACATAAAGTTAAATTACACTAACACTAATGTTTTTTAACGAAAATACATTTCACTTCCAAAATAAATGTATCTTGTTTTAAAAAAACGATTCAAAAATATATACATTAATATTTTAGTTTCCCATAGTTTTTGTAACTTTTTTTTGGAAGTTCTTGTGTATAATGTAAGTAAGTAAGTAAGTAAGTGATTTTTATTTGTATAGCGCTTTTCCAGAACAGGGTCACAAAGCGCTTAAACAATCAAAACAATACTCAATAAAGTATATACTTTAAAGATCAAGATAAAACTGATAACACAACAGGAGTTCCAGAAAATCAAGGAAAAGCCTGAACAAATAAAAAGGTTTTAAAATTCTGAAAGTAAGAACCAGAATTTTAAAGTTGATCCTGAAAGAAACTGGAAGCCAGTGAAGAGTTTTAATGTCTCTAATTATACACAAGACTAATTTATTTTAATAGCTGTGTCTAATTGGAAAAACAATTTCCCGAAAGAGACCTCCTTTGGGATCAATAAAGTTCTACATAACCTAAATTAACCTAATAAATATATGATTCATATTGATTCATTGGGTAAATCTCCTTTGAACTATGCTCTTTTCACTTTGTTATCTCTTTAAACTTTGTTCTTTTTATTTGCACTTTGTTCTTGTTCTTGCTTTTATGAGACCTCAGTATCTTCTATTGTCTGCTTCCCGAAGGAGATTTCCAGAGGGATTAATAAAGACTATCTAAATCCCTTTAGGAAATGTGTGTTTTAAGGCCTTAATAAAGACAGTTATTACTATTTATAATCATGTTTGGCAACCTATAATAATACGTTTTTTATAATATAATTTATAACATGAGTGGTGAAAGTTAAGAGTGGGAAAGCTGCTTCGTAAATACACTTAAATCTACTGAATACAGTTATTTGTTATAACAATGTTATGAAAAAAAATTGTTTCCACTAAAAGCACTCATGATGATTCACAAAGCTGCTTGAAGAAGTTGACAAACAGGATTAAAAACTTTCAAAACATCTTCTATAAAGCCTTATAAATGCATTATAATGTCTTTTTAATCTCTTTGTAAAGCATGACAAACCTTCATGGAAAGTTTCTTTCATCATCAAGTCATCATGTTATAATGTCAAAACTTTTCATACGTATTTGAATGACAGCGAGAACAAAAATGGCAACAAAAGTAAAAGGTCAAACTTAGTGTCGCACATATATGATTAAATATGTAACAACGTTGCACAGTATGGGATTCCTGACATTTAAAGATTAATTATATTATGTGGAAAAGTCAAATAAGTGAGGGACAAGAATGATGGCGGTGCTTCTTCCTAGCATGTTACCAACATGTGTAACATAAAGACAAGCAGCCAATCATTTTCCTCACATGAGATCTGGACATTTAATTTATCATGGCCCTTCAGAGTCTATAGCAACAAGAATTAATTTATTCTTCCCACTTCAGGCTTCTCTAATCAGTGCAGCAACAGAATATATTGAACTGGGAATCACTATATAAGACTTTAATTTGAAACACAAACTTCATTATCATCACATAATTTGTTCGACTGCATCGCAAATTCATTTCCATACTGTTGAAAAACTACACTCATACTGACTAGAATACAACTTAACTACAATTTAGGATTTAATTTGTGATTTGAGGGATATTTTGGATTGATAATATACATTGTTTTAAACAATGAAGAGCAGAATAAGATTATTAATAAGTAAGTAAGTAAGTAAGTAAATTGTATTTATATAGTGCTTTTCCAGACCAGGGTCACAAAGCGCTTAAACAATCAAAACAATATTCAATAAAGTATATATTTTAAAGGGCAAAATATAACTGAGAACACAACAGGAGTTCCAGAAAATCAAGGAAAAGCCTGAACAAATAAAAATGTCTTAAGATGTTTCTTGATAGAGTCAGTAGACTCCATCAAGCGCAGAGAGAGAGGAAGATCGTTCCAAAGCTTAGGAGCAACAGCCTGGAAGGATTTCTCTCCTCTGGTCCTGAACCGTGTGCGAGGAACCATCAGTAGATTCTGATCCACAGACCTCAGAGCCCGAGCTGGGGTGTAAGGCTGGATCAGATCACTGATGTAAGGAGGAGTCTGACCATGAATAGATCTGAAAGTAAGAACCAGAATTTTAAAGTTGATCCTGAAAGAAACTGGATGCCAGTGAAGAGTTTTAAGGACCGGAGAAATGTGAGTTCTTCCACTTGAGCGGGTCAGAATTCTCGCTGCAGAGTTCTGTATCAACTGCAGGCGAGACAGCTCCTTCTGCTTTAGCTCTGACTGGCCATTTTATGAAGAGCAAAAGTCTGAAAAAAATAAATTTACAATAAGTTTTATACCATATAATACAATCAAATCGCTGAAAATAGCAAACTGCGACTATTCCTGACAAATTATGTAAAAAACAAGGGCCTGAGAAGCAGCCAAGCAGCATCTCAGCAGGGGAGTAACAAATTGAATTGGCAGTCTAAAAGCGCAGGTGAGTCAAACTGTGTTTCAAAATACCAAATCAACCACCTATTTTCAGTGTAAAAAAAGGTATTACCAGCGTTTCGTTTTCACGGGCCAACACAATTTTGGATCACAACAGGTGTTTCATTTCCTTTGACGACGCTCCTTGGCAAAGGTATGCATTACCTCATAAAAATCAGATTATTTTAATAAATACTGATCATATACTCTTTTCGGTGAACCTGCCAAGGTTTTCTCTTGGAATGGAGACAATCGTTTCTAAGCGAAGACGGCTGACGAACCACGTGACGCCCCACTCGTGAAGATGTACCGAGTCACTTCCTGTGCAAAAACAAACGAGAAAACTCTCCCTGAGAGTTTCAGCCGCTGAACTTGAGTGTTATTAGGGAGCCCTGACAGTGTTTCCACCAATTACAGTAAACCCTCAGCCAGTCAGGCCGCTGTACCAGTCAGACTTGTCGAGTGTGTGCTCATGAGCCATGACAGTGTTTCCACACACCAATTACAGGGAGACTGTCGTAACGGCTGTGTGGCGGCGCTGGCACCGAGCCACACTATAAATGCCTCCATCGATTGACAAGGAGCGACGGAGGAGGCGGGAGAAAGGAAGCAGATGCATCTCTGATTCTTAATCACGGCGAACACGTGAGTTCCATTTTTCCTCCCGAAAGAGAACATTCCCGGAAGGAAGCTAGGGAAAAAGCGACCGGGCCGCCCTCGTTCCCGCCTCCGTAATTCGCTCGCCGCCGATCCCGTTGATTATCACAGTTTGACGGAGCAGGACTGCAGGAAACACACGAGCACAGCGAACGGAGGGAATTACGTTTTTTTGGAAGACAAGATAAACAGGGAGAATCGAGTGACGGAAAAAGGGAAGATAAAGATGGGCTCCGAGCAAACTCCGGGAAGGCAATTAACCTCGACAAAAACACCTTTAAAATGCCTAATTTATAGTTTCTAAACACCTGCCAAAGTTCCTCCTGGTGGGTTCCGCTGCAACTTATGTGGTTCCTGGAGGAAAAACCCACGGAGACAAAGTTCTTTTAAACGTCGCATTACTCTTCCCTAACAACGACTCCAGTGTGTCTTCGAGCCCGGGCTGCACGGGCGGACGATGTTTTTCCAGATCAGGACTTCCCGGCTCAATTACAGTCAGAGGTGTTAGCCGGGCCCGGAGAGTGATGTTCTGTTGGCTTCAGATTAAAAGCCTGTGACGGTCGATGCTTCAGGTGGACCCGAGTTCAATGGCCGGCATCAATCCTCAGCGATAAGGAAGTTTGGGAAACAACTCTCACTCTGAGCTACTTTGGTCTAAACGATTGGTTTTATTACTCTGAGCTCTTATTTTGGAGGTCCAGTTTCTTAACATAGATGCAAGTTGATCTTATTTAATTCTTGTTTTAATGGAGTCTCAACCAGTTGTGTCTTATCTCTGCAGCACACTTTGAATTCTGTGTTGCTCTGGATTAATTTGACTTTTGGAATTTATGATTTTAGTAAGAACTTGGATCCGAATTAAGACATTTAATTTCTCTTAAGAATGATTTTCTGTTTGCATTCTCTTGTTGCATTTGTTTTTTTTTCCTCGCTTTGATACTGTTTTCTTCTCCTAGTTTGACTGATTTAACAAGAAGAGAAATATGCATTGACAGCTTAGATATTTCTAATTTTATAGCTCTCTTGAAATTGTTAAAATAGATTATTTTATCAAATTTTCTTTGTAAAATTACAAATGATTAAAAAAAAAAATCTCATGTCTTAAATAATTGGTTCATTGTTTCCCCTAATTATTCATTAAATTCTTCATCAATGGAAACTATAAATGTTTGTCTTAAAAAGCTTTCATTCATTGGTTTATTTAATACTTTCTGGGTTTTTTATGATGCTGAGTTGACGTAAAAAGTGACGTCTTTTTGTGCTCCAGCTGTGCAGAGAGATACAAGAGAACACTTATCTTTATTTAAAGTGGATTGATAGATTTGTGACCTACCAGTTTTCGTCTAGTGGTTGTATCTGGTAATTTCTCAAGAGCATAATGGAACATTTAACTAAACAGAACAAATAGAAGTGACATTTTTGCAGCAATAAAAGGCCACTCCATCCTGTTAACTTGAATTTTTCCATTTCCTTTAATTTCCTGCCAAATAATTTGTCACAAAATGTGAACCGATCTGAAAATGCAAAACGTACTCCGTGTTTCCTGTTTGTTGCTGTACAACATGGTTCTGGAGTAAATGTAATTATGTTTCTTTAAAAATGTGGGTCTTTTGGGTCAACCTTCAAGGATTTGGGTTCAATTACTGCATGTTAATAAATAATAAGGTTAATTGTCAGTAGCTGTGTCATTTTTCTTCTAATAACTGCTACTGATATATGCAACAATAAGCTACATCAATAAATATATTTCCTGACCAGTTCAACTGTGTAAGATTTGCGGAGATTAATTATAGTTTTTAGATTAAGAGGTGTTTTGTACCAAATTATGCAAAAAGCCTCGTGATGGAAAACACACGGAGAGGAACGCATAGGTGCAGCTTTAAGTTAAAAGTTATTGATACGGGTGTTGAAGAAGGAAATTGAGAAGCAACACAATAGCTGGACATCAATGAATGAAAGGTGAGATGCAACAAAAACACAAGCAAAAAAACAAACATAAGAATGACTGTTCATATAGGCTGGTAAAAATGTTTATCTAGCCGTATTACTGCTGTGTTACAAGCACTGTTTGGGATAAAAAAAATCATTATCTTCCTTTGTCTGATGTAACAATGTGTCCAATGGTCAGGTGCCTAAATAAGTGCAATATAAAATATATATTTTATAAAGAGGGTGTGGCTTATGTTGGGTGTGCTCTTTATTCCTTGATTTATGGTAATTTACATACAAAACTCAAATTAGCTTAGGTTTCTATTTCTATTTACCTCCCATTGTTGTGTCAATTCCATCAGTAGCAAAAGGATATATTTAAACAACTATATCCTAAAGAGCAACTAATGTGTAGATTTAAGTGTGTCTTAAATAGATGTTGGACTCTATTGTATCATCAGTATGTGTCTATTTGTACAAAACTCTCTTTTCATTGAACTATTTACATTAGAAAATGTTGTCTTTAACCATGCCCACTCTGCATAATAGACTCCACTCTCGTAACCTTTTGTTCGCCTAGATTTCAGACGGGGGGAAAACTTTATAAAGTAATAAGTTCTAAACATGGTCATGATGAGAGACTTACTGCACCTGGAGAGGAAGTTGTTTTTTCAAATAAGTTGCTATTTCTCAGCTTTAACACTTTTTACACATTATCCTTAATCAAAAGAAAAAAACAAGGTTAATAGATAACTATACTAAGATGTTTTAAAATCTGTAATTGGTAACTTTTTTTAGTCTGTAAAGCGATAAAAAGCAAAGCATTAAAAACGCATGGGAGTTATTGCTAAAGTAATAAAAAGAAATGAACTTTAATAGAGATGAGATTTTTTTTTTCTCCTAAATTCAAAGAGAGCACACAATGAGCCTCAATTCCCCAAACTCGTAGCGACAGTAGTTTAAATTCATTTAAGATGCCGTAAACTTTACGGCCTTGTAAATGATACACAGGATGTGTGAGCGCGGCGAGAACCAGCACTTACAGCCAGAAGTATCTGCAGCGAGGAGTGCGCCACCTCGATGAACTGGAAATCCATCAGGCAGCCAGATATTGATATATATCGGTGGTCCTCAGGTGCCCAGGACGGGGGAGGCGTGATGGGTGTCACCCTGCACCCGGGGCCGTTCTCCATCCACCAGGAGCGATGCATGGACACGTTGAAGGTCAGGACGAGGTCAGAGTCCTGAAGGAAGACATGAGAAGATTGAGATCATATATCAACGTGGGATCAAAAAGGGCAATGAAGGTTGTGGCTGGAATGAAAGCAGTTTCATTTTTGTTTTTTTAAAGCAAATGGATTTACGATATTTTCAGGGGGAGACGGAAAGAAAAGAACATTTGTTTTTATTTAATCTATGTATGCAGGCATGAGTTCAGAGGGAAACAACAGGCTGAGGTATTGAACTATGTTTTTACGTTGACTGTTGTTGTGTTTGCAAGTTTATGCATTAAACATGGTTGTGCACCAGACTTGAGATGAAAACAAATACGATGTGGGATCATCAAAAATCCAAGGTAGTAGCTCACACGATAAATAATAATGAACTTGAGAGTCAATTTATTATAAGAGACAAGAAAAAAAAAGAAGTTTATTATTCAATATTTAGAATCAATTTGTGATCAAGACCACATTCTGAATATTTGTCATCTCTTTATGTATGAAAATAGTCTCAGAGGTCACAGAGATCGTCCAACATGAAGACCTCTTTGACTATTTTAAATGTAACGACAAGGCCATGTATCGGACTACAAAAAAATACATCCCTAAATAAAGTTTGTTGCCAAGGTGATATAAAAGTGAGTCCATATTTCAGTGTTGAGTAAGCCCGGGGGCTTCAGTTTGACCCCAGAGTCAAGTAGCAACAAATATTCCACCTCTCTTTTTAATGATTTCTTTCAAATATTGACAAGTATTCTCTGTTAAATGTTCGATATTACTCTCTATGAATATTTAAATGTTAAATGCAGAATTTATGGGACTTTATGTTCAAAATATAAAGTTGTGTTGAAGCCAAGTTGCATTTGTTTACTTCTCCAAAACCCTTTCAGTAACTGCAAGATTGTGAAAATACCTTTTATAATTAGAGTACGGCACATTTTTGAAAACATTTTATTGACAGTTTGAAAATGTTTTGTTTTCTTCAGACGAGTGATTTGACTCCAATTCTTGTACAGAATGTACTGGAACAAAAACCTGGTGCAGAGATTAAAGGAAATCAAAAATATTTTCCTGCATTTATCGACTCAGTTCAAGAGTAGACGACTAGAATATAATTCTTAAATAAATCGTTTTTTTTAAATTGCCCCCTACGAATTTAGATGTAAGTATTAAACAAGTACAAATGTTTGTTTTTTTATGATTCTGTATAACTGTAAGTAGTGTGCTTTATCTTTATCTATGTTTTTTTTTTTAAGCCCAATATAGACATGACAGGAGGATGAAGATGTTTTTATGAAACTATGTAATGTTCTGTTTTTATTTTTGCTAAAATAATTAAAATTGTTAAATATTATAATCTAATTCTATCCTCATTTAATAAATGTGTGTACCTAAGATAATATTTTCTTGATTACCAAACCATTAAATGCAAAAATTCATATTACGTTATCACGTTACTTTTAATAAAAATTTGAGCAAGTATGAAAAAAAACTTCATAATGTATTATTGTTATGTTATGGTCACATGTGTCATGTGTCTCATGGCCCGGGGGCCAAATCAGACCCGCCAAGTCATTTTACGTGGCCTGCGGGATGGTTGGCTCAAATGTAACATTGGTTAATGTTCATGTTGTCACGGTGACCTATAAAGATACCAGTGTTTCAGATAAGTTAAGGGTCAGAGACAATGGATAGAAGCAATATTAATACAACTGGAATTTTAGAGATAATTAAAATAAATGAATAATGAAAAAAAAATAATATCCAAATCCTACTTCCAGTTGGGTAAATATACATGTTGTTTGGACTTGGACTGCTAGAAGATTCTGGTACCTCGTGTGATAGCTAAGAATTATAAGAAGAAGAGTCAAAGAAAAGACCTTAAAACTTAAAAGTGGTTATAACCCAACAACGCTCAACTCTGCCTCAGAATTGGACCAACAACTTCTGCGACCGTCGCGTCCGGGACACGAGCGAGTTCGAGTGAGGATGATGAAGATAAGGGTCTCTCTAGTGGATCAGCACATAATAGACGAAGGGGTTACTGGCCTCGGTGGAGGTCTACGCTCTCTAAGTGCCCTTCTAGTTCATTTATATTGTGCTTTTTCTTTCCTCCCACTCTTCCTTTTTTTCCGCGCTCTTTCTATTCCTGTGTAATGAGTAAATGCCTCATTAGCACCGAGCCCTGATTAATGCCATCTCTCTTGTTGTGCTTCTCTTTTTAATGAGCGAAATCTTTCCACGTTTCTGTCCCGTTTCCTTCATATCATCGCGCTCCCCCCTTGTCTTGCTTATTGTCCCGGAATACCTCCTTCTTCCTTCCCTCCATCCATCTTTTTATCTCCATTTCATCTTGATTATCCCCTATTTCTTATTTCTTTTTCACCCCGTATTTAATGGGGACAGAAGGGGGGGTTAGGACGTGGTAATTATTCCAGTGCTGTCTCTATCAGTGCTTTTCTAATGAGCCTCTCAAACAAACACACAACTAATTAACAGCGAAAAGCTGAATTTGGAGAAAATGTCATCCGGTCCAAGAATGCAGAAATACTAATTATGTGGTATTATCTCATTCTCTCCTGGGAAATAATAAAACATGTGCAAAAGCAAGCTGCTCACTTGGCACAGAGAGGTGTTTTGACCACTTGTGGCTTTCGGTTGAACTTCAGAGAGCAACGGTGCGATTATTAATTTACATGGAATTCTGCTGACAGCACGTAAAGCCACAGCATTTTGTTCGGGTAGCATCGGGTCGCCTTCCTCTAGCGAGCTTCGCTCTGTGGTCTGTTGATGAAAATAGTTTGACATTTATTGTAGTTAGTGAACCTTGGTTTCAGGCAAGTGACCCAAAAACACAAAGATCAGATGGTTTAGTAAATCTGTCCATATAAGTAGGTCATTAGAAAGGTTACATTATTCAGGTAAGCTTACGATGCAGGTCGATTTTAAGGGCTTTTTGGTTACTACAGCTTTATTTAATAAGAAAAATGAACTGAAAACTTGTCGATTCAACTAATTGAATGAAACCTTCTCTTTACCTGAAACTGCAACCCTGTTTTAACTGTTGCAACCCATATTTTTCCTTATTGTTTTGTAGTTTTCTATGGTTTTCCTGGGAATTTGGCACCCATTTGTCAACTTTTCATTTATTTTAAAACCGTTCAGAATGCGAAAAACAAATACGATGCAGGAAGTCTCTCATCATGATCATGCCTTGTAGTTATTATTATTAAATCTCAGCGAACAAGAGGTTACGAGAGGGGAGCTCATTATAACGTCCCCCTGCAGCAGTGATTTGAATGCATGTGTGTTTCATTCAAAAACACAATTGCATTTATACAGCCGAGAATGTATTGTCTCTTTGAGTATCAAAGTATTGATTATATAAAAGATGAAGAGAAAAATTAACAATGGAGTCAGTGAACATTTACTCTAAACATCAGGATGGTTTGTCTTCGATGACGTTGCAATGAGTTGAAACAAGACACAATTATTTACTCTGTGATAAACTGGGAGCTTCCATAAAGAACCATCATTTTGCACGACAAACTTCTTTATTACAATCATTGACACAAACAAACAACTGCGGAGATCACGTCACCTTTTCCTATAAGCTGAAAGGGACATGTTGGCCAACAAAAACTCTCCCTGGGACGTCTCAATAGTTATCTTGATTTAACCACTCAATAGTATAGACACAATGAATAATTTACCTCTTTATCTTTCATAAAATCAACACTATGTCATCAGTTATATAATTTATTTGTTATATAGATAAAGGTGTGTATTTTGAATGCAACACACATGCACAAATGGTCGTGTTCTACGTTTTGTTTTTGTCCCGATGTGTTTGCCATAAATACATGGACACGTCCTGCTTCTTTCTTTATAAACAAGGCTCTTGGAGGTGAACACTCCTGGGATTTATGACACGCAGCTACATACATTGATGCTCGACCAATGACAGCAGAGTGGTCAAATGAATTATTCAAGTGATCGCTCTGTAGCTCAACAACTGGGGGAAAGCTAAAATAAACAAAACAAATAAAAAAAACAATACATAAATTCTTATCTCCATGTGTTGTTTCCACCAATTTGAATCACAATTTGGAGTTTTATCTTCAGCAGAATACAAAACGGACACATCTGTGTTGTGACAATGATGCATTGATTTTTATATTAGCAAATCTGGCTGCGAAGATTTAAACGACTCAAGTTATTTAGCTCCTTAATAGTCTGGAGATGTTAATCAGCTGACAAATGGGACGCCGTATTGGCAATTAGGAATGATAAATGTTGTCTGTTCACATGTATGTTCATGGAATACCGCGTGAAATAGTCTCATTAAGACATTTAATTGAGTTTGGGTTAATGGCACTATTCGTGGATCATTGTTTGAAGGGTTTATTTATGTGAAATTAGCCAAACAACATTTTATTTCAAACTCATGCCATGTTTTATTAACTGTTGTGTTATCTGAGGCCTGAAAACAAATGTGTTTGTGGTATCCCTTGTGTTTTTCTTTGGGTCAAGGAGAACGTCAACACAATGTGGATGTGAAGGGATACCACAAACACATTTGTTTTCAGGCCTCTGGGTCACCTAGACCCTAAAATAACACAAGGGGGCTAAGCCAGGTCTTACCTTTTTTTTTAATTGTTTTTTTTCAAAACTATCATATCCTTAACATCAGTATCAATACATCTCGACATATTTCTGTTTAACATCCTGTTTATTTATTTTTTGTATATAAAATACATTAGTTTTGAAAAGCGTATGTTAAAAGCCATACAGTCAGTGATGAATCCTTCTTACAGATTAATATATCACTGTCTATGCTGTGCTTACTTGATTATTATTGATGATACATTTTTTTTATGGAAAAAATAAAATAAAAAAACTAAAAAGTACTTAGGTGGCAGTTATCTAGAATGAAACAATGTTCATAATTGTCCTCGTTTTTAATTCAAAGCAAACATCTAAAGAAGTGATTCATCGTTCCATGCATCAGAAAGTTATATCTGTTTTTTTTGAACAACCTATTCTTGCTTAGTCATGTGGGAGGACTCTCTCCCAACTATTAACCATGTCTGGAACGAAATATGCGTAATCAGCAAAATATAAAAATCAATGACGAGCGGTCGAGATGCATTGAGTTGATTTGGATTCATGTCAAAGAGGCAGTCGTGTTAAGATCATCAGCGACATTACATAACTGCTGACCGTGCAATATCTCGCTTCATTACCGGCCGGTGTGTTGTGCGTGACTTTGCACACCTACCCCCCCACAAAAAAAAAAAAACCCTGACACACACACACACACATATCTCCAGCGTTCTGGCTCAGGATCATGCACTCCTACTGTCAGGTCTTTGTCTCCGGCTGCGGCATGTTGCCGCTTCACTGAACCACATCTGTTTTTCTCCCTCCACCTCTTCTCCCCGTCTCCATCCTTTTCCTCTCCCTCAATTTACCACCAATTTCCCGCTTTGCTTTGTCTTCCTCTCCCACGGGAGGGAACATAAAAAAAACACACAACAACACCTAATGGCCTTTTTTCTTGAATGCTTGCGATTTCGAAGGATATCCGATAGATTTAACTTTTTAAAAATCAATCGGATGAAACTAAAATAAGGGACCGGTGCAATGGTGGGGAAGAAAAAACTGGAACAAGCTTTTAGTTGATGCGATTCACGGAGCAGGATTAGCAGATTAATGGCCGCACACAGACGGGTAAGAACCCTTTTCAAGCCGCAGTCACTCACAAGACAGCGCGACCTCAGGTAGACGAATAACACCGAAAGAAAAAGAGACTCAACCATATCAGCTTTGTTTTCATTAACGTCACTCCTTTAATCTATTGAACTATCTGTGCCTCCGTCTCCAATTTATATTACTTTCTCCGTCTTCACATCTGCGTCACTCGCCGCACGTTTTCTCTCCCTCACCGCCATCATCAGTCACGCTGCATCTCCTTACATTGTTACGCCGTGATTTCCCCCGAGGGCTGCTTGAGACCTTAACCCCGGGATGCCTAAAGCACTTCTCTACACGTAGATTGCTCGGAGGGTAATGGGGAATTGTGCGTCTGTTTGTGTGGCAGGTGTGTGTCGACCTCCAGGAGACGTGGTGCGGATCCCGACCCTGACCTCAGCCATATTGCTCTTATTAGCATTAAATGCCTAAACAGGGCCTATAATGGGGTAATCTCCCTCCCCGCACCCCCACTTGGGATTTGCGAGACGATAATTCAACTATTGAAACTAATTTTTGCAATAAATGCCGACTACAGTTGATATGATGAATACCTTCGTACTTGTTTTTCAGATAATATCCTGTCTTTTAAAGAAAATACATGGTTTGTACGAGCTGTACTAGATCATTTACAACTTAAATTCAAGACATTTACAATATTTTTTTCTGCTTGCCTGAGATAAGGTTCCACCGCGGTTGTTGCTGCTATTAGCATGCTACATAGTAAAGTGTCTCACAACGGTTTACAAATGAAGCATTGGGCTAACTGTTTGATCCTGCCAGTAGCTTACGCTCGTCTCAGAGATTTAAGCCATGCAAGCCTCACTACACGTTCGGTACAGAAAAAACTGGTTCTTCTTAAGCTGCTGAAGTGAATAGCATCGTCTTCCTCCTCAGTAACTTCTTGCTTCTTCTACTACGTTTTATTGATCCATATGAGAAGAGAACCTGGTTATTTTAAATGATTTAGGAAATCAATGTGGCGCTCTATGAAAAATATTCCAGGTCACCAAACAAACAAAAAATTCCAACATGCCTAGCATGCGAAAGTCAGACTGTACCTGGAGTTAGATGACTGTATTATATGGAATGAATCTTGTCCGTTTCTCTATTGGGGCCAGATTTGATGAGGTTAGGATTAGGGTTAGAGTTAGGGTTAGGGTTAGAGTTAGGGTTAAGGTTAGAATTAGGGTTAGGGTTAAGGTTAGGGTTAGAGTTAGGGTTAGGGTTAGAGTTAGGGTTAAGGTTAGAATTAGGGTTAGGGTTAGGGTTAGGGTTGGTTTAAATGCCTAAACATATAAACCCTATGTTTAGGCATATATCAAAATGGATGGATAGATGTATGGATTGATAGATGGATAGCTGTATTGATAGATAGATGGATGTATAGATAGATAGATGGGTTAATAGAGGGTTAGACAGATGGATGAATCGATAGATATATGGATGGGTACATAGACGGAAGGATAGGCAGACAAACAGAAATACAGCAGATAGATGGAAAGATAAACAGAGAAATGGATGGATGGAAGGACATGCAGACAGATGGATTGAACGAGAGATGGACAAATGGATGGAAGAACAGACGGATGGAAGGGCAGACATACAGATGGTTTGAATGAGAGATGGACAAATGTATGGAAGAACAGACGGATGGAAGGACAGACAGAGAGATGGATGAAATGATAGATGGACAGATGGATGAAAGGACAAACAGACAGATGGATGAAAGGACAGACAGACAGACAGATGGTTTGAATGAGAGATGGACAAATGGATGGAAGGACAGACGGAGAGATGGATGAAATGATAGACAGCCAGACGGATGGACAGACAGACAGACAGATGGATGAAAGGACAGACAGACTGATGGATGAATGGAAAACTGGACAGATGGATGGAAGGGGAGACGGACATATGGATGGATGGATAGACAGACAGATTAATTTAAGGATAGACTGACAGATGGATAAAAGGACAGACAGCAAAAGTGACAGAAGGATGGAAAAAAAATGGATCTAAGGATAGACGGACAGATAGATGGAAAGACAGACAAGGAGATAGCTGGCCAGTTGGATTGAAGAAAAAACAGATAGACGGGCAGATGAAAGGTTAGACAGATGAATGGCGTTATAGACAGATGGACAGACAGTCGCCTGGACAGACAACTTCCACTGAAGACAAGACCAGACACTTCTTCACAGGCTGTGTGAACTGAACTGTTACTAATTTATCAATATCTAGCATTAATCATGATGGTTTCTTACAAACTTGTAGGGAAATAAATTCCACTTCCATATAAAGACGTCAAGATTTAAAGGCAGATACGAGAGGAAGGAGGTGAAGAATCAATCCCAACATTATCTATCGCCACTTATCCTTGTCCAATCAGCCATCTCTTGTCATCGCACACGGGGCGATCCAGCAACAATAACCAATCAAATGGAATCCCCGGCATGATCGGCGCTCACAGGCTCTCAGATAAGAATGTCTGCTAGGATGCTCCCAGCAGAGGAATGTGTCTGAATGAAAAGGAAAAAAAAAAAGAACAATTTCATGCCTTGATTTCGACAAACGCAGCCATTGATCAAAGGCACTGAGAGCTGATGCATTAACTCAGTGAAGCGAGTGGATGTTTTAACCGGAGCGTCGATGATTAAACGTGTGGGATCATCTCATTCATCGTCTCAATTGGCAGCGCAGAATGACTACCGAGGGTGCTGAAATTAAGCGTCTATTAGCATTCACACAATCACTTTTTTATTTCTCCTTCCCCTCAATGGTGTGTTTGCCGGTTCTATTGATCGCAATAGTTATTCTACTGTGTTTTTGTTCAGCAGAGGAACAACTTGTAAACACGATTCGTATTGACTCCGTTTCTGCCTTCTCTCCATATTTACTCTTGAAGCACATATTCCCTATTGTTAGCATCACGTCCACGTCTGCGGAAGGCAATTAAAAAGCTGATAAATCTGAGAAGTAATGCAAGCTTTTGTATGTTTTTTTAAGAGGAGGCAGAAAGCATATTCTTTTTTTCCCAAGGCAAAGAGAGGAGCCCCACCATATTTTCACAAAATCAGTTATAGTTTTGATTGTGTTCATGGACTATTGTGTTGTTGTGTCATGACTCTCTGTGCATTGGTCAATAACTTTTCCATTTTGATGGTCAAACATTTCTTTTTTATTATTTATGCTACTCTGCAAGGAGACTTGGGTGAAGACCACGGCAAATTATGATAATTTGACGATTGTTTGCAGAGGTTAGCTTGACCACTTTGGGGGGAGTGGGAGTGGAAAAACCCCCTAAAAAGATTTTTTAAAATGTTTAAGCTAACAATGCAAAAACAACAACAATGCTCTGTGTTTGCGGAACTTGATAGATTTGGAGTAAAAGATGAATACAATATAAATATATAGTATATAAATAAATATAAAACCCCATGAAAAAACAAACATGGCTCGACTTTTTGCACAGAATGGAAGGCCAGTGGTTTGTGTGGGTCTTTTTGGCCTTGTGACGCAAGAACAGGTTGAAGACAAAAAAGACAATTCCAGAGCATGAAAAAAAACAGTGAAGAGTAGCAACCGACCCTCCCCTAAAATATGGAATCCTCATGTGATTGATGAGATCATTTTTGTCTTTGCACACATCCGTCACTCACAGAAGATTATAAATGTCATGAAAAACGAACACCTGTTGAGGTCATGAATAAATGTGATGTATATTTTGGAGGTCGCCGAATCCCTATTTTTTGTGTGCCATGTACGAGATCAGACGTTTATAATTTTGGGAGTATTATAGGTTTAAGTGTCATGGCCACTTCCTGTATGCTCTTTTTGTCTTGTACTTCCTGATTAAATCCTTGTTTCAAGGTTTTCCTCGAGCTGCAGTTAAAGCCAATAATTGACAGACACATTATTTGACAGGCGTCCAATCCTCTTAGTGTTTACCTGAAGGTACGTTCACTTGTTCCACAGATTTCTGTCTCTTGCGCTGGACTTTCTGTTGGGTTTATTTTTTGTCATTTCTCTGTCTTCCTTTCTTCCTGTCTGCAACTGTTGACTTAGTTTTTTCCAGCAGATTCATACTATTTGTATTCTTTAAAGAACCAACATTTTAGACACCTGTTTTTCTAACTGTCACAATAAGTTTTCAAGAAATTTCTCATCATGACAATGTGTCCATTATGACGTAATAATGGCTTCACTCCTGCTGTTATATTTTGGCCAGCTGTAAACACGCCCCGCTTTGTTTATATAACGAGTCCCTTGGAGGTGGTGACTTGCGGGGTTGACTACACCCGGTGACAAACCTTGATTCTTGTCCAATCACAGCAGATTGGGTGTGGTTATGGTAAACAAGATTTCATCTTCAGAAAACCCAAGTGTTTAAGGTGGGCGGGTTTTAAGCACGGTTTCTAATGTAAATATTTCAATGAAAAGGTAGTTTTGTACAAACAGACACATACTGATGAGTACAAGATCTTTTTAAGAGACTTAAATCTACAAAATTAACTAATTAATAACACTTGACCTCCTGTTGTATTGTTTTTTTAATACATTTTTATAATTTATTTTAAAAAAGCAGCCATTTCGCACTGTGCCCCATTTTATGTGGTAGATTTATTTTTCTTATTTTGTAAACATTTAACTGCCAAAAAAAAAAGGAAAATTCCTATACCTTATAGTTTCTTAGGTTTACTTTTGGAGGATCTTAGTTTGTCATTCCCACAGTTTAATTCCATGTAATTATATCATATTAATTATAGATGATACAACTTTGAGTTGAAAGATTTTCTCCCTTCAGATGTTTAGTTATATTATAATATATATATTATATTTTATAACTTTTCAAAATAAAAGCAAATTGAAATTCAAGTTTTAAATAAAGTAGGTCATCGATTTTGTTTTTAATGATCCCGTTTTGAGTATTGTTTTGATTGTTAAAGCGCTTTGTGACCCTGGTCTCGAAAAGCGCTATATAAATAAATATTACTTACTTACTTAATGATCCCACCCTGATCAATATTAATAATTAATAGTTTTTTTCATACATATTTTACTTTCAAAACAAATTGAACAGTCACACAAAGACTGCGGAGAAATAACCCACAATGCAACCCGTGTTACTCACAAACGCTCCCTCGCTCGTCTTTTATTCTCTTCGCTCCATCTTTGATTTATGTCTAATCCGTAGTAACTGCAGTCACTCCCCTTCCTGACACTCTCTCTCTGTCAGCAGACGTGGTGTGTAGTCGCCGTGTGAAAATTAGATGTGTGGGCAGATCCAGAATGATTGGAGTCTGCTCGGATTTGGAGAAAGTGTTGTTGTTGTCGACACCAGGTTCGTCCCTCCTCTTTCCTTCTGACTGATAAGCTTGACAGGCGTCTCGGCTATTTGTGAGGATAAACACATTCACACACCGTCATCTTCACAGTCTCGCGTGCAGACACACTGCATACTCCCTCCTCATTAAGTGACTGACGGATGAGTGTGTGTGCGGCTGTTTTTTGTGTGTCGACTCACGCCCACGAGGTGGCTGGATCCACTTCTGTGACACGGTGGACTGGTGACAGTTCTGGTGTGTGCGAGACAGAGAGTGGGAAGATTTTCTTTTTTTTTTTTTTTTGGGTGGAAACTGTTGACGGCCCTCTCTCTAGAGGTTTCCCTCTAAATCTGTCAAGAATGCCACATCAGAAATCTTGTTTAAAGATTAATTTTGTGACATTGCTGCCGTATTAGATAGTGCAGCCGGAGAGTGACAGCTGGGATGGGCCTGTGACAGACTGATACTCGCCGTGAATCCCAGACTCAGACTCACATTTCTGTCAGGGAGGGATGTACATCTTATCTTGCCGCGGGCGCACTCTCGGGGGCCGCATGAGAAGGAAAGTTTTATCAAACAAAACAGGTGAGGTGAGTCTTAGCGAGGGCTGGTGGATATTAAAAAAAAGGTCTCCTGTCAATGCTCGTAAGAAAGAGTTCGGTAAGAGGAAGCCTTTTGAAATTATTTCTGGGAGTTAAAAAAAACATCTTGAACTATTGAATATTCTAAATGAACTCCCTGTGTGTCTGAAATCTTTGTCTTTTAGTTCGTTTGGGATCCTTGAGAGTGAGATCATGTATTCTTCTTTTATATAATCCACCTTTTTTGACATCAATGGCCTCAGAGAAGCACCTTCAGAGGCACACTTGAAGGCCTAGCCTCACGATCTTGTTAGTTTTGGGGTTAGTTAGATTAAAAAAAAATGTCGATTAACGACGTGTGTCACTAGTATATCCAACGTACAATGTTACAGTTCTCCACCACTAGGGGTATTGAGCCCTTCAGTTTCTTTTTCCGAGGCCCACTTGTGTTTTATTTTTTTAACTTGAGGGTTAACTTATTCAAATGTATCAGAAAAGGGTCATGAGACAATCCCAACTCTGACACCATTTACAATAGTGACCTTACATCTAACCTTGATACTTAATCACACCAACTTTCCCCTTGTGTTATCTCAGGGTCGAGGTGAACCGAAGGCCTGAAAACAAATGTAATTGTTTTATCTTTAGCGTTGCTTCTGGGTCAAGGTGGTCCCTGGCTTCCATGAATACATATGCAGTGGTCGAGGTTGTTCATCGTGACCCAGAAACAACAGCAATGATGAAACAACCAGGGAATTCCCCATCGGTGATAGCAAGAGAGAGATATGCGATTTGCCCCATGACGTAAAAACTATGAAAACTACATAAGAGTCAAATTACACATTAACAATTTGGACTTTTATCTACATTTTAAAGTTTGAATGGTGTTTGTATGTGAACGAATGCCAGAGCAGGAGATGTTTGAGAGATTTGGGAATTTTTAACCTTGTCCCATCAATTCCTTATGGGAAATTTATCGTAGTTTTTTTTAAAATATTTTGTGAGAAAATTATGTATTTTTTTGTTTGTATGCCCTCAACGGTGCGGGGCGTGAAAAGTGCCAAAAACGTAAGAAGGATGAATGATGATAATAGCAATAACAATGGCAGACCTATGGACACCTACAGCTCTGCAATAGAGCCCACTGACTACATTTCCTTTCTGGCCTTCGGGTCACCTTGACCCTGATATAACAAAAAAATAAAAAAATAAATAGCATATTAAAAATAATGAACTTTAAATAAAGACAAAAATAACTGTGTTCACTTTCAGGTAGGTCTGTATATTGTCATTAGGTATCTATCATGATACAGGGGCAACAGCACGATACAAATACCAATGCAATACTGTAGGAACAAGTATATTTTTCTAGTACAGACTGCATGTCTCTTGACGAAGTTTTATCTGCTTCTATTTATGTATATGTCCAAACGTCAGCTTTAAAAGCTGCTATAGTTGACTGTATCCTCTCGCCCTCAGTCATCGCCGAGATCTCAGTTTTCATTGTTTCTTTGATGCAGAGGTCGTAATGACTTCTGCCACCTAGTGGCCGGAATTTTGGCGACATGAACAAATGCTGTGAATATTTGCATATTAATAGCATATCAAAAAATTCAAATGGTTTTCTTTTATGCATGCTTTTTTGAAATATAAACCCATAAAAAAGCAGTAATATAGGATATAGGATTTGAAAAGAAAAAAAAGAGTTACATTACAGCACCTCTACTTTCTAGAAACAACATATACAATTTTTCCATTATTGTTATTATCATCATGTTATCATATTCTTTTTAATTATTGCACTATGCCAACAATAAGGGGGGAATAAAGACTGTTTTAAAAACTGCGTAAAACTCCTTTAATGTGGAGTTTAAATAAGCGAAAAACAAATGTTAAATTTGGGTTACAAGAGATGCTACTTTAAATAAAAAACAAACACAAAAAATACCAAATGTACATGGTAAACTTCAGTATCTGAGCTATATGCTATATAAAAATAAACGTATGATAAAAATTTTAATTATTTTCTTTCTTCACTGGATGTTTGTGCATTAGTATGTGTGTGTGTGTGTGTGTAAACAGAGAAATGTATTAAATGTCCTGTAAAAATGGTGTATTTACGGACATAATTCAGCCTTTATCTATTGTGTTTACTTCATTCGAGACAAATAGCTGTAGATGAGAAGATATTCTTTGAGCTTCAATGGTCTTCGTGGCCAAAATTTAAAGGAGATTTATATAGTTTTCCTCAACAATAATCCACAGTCAAGATCATTTACAGCCAAGTGAGAGATTTAACACGGCGGTTTGTGCGGGACAATATCAGTGACTCATCGATGACACGTTCCCGCCTGATTCCTTGTTTACGCTCAGTATCATCGTCACGTCTCATCTCACGACTTATCTCTGCGTCGACACTCAGTACCCCAGAGATGTCGCTCTTAACACCGTCCTTATCAAGAGGAAATGTCACAGAATGTTTGGCGAATCTTTCAACGTTCCGCCTCACTTTCCCGCTGCTCTGTGAACAAATACTGTGCAGGTTCAAGATTGAAACCATCTGAACTTTTAAGATGAAAATGCACAAAACAACTGAAATCTTTACCTTAAGAAACACTTGCCAGAGCCAGGCACACATATTAACTGCGATATAATTATTTTTCTACAATTTTAGTCCAGATATTATCATTCTCAAAGATGTATCTACATGAATACTACAATCTTTATTACATTGTAATACCATATCTGTGACAGGCAGATCAAATTTCTGAGTCCTGTCATTATTATGTTTGTTAGTTGCAATTTTTTTTAATATCAATGAAATCTTTTTATTTTACCGGAAATAGAAAGGAGTTTGCTGGTGTTTTGAGGAAATATTGAATAACTGTGTCTGTTAAGTCGGTAAATCGGCTGGTGGTGGGTGTAAAGTTTTGGAAAGTCAAAATGGGGGTTTTGAAGAGGCAGCACTGTAGCACTCTAACTTATGTCAAATAAAGAAAACTTGATACAATTTTGGCATTGCTGTGTATTGGTCCCTTAGATACTACAGGGTTGCTTTTGAATGACTCTCATTCCACTTGATTTATTCTTGGCGTCAGTGTTTATTTCCTCGATTCGAAACTGAAGTTTCCTTAGTCAGGACTTGAAGTCAGTTCTGAACTGAATTTTCCTTGGTTATGAACTTAATTTCCTCGGTTATGCACTTAAGTTTCCTCGGTTACGAACTGAAGTTTCCTCGGTTACAGCTGAAGTTTCCTCGGTTACAGCTGAAGTTTCTTCGGTTACGAACTAAAGATTCCTCAATTACGAACCGAAATTTCCTCGGTTACGGACTGAAGTTTTCTCGGTTTGAAACTGACTCTCCCCAGTTGCGAACTGAAGTTTCCTCGGTTCAGAACCAAAGTCTCCTCGGTGTGGAACCGAAGTTTCCCCGGTTCTGAACTGAAGTTTCTTCGGTTCTCAACTGAAGTTTTCTTGGTTCTGAACTGAATTTTCCTCTGTTACGAACTTAAGTTTCCTCGATTACGAACTGAAGTTTCCTTGGTTTGGTACCAAAGTCTCCTCGGTTCTCAAATAAAGTTTTCTCGGTTCTCAAATGAAGTGTTCTTGGTCCTGAACTGAATTTTCCTCAGTTAGAAACTTAAGTTTCCTGAGTTACGAACTGAAGTTTCCTCAGTTACGAACTGAAGTTTCCTCGGTTTGGAACTGAATTTTCCTCAGTTCAGAACTGACTCTCCTCAGTTCGGAACTGAAATTTCCTCGGTTTTGAATTGAAGTCTCTTCAGTTAAGATTAGATTTAAACAATGTTTTTCCTTTATTAGTCCCACATGGGGACATTTTTGTAGAACTGGATAAGAGGTATTTTTTTCCTAGAACTCAACACAGTCCAGTTGACTCCATTTTTGCTCTATACATGTGTGAAACTGGAGCTCTGATTGGTCCTGGATGTACGATGTATAGAGTGTTAGCTCTCTGGTCTGAAGAAAATGTCATTTCTTTCAAATAAAAACCATGGACTAAGGTAGAAATCCGACTGGCAAGAACTTGCAATTCATCACCATTGAATTGCGAACAAGCACCGTTTTCACTAACCCTCAACATCATGTGGCTGAGAACCACAACATCGCCATGGTAACAGCAGACATCAAAGAACATTTGATTCCGCATGCATGAAACAAATGCAACTGGAAAAAAAAAAAAAAAAACACGTCAAAGAGGAATATAAATTGTCGTGTTAGTCTGATAACATGACAACACGATCATAGCTTCGGTCTTGAAAGTGACTCCGTCGCGCCGCCTCCCCCACTCTCCTCCTGCGAGTCCCTCTCTTCATCTCCATGTAAGTCATCCTTCCCTTCCTCTGCTCACCCCATAATCAAGTCTTTTTCAAGTTGTTGTGTAAAGTGCCATGTGAAGTGCACCTTCTCACTTCCCATTCGACTGTTTCAAAGTCAAAGAGGAAATATGCAGCCGGCTCGAAGGCCACGCTTATTTATGAGGCTTATCGATTCAGATTTCCACGTGTTAGCCAATCCTTTGTGCCAATTCCATACATTACTTTATCCACTCAGGCCATTAGTTTGTGGGTCAGTGGACAAAAGTGGGCGCGACAACTCACATTTTTCTTCATTACCGATATCTGACGTCCCCCCCCTGTAAATTAATAAGGCCTGGTGTGATTCATGCGAGTTTTTTGATGTCGCATCCAATGTCGACACAGTTTCATAAGCGGCGTGATACTCAGATTATGCATCTTCAGAGCCCGCAGCTGTGTGGATTCATTACCGCCGCCGCACTGATGTAAGGGAGCGCAGACGAGGATGTTGTAATGGGGCGAATATTAAACCCAAGACTTTCACTCATGGTTTTTTCGGTGGGGGGGGTGCACTATTTTACTTTCATAGGTGATTGATCTGTTAGGACATAGGTTGTATTTTCTGTTATGCTTCCCTTATTTACCATAAATCAACTTTGACCTCAGTTATATTCATCCATCCATCCATTTTCTGCCCCTTATTCCCTTTTGAGGGTCACAGTGGGGGGACACCCTGGACAGGATGCCAGTCTGTCGCAGGGCACATATAGAAATACAACCTTTCACACACACACTCATACCTATCTACAATTTCCTTAAGTTCCAAATAAACCTGTATGTTTTTGGATTGTGGGAGGAAACCGGAGTGCCCGGAGTAAACCCACACAACACAGAAAGGTCACAAGTCGCCTCCCCTCCAACCGGGAAGCGAGGTCGCAACATTCTTGGTGATCATGCTAACCACTGTGCGCACTATACTCAATTTATTTATTTATATTATATTTATATTTTATTTGCTTTTGATTTAATGTCTATACTATTCTCTTCTGTCGTCACTATAAAAAAAAGAAAAAAAAAAAGAGGTTTGTTCTACAACACAGCCAATAAAACGCTTTAAATGGTAAGTGTTCTGTTCATCCACTGAAAACATATATTTTTGAAATGTTTAAAAGCTAATTTAATTAAAACTAAATCGACGAAAGACGCATTTTAATGCATCGGGTTTGCAAAATTGGTCTTGGTTGCTTCCACCTGTTGACGCCAAAACGTTATTTATTTTTTAAATAAATGTTGCTAACATTTAAATCAACAAGAGAATCAACATTTTGAGCGTGTTCTGGCTTTGTGACCTGTTTGGCCAAACTGTGTCAATTCACTTACCGCCAAAGTTATTTCTTATACAACAATGGAAAAATAATTCAAGAATTATTGATGTTTTCTCTGCCAGCAAGATCCACTGTTCAGCTGAATCTCAGAATGTGTCAAAGAACTACACTTCCCAGAGTGCACTAGCAACAGCAAACAAGCTGCTTCAGTCATTGGCTCTAATGTGGCGCACCTGTGATCTGTGACGTCATGGAGGTTCTCAGGGAAGACGCTCCAAGTTCAAAATGGGTTCAGTCTAAAGACGCCAATGGTCGGTGAAATGTTTTATTTAGTTTCATTGTGTTTGAAATGCTTCTGGGATGTTCAAAGTTATGTTTAAATGTGGTAATTATTAGTTAAGGAACACATCATATTTACTATATTGATTTTGTGATTATTGGGTTTTGCTAAAATAACATTTAATTTGAGTTTGGAAAATTAAAGGCAAAATATTAAGAATAGTACAAATTAAATATCAGAGCTTTACTAAAATATTTTGGAAAATTCATGAAATTAGATTGAGTGCTTGTTAATTCATTTAAAATATTTGATTCAGATGTTTAAATTAATTTAAAATATTCGAATGTTTGAATTCAAAATGTTTGAATGTTTAAGTTAATTTAAAATTAATTTGGAATGTTTAATTTAAATGGATAATTTAAATGTTTTTGGTTTATCTGTCTTTAAAGGTTTACAACCTAATTACTGAGAAGCCGAAAGAATAATAAAAGTGATTTAGTGGAACATTTGTCCTTGTGTCCTTTGGAACCTGAACAAGAGGTGGACTTGACATCCTCTCTTAAGCATTTAAATGTCAGGGAAATTATGGAAAACATGTATGTATATAAAAAGCAGGGATTTAAAAAAACAAAAAAAACACAGAAAAGTTGCATAAGAGTTCTATTGTGTGAGTCGCAACTGTTCAAACTTTGTCATGTCAAAATGTTGTGCATTGATGCTTTAAGTTTTACTTTTTTTTTTTTATTTAGATTTTCATTTATTATGTTTTTTATCATGTTTAAACCTTTTATTTGCATAAAAAAAAAAAATGTATTTGGTGATTATTTTATATTAGTAATGCATAAATATAGTATTTATTTATAATTGATACTTTTTCCTTTTCTCAGAATTTTAAAATATATTAAATATTCATAAATGTATGGTTAATAATAAAATAAGTTGAGCTTTGAGCAACATTAGTTACAGATGCACCTTTTAACAAAAGCATAGTTATGAAATGGATAATAATAAAACCTGAGCTGATGTAAGACTGGAACATGTTTCTTCAAATACACTTTCAGGGATATTTGTTCGGCTCTGTAGAAATATCCGACTGGAAGCATGTGAAAAAAAATAAAAATCCTGTGTTCTGGTTACATTTCCCACAAGTAAAGCTTCCGAATTCCTAGATTCAAAATTTGAATTCCAACCTAAACCCAATACTCACCAGCAGCTGTTCCTCAACAGCAGCTGGTGAGTAGAGGCGAGTCTTTTTTTTACGGGCAACCAGGTCAAGGTTAATACATTCACAATTTGGTTTTCCCTTCATTGAAACAAGCTGTTTGGTCTTAGTGTGTCTCCTCTGATTGGTCGGGTGTAAATCAATATAAGTCCTGCTATTAAGCAGCTTTATTAGTAACAGATGTGTTCATGGAAGTGCCATGGAATGAACATTCTCGCATTTCAGGGTTGATTTTGTGATGCTTTTTTTTACCGCGACACACTTGTTGTGCTGCAGTGATTCACTGTTCTCTGTGCGGCTGTTGAACAGTTGAAACTGGGCCCGAGGTGTCGCTATCATTAAAAACACAGATCAATGAAGCGGCAGTTTTCCTGACAGCAGCTGGAGGGACGCTCCACTCGGAGAAAGTTTTGCAGCGACTTTATGAACAACATTTAACAAGTGCCTGTTGTTCATTAAAACAACACCAGCCATTATCGTCTCTTATCTCAGGAACCCTGGAATTAAAGTGAAACTTGACTTTAAACTCCATGATTACAGGGTGAGCAACCCAGAAATTGAATTTATTCCCACAATAATTCCACCTGTCTCGACGCTGAAATCGGTCTGATTGAACAAAGCGAAAGGTTTCAAACTTAGGTGAAATCCTGACCACCAACTTATCGATTGTGTCCCAGAAGAGTTTTACATTTTTTTATTTGAGGCAGAATTATGATTTAATAGTTGAAGTACTTTCTGGAGTATTGTTAAATACTTATATACTTATATTTTTCATGTTAGACCCTTGCGTGATGAATTTAAGAACCTTTTTTATGTGATAGCGGTGCAAAATTGGTGCTTCAGAGTGTTCAAAACAACTCTGCGTCGAAAAAAGGTTATCTTGGTAAAATAAAAACATTTTGTCACTTGAGCTCTAAAATATTTGTCCATTGTAACAGATGTTTTCTTTAAAAAAACAAAAAAACGAAACAGTATTTTCAAGGTTTTTAAATATAAGCTACAAAATGTTTTTCATCGGTACCAGTTTTTCTTTTTTAAATATCAATACTTTATAAAGACGTGTGTTCATAACTTCCCACTCTCTAGAACTCACTCCTACAAGCATCAGGAACTCGATACAGAGATTTAAATCACTGCTCAAAACCCATCTGTTGAAACCGCCCACACTTATTGTCCATTAACTATTGTTTTTCACTTTGTCCTTTGTTTTGTTAAATGTCTTTAGTTTCCAAAGAAACCCGCTATATAAGTACGATGTGTTTATTATTGTAACTTTTTTGATTCTGTTTGTATTGGGCTACTGTAGTCGGTGAAAACTGGGTTTAGCTTTCTGTGCGATTAGCGTTTTGCTATTAGCTATTAGCCGCAGCTTGTAACATTTAGCTCGCTAACATGACTCGGATGCCGTTTAAAGTTGGCCTAAAACTATTCCTAAGAAATAACAGCAAATTCAACCAATGCTGTTTTTGATTAATAATTGCCTTGTTAAAAGAATAATTCCTCATTGAATTGGTGTTAAACTGTGTAAAAATGTAATGGGAATTTAATTAAAATGATTATCTGTGAGTCTCTTTTATATGTTGATAAAAATGTTGTGGCTAATTTATCCCTGAAATATTATGAAGACCAGTGGGTATTTCATATCTTTATGTGCATCGATATTCAGTATTTTGGCAAGTTTGACACTACTACTATCCTCACCATAATTGAACCGTACAGCTTAGTACTGCAACCATTTCCTGTTTCATATTTTTCCCCGATCCTCGCATTATTGTCAAGTCATTCATATCCGATATTCTTTTTCATGATACCGTATTAAAAAAGAAAGACAATGGCTTGTAAATCATATGTAATGAAGCCTAGTTTATTAACATGTTTGTATGTCACCGTTTGTTAATTTCTGTGTTGCAATTAAAACTTCTGGCCTCTAGATGGCACCAGCCATTACATCTTCCGATGTAAAATGAATATTGCAATCCCGCGAAATGTGTGCGATGACTGAGGACGAGAGGATGGAGTCGGCTTCAGCGTTTCGTTTGGAAATCTTTTGGTTTCAAAACAAATGAAAACAGAAACGACTTCATCAAGAGTCATGTGGTCTGTAAATTCTACAACACCAGAGTCAAGTACTCGACAATAAAACAAATATATCCTTGTTCCTACAGTATTGCAATTGATTGCAATATATAGTATAGTTTCTCCTGTATCGTATCGCCGTATTCCTAAATGAAACTGATCTAACTGTTAAATGTTTTGTACTTTCATTTATCAGGGCTTCACCTCAACCACCGGTCCTCATCTCACCTACTTCTAAATGTGACATTATTATTCACTAGCATTAATCTGAATACATTTGTTTTGTTATGTTTGTTCCACACTTACAATTAACCTTCTTCCACACAGATGGTTATTGTTTTTGTTGAGCCTTTTTTTTATTTTCGTTAGCTGTACAGGAACCTTGTTCTCTGCACCTGCCGATGTCACACCACTTTAAAAAAAAAAAAAAGATGGAAATGTAATCAGTAGCGAGAATGTTTGCCATGTCTCTCTGAACAGCATTCGGATCTCTGCTCCGGGGAAAGAAAAAGTCGGTGAATCCAGAGGGGAACGCGAAGTGTAATCAAACCTAATCAGCTCCGCCATCAAGTGATTTCTTGTGTTTATAGAAACGCTGATTGGCACTAATTCATCACCTAAGTTTATAATCTGTGCTTTAAATCAACTCATTTCACAAGCTGGGTTTTTGCAATTACCTCCCACACCAAGGCCTGAAAAACGACTGAGGAGCGCGAGAAACATAGAATGTCTGATGAGGCCCGTAATTGAATACCTCTGTTTCACCAAACTACTTGTTTTACCTGATTGTATTTACCAAGAAAATTAAGATGTTTTTTACTGTCTTAAACACCATGAAAGCCAAAACTACATAAAACAAGTTTTAAAGTATGTATAAGTTATTAAAATATCAGGAGGAATTATCCCATTTTATTACAGATGTACTGTACACTTCACAGTGTAACTTCAGCCAATGTTTAGAGCATTTTATTGACCCAAACGTCTGCCGGAGAAAACAATTTTGCTGGTTGTCAATGTGACTTTAACTTGTAGTATTGAACAAGAAGTATGTCAGACTTACAACTTCATGGACTCTTGCAACATATGACTTGTTTTTCTCGGTAGGAAAAGTGTTCGACTCCTAGTAAAGTCACAGCTGACGGACCTGAAAAAGCTTTTTTTTTTGCCTTACAATACATTTATTAAACCTTTTGTCTTGCTAAATGTTTCTACAATCACAGTTTTTTTTTTTTAATTAATAATAAAAGCAATCTTTTGCTATAAAACAAAGAAAAGCACTGAGGCAGCACAAACCTCTGCCAAAGGCTTATTTTCATATGATTTTTTAAAAATCCAAAGTGTACAATCGAATTGAAAATGAAACTTTCAGGATTTGAGAATTATGTTAAATCAAACTCCATCTGAAGGTATAACACCGAGGTTTTATAAAAATACCAGGAACCATTGGATATTATGTTGGATTACTGAGTGCTTATATCTTCGCTGAATATTTTGGTTATTTATACATTTTACTCAAGCTGTCCCTGAATGACAAAACCTTAACATTTGACATGAATCCAGATGAGGCCAGAGAACAACATCCAAATCTAATACATTATTGGCCCATTTCTAACCAATCCTGAAAGCTCAAAAATATTATCTGCTTTTATTTTTGAGACCTTCTGTCTACAAACTAAATAAATAAACCAATACGGCAGATTACAGAACCCTCGACATCCCTTTGGTGGATATTATACAATGCTACGGGGAATAGAGAGTAAACATTTATTTAATTTATACCCTACAGCTACTTTTACTTCATCATTGAATATAAATATGCAACAAGCATACAAACATAAAATACATAATGTGAAATAAAAACAGTAGGCAATACTTGATAGTGGTAATATCTAGAGAAACAACACTTGGGCTTTAGTCAACCAGGTCTATTGAACACTTTGACCACTAGATGGCGGCAAAGTACCTACAGTTGAACTGTTCTTATTGGGTCCATCCCCAAGAATTGGGGTCAATCATGGCATTCATAATACATGAATAAAAATTCAATGGTAAGCCTGAGATGTGTGCTGAGTCATTGGCATCACAACTGATGACTAAGCGCTTCTCTTTCACAGCACAAATGGATTCGACAGCTTGAATCAGGACAAATATTGCTCCATTATGCAATGAACGAGTAAAAGCTGTTATCAACAAACACAATGAAATGGTTCTTACTCTGGACAGATCTCCGACCTCCAGGTAGAAGCAGATGATGAAAACATTCCATGTCATCCACATGACCAGCCAGGCGGCGTACTGAGGGCAAACAAAGAGACACAACATTATTTATCATTTGTAAACGTGTTCATTTTCCACCACACATATTTTTCAGTTACATTCCATTGTTAAAAAAGAATGTGTTTTTCATTCTTAACACTATTAATTTAGTTATTTCAAACATTTCATTATTTTCTAGATACTACCTGATGATTTAATTTAGGTATGTATTTCGTATATTTATGCTAAACATACATATTTTACATTCCTTAATGCACCTCAGATTTTCAAAGGAGAGAATAAAAAGTTTTTTTCAGGGTTACAATCAAAGAAAAAATGGAAACTCAGACTTTATGCAAAAATATAAAAGAATACCTGTGAATTTATAACAACAAAACCTTTAAATAAAATTAAATGTGTGGTTAAAACAGCAGAGACATAAGATACTACAACTTGTTTAATACATTTGAAAATAGAAAATAATAAACTCATATATATTTGTTTTATCTGTATATTGATTTTGTTTTTTTAGCATTTGAAAACAGTGGGTAGTTTTATGTAACATGCTGCCATAACGCACTATTCTAAAGGAAAACATTAATGGTTCAAAAGATTTCTTCCCCATTAATAACATTTACTAAAAATGTAATCGAAATCTGTTTGATCTTTTTAATCTCATTACCACCTTGACGTGGGATTATCTGTTAAAATCAAAATAGAAAGAACATCACAAGCTAGTAATCTTTTTTAAAAGACAGCAACAATCTCCGGTCGACCTCCTCATAGTCAATTTCACTCCCGGCTCCTCACATTACAGATGTTTGTCGACTCACCCCAGTGACGTATCTGGGCCTGAACTGGATGGTGCCGAACAGGCCGAGGATGACGATGATGATGTGCAGGAAGTTGATGAGGATGGGGGCCCACTGGTACCCCAGGAAGTCGATGATCTGTCGCTCCAACACGCTGACCTGAGAGAAGAAGCAGAAGCGAAAAAAATCAAACTTGTGGCGGAGGCGAATTCTTGTTTCCACTCGGAATCGCGTTAATGATGTAAAAAGTAGGTAATTGGCCCACTGGGCTCGTTCATCTCCAGACCCACTTTAGGGTCTTTAGCTCTGCTGGGATTTTGGGAAGTCTGGGCTGAAATTTTAACTTCGGAATTGATTAGAGGTTGTTTCTTTTTTAATTAGTAGCTTTTTTTTGGGTCCTAATGAAGTAAACTGTCGCCGATAATCAATGGACTCCAGTTCAGAACCATCAAGTGTGTCGGTGTGTGTGTGTTTGTATAATCCTGTGTGTGTGTGTGTGTGTGTGTGTGTGTGTGGGTGACAGAGAGTGTGTGCATTATAGGTTTATTATCGTTCACTCACTGCTGCCTCCTGCTGTGATACTTAATGAAGCTCGCACAGCAGATGATATAGCTCTACTAAACGTATTATTACACAACAAAAGACACACACACAGACACACACGTATGTCAGTGTCAACACAAACAATGTTCCCGCTCGAACAATATTTCTTTTAAACTTTTATTCTAAAAAATGATTCTAAATCGTGACTTTTTTCACAAATAAAAGAAGAAAATGTCAAAAAAGTAAAAAGTATATTTAAAATATTGTTAAAATGTCCTATTTCTTGTTGTTTTGTGATAACTGATCAACTCTCCCAGTTAAATAGTTTTAACATATTGACTTTATAGTTATTTTAGTATTGTCGTAAAACTTGATTTGATGCACACACGCAGACATGGTTGAGTTGATAGCCCCCTAGAGTGAGACCATATGGCAACATCACAGTCTGTCACAGTCGGAGCTTGCACACACACACACACACACACAGATACACAGGATGCACCACACAGACACACACATCTTAACCTTGTATACATCGAGCTGACATTAGTTCAAATGTTCCTGGATAAAGAACAAGAGGATCTGATGAATATGCGCCAGATAATAGGTGTGTGTGTGTGCTTCCATGAAGCTGCAGCTCCGGGGGTCTCACACTTGACAGCACCTGCTGTCAGGCGACACAGTGGGCTCAGCTGGCCCCATAATATGTGTGTTGTGTTGTGTTGTGTGTGTGTCACAGACTGAATTTTCCGGACCTTATTGCACCTCATTTTATTATGCACAAGTGTGTCCTCCCATTGACAATTATATAGTGTTGCAATAGTTATTTTCTTTCACAAACACACACACACACACACACACATTCAAAAGCCATTACGAGAAGTCAGAGGCCTCTCAGCCCATTACAGAGGCCCCTGGGGGACCCCTCTTTCATCACCAATAATATAAACAGTCTCCGCAGCCACAGCTGGTCCGCACAATAAACCACACACTTTACACAAACCCAGACTTATTTTAATTTGTTTGCACAATTTGGGAAGCTGTCGTATCGATTGCTCTGGTTATTAGAACTCCTTCCTGTCAGGCCGCTCTGGAAGCTTGTTGGCATGACACAGCATTTTTTATCACAATGGTGCTTCCATTGATATTCTGCTCGGGTTTATATAACTCTCTTCCACAATGATGTGCTGAATAAATGGGTTTATACAGAGTTCAAAAGTTAAATATCAGACTTATTTGGTTGCTGATGAAAGAATTGAAGCCATCAATATCTGAAAAGACGGAACTCGATTCTGTTTTTTTTTGTTATTTCAATCAACTCAGCAGATCAAAATAGCTCAGAGATGTTCATTACTGTTTTCTTTAAGTGCTGTTCAAAGTCCTAAAAGACACCCACCAATTTCTTCATTTTACTTTTTCTACCAGGATTCTAAGATGGTTCTATGAATAAATAAGAAACATTCTTAAGTGTCCGGCTGACCGTTATTACAGCAATATACCTGTTTATCAGTGGCCCCTGGTGCGGGGCCGGGAACCGCAAAATATTTGTTACTGAGCCGCACAGAAAGAACAGAAATATGAAAGCATTTTTGCAGTGTTGTTTATTACTGTCTCAAAGGTGTTTCGTTTTACAAAATCCTATTTTCTAGGCAGTAAAATTCATCTGTGACTCTTGACACGTCTCAGTCAAGTTTATTCAAACGAAATCTTCAAACTAGTCAAACAGATTGAAAGACTCTATACGTTTTATTTTTAGTATTTTTTTATATAAGTTCTGTCCGTGACTATAATTCTAAGATTCAACCCGGTCCTTGATAGCGGTGAAAAAGGGGTGTGTTCCCTGATGTATATGTTTATCATTGCTTTAAATTAAGATGTATTACTAAGTCATTTGTTCAACAAAAGCATCAAATAAATGCATTTATTTAATTAAAAGCTTTAAAAAGTTTATCCTCCCTTTAAAATATATATATACTGTAAGTATATATTTATATATATTATATATATATATATCCTCACAGGTTAAATAACGGTTTAAATAATAGTGCAACTATCAAAGGTTGCTATATTTCAAATAAACATTGATTATTAAGATCATCATTTAATAGATGATGCCGAATAAGTATGCCTTTTTTCACATTGGCGAGATTTTTTAAATGTAGTTTGGATTGGATTTTGTACAATGTTTAAAGTTTTAAAACATTATTACTAACCAACACATAATCATTTCAAAGACTCAATAGACTTCTTATTTTTAAGGTCATTAAATATATGTTTGGTTTTATTTCCAACGTTCTCAAACAAAGAACCTGGGTTAAAGCAGCAAAACGTAAGATTGAAAAGATTGTATTCAGCGCCCCTAGTGTTGCAAAAGGTGAACTGCATTGTAATGATGGCTTATTTGTAAAATACCATATGTACATGTAAGTTAATGCTCTTGTTGTGTCAGTTTCTGGTTCTATCTTCCTGGTAATTTCAGAAAGAACCTCAGTACTTCATAAAAAAAAAACCTGTACCACCCCTAGTTGCCACGTACTGTTCTCTTCGTTAACAATAAGCTATATATAGCTAGAGAGTCCTACTGCACCATTCATGATCGTTCAAAATGAAACTTATCATTACAGAAAAAAATGTCAAAATGTTACATAGTGCTGCTTTAATATGGGTTTATTCATTAGCTACAGATTATTTTTAAATAAATAATAACATTATAAATGTATCAACATCAGTACCTTGATATTGAATTTTAACTTTGAAAGTTTGATTAAACTTTTAAAGCACTTACAATTGAACTTTAGTTCAGCTTTAATAAAGGTGTAAGAAATGAGTTTAGGTCAATGTTCCTAATGAAAAATAGCTTCTATATAAAAAAAGAAACAAAAAAAGCAAAAAGTCTTGTTTTGTAGTTGAATTTGATGAGGTGAGGCTCTGTAGATGTTTTAATAGTCAAGTACCTCCTATAATACCTAAAAGTTGTACTCGTCTCAAGTATAAATACAGAGAAAGAGGATTTTGTTTGAATTTCTGAGTCGCACTTCCCGAAAGTATTAGATATAAATTAAACTTTAAAGCCTCTTATCTTTGTTTGTGAGCTACGTCTGCAGGTAATTATCGGACGTCAAAAAATAGTCGAATCAGAAACACCAGACGAAAGATTTGCATCCATTCCTTCCCTCGTTTCCATCTCCTCCATCTATCACTCCTTCATTTTCCACCATTAGCTTTCACGTCCTCCTCCTGACTCACTTTTTCTTCTTCTCTTTCTCCCCGCAAGCTTTTATCTCTCCCACTCCCACTCCCACTCCCCGGGCCTCATCTTCCTTCCCCTCTCTCTCAGCCTTAAGTAGTCACAAATGCTTCCTAATAGCCTCCAATGGAGATGAATTGATCGTTGTGTGAACTGAATCGATAGGAGATTGCTTCTGCCGCTCGCTGCGGGACGCTGTGCAGGCGGGCGGTCATAATTAAGTTAACAGTGAACCACCGTGGCTGCAGAGTTTTATTAGGGGAGTAAAGTTTACAGCCATCACGGGCGGAAAATCCAGACGGAAGGAGGATTTTTACAAGAAGTCTGCAGTCGGGTTTTTTTTTCGGATTCATCCCTTCATCCGTTTCTCCGTCATCGTCTAACTTTTTTCTCACTTTACCCCGGCTGACCTCATCTCCTCCTCCCTCCCGATCCGCCTTCTATAATGGGATGAGAATTTGATCAGCACTTTTTTAAAGGTCACGAGCAAAAGAGCTGTGAGCCGACACGCCGGGAAAACGAGGGATTGGAGGAGGACGAGAGGATGTAAACCAGGAGTGGACCCTCGAGTATCTGTAAAGTTTAATATTGGACAGTCTTATCGTTTAATTACTGGTATAACATTTGGTATTTAATTTAGAAGACAGCGCTGTTACCAAAAGGATCACTAGAGGTCGCAACCTCATGAATCATCAATGTTTAACTAACCAAGAACCTTATTTTAGGCCTGGTTGAGTTGGATCTGCAGGGCCACGAGGACACAGAAGATCATTTTCGGGGGAAACAAATGGAAGCAGGATTTAAAAACTGGTTTATTTAACTCAATAAAGTTACTTTATTAAGGTCTGACCTGCTTTTATGATGACAAAAAATGTAGTTTACTCCATAAACGAGAGAAGTATTATCTTAGAAACAGTATTAAAAAGGACATTGGACCCACAAGATTTCTGTCGTTATCTAGCAATGATGTACCAGCTCCAGAAAGTTGTTGATGATCTCGGCCAAATTAAATAATGGGACCATGAAAAACCTTTTTGGCTGCAGTTTCAAAACAAGGCTTTACACGATTTTAAAGCCGAGATACAGAAACTGGAAAAATGGTAACATGTTCTTGAAAAACGTTGTGTATAAAACATTATGAACACATTCACATTATAATGGCATAACATTTATACGGAGTTATGAGGGTGTATTATCATGTATTGCAACTCATAAAAACATTTATGAAGACGAATAAGTGGATGACGTAAAAAGCGTGAACATGGTTTTGCAATGAAATTACAAATAACAATTTCAAGAAAACCTAATAATGTTATTTGTAATTACAATGTTTTAACAAGACTGTAATTACATTAAAATATGCTTGACGTAGACGATTATAAACCACCACAAAATCGTCTATAGAACCATGCAATGACTTATGAATGCTTTAATGATTCAATGACTTCATTGAAAGTGTTAAAGGTCAACTATTGTGTTGGTTAATGTGTGTCAACACCTTCTGGAGATGAAATCTTGTTTATTATAACCACGGCCACTCTGCTCTGATTGGTCAAGCATCAATGTTTGTCACTGCGCGTCATCAATACTCGACTGCTCTATCGCCAAGGGACAGCTGGCAGGAGGAGTGAAGCCATTATTACGTCATAATGGCTCTCGTAACCTCTCATTCGCCAAGATTTCAGACAGGGGGAGAACTTTATAAAGTACATGGTCATGATGAGGGACTTGTAGGTTAGGTCAGTCTGTCAAACTGAGCCTGAGAAACCTGGGTGTTGTATTTGATAAAGACATGTCTCTTGTTCAACACTGTAGAAAACTGACCAGAAACTGTTTCCTTCAACTGAGAAAAATCTCTAAACTTAGGAAAATGCTGTCACAACATGATCTGGAGCTTGTAATCCATGCGTTTGTTTCTTCTCGTCTGGACTATTGTAACAGTTTGTTTTCATGTCTTAACAAGAAGGAGCTGTCTCGCCTGCAGTTGATTCAGAACTCTGCAGCGAGAATTCTGACCCGCTCTAGTAGAAGAACTCACATTTCTCCGGTCCTTAAAACTCTTCACTGGCTTCCAGTTTCTTTCAGGATCAACTTTAAAATTCTGGTTCTTACTTTCAGAGCTATTCATGGTCAGGCTCCTCCTTACATCACTGATCTGATCCAGCCTTACACCCCAGCTCGGGCTCTGAGGTCTGTGGATCAGAATCTACTTATGGTTCCACGCACACGGCTCAGGACCAGAGGAGAGAAATCTTTTCAGGCTGTTGCTCCTAAGCTTTGGAACAATCTTCCTCTCTCTTTGCGCTTGATGGAGTCTACTGATTCCTTTAAGAAACATCTTAAGACGTTTCTATTTGTGCAGGCTTTTCCTTGAATTTCTCGAACTCCTGTGTTGTTCTCGGTGTTGTCTTGATCTTTGAAGTATGTACTGTTTTGAGTATTGTTTTGATTGTTAAAGCGCTTTGTGACCCTGGTCTCGAAAAGCGCTATATAAATATATATTACTTACTTACTTACTTACTTACTGCATCTTGGAGAAAACTTCAACATTTGAAACATGTAAGTCAGGAAAGATGGAGTTTTACATTAGTTGCCTTTTAAAGAGTTCGACAACATAACCAAAATTCAAATATTAAAGTTAATTCTTATCAGGGGTTGCCAGAGCAAGTAATCCTCCACCACAGCACCTATTTGGCATCTTTCCATGTCGCGTCTATTTTCAAATCTATCCGTTTCTTTTCGTCAGTTCTTTATCCTGGCATCACCATGTCTAACGTTCTGTGTCAACATGTCGTCTCTCTCTCCTCTGGATCAGAGTATTCATTACCTCCTGTCCAAGTCATCTAATAAAAAGACAGTGTGAGAGATGCTACACAAACAATTGTCAAACTAAATCCTTCAAAATGTTGAATTTATCGTCCAAAACGGTTCGGTTTGTGTGCAAAAACTACTTATAAAATACAATATATTAAGACTACATATTTATAAGTGATAAAACAATTAATAAAGGATGACAAACTCAGCCAAAACATCAATAATAATGAATACAATAACTTATATTGCCTTTTTTCCCAAGTCCTACTCGTAGTTGTAGATTATTCCTGTCAATAATACAACAGTAGTTTAACCTGAGAGCATGTTTTTTCGAGGGCATACGTGTTGATGACATTGACTGACAGCTCATATAGATGTTGTTAACGTATCTCACATCATGCTTCGCCACATTATTGACCCCGGAATCTCAAGGTCGTCCGATCGTTTATAAGTGAATCAAGATGGGTCTCACATCCACCGCGTGGTGGAATTCTAATGGGGAGAGTGAAGAGGTGATGGTGGAGGAGATGGAAAAAGAAAGGAGGGGGGTGTTCAGAGACTTAATGGAGGGAGAGAAAGGGGAGACAACAGATCTGAGAACAGATGAAATATGTAGAAGGGACCCTGCTGAGGGAAGAAGGGCAGACGAGGAGGAGAGAAGTTGGACCGCTGGACACCGGCAGAAGCCTCACTTCCTTCCCGTTAATGTCACGAACGTCTCCTCCTCTCTTCCTCCATCTCATCAAGTCTTCATATCAGATGTGTCAGCCTCTCCCTCCCTCCCACCTTAATCTCTGCTGCTCTTTCAGATAAAAAGACACTTTTATGGAGTCTGTTGACGGTCAGAGAGTTCAGCCGTCTCCGTCTGCGCTGATAATTATTCTTTCATATATCGCTCTTTCATTCACCTTCCAATAAACCGACACATTGAGAGATGATTTCCTCTCTTTTCTTTATTTTACATTTGACAATGTAAAATGTTGTTTACCTCTATGGAAGTATATTAGTGCCATCAGGTTATTGAATGATAAATTCAACATTTCCAATGTAAGTAAGTAAGTCATTTTTATTTGTATAGCGCTTTCCCAGACCAGGGTCACAAAGCGCTTAAACAATCAAAACAATGTTCATTAAAGTATATACTTTAACGGGCAAGATAAAACTGTATTATTATCTCTTTTTTTTTACTTTAATTTAACAATTAAATTAAAGTATTTGCATATTGAAAGGATACATTTGTTTTTATTATAAAGTTGAATTCAATAGTTTGCATCTTTAAAGGTTGAATTTGTTTTTATTGAATAATTTCATTTTAAATTGTATTTAATTTAATTTTACATATGCAGCTTGATGTTCTAAATCCAATAATGCCAAAATACTTTTTCTAAACGTCACATGATCATCTGTGTGTCTCATGATTGGCTGAAAGTTTGAATTGAATTTATGCATTAAAAAAAACAAAAGATGTTACATTTTTTCTTTTTTAATAATTGGGATTTGAATCTCAAACTATGTTTTAAAAAACAAATAACATTTCCGAATAATTAATTATTGAGAAATAAATTGAAACTTTCCATATTACATAAAAAATACTGGAATACATTATTTAAAATATATATATATATATATAAATAACATATATTAATATTACGTTACAAAAAATATAAAAATATTACATTTTAATGTTATAATTTTCTGATAGTATTCTGATGGAACTGATGAACTTCCAAAGAAGTCAACAATGTTTTACATTTTTAGCATTTAAAGGGAAAAAAGAAACTAAATATTTGATTTAAAATCATTTAAAATGTTAAATTCAACTATTAAATATCCTGATGGAACTGATACACTTCCATACACTTCCAAGTGCTTGACTTGATGCCACATATACAAAATCAATCAAAATATGGAGAGAAAGTAAAGGAGGTTCTTCAAAAATAGCAACCTACAATTTCAGAGGAAAAGCTGTAAGAAAATCATTAATCTTGAGTTCCTGACCAGAGCCGACGTCTCTGGTTTCATGACCTGTTGATCATTTGAAACTCTGGTGATACTGTCTCACGGTTGTTTTGGTGTTGTCGGAGCCGACGCCGATCAATCACACTTGACGGGAAACTGTATTAATATCTGCCATCTGATATCAAAAGCGTTGACCCTGGCGATCCGTCCACTCTTACACTTG
Source organism: Callionymus lyra (assembly GCF_982586985.1). Lineage (NCBI taxonomy): Eukaryota > Metazoa > Chordata > Actinopteri > Syngnathiformes > Callionymidae > Callionymus > Callionymus lyra. Next base: position 6,495,513 of record NC_141834.1, read on the forward strand.
TCACAGCTTATGGATCGCAGACGTGATTAAAGACATTTGTCAGGTTCAGTATTTCTGCCAACGCACCAGACGTTGGATGGATGGACGCTATGGTGACCGATCCCACCGTTAACCACGATAACTGGCCGTAGATGTGAAAGCATTTCCATTCCTCCTCCAACACAATAGAGCGATTCTTAGCCTGGGTAACGGCGAGGGTGATTAATATTCCTTGGAAACATTTCCTCATGTAAACGTGACATTTAAATGTCAGAAACCCAGAATAATCAGTCGGTGCTTGAGCTGATCTCCATGTGCAAGTCTTCCACTCTATTTCTGGATCTCTTCTTTCCTCCCTTCATCTTTTGAATATTTATTTCCGCGTCGCCCTGAACACACCATCGGAAACTTGACAACTAAAATGAAGCCGACTACTGTATTAATATATATTATGCAATGACATTATGGGAGAAATAAAAAGAGTCAAACTCTCTGTTTCCTGCTGCATACCAACTGCATTATGGGTAATCCACCAAACTTTAGATTCTTATAGTTTGGCATTTGAACACCCTTCCATACACTTTTTTTTTCAACATATTTAAACAAAGATTAAAAAAAGGTTATCTCAGGTTAAGTCAATTCAAAAGATACTGGTTCCAATTTGGAAGAACTAGATGATAGAATATTTTTTAAATAATGAAATAAGGTTAGTGTTATTATCTGATTTATTTAGTCACATTTTCAAAATCACTAGTTAAATACAATACAACTGATAGACAAAAAACATGTGTTTCTTGTTGTTTTTTTTCCATGATCTGATTGTGGGATATTGTGGAAAAAGCTTCTGTAACATTTGAAAGTATACATTTTTACTTGAGTTGTCATGATACTCAAAACGATCATTTTTCAATATTCAATACCATTTTTGATACCGAAAAGATAAGAAAAAAATGACCCCAAATTTAAATAAATGTTTTTGTCCACAAGAAAATTAAAAGAATGACCTGTTACAACAATTTCCAGATCCACACGTAAAATATTTATAGTAAAAAATGGTTGGCGGAGTTTTTTTATTGATAAATACTTTTTAGAGTTTTGAAAACCTAATTTCCAAACTGTATATTTTTAATTTCCCGTTGAAATTATACCTCATTGTATTTGCTCAAGGGCTGCAAATGGCACTGAGACCAGACTTCACATATGTCTGGTCATTTGTCTTTTTCCTGAATTTATATGTTTCATATTTATACCTTTTTTCTTTACTCGTTTTTAATAAATTTCACCCTGTTTTTGTTTGGACTTGTCTTCGACAAGAGATAATGGACATGGACAATATGTATTAACATAATATAATTTGTATTGTATAACTTCAACTAGTATTTTCTTGCATTTGAGAATGTTTTTTACTTTCACTCTTGGGTCCCCCGTTTATTTCAAACATGTATCCTCATCTCTGAGGCTAACGTGCTAACGTTAGTGTACATTTTTAAATGATTCAAGAAAGTTATATTGAATAAAAAATGAAATAATTGAACATTAAGTAATCTTGTAATTTATTACATACTGCAAAGTGCCATATATTGTGATATATTTCGCAATAGTCTCAATTACAACTGATAAGGGAGGAAAGGAAATGTTCACTTTGCATTACAGACTCATACATGGCAAAGAGCCACATGTGGTTCTAATGCTAATCCGCGTTCAAAAAGTAGGGCCAGCTGCAGAAGGTTTTCTCCCTGCAGATTATACAAAAATCATTTATCTCAGCAACAAGAACACGTGTGTCGTCAGGGTTGTTTTGAGTTCTGAGAAGTCAAATCATTACTGTTTAACTTAATGAACAAGCAGGTGAATACTAAAGCGTGGATGCTAATCCCTGCGTGGACAAAGGATTGTGGTTTTCCAGTCTAGCTTACTTGTTGTTAGCTTCTGTCCAATTAGAGTTACGCCTCCAGCTCTTGTAATGATTTTGTCTAATCCATGCAGTGAGTTCACGTCTTAAAGGAGATAAAGATTCTCCACATATTTTATGAATGATTGGTTTCATATTCAACAGTCGTGTCTGGAATATTAGCACACTCTAGAAGAGACCCATAAACTGCTGCGAGTGGGTAGGAGATGGCTGTTTCATTCATTTCTATTCAGGCTGATGAACTGAGAGAAGAAGAGAACAATTGAGCCTTTCTCATCTTAAGACATGAACTTGCGATCTTTTTTTTACATTTGACAAATACACTGTATATATACATATATATGACTTTAATCTTATAGTCAATGTGATGTAAACAACTTTAATCTCGCAATATATATGTAAATAAACTACTTTAATTGTGTAGTAAATGTAATATATACAACTTAAATCTCATATAATTGTAAATAAACTACTTTAATTGTGTAGTTAATGTCATATATACAACTTTGATTTCAAAATAAATGTAAATAAACTACTTTAATTGTGTAGTTAATGTAATATATACAACAGTAGTCTCAAAATAAATGTTAAAAAACTACTTTAGTCTTCTAAAATGTAATATATACAAGTTACATCTCTTAGTAAATGTAATATACAGTATATGACTTTAATCTCAACATTTTAAAATAATCTTTGACTATATATATATATATATATATATATATACTACATATACTACTATATTATATATATATATACATATATATATATATATATATAATATACTCAAAACACGTATTATTATTATGAATTAACTATGAATAACAAAAGCCTGTTTTTCTTTAGAAACCTTTCTTCAACATGTTTACTTAAACTTGCTTCTTCCATTTCCATTATGCTCTGTGTAGCTGTACGATAGACAAAGTAGCACACACACACTCACACACACACACTTAGACACAAAGATGCGCTTTGGTCCATCACTCTGTAAATGAATTATCAGCCCACGATGCTTTTGTGCTCGTGCACTCTTATATCTTAATGCTCGATCTATGAAGGCCCTGCTTTTATGAGCCAAGTGTGTATATAAAGGTGTGTGCGTATATGTGTGTCATTTAAGGGAATTCAAAGGCTTTTATGAAAAATAGGAGTTATTAAAAAAAAAAAGCCACCTCCATGTGAGCCTGGGGGTCCAGACTGTGTGTATAAAGTATGTGTGTAGTCTTGCAAATACTAAGTATAGCTTCATTGTTTACTTCATAATAATTAAGAATTTATTGTATGTATGCAAGTATTTCAAGTGTGTTGCAGTGTGTGTGTTGGGAGTGGAGATGACACCAGACAAAGCCACAGATGGATGCCCAGCAGGCTAGGAAACATTCAAATCACACACACACACTCACACACACACATTAGTAAACACACACTGATAAAGACGAGAGTCTCTGAGTAACCTCACTGGGGAAGATAGAATCAACCACATTTCCGTTTGTGGTGTGTTTGTGTGTTTATCAGTGGTTCAGTAATGGATGTTCAGGGTTAATATAATAAAATTGATTTCATTATTCATATCTTCAGTCGACCGAGCTGCAGCCAAAAATAAACCGACTCACACAAGGACTGACAAAAGAGTACTTGAGGCTGTAGTTCTTGTCTAAAGATTGACAATCAGTGTCACATCCACAGTTCAGTCAGCCATACAGCGTGCAACGTCTCTTTCAACGGGACGATTATATGAGTTTTTTATTCCACTGAATATATGTCATCTGTGGTATTTAGATGCAGTTTCGGAAAGAAAAAGGGAAGCTAATATATTTATTATTATTATTATTATACAATTATTTATTATTATTAGATCTGTATTTTGTCTTTATTTAAAAAATATAATAACAATAAAATAAACTTGCTTAAGTAAAAGGGCCACCATTTGAGGTACCTTCAGAAAAAATATTTATAAAGTTTGTTTATAAGGGATACAAGTTTTCAAGAATTGTTTTTCCGTCTCCATTCTTATTAGTTATTAATTCATTTCCTACTGCTTATTCCCTCGCGGCTACTTTGGACTAGATGCGGGGGAGACTCTGAAAACAGTCGCTGGAAAACACTTAAGACAAAAAAAATTCCTGTGTCACCTACAGGCAATTTAGAGTACACAATCAATCTCTGTACGTTTTGGGGAATAGGGAGGAAACCAGAGTGTCAAGAGAAAACCTACAATACGCAAGTACTGCTGGAAGCAAACATGCAACCTTCTTGCCGCCGCTGAATGCTAATTCTGGTATGACGTAGCATTTTAGTATTTAGCATTTAAAATAACAACAGCCCTCTTTCACCACCTGTCCACGGCATACAATAAGCTTTGATTTATCTTTGAACACTTAATATCCATCCAAAAAATTCCAGTTTTACATACTCTCCATTTTGTTTGTTTATTTTCCTTATGTCAGTTCTGTTTTTGAATAATAAGAAAATTATTTATGAGAAAAAAAAGAGTTGATTATTGAAAAAAAAACATCACGATACAGGGGTAACGATACACTATATTGTGACATACTGCAATACTGTAAGAACAAGGATGTATTTGTAGTATTGTTGAGTACTTGACCCTGGTATTGCAGAATTTACAAACCACATGACTCTTGCCAAAGTTGTAACTGCTTTCATTTGTTTTGAAACCAAAATATGTCCAAACATCGGCTGTAAAGCTGCTGGAGTCCACTGTATCCTCTCGTCCTCAGTCATCATCTGTATCTCGCGGGATTTTCGTGTTGCTTTAGTTTCAGGGGAGGTATTGAATGCTGCCATCTAGTAAGTCAGATACATTATTTAGTAATTTAGTTATTGCAACACAAAAAAAGTAATCTAACAATGCAACAAATGCAGTGAATATTTGGAAGTAATTGTTTGATTTTACATACAGTTTATTGAAATCTAAGCCATAAAATAATTATGATACAAATAAAATGTGATTTTATATAATATATATAATATTTTATATGATATATGAAACAGTATAATGGAAAATATATATATATATATTTTTTTTTTAAAAAAGAAGAAAAAAAATCGCAATATATTTTATTGTACAGTGATCGAATGGATTGAAGTATTTTTCTCGGGAAGTGAAAAATAATTCAATATTGACTTCAAGATTAGGATGAATTTATCTCCAAACATAAACTTAAAGCACAGACACAGCACAACAATAAAGACGAGAATGATTCACAACAGGAGCTTCATAATGAAGATTTAAACAGGCTCGTATCAGAAGCCAAGTGCATAGTAAGTGAATTCTAAGCTTTCTTTCTGCCAACTTGTAAAGAGCTTTGGTGTACATCAGCAACTCCATCCCTGAATTATGAATCCCTTTTAAAGCAACACTCGCTCGCCGCTCCCCGGCTGGCATTAGAGCGGATCGATGGTGGCAGCAACAGCCTGATAGCGAGATGACTGTTATTTACCGAAATACATTCAAGGGCGGTTTTGTCTCATTTCCAGATAAGTAGCGGCACTTTTCAGAAAATAAAAATATCAGTTATCACCGTGAAGCGACGCATCGACTCGTATCTGGGCGCATGATGGCATCACACTTTGGCTCTTCGGACGCCGCGTGAATGTGTGAATCAGAGCTCTCAGACTGCAGCTGGGATTCAGCTACTTAAACACAAACTGTTGCCGCTCCTTCTGTAAACCAGGAGACAATAGCATCAACGTGTTTTATTGTGTCTGGCTGTGTAGCCAACACTAAATTAACTCTGCCGCCGGCTCAATGGGAGACATGAAAAGAAGCAGCGGTGGCCCCGGCTGAGAATGAACTGCTCGCCAACTTTGTCACCTTATTTAAATGAACTTCATTGTGCTCACAGGGCTCATAGCGTCGACGGGTGCCGGCTGCTTTATTTCCAGCTGCTCACACTTATGAAGCAGAAAATGTGGCTGGATTAGCATAATATTGCTCTGGGTGCTATCACCCAAACCACATTGAGGCTTGGTTTTTTTTGTCCGCGTCCGGCACTTGCTCCGAGTGCATGTGGACACCGAGTCCGTGTGTTTACCGTATAAAACACCCACAAGCAGATTGCACTTAAGCCATTTACGACGTTGTAAATCTCTGCAGCACTCCGTCAGAAGGATACATGCTTCTAAAGGCCAAACAGTATTTTCTCCAACGAGGCCAAGACCGTTTTTTAGTTTCCAGACATATCAGCTCCACTGATACTACTGCTTTTGGCACGAGGGACAGATTTCCTTTTTTTTTTTTCCATGTTTAAAACCTTATTTTAATGTTGGCAATGTAGTTTGAAATGATAAAGTTTCTTCCCTCAACAGAAACATATAGCATATTCAATTCAATTTAATTCAATTCAACTCAATTCAATTCAATTCAATTGACAATTTCATTTAAAGTGTCATATCATAACAAAGTTATCTCAAGACACTTTACAGTTTAAATAGGACTATATTGGAGAAAAGAAAAACAACACTAAGAGAATCACAGAGTGACAGTGGCGAGGCAAAAGTTCTTTTAGAAGGCAGAAACCTTGAGCAGAACCAGACTCGTTGTTAACGGGCTCCTGCTGAGACTGGCTTTTTAACCTTTTACTTGAAGAAAGAAAAATGTTACCGTGGTAGTGATATCGCGAATAATTCAGGAAAAAATATTTTAGGGTATTAAAAAAATAAACATATTGGGAAGAAATACTACGACGAACAAATATGGAAATTACCCATGACAACAGAAAAACCAGTCAACTACAAAAAAAACAGTTGTTTTTTTTTGTTCGAGTCAATACAATATACTTCTGCTACTGACAAGTACTATAGAAACAAGTACTTTATTTCCACCTGAACAACAATCAAGAAGAACTACAGTCACCCGGTCACACTTAAAGAGTTAAAATATCTAAGCACTTAATCAAGACCAAACCAACCAATTTTTCTCTTACAAAATGTTCAAATCCCTTTTTTTACTGCAATCAATTTGACTTTACTCACCATTGACCACGTCTCTCCACAAAATGGCTTTTTTTCCCCCACATTTTATGCTAAAAACAGAAACATCAGACACAGCATTACAATCTCAAGGATGAAAAGACAGTTCCTCTTCTGTTGACATGACATCGCAGACTGGGAAACGTTTATCCTGAGGGTGGAAAGTCATAATACCTTGAACGGCACAAGTAACCATGTGCAGAGCGGCGACTCACACCAAGGCCGCTGTTGAGCGAAGGACGCCTCGTGGTGAACAAGCATGAGAGATTTCCACATCGCAAGATCTTTAAAGAGAGCAAAAACCTTCTAATTTTTATTTTTCTATGCTTAAATTATCGTAACTTGTTTTGTAAAGAGTGAAAAGATTGCTTGAGTTGATGGGGGTGATGGAGGAGATACAAGGGAACAGCTGTGTAGATGTGCAGTGAAGCTATGAATGAATGACAACCAGGATGAAAGTGATCATAAAGTACTGATTCATGTTTTTTCCTGATGCAGTGAATATTTATATTCAGTCTTTCAATGTCGTGACTGTGTGTTTGAAGCGTCTCATTACATCTCTTTCTTTGGAGATTATTTTCTATTGAAACTCGGAGGTTAATCACAATTTTTGTTTTAGATTTGATTTTTGATTTAGGCTTGACACAGAAATAGGGAACAGGATTATTTATTATTAAGTCTGGTTGTGTTTGGTCATTTCAGGTGTAATTACATAATTACATATTTTCCCTTTTAGTTGTTTGAAGAGTTCCACTCCAAAGAGAATGATTTGAGGCGGTTTGTAACAAGGTTTTGTGCACCGGGCCTGGTTTAAAATAGTCTGTGTCAATCTTAAATTAACTTTTGCTGTATAAAGTTAAGTAAAGGTTATTTCTAAAGCACATTTCTAGACCAGGGTCACAAAGTGCTTTAACAATAAAAAACAATACACAGTTAAAATACTTTAAAAGGCCGAGACATGTAAGACAAACACAGGAGTCCCAGATAACCAGGGAAAAGCCTGCACAAATAAAAATGTCTTCAGATGTTTCTTGAAGGAGTCTGTAGATCATAAAACACAGAGGGAGAGGAAGATCGTTCCAAAGCTTAGGAGGAACAGCCTGGAAGGATTTCTCTCCTCTGGTCCGGAACCGTGTTCAAGAACCATCAGTAGATTCTGATCCACAGACCTCAGAGCCAGAGCTGGGGTGTAAGGCTGGATCAGATCACTGATGTAAGGAGGAGCCTGACCATGAATAGATCTGAAAGTAAGAACCGGAATTTTAAAGTTGATCCTGAAAGAAACTGGCAGCCAGTGAAGAGTTTTAAGGATCGAAGAAATGTGAGTTCTTCTACTAGAGCAGGTCAGAATTCTTTCTGCAGATTTTTGTATTAAGTGCAGGCGAGACAGCTCCTTTTATATTTTTTCATTCAGGAAAACTAGGACTACATCCTAATTAATCCTGGCCACACCCTGCACCATGTAGTAGACCCTCTTAACTGGCTTTTGATGTTGCAATTCCCACTGGTTCAAGTGAAAACTTGAGAAACCTCCTTATGGACATTTTAATGTACACCAAGCATCACAAGTTTAGTGTGGCACGTCTACATTAGGTAGAAACCAGGGTTAAGTACTGCTGTTACTTGAAACCTTGACTTTATAAAGCACAGCAAAGAATTCAAATAAAGTTTTGCTTTAATAAAGTTATGTAAAATTGCCCCGAGCAACTAAACAATAGAGCAAAATCTGACACAGTCTGATAAAAAAAATCCTAGAAGGCAGAAACCTCGAGCAGAACCAGACCTCCTGCTGTATATGGAGGTGAGGAGGAGGAGGGGGGTATGTGGTATGATGTAGAATAACTCAAAAGCTACAGGATTGATGGTAAATATCCAAGCAGTAGATATTACAAAGTTCAAAACAATCATATAATTTTCTGTTTTAATAGGCTCTTTTAGTTCCAACCAGGATGACAGAACACTCAAAACAAGTCAAGTGGAATCGTGGCCACACAACAATTGTTTGACAATGAAATCTGATATTCTGTAACCACTCAGGGTTCAAGTTAATCAACCCTATGAAACGGTTTCAGGGTCAAATGCATCAACAATGTGCATCAGATCTGGAGCACAAACAAATTAAGGACTGGTCTGTTGAACCATTGTTGTCACTTCTGCTCACCACACACAACAAGCTTTCCTTTTATTTATTGACCATTGCAATCCTGCGATGTCTTCCTGCACTTAAGGATATTGCTCTTTAACATTTGAAACCGTCATTAAAAACAAAAGGATTTCTCCTGATTCCCGTCTCTTCACGGAGAGAAAGCTCCGCTGTGTAGTTGCGATGTGTGTTTGAGTCCCAGACTGTTTGTTTCTTATCAAGCTAATGGAATGACAAGAGAGTCAGCACTTTAGTTCAGTGGCCGACTGGGAAACAAACTCGGGGAATGAGGTACAATGGACTGAAAGTCAAAGGAATTACCTCCTTGTTTATTTATGGCCTCATCTGTCCTCATAATTCCAGCCTCGCTCTCGCCTGAACTGCTTTGCCAGCGAAATCTCTGGTTAACACGGATGTTTATTTGTGAAAAATTAAACGAAAACAAAGATCTGAAAGTGAAGTGTCACTTGAGAAATATTGTACATCAGTTAATAATTTACTCTCCTTGTTCACGTCCTCAAATATCAAAATGGAAAAAGGACAGCGACAAAACAATGAAGATAATGAAGCCTGTGAACAAGAATTTTCCTTAAAAAGCAGGATTTATCTTGAAGCTTTAGTAAAGCATTAATTAATCATTCATTCATTCATTTTCTGCCCCTTTTTCAGTCGAGGTATGCTGGAAACTATCCCAGCTACCCGGGGCAAGAGATGAGGGACATTGTAAATGACTCAAATTGAAATTGTTAGTCTTTCTAAAACTGTCTTTATTACATCTTTGTTTTGCTTCTAAAGATTAAACATTCAAACAAGTGCTGTTGTAATCTACTGCTTACCTTGTTTTCACTAATGTTAGCGTGTTAGCTAAATGCTAAAAACAATTTACAATAAAAATATTGTCATTAAAGTCAGTAGTTAGTAAGCATGCCCACCGCCCAGTGCATTATGGGTGAAGGGCGTGTTTTCAGCATTTAGCATCCTTACTAAGAATTAATTGAAAATATATGTTTAAATTACTTTGGTAATTCATTCAAGTTTAGCAATACATGCCAATTTTCTGTATTATATTATTTGATATTTCTTTCTATTTTTAAAAGAGTTGTAAAATTGGAATCACCCTTATAATGACTTAACTGATGCTAAACCGCTAACCCGGGACTCACACCACACACGTAAGCGCTATTTTTCGCCACATGATGGATAGAAGTTAGTGCGAGAATTATCGGATTACTCACACGACAAAGTGGGAAAAGCGGGATCGCGGCATCACTGATGACCAGATCGTTCAGGCTGGAAACGAGTTATAAAAGCAAAAACTGTGTCTGGTCAATTAGCAAAAATAAAAATGTATTGGCAGACTTTGAATTACACTAGACACAGACTTAAACATGAACATTACGTCACACCTGGCCATTCATATCAATCCATCCATCAACTCTTTGCAGGAGAGGTGAACTATAAAAAAATCATCAAGCTCCGAGAAGCCTTTATCACTTGTAAACATTGTTCTCTTTCAATGCATCAGTGGAATGCTTTCTCTCACGATTGTTCACCAAGTGCCAAATGTAATGTTAATGTCTTTGAGCTCATCAACATGAATAATAGAGGCTAAACATTTGTTTATTAAATAAACCAATCAGAGGAATAAAGGATAGTAGGAAGTGAAGAGGCTGTATCTCAATGAGCAGTAGTGTTAAAATATTAGCTCAGGTTTTCATCTCAAGGTTCATTTTCAATGAGTATAAAACCAAGAAATACAGGATGAGATTATAAATTAAATCGCAACAAATTTTATTCTTAATATCTTCCTTTTTTTAAATGTCTTTCTAGAAGTTAAAATACTTCTGTGTTCTCTTCGCACTAGATCCATGACTTTGCACTCCATCATCATTTTTTGCCTTCAGTGACTCACATGAATGACTCACCATCTATTTCATGCTGCTGAGCGTTTGTGCTTTAACTGCCTCTACCGTGAATCCAACTGACATTCTAAGGTGGTCCCAGTGATCCATTTTTTATCGATCCAACCACCAACACAAGGAGAGCATTCTACTCTCAGTTAACAATTTAGCTAGCATAAGTCCTCACTGAGGGCCACACACACTCACACACACACACATTCCCTCACACACTCCGGCTCATCAACCTGCATCTCACCTCGCCTCGTGGCTCGTTCGCTCGTAAATTGTGCAGATACAGACGCCAGTCTTCATTAGCCGGCTGTTTGCCCCATCAGTGACCCTTCCTCCGAGAGCCACACTGCGTCGCATTCATGTCCTCACTCGCCGCCTCCACTTGTGCATTCACGCGACGCTAACTGGTGATTATTCAAGGGCAACGGACGAAAATAATCAAGACCTTTTGACTCATCAATCCTCCCGGGGAGCGATGTTTTCAATAAAGGTCAACAAGACGACCATGATACAGCTGATTAGGACTTTGCTGTGAAATATTGCTAATGTTAATAGCCGGGTGCGGGAGGAAGGAAATTACACTTGAATAACAAAATCTTATTTAAAAAATAAGGATATTTTTACGACTTGTATCTAAAACAACAACACATACAGTAACCAAAGGATGTGTGATGTGCATTAATTTTGTTGAATGCTTGATTCACGATAACAAGGTAGTAATATAGTATTATTTCTCCCTAGTAATATAGGTAGAAATACCAAATACTACAGAAGATCAAAGATATACCTGAAATAGACATAAATGGTAAATTGCTCTTACTTATATAGCGCTTTTCTTTGCTTATTCAGCAGCCAAAGTGTTTTACACTAAGTAACACATTCACCCATTCACACACTGATGGGAGTAGGCTGTGATGCAGCTCAACCATCAGGAGCGATCAGGGTAAAGTCTCGTGCTCAGGGGCAAAACACCACAATATTGAACCCACAACCTCTCAAGCCACAAGCCAACAACTCTACCATCTGAGCTATAACATGAGCATTTGGGGAAAAAAACAAAAACATGCTGTATTTGGCAAAGGCGCAAAATATTTTCTTTTTAAAAAAGCCTCGATATTTTAGTATTTAAAAATTGTTTAATTGTTGTTGCTTTTAACATAAATACCCTATTTCTCTAAAAATAACTTTTTCTTCAGTCCAATCGGATCAGGGCTGGGTATCGATTGGACATTTTCGTTACTGGTATTGATGCAATACCTTCACTGAGATGCAGCGGTTCCTTAATAACAGTTGCTTTTTTATATCAATTATCTAAGATTGATTATAACAATAAACATAGTACAAATCTTGAATTAAAATGTTCAGCTTTGGTGAATTATTTTCAAGCTGTTTTCATACAGGAAAAAAAAGAATTATTCATTTCTTGTATAAAAATACACTCTCTAACAAGTCAAAAAATCAATAAGATCACTGTTTTTTTTCTTTGTTTTTTTAAGAAAACAACCCACACATCAAGTTTTGATCAGGCGTGTGTACCAAAACTTGGCACTTGAAGCATGTTTGGATACTCGTTACTACCAAAGCATTTGGATCAGTGCTACTAAAGAACCAAAGTTCAATGCGTAGCATTAGAGGACCTAAAAAGTTCTTGTTCAAATACGTGATGATGCTGTGAACTTCACAAAGCTTTAATGATTCCCTATTGAACTGCTTCTATACACCTTTATAGTCAAACTTTATTGGCTCAATAGCGCCATCAAGATAAAGATGAAGAGTCCTGAAATGGCTTTAAGGTGCTGAGCTGATGATGATATTTCATTACGACAAGAACAAACGCCTGTTTTCGTATGAAACAAATACTTGATGTAATTTCAACAAACTGTCTCCAGTTCTCGCTTGAATCTTGTTGAAAAACATTGAATTGTCGTCATCATTTCGAGGAACAACGCTCCACTCTTTGCTTGCCTTGTCGTGATGCCGCTCTTTATTTTACCGTGCCGTGTTGTCGTCGTGTCCCACTTTCGCCTCGACTCTCAAAGAAGGACTTGAAAGAGCCGACATCACAGCGGCGCCATCTCGGGCTCTCCATCAGAAGCAGGAGAGTCAGACGTATGGAATATAGACTCTCGGGTTTCTGTTGGATCTCGTCAAAGGGGAGAACGTGGTGGACTTTGAAAAGGCCTGGGGAGCAAGAAAATCTGGCTTGATAGAAGTGAAGAAACTTTTTGAGAAGTTTGTATTTTTAGAACTCCAAGCGACAGAAGCATTTCAAAATATAATATCGTATAATTTATCAAACATATATTATAGTTGAAAAATATTTGGGTTATTTAAACCCTCTGATTAACCTTTTTTCTTAAATTGTTAAATTGTATTTACAAATTTATTTAAGATACATACCAGTAATATTTTGTTTCTTATTTAAAAATGTAATAATAATAAATATATTAATATCACTTCTTATTTAATATCACCTATTTTTAAATGTATAAATAGGGATGTTTAAGGTTTCAAAATACAGTGTCTTTATATTATCTGTATATATATTATATGATATATATATTAATATCTTTGATATCAGTTACATTTTCATGGTATATTTTGTTATCTACTTGCATCTACTTTTGGGCCACCAAATAGTTAATAAAAAAAATGCTTAGTTTGGTAACTATGAAAAATATGGTCAGTGATAAAAATACTTTCCAAAAAAAATTAAAATGTAATTTTATTAAGGTATTAATATTATGCATTCACAATCAAGAAGGAATTATCTGGACAAAATAGTATTTCAATTGCAATAAATTAACACTTATCTTAACAAATAATGAATTATAGAAAACTGTTTTGAAAAGAAACTATTTGAGGGAAAACTATCAAAAATGGTATAAAATAGTCTATAAAATATATTAATATTTTTCTTATTATAAAGTGGACTGCGGCATGAAACTATGGAACATTTCAAAAAGAAAAGTTTGACTCATTAACACAGGCAGGGCCCCAGACAAAAAAAAACTTTTCCGCGGCCCCGAGGCCAAGGTTTGCTCAGGTCTGGTCTATAAGGTCCAAACTTTTTTGCTGCATATCCTTTACGTTCTCCACCTCTGTTCCATGACTTTACTTCCTCACTCTCCCCGGACTTTACCTTCTGCACTTACTTCCATATTTAAGCATCCCCTCTGACCTCAGCTGCAGTTTGACTACAACGCTCATCCATCCTATGCCGCTTTTTCGCCCCCAAACCTCGTGTCCTTTCCCACGTCCTTCGCTTCTACCTCACGACCATTCAGGTTTCCGCGGCAACACACACAAACTAGACTTTCACGGTCGCGCACGCCAACACGCCGGCAGACGATCGACGGGCGTAATCAACCCCACGCATGCAGACTCACACACAATAAAACCACTCTCAGACACACTCACGCCCACTCACAGACGCACACGCAGACACACAATCAGATGTAATCAGCCTGAGTGCTGAGAGTGCGGTGCAGAGGTGTGCGACTCTCCACTCTCGCTGCCGCCCATCAATCATAAAATCCTTTCTGCCAATTGGACAGCTGACAGTGTCGGCATTACGCGTCGTCTCCCTTCATTTCCATCAATCACCGGGTCGCCGCCGCGAACTCGGCTCGGATCATATTGGCTCGCTTTCGTCAGACCCGGAGGAAACCGGTGTCGCATTTGTACTACACTCTTAAAGTGCTATTTCGTGCTGCGCGTTCGTCGTCAGTTTGCAGACGGACTGAGTCATCGCAGGACGTGTTGACCTGGAAACTTCAGACACGACGCTAGCAACGTTTTTTTTTAAAGTCTGGAACACACTTTAGGTTAGAACACATCCGACTACACTTTTCTCGTACACAGCAGACAACGCAAAGACAAGCTTTATGAACTCACAAGATTAGCATTAGCATTAGCACTGCAAGATTAGCATTGCTGCTCATGGTACAAACAGCCTCCACACAAGCTAGTTCCTGAACATGGCAGCGGGATATGTTAGCAAGTAAGTAATAGTTATTTGTAAAATGCCTTTCTAGACCAGGGTCACAAAGCGCTTGAACAATCAAAAGCAATTAAAAATTAATAAATACCACATATTTAAAAACTCTAAAAGGCCAAAACATTAGACATTCAGGAGTCCCAGAAAATCAAGGAAAAGTCTACACAAATAAAAAAGGTCTTAAGATGTTTCTTGAAGGAGTCTGTAGATCATAAAACACAGAGGGAGACGAAGATCGTTCCAAAGCTTAGGAGGAACAGCCTGGAAGGATTTCTCTCCTCTGGTCCGGAAGCGTGTTCAGGAACCATCAGTAGATTCTGATCCATAGACCTCAGAGCCCGAGCTGGGGTGTAAGGCTGGATCAGATCAGTGATGTAAGGAGGAGCCTGACCATGAATAGATCTGGAAGTAAGAACCATCATTTTAAAATGGATCCTGAAAGAAACTGGCAGCCAGTGAAGAGTTTTAAGGATCGGAGAAATGTGAGTTATTCTACTAGAGCGGAGTTTTGTATTAACTGCAGGCGAGACAGCTCCTTCTTGTGAAGACATGAAAATAAACAGTTGCAATAGTCCAGACGAGAAGACACAAACACATGGATTATAAACTCCAGATTGTTTTGTGACTTTCTAAATTGAGAGATTTTTCTCAGTTGAAGGAAACAGTTTGTGGTCAGTTTTCTGCAGTGTTGAACTAGAGACATGTCTTTGTCAAATACAACACCCATGTTTCTCAGGCTCAGTTTGACAGATTAGCCTAAGTCACCCAAGTACTGACTCAACCCTGGAATCTTATCACCAGGCAGAGTTTCAGTTTTGTCCACATTTAGCTGCAAAGTGTTTTCACTCAGCCATTGTTTGATTTCTAGCAAACAGTTTACTAAGCTGTTCAGCCTCTGGGGCTCAGTTGGATCAAATGAGCAGTAGAGCTGGATGTCATCAGCAAAGATGTGGTAAGAAACATCAGGAAATCTAGCAAGTGTTTTACTAAATAGGACTTCATTATTATAATTTAGAAATGTATAACAAACATAACAAAAATAGAAATGATAAATATATATAAAGTCTTTACTTCAGTTATCATGAAATCTTCCTTTATCAAAAAAGAAGCTGCAGAAGCTAATGATTAGCAATTGTTAGCATAAAACCATGAGCTTAATAATGAATCCTCAAAAATAATAATGAATAATTAAGTATATTATAGCTTTGTTGTTTGCTGACAAGCCCACACATTTCAGGATTAAGTAAGGCCTTTACAATTCATATTATTTTACAGAAGTTGTGAAGACACAAAGAACCTGTACAAACTAAGTTATCTATCTTAAAAGTAGCATTATTTCCATTTAACTACAGTTTTAACTGTTTTCTTCTCTGTCAGAGAATTTGTTGTGTGCACTGAACAGCTTATGCATAGTAACTCATTTTCTACTCACCCTCCTGTCGACTAAGGGTTGGAATCATTTTTTGGAGAAATCGTATCCTTTTAAGAGTTATAAGCCAAATTGTAATTCCATGCTTGTCTTCATCTTTAAAGACACTTTAAGAAGATGTATAGTTTAAGTTTTTTGGAGCGGTAATTATTATTTTCTAAGTTGTCTCCTGTGCATCGAAACTCATTGCAAGTGATTTACTTTAAAACCCTTGGATTTTCCCTTAAAACCAATCTTAAAATAAGTACCGGTTTAATTTTCTTACGCACAATTTTTGAGGCTGAGCCTTCAACACAGGAGGGACATTACAGAAGAGCACCATGGAGTTATTTGGAGGATCTTTTAAGTGATTTTTTTTGGAGGAAGATGAAGACGAAGACAACTGAGCTCCAGTCGCTACTTTTAAATGAACAAACATTTTTTTCAACTCTAAAAAGGAACAGATTACTTCAAAAAATAATCCCAACCCTTAGTCGACAGGAGGGTTAGTAGAAAATGAGTGAAGTTTGGATTTAGGGTGAACTAACACTTTAAGGTTAAGCTGTCATTAGACCTTGATATACAACATTTTTAAAGTAAACAAGAAATTCCAGTACTAGCTTTACTTTTTATTAAAAGTTACCGGTAAGTCAAAATGCAATAAAAATGTCTACACTTATAAATCAGATCCATAAACATCCTGGAGCGAAAGTCAATTATTCAAGCCGTTCTTGTTATGATGTTTAAATCTCCTCTGTCTTTCACAGTTTCAATCATACAATCCCGAACAGTTACACAACCAGAAGCCGACTCGTGTGAAAAAAAAAAGTATCTAGACAAGTGTGAAGAGTGGATAACAAGGTCACCCACCTCTCCTTCTCTTTTTTTGGGCTATATTTCACGTTCACATAATTCCCCTTTAGTTTCCCACTTTAGTATGCATAATGTGGAAAATACGCCATCTGTTCATCCGAGCATGGAAATTAAAGCCTCTTTTAAGAAGTTAATGCGGCACTAAAAAGCTCTCTCTCGCACACAAACACACAGCAAATTAACTGTTGCCACCTAAGTGTCTCCTCCACTCAAAAAAACATACTGTGCTTCTATTTCGGGGAGTGTCTGGCTTGGCATGCTGATACCGAGTCGCTCTGAAAGCTGAGACACTTATAGTTGCCCCGCTCAGAGATACAAGAGATTGTCAGGTGTGATTATAGCGCTCGCCTGACAGCCACAAAATAAGAGCCAGCGAGAGTGCACGTGTCGGGAGTGTCCGAGCCGGGGCAGGTGTGCGAGGTAATAACACTAAATCAATCCATCCTGAGAGGCAGAAGGAGGAGAGAGGAGAGAGGAGACGCCATCAAGCCGCTGAAGGGAAAGTGATTACAGGTAAAGATGAAAGTGGAGCGTTGAGCTCGTTTCGGCTCCTGCCGACGCTTTAAGGGATTCAAAATGGAAACAATAGCGTTTTTTCATTGGAGCCTGAAGGCATCATCAGCCAAGAAGCTTCAATCTCCGGATTCATACTGAGGAGATGGAGGAGCGGAGGCGGAGGAGGCAACAGAAGAGGAGATATGAATCCGTGTTTTCAAGTTCCTCTTACACAAATTTCTTGTCAGTGATGTTGATCTTACTTGATTAAAGTGGAGTTTAAACCTTCCCTGAAGGGACCGAGCCACATAAAGCTTTAGAAATGAATAAATGTAATGTTCAATTAAAAATAAGTTGTACCAGTAAACAGCCTCTAGAGGTGCTCTTTGCAATTATTGGTATCAACATCAGCTGAAAAATACTTTCTCGCTGGTTATCATTCATGTGGGTTTGGATTGTATTCTAACTGCTGCTGATGTTGAATCAATATAATGTCTAAGTCTAGAAGTGTGTAGCAAAAGTAAAATGACTACAAATGTTTTAAAATGTTTCTATTAAGTCTGCAGTTTAGTCATCATGGAATCATCCAGAATCAACAGAGAAGCTACGCTGGAGAAGCTAACTATTAGCAAACAATGTTTAGCTCAATAATGATCTATTAAGTATATGATGAAAATACCAATACCAAATTTTTTTTTTTTTTTTTTCAAACAAATACAAAATGTTTTGATTTCACTTTTTATTTTCCGTTCTTATTTACAAATCTTCTCCAAAAATGTCTTCTTGATAACCTTAGCTGTGTTGCGCAAAGCCACAGAGGTACCATAACTGATAATTATCCTTTTTTTTTTAGCATTTTTTTTATTAAAATACAAAATTGTGACTTTATTTATGCGTGTATCTCCCTAATCTTAATATCTTATAGTCCTAAACAACAAATCAACTTAATCTGGTCTACAAAAAAGAGTGGGAAGGAGGCAGAATAAAACTTTGTATATGTACAATTTTGATAAATTACATTTTAAGTAAGGGAGATTTCCAGCATTTCAGCATGTATTTCTTAGATTGTAAGGGGGGCACAATAAGGGGCATAAGGCCCCCATGAACACTCATGAAATACATCAAATTACAATGAAATATATACATATTGAACAAGGATGTTTTTATAACACCCATTTTTATAAAAACCCATAAACTGTGCCCACATTTATGCTTCAAGCTAGTTTGCATAAATTATACACCAGTAAAATACATCAAAACTATTTTTTTAAACCACTGAGGCGGCGTATACCTCTGCCAAAGAGCCACACTAAATAAATGTGGGGTTGTCATCGCCGCATTTTCCAGAAAGAAAAGAAAGCCAAGGCAGGTCACCTTTAGTTTAAAGCTGCTCAGCTTATTGTAAGCATAACATATGATCCTGAAGCACATCAAAATGTTTTGTTAATTTCGTTTTATTGAAACAAAATATGATTTCAGTAGAAAATAAAGGCGTTAAATTAAACAGTTAAACGGAGAAATTATGTCAATATGGTGTAAATGTTACTTAAATATAGTCTACCTTGAAAAGCCATTGGTTTCAGGTAAGATTGTTCAGTCTGAAGCAGTCCGAGTCGTAAAATCCAATGACCCTATTAGTAATCATGTGTAAATTAACTGTGGTTTGCTAGTAAAAGTAACTTATTTTCGAATGTAAAGTTTACTTCATGATCACCCTTGAAGAACTTACTTTATTTCCAAGTACAAAATAAGTTTTCTCAAGTAAATAACGCCCACGTTTTTCTTTCAGTGCAGTTAACAGTACTTTATGAAATCAACAAAGAAAATGAATCCAAAGAAAAAAATGCCACTTTAGAAATGTATTTGTCTCAAATACATTAAGATAAGATGCTCTCACCAGGATGTAGAGAAGATATTTCCATTGAGTCACTCATTTATGCTGAAAACAACTTAGATCAAACCCTAATAAAAATAGTTTTTGGCTGTAAATGTCTTCATTATAACAACCCACTGTAGGACACAGATGATGTCACTTGTTGACAGACGGTCCTCCAGAAATATCTGACACGACACGAGCCTTCGCCAGGTCACAGTCACATTGCGTTTAGAAAGCTTTCATCGCGGCTTCGCTTGTAGCTAAAATCCGAGCAAACAAAATCGTTGCGAGTGACGAGGATGAAACGTGATGCAAAGAGATGCACATAATCTGGCGTCACTACACAAGCCCGCGGTCGTGTTTCCTGGGAGAGTTATTTTGGTTCGAACCTCAAGATAATGTTCGCTTATCCTGCACACTTGAGAAACCATGGACCGGTTGACATTTATACTTTTTTTTTTTGTAACCTGCAGCATTTAAAAATTTAAGTCTGAGGTTCTGTCATAAGACTTGAATCAGATGTCAATAGCAAACGTTTCATTGATGATTGACTCGTAAACCAGCTGACAGATGATGCATTGACCTTCTATAAACACCCTATGACAATTAAATCTACTAATCCATTAGCTCACACCTAATGTCATCATTATCATATGGTTTCTCAACCTTAGTTTCATATCTTAATTGTATTCTTGGTACTTTGATGAAGTGTAACCTGTTACTGACCCCCAGTCCTCTTTGCAAGGCTGGATAAATGTGGGTCATTGTATATTAAAAAAATAGTTAAATACTGTAGAGTTAAAAGTGTTGCAGAACCATCTTTACATAATAAGGTTAAATAATAAAAAAAATATATAACCTTTCACATTATTGTTTGTAGCTCCCTCACTTCTGTACTGTGTTGCACTTTTGTTTATTGTTGTATTAGTTTCATATTTTGGCACTGATTCTTTATATTGCCATATTATAAAAGTATGTTATCATTTTTATTTATATTATTATCATGATTCATTATCATTATTTTTTTAATCTTATATTTATTTTGTTATATATTTTGTATGTTTCACTCAATATGTATGTGATTTTTTAAATTTCTTTCTGAGCTGTGAACTCACACAACTCACATTTCCCCACTGTGAGACGAATAAATAAGTACCTTATCTTATAGACGGACACAATTTGTAAAATAAATTTAAAAAATTAGCACGGCCACAATATCTAGTCTAATGTATATAAATACTCATTGTCCTAGAAATTGTTATCATTAACGTTTTTAATTGTCATTCTTTTGTTAATAAATGGTTCCTTTTTATTGTCAAACACCTGCAAAAACACACAACATAGTAAATTACTTTTCTTTTTTGTACATCTTAAGGCGATCATAAAGTCATGTGTTTCTGGTCAACTGAAGAGAAAGAACACGGCAGTAAAACGACAACAGAGATACAATATTGTTTAAGGATTAAAAAAAGAGGCTAAAGCTTTTCAACAAAAAATTGCTTGTTTTGTTCATAAAATGTTGTGATATAAGATTCATATGACGTTATTTTTTACTCCGGCCTTAACATACCAAGTTTTAGAGTTCTGGACATACATGCATGATCTTAGCAACATCCATCCCCTGATGTCATCGACTGCCAACCGAAAAAAAAAAAAAATCCTTGTTCCCTGTTCATGATGACATCCAGCTGACATCCGTGTTCATCAGCAGCAAATGAAGTGAAATGGAGTTATTGCTCCACATTACTCCAGGTACGGCGGCCGCGGGTCGTAGCCGGCGAACAGATTACGGGCAACACTTTACACTGAACCGGGTTGGATCTCTGAGAGTTTAGCAGGAACTGATTTTAAATTAAGAGGATGATCTCCAGGCTGGGGATGAAGGGCACGCGGGGGAAATTGGATTATACCTCATCAAAGATTAAAAGGAAAACAGTTCACTCAAGAATTGCCTGTTTTTCTTTAGTAGATCGTCTGCTTTAGTACTTTTACGTGAGAGCAGAAGAAGTCGTTCCATTGACTACTATTCCTGTTGGCAAACTATGAATAAAAATAAACTTCCAAAGATATAATATAGAAATATTAGCTTGCATCTAGTAGATGTTGGGCTATGATCTCAGACAAGCCGAGTTAAAAAGTGTAAAAGACAGTATTTGAGTCTTAAATATTCAGTATTATCAGAAGTTAAACAAGTAAAACGTAAAGTTTAAAATGAAAAGTGAATGTTTGCTCAACTGCTACCTCTTCTTATTAACCTTACCTTCAAATATAATTCATATTTTAGTGGTAGTGACTGGGGAGCTCCGTGTTTCAGCATTCACTACTAAAATGTCTAGATCAGGGGCCAATACATTTCTAAGGGGGCAACATTATTTTCTGTGACTGTCACAATAGGCCGTCAAACTAAAATAAGGAATGGAGGAAGTAAATATCATAGAAAAAAAGAAAAAAGAAGAAAGAAAATCAAGATGTGAGTAGAACTATTAAAGGTGTAAATGTGTAATTACATTACATATACTTTTCTTTTTTTTAATTAATTATTTAATTAATTTTATATTTCAATTTAAATAAAAGAAAACAAGAAAAAAACGTGTAAATGTAATATAAAAAGCTATTTTAAACTGTTGTTTTGTTTTGTTTTTTTTCATTTTTTTAATATATTTTTAGGGAAGAAACACAAAAAAAACATTTGGAGTTTAAAGAGTGATACATAAAAATAACAGGTCCAAAGTAAAATTGTCAAAAACATTTGATGAATTTTGCATTAGTCTTGATTCCAAAACCAGAAAAAAACTCAAGTTAAGAGTAGGGATACAGGTAACGATACAAAGTATTGTAATGGCACAGTTTCTGTTTTACTGGTAATAACCACAGTGAATTGAGCTTATCCTAGCTACCCAGGGCATTGGTGGGGGGTCAGTCTGAATAGCAAAATTGTGTGCCTTATGTCAGGTCAAATTTTTCCTGATAAATACAAACATTCAATCATGTCAATACGTATCCGTACTTGCCAGTCAAAACCCCTCATGCACGTCGTCTCATAAAGCTCCAAAATTACACTGAAACAACAATAGACAACATTTAGCCCCAAAAGAGTATTGACAGAACATTTGAAAAAGTGTATTAAACTCCAGTTGTTTTAAATTATTGAAAAACAGAAAAAAGTTTGGAGAAAGTTATGAACTATTTCATTTCCCACACAGGTCACTGTCTCCCTCCATTACGGCGTCTCGTCACTTCATGAAGCGTCCGCACAATCATTTTCTCAATACGCCACGACTCTGACCTTTCAGGCCAAGATGGTGTCAAAACAGCTCAAGGTTTATGCCTACCTCCTTCCTGATCGCGCAAGTCGAAGGTGAAAATGGGATTTCTTTTTTTTTTTTTGGCAAGGCCAGCTTCTGAAATAGAGGCAATAGGTTTGGAGCGAGCGACAGTAAATCTTTAGCAGATAAATCAATAAAGGTCATCCATCTCTCCAGCGCATCTTTTTGTCTCAGTCGCTGCACTCGCTGGCTGATTTCCACCTTCTCCGACAGGAGAGTCAATGACTTAGACCTACAAATAAAAGTTTCTTACACTGTGGTAAGATCAGTTTCCTGGTGTTATATATTATAATATACAGTAGAGTCACATCCAAAACGTTTATTTATAGGTCATAACTTTGCAACTGTATGATAGAATTCTTCAACTAGTGGAGTCCAAACTTAAAGTAGGTCACGGAACACCAGTGGGTCGTGATGAAGGAGCGTCACTTAGCTTTTCATTTCTTATGCTAATGTGATCCTGCTTATTTTCCAAGCTGCTATTTTTTAATTGTGTCGTTTAACTCCATATAGGATCCTGCATATAATCTATATAAATAGCAATATTTGGTGTAAAGTTCCTGTGATTAGATGTTTATTTTTCCATCTGACTTTTTTTAAATACTTTTGTGTATTCTCAGGGTCAAGGTGACACAAAGGTTAACGTAATACAATGGTTTCAGTTGTTAAATATCTATATAAAGCGTCCATAAAGTTTTGAAGACCAAAATTGACAACATTTAAATAATAAATATACAATAAATAATGTATTAATCGTGTATATTGTGTTTATTGTGTAGCTCAATAACATTGGAGTGAAACATACAGTATACAATTGATGATAAAATGCCAATTATCTTTGAGAAAACAAAGCGTATTTTTATTAAATATACCGTTTTGAATGCAATTAAGGAACTAAAGCAAAATAAATAAATGAAACAAATGAGAAAATACAACTAGAGTGGAACATATTTTTGAGGGTTGATACAAAATACATAAATAAATCAAAAATGTAATATACTGTTTTAAATGTAATAGAGGAACTAAAGCAAACTACAGTAAATGAAACAAATGAGTCTTTAAGTAAATACAATTATAATTAAATATATTTTTGATGCTAATAAATAACTTTAACTATATTAGAAATGGACGGGAATTTTACTTTTTTAATGTAATTGAGGAACAAAAGCAAAATAAAAAAAGTGAAAACAAGCCAGCCATTGATTATTAATTCTGTTAAATATACAAACATGGTTTAATAATGTTTGACTTTATATAATTATTCTGTTGCCTTTTGTCTTATGCTTTATGGACAACCTTTACTATGTTTAAAAATGCATTTATTTATGTACACTATCCTATAATGAATTTGATTTGAAACAAATTGTCATTGTCAAAAATATTAAACATTGAAAGGTGCTCTCATAATGATGTATATGTTACACAGAATCATATATTTAAATATATATATATATCGGCTCAGACACGCATATTCTAACCTCCTCCTTCTTTACTCCTTTTGGCCCTTTATCCCAGGCGAAGGGTTTCTACTGCAAGACTTGATGCGCTCCACTGCCTCCGTCGTTCCGCACTCGCACACACACCACACTCGCACACACACCACACTCGCACACACACCACACTCACACACACACACACATACACGTACACAAGGCACTCCCTACAGGATGCGGAGGCAAAGACACAGACATCGTTTTCACAGCTCCCTGAGCAACTCAAATGGCCCGAGAGAGGCTGAGCAGAGCATCCAGAATGAAGAGTGTGTGAGGAGGACAGAGAGGGCAGCAATGATACGAAGAAAGAAAGGAGAAAAAAAAGTAGCTTTATAACCAAGAGTAGGGTTTTGACATCCTCTAAAATTGTTTGCATTACCCTAATTCTTCTGCTGATTCCATTAAAGTGCAGCAACTTAAACTAAAATGTCTCCTTGTCTAAACAAAGAGTAAAAAAAGTGTTGGTGTGACACAAGTCATATTTCCGTCTCGTCATTACTCGCAATAACGCTGGGGGCGACGCTTGGCGGCCATTCTAATTCAAGCGCCACTTTGATGTAATGAGATCAAAACAGCGGCGCGGGCGGAATAGCGGGAGACGAGGCAACAACAACAATGCAACCGCGACATCAACAGGATGCGACTGCTCGCAGAACAATGGAGGAGAGGTTCACCTTGAGGGGGTAAATAGGGGTTTGCTTGTGGAAAATATCTCATCATAGAATATATACTATGAGAAATAAGTCGACATGTATGTCGGTTAAACACAGCAGCATCTTCCTCAGTACAAAACCTGATATTACTCTAAAAAAAGGCAGTATTTTTATATCAAGTCTGGGTCGACTCTTTACTCGTCTGATTCTTGCATCACGAAACAAGTGATCTCTTAGTCCTCTAGTCTTTTCTCTTCCAATGCTAATGTTCTCCCGCGAGCGTGTTTGTGTTTTTTCTGCATACACTTGACACCAAAAGCTAATTTGGAAGTGCTCACGTTTGAGGATCAGTGTGTGACTCAGACTAGACACAAACATCATCAAATCCTCGCAGAATTTCACGGCAAATCCAACCTCGGATATCCTCGGATGAAGAGATTAATATCTATATTTACAACCAACTTCTAAATTTGATGATTAGGGTCAGTTAATCTCCTTTTCTCTGTACTTTTTGATTTGCCGTGGAACAAAAAATATCTAATTAACTTGAGACTGTGGTAAACTAATTCTAATTGCGATAACATCAATATCCCACTATGCATGGTAATTAAAAACTATAATAAAATAATAAGATTACATTTTATTACATTTTTATGTTTGTTTCTCTTATTAAACATTAATATTTTACACGTTGAGGCCAAACATTCCATGTTTTCCTGTCACTAAACAGAAACCAGGAAACTTCATTGGATTTTTTAATAAATATAAAATAAAAATATTCAATGTGTTACCAGTTGCTTAAAGTGATATTACACCCAAAATTCAAACATTTTCTACTCACCGTCATGTCGACTAAGGGTTGTGATTATTTTCAGAATATTCTCTTGCTTTTTGAGTTATAGGTAAAAATGTTTGTTCATTTCAATGTAGCATGTAGCAACCTTGTTTGTATTGAAGCCTCGTCATGAGGGTTTGAGCTCCAGTCGTACATTAAAATGAATATACACTTTTGCCTATTACTCTAAAAAGAAACAGATTATTCCCAAATTGTCCCAACACTAAGTTGACTTGAGGGTGAGTAGAAAACGAGTGATGTTTACATTTTGGATCAACTTTAATTTCATCCCAGATCGACAACAGCACTGTTACGGAGTTAAGCTAGCAAGTATAGCATTCAGTTAAAACATATCTTACAACCTCAAAATTTTAACTAGACCCCAACCACAGTGATATGTAGCATTAGTGACATCACTTGTGTCCTACTAAAGCAAATGGTTGCCGCCGGCTTGGAGATGCAGTCATCCAGTTTAGCCAGACATTTCGGCCGGGCTGAATTATAATTGAAACCACGCCCATTTAGCTCGAGGCTACGTCGGCTAATTTGCCCTCACTTGTCAGTCACGTCTGGTTCACTTAACATAATGGGGCACGGTTGCCCTTTATTACCACAATTCATGGAAACTGATAACCAGGAATGTTGTGTGTGGATAATGAAATTAGCATTTAAGAGTTGGACCAGGCTATAAATATGTATTTTAATGCAGTTTTTCTCCTAAAGCCAGCCTCAAGTGGACACTAGAGGAACTTCAACTTTTTGTAGTTCCTTATTTGCTTCACCTTTTTAAAACCAGATGTCGCCCCCTGGCCTCAGAACACTACTGGACACACACAATGTGAAACGCAGTGTAACAAAATTAACTGATGAAGTGTAAGTGGGACAAGGATTAGGATCTAGAAAGACATCAGTCGAGGGTTTTCCTCATGCTTCTGGGGTTGGCTCCAACCACCTGACCCAAATTGATTGGAACATATTCAATCAAGTATGTAAAAAAAAAAACATGGTTGTGAGTTGCTTTTGTGTTTAAGATCCCAATTGTATGAACTGTAATGTCAATATTTACTTTCATCTCAAGCTAAAGTTTGTTTCATCCTCAGCTTGATCACCGACTTCAATAAGAATTATATCTGCTCTAGATTTAAAGATGTTTAAATATTTTTGTTCGATTTATGCTTTTCCACTGCAGACTCAGAGTCAACACTGTAAATGTCTGACAGACTGTGTAAATACTGAGCGGCAGTATTTGTCCAGCTCGTCCACACGCGCCCGTTCAATCTCCCTCTTACTTTGCTGCACCTGCTCCTGTGATATCTCCTGCTCCGATCCAGGACATGACCTCTGTTTTCAAGGTCGCCCACACACTGTCTTGCCGCTCTTCTGGGCTACAGGTTAATCCAGCAGCAGAACACGCTAGACTTGACTCCGGTCGGACCACTTCCTCGCGCAAGTCATGAATATAAAGATTGTATTTCATTGATTTAGCAAATAGTACCCAATACTATTTTAACATTCATTTCCCATCAGAACCTGCTCCACCATCTGTAAACCTCATTCTCTCTTCTTCTTTTTCCTAACATCACCCTCTCATCCTAATGGAAAAATGGCAAGAGAAGACTGATGTGTTTCTCGATTTACATCGGCTTAAAAAACGGATCAGCTATTCAGAGTGACCCCCCGCCAATGCCCCGGGTAGCTAGGATAAGCTCAAGCCTATGACTTTAAGGTAATTCGCGAAAAGAAAATTGATGAATGTTGGTCAGGCAGCGAACTTTAAAAATTCAAAGCAAGGAAAGGGAGAAAAATAGAAAGACGAGGAATTACAGGCTGTTGGGAAAAAATGTAGCAAAATACACAACTTCTTTAGGTAAGTTTATTTTATTGTTTAAATGCAGTGCTAAAAGTATTTGGTGGTTCTTTTGCCCTTGAAACTCGCCAGTTCCTAAACCCGTCAATGTTGTTTATGAGTGTGTTTATTTTGATTCGTGGCTGTCAGCGACCAAGTGTGTAACATACATTCCTTGTTGCCCTTCTAACTTGCCTCGGTGCCCTAAAATGTATGCTCTTCTTTTAAAGCAACACTTGATCTTGATCTTCAAAAGTTTAAATTCGAAGCCTGCAAATGTTTGGCTCGGGAAAAAGAAGACTAATGTTGATATAGTGACTTGTACTGATGCCAGTGTTTTAGATAAGATAAGGAATAGACATTATGGATGTCAACAATTATCCAGAGTAGAGTTCAGCAACCATTTTGATATCGCGAGATACGCCAAGGGCACTAAGTGTCCAGAAGGGTTACTAGAAGTTGGATTCTCCTTTCAGAAGGAGAAAAAGTTGTTTTCAATATTTTACCAATGCTACAAGAAACAAATCAAGGACGTGTCTTTCGTTCTTTTCAACAATTATCAATGATTTCATCTGATAGGAAACAAACATTATAAGAGGGAAACAGTTGTGTGATCGAGTGTCTGACACCCCTGATCCAGAATTAAGCAATGAGTAGTAAAGTTTAGAAAATAACGAATTTCTGAAACCACATCAACACATCGACGGCAGCAGTGAAAACGAATGGTGTTGAGAAAATTCAAGCCTAGTTAAATTGTGTCTACACAGAGAGGGAGCTGTTCACTGCCTTGGTGCTGAATTGTTGATTGTAGCAACTATGCTTTTTGGGAGGCAGTGCATTTTTTGGGGGGAGGTCACTAAAGAACCACACATTCGAAAACCCCAGGGAAAGATCCGTTTCTCCTCATCTCGGCTTTTCCACTGATCCCAAACAAAACTCTGTTTTCACAAGACAACAGCGTTGCCAAGCTAACAGTGAAAGCTCGTAAACAAGCGTAGACCTTTACAGATGTATTTTTTATTGACAAAATCTCTGAGACAGATGACAAAACCTCACATTTCTTTGCATCAGTTTAGGAGGCGCATCTTGTACAAGCCCGCAGAAAAAAATGCCAGAGTGGATTCAATCGAAAAAATGTTTTTGTTTTTTCCATCCTGCATCTCTCTTGACATAATAGCATCTTGAATTTCAAGTGCACTCAATGTCCCAAGGATAGATTTCTCCTAATCAGTCCAAACAAACAAAAATGCTGAGCCATGAGGAGAGTCAGGCATGGAGATAATAACACAATATCATCACTTGGAGAATTTCAGAACAATAAAGATATGAGCCACAGGAAACAAACTGTTGCTCACTAATATAATCTCTGCAACAAGGGAGATTTTGTAATTGTAAAAACAACTACTATTGCCTTTATTGTAGCCATTGTTGACCATGATGACGTAAAAGTGTTGAGTCGAAATGTTACTGCTTGAGGACTGACAAAAATATTTAAACGATAACTCACACTAGGGATGGATATTTTTATTTAGGCAGGGGTGTTGAACTCAATCACACAGAGGGCAAAATGTTTAAGCAGACAAGGTCATATGAATAATTCAAACAAGATGAATATTTACCAAACTAACAGGAAGTAGGAGTTTGACATTGATACATTTATCTTAATCCGTAATGATTCCTATACGTAGTCCCCATTTCCAGCTTTTCCAACTTGAATAAAGATTTCAAATGTTGAGGTCACAATTATAGAATGTCTTCCTACTGTATAGTTCCCGCACAAGTTTGATCTCAAATTATAGGGCAGTGAAACAACTTCTACCACCAATGTACTTTGTTCATCTGTGATGAATATTAAAGCTTCAGTTCCAGCGCTATCTTCCTTCCAAAGGCAGCGCTTCATGTGAGACAGTCTGGTCGCAATCAGTGAGCTCTACTGGGAGGATGTAGAGGAGGAAGATATTGGAAGTTGGCTGAATATCTAACACTTTCCTTTGGCGTCGGCAGCTGTCAGCAGAGGCAGGATGAAGGTTTTTAGGTAGAATCCACCCTTGACTTCTGACTAATCACGGTTGCGGAAAATTGGATTTCATCCCCGACTTTACGAAGAGATTTAGTTCCTTTAGAAAGTTCTACAATTTTCCGAAATATCAAAACTTTTGAAGTCCAATATCTATCACCAATATTATAAAAAGAACATTTGGAAAGTAGAATTATACTTCATCATTTTACCATTGTAATGTTTTTATGTCAGACTCTTACATTATTATGATGATTTTAAAAGGTGCAGATATAGATGGTTGCAGTGGATGCAGAGCATTTTAGATAAAGATTGTCTACAGAAACGGTGTCTTCCCACACCTGCTACTACTACTACTAATAATAATAATATATTTTAATTTATATTGCACTTTATATTTGAACACAAATCTCAAAGTGCTACACAGGAGAACACGATTTAAACAATTTAAGAACACAACAGTACAAGGCTGGACAGTAAGATCAAAAATTAAGTCTCAAAACTCATTGTACAACAGGATAAAACAAGATTAAGAAACTTAAGAACATTGTAAAAAAAATGAGAAAAAAGTTAAAAATACTATTGGGTAAAACAAGATTAAGAAAGCTTAACGAGATTAAGATGCTAAGGAAGGACTTTACTTGCGACAGGATTTCATTCATCTTTTCTTTATTTTATTTTTCAAATGGTGTAGACAGAGGAAGGTGAAAAACCTTCAAACCACGGAAATGAATAACTATAAACATATGCTTTTTCCCGATTTAGCAAACATGTATTCTATATGAACATAATCAACACGTAAACCCACAATACTCAATAAGGTTTTATAAACAGAAATGTAGTCCTACATCTTAAGACAATGTTTAAATTAACTGAATTATTTCAATGCATATTTTACCTTGGTATTTATAAGTTTTCATTTGTAGCTATTTGCATTTTACCACAACTTACGAATAAACAAATGTTTAAGTAAACAATGGATTACGAATCCAAACGAAAGTTGACTTTTTGTGTCTTTTGGTAACTCTTTACTTCGTTGACCTTGTTATTGAGAAATACAATGTGTTTAAACAGTGGGATTTAAAAACGTTTCTACTGTCTTACAAAGCACATGTGGGTGTTTTTTTTCCTGAGAATAAAGTTGCTTCTTTTGAGGTTCTTTAGTATTCTAAAAAATCAAGACAGGTCTGACAAGGTAAAGGGAAAACAAGGTCAGAATATTTCCAAGTCATCAATGAATCTGTCATTTCTTTTTTGAAAGGGAGGTGGAATGAAATCAAGGTCAGTTAAGAGGACCACAGACATGTTTTTCTGGGATGTACTCAGGGTGAAACTTTACAGAGTAAAATAATGGAGTGGAAAAAGTTTCATCCAAGTCATTCATTTTAATATCTCCATTTTATTCATATTTACACAAGTTTTTATGATTCACTTCTTTAATGATCACAAGCCAAACAATCCTCAGTTCAATAAATGTGTTAAAGAGGTTTTGTGGGTCAAGTGTTGGTTTGTTAGGATGGCTGTGGTTTTCACAGCCGAACCAAGGGACACATCCAACTGTTTGGGAACTCTGTGGTCTCGAACCGTCTCTAGTGCACAAGCGTTCTAACTAATTGAGCTTTTTCTCTTTTCACTGACCTCAGACGTCTACCTTTCAACAACTGTTGCTTAGTTCTCGTGCCTATGTACACTTTTCAAAGTGAGTGTCCAAAATTGAAGTTGAAGGCAAATGATCAAGTCCTGTCAACACACTTATGTGAGCTTCACACCAATGTTTGACACCTTGACAGCCCTTGTACTCTGTTTTATTTTGATCGTCCACTTCGTCCCGGCATCAAAGACGTGACACGGCATTGCACAATCCGCTTGGAGTCCAGTCTCAGTCCGTCCCTTCATCTCCTTTAAAGGGAAACTAATGTGAAAACCAACTCTCCTGACTCACTCACATGTTTCAAATGTTGAAGTCTTCCTCTCAAAGATGCAGTAAGTCCCTCATCATGACCATGTTTTCAACTTATTACTTTATAAAGTTCTTCCCCATCTGAAATCTCGGCGAACATAAGTTTACGTGAGTGGCGTCCATTATGACGTAATAATGGCTTCACTCCTCCTCCAGCCAGCTGTAATCACGCCCGCTTTGTTTATACAACGAGTTCATTGGACGTGGAGAGTTTCAGGATTGACGACGCGCTCACAAACCCTGATGCTTGACCAACCACAGCAGAAAAATAAGTGCTTTCAGTGGGCGGGGCTTAAGCACATTTTCTAATGTAAATATTTCAATGAAACAGACACATACTGATGATACAATAGAGTCAAACATCTATTTAAGACACTTGAATACACACATTAGTTCCCCGTTAAGTTACTGAAATGCTATTTTCCATTTATATT
This sequence comes from Callionymus lyra, assembly GCF_982586985.1. Classification (NCBI taxonomy): domain Eukaryota; kingdom Metazoa; phylum Chordata; class Actinopteri; order Syngnathiformes; family Callionymidae; genus Callionymus; species Callionymus lyra. Next base: position 6,527,668 of record NC_141834.1, read on the forward strand.
TTTTATTCACCACAGTTACTACATATTGAACTAGTTAGCATATAGGCTAGGCTAACATTAAAGCTAATATACCGGTAAATTCATTTTAAAACTCGACAGTAATACCAACGATCTCACTGACTTGCCTTCAGGTGATAACGTTCCTCTTTCTATCCCGATAGAGCGGACATTTTGGCTCATTAAGCGTCAGGATGAAAGCAATATTGAAGTTAATTTCTCTTCATTGACTCTGCAGCGACTGTGAACCCCCCCCCCCCCCCCCCCTTAAGAGTGTCAAAAAAATGTTAACACGTTTCTAATAGAGTACAAACCCTCCTAACTTTACTCAACATACTTGTGTACTTAAGCAGAAGCAGGTGTCTTCTGAGCAAATCGGATAAGCACCTCATTAAAAGCTCCGGAGCCTCCTTGTCAGTCAAGCACTGAGTTGCCATGGCAGCCATCGGCAAATTCATCTTCCACATAAATCATTTACCTGTGATTTTAACGGATCCTCCTCCAGGCAAACACCGCCAGCCTTTTTCTTACTTGTAAATGAATGCCTTTATCTTTGTTCAGATTTCTGTCATTTCTATTTAATACAAATGTCTGGTTTAGGCATTAAGAATCCACTTTCTCTTCGAAGACTCCAGTCATTCTCTAAAGAAACATTTCATTTCCTCACAAGCTAGAGCTCTGCTATAGATTCTATATTTAGGTCATCAAACTCTTGTTTTATGGTGGTTTAATCAAAGCAAAAAGTTGGCGACGGAAGCACACATCCAACTTTTATTTATAGCTCCTTACATATAGGTTTCCTCACCCTCGGCTCATTCCAGTTAACCAACGTATTGGTTTCATTCGTCTTATTAGCACATATTTCTTTCCAGATTATTCCCTCCAGCAGTTTTACCTTCCCCTGACCTTCTCCTTTACTAATCTATATCCCGTTCTTCTCCCCTCATGAACCAGTTTTCCAGCATGTTTTTGAGACTCTAAGTCTCACAACAATCTTGTGATACGTGTTGTCGGAATTGTCAGCAGGCAGAGAACAGATCTACCAGAACATTCAAGACCTAATTTGACAAAACTGCTGTGAATCTTGGAAGGGACTGACAAATTGATGCTCACACGGTCGCATTTTATTTCCTCCAATTTGGGAGAATTGGGTTGTTCTGAGCTTGTTTTCCAGGCCAAACTTGTATTTCGGTTCAACAGATGGTTATTCAGGTTTGATAGAATCACGGTTAGACTTGCTCAGCAGACACAAATTATGTGTCAATCAAATATAAATTGAAGGGAATTGAAGTGCTTCCATCATTCTGATGATCCCGACAAGCATTTTAAAGCCTATTTACTGATTCAATTCACATATTAACAACAACAAATCATACTTTTATATATTTTTCTATTGAATTAACATTCAACAGAATCATGGGCAGAATTTCCAAATCTTGCTTAATCAGTTTCGTGATTCAAGACGGCATTAAAAAAGGGGGAAATGATTGAGTGTGGAATGCAATTATGAATTTAGTGTTGACAGCAATAGGTGTCGAACTAAACTAAAACGAGGGGCCACACATTTTTAGCAGCGACAACCAAGTCTCGTGATGATTGTTAACAAGAAAAATCTCTTTTTTTATCTTGTTTTGATTTATTTATAGGTGAGGGAATAAACATCGACTACTTTAGCATGATTTCTAGCCAAAGATCTGAATGTATAAAATGACTTGATTGGCTTTTTTTGGCCCCCGGGGCCGGAACATTTGCACATGTGGTTTAAACTGAGGAAACAATGCAAAATATAGATTGAAATTTGAAACCCACTATCTGATTCATTTGATGATTTTCACAGTTGTTTGTACATTTGTCTTTTTAACACTATATTGACAAAACACTTCGGTGGAAAGCACTTGAACTCTGTTCAACCCAGTGACAAATGTTGCAGTGAGGATAGATGATGTTTTTTTGATGTCCTGCAATTAGACCAAACAGACATTTTCTGTGAAAAAAGACGTGAAAAAACAAGAGAGGACAGTTCCAAAACTGAGGTGGAATTCCAGTTTCCTGTCAATAACAAATTATAATGGCCTGGAGTTTGTTGTTAAATAATATCATTCTAGTGCTGCCTCTGACTCAAATGTCTCTCTTTGCTGAGTAAATCAGTAAAATTCTCCCCTTGATTTAACTCCGGTTTCCTCCCGCAGGTTGAGTGAGTACTCCGAAACATCAACTCAACATGAGGCAAACTATAAAAAAAAACACAAACACCACCAAACGCACACTGAGAAAAAAACCCTAAATGATCATTAGGACGAGGCTCCCGAGGCCTCAGTCGAGTTCAGCGATACTCTTTGTCATCAAAAGTCCAACATCCAGGGAGAGTTGAACAGCTTTGGCCTTTGGACAGATTCCAGATGAGCCAAAGACCTGAGTCCTGCTTTTTTTTTATTGCAGACCTGGACCGTTTCCAAACCTCCAGGTAATGACAAAGCTCTCAAAAGTCCTGGATGTCTGGACTTATTTGCTGTTAGATTTTCTGGCAGCGAGATTTGATTTGAGAGCAGAATAGATCTGGCACAGGGTGAAAGGAAAGTGAGAATAAAAGGATTTTCTTGAATGAAATGTGGCAGCTTGTTATTGTGCGTTTGAAACAATGAAACATGAGAATGACAGATATTACATTCAAATGGAAAAAATAATTGGTAGCATTTTCTTGGAGTTAACTTTTGCTTTTCTTGATGATTATTGTTCTTGACTAACATGAAATTTTTCACAACACAGTTTGACTTGAATCTTTGGAATTAAATAATAAATTATTTGTTTTATTTCTTCTGCTTTAAAGTCGAAAAATAATGAGTTTTTTATCAGAAAAATGATTCAATAATTTCTGACATTAGATTAATATTTCATTAAAAGAGCGGTTTAACATAGTTAGTGATACTTCATATAAGACTATTCTTGTATTCAAATGTTTTAAATAAACATTATTATCGTAATAATAACAAAATGGCAATAACAAATCAAAAAAGTCTATACACTATTTTAAAGGTTTTTGTTTTTTTCTGATCGTTCTGATGCGGATAATGAATTTAATATTGAAATATGGATTAAACACTTGAAATAAAACAATGAACACAAGTTGGCTTATGAGATTACATCTATCAATATGATTTGAAGTGTCTATTTTATGAAAATAAAAATATATATAAAAAAACCCAGTCATAAATCATATTAAAACGGTGTCATGTTACCATAAAAAAAGTTTGTTTAAAGAAATTGTTAAAAAGTGCAAAAACATTAATATTTTATTTACTAAAATGCACAATTTATTTTCTTCAATACATAACATGCCTGTAAAAAAATGCTTATTGAAATGTTATTTAAATGCAAGCTTAAAATAGTAGATTAAAATGATTAAGTTTGTAACCCTCATATCTCAGGGTCAAGGTGACCCGGTGGCCTGAAAACAAATGTGTTTATGGTATACCTTGTGTTGCTTCTGGGTGGCCACGAAAACAAACTCGGGCTTCCGGGTCACTCTGACCCAGAGGCAACACATGGGTTAAAGGTTAATCAGCTACAATGAGCAGCAATCTTGTCTTTCCTTCAGATAATTTTATGATTTTTTTTTCTAAAATATATATTATTATTTAAGTAAGAAATGTATATGGGCATAAATAAAGTAGTAAAAAGTTCAAATATGCCATATATTCCTAAGAAAACGCTCTCCAGTTGAATATTAACAGAAGGAAGTAAAAGTGCGTTTTTCAGCTCCAGGAGCGAATAAAGCTGAGCTAACACTTCATTAGGTGTGTGAGCTCCATCACGCAAAGCTGGAGTGAGAAGAGAAAACCAAGACTCTCATATTTGTCCAGACCCACAGCAGCCGCGAACATCTCCGTGTGTAGTTGACCGTGAACGGCAGCGTAATTGTTTAGGAAGCGTTCAGCCTCTGCAGATGTAATTCAGGCAGTGGAGATATTACTTCTGCACCACTGAGAGTCACTGTTTCAGGAGAGGATCCTCGTGGACCCCTAGAGTCATGGATTGGGAGAGGGGAGGGTTTGATGTGTTCAGTGGTGGGTTATCATGGTTGAATAAAATATCTGACTTTAAACTACAGTAATGATTATTTATTTAATTATTTATGGATGCAAAAAAATGTATTGCGACAGGGGCCACACGGCTGAAGATCTGGGAAGTGAAAAAAACAAACAATGAAATTATTATAAAAAGTTCAGACAAAATTTAATCACCAAAAACATGTTGATGTCGTACTTAAGGCTTCAATTTCTGTGTAGCTGAAGAATGTAGCTTCTTATGGGCTTAGAAAAGTCTCAGCTTAAATAGGCATTCAAAAAACTGTCTAAAAACAAAACAAAATGGGTGGAAATGTTAAACACAGTAATGGAAAAACAAATCAAAATGAAAGTTTTAGAAATGCATTTATTTGATCGATTTCGTGTTTTGGCTGTTAAATTTATTATGGCAACTTATTTATTGAATATTGTTTTGATTGTTTAAGCGTTTGGGACCTTGGACTGGAAAAGCGCTATATAAATCTAAATTACTTACTTACTTACTTATATTTTCTATTCAAATGTTGTTTTTTCAACCATTATTTCTATTTTTAATTCTTTTTTTTAACGCTAATTTCTTAGCTTTCTTATTCAACTCTCAGTTCAGGTATGAATAAAGACCTTAACAGACTTTTATGAAACATTTTATAGAAATTATTTGGTGAATAAAAGGGAAGAAATTAGCTACATTATGGTTCCATTTTTAAAGTTTGCATTATTTCTATGCAGTTTATATAAGTTATGGTTGCATAGTTTTTTTGTGACTGCGTCGACGTAAGGTAGTGGTAAAAATACATGCATCAAAGGCTTTAGTATCAGAACCAAACTGAATAGTTTCAACAGACGAATAAGAAAATGTTGCTCGTTTCTCTGATTATTATTCAACAATAATACTTATTTTTATTTCTCCAAACCACTATGGTAAGACCTAAGTCTCCAGAAAATCGTTCAAATTCAATAAATAATCCACACTGCCTTCACTTAAACACGTGATCATATAAATATTATAAGAGTAAACAGATTCAAAATAAGGTAGTTAAGAAATGCTTAAAAATAATGAACTAAATTCAACTTCATTTTCTTATATGTATTGATGCTTGTCAGATCCTCTTTATAAAGCATCTCTAAAAGAAGGATATCCATCACTCTGATGTTAGAGGTATCATACAAGATTAGTTTTGGTCCATGTGGCTGTTTATTATAAGATTACTCATGTGTTGCGTCATACAAACACCCGTTTCATCCTTTGGTTAAGATTAAAGGACTATTTCATCAGTAGCCAGACTCTCCACGGGCTGATCCTGTGTGGATGTTTATGTGGGTGTTCACCGTTTTTCATGTGTTTTGGATTCAATGAATCAACTCATTCAAAGTCAAATGACCAAGAGCGGCTTTGAAGTGTTCGCTGTAGAGCTTTTATTTTTTAATTTTCACAATGTCACATTGGAAAAGTATGTCGCAAACTAACTTCAATTTGTTCAACACTCGACATCAATTGTTAATTAAATGTTCACTTGTGTGTCTGTTTGTACAAAACTCTCTTTTAATTTAAGTTAGAAAATGTGCTTAAGCCCCGCCCACTGGAAACACTTTGTTTTTCTGGAAATCTTGTTTACCATAACCACAATCCCAGAAGTCTCCACCTCCAAAGGACTTGTTGTATAAACAAAGCGGGTGTGATTACGGCTGGCTGGAGGAGGAGTGAAGACCATTATTACGTCGTAATGGACTGCCTCTTGTAACCTCTTGTTTGCTGGGATTTTAGACAGGGTAGATGTAGAAGTAATGACTTCAAAACATGGTCATGATGAGAGACTTACTGCAACTTAGAGAGGAAGACTTTAACATTTGAAACATGAAAGTAAATCAGGAAAGTTTTTTTTTTGTTTTTCTCAAGTATTGAAAAATTTAAACTTTACCCCCTAGGGGTAACAATTAGTGATAAAATAAAAACAAAACTGCAACAGTGAATGATAAAAACAAGTATAATGATAAATTAAAAGAGAAAGAGAACCAGAAATAACCTGTGCTGGTTTGATGAAGTTTCAAACCTTCAAAGTTCCAAATGTAAAGTATTATTATAAGAAACTCTGTCTATGAAAAAAGATGTGTTCATATTTGTATCACAGCAAGAAAGCTGTATATAAAAACCTGCACAGCGATGATAGCGCTGACTTGTGTGCCCAGTGGCCTTCACTGTCAACACCACAACAACAAAAAGTGGTGCAGGGCTGCTTATAATACGTGTTGGCACTTAAAAGGTCGGCTGGAACATGAGCGTGTCATGCTACATTGGTACGAGGGCCAAAGTTTAATTACTCTCTAATTTATTCCAGCAGTACAAGAGCCGCGACTACAGAGGTCCGGTTTGTTCTACACACTTCTACATCAGTGGCGGAGCCAGAGGGGGACGTTGAAGGTAAAGAAAGACTGGCCATATTTGAGAAGACATTGAGACCTGTGTGAGGAGAAGAACCTGACAAATTAGAGTCTACAAAGAGCTGAAGAGTGGCAGGAAATCTATGGCCTCGGTTTGAGACGGTGAGTGGCCGGCGTTGAAAACAGAGTCGGGGATGAAAGAGGGTAAATCTGCTTTATCGGGCTCGAGAAAACCGCTCCGAACATTGTTTGGAATGAGCATCCAGTCGAGAAGATTTGCTGCTTTTCTCCCCACAACAGCTCAATATTTGCCAGACATGAATGAAAGTATTCTGCTGACGGTGATTGTGCAGGATCGTGACTGGATAAATGAAGGAGTCCAAGAGCCTAAATAATGCAGAATAAACAAAGTCTGGATGCTGGATTAGAATATTTGCCTTTTTTAAGACGCTTAAATTTTCATTTAAATGAGTGATGTACAAAAAGAAAAGTGCACAAATGAGATACATCTTGAAGAACTCTAGTCGTTTCTGACCTTATTAAGATAATACAACTGAAGTTAAGTTAAAGCCAAAAACAACAGTAAATGTACACAGACTGTCAGACTAAAATCCCAAATAATCAACTAATTAAAAAATGTGGTACTTTTGGTGTATTCTTAGTTTAAGAAAAGGTAAGTCTGAAAGATATGGGTATACGAAAAGAAAATTAGTATGAAAAGGTAATATTTAAAAATGTTGTAAGGCTCATACAAAAATAAGTTTTATTTTACTGTAATATATTTTATTCAAACGGTTACATGTGATTTATTTCTAGATATTTATTTGTTTTTTTCTGAGTGAGGGAAAACTTAAATATAAACAGACAAAAATAAAAAATACACTCTAGGACAAATAACTAAAGGATTATTATTCCAATTGAAAAATAAGAATAATAGAAAATTGTCCATGAACATATTTTTATAAGCAGTGAGAAATCTGCATTTTTTACATTTTTCTATGTAAGTGTAAAACACAATCTGGTAAATTCACTGTATACTTGTTGCCCAGTCAATAACACAATGCTCTATAATCCTAAACTCTGAACCAATAGTTTTATATAAAACTGAAAAATGTCGACACTGTATCATGAAACCTCCTCAACCGATCTAACAGAATTTACTGTATACTTGTTGCCCTGTAAATAACTTGCAGTCTTCTATAAAAAAAATATAACACAAAACATATGTCATATCAGTTTTTCTGTTGACACATGCTTTAAATATTTGTGTTTAAATATTATATATTTAGATTTTCTGACAAAACATTAACATCAAACTAGGGGTGTGTCAAATCTGGCGAAACAAAACGTATGGTGATAAAACGGAAACGATACACTGCTTTTCGATACTGTAGGAACAAGAATATATTTGTAGTATTGTTGAGTACTTGACTCTGGTGTTGCAGTATTTACAGACCACATGACTCTTGACAGGTCGTAACTGCTTTCATTTGTTTTGGAACCAAATTATTTCCAAACATCAGCTTTAAGAGCTGTTGGACTCGACTGTATCCTCTCGTCCTCAGTCATCTCCGGGATGTCCAAACATCAGCTTTAAAAGCTGTTAGAGTCGACTGTATCCTCTCGTCCTCAGTCATATCCGGGATGTCACGGGATTTCATTGTTCCTTTAGCAGGATGTAATGACTGCTGCCATCTAGCAGCAGAAGGTTTAATTACAACACAAAAATGAACAAATGCCGTGGATATTTGGGTGTTAATTAAACAAAAACAAACCATTAAATAATAATTATAAAATTGAAAGCCAAAAAAATGTATTCAGTGCTATTAAATATTAATATCAAATATTTTTAAAGTTTAAAGTTCTTGTAACAATTTAGAGATGGAAGCTAAACTACCGGTTCTCAAGAGGTTTCTGCCTCAAGAAGTCACGTAGTTTAAGTCGGTGCTGAAAGGGTCAATTTGCAGGAAGTGCAGCTCATTGTGTTTCCCTCATTCCAGGTGCAGCGGGTCATTATTCTCAACCGACAGGTTTACTCAGGTCGCCTCATTTGCGGAGCCGCCAGACTCGGCTGCTGTGTGGCGGGTAAACAACAACCAGGCCACCACAACTAAAAATATATCTGACTTTATAATAGTGATGTTTTTAGCTCGGGCAACAAGTCCTGACTAATTTATACGTCTATTAGTGGGAGTGAACCGCACAGGTGCCACACATGCAGATTGCATTTCCTATTCACACCGCTGCTTCCTGGCGGTGAATTATTCAGCGGGCGCTGTGTGGTGGAAATGTCACTTGAACTTTTCCACCGTGGACAAACCCGCATGAAGGTATGGATTCCACTGCGAGGAAACTTGTTAAAGAAATCATGTTTATGTTGAGATTTAGATAGAATGATATTGGTTATGTTTAGCTGGTTTTTTTTCATTGGTAATTGTGTAGCGCTATAATGAATCTATAGTACCTCAACATAATTATAGCCACTCAACACAATAGTGGCGCTGAAGAGGAAGATAATGGCTGAACCTGCTGCACCGCCGGAAAAAAAAAGAAAAAAAGATGTCATCATCATCTTGGTGACAACTGCTGGTGGGTGTGTGGACTGAGTTACATTGTGTTCTCTCTGCTTCGCAAACTGGAATTGGCAGCTTGCAATGATGTCACACCCATGAGAAGACATTGAGATTTGTCTTCTACAGAGAACATCTTCCACTGCTTTTCCTCAAGAAGGGTCTCGAGGAAGGCTTTTTAAAAGACACCTGGAATTACACAAAACAGGAATGACAACCTTAGCTGGTTAGATATTTTTATGCACTCTAACTTTGGGGTTTTCGGCCAGTAATGCTATTTTATTTTTGCAGTTTTCATCTAAAGGCTGGTGTAAGTACCATTTTGGTCCGCCCTGTCATTTCTGTCCGGACACTTCCTATTTGATGACGCCGTCCGCCCAAAAACTGTTGAAATATTCCAATTACACCGGCGTAAGTACCATTTCTGTCCAGGAACTTCCTTGGAATGGTGTCAAAAAAACATTTTTATCTGTAAAAAGAACCTGAATTAAGCGATTGAAGTACACTTTCTACCACACTTTAAACATTTATATTAATAAAAAAGACCATCTTTGTCACCGAAATAATTTTCCAAGGATCAGTCCGTCTGTCACTTCCTGGTCGTCACATTCAATTGGAGTTGAAAGTCACATGCGTCTATTTGTTTAAATAAATGTTTAATGTGTGGTACAAAGTGTCTTCTAATAGCTCAGTTCAAGTTCTGTTCACTCGATAACGTTCACGTAGGAAGTGGCTGGATATAGTAGTGGAAATAGTAGGGCGGACAGATATGGTACTGACACCGGTCTATTAAAAAAATTGCCTACATTGAATGGGTTCCTGGTGCAAAAAAAAAGGTTTGAAACCCCTGGTTTAGCCAACTTGCCACTAGCAGAAGAGCTAGATTATAAAATATGTTGTGATGAAAATCCAAAAATTAAAGGTGGTCTTTTTTTGGCTACATTTTCAAATGTTGCTTTGAAAGTACATGCATGCAAGGGGGCCTGTACCAAGAGGAAGGTATTATTTGTCGTGACCTATTTTCTGAATGAATTTTCTTTTAAATTTCTCTTATTCAATCCACATTTTTTAAGCCCCCTTGAGTGTGAAGCTAAATTAACATCTCATTTGAACAAAGGACTTCTTGAAAGAACACAATGATTTAATTATCTAAATGTTCTATTGACTAAATAAAAACATTTTTTAATACTTATTAGTTAACCTCACTCCAAGGCCAAAAAAACGGAAATTGCGGAAGCCTTAAAAGAGCCTTCAACTCCTCATAAAATATACATATACATCCAGGTAAATACATATTAGTTTAAGTTAGTTGCAGTGACACTTTTTCTTACATGAGGGGTCGCCAAAAACTATATTTTTAATCCTGCGTATTGTGGCTTTAACTCAATAAAGAGGCCATAAAAAGAGTCAAATTAGTTTTTTCTACCCACAAAAATATGTATCTATGTTTGTTTTTTTTTATGAATAATTTTATTTCAGTTCATATTATATAGAAAATGTTTTTATTATATCAGTAAAAGTGAGTCATTTCTGGGCTATTAATATATTTTCCTAAATTTAATATCAGAGTAAATCCAAAAATGGTCAACTACAATACACATTTTCAGCTTTTTGACTTTGTAGACTTCTTCCTTTAGCAAATACATGTTCAATGTCTCCATTTCAAGCATAGATGCAACAATTTGTATGCCAAATCATATTAAATGTGGATATTCATGAGGAACATCGAAGTTTCTCTTTCTCATCGTACTTTCTTGTCGTACCGACTCAGGCTGATGGACTGATCAACTTTGACTTTGCAGCACTTGAACGCATCATGACATCATAGAAAGATGATTCCCGTCTCATTGATCTTTGGTTAGCACCAGCAACATCAACTTCCTCAGCAATTAGCCAAACTAATGAAGCAGCTCAACATCTGCTGTAGGGAGCCGCAGAAGAAATCGGTTCCGCCGCAAAACACTCAGAGACCATCGGGGACCTGGTCTCGGGGGTCAACTGAGGGCTGGAAGCTCGTGTCCCTCAAGCAATTAGCGAAAGAGACCTTGAACAGGCGGGAATTGGTTTGGTCCGATTTTTCTCGTGGTCAGTGTGGGTTTTCCTGTTCACAGCTTCTTCCACGCAAACGATTGACAACATCATTGTTAACTCGGGTTCAGCAGAAGATACAACATTGAGTTTTAATGCTAGATATGACAGGAAAGTAGAAAAGTAACTGTTCTTTGGTAAAGTTTTTTAAAGCACCATCGACTTTGAACCATCAATATGTCACCATTCAGAGTCTTTTGATCACAACAACACATTGTTTACATTTAGCTCGGTCACAATGTGACTATGGATAAAAAGCACTTCCCATTTAAACAGTTTGTCAACGCTTTAACTACTAGCACTTCTGCTATGGTAGCATGTATGTTTGGATTACAGGAGTTTTGGGGGGTATATACCTTTAGGTTGATATATATTTTTCACGTTAGGATTAGCCTTGTTTGTTACAAGATTTTAAATAGTTTCGAAGACAAGGAATTACGTTTTCTTCCAAGTCATTTTTGGGGCCCACCATCTCCCTTTATCAACCGGCCAATTCAGACCGTTAAAGAAAAATATACGTATCTTATAAGTAACTCGTGTAATACTATCTATAATATATAAATAAATAAAGGCCATGGCTGAGATTCTCACCAAGTTGGGTTAACTGATCTTGAACAAAGTCAATTTTAGGTAATTTTTGTTAACTGTAAATAAGATCCTACCAGTTACACACATAGCGTTAGTTTATGGCTCTTAATCTGTCACGGGGGCCAAATCTTGCCTTCCAAGTTATTTGATAGGGCCCACCGGATGGTTATCTTAAAATCAAAGTAGATTATTATGCCAGCGTTGAAGATAAAAAAAGGATTTGATGTGTTTGTTGAAGGAGAACAAACAAAGAGACAATTAGGATTTATTTATCTATCCATTTTCTGCCGCTCATTCCCTTCTCGGGGTCGCTGGGGCCTTTCCCGGTTTCTTCGGACGAGAGGCGGGGAACACCCTGGAAAGGACGCCAGTCTGTCGCAGGGCACACAAAGACAGACAACCATTCTCACACACACACTTAGACTTACTGACAATTTGCCCAAGTTCCAAATCAACCATTTTAATGTTTTTGGAATTTGGGAGGAAACCAGAGTACCTGGAGTAAACCCACAGATCACAGGGAACATAGAACGCAGAAAGGAGGAAAGTCGCCTTCTCAAGTGCGAGATGTTTGGTCATAATTACACACATACTTCCTGTTAAAGAAAGTTGGTAAATATACTTTTATTTCATGCAACAAGATGTTGAAACCAAGTCATTTATTTGGCTCATAGCACGACCCATCAGCTGAGAACCACTTCTATATGCATGGTACATGCAAAATCTCCCCAAAAAAGATATATTATCTCTTTTCTGGCAAGCGTTTCCGTTTGATTTAAACATTAGAAAGTTCACAGTAGCGTTTGGGCTCCGGTTTACATTCACCTTGAACCCAAACAGTAGCTTGGTTACCGTTGTTAGCAGTAGAAAACATGTCGTTGTCTTTGGTATACTATTAGCTACACCTCATTAGACGCAAAACAAGCGCACAAATACACAGCGTCGCTATGGTTATACACAGCATCATTTACAGCTCCACAGTGTGTTTTTTTTGTGACCACAAAGTGAAGCTCACCGCTGCAGACTCACAGTCTCACACCGTCAACGTAAGCATGGCTACACTGAACAATAACCTGCTACTTTCACGGAAACCTTAACCTTCATTTAACACATTTCTGTTTCTCCCAGAACTGGCACATAAAGCCGCCGAGTGATATATATATATATATCTATATATATAGATATATAGATATATATATATTCTCCTTTCATTTTTATGTATTTATGCAAACACATGCACCATGTCAGCCCCTCTGTACTCTGCAACACCATGAGATCCTTCTTCTTCTACCCTTTTATACGCGGCTATTCTTCCGTCCCATATCCCACCTGTCAGTCATCCGCATCAGTCCCACCCTGCCTGCACTCTCCTCTTTATCTCCCTTGATCATTGACGATGGCGTCCTCTCCTCCTCGCCTCTTTACGCTCGTCATTTACACTCTCTTGCTTCGTTCCTCTGCTCCTGCCACTCACCTTTAATCTCACTAGGAATCGCTTTATCATCAGCATACATAATGACTCCTCCAGAACCTCGCCTGATGTCATCGTAGCAAACAGGAAGTGGGGGGGGGGGCTGATGTAAGCCTCCTTTTCCTCTCATTCATCTGTCACTCCTACTCCACACCATCACCACTGTCGCACTGTCCTCATACATGTGCTTCACAACCCTCACCTTCTTCTCTGAAAGCCAGGACCTAACCCAACTGGTTTTGTCTTTAACTACAAACTGTTTGTTTACTTTTGTCTTCGCTCTTTGGCAGAGGTATGCTCTGTCTCAGTGCATTTATGTATGACAAATAAAGGTATATCTTATCTTATTAACCTATGAAGGGAGTTTTTTAGGTTCTCTTCTCTATCAGCTCATTTTAAGCGCCACTCTACTCGACTCTACTCTACCTGGTTCGTGTTGCGTTTCCACCAGCACGGTATGTGGAAGCAGGTACTATTTTTAGAAACCTGCTCCTGCTAGGGCTAGGTATTGATTGAAAATGTTCGATTAGCGATAATGATAAACATACCTTCTATCCAACACCAAAACACAAAGCATGTTTTGATAGTACGAAGCGTTTTGTTCAAAAAAGAATCGAAGTTCAATAAGTAGCTACTGTATATTCCCCGCTCTGGTTTTGAAGTGAGCCGAGCCAGCACTGAAAAGGCGACGTCCACGGACTCCCAGCAACGGATCTCGGACACAAGAAAACAAACCCACCATTTTTTTTTAAAACGATGAAGAAGGATTATTGTTCTGAATGTTTCTACTCAGATTATTAATTGAGAGAGCCAATGAGGACACCAGATTTGTTACAATAAAGTTGTATTTCAATGATTAATCCAGAGAAATATATTTCTTCACAAACGCATTCTTGGCTGGACTTTCCGTAGAACAGTAGGTACCAACTTTACACGAGTCGACTCAACTTTCTAATCGTGTCACATCAATCTAGGTCCAACCGAAACATATAATGTAACAAATGTTCCTGACAACAGTTATAGGAATTTACAACAATTTTGGTATGATGGCCCTTAATGTGGTGCCGTAGTCCTTGAATGAGGTCCAGACCTGTTTGTGTCCGATAAGTACACCATTGCCTACACCAAGATTTGGGGCGCTGTAGTATTTCGACCCCGCTCACTGTGAGTTTAGGTAATAACAAAACAAGAGTGTTGAGTCAAGTCGAGTACTGATAGTGGAAAAGCAACAGAAAAAACTTTCATGGCTCTAAATACTTGGATCAATATCTTCTACAAAACGCAGGCGACTCCTAACTCTTATGAGATGACCTGCAACAAGTCCAGGTTGTCGGGTGGATTCCACCCTTCTTTCAAACCAGAACCTCCAGCGCGCGGCGTCAGAACACATCCATTACTTCCCTTCAGGCTCTGAAGTGAAAGCTCCTTGTAGCTGTAGTTTGTGTCTGTTGCAACGCCTGTGATTGAACTGATGAAATCCTTTGTTATCTTCAAACTCACAAACACACACACACACACACACACACACTCGCGCCTCCTTCCCCGTTGTCTATCTTGGCACCGTTTCTCCACTGCCACAGATGGTGAAGGGAGGCACGGAGATACAAAGACAGGGGGGGGGATCAGCAGTGGAGCTTCTATAATTCCGACCTCCCCGTCTCCCGGCGTTTGACGGCCGTAAATCAGGCGCACCAACTATCCGTCTCTCATCCACCTCTACTTTTCCTTCACCGACTCCATTCATCACTTCCATTTGTCCGCCGGCGCTCTCTCGGGGGGGAGCAGAACGACAGCCATCCATCCATCCCTTCTGTCCATGTACCCCATCATATCTCGTCCCGCCACCGTTTACACACCTATTAACCCCCCGAGATCTGACCTTCCCGTTGGTCCGTCCCGCATCCGTCTGTGCGAGACCCTTCAGGTGAGAATGGGTCATGACTTGTTTTTTGAAGATTTTTTTTTTGCCATTTCCCTTTTACCCCTATTATCGATCCGACACGTTAGAGGGGCCACATGGGGGGTCGATAGCAATCATGACACTCACCAGCTGCATGCCACAGATGAAGGCCAAGGTACACCTGCCACTGCAACACCCCATGATGTCCTCAGGGCTGGGGGGAGAGGGTCTGGATTACTCCCAAAAAAAATGTCCCAGTTGGACTCTCCAAAAATCCAAGAGGCCCCTGGAGGGACGTCTGGCTTGGCTGGCAGCCCAGGTGAAGGCACTTCTGCCGGACCCTCGGAGGGGGGGACTTAAGAGATCGGAATCTTTTCTCTGTGGATCTGGGGGTCAGGGTGCGAGCATGACCCTTCAAACTCGAATAAAAACTACAAGATAGAATCACTCCTGCTTCTGTCAACTCTCCAGGTGAGTCCACGTTCACAAGAAAGTCCTGTGGATCATCCTTATCTGAAAGTCTTCACCTACAGATGGAGGAGATTAGAAGGTGATATTCCACAGATTAAAATGTTTAATAATCCGATTAAGTGGCTGCTTGTTTCAAGGTTTGGAGAAGAAGTGAAAGTGGCTCCTGTGAAGTATCATCCTCCAGGGGTTCACGCGCGCGCGCACACCGTCACCATCGGACGCTTAATCCGAGAGAGGAGAGCAAGACGAAGTACCCGGAGATGTCACGCCGTCTCCCCTGGTTCATCTCCTCCCCGGTTCAGATCCTTCTCAACAGCCGCCGCTGCTCCTCCGTTACATCACCTCTCCGTGGAAAACACACGCGTGGGTCCACATCCCGGGGAGAAGCGCGAGGACCAGGAGGGGGTTCTCTTCTGGAGTGGAGCAGGGTTGAGAGGAAGGGTAAGTTTTAGTTTGTGTCCGACCCGTGTTCGGGAGTGAGGAGGAGAGACAATGGGGACCAGGATGGACCAACGGACCGACAGGAGCGTCTCGCCGCCTGGCAACTGTCAAGTCAAACCCCGCGCACACAGAGGAGTGTTCCGGTTTATGCCGACAAAATAAAAGCACGAGAGGTTAAGTGTGAATGTAGTTTGTGAGGGAATCGGGGAATGTTGGATGAAAGACTTGTATTTCCACAAATACATTTGAAATTATACATCGTATCTGAATGATACCTTCCTATTTAAAAAAAAAAAAAGCACACAACAATGACAATTTTCAAAACCTTTTTCTTTAATTATGTTGATGCTGATGCTGAGCAATTTCCCTTAAACCAGGACAATAGTAATGGTTTAAGATGAATGGATACTTTTTAGGAAAAAAAGTGTTTAGTGGCTGTTGTGGGCCAGCAAAGGTTTCCTCCTTTATGGTTTCTTTTCTTTCTTTCCTTTCTAAATCTTGTCTTAAAACACACTTTTATTTCCTGGCTTTGAACACAGCATGAGACTCAGTAGCTGTTTTTAGTGCCTTTTACTTGTTTTTACTTGGTATCGTTTCATCCTTAGAGTTTTAACTGTTCTTATTTTAATAATATTTATATGTTCTTGAACAGCACTTTGTATTAAACACTGTTGTTTTTAAAGTGAGTTTTGAGTTGAGTTTACTTTTTGTAGTGGAAAGTGTAGTGGGTTTTTTTTAGCAATTCCGTTTTTTGTTCATAAGACAAGTAATGTGAATGATTACTTCCCATTATCTGTTCAAAACAAACGATCTAGGGTTGTTTTTTAAAGTAAAAAGATCACCACAAATAAAAATGTGAAAAACAAAAATACGTTGAAAATCTGATGATAATACAAACTTATTTTTCTAAGATGTTCCTTTTTTTTATTATAATAAAGCCCTTAAAGGATTTTTCTTCTCTCTATTTGTTTCAAAATTGCAAATTTACTTTATTTCAACAAGTGATATTTCTTCAAGGATGATCTCTAATAGATCCTTTTTATGGTCAGACTTTTCCAATTTTTAGAATAGAAATGTCTTACATTTACATGTCAATAATTTGTTTTCATTGATATTTTTGTTGTTGGTTATGTATACATTATCTACCACCTAGAGATCAAGAAACTTTTATCGTTAACCGTTTTTAACTAATACAACGTATACATACTTTTAAAAACACAATTTAAACTTATTCAAAACACAATATGTTAGTGAATATTAAGTTCACCGTATCAGAGTTTTAAACAATGACGCTAAAATAAGGCTAGCTGATTTATTCTGCCACAAGTTCGGTTTAGTCAAACTTTGTCTTTTTCCACTTATAATTTTTCTTCTACAACTAACTGCCACTTATTTTATATACTTTTATTATGTTTCTTTTTTGTTTTTTATTTTTTACGTGAGATAAGTCTGATGTCATGTCGAGAATTTAAGTCAAAGGATTCCAGTACATTTTTTATACTTATAAGTATCAATATTATTGTTCATCAAAAAGAACATGTCTATTTTTTATCAAAATAAAATCCAGAGTGTGTTGGAGAAAAATGAGCCGACACACATTTTTGAATAGAAAGAACGTTTTAATGGAATTAAATCAATATTTATTTTTCAGGAATCTGACACCAGTGACCGTGTGAGTTCATCAGTTGTCGATTGACTCTGAGCTTCTATTTCATTTCACATGAAACGCACCTTAAACTGCTGCTTATACGCCACTTTATTTTGAAACTGGTTTCCGTCCTCGCCTCATCTGCTCTGGACTAACTTGAGGCGAATGATGTTCCGCTCGGCGGGGGAGCGACTTTTTTTTCTCCTCCACTCATTGACACACAAACAGACGGAGCGATGGAGCTGTGGTCGGTGTGCAGCTGCTCCAGAACGTGGCCTTCCAGCGTCCTAATGAAGCCCCCCCACCCACTTCTCTCACAGCGGGGGGGTCATCTCTGACTTTGTCTTCTTAATTTCCACATAAAAGGGGTTTCATTTCAAACTTCAAACAGAGAAAAATCCTTTTCATTTCTTTGCGGCTTCATCTCGGAAGAAGCAGCATTAAACAACACAAATATTGTGGGTTCGTCACGGGGGTCACCTGAGCCACACCTATTAAGTGTAGCGCAGTTTAAATAGACGTTGAGGTGTAGAGGCTATCGCTACTTTAGCTATTCCATATAATGGGCTTCTCTCCCCTCACCATCAATCTCTGTCACTGTCTCCCCCTCCCACACACACACACACACACACACACAAACACACACAGCACTGGACAGCGGTTTAATTATGCTGCTAATCTTGAGTGACAGTGTTGAGTATAATGGTTGATTCCCCGGGGGCTTGTGTCAGAGCATCCACCCATTCATCCCTCCATCCCTCCTTCTATTTATCATCTCATAGCTACTTATCCGCTCTGCCTTCCGCCCACTTCCGACCGCTCGGGTTATCTTCAACATCTCTCAGCTACATTTCCCCTTTTTTTGTCGTTAATGTGTTCATCCTAATAACCCCAATTTCTGTCCTTCGTAGTCTGGCGTTCCACAGGGGTCGCTGATTGGTCCTCTAGCCTTGGGACATCAATGTGCTGCGCATAAGGGTGGAATCTCTAACGAAGCAGGAGGCTCAATCTCTAAAATATTTGTCCTACTTTCTAAATGTAGTGAAATATAAAGTATATATATATTTATAATCCTAGTCACTCAAATGTTTGGTATATGACAAGTTTATGAGCTCAAACCTCTTAAGCGTGAAATAAAATACTGTCATACTGACATCATAATGAAGGAACTTAAATCACAGGGGCTTCCTCGGATTTGTGGGATTCACTTGTGGATTCAATTAATCCGAGTCACATTACGTCTTCAAGTTCAAGTCAGTTTGCATTTACATAGAATTTAGCATTTAAATATGCCTGACCCGTCTAGCTTAGCGTCTAGCAACTGGTGTAAGAGTCACTCAAAAGTGTGCAATTCAACAATGGCAAGGGAAAGTTTATTTAGAAAAATATACCTGACCATAGCACTGTTGCGCAGTTCTGTGTTTACTCCGGTTTCCTACCATAGTCCAAAAACATACATTTGGGAACTTTAAGAAATTGTCCATAGGAATGACTGTGTGTGTGTGTGTGTGTGTGTGTGTGTGTGTGTGTGTGTGTGTGTGTGTGTGTGTGTGTGTGTGTGTGTGTGTGTGTGTGTGTGTGTGTGTACCATATGGGTACTTTAACTAAATCTGATATGTTTTTGTTTTGTTCAAATAATGTTTTTCAAAGGCATTCGCGTATTGTTCACGCAAAAAAGTGCAACATAAATTAAAATGTACATTTCCAATGTTATCAGGATTTTTAAATTGCTTTCTTGAAATTGACTCTAGGTATAGAGTTTGAGTATTTAACACAAGATCAGAAATACTAAAATATTGATGAATGCCCAAATCCTGTAAATAATATTTTAAGTATGTAAATATTTTAAGTATAAATTCGCCGATTAAAATGTTTCAAAACAAAAATACATTGGAAACCTGACTGTAAAACAGACATATTTTTCTAAATGAAATACAAATTGGAGCTCTTAGTACAGCTACAATGATGCATTTCATCATAAAGTCAGCTTCATATTCCTGATCTCTAGAGTCTATCTCAAGGTCTGTGATATAATGATAATATATATCAAATCATATTCTGCAATTTAAAATAAAATAGGTGAAGATCATTATAGGTATTTCTAGATAAAGTATTTGGCTCAAGGATAAGCTTACATTTGTAATATTTAAAAGTCAGTAGATTCTTATCCTTAAAGCTGCAGTTGCCAGGGGCCAAATTCCTTCAGCCACCAGGAGGTATACTGTAAGTATTGCAATTTTTTCTTGGAGGCTTGATATATTTTTATTATCCCTACGTCTGTTCTACCTTAGTAAACAAGTAAGAAAATTCCTTACAGTCAAGAAAAGTTTTACTCGTAATGGACGTCTCTGTATAATTTTTTAACATCAATAATCTGGGTTACTTATCTTACATTAAACATCCCTATCTTTATAGCTCACAATATCAACATGATCACTGATCTACTTCGATAAGAGCCAACCGTACAGTGGGCCACATAAAATGACTTGGTGGGCCAGATTTGGCCCCTGGACCTTGAGTAATCCAGCCTCTAACCCCACCCCCTCGCTAAGCATTCCTGTGATTGGTCAAACCAATGTTATCCATGCAAGATTAAAAAAAAAAGAAGTATTTTTTTCAATATAGTTAAAAGAATTATAAGATTATTGGTCAGCGCTGCCAAAACCGTTTCCCTGCACCTTTAATGAGCAGCAATATAAAAGATAATCGCTGGTATATTTGCCATTTGACTGTATAATGGGAGATGAAAGGGACATTTGAGAGCAGAAGAGAGACAGATTGCGGGGTTTATATGATATTAGTTTTCCGTCTGATCTAGTGTTTACTATGTTGTCATCTCTCTGAATCAGTGCATTCCCTCAGAAGCAGATGTTGCCTCCTGTAAATGGTTCTGACGCGAATTTGGACGGGATCCAAGAAGAGGGCGACAAAGAGAGAGGGAGTGATGGAGGGAGAGATCCGCTACACCTTCTCCCAGATAGTCAGATAGTATATGTGCTTATGACTTTATCTGCCCGGACCAGATGTCACCAGATGACTGCGGCTGCCAGCCTCTATCTCGGGCCACACACAAACACACTCGCACATCTGAAAGAGAAATCGCAGACCTTCTGCCGCTGCGACACGGTATACCTCCTACACCTATCTGAGAACAATCTATCTGCACAGCCGGCTGTTGGAAATAGCCTGATATGAATATGAAATATGCCACTGAAGCAGTGGAGAGTGAAATCTGCTGTTTACATAAGTTAACTTGGGGGCAGAATTGAAGATAAAATTTGAAATGGACAGAGAGGCAGTAGGAGATGGAGTGAGACGCCTGATAAATGCCAGCGGTGGGGATGTAAAAATAGACAACATATAAATATAAACTCCTGTTGCCCTGTGTAATATAGAAACAGATAATCAGATGAATAGAAAAGAAGTGGAGCTTCTAAAAAACGGAAAATTTAAACTTTAAATGCCAGTTTAATGACTAACACAAGAAGGCCTCAAGTGGTGGGCGGGAAGACAGGCAGGCAGGCAGGCAAGCAGGCAGGCAGGCAGGCAGGCAGGCAGGCAGGCAGGTAGGCAGGCAGGTAGGTAGGCAGGCAAGCAGGCAGGCAGGCGGGCAGAACGGCAGGCAGGCAGGCAGGTAAGCAGGCAGGGTTATGGCTAGGGCTAGGGCTAGGGCTAGGGCTAGGGCTAGGGCTAGGGCTAGGGCTAGGGTTGGGCTAGGGCTAGGGCTAGGGCTAGGCAGGCCGGATGGCAGGAAGGCAGAAAGGCAGGCAGTCAGGCAGACAGTTAGGCAGTTAGGCAGGCAGGCAGGCAGGCAGGCAGTCAGGTAGGTGGGAAGGCAGTCAGGTAGGCGGGAAGGCAGGCAGGCAGATAGGCAGGCAGGAAGTGGAAGTGCTGATCTGGCGTTTAACAACTTAAAGTTTCAAAATAATATATACAGTGTTAGTTCCGACCTTTCGGACATTGTCTAAATGTCCATGTTCTTGGTAAAAGAAATTGAAGTAAGTACGTAACACTTCGAACTTGAGCACTGTGTTGTTGCTGCAGAGGTTACAGTAGAAATAGAGCACATTGCTGTTATTAGCTAATCTTTAAACTCACAACCTTTAGGGTAAACAAATGAATCTCGGGGAAAAAGTCGAATCAGGAAGTGTCCAACAAAAATAAAAATACAATTTTAATCGCCAGATAATGCAGACACAGTAATGGCAAAATATCCTTTATGCAAGTCCTCGCAAAAGATACAAAAGATCCATCCTAACTGAGAAAACGCTTCATGGTGGATACACATTCACAAAACAAGATTTAACTTTGTGTTATATAAGGATAATGCACTGTGTTGCTGTCATTTCCCTGCCCTTGTCCATGTGTGTGTGTCTGTGTGTGTCCTCATGTGTGTGTGTGTTCCCTTGGTTGAAACCACAAGTACTATTAGACCTGGATACTGCAGCATTAGCTTAAGGGCACTCATTTCAACTCAGTACATTTGTCATTTTATCAAGAGTGGATTCTAAATAAATGATCATTATAATAAACCTTGAGCTGTTACTTCTCTCTTAGAGGGAACTGTTTACTAAAATGTTGAAATTGTGTCTTGAAATCTATTTTGTGTTAATAGTTAGTCTAGGAAATGAACAGAAATATTGATTTGGAGCTCACATTCCCCCTAAAAGTTGACATTTTAGTCCAATAAAAGTTAAGTTTCTCCTTACATTTTTATGATTTCTGTCTTTTTCTATCTTACCTCTGCTGCAAAGATATCGAGGTGCGGCTGTGTCAGTGCATCCCACCACGAAACTCACTTTCAGCGCCGCAGGCATGCAGTCTATTGAAACTATAAAACTATAAAACAAGGCGAGTCAGGGTTCACCTCACAGACACTTCAAATATACTGGTAAAGACAATGTTATTTTTGTGCCCTCTTATTGGTTGAATGAAGTGCTTCCATCCATGCATCAGCATACATAAATTAAAGAAAATACAGTATTGATTGAGTTGTGTAAATCAGGATATTAAAAAGAAAAAAAAATCATCTTTGAATTGATTGATGACTTTGAATGATTTTTACCTCATAATAAAAAGCCATCCCTTAGAAAAGTGTGTAAATGCAGAGAGACGTGACACAAATGATAGTGTGGTTTGACAATTTAATTACACCTAAATAAAGTACGAACATTCGAAACATGGAAGCTGTTGCCGAACACACGAAACCAATAGATGGTAAAAATCTGAAAGAGAAAAGAAATTCAAAATTGTGGCAGAAAACACAGATAAAAACATTACGACATATCGAAATGTACGTTACTGTCGACATAAGCGTATGACAATAAAGAAATCCATAGACGAGACAACCTCTGCAGCATTCAAAGGATTGACACCACGGACTGGAACATCAAGATTTATGTAGAAGCTTTAGGAGTACTCATTATAGATTGGTTACAGATGGTTGTCATTAATCTGTCAAGGTAGAAACAGAACGGAATGAAATACAACAATATACATATATATATAACAAACACAAAAAGGAGCATGAAAAATAATGAATGACACTATATGAGACAATTTTTTTAAAATGAGTATATCAAAAAGTGTGAACAAGCAATCAATTAAAAATGAGTATATATATCCTAATTATGTATTTAATAGAACTCAATGAATAAAAATACTCTTTAAGTACTCATGATGTATAAAATTCAAAACACAAAAATGTTTAAATTATTTTTGAGGGGCATTTTCACAAAATTGAACTAAATCAAAAATTAACAATTTTCTTATGGAAAAAAGAAAGAAAAAACAATAGAAAGGAAATTGAAAATATTATTGACATCTCATCATATCCTGTACATAGGCTAACAGTACATCTGTAAATTGTTTACAATTATACACTTTAATCATGCACAGTTTTTATTGTGTAAACATCTTGCACTTACATTCGTATTCACAAATACACAATTGATTTATAGGATGTTTATATTTTAGGTAAAACATGCTCAATGGCGCAGAATAAATATATGCAAAAGGGGAGACTTGGACCCCGACCAAGTCTTCACTGCACACACAGTTCATTGAAACAGTTGAATAAACCGTAGACCTCACATGACTTTTTTCTGAAAATCCTGGCCGAACGGAGCCACAAGAGAATCTCTGATTTACATTTGATTGATCACAAAACACAAACTAAGCAGATTAGGCTCCTCAAACAAAGTCAGTCTTTTCACAATTTGCCGTCAACTGGGGAACGCAGTGGGAAATTGTTATTTTCACAGCAAATTGGAATCTTGCTAAACAAGGCCAGACTTCTTTAATCAGGCTGGACTCATGTTTCATCACTTTTCCTGAGCCACACAACCTTCTACCCTTCCTGCTCACACCTCTCTCTCTCTGATCTTCTATAACTTGTTAACATCATCTGATAACCAAACATAAGATCGACTCATCTTCAGCAGAAGTTTCATCCACATCTTCCTCTCTCAAAGTCCTTTCAAGAGGTTTTTTTCAGTTATTATAATCCAACACCAAAAGTCAGAAGCCGAACACATTGAAGTTCTGTCTTAAATGATGTAACAAGAGCAGGAAAAAGTTATTTAAAAAGTGGAAATGACTATCGGACGAGCACATTGTCCGCGGCTTTGAGTCGGACAGATAAGAAGCAGAGATTAGAGAAAAAGCACAATAACAGTCGGAGGACGGTAATGAAGCGGCGCAGGCGACAGATGAGGAAAGGACAAAGGAAAACGGCGGATATGAAAATGAATGGAGGGAAAAAGGAGACGTAGAATGGAGGATATTGGTGTGTTAAAAATGCATGAAGTGTCTGCTGTGCAGCTTTTAATGTCTAATAGCTTCTGTCCAGACGCTCCGTAGGCAAATCCCCAGCTCCTCGCCATGTTTAGTGACCACGTTTGGAAGTTTATGTCAATAAACCGGAGTATTGCTGCTGGATTCAAAGCATTATGGCTAAGTTTAAATCCCACCAAACATGTTTACTGAACTTCTCTAAGAACTTCTCTTCCTGACAAGTTCTCAAACGTGACTTAAGGTTGCCAAAGCAATTGAGCCTTTCTATGCTCCCCTTAGGATTGTCCTGCACATCATTAATATCTTCCTAAAAAACATCCATTACTTTGTTTGTCTTTCTCTTCTTTATTACCTTGTATCTCTTTCTCCAGCAGTCTCAATCCAACATGTCCAATTGAGCCAAACCATCGGCCTGCCGTTAAAGGTCTTCCAACTAAAGTGTTAAAAAGATAACATTTTAATAGAATATTTAATTAATACTTTTGTAATTACTGGTGTAATTATTTTTTTCCGTTTTTACATATATGAAAAAATACATTGTAATTGTTTATCTTCTTATCTATATTTGTCTTCAAACATCTCGAATTCCAATGATATCTTTTTATCTTGATTCTTGAGCATTAACAAAATAAAAGTTAAAATAAATAGTTTCATAACACAACCAAACAGTTTACATAGCTTATAAATGTATAAATAACTTCAATTCAAGTCAAAATATCAGTACCTATGTTTTAAGATGAATTAAAATACAATATTATTGACATGACCTTTTGAAAATGACCATCTACTTTTCAATTATTTAAATTATAAAGCGAAAATATTAAATGAGTTCTAAATCTTGTGTAATCTCTCGGTCAAAACAACTCGGAGGTCTTGACCCAGAGACAACACAAGGGATACCTCAAATACATTTGTTTTTTGGGCCTCCAGGTCACCTTGACCCTGAGACAACACAAGGCTTAAGCACATAATTATCTATCTTTTTTATCTTCAGAATTAGTTTATAGTCATTATTTCCCCCCCGATGTGAATAACTAGCACTAGTTGGTTTAATCTGGTAGGTTTTTTGTTAGAGTTACTCTCTTCTTGTGTGGTTTTCTTCCACAGCGTGATATCATCTACCTGGCTATTTTTTCCTCTTTTGAACATTATGGAGCAAAATATCCTCAAAGTTCCACCTCCGGCATGAAAGTCCAGACATGATTTTGATTGGTTGACCATTAATCTCCCTGCAGCAATTATCAAAAGCAGTCTTCGTGTCAAGATTGCAGACGGATCAATGGCGAGTTAACCTGGAGCAGTTTAGCTTGAAATGTGAGGTCGCAGACTCTGACAGAACAGCAGAGTGGAGATATGGACGCTCAGGAATAATATCAATCACGGCTTCTAACCATTTAGAGAAACTGACTTTTCTGTGACTCTTTTGAAATTGTGATTCTCAATTAGTCATGGATTTAAACTACTAATAATAATATAACTTTCAATATGCATAATTTGCATTCCTTTATAGCAGTTGTACCAAACCACTGGTCTTGGGAGCTGTGTCAGAAAGTGTTTTATTTAAAAAAAATACAAAGATTGGATTTTGTGGTAGAGATTTAAAAGACTGCTGAGGGCAATTAACACAAGCTGGAAAGGAAGGGCAGGTAGGTGTGTTTTGAATTTTTTTGAAGTAAGATTAGCCTGTGACTTGACACTTATTGGAGTTTTTTTATTTTCTTTTTACTGAAAAAATAAGCCTGTAAACTAGTAAAAAAAAAAAAAGGTATAAAACATCAACTCTATATGGGACCGTCTTGTTGCAGAGAAAGCAAGCCAGGGCTCCTGCTGATTCAGCTGAAAGTCAGATATTTTTTTCATAATAAAAAAGGTTTTTTTGGTGTTCATACTGTTGTCTATTTACTGTTTTTATCTGAAATAATAAATCATTTTTCTTGAAGATTTCAGGTGTATATGGGGGTACATATAAATGCTGTTTTATTTTTTAAAAGGGGAATTCAAGCAGTATAATATTGAACTATACTGTATACTATACTGTGATTTCATTGAACCTTTGCAATTACATTTAGTATTCTGATGGCAAATATACTTACCATAAATCTAAAAATACATACAAAAGCAAAAGAAAACAATCCTATAAAAACTGTAGATCATTTGCAACATGAAGCTAAAAGAAGAACATGAACAATAATTCATAACGTCATACAGTACATGCTCTGGCTGAACTCGTGTCCCATGATGAATAAAACATCTTCAGTTCATCTAATCCATCATTGTTGTTCGTGGGTTTAAGGCAATTACCTGTGGAATGTGAAAGTACAAACCAGCAAAATTAAAATTTGAATTATTCATCTTTTAATTTATTTTAATATTTAATATTTAAGTAATATAATGAATAGATCATGTGCTTGGAAGTCCTTGGAAAGTGAGTGTAGCTACATGGTATGGAAGAAGTAAATCGATCAGTCCGTCAGTCCATCTTTCTATCTTCTTTAGTCTTGTTACTGCTAAAAGAAATCAACGCTCCCAGGTTCTAGAAAACCGTTCCTTGAGGGTCTGAGAAAGAATGCCCTTATATCTGTCCCAATATCTGTCTCATTAAAATCTTCTACCCCTTAAAATATTGTATAAACACCAACATGGGTCTGTTTTTGCTCCTTGTGTCATTACGGGCGACGATCACCACACAGAACCGAGACACAATCTTTGACCCAGACTTGGAAATGTGATGGATGATTTATAGAGCTTGCCCTCCTGCTGAAAGCGACTTCCATTTCATTTAAAAATGAGATTGCGAATAACTCCACAGGGGGAAGGTTACTTTCAGGTGGTGATCAGTGTCCTCAAGCTTGTGATTCAACTATTTATATATGTTGTTTTTTAAAAGCTAGCTCCCCACGGACAACAGTACAGACCTTGTAGAAATAAAATGAAAAGTTTATGTAGATTTATCTTCCTGTTGGTTACATCAATACTCTCTCAACACTGGAACATTACCCTGTCAGTATATATTTTTTTCTTGTTGCTCTCGGTGTTACCCCTTGTTTGCCAGCAGCCTACAAAGTGTGATTGGACCTGGTAATGACACACGGCTGCTGGAAATCTCCAATCTTCCAAAACACATACACTGGATTTACCAGGAACCAGCGTCAGCTCGTTTGCACGGTTCAGACTGGTTTGACGCTACTTCTACCTAGTCCATAATTTGTTTATCTAACCTTCTGAATCTGTGATTATGGGAACTTTTCTTATTCCTTTTAGCACATATTTCTTTTACCCACTGCTGTAAAGCAGTCTGGTGGTCACATGACACAAAAGGATGCTCTGAGTTGGTCACCTAGAAAAAGTAACATAGTAAAGAACATCTTTCAAAATACCTGCTAGAGAGTTCTATTCTCTAATCTCAATCATTACATAATCATTACAGAAAATACAAACATTAATAATAATGTCAAAATTACACGTATTGCTAGTTTTAAGATGCAATATGATTTGCATGCAGGCATCTGCCAGCATTACATAAATCTATTTAATTAAATGTGCTTAAAAGCCCCAATTAATCTCTACTGACACCCTCAGGATGTTCAGTCAATGTTTATATTTGAGCATTTCTGCGAAGATGATTTGTTCATCTTTATCTGAGCTGAGAGGACAATAATAATTAGGCTTTTGAAATAATGCAGTCAATTGCAATCAATTATTTACAGTTATAATTAGTGCTTTATTTGTTATTTAATGAGTTAGACAACAAATCACAGCAATATTCAGCACTATGGGTGGAAACTAAAGGTTGAGACTCAAATACAGGAGACTTTATTATCCAGCAATAATTATAATGCGATACTTGGACATCTTGAGTTTACCCTTTTAGCAAATGAATTTTGGCAAACGGAACTAATAATTATAAAACTGCATTTCCAAGAAATGTTATTTTGTAACTTCCAACGGCTTCCGCTTCAGTGGATGAGCCGATGATTTTACTTGGCATGTTTCTCGTTGGACGCCCTTCCAGTCTCAGCACCCTCTAGTCTTGGAGAGACTCATCGCCTGATATATTGGAGTAATACCAAAAATAAACCTTTAATGCCATCTTTTGAAACCAGAATCGGATGATTAAGTGCACAGCGTAGCGGCAGGGTCGCCTTGTTAATATTTAATAAATGATTCATAGCATTAGCCGCTGAGGTCTAATTATTATTCTTGACACTGTGACTTTAATTTCCACTTCCTCTGCGCTCTCTGCTGTCTCGCCATCTGTCTCCTCGGCCGCTGCCAGCTCTGGCTGTGTGTCTTCTTCTATGTACACAACGATCAGCAGTGGCTTTCTGGCCCGTGAGCTTGAATCCGTACACAGCACGGTTTGCTGGCCGTGACCAGCAAGTGTCAGAGAGATGGAGGGAATCATACCAGCAAGCGGGGTCAGGCTGGAGATGTGACGGTTTTTACTTTCTTGTTCCTGCCGCTTGGCTGGCCGCAGTGCTTTGGTAAATCCATCTGGACGTCTTGACTAACTGCACAGCAGAACTTTAAGATTCTAAGATGACAAGGGTCCAATAAACACATGGCCAGAAGTGCCAAAGAAGTTTATAAACATAGACATATATTAATAAATTAACTTGCACTTTGTGGCTTGAAGAGACTTTGATCAAATACAGCTTTGGGGTGTCAAGCAATTATCTCTAGTTTTGAGACTTAAACAGACGAGAAAAAGGAAAAGACATGAGCCAGGAATTAAAATCAAAACAGGAAAAGGCTAATGGGGTTAGCAAGTTAGTGTTTCCTTCATGTAAACATTCATTTAACCGTCCAAATGAGCCATGAAGACATTATGTAGTAAACACTGATTCGGTTTCATCAATCAATTAAAAAAAATGAAGTCGCAAAAAAAAAAGAACTACTTGTTTAACCTCAGTGTCAATGTCAGTCAGCTTTAACGATGCTTCTGGGTTGTTAAAACATTAAAGTTTATGCACTGAGTAAATTGTTTTTTTCCCTCTGCAAAACATTTCAGTGTTATTTTTGTGTTTTCTTATTGGCTTTATGGTGTCCACAAAATGAAGGGAGTCAGTTCCCCCAAATATTGGGACATAGAAACCCCTTCACCACGGTAAGGTGGTAACTCCATGCAGCATTTAAGACACAAGCCTCTGCCAGCAAAAACATTCATTACCAGTTTTTGTGGTTCTTAATGATGGATCTCCAAGATTCATTGTTCTGGTGGTATCCCAACAATAGGCACATATCATCATCACTCTTCTCCATGTTGAGTTGCATCCACAACACACAAACCACATTTTGCTTTATAGCAATGTATAAAAACGCAAACTAATCATAACGCCTGGTACCATTCAAAGATTAACATGTATAACATCAACCAAAACTGCTGTTATCAGTCCATTGAATGACCTTTTTTTCGTCATCCAGCTCCTACTTTACCTTCATTTTCTCCATTTTCTATGGACCAATAGACTTTTAAGGTACTTATAAGTTACACCATATCAGTAACGTGACCATTGGAAATTTGACTGTGAGCCGAACTGATGGTTACAAGTCCTACACATTTAAATATGATAGATGCTTGATAAATTAATATTAGGAATGTATTGTTAAATCTTCAGAAAATGGATTAGAATAAAGCCAGGGGTAAGTGCTTACATTCATTTGGTGCAAAGAAAAATACCTAAACCTAAACTTAGAATATATATGTATATAAAAAAGGGAACAACATACACATGTTCTAGAAAGGTACTTTTAATATTTGTACAGTTTTCAATTTATTTTGCAAAGAAAATACTCTTTTGAAAATTAGGAGTCAACAAGTCAAAAACAACGACCTTTAACAATCTAATATAAAGAGTTCAACTAGTCGTTTATATTTTGCTAAAAAGTGCAAAATTGAATTGGTTTCCAACAAAAACATTTCCACAGTCTTTTCCATTTACTCATGGTGCTAAATACAGTTAAAGATGTGGCCCTCGGTTGCACTTTGTCTGGGTTTGGGATAATGGGAAGGGGAAAAATGGATCTTAAGTGTTGACTGACTGTGGTATGCCATAGAAAAGGGTGATCACCGACTTCTGTGCCAACTAAGGGGTATAGTAGGACCCTACAGGCCTATATATAATGGCAATCTGAACTTGTTGGAGAGGGTGAAGGACAAAGAATGGTAAAAAAGGTCTACAACAAAGAGGTGAAGGTGAAAGAGGCTGTAGATGAAAGTCACGGAGACAAATGTGTTAAAAGAAAACTGAACCTCAGATGGGAAAAGGGGAAAGCAGGAGAAAAAGAATGACTGCACTCAGGTGAGGAAGTCAAGAGGTGCGAGACAGAGATGAATGGTGGAGGTGTGAGCCTCATGTTCCTCTCTTCCTTCTAATCACACACCTACCTGCCCTTCCTTTCCAGCTTGTGTTAATGGCCCTCAGCAGTCTTCTAAATCTCTACCATCAAATCCATTACAAGAAACAAGGCCTTTCAGAATAAAAGCGGCATCATGCCTGCAGGCCACTCATTTCCCGATCCACCTCATAAAGATGATACACATTTATTCTGGATATATGTTTATAGCCTCCTGAATCATCAGCGGACGCGATGTTTCTGTGTTCATATTTGATCTATGACAGCGGCGGGAGCCAACGACGACGTCAGAAGCTCGTTTGAATTCACAAAGGTATTTCCTTAGCAGCACCGGGTCGGAGGAAAGATGTAAATCAATAGCAGTAGAAAAAGAGAAACAAGTGACTGGTGTTTGAGGTCAAGTGTGGATGGATGAAGCCATTATAATGTAGACATTTTAACACGTTTAATCCGGAAATATTATTCTGTAGGAGCTGAAAAATGCAATATGGGTTTCCTTTTTAAATGTATACGAATATTTTACCAAAAAAATGATAAAATACCATTAGGATGATATCGTTGGTATATTTGATACAATTAAACTACAATAATATACTGTTCTTTTCTGTTCTTCTGGAGAGATCTGTCTCATTCTTCTCAATAAATCTCTAAGTCTCTAAGTGCTCCAATGACCACCAGCATTACTTTGGCCTTCTTGTTCCGTATCTAACTCTTCTTTTAGCAGCTGGTATTTTTCTCCATTATATATTACTTTATTTTGCTAGTGCTTAAAGTGGCTACATCTACCATCTCCCTATGATGCTTCTCTATGATCTGAATGTCCGGTTACTTGACCATTGTCTGTATCCGGTAGTCCCACAGTATCTTCACATCACCTTGGAAGGTCTTTTCCCATCTTGACCTTGGGGTCTCCTGTTTATTTTTCACATATGTACCGGCAACTAGAAATCACCTGTATCAAAATGTATTAAATATGGTCGGAATGGAATTACCTTGAATTTGGACCTACTGAACATAAAGTTAATGTGTTGATTAAAGTGTCTCTTAATTAGATCTTGGTCCTCTATTGTACTTATCAGTATGTGTCTGTTTGCATAAAACTCTCTTTTCATTTAAATATTTACTTATTTCTTATTTCTGGAAGTCTTCACCTCCAAGGGACTCTTTGCATAAACAAAGCAGGGCATGATTACAGCTGACTGGAGTAGGAGTAAGGGTATTATTACGTCATAGTGGACTCCGCTCTCGTAACCTCTTGTTCGCCGAGACGAAGGCTTTATAATGTAATAACTTCAAAACATGGTCATGACGAGGTATTTACTGCATCTTGGAGAGGAAGACTTCAACATTTGAAACATGTGAATTAGTCAGGAGAGTTGGGTTTTCACATTAGTTGCCCTTACATTGGACTTTTTTTTTCATTTGGGTTTTCTGCCTCCTTTGTGCCACCTTTTCCCTTGACCTGATTTAGTTGCCCTTCCCCCCTAAACCCAGACTGAGACGTCAGCGGTCTGCATACTAATTGTCAAACCATTTTGACAAGTGTTTTTT
This sequence comes from Callionymus lyra, assembly GCF_982586985.1. Taxonomy (NCBI): domain Eukaryota; kingdom Metazoa; phylum Chordata; class Actinopteri; order Syngnathiformes; family Callionymidae; genus Callionymus; species Callionymus lyra. The sequence continues at coordinate 6,559,988 of NC_141834.1, forward strand.
TTAGACTGTCGGCCATTAGGCACAGGTGAACTCACAGTCTGTGACAGAAGCGTCTGTCCAGGGTCCTGAAACTGGTGCAGGACAAACAGGAAGAACTCTTCTTGGTGTGTGTGTGTGTGTTTGTGGGGGGGGGTTTAAACAGAGCATACGCAGGACTCTATATTTGACTATGGGAATTGAATACATGAAGCATGAAGCTACAAATAAACCTGTCAAATGAGCTCACATTCATTGAACAAAGTTTGTTATTCCCTAACATTTGCGGTTGGTTACATCACTCTGTTAGCTTACTGTTCCTTTGTCGCAGTCTTTTTTTAAACAATTGTTGTGTTGTTATATTAATTAAGCTGAAATCCCAGTAAAATATTTTGTGCTGAAGGTTTTATAAAATATGATGATAAGGATGAGCAACAACAAATCTGAAGTTTCCATCCGGGATTTGTTTTGTTTGTTTTAAGCACAACAAACATTATTAACTTTTAATAAAAATAATGTCAACTGTTTATGTGTGTTAAGCTATTAATACATGAAAAAAATATGTTGTTTTTACCATTAATGTTGAGGCAAAACTAAAACCCTAACATAATCATATGCTTTTTAAAAATTGTATTTCTTTAGTGTTAATTTAAAGAGTTTTAGCTCCTAGCACTGTCAACTGCCTTCTTATTCTTCTTAAATGTAAAATGTAAAAGGAAATGTAGATTTTACGTTCAACAAGATTTTGTTTTTGATAGATCTTTCCTGCAGCGACCGACTTCAAGCCTTTTTTTTTGTTAATGTTGAATGAAAGTTGTTAATGATTTATTTGATGACTTGATTGAGCTGCAGACAGAGCAGATGTGGGAACTGAGAACATGCACCAATGATGGATGGTGCATCATAAAAGTGTCATTATTCTTTCTAACTTGTCACTGACTGTTATTCTTCATTTAATTCCTAAACATGTCACGACATTTTGACTGTTTGAAAAACCAAGACGATAACTTTTGTGTCAAACCTTGGTCCAAAAGTGTGTCTCACCCCCTAATGAAATATCATACTTCTTTTAAAAAGAAGCTCCTTCAACAAAACTGTATCACCTCAATGGCACATGCTTTTTTTTCGACCAAATGTGATACTTTAAAAATAATCTTTTGCATTTTAATGATTTATAATGATTGTTTATGCTGAACTAAACTCCATAAACTTCAAAAACACTGAATTTAGGAATACTCAAGGGCCGTAGAAAAAAAAGAGATTAAATAAACAACATAAAACTTAAAAGAAATCACATGTAAACTGAAATATTCAGACCCTGTCATCTGATTTGGCCACATGTTGTTCTTATTCTATTTATTTTTAGTCTCAGTATTTTGATATTATTTTCAATAGATTTCACTGTTGTTGATAATGCTGATAAATGTCCAGAGTTTCCCCTCATATTCCTCCCAGTTTTGAAAAAAGGGTTTTATCGTTTGAAAAATGTGCCTTTAGAGGATAGTGTTTTCCAGATGTGAACTAGAAAGTAAGTAAGTAGAGGTTGTTTGTAAAGCGCCTTTAACAATCAAAGACAACACACTGTTTAAAATACATGATTTAAAAGGCCAAGACACATAAGACAAATAGAGGAGTCCCAGAAAATCAGGGAAAAGCCTGAACAAATAAAAATGTCTTAAGATGTTTCTTGAAGGAGTCAGTAGATCATCAAACACAGAGAGAGAGGAAGATCGTTACAAAGCTTAGGAGCAACAGTCTGGAAGAATTTCTCTCCTCTGGTCCGGAAGCGTGTTCAGGAACCATCAGTAGATTCTGATCCACAGACCTAAGAGCTCGAGCTGGGGTGTAAGGCTGGATCAGATAAGAAGGCCTGACTATAAATAGATCTGAAAGTAAGAACCAGAATTTTAAAATTGATCCTGAAAGAAACTGGCAGCCAGTGAAGAGTTTTAAGGATCGGGGAAATGTGAGTTCTTCTACTGGAGCTCACTAGTGATCTAAAAAATATTTAACCATTTCATTAAACGCTCTTTGTCTGAAAGCAATGAAAAGTAAGACACATTTAAGTTTCGAACATGTCGCTTCAGTTTCAATCAATGCATCTTAACAATTGAAAAAAAAAAAAAATTGTATATCTTTATTTCCACACTCTGAAAGTAAATTTGTTGCATCAAAGTTTTTTAAATGCGCACATATATTATCTTGACAGCATTTTATCTAAGTATGTTTAGATTGTCTGGTTTCCTTTGTGTGTGTGCGGGCATAGGTGAGTTTGTCTGTATGTGCTTGTACGTGTGTGTGTGTGTGTGTGTCTTTGCCTGTGTCAGCCCGGTCTGAGTCGCCCTACATATACACTAGTCCAGTCCAATATTAACACCAGCTGTTGTCACAAACTCTAATTTTAGCCTGGACAGGCTCCCAGGGCACGGCTGGGGGTCAGGTTCCTCCTTCCCACTGCTCCTTGTCACAAACACACACGTCAGCTGACTTCCTTAAAACTAGGTCTCCGTTTGTGACAGGGCTTAAAACCCCTGGATATTTATTCACTTATTTACAGTTTCTGTTGACCTCGATCAAGTGTGGACCTCAGAGGCAGCTTTACCCCCCGGAGTGGCAAGACTTACACACTTATAAGTCAGGTTGAAGATCCGACTCCTCAGTGAGGAAGCTTAAGATGACGCCTGACACTTGTTCATGCCTAGAATTTAACTAGAGATCTTGTGAGCTATCTTTATCTCCTCAAAGTCATTTCCAGGTTTTCTTTTTCTTTGCCAAGATTTCATGAAAGTTTAACTAAAATATAGTAACAATTTCCCACACTTCTGAAAATACTCTTCCTTCAGATGTAATTAAAAACATCTTATATCAATTTTATTTTAACTGATAACTGGAACTCTCTTTAAGTAGTCCATACTTTGAACAATTTTTAGCATAATGAATAGATTGTAGATATGATAACACTCCACTTATATTTAAGCCATCTGTAAATAAGTGTTAAGGATGACATCAAACTGAAAATAATTGTAATTTATCTATCAGACTCAAGGATTTAGACGTCAAAGATAAGAACTGTTTTGAAGTCACAATTTTACTTGCAAGAAGAGTTTAATACAGAACCTTCTAATTGAATGTCCCATTTTCACTCGGAAGTAAGAAATGTTTCGGTCGCATCTATAAGTCCTCTGCAAGTTATTATTGATTTTCCGAGAGATGAGAACAAAGTTCACAACCGGAAAAACACAGATGCATTAAATTACAGCTGGTCTTAAACAAAGTATAAAAAGGTTTTTTTCTTTTTCTTCTAATGGCTTATCTGAGGAATAGAGGTTTGCGCCCCTTTGAGAAGTTCCCAGACGTTCCATTTCCAAGTGACACCAAGCATTGTTTTAAAAATCAAGCAATCATTCACACGTTTGATAACACAATAGCTCAGTATTTTAGCTATATTCGTATATACAGTATATGACTAAAAGTCTGCTGTGTTATCACACTTAAAATAAAATCTTTGGTCATTTTGACCAAGATTTACTTGTGTGTTTTCTATCCTCTGCACTCAGGAGAACAATTTAGAAGAGTGCTCACCGAATTATTTATTAAGCTTCTCTAAATTCATGTCTCTGAAAACAATCGTGACTTGATTTAAAATATTTAAATGCTAAATGATATTCATCCTGTTTTAAATAATATTTTACAATGATTGAATCAGATCTGAAACTTAAATAAAGATATTATTACAGGATTATTTTAAAAAACAATAAAGTTTTAGACTTTTACTACTTTCTAGAGCATGTGCTAAGTGTCGGAGAGACATCTTTTTTTAATCAGTTTGTAGCATGTTGACATAAGGAGAGACAGAAATGTGAAAAAGCCAACACACGCCAGGATCCTAACAGCTGAACGAGGCGTTGCTGGACTGTCATCAAAATAAATAAGATTAAATACAGAAAGCTTAAATTTAATAACTAAATCAAATGACATACCTTCAGAATAAAGTAAAAATAATAAACCTATTTATGTTTTGGATGTTAAGTGCTGTTAAGTCGTTTTAACTTTGTTTAAAATCAGCTAAAAGAGATAAAGAAATAGTAAATAGTCATAATCATTCTGTTGTTGTTGCACTCTGTAGATTTGTGTTAGCTATAAAAGGTTATTTGAAGAAATGAAACAAAAAAAACAACACATTTTTAGACATGGTAACTAAACATTCTTAGCTAAAACTTCCTAAAACTTTTTTTTAAGAACGTTGATGCTAGCTGCACTTGTTAGCTCTTCTCTTAGCTTGTTGTCGTGTTTTTCTTCAAGCCTGCATCAGAAATGGTGGAACTTTTGATCCATGAACAAAACTAACAACACATTTCTCTATCTATTCTTTGGATTTGATCCAATGGCTTATTGTTTTCTTAAACGGTTTAAACAACCACCTCGACAATTTCTCACCACATTCCTTTCATCTTTGACTATTTCATTTCTGAACTCTCCGCCCTCCTCCAGACCCTCGACACCACCTAACCCGACTAAATTTAGATCCGTGGAGAGGGGGCAGGGTGACTCCAAATGGGTGAACCGGCCTGCTCTTCGCTTCTCAACAGCCTCAAACTGTGACTCTGGAATTTCTTGGAGGCAAACAAAAAACTTTCCCGAGGACGACTTCTCTGTGATCAATAATAGAAGTGCAGCTATTAGAATCTTTCCCGTCGGGTTGGAAAAGCTAGTTTTCGTAGACCCTGCTGTGATCCTGTTTAACACTTTCACAGAGCACTTTCTGCTTGTGGATTCTGGAGCTTCCCCTCTGTCATCTTTCCTCACAATCAACGGGGGACAAAAAAGGATTAAACAAAGGAGTTACATGCTTGTTTCTATGGTAACAGTCCACTTCCAGCGTCTTTGAACAGCTGAAGGTTATCGCCGCACATCAAGCGAAAGGTACTGTGGAATTTTTCTATTTCCCCCTGAGGCCGAACTATATAATAATGATGTTCTGTGAAGTCCTGGCAGCCGGTCCACGCACGCCCACCACCACCTCCATTGTTCTGGCCGTCATTAAGAAGTCATTAGATTTTTAGCTGACGGTGAGCTACAGTTTACAGGTGTGAGGCGGCCATCTTGACATAGCCGGCTTCAATTACAGTCATTATACTTAAATTACACAAGAATTTTATCTAACCCTGATGATGTTCACATTACAAGTACCCTTTTGTGCCGATTCCAAAAAGGAAACTATGATTTGCGGAATTAAGAGATGTGAATTGTATTCAAGATTTGCTACTTTTCATTTTCACATCTTACGGACGAAAACGGTGCTCCGCTGTAAATGTTCATAAGTTACATACAGTTATTAATGCAAATACTTTATTTTTAATTCTGACCCGCTCAAGTAGAAGAACTCACATTTCTCCGATCCTTAAATCTCTCTCAGGCTCTGAGGTCTGTGGATCAGAATCTACTGATGGTTCTTGAACATGCTTCTGGACCAGAGGACAGAAATCCTTCCAGACTGTTGCTCCTAAGCTTTGGAACGATCTTCCTCTCCCTCTGTATTTGATGATCTACTGACTCCTTCAAGAAACATCTTAAGACATTTTTATTTGTGCAGATTTTTTCTTGATTTTTTAGGACACCTGTGTTTGTCTCTGTGTTATCTTGATTTTTTTTTTGTTTATATTTTTTGAGTATTTTTATTTTTTAATTTATTTATTTTTGATTGTTTAAGCGCTTTGTGACCCTGGTCTAGAAAAGCGCTCTATAAATATAAATTACTTACTGACTTACTTATTTACAGAGATGATCAAGGACTTATTTGAAACATCTTAAAATGGAGTTTAACACAAATAAAACTGTAAATCAGTAACTTAAAGCACTGAGTATTGATGATCATGATGAAGATGGTCTGATATGAGCTGCATATGAACGTGTGGCGCAGCTGAGCAACACACGCGATTAAATAAAAGCGATTTGTTTACAAATTTAAAATGAACAAATCAAGTGACGGTTTTATTCTGCAGCTTCACTTTGATCAAACGTGATGTTGTTTAACAAGAACGTCTGTGACTCTGTAGACTTGAATTGATCAAACGATGATCTGTTTGTTCGTTATATTATAAAAAACAAGATCATAATTCATTTACATTTTTATCTGTATAGCGTGAAAAAGCGGATTAAAATATTCAGTATAAAACGATCGATGTTGTCTTAATAAATACAGACCATCAGTTTGGTGAATGAGAACATATGTATAACTTTGTGAATAATTTAATATCCACTCATGTAACTACAAACACTTGTGTGTGTTAATTTTATCAATAATGATAGAATAGTGAGGCTGACATGCATCTGAGCAGTAAATAGGGACGTACACCACTTACAAACGTGTCAGGAAGTCAGACCTTTTTAATGCTCTTTTCATTATTGATACATACGGACTTTGATGTGCAAAAGTATGTTTTTTGTGCGTACGACCCCTTAGTATATGAGGCCCCAAGTTTGATGGGTTGATGATGCAGTATCTTTATTTTCAGAACCCAGTAAATATCACCCTCTGCCATTCTAATAAAATGTCATCGTTGAACTGGGGACGCCCCCTACTGAGACATTACAATAAGACTTCATGAAGCTTCATTAGACCATCTCTCCTCAACGGCATCGACTGTTTACCTTCCAAAATGAGGGAGACTACATTTTTTCTACGGGATTTACTTTAAAGGTCACAAGCACTTTCGATGCCCACTACAGAGAGGAGTACTCTCGGATTTTTTAAGTAGGAAAAAGGTCAAGAAAAGTCAACCAACGATTAAACCTTTAAAGGGAGTGTCAACAAATATATACATTTTCAATGGAGAGAACTCCTACGGGCTAAAGTTAAACCTTTTTAGATATATTTTGTATTTATCAACATTTATACTTGAATATTTTGCACCTTCAATCGAATAATTACATGTTTATTGAAATATGAATTATATATTGTCACTGGAGCTGTGGTGAGGAAATGTATCACCTGTTCTATACAGCTCAGTGATTCAGGTTCAACAAGATTTAGATCTTTTTAAACGATTGAAATAAGATTTATTAGCCAAAATAGAAGAATAGAAAGACAGTTCCATTGTTGAACAAGGACCCAGATAAAATGTTTATGTTGCAAATGAGAGTTGTTGGCTTGTTATGCATCAAAAATGTGTATTTTCTTATTTAAAGGTCAACTTATGTGTTTATTTAAGTGTGTCTAAAATAGATCTTGGACCTCTATTGTACTACTAGTGCTTATTAGAAAATACTTCTTAAAGCCCAACGCTAGAACTAAGCCAACCAAACACATGCCTAAATGATGATTATAATTTAACTGTTTTATGTTTGGCCAAGGTCAGCTCACACCATCTAGCTGTCAAAACACTTCGAGTCCACATGGGAGATGAGTCTGCACCAAAAATAACCATGAAAATTTGCACCTCACATAACGCACTATTTTCTATTGTTAGTTTTCTTTTAAATAACAACCAAAGATGGAAAACAAATATTATCACAGTATTTATTACATCTGTGTAATTGGATACTTTTTTTTATCATTTGAAATATCAGATGACCACAGAACCTTCTTGGTAGAAGTATCCATACAAACAATTTTCTCGAAGGAGACCTCCTACCTTACCTAACCTAAACATTACAAAGGATAAAGAACATTAATATGTAACAACTGTCAAAATCATAAAAAACACAAACAATATAGAGATAAAAATTGTATTTCAAATACCTACTGTGTCATTATTTCATGACAAAATAACTTGACAACTTTTTCCTCTACTGTATATCAGGTGTATCAAACTCAATCACACAAGGGGCCGAAATATTTTAGCAGTCCAAGTCGGGGGCCGGACAAAATGTTTATTTACCATAACAGGAATTAGACATCTATATTCATATTGTCTTTTTCTATCTGTCAGGCTTAGTTAGTTCACTCTGTGTTTGTTCTTCTTCACCATTAAGTTACAGTTTTATTCATGTTATTATTATCTTATCTAAATCTTTATTGGTCAACATATCAACATAAACATTTAACTACTACCCAGCGGGTCACAAAAAAGTACTTTCCAGCTCGGATTTGGCCCCCCAGGTAATGAGTTGGACACATATTCTTAACGTGCTTATGTAAATATTTGCAGTTTCCAGATCCAATCTATTTTCTTCTGTTAAACTTTTTCTTTTTACAGTATTTGTTTTGACTGGAAAATCATTTATCTGACCTTTAATCGGCTCTCTGGCAGTGTGGATGCTTAAGTGAGTGTTTAATTGCCGCGTTGAATTGACAACAGATTGAATCTTTTGCAAGGGTCAAGCGGTATGACTCACTCTTACGCACCGGATTGGGTCACCTTTCATTTGCCCTCCAACGCCACCTTCTTATTGTTCACCCACGTACTTCTAATTCCATCCATTTCGTTGCTGTGGAGGAGGTTAGCAGCAGCAGCAGCAGCTGTCTTCCCGTGTGTGTGTGTGTGTGTGTGTGTGTGTGTGTGTGTGTGTGTGTGTGTGTGTGTGTGTGTGTGTGTGTGTGTGTGTGTGTGTGTGTGTGTGTGTGTGTGTGTGTGATGGCTCGGCAGCTCTGAACAACAGGTGGGCCGGGTCATCTGCGTCTGAAAAGAGGATGCATGCTGTCAGGAAGAAAAGCTGACAGTGACTCAAACGTTTCACGCGACGGATCAGAAATGAGGCGGTTGGGTTGTTCTGAGCATCAATTTTTGGAGAAAGGGAGATAATCGTGACCTTTTTTTGTGCTGAGAACATTTGAACGGAATCACCGACTGTTTCACAGGCTGTGAATCCATGATGGCTGGAAAGATCTGTGGTCAACTTTCATATGCTTGTGACAAAATCTCTGGTCTCAAAGTGTGAAAGAAATGTGTAAAAGTTATCTTAATATAATATAAAATCGCCATAGCCTTTGAACAAACCATAATCCTATGAAGCAGATAAACTCAAAATAGATATTCAGTAAGTATAAGGTAGTTTGAGGGTCACAGTGTAGATGTTTATTGCTAGCATTTTAGGTAGCTTATAGCTAAAATGTGAAAGAAATGTATAAAAAGTTACTGGTGGAAGAATGTAAACAGCTAAGGTATTAATGCATACAATCTGGAAGAACCTTTAGACAAACAATTTCCGTATAAAGAAGATTAGAACTTAAAGAACTTAAAATATTTAGCCAGTAAATATAAGGTAGTTTGAGGTTCCCAGTGTAGACGTATATCGCTAGCATGCTAGTTAGCTTGACCGCTAAAATGTGAAAGGAATGTGTAAAAAGTTAACAAAAGAAGAATGTAAACAGCTAATTTATTATAGCATACAATCTAGACTAACATTTGAACAAAACAATTACAATTTAACTTAAAAAGCAGATATACTTAAAATATACTTCCATGAAATATAAGGTAGTTTTTGGTTTATAGTGTAGTACTATATCGCTAGCATACTATTTATTTTGTAGCAAGAAATGTGTAAAAGTTAGAAGAAGGATGTAAAATTAAAACAAATCTAGACTAGACTTCAAACAGTAATGTAGTTTGTGGTTCACAGTGTACACGTACAGTATATTGATAACATGCTAGCTTGAACCAGATGCCTGGTTTTAAATAGCAGTGTCAAAATTGATTGCCAAGTAAATGTTTATGACATCAAATTAAAAAAATAGCTTAATATTTAAATTTATATATACAATTTTTAAATATAAAATGGTTTGCGATTGTTTTGCATTTTGTTTTCATTAAAACATCTGTCGGTGATACTAGGGAAGCGATAGAAAATAAATTAATATCTAATATCAAATTAATTATCAAAGGAGCAGGTTTTGGTGTTAGCATGCATGAGTCAGGGCATATGGTTACGCATAAGGTAATTTAATCCATCAAGGAACCAGTTATTCAAAACATAATTTAAAAAATAATATATCAAAGCTAAAGTCAGGTTATTTGTTGTACAGTTTATTATGTTGGTTGGTTGCAAGCAAAATAAAACTATGGGGATGTAGACATTACTTATTCTTGGTAGTAAAATGCCGGTAAAAAGTCTTGTCACCATTGAGAAGCAACAACCTTATAAATTATACAGTGGAAATTAAATGCTTTGAAGAGGTATTTATCCATACAAATGAAATTAATTGAAGATAAATAGGTGGAGATTAGCTCATTGAGGAAGGCCAGGGGTGTACCTTGTCATTTCGGGGCCCAAGGCATATCCCACAAACCCTGTAAAAGTTTTATTTGAACTACACCAACAGTTATTTTTCTACTGTCAACTTTACTTGTGCATATTAGGTAAATAAAACTAAATATACTTTGTTCAATTATGGAAACATAATAATCAGTTTTATTGGATGTTTGGGGGCCAATGAAGATGTATTTTTAAAGTGGTAACATGGGAGGAGCAGATGGTGGCTCTGTTAAGGATGTATTTTCGAACACAGAGATAAATCATTAGCAATTGAAAATAACCTCCAGCAGATTTTCACATCTGGTCCTCCCCACAGAACCCCCCACCCCGCAACCCACATTCAACCATGACATTCCAGTAGAAACACATTGTTTTCTAGGAAAAAACCCACTTGTTGTACAAAGTCTATGGATCACCAGATGAAAGAATGAGGCCCTCGTTTCATGTGGGAAGCATCAATAACATTGACAAAAACAAATTTTACTTTACATCGGCGGATAAGCCATGTGAGGTTCTGAGCATTGGAAAATAAATCAGCGTAGGTCTCCCATCGCTGCCCGCTTCATAGCAAACAACAAAGATTGTAACATAATCAGAGCTCACTGCACCCGCCCGCCACTGTACCACCGTGACAACTTACTGCAGAGAACTCATTTGTCTTCTGGCTGAGATTCCTCTAAGTGAGAGGGGATGTAATCTGCTCATCACCTCAGGAAATCTACCGTCCGTCTCTCGCTTCTTTTTTTTTTTTTTTTCCCATCTTCTCCTCACGTCTCTTATTCTCACGACGCTACGAACAAACGCGTGATTCACCGACGCCCATGTGCAACACACACACTGGCTGTGTGTTTTAATCAAAGGACTGGCAACGTGAATATCAGCTATCGTCAGGAGAGAGACGCTTCATAACAAAAGCGCCTTCGCTGCAGCTAAGTTCAAACGTTATTAGATAGAGCGCGGCAGTTCCAAAAAAAAAAGAAAAAAAGAACTCAAGGCAAGAGGACCTTCTAACCTCAAACACTTAGATGGACTCTGGAGTTTCAATTTCAGCACTCCGTCTCTAAACTACATCACCCAAATTTCTCTCACACAATACTGATGTATTATCATTTATTTTTATTCAAAGATACGCACCATGGCTGATGGCGGTTCCTCACAAACTTACCCCGGCCTCATGTGTCATTTTAAGCAATATTTGGACAGGTCGTTGAGTCTAGAAATGTATTATTAGGTTAAGTCTACTGACAGAAAATGGCATTCCATTTTTCAAAAGGGCCACATGAGAAGCAGGGCTGTGCTCACAAGTATTGTGGAGACTGCACAGCTTGGAGTAAAGTCAATGTCTTTGTGACCAAAACAAGTCGATTTTGTTTTATTTAGGTCAATACGCATGAAACACCATTTTATGTAGTAGAAATGTCTATGTTAGACGGCATAAACACCACGACAATGGAAAATAATAAACATACCAGAGCAAAAAATAAATCAACATAGGCTCAGTAAACCAGATAATGCACTCCATGTGAAAGTTCTTAAAAAATTGAAATGAAATATGAGTTGACTTGAGGTGAGAGTAAAATTGTAAAACTGATCATGAATTAATTCTTATGTCAATTATTGTTTATATTTTGTCCTAATTTTTACTTTCTTTTTTACCAGTTAAAATTCTCACATGCAGGCACTTAAGTTAAAGAATATGTTTCTGGGACTCTTTTCTTTTCCTTTTTTCCATCAATTGTCTCCTTCAATCTAAATTGAAAGATAATCTTGAAAAAAGAATGACATTTTTTTTTTCTTCCTATTAATCTTTCTATTTTCAATTAAAGTAAATAAGTTTTATTTGTAAAGCGTGAATGATGTAAAATCTAATAATATACATAAAATAAAAGCTTATTAGCTTACACTAATATGATCAAACACAGAAATGTAAAATATAACATTTACCCTAAGATAATGAACTTTTTCTTTTTCCCATAGTATAATTATTTCATAATAAAACAGTAGATGAGATATTGTGGCCATTGTTTTAAGGTGTATCCAAAGGAAACTGCAAACTTGGGATCATCGTGGCTCAAACAACAGAAGAAGAACAAGGTCCTGAAGAAGACCATTTATTTCTTGTTTAATCCAGTTATAGTTTCAACAGGTGTGTTTTTAGTCTTTGGGGTTTTGAAGAGGTTAACCGAGATCTCTTGTACTTCATTTGACAGTTTGGTGGCTACAAATCTTCTAATGATTTGACAGTACTTGAGCTAACTTTATATATTTACTCCAGAGTAACTAGTGATAGATTTGTTTAATATACCAAAAGTTCCTGCTGCAGTTTCTGTGCGTCACACATGTTTGGTTCGTCCATTGCACCGTCCAACAGCTGACAACTAACATTTGGTGTGTTATTATAGCTGCACCGTATTTGGTAAAATGTCCAACTGGGTTGTCATGAAAGTGTCATGTTCTATCTCCAAGTGAGGTTCTTGTTATGTTTTGACACTTTTTGGAAATTCTCCATTGCAGTTTTACTGACTGTATTAAGTATTCTGGGTCTTTCTATACAAAGTGTGTAAAACTCAGTCACACAAGGGACCAAAATCTTGTCGCGGCAGAAATGTATTTCGTCCAAAACTATATGAAATATTGATCATTAAATTCCTATAAAATTTCCAATCAGTTTAACTGTTATTGAAAGTATGTCATTGTTGTGTCTGTTTCTTATCTTAACTTAATTACCTCTATAGGTCACCATATCAAAATGAAGATGAATCTACTCGAGACAACCATCATTAAAAGGGAATTTGCGAGCAAGATTTGTCCATGAGTTTCATCTGGGATGAAGATGGTGTATATAGTAAGTAAGTAAGTAAGTAAGTAAGTAATATTTATTTATATAGCACTTTTCCAGACCAGGGTCACAAAGCGCTTTAACAATCAAAACAATACTCAAAAAAGTATATACTTTAAAGATCAAGATAATACTGAGAACAACACAGGAGTTCCAGAAAATCAAGGACAAGCCTGAACAAATAGAAACGTCTTAAGATGTTTCTTAAAGGAGTCAGTAGATCCATCAAGTGCAAAGAGAGAAGAAGATCGTTCCAAAGCTTAGGAGCAACAGCCTGGAAGGATTTCTCTCCTCTGGTCCTGAGCCGTGTGCGTGGAACCATCAGTAGATTCTGATCCACAGACCTCAGAGCCCGAGCTGGGGTGTAAGGCTGGATCAGATCACTGATGTAAGGAGGAGTCTGACCATGAATAGCTCCTAAAGTAAGAACCAGAATTTTATAGTTGATCCTGAAAGAAACTGGAAGCCAGTGAAGAGTTTTAAGGATCGGAGAAATGTGAGTTCTTCTACTTGAGCGGGTTAGAATTCTCGCTGCAGAGTTCTGAATCAACTGCAGGTGAGACAGATCCTTCTTGTTAAGACATGAAAACAAACTGTTACAATAGTCCAGACGAGAAGAAACAAACACATGGATTACAAGCTCCAGATCATGTTCCGACAACATTTTCCAAAGTTTGGAGATTTTTCTCAGTTGAAGGAAACAGTTTCTGGTCAGTTTTCTGCAGTGTCGTATATATGTTACATACATATATATATACATATGTTATGTAACATATACAGTGTCATACTGTATATGTTATATACAGTTGTGTGGGTGTCTATGGCTAATCAATGTACTGGGTCGAGAACGCTGGAAAAAAAAGTCTAATTTTTGAGTTTATTGTGGAGAGTTTGTTGGCCATAATGACCTACAGAATGTATCTTCAAGCGTCAATGTGGATCAGTTCTGTTATATCCATGAACTGAGACGGATTATCCACACAGCAGGCGAGGGGAGTCGGCTTTTGATTCGGGCGAGCTTTGGATCTTGTTCTGGAGAGTCCCGTGAGCAAGATGTAGGTAACATCAGTGAGATGCTGCTTGACTACATCGCATCGTCGCGACAAAGAGAGCCGGCGGGCAAAGCTCTCTGTTTATGATTCAATGAATGCCCGATATCTCCGACGCAAGTAGCTGGCATTTCCTGAAGAGGTAAATTGCAGAGCTCAGCAATCTGTAAGAGACTTGGCAGCAGATTCAAGTGGAAGAAAGACTTGCTGAGAGATGTTGGGCACCTTAATGTTTTCAACTGATTTCCTTTCTTTGAGGCTGATCAGAATGTTGGGTATCTGGTGTCTCAGGAGAGGTGCAGGCACAGATTTTCCCGAGAGGTGCCATGAAGTGCTGGGAAACAGATGAATTGCCAAAAAAAAAAGAAAAAAAAGTGTATTACATTCCAGGTGTTAAAGTGTAATCTTATATTATCATGAAACTTTTTTTTTTGTTCTGTCCTGCAGCGAAGTACAAGAAATGGCTTCTCAGAACAACAGAAAGGGGGCAGTCTCTCCGCCCCCACCCAGTCGGATGACGTTTTTGGACGAAGTCATTATGACGTTCAGCTCGCCGATGGCCTGGCTGTTGGTGCTCGCTCTGATCCTCACGTGGACGGGAGTCGCCATCGTTCTCTTCGACCTGCTCGACTACCAAACCCTTGCAGGTAACACGAGTGACTTTTAGATAGTTTTTGTTTTCACACGTTGCATCTTAAAATCCAGTAATATTTTTCCTCCCAAAAGTTCATTCATCTCGTCATCCTCATACATTCATACTTAATACAAACCTTTTCATTTGAAGACTACTTCAAAAGTGCACGTGCCATCAATAAGCATCATCACGTTTCAAACATGTCTGTCAAGTTTTCAAAGTATTGTCGTCTATTATACACTCCTGTCTTTCTTCTCTAAGAGTAGAGGTCCAAAAAAATATTACACATCTGTGTTGCAGGTTTGTTGGAAGAGCTTTTAATTTTTTGGCAATTTAACAAAAATTAATTACCTATAGCTTTAATGATTTTTAAAATTGTATTGTATTTCAGAAACACTTTTCATTTTAAAAATGACAATATAGCATCATTTATTTAACTTAACTTTGGACCATAATACTCAAAGAAAAAACAAATGAAGCATATTTAATAAAACAATAAGTAAAGTAAATTGTCTATAAATAACCATTTAACCTGCCAAACTCTGAAATATAAATAAATAAATCTGCATCATCTTTGATTACAATCAATCCTGTGAAACTTATCATGTGTATATAATGTTATAATAGTTATAATAATGTAACGTGATAATGTGTGTGGGGTTTTTTTTCAAGTTGAGCTACTGTACTTTTTAAAATAAAATTCCTAGGAGACAGTTGTGGTTTTTTTTTTTTACAATTTTTAATCAGATATATACTGATACAAAATAGAATAACTTAGCCATTTGTA
This sequence comes from Callionymus lyra, assembly GCF_982586985.1. Taxonomy (NCBI): domain Eukaryota; kingdom Metazoa; phylum Chordata; class Actinopteri; order Syngnathiformes; family Callionymidae; genus Callionymus; species Callionymus lyra. Next base: position 6,575,467 of record NC_141834.1, read on the forward strand.
TTTTAGATATGAATCAGTAAAAACTTCCACACAAAAAACATTAAAATGCAGATCAAGCTTATTCTTCAGGGAACATTTCTTACCTGGATTTGTACAGGTATGAACGTATAGAGAAGATTCAACACTGACTAAAAACTTCAAACTTGAAACAAGTTTTTTGAAACAGATGATGCAAAAAAGATGCAACCCACATTTTCATATAACATTCACTCCCCATCTGACGTCACGTATGTACCAGATGTAGCACATCTGTCCACATAAGAAGATGCAGCTTCTCCTTCAGTTTTAATGGAAAAGTTTTAGAATAGATAGAAAGGCAGCAGACTTAGTTCTAGTTCAGAAGAGGAACCAGGATGTGATTCAGATTCAAATGTTGGACGGAGCAGAAACTATTGGCACATATAACATAGAAAATAATTATATTATTATTAAATCTAAATGTTCCTTCCAGAGACATTTCAATCCAAAGAAGATCTTGATTAAACAGCCTCAAGTGATCAAATTTCCTTCCCAGCGATCACCTTTTAATTACTCCTCTGTCAAAAGATAACGAAGAATGGATTTTCCTGAAATCGCAGCCGCGGCAGGACTTAATTAAAGCAAATGAAGCCGTCTCCGAACCGGATGAATCCTGATCTTCTGAGCGTTTATTTAAATATACTCGTGAAGAGAACAGCCTCGCTGGAAAATGACACCTGAGTTAAATATAAGCCTCGCTGGAATACAACTTTATAATTGAAGCGCTGTTAGTAGAATGTGTGTTTGACACAAATCAAAAGTCCACAAAGATTGAAATCTCAACGCAGCTGGAAACCATTTAAAATGTTGAATTGAAACAAATTAGCTTTAGGTTTAACGTGTTAGTTTTTACAGCTAAAGGGTCCAAAACTTTACTCTTATCAGGAAACTGTCAAACTTTATATTAGGGAAAAATGTGTTGAAATATTAATAATGAAATATGTATGAATAGATTTATGTTATTTATATTATAAATGTGTAATTACCTATTAAATATGTTGCTGGAGATTTTCAAATAGCCTTTTATTTATTGTTTAAAATCCCTATAACAATGGACCCTAACCCTACGTAATGCTACTAATAAGTAACTACAGAACCAAGCAAGTTTAAAAAATATCTCTAGAAGTTTAAAAATACTGTAGAGTTTCAAAAAGATCACTTGAGGTTTAAAACAATTTCAAGACGTTTAACTGATGTCGAGAAATGTGAAATAATGTCGGGAAGTTAAAAAAGATCTGTAGAAGTTTAAAAATATCTCAAGAAGTTTCAAAGTATCTCTAGAAGTTTAAAAATATCTCAAGAAGTTTAAAAAGATCTCGAGAAGTTGAAAAAGATCTCTAGAAGTTAAAACAAAATCTTTAGAAGTTTAAAAAGAGCTATAGAAGTTCAAAACAATGTCAAGAAGTCCAAAACATCTTGAGAAGTTTTTAGAAGAACTTCGTTGAGATTGTGATGTCCCTTTAGGGGCTCCGTTAGTAACATACCTAGTAACATACTCGGTCAAAGCATGTTTTTATAGTAAATTTAGAGCGTGTTTAGATGTAAAACAGTGTAAAATAAGATATATCAATTTTAATTTCAGTTTTTGCCCCAGAAACTGTCCAGAGTACTGTACAACTCTTTATGTTTTCTATCTTTCTGTTGTTCATTAAAGCCCTTTTAAATTAAAAATTGAGGCAAACCTTTAAAAAAGTGATCTTAATTTCGTTCTCTGTATTTTGACATGACCTTTCTATCTGTTCTGCAAACATCCATCCCTTCACTCCAACCATGATCACCAACACACGCCCTCATGTTACCCGACTATCCCTGACTAGTCGGCTTCCATCCACATCTTTAACTCTTTCTCCTCCTCATCATCCTGTCACCTCTTCTCATTCCTCATGCTGTCCATCCCCCGCCATCCCATCACAAGAGTACACATCTTACTGTGAAGACGCCGTTTGTTTATCCCCCGGTAATAGAGCAACACTTGGTTTGTTTTGGATGCATGGAGTAACCGCCTGAATGAGAATCGAGTGACACTAACAGCTCCTCTGTCGACGCCTTGTTGGGAATGTTATGAGGACAAGAAAGTCAGACTCTGACATGAAACAGCAAACCGGAACAATATTTCTGACACTATTGGCTGTCATTATTTAATAACATGTTGCAGTTAGCACGTATTTGGTCAATTTATTTCACATTCAAGTCTTATTACTTTTAATTTTGAGCATAAAGAAAAGAGAAAAAATGACTAGAGGACATTTCAAAAAAAGAGAAAAACTGAAAAGGTCCAATTTAATTAATGACCACGTTTTTGTTGTTTTTGAATTTAGTTTTCAAAGGTTCTTTATTCAAATGTATGGCGTCTGTTGGATGCTGCAAGCTGCATGAGAGGATACAGGTTGTCCCGTTTCTTCAACAACAATCTGTATATTCAATTCAATTTGTTTACTGTGGTAAATCTTTGTTTAGACACAAGAATGTCTCATATCAGTGCTATTAAGATATTAAATTAAATGATATAATGAATCTATGTTAAAAATCTAATGTAAAATTGCTAAGAAAAGCCATCAGATTATTAAAATTCTTGATTGTCGCAGATCCATGGATGTATGTATAGGAAATAAATGCCTTCAAACATGAACATGAACATGAATTTATTGTCTTTATTCTGCTGTATTTAAAGCAGCACTGTGTAGTTTTGGGTACCTTATTATTTTTGTACTAAAATAACTTGTGATGACACATCAACTTAAAACTAGTTGAATGACTCATATAGCGTGACTTGAGGTGTTATGGTTGATTTTTATTTTCACTGTAAAAGTTCTAGGGGATGGTGTGAACTTGCTACATGGGGGGCGAACTACGGTACAAAAACAAAGTTAAAGTTATGTTATTTACAAAGCCGTCATAACACATATTTTATTATCCACAATCTGATTCATTAACTCATCAGTATCGATCCTTCATTCAGCTAATGGAAGTCTCGAAGAAGAAAGTTCGTCCAACTTCTACAAACCTGGACATGGCAAATTCTGCAACGTTTGGCGTCGCTCAAGACTAATTTAGTTTCAAGTGTAGAACTTTTCACCTTATTTATTAATGTCCTCTACATGGTGTGACTTACTATTGTCTTCACCCGCCAACTCAGACTCAAGCAAAAAGAAAGAAACTACCATGATGGAGTTAAATAGTAACAATTAATGGGATACTTTAACAATACTATCTCATACTACCTGGTGTTATATCCTGGTAAACAGTCTGACCAACTCATTTCACAGTTTATTCCCCAAAACGATTTTATCTTGAGTTTAAAAACTACATTTTCACCTGAATTAATTTGAAGTGACCGGGTGTAAGCCCCTGAGGAAAGAGTCATTAAGTTAAAAAATCAGAGCATCACCCTCATAAACAGCCTCTTGGTAAATGAAAGTCTTCTGAAAAAAGAAGAGATTCCATTTGAAAGGAAATAGTCTCAAATTTAACGATCTCACTTCGCTTCCACATCCCTGACAAATAAAAGAAGAGCTCTTGTCAGAGCCGCTGATGAATGAGAGAAGTAACACATCACTCTTCCACAGGTCTTTATTAAAAGTCGAGATATAGAGACTGTGAAGGACAAAACAGAAGAGAACATCCAAGAATGTTCAATTGGTCAAACTGGTTATTTTGTAAACATTGAAGTTCATTAGAGAAATAACATGAAACAAGAAATTGAATTACAATCTAGTTCATCCAATGACGCATTCACTGACTCACATGAGCTAGTTTTGCTTCTGCATTAAATCAATTGTGACATCCTGTACATTTACTATCTTGACATCGTCCTTGAGTTAGATTTATTGACTTGTTTTCCATTAAAGGGATCGATAAGAAGAGGAATCTTGTGATGGGTTGGAGGGAGAATACCTGCTTCTTCTTTCTGATGAAAATGCTGCATTTTTAATCATAAGTCTTTTCTCCCACAGTGACATTTGAATAAAAGCCAGTGCTCAAGTGGAGAGGAGACTTTGGAGACAAAGACTTCTGGGTTTTTTCTGTCAGAGTGGAGAGACTGTGTCTGGCTGTGTATTTGGAGAAGCTAGAAAAAGCTACACTTGGATATGGAGTTTAATAATTGACAGTAGGTTTAAATAATCACACATGGAAATGATCAGAAATATTGATTAGTATATTAGTTTCACAGTACAAAATAAAAAAATAAAAGAGTTTAAGACTTGTGAACAGGATAAACTTGTTGGTCAAGACCGCCTCAGCAATGACCGAGACCGGGACCGAGATCGCGACTGAGACCAGGACCAAGACCAAGACCAAGACCAAGACCAAGACCAAGACCAAGACCAAGACCAAGACCAAGACCAAGACCAAGACCAAGACCAAGACCAAGACCAAGACCAAGACCAAGACCAAGACCAAGACCAAGGCAGATTTAACCAAGACTTTTGAGATCTCAAAGCCACTATTTTGGCCCAACACTGGGCTAGATAGAGAGAACCCGTCCCCAGGGCAAGACTAAGACGATTGACCATCCCGATCAAGAGGTGACCAAGACCACAAATAAGTGGTTTCAAGGCCAGTCTTAGTTTTGAGAACTACCACAGTTGTGCCCGGTGTTTGTACTTTATTGCCATTAAACACACAACTCTTACTGACAAGACATGCAGGCACAATACTAAGTGTCACAATCCATAGCAAAACAGTCGATTTTCATTTGACTTGCTTTAAACGACCAACCTTGACTTGCTTATTAGCTGCTATGTACCTTTTATGGTTATTGACGATGGTTAAAAGGTTAAGAGGGGTCACATAAAATCGGAGGAAAAAATGCAAATTGTCAGTAGTACAGACATGTACAGTATGATCTGGACCTGATGGCCAGGGGGCCAAATAGTGCCCGCCAAGTCACTTTATGTGGCCAGTCGAATGGTTAGCTCATGTTTACGTTTTTAAAGTAAAATAAGAGACATATAATAAATATTTTTAGTGAATAAGGACAGAATTCTGTCAAGACATGTAAGATTCATTCTTCCTGTTAAATATACACTGTTTTGGCGTGAAACTTACACAGCTGAAGGATTTTGGCCCCTTGTGTGATTGTGTTTGACACCCCTGGTCTCATCATCCCAGAAACCTCCATCAGACATTGAAGTCTTTAGCAAGACATCAAAAAACCTAGTCCTTCTTAGAGAGCACCAGGGAGGCAAAAATCAAAACAAGTTTGTACCAAAACCAAAGTCTCTCCACACAGTTGAGCAGCAGGTCTTTATTGAACCTCTAAGTTCTTAGCAAGAATAATTGATTTGTCTGTCACAATAATTTACTTAGCGTCCTCTCATCCCTAGGCCTAGACTGGACATTCCAGCCTTTTTGCGGTCCGAAAACCATGGTTATGGACTTGGAGCTTACCCTCATGCTGGGGGGGCTTCGCTATTGTTTCGAGCAATAATTGACGGTCTTGGCCTGCATGTGCCGACAGCAAGAGAACTTCTGACCCTCTCCGCCCTGTCTGTGCAGAGAAATTACTTACAGAGAAATGATGAAGAGAACGTGTTACAAAGGGCAACTTCTGAGAACCTCCCACATGGTGCTGAAAAATCACCGGGTTATTTTTTTTTCTGCCTTCAACAACATCAGAGCTAATGAATGAGACAGTGCTCATGGTGGTGATGTTATTTTTGGTAGTTATTGCAGCCAGTTTAGGGATTTGTTTAAGTAAACTACACTAGTACAAAGTTAATTGTGTACACTAGGGAGTCATTGCTGACTAACTACTCACAGAGGTATCGTCTGAGGAACTTAGTTCCTTAAAAATATATATTTATTTCGAGAATATACTTCAAGAATCTACTGCCAGCTACAACACGTAGCTGCAAGGAATGTTCAATTCCGTGCATAGCTCAGAGAGACATATGCAAAACACCAGCTTTGCAGAAGTCGTTGTAGGATCACAGTTTGTTTAGGAGTGTACGTGAGCTGATAAGCAGGTACGAAAGTAAAACTGACACAAGGCTTGACAGAGTTAGCACAACATTTCTGCTCCTCATCGACACAGAATCTCATCCCTCGCAGAGTCGACAGCTTCACATTAAATCAAAGCGCTTTTGCCACTGAATAAAACCTCAAAGTGATTCAGCATCAATTAGATACTTGCCATGTATGACAGAGCATCCAACTAGGATGTGAAGGAGGAAATAGGCCTGTAGTTTTTTTTTTTAAACAGAAGGTGGTTAAGAAAGAACAATTGACTTCATTTCGGGAGAATTTCCAAGAAATGTACTGCAGTGGAATGTGTTCGAGCAGATTTTAAATGACAACGTTGCATCAGTCATTCCTTTGATTGTGACGTTCATCGTGAGCTCAGAGGATTAAATCCACAGTCGAGGCCGAAATCTAGCCTTTGAATTTGCCAGCAAATTTAAAAAGACGAGCAATTCCTGAAGCAATTTTACAGGACATCCATCATTTGTCCTCAATTTATCCTGACATGTCCGTGGCTAATTGGATTTTGTTGCATGGATGTATTGTCGGGGAATGTTGAATTGTGGGGCATGGCTGGGGATTTATATGTGCATAATTTGATTTTTTTTTTTTTTCCATTCAGAGTCAGCACCTTGAAAACATTCTCCCAATAGTGTTAAAGCACTGCAGAGTGTCACGAGGAATATGGTTACTATTAAGAAAAAAATTAACCAAATATCAACTGAATAATTAGCTTGACGATTACATTTTCATTACTTATGTTGTTGGGTGGCTAAGACAGCCTACATCGGATGGTAAAAACTGAAGTTGTGGGTTCAATCCCAGCTCCAAATAAGACTGTGAGCAAGAAACTTAACACTGGCGCACTACGCTGCGGCCTACTCCCATCAGTGTGTGATTGTGTGTGTAAAAAGGTCGAAAAATTCTTGTACCTTGCTTTGGAAAAAAAAGTCTGCTAAGTGATAATAAACATATTTTATTCAAGCCAGAAATTAATTGATTACCCTGAAAATAAATGCATGAATGGGTGAATAAAAGATAGAAAGATAGATTAATGAATGAATTGCTCCATATGGAAACATGGATGAGGAAAATGTAGGGGAAATTGAATCATAATTAATGAGGTTCAATATGCAGGGGATCCCAAATCAGTTTGAACCATCAATGGGTTAAATATAGACATATTTGAAATATTTATAGGCAATTATTTTGAAGGTGTGGCAGATAAACCCAGTGTAAATAAAGTGTAATTGTTTCTCTTTAGCAAGATGATCCCAATTGGGCATGATTAGATTTTTGAATAACATATCATGGGACCAAGGCAAGCATCTTGACACAGCAAAAATAATATCAGAAAAAAAATATCCATGATTAAATAATAATAATTTAATAATCAATGCAATTAAAATAGAATTTAGATGATATCTATATTAATCATTCTTTAAGTGGTGCCTTTTGGCACTATATCATTGAATGAAATTTAATATTTAAAATAGTGAAATCCTTTTTTAGTGAGCTGTTTTTTTTTTTAACCCCTCTGTTATTTTTGGGTCAAGTTGACCCTATGTAATTCAGGAAGCAAGGGGGGTCTTTCACCTTGAGCCAGAGGCAACACAAGGGATACCACAAACACATTTGTTTACAGGCCACAGGATCATTTTGACCCTGAGATAACACAAGGGTTAAGCATTGAATTTTTTTTAAGTAGTTGAATTTAATGGTTTGTATGTTGGATTTATTTATTTATTTAATAATACTTTAATACTTTTTTTTAATAATTAATTATTCAGTTTGCACATATAGTTTGGTGTTTTAAATCCAATAATTCAAAAAGAAAATTTTAATTATTTTTTTTCTATTCTTTGTAGCCTTTTAAATTGAATATAAAAACGTTGGTGCCAAACACTATTATACCAAGTGGATGAATGAACGGCCGACAACATTCCGGAGCAGAAAAAGCTCAGCTATGATGGATTCTCTCTGCTACATTTGTGATTGTGTTTGCAGCATGGACGTGTTTAAAAAATTGACAGCCGCTTATTAAACATCTCAATTGCACTTGTGGTTGCTGTTCCCTGTGTTCCTCTGACATTCAAATATGAAATTCGACGGAGCTGCCGGCATTAACATCTCCTCCCCCCACCAGGTCTCCCCCCGCCCGCCGCCATCGCCAAGAGAGGACTGAGGACTCGAGGCAAGCATCGACCACAACAGAACAATGTCTCACTTCCTGTCTCTGGACTGCAGTAGTCGAATACACTGTAGACGTAACGAAACACAGCAGAATTATTCAGGGTAATGGGCAGTTAAGCAACATGACTGTGTGTTTGCGATTTAAAGCTAGCTAGTCAAGGATCAAGGAACTTTAGGCTAATAATCAGATCTCAAATACACAGAAGTGAAAACAAAAACACTGTAGCAACACTGCTCGTGGGAAGCTGCTGATGCAAATTCACATTCTGAAAAAACCCTAAAATACACATTAAAACACTCAGTGCACCTGCGGTAATAACTCATAGACAGTGGGATGGTAACAAGAGCAACACATACACGGAGTTGACCATTCATTTTCTTACAGTATATTTAAAAAAAACCACTTTGTTGTGTTTGTGATTACACTGAAACACAAACAGTCACACTAGCGTACACAAACTGTCGACCCTTCAGAACAGACATTTTCTTTCAAATCCTTCTACTCACTATCCCAGCTGCGGTTCGATCCATCAGGCCCAGCCTTCCAGGCGTCAAGAGTGATGTCACAGCGCAGGACAGTCCCGATTGGCTGGAGATGATTTGGAATTTGGCTGCCAGCCTGGTCGCTCCCGAGGATGAGGAGGAAGGTATTCACCAGCTCACTGAATCCTTCACATGTAAGGAAACACCACGGCGACATGTCTAATCTCGCTCAACACACGAGTGGAAAACAAATATTCAAATTCAAATACATCAAATTTCAATGGAATTTATACTTATATACTAAATATTAAGTGTCAGGTTAGGACAAACAAGGAGTATAAATAAGTCTGGTTCAAAGCCACACGTTTTACTTGCAAGTGAGTAAGAAAAACAAAGAGTTTACATGTCTGTCTGAATTATTTTGAAGCACCGAGCTGTTAGTTCACTGTTAGATCATTTAGCCATAAATGATCTCACACCAAAGCTTTTCACCAAAACATACTTGAATGAGTTATAGTGGCTCAAGGTCGAGGTTAGCGTTTACTAAGATCATACCTGGCACAAAAACATCTGTACCGCAAAATGTATCTCCGACACAAGCAGTGATAAGAAATACAATTAGTGAGTGTTAAATAGATTTGATGAACATACTTTAGCTCAGAACTTCATCGTTATGTGAGACGGATTTACAGAATTTCGTCTCCTTTTAGTAAATGTAAAAGAGCACCAAGTTCAATATCAATGACAACTTTTACCACATTAAATTCATATTGAATTAGGTAGATTTCCATAATTCAAAACTCCTTTCATTAATTGCAAGTCCTGAACTTACTTTCTTCTTTGGTCACTTGATTTAAAAATGTACTTCTGTATCATCGTTCGACATTTATAAGTCAAAGCAAAGTTTATTTCAGCTAGTATTTTATGAGGATAACTAAAAAAAAAGTGAATAAGGGTGAATTTACTACATATTAAAGCTGCATCATGACAAATATTTGCAATACATTTAGATATTGTGATGGTACTGCTGTGTCATCTGACTAAAACTAAAGGTGTGGAATCCTATAGTTGGACAGGAAGTAGGTGGTAGTCACTGGGGTTTCTAGACAGAGAGTAAGACTCTTGACAGAAGGTTGGTTGCAATCATGATAATGGAAAAGTTCCATATGTCAAAGTGAATCCTCGGTGATGGTGCTGGACAGGAACATCAATCAGGTTCTTGGAATCGCTGAAATGCAAACATCTAAGTGAGTTAGTATAGGACCTTAAAGGAACTCTTTTTTTGGCATATGGACAAGCCTGGCACTCAGCTTAGCAATGATCTACATGTGGATGCTGCAAATAAACCATTTAAAATACAAGTTACTCGTTCAAAACATGGTTAAGGAAATAAGCCTTTTGTCACAAAGTAGTCAACAGAATTGAAGTAGCAATGAGTGAGGCAGTAGGAGTACATCCCATGAGTATATCAACATTTATGATTTGTTAAATGTACATTAAATAAGTGAGAGATACCAGTTTAAAATAGGACATATTGTGGACAGTTCCGTGTCTCGTCCAAACCTGGTCAAAGTGTGACCTCAGGGGCCGACTGCATAAACTCGCTCGTCATGAAGTCAGAATAAAACACCTGGAACGACCATATACCTGTATAAATTTCTCTATACGAAGCCATATTTTGTATTAAATTGTATTATTATTTTTATTAAATGCATTATTCAACTCATTTTTACTCTCCCAGTCATTGTAAGGCTTCTTTTTTAATAGATATAAGCAAGTTTTACAGTGCAAATGATAAATATAATTGCTTTAATGTGTATTTTTTACAAAGTCAAGGAGAAGTTAAGATACATTTCCAGGTTTTCAGTAAACAAAAGGAGGTTGTACAAGTACATGGAACACTCCAGACTTAATTAGCATAAATCTGGACTTGAGACCTGAGGGAGAGTCTTTGGTTTGAATGAGAAAGTTAAGTGGGTCAAGGTCTTCAATGGAGTGTGTTATGCGTCGACTTCTCTGCATATAATTTCAAGCGTGTTTATGTCTCCATGGTTAAACCCCACAATTGACAGTTTCCTTGTGTTCATTTTACTCACCCTGATGTTTATTTCTCAGTTGTATTTCCTGCCGGGATTCATTAGCACCTTATTTTCTGCTCTTTTCAACAGCTTTTCACTCGGAGGAGCTCTGAAGAAAAGGTGGGTGGAGAGGACGACGATAAGAAGAAGCAGAAGCGATGATGAGCGGAAGAGAGACTGGGGCGGGAGGAGAGGAAGAAAGGATGTCGAAGACGTGAGAGGAGGACGTTCAGTGTATCGCGGCAGCCGTTGCTAACCAGACCCCATGATTAAAAAGCCACGACAGAACCGAAAAAAAAAAAAAATTGGTCCATTTTGTCTTTGTTTTATCATTTCAAGTCAATATTGTAACCATGGTAACTTAGGTCAAAACATCCATTAAAAGAGCTTTTTGTCACAAACGTTTTCTTACAATTTAAGCTTCACATAAACAGTTTTTGTTTGTGTTTTTTTTTCATTTACTATAAGTTAGCACTTCAGTGCAACAGTGTTATAATTATGAGGGGGTGTGTATTGGCGAGATACGTATCATTATACAGGGGAAACGCTACAATAAAAAACAATACTGTAGGAACAAGTATATATTTGTAGTATTGTCCAAGTACTTGACTCTGGTGTTGCAGAATCTGCAAACCACAGTCGTAACTCCATTTGTTTTGATACCAAAATATGTCCAAACATCAACTTAGAAAGCTGCTGGAGTCGACTGTATCCTCTCATTCTCAGTCTTTTCCCTGCATCTCCCGAGTTAATTTTTCCTTTAGATGCAGAGGACTTAATCACTACTGCCATCTAGCAGCCGGACATTGAATTACAAACACGCAGTTTAAATATTAACTATAAAATAAATTTGGTCAAACTAAATTAAATTTTAAACTGAAAAAAATCGATTCAATATTGTGGGAAGGTATTGATGGAATCATGGAGAAGAAAATAAAACACATTTAAGATTTAATTCAGAATATGTGATAACTAAAAAATATAGTTTCTGGCTCCTTCAAGCGTCTGAACCTTATTACAGTTTGTGCTTTAGATCTTCCATGATGTGTTGCACTGCAACTCTCTGACTAGGAGATTATATCATGTCAACTTGTAAGAATTCCATCAAGCTTTCATCACGGAGAGACATTTCCTTTTGTCTTTCTACCTTCTCATATTACAGTTCAATCATTAAATACTCACTGATACATGAAAGCAGTGAAAGACATAAAAGAAACTTCACTATCTCTTCTCATCTGATCAGATGACAGGAAATAATCCTGCAGAGGAGCAAATACATGCTACAGTATTCTGTTTGAACATGTGTTTTCATGTCATTATTACGTTATTAACAGCATACAACATTTAAATGATAATAATAAGCAATTCTCTAATATCATCTCTGTTTAGTGTAATGGTTGTTTCCTTGCAGGAGCAGCGTTTGAGCGAGCGTTACCAAACGGTAATAAGAAGAGTTAATAATTCTGATCCCTCTGACTCAATAGACCCTGTGGTTAAATAAGCGTAATGGAATTATACTGGAATTAAAATGACATAATAATGGATTTCTAATGTTGTTATTGCTCGAATGGAGTCTAATCACACAGTGCAGCGTTGCATAAAATACCATGTATGTGCGTGTGTGGAATTGAAATGATTTTCTGACACACAGCAACAACCCCGTGATGAAAACAGAACATTGACTTTAATTTACACAACAATGACTCAGCATGTACTGTTTGCATCCAGAGTCAACTGTCACATGACTCTTTATGAAACCAGGTCACTTTCAGCTGGAATGATTTATTATGTCTTATGCCAACTCTACAACTCTATATATATATATATATATATACACTAAAAACCTGAAAAATATAAAGATTAAAAACATAAGCTTGAAAAGAACTAAAAATGTCAGCAAAAGAAAAAATTTGCATTAAAGACAGAAATACAAATACAAAAAAAACAGTACAGTATATTATTTAGAAAATCAAAAAGAAAACACTCCAAAAAAAACCAACAAATAAACTTGTAAAATCATGAAATGTACAAAACAATCAAATAATAAATTACCTTGAGAAAATGTGTTTTTTTTTGGAAATGTATTGTATCTTCCCTTTAAAATGAATGTAGGAAAGTTTGAAAGTGAGATTTTATATTTGTATTTAATATTTTACAAATGTTAATGATTATCTAATTCTTACATTATTTGGGATTAGTCAAATGTGTTTAAACACTAGTTTATAATGTCTAACCTAGTTACAAACAAAGGACTTAATGAACTGTTTTGATCTGCCAAAATCATGGATTCAAATCAAAAGGAAAAACTTAAGTTGAGGGGTTTTTTTTCCCATTTTTTTTAGGTGAGATTAAAAATAGATTGATTCAATTCATTACTAACTGACTAGAAACTGAGAAAAATCTCTTAATTTAGGAAAATGATGTCACAACATGATCTGGATCTTAAAATCTATGCGTTTGTGTCTTCTTGTTTAGACTATTGTAACAGTTTATTTCCGTGTCTTAACAAGAAGGATCTAACCTTTACTTTACTTACTTGCACAGTTTGATAAACTTCTTGTGTGTGTCATGCTAATGGCCAAAAAACACGAAATGTAGCACAAGAAGACTTGTATCTTGTAAACTTTACTGGATTAGCTTCGACGTAGCATCCACACATCCGTCACTCTGCGGTGAAACATGTTTATCGACAGGTGATCAAGAGCAGTAATTGCGGGGGTTAGGTTGACGAGTGACTTTATCTGGCAACATTAAATCCCGCTTCAATCTCCACATTTCATGATCCACTACACAAAACTGCCGTTAAATTTCATCAATGAATAAATGAGATGGAAACTGTGTGGTTTATCTTTGAATAATTGACAAAGAAACACACAAACACACACCATGGAACACCATGAATAATGTATCTGTGATACCTTCAGCCTCGGGGAGAAGCTTTTAAACATAATTTGTTGCTTTAATTTATTTACAAAACCTGGCAACCTCAACCCTCGGGCTAGGTGAGCATGAATGCACGCGCGCTAATGAATGTATCGTTATGTTTCCTGCTAACTTCATTCACGAGATAAATGTGTGTGATAACACATTCGGAAAGAAAGTGGTGAAAAATTCAGCGAAGGTGTTGCTGAAGCAGATGTGGCTAACAGCTGGCGGCCTCTCTTCCAAACACGCCTTTCCGAAAATCAACGTTTTATATCTCATCGTTCAAATTTAGCGTCATGTTGTTTGCTAAATATTTAATCCACATATAGTAATGGGTTCTCTCTGTCGGCTGCAACCGCCGGGGCGAGATGACAAACTTGAAACAAATAGTCAAACTCTGACAACAAATAACTGACTAACAAATTTACAAAATTTTGAAAAATATTTACAAACTTCTAAATTTACTTAATCTTGGAAGAAATTTACAAAATATTGACAAATTGTTAAACTCTGAGACAAACTTACTGATTTGCAAAAGGACACACACATAGTATCAACAAGTTTACACACTATGAAACAAAAGTAAAAATTGATTTAAAAATAAATTGCAAATTTTGCAACAAATTTACAAACTCATATGCAGATGTTTTAACGCTAAAAGAAATGCGTAGAATTTCAAACAAACGTTTAAACTCTGATACAAACGTACAAAAGTTCAAACAAATATTTAAAAACTTTGAAACAAATGTACTTAATCTCGACAAATAGTTAAACTCTGAGACAAATTTACAGTTCCTTAAAAAAAAAAAAAGGTTTACAAATTGTTCAACAAATTTACAAAATCTTGAAACAAATGTACAAACTCTTAAAGAAAATTACAAAATATTGACAAATTGTCAAATTACGAAAACAACTTAGACATTTACAAAATATTGCAACATTTATTGAATGTACTATAAACAACTGTACAATTCCTTAAAAAAAATGTTTTACAAATTGTACAAAAACATTTACAAAATCTTGAAACAAATGTACAAACTCTTGAAGGAAATGTACAAAATATTGACTAATTGTTAAATTAGGAGAACAACTGACACATTTACAAAATATTGCAATTTTTTTTCATACTATGACCAACTCTACAATTCTTTTTAGAAAATGTTTTACAAAATGTGCCAAAAAATTAAAAAATCTTTAAAAACAAATGTTTAACCGAAATAATGTTTTAGAAAATCTTAAAAAAAAAGGAAGCAAATATACAATTAAACTATATACTACTATATTCAGCATTTTGTTCTGCAATTTTTTACACAGCTTTGTTATTTTCTTTAAATACTTTCTTGACTTTGTAAATGTGTTTTGTACAAGCGAAAGGTTCAGTGTCATTGTAATGAGTTTCATTATGTGACCTTAGTCTCTGGATAACTGGTTTAACTCTCAACCGTCTGCTATTGAGCAACACATGCTGTTGCGTATTCATAACTACCTCTGTGTTCTACATCTTATAAATCCAGAAGGATGAGAACAAGCAGGTCTATGAAACCATCCCTCTTCCCTGGTGATGTTGCCAAACGTCCAGTGTGTTTGCAGACGGTGTTTACAACACTGTGGATCATCACCCACGCTGATTTCTTATCCACAATAAGCTGCTTACAGTCCATGTGTCCTCATATTTCCTGGAACTTATGAGTCTAATATTTGCGCACACTCGTGTAGGGACGGACGTGCTGGGTTTTAGATTTCAGGAATCTTTGAAATGAGTGGGTGTGGCTCAGATAGGAGGTAAAATAATCCACTGAAATTAAAAATGAACACTCAAAAGTATATTAATAAACCATTTAACCTTTGTGTTATCTCAGGGTCAAGATGACCCAAAGGCTTGAAAACAAATGTCATTCACCTTGACCTAGAAAAAACATAAAGGATAAAACAAATTCATTTGTTTTCAGACCTTTCGGGTCACTTTGACCCTGAGATAACACAAGGGTTAAACAACCATTTTAATTAAGATTATTTAATCAATATTTCAATGCGTTTTTTTTACACATATGTCAGCTTCTTTATTGAAATATGCAGCTACATGAAGAAGAAGAAATAAAAAAGGACCTTTTATTATATGATGTAAAAAGAAAAAAAACAATAAAAAGGAGAAAATTCAATGTTTTTATTACACCATGATAATATTAAGCTAAGCTAATTCTTATTTGATTGTATATTATTTATATGTATAAACATTTCACTGAAATTTAATGGATCAATTTAAAGAAAATATAGACAAAACGTGTAACTATAGATTATAGTTTTGATTATTTATTTATAAGGCAAGAAATGCTGATAAAAATTCTTAAAACAATAAAACCTTAAGAAGTTATGGTACATGTAGAATTAAATCAGTAATGACTTGTAAAAAAGTACCGAAATTAAACGGTAATTTTGGGGAATTTCAAAAAACACAAAAGGAAAAAGGTCTGAATTTGTTCTATATATGCATTTATAAATCATTTATGGGTATTTTATATCAGATAGAAGTGATTTACTAATTGCGAAAAGAACTCAATGACAACTATTTTTGTTTTATTTTTTTTTGCCTATTTGTAGTTAAGGTTGTCATTGCTTACGTTTTTGTAAGAGCTGAAGGCCTGATATATTGTACTAGCTGATGGTAGACATCCAACTTCACAAAAGTGTTCAATTTATTGTTAAAATAGGAAGAAAAAAATCCTTGAGTTTCACCTTAGTAATAAATGTTTATTTCCCGGCATGTTGATCCATCTGATCCCTGGAGCTGCGTGTGTTTATGGTCTCATCTAAAAATGATGAGCAACGCTACGAGTGTTCGACATCAAACACGAAGCGATTCGGCGGATTCTGACAAAGTGGAAGGAATGTAGTTTCGCCGTTGAATGCGAGAACCTTTGAGAATTTAAAACGTCGAGCGCCCACGCTGGGATTCAACCTGATTTCTTTTTCATGATGAAAGTGTTCGTCGTACTAAGAGTCGCAACAAAGTCATGTTGTAGATATGACTGATAAATATTTTCTTCTGAAGATTTGTCATAAGTACACTTAATATATATGTTATATTTTCACTTACACTTACAATTACTCCTCAATGTTTTAGACTGTGGGAGGAAAGCAGAGTCACAAACTTATATTTATAGTAGATATTTCATTTGTTTCATTCTTTTGTACACAGAATTGTCAGTAATCAACTTTTTTTTCTATATTATTAAGACTGTTTAAGGTTAAGTTGTACTCAAACTCTCGAGACCTGAAGCCCATATCCACTTAAAATCTATCTAAAATAAAATGTTAACTTGCTTTCTTCTCTTTTATCGAGTCCAAAGAAATCAGAGAGTCAAGACTTGGACGTTTGTATCGGTGATAACTAGCCACAGTTTAGGAAAATTCTAACTTCACTCAGGTAAATCAAGAGCTTGAATGTATGGCTCAGCTTTTTTTTTTTTGCCATGTTGGACCAAAAAAAAAGCTTACAATGTTGTTGGAGTCACTGTATCCGCTCATCCTCAGTTGTAACTTCTTTTGTTTAGTTTGAAACCAAAATATTTCCAAAAATCAGCTTTTAAAGCTGCTGGTCGACTGTATCCTCTCGTCCTCAGTCGTAACTGCTTTCTTTCGTTTTGAAACCAAAATATGTCCAAACATCAGCTTTTAAAGCTGCTGGAGTCCATTGTATCCTCTCGTCCTCAGTCGTAACTGCTTTCTTTCGTTTTGAAACCAAAATATGTCTAAACATCAGCTTTAAAAGCTGCTGGAGTCCATTGTATCCTCTCGTCAACAAGTAGATCAATGGTACTTATTGTTAAAGGTTATAAGGAAATCAAGTTCACCTTGACCCAGAGACAACACAAGGGATACCACAAACAGGTTTGTTTTCGGGCCATCTTGACCCTGAGATATGAAAAGGGTTAATATATAATAAATAACATCTTTTTTATATAGATTATAGATATAGATTATTTTTGGAGTTATAAGACAAAACATTATGACCACACACCTAAATAGCAAATTATTTTATTTTATTAAACATTTGCTAAAACATGTGAATAACGACTTAAAGGAAAATAGGAAATAAACAAAGATTTTGGGGAGAGTAAGAAATCAAAATACGATGAAAAGGCTCCTTACTTAAAGTGGTAGTTCACCCAAAATTTTAACTTCACTCATGTTCTACTCACACTCATGTCGACTAATGGTTGGGATTATTTTCAGAGTAATCTGATCCTTTTAAGAGTTATAGGCAAAAATGTACATTTTAGTGTGGCGCCCAGAAATATCCAAATATTGATTCAGTTTTCCGTCATGTTGCTGATGAAACGTTAACATTGATGACTCACAACTGCAGCCATTGAATTGTTGAACGATTCCGTCCCTGATTAGTACTCAAGTACTCAACTACACCCCTCTGTCGGTGCAATTATCAGATACACAAAGATAATTTTTCCTCATTTAAGAAAAAAAAACATCCACATCCAAAACTCCATCTGAACCTTTAACTCGTATTGTACTGACCAATCAATGAAGGTCACGTCAAGTAAACAAATAACAAACCAAACTATTCAAGGTTTAAACCATAAAATCACCTAAACAGTGCATACCTCTGCCAAGGAGCTAATTTAACATAGATAGATAAAAATATAACGTACAAAAAGGAAATAAACATTGTTTATTCGTTGCAAAAACTATTCCTGACTGATCATGTAACTACAAAGTTTTTGCTAGTTCTGTACAGATCAAGAGGCAACGCTAAGAAACCATACAAGTGAAAAACTTCAACAACTTACTAGGATCCAGATGAACGCACACCACGAAATCACAATCCTGTTTAAGTATAACCAAGACTCAATAGAAGTTATTGAAATAGGTCACGTATAAGATGTGTTATGGAAGTTTCTCTAAGTCAACACAGTTGTGGAAAGTAATCTGACTTACCATGCGACTGCTGCTGCGATCAAAAGCTCACTATCACAAACACACACAAGACACACAACACACTACAGGGTGCTTTCCGACATGTGTGTGGACTGCGCCAACAAGTGGGTCAGTCGTACACACATTATCCACGGTTACAATACACACTCGGCGAGAGAGTCTCCAGGCTGCGTGATATTGTGTGTTTTCTTTGAGAAGACGGTCACCTGCTGAGAACATGGCAGAGGAAGCACACAAACTCACACACAAGCTCACAAACAAACACCAACACTCGCAGCAGCGGCTTTACGGAATCTGGACCAGCAGATATTCATGTTGCTATCGAGCTAAGTAGTTGAAAGTCATCAAACATACTTCATATATCCTTTTGATTTTTCTTTAATCATTTAGTTGGTGACTCCGGTGCCAGCAGCTTTGAGAAGCTCATTTAGCCCGACAGCTACTGAGGATCCATCTGTCATCGGCTCAGGGGGTCTTGGACTGTGACTTCTTGATGCAACGCTGACTGCAAATCATGTCACAACAACAAGGTTGAAATTTTAAAACAAATCTTTTAATTCTCTTTATCAGATGTTTGGTCTTTAAAAGTTGTATCTTTACATCATGATTACGAGTTAAACAAATTTACACACTTAAATGATCCCATGACATCCATAAAATATCATGTGGTGCACAAAAATAGTCACATGGCATACAAAGGATTCACCCAGAAAAACTATTGTTAACATGACACACACAAATAATCACATGACATTCATAAACGATCACATCACACATATAAATGATGTCATGACACACATACATGATATGACAAACATAAACTATCCCATGGCACACATAAATGTACACATTACACACATACGTGGTCACATGACACACATAAATGTACACATGACACACATACATTATCACATGGCACACATACATGATCACATGAAACACATAAATGATCACATGATACACATAAATGATCACATGACACACATAAATGTACACATGCCACACATACATGATCAAATGACACACACATGATTACATGATACACAAATATTCACATGGCACACAAGTTGTGTTCAAGTTAAGTTCAAATGAGTAACATAATTTTCACATGACAAACTTATATTATAAAATGGTGCACAAACATGATCACATAACAAACATAAATCACCACATGACACACATAAATAGTCACATGGCACACATAACGTTCTCATGAGACACAATGTTCATGTAAAATACAGAAATGATCACATGACACTTATATAAACAAAGGACATAGATTCAGCATCCGTCAACATCAATAGTAAATAAATAGTAAATCAATATTAAATAAACACTTAAAATATTATGTTCAATGAAGAAGCAACTAAAATGTAATTGTAGTTGAAAATAGTTTGAATATAACGATTAAACTGTAAAAGTGTTTGATATCAGTTGGAAATGTTTGATTATAGAGGTATGATATATCTATAATATATATCAGATAAGTATATGATTGTGTGTGTATTCTGTATGAAAAACAAAAAATGTGTCTACAAAGTGTAGACTTGTATAAAAACGATACTGTAAACAGATGCATATACATATTCGAGGTTATACTCTGACCTCATCTGCGCTGCATAGATACAGCTAAAGATCCACATGTGAACCCCACTGCCCTGGTATCAATTCGGGGCTACAGTTAACCTCGGGATGTCTTGTGAGAGGAAAATAGTCTGGCAGGAGGAAACCCACGCAAACATGGATGGAAGAGATGCATATATATACAATATTACCTCAAGCTTTACGTGAACCAGAGACCTTCCATAGACGTCTCACTCCAACAACTGTTAGCTTTATTCCAGTTGTTATGTTTGTAAGTAAGTAAGTAAGTCATTTTTATTTGTATATCGCTTTTCCAGACCAGGGTCACAAAGCGATTAAACAATCAAAACAATATTCAATAAAGTATATACTTTAAAGGTCAAGATAACACTGATAACACAACAGGAGTTCCAGAAAATCAAGGAAAAGCCTGAATTGTTGTTGCTGTTATTGAAATTGTTTCTAATGATTTTTGCTATTATTCCTATTTATTATTGTATTGAATAAATGTTAAAATGTTTTCATTTATTATTGTATATATTTATTATATGCACTCTATGTCTAATCTAATATTTATGTATGTTTACTTATTTTTCCAACTTCCTGCTGTAACAACTCATATGTAGCCACTGTTGGACGAGAAAAGGATATTTTCTTATCTTATCTTTGTTGATTTAAGTACATTTTTGTACGATAACTTTTTCTGAAGAACTACCTCCATCTGACCCACTGATTGATGTGCCTGGTCAGAAAATAAACCATTATTTTCAACCCTTTTTTTTTCTCGAACAAGCTCTATTGATTATGCATCACACATTTTCGGGGTGTAATGACGAATTGATCCTTGTCCAAAATAAAATCAATTTATTTATTTATGACACGATCACGCCAACATATGCAAGAAAATCCATCTAATATTAAGTTCAATGGACGTTCTCGATGGATCCTTTTACACTTTTGAATGCATCTTTATAACTATAGTCATATTCTCGACAGCGTTCCAACGGTTTAGGGACACGTGACGCACATTTGCTGCAGGAGGTTTGCAGTCCACTGATCAGGCATTCTCCTCCTCCCTCACATGGATTCTCACCAGCTTTCTTTTCATGCCCTTATGCTCATCCCTCCTGCAACATCCCTGCTGGATTGTCTCCCAATGCTCTCTTTACCCTCGTACATGCAGCACTCTCCTCACACACACACACACACACACATACACACTACTAGCTACTCGGGCTCCACGGGGCTGCACGGAATACCAAACCCTGTCGTTCAACCCTCCAGGATGCAGTCTAGTGGCGCACGTCTGACTGTGATCTGCATTCTGTCGTTAGCTGCCACTTAGCTTTGCTCTCCCTGCGGCAGCCTGGTTATCGCTTCTTGTCCCGGCTACCCTCCTCCTCTTCCTCCTCCACCCCCCTCTTCTCTTTTTCCTCAGAGCCTGCGAGAACTTTACATCAGTCGCATCTGCAACATAACAACATCAAGCACGTGTCCATGAAACCACTTTCTAACTTGTTTTAAGTTTCTTCATTAGGCCTGCCCATGACCTCCTCCCAGCCCTGTGAACATCCTCTGCTGAGTGTCTGCTAATGTATCGCCATGCCGACATCCAACTTAAAAGACTGTGAAACACAACACTATGTTTTAAGTGAATATAAGAATTCACATAGAATTTTAATTGGTCACAATCTCTTCAATTATTTAGAGGTCACGAAACTGAATTTCAGCAAACTGTGTGATGCAGCTTAAAAAGCTTTAATAAAGCAACAATATGACGTTACATTTTTACATAATTATGAAAATGGTAATGACCAAGAGGAGAATATGACTTTGCAGTTGCACTATTTCAACACTAGCCAAGTCAAGTCAAAGACACTTTTTACTATGAAAGTAACAAAGGAAAAAAAAACTTTAGGTGGTATCGGCATTTGAGTTATTTTTGATAAACTGACTAAAATGGTACCAAATATATTCTGCCTATGAAGAAATGTTTTCTCTTCAGTGATTTTAGTAAATAGTTATAACTATTTTTAGCAAATTGTATCATTAAAAAAGTAAAAGAATAATGAGGTACAAATTCAAACAATTGATAAGCATAATGATGTCTTACATGTCTGTAGTATAACACTGAAAAATAATACTGAGTTTCCTTCAACTGAGAAAAATCTCTTAGGAAAATGGTGTCAAAACACGATATGTAGCTTATAATCCTTCCGTTTGTGTCTTCTCGTTTAGACTATTGTAACAGTTTATTATCGTGTCTAAACAGCTGTCTCGCCTGCAGTTAATATAAAACTCAGCAGCAAGAATTCTGACCTGCTCTAGTAGAAGAACTCACATTTCCCCGAACTCTGCAATGGCTTCCAGTTTCCATTTTAAAATTCTGGTTCTTACTTTCAGATCTATTCATGGTCAAGCTCCTCCTTACATCAGTGGTTTATCTATCTATCTGATCCAGCCTTACACCATAGCGCGGGCTGGATCAGAACCTGCTGATGGTTTCGAGCACACGTTTCGGACCAGAGGAGAGAAATCCTTTTAAAGTGTATATTTTTATTTATTTATTTATTTATTGTTATAGCGCTTTGTGACCCTGATCTAGAAAGGTGCTTTACAAATAACTATAACTTACTTACTTACTTACTTACCTGCAATGAAGAGGGATTTTTGTTTTTACTGATATTTATTTATTTATTTGTTTTTAATTATCCTATTTTTTAAGGACAACAAATGTGTGTATTTAAGTGTTTCTTAAATTGATCTTGGACCTCTATTGTACTCATTAGTATGTGTCTGTCTGTACAAAACTCTCTTTTAACTTAAATATTTAAATTAGGAAAACACTTTCCTGGAGAATGAATCCTGTTTACCACAGCCACTCTGCTGTGATTTGTCAAATATTGAGGTTTTTCCCCAAGTATCATCAATCCCTGTAGTCTCCACGTCGAAAGGACTTGTTTTATAAACAAAGCAGGGTGTGATTACAGCTGGCTGGAGGAAGAGTTGAGCCATTATTGGGTCATAATGGACTCTGCTCTTGTAACCTCTCGTTTGATGAGATTTCAGACTGGGGAGAACTTTATAAAGTAATAAGTTCAAAACATGGTCATGATGAGGGACTTACTGCATCTTGGAGAGGAAGAATTCAACATATTAAACATGAAACAACATGTGAGTGAGTCAGGAGAGTTGGGTTTTAACATTAGTTGCCCTTTAAAAAAAAAAAAAAAAAAAGTTGAGGAGTTTTTTAGGATTTGGTTGAAATTGGGTAACTTCAGAATCAGAATCAGAATCAGAATCCCTTTATTATCCCGCGAGGGGAAATTCTTTTTAACAAACAGCAAGAGCAATATACCAGAAGAAAAATAAAAACACCCAGAAATAAAATATTAAAAAGAAAAGAAAGAATCTAAATAGAATAGAAAATAAATCTGCACTATATTATATACACATATTTACAAAAATAGCAAGAAAGGTGCAGTTAGATAATTATCTGGCTGTGTTCTTGTTGTGGAGTCTGATGGCAGCAGGGAGGAAGGACCTGCGGTACCTCTCTCTCACACACCTGGGATGGAGCATCCTATCACTGATGGAGCTCCTCAATGCCCTCAGTGTGTGCTGGAGAGGGTGAGACAAGTTCCTCCTCATGGAGCCCAGCTTGCTCTGTATCCTCCTCCCAGACACTTCCTCCACAGGATCCAGGGGGCGCCCTAGGACGTAACCGGCCTTCTTAATAAGGCTGTCCAGTTTAGCCCTATCCTTTGCTGTCATGCTGCTCCCCCAGCAGACCACACCGTTGAAGATGGCAGAGGCCACTACTGACTCATAGAATGACTTCAGGAGTGGCCCCCGGACACCAAACGACCTCAACCTCCGGAGCAGGTAGATTCTACTCCGCCCTTTTTTATAAAGAGCAGCAGTGTTATCCACCCAGTCCAGGCGGTTGTTGAGGTGAACACCCAGGAACTTGTAAGACGTGACAATCTCAATGTCCTGTCCCTGGATG
Organism: Callionymus lyra; assembly: GCF_982586985.1. NCBI lineage: Eukaryota > Metazoa > Chordata > Actinopteri > Syngnathiformes > Callionymidae > Callionymus > Callionymus lyra. The sequence goes on from NC_141834.1 coordinate 6,599,674, forward strand.
TTCAGTGGTGAGGGGGAGATGGAGGGACACCGCCGGAAATCCACAATCAACTCCTTAGTTTTGTTGGAGTTGATCTGGAGGTGGTTTTCCAGGCACCAGTCAGCAAAGTCCTGGACAAGTCCCCGGTACGACCCATCATCCCCGTCCTTAATGAGGCCGACGATGGCGGAGTCGTCCGAGAACTTTTGCAGGTGACTGGTGGGAGACAGGTGTTGGAAGTCTGCAGTGTACAGTGAAAAGAGGAACGGTGCCAACACTGTTCCCAGGGGGACCCCTACACTGCACTTGCAACTTAAAAGTAATATGATTTTAGTGGTGTTCTTTAGAAGACTTCCTTCTTCACCTGCATGTCTTCTCACTGCTTACACTGTCTAGACATAGCAGAGAAAATAAAACTCCATGAAATGTGCTGTTGTACATTTGACTTTTGTATTTCCATATAAGAGTAGAATATCTGCTGCTTCACCTGATGTGGACCTGAATGACCGGATGATTCGTCTCCACTAAATGAGCCAGGATGAGGACAGCGAGGCTGCTGACGCACTTTAAAGATCTCACAATAACCAGAAGCTGGCGGCTGTATCGTCAAGACAACCAAGAGAGTAAGAAAAGGTTTTTCGATCTAAGAACGGCAGAGAAGACTCCAGGGACAGACCGCACGTCAGTTTGAGAAATCTGAATGTTCTGCTCCCTCAGAGTCTCAGAGGCTTAATTTGAGTACAGAAGATCAATGTCCTACTATCATTAACTTTTACTGACTTGTGGGTTGGAAGCTGAAACTCGGAACAAAGAAATTCTCAGATATTGATGTATTTCATACTGTATTTTCACTGAAAAGGGGTTCATCTTAAACATTTAAGTTAGGTGAGAACAAAGTTTTAAACGTCATCAAGCAATGTGTGATTGTAAAACAAATGTATTTATTTATTTTTATTATTTTAGGAACCATATACCAAAGTTGGTCAAATGTTAATCCAAAATAATTACCATAGAATTAATGGAGAGTTCAGTTGCAGTTTCCTATTCATAGCAAATGTCCTATTAAAGTTATTCTCATCAAGATTTTCTAGATGTTATAAAAAAAAAAGAATAGTTTCATTTACCTTTAATATATTTGCATTTTTATAAAAAACACATTTAAAAAATGCAAAATAAGAGCTGCTTTTTAAAAATTCAATAGTTTAAAAAGGACTATTTAATATCATTCATTGCAGTGTCCTCTTCACAATAAACGTCATACAAAAGTTACAAGATTTTAGAAATTCAAATTGAAAACCATTTGAGAAAAATGCAAAATAAGAACCATAAAGGTTTTCCTGCATCCTTTTTAAAAATCCAATATTTTAACTGACAATTTAAAAAAAAAATACAACAAGATCATACGCACAATTACCTATACAGAAAAGTGTTACAAGTTTTATTTAACATTATAGAAAAAATAAAGAAAAAAAAAGAAAAAAAAGGGGAGTGAAAACAGCGATGTTACATCACAGATCTCTCCACCACATACACATTATTAAAGTTAAAATATCTTATTTAAATTTATTTGGAGTCACATATTTATTGTTGTTTTTCTTTTGATTTAGTCGTACATTTAAAAAAATAATTGTATAACTTTTAGGCTGAGTAGCAACAAAAAAGTATCCCTTTCTTATTCCTGGAGTTATTTTCTAAACTTTAAAAACTAGAAACAAAAGAATAATAATAATAATAAAGACATTTCCTTCTAAAGGCATAAAGCATAGCAGCATGAACTGAAGAGTGGAAACAAAGGCCACTTCTTGGTCCAATACATAATAATAAATAAGTTGCAAGTTGAATTATAAGTTGGCGCTGTAATTCAGACAGATTCTGCGAGTGTCGCTTTCTAATAAAGCTGTCACATTTGCATCCGCTGACTTACACCTACGATCGTTTTGAATTAATTCCTGTCACTTCCCCTTTTGATTTATGTATGCTGAGTAATGGAGGGAGGCGTCAGCTTCTCTGAATGCGCGTGCAGCCTTGACTGTTAAGTTAACACGTTGTCTAAATGAGGCGTCATCTTACTCTGTAGAAACGCAGTAACGTTGAGAGGACAAGAGGACAAACTAGCACAACGTCATTATCTTCTGGCTGCAGATTGTTTTATTGTCAGTGTGTGTATCCAGAGTTATGATCTCTGCGACATCAATGCTGTGTCTGTCGTGTTTTGTGAGAGTGCAATCATCACTAAACGCTCATTTTCTGCTGAATTCAAGTGGAAATTACAAAGCAATTCTCAATTTACACAAGTGCTGAGAGTGCACTACTTTTATTGAGGATACAAATTTCACTGATCTCTGGGATTCCTCAATATTACTCAGATGAAGCTTACACAGAGTTGTGTGCTCGATCTTCAAGGTTGTCTTGTTTCTGCCAATTGTCCCATGAATCAGTTTTCTTTTAAATAAATTTCAATATTTGTTTCTCCACTTTTGCCATTTATGTGTTGAACTCTGATCTGATGTTCAGTTGATATACAAGATTATCTTAACCAGGGATTTCAGGCAACTTCATTAGGGGTAATTTACAAATTGAAAATATTGTTTCTGGCCTCCCCTAGTGTCGGAGTTGTGTAACTGTAGTGTTGTCAATTATCACTTTAGAATTTGCCAATTATCTGCATGAAAATGTGTTTAAATAAACGAGAGAAAGGCTCCTCTGTCAGTTCCAAGTTTAATCTTACTAGTTCTACTACATGTGTCATGATTGTTGAACATTAAACCAATCATTCCATTATTTTTGGAAATGTCTAAATGATGACAACATATTGTTTAATCCACCCTGAGTGTTACTCTGGCAAAACTTCAACATGCATTGACTCTTGTATTAAATGTTTAGTCAAAGGTTTAAATAGCATTTGAATTTGCAACTTTTGATGGTGAATCGGTAAATAAGTACACATCAGTTTTGTGTAGGACTGAAGCACTTCTCAATTGGACCTCTGAAGCCATTTGTTAAAAAAATATATACATCTTACAACTACATTTGAGATCTTTATAAGAAGAAACAATTCAGAATCAGAATATTTTTTTATTGCCAGTGGTGTAAATGCAACAGAGGATTTTTTGGTGGCGTCAGTACAGAATAAAAGCATAAAATAGGATTGTGTAGTGTATATTTGTTAGTTTGTTTGTGTTTGAGTAAAAACACCTTTTGCAAAACATCTTGTGATTGATTTTCTGCGGAAAACATTTTGCATTTTCAATTTTATTTTGAAGTGTGGTATACTGTATATTTGTTTCGAGTTTTTTGTTTGTATTTATATCATTATTTTTACGTCATTTGTTTGAACTACATTCATCATTTAGAGTTCAATTTCCCATTGTGTATAGTTTACGTCCATATATGTATATATATATATAAATTATTTTTTTAAATTATTATTTTAAAGGTTCATATGAGAACGTACTTGAGAGTTGCAGTTGGTGAGCACTGCCCCCTGCTGCTTTTACAGCGCTGACAATAATTTATTTTATTTTTATTATACGGCTCTTTAAAATACGCATACATTAAATATTCAGTATAATATGTTATTTTTGTAAACAATTCTTGAAAAATGCAATACTGAGACAAGATAAACCAGCATTTGACATGGGATATCTCCTCGTATTTGTTGAGATTAATTTAAAAAAATACTGATGAATACAACTTCTGTGTTTTCTTTTATAAAACTTAAAATAAGCATTAACATACAAATGGCTACATAATTATGTCTTGTTTAAATTTCGAAAGATACTTCTTTTGACTTCCGACGCTCCCCGTAGCCGGAAGTGACGCATTGTTTACAAACCGTAACTTCCTTTCGGCATTTTTCTGAAGAGACGCTTGTAAATACTACAGTTTTTGTATTTGACTCGAAACTATCAACCAAACAACACGTGTATTGAGTTGTTCTTAGGATACTTAAGTTGTCATACTTTTAATCGTGAAACGCCAGCTAACTTGTGGCTAAGCTAACAGGCTGCGGCGAGCGTGAGTCATTTCAACAGGTGTCTTGGATGTGTCTGCAAACTGTCAATGAGTCAAAGGTTAAGAATCTGCAAGGGTTTCTAAAGTGTCTAAATGCTCCTCGGCCGCGTTTTACTCAGGTTCAGATCATCGTGCGTGAGAGGTGTCCACGTTCATCTGCCAAACAGATGTGCAACTTTAAATGATAAATCCAAGCTTCTGAAATATCCGTCACACCAAATACAAATACAGGTATTCTACATTGATCTGTACTATTTATTGCATGCAAAATGAATGCATTAATCATTTGACTGTTGTTTTAATTATTGCTATGAATTTGTTCTTTGCAGACAAACGCACGATCCAGTCTGTCTCAGGTTGTTACGAATATCATGGAACCTGGAAATGTATCCATTGTGTTAAACGATGATGATGAGGATGAAGAAGGTGATGGTCCTGCAGAGAGTGAGGACGTGAAAAAGGACATGACTTCCAATGTGTTGGTTACAGTTCCCAAAGCAAAAATAGATCAAGTGACTACGGATTCTAATATAAGTAAGTAAAGCATTTATAGCTAGTTCTGATTTTACACCACAGAATGCTCATTGTATAGCTATATGAACTTGATTTATAATTATTTTAAGTCTTGACTTCTGTCTTTTAAAGGAAAAAGTTTACTATACCCTTTTAAACGCAACTTTTCAAATAAAATGATTAACCTTTGACACATTTCTCCAACCTCTTCTTGTTTCTACCAGTTCATATCGTATTGAAAGGATTGATTTAACTCGTTTTTTCCTGAACTCCCGACAGAAACGAATAAATATTTAATGAGGAAGATGAAGAGAAAGGAGAAAATGAGGATGAAGAAAAACGATAAGTCGGATAAGTCGCTGGAAGATTTGAATGCCGAGCTTCCGTTTGCGCTCACAAGCCCCACATCATGGACACAGTTGGGATGTATGAACCAGTTTTTCTTCCGATATTATCTGAAATTGGTTTACTAATAAATGTAAAAATCTAGTGTATTACTTGTAATAATGATGTTATTATACTTAGAAATACACTTATATATGGATAGGATAACATGCGTTTGTGTCTTCTCGTCTGGACTATTGCAACAGTTTATTTTCATGTTTTAACAAGAAGGAGTAGCGAGAATTCTGACCTGCTCTAGTAGAAGAACTCACATTTCTCCGATCGTTAAATGTCTTTACAAATATAAATTACTTACTTACTTACTTAAATCAGTTGTTTGTGTAAAGTCAAAATAAATTCACAAGCTCAATGTTAACTTTTCTACACACAGATAATAATAATAATAATAATAGATTTTATTTAAAAGCGCCTTACAGGAGACTGAATGTCGCTTCACAGTAAAATCACATAATACGATAAAAATCCTATACTTGTTAATGGGATTTAGACCAATAAAAAAAGTTGTAGATTTTAAAGGTCATGTATACATTATATTTATTTTATTAAGTATATATATTTTTCAAAATATATTAAAAATAATGCTATCTATTTAAATTATTAAACACTTTTTTGCTTTAAATGTTTTATTTTTGCAAATAGTATTTGAACATTACCATTAAAGTTACTTGCCACAGCTAGTTTAATGGGACGTCATCCTTTTTTTTCCACATATTTTCTTCTCTTCATAATCTCCTTTAAGTAAGTAATGGTTATCCAAACAGACAAATTGTTCGGATTGTATTCATCTTCTCCATTTTGTGTTTCTCATCATTTCTGACATTTTTCTTGATGTATTAATTTTTGACATAGTCTTATCACCCCTAAGTATAACCTTAGTAACTCCAAATATACTTTATTTTATATTGTCACATACTAAAATCTGTCTTTTGAGCTTAACTGTACTATTATAGACTAGTTATATTATTTTACATTAGTCACACAATGAATGTAAATAATATTGCTTTTTTCCATTTGTACTGTCTGTAGCTCTACTATGTCCCAATTTGTAGATTTATTGCGAGATATTGACACAGTCTTTGATAACTGTGTTGTCATTTTAAAGTTCCAGATCAAGAATCTTTTGACAAGAAGAGAAAGCGGAAGAGAGGAGAGAGTGGAGCTCGTGTGGACAGCGAGGAAGATTTAGAGAAGAAGAAAAAAAAGAACGAGATTCAGCGTCCAAACTATTTTGTTTCCATCCCGATCATCAACACAGAGGTGACCTACTTACTCAATATAATAATGTTTAGTATAACTTGATCTGAAATGTGTAATACATTTAAACGCACTGTGTATTTCAGTGCAACTGTATCACTCGTTTGGTTATAACATCTTTCACACAGGAAAGTAAAGAATGCATACAGTGACGTCTGGGCTTCGTTTGTGGTGCAATCTAAAAGCCACAAAGCATCACATGCAAAACCAATATTGCTTCCACCACAGTCGATGCTACAGCATTTTTGTTCCAGTTCTCACGGTTTCCACAAACCGTTATCATTGATGAAAGATTATGAAATTGTTCTTTTGAATTAATGACTGCCTACATGTATACACTTAAAATAAAATATTATTTTGAGGTTGTGGAAGTTTCAAAAACTAGAAAGAAAACTGCACTGTGCAGTGCTCTAAACAATTTTAGTGATATCATCTGAATATCATACCATAATACTTCAGGGGAGTGGTCAAAATCTTTAACCCTTTTGTTATATCAGGGTCAAGGTGACCCGAAGGCCCGAAAACAAATATGTTTGTAGTATCCCTTGTGTTGCCTCTGGGTCAAGGTGAACGATCTCCACCACTGCATATGTATTTAACCATTCATTTGTTATTGCATGTACTTTGGGGCTTCAAATCATTTTTCTTAAAGGTCAACTGATGTGTTCATTGGAGTGTCCCTCCAATTGATCTTGGACCTCTATTTGAGCCAAAACACTTTGTTTTTCTGGAGCTTTAATCTTGTTTACCGTAACCACACCCACGCTGCTGTGATTGGTCAAGCATTAAGGTTTGTCACCGTGGGTCACCAATCTTGGAAGTCTCGACCTCCAAGGGACGCATTGTATAAACAAAACGGGGCGTGATTATAGCTGGCTGGAGGAGGAGTGAAAGCATTATCGCATCATAATGGACTCCGCTCTCGTAACCTCTCATTTGTTGAGATTTGATGAAGACTTTAACATTTGAATCATGTGAGTGAGTAAGGAGGGTTGATTTTTTTTAAGAAGTTGCTCTTAAATGATTGAAAAAGAGCAACTAACTATTGATGGAACACTCTTTTTAAAATGATATAAAAGGACATATTGCTACACATGTATTTAAACGACAGAAGGAGCAGATGGCTTGTCTTAATTAAAAGTTTTTTTAGTGTATCGTTATACACAGTAGTTTAAAGACGTATTCTGTAGGAAAAAAAAACATTTTAAAGTGGTAGGTTGTGCCAACATCACATTGTTTTCTACCCTGAGCAGTTTTATGCAGAAAGCAATGATTAGAATAAGTGTCTAAAGTTGCACTTACTTTTTTAGTTATTACTTACTTACTTACTTTCGTCTCCCACAGAGTCGATTGTTTTAAACTCCAGCTTGACTCCAAAAGAACGATTAAATTAAACCACAACAGTTTTTTTTTCTACTTTTTAATTGCGAGCCTGTTTAATTGCAGATCAAATCTGCCGTGAAGGAAGTGCAGGAGGCGGTGCTTCAACTCGAGCCTCGGTTAGCCAAAACCATGATCCCCGTCCCGACACTGCACATCACTCTGTTAGTTACTCATCTGTCCAATCAGGAGCAAGTGGATCGGTGAGTGGATAACGTACACATTAATATATGAAGGAATAGAAGATTTTTTGAGCCAGAATTTCAATATGGATATGCTAGTTTTTGTAACTCTTTGTTGTCACTGATTATGTTGTCCAGGATTCAATATGTGACTATTTTAGTGTAACATCTTTACTCAAACTTAAAAAAAAAAGATTTTGTTCGTAACAATTCTGTAGATGTATTTTCTTTTTTTTAAAACCAAATTTAGACATTTTCCTACTTATCTAGTCAAATACTTTTGTATTTTAAGAAGATAAACAAGATGTTTGTGCACAAATGCTTATGCTGTATTTGGCAATGGCGTGTTCGTTTTTACAGCATCACAGTTACACTTTTGTGACACTAGTGGTCGCCCGAAACATTCATTTTTTTAACTTGCATATTGAGCATGATTTGCTTCCATAGAATCATTTCAAACGCAGACATTAGCAATATTTGTGGACAACAATTCCTTTAGCCACGCATACATCGGAGTGTGTGTCCGATCGCTGATGTAAAGCCGCCGCTCCGAACACATCACTCGACTCAAAAATGCATCACTGGGATATAATTTCATCCACGTCATGTGACAACTGATGACCTTGTGACCATTGGAGTGGAAGATTTGGACATTAGTAATCACCCGATTCTGTCCTTATGTAATATGAGAGGGAGGAAAAGAGAGGATTAAGTTGTTAGTAAGTGAGTGTGTGTATTTGTGTGTTTGTGTGTGCGCACATTAATGTTTGTATTCCCGTGTCAGGGCAGCCGGCGTGTTGGAAGAAGTCCGGCCGTCATTGGTGGAGCTGCTGGGTGGGCGGGATCTGGTGCTGCCCTTCTCTGGCATCAGTCATTTCAGGAAGGAGGTGGTGTTTGTCGGCCTGGCCCCGGGACAGCACAGACTTACTCTGGACCGCCTGGCAGGTCAGTGATGTTCGGCTCGCTCTTATTGATTTGCCTTAGAAGCTTTGGAGTGCTCCACTTTCATATAAACTGTTTGAATAAAATAAAAAAAAATATATATATATATATAATTGTTTGATTGTTATTGTTATGACTGGATGCTAGTTGTTGTTTTTTTTATTGACATTAACCTGGAATTTTTTTCCAGATGTATCCACATTTAAAATGTATAAATATTGGATTACATTTTTTTTAATATATCTGTGATTCTCATTTGCAAGTATGACGATGAGTTTATGCCTCTAGCAATGAGCTAATGTTTAAGAGGATTCTCTCCATTAGTGGTTTTGGACACATCCGCTCACGCGGAAAATAAGCTTTTTTTATTTAATGTCCACGCTGGTATCACTCCAGGATTAGATTCATTTATTTTTATTTTTATTTTATTGAAAACTGTTTTATGACATATAAATTTCAATTTCTTATGGGATTACGTAAAAGAACAAATAGGTTAATGCTGGAGCCTGAAGCAAAACTGAAACGCAGCCTAAACACGAACATCGCATGTAGGTTTGAGTTCATTCGATCCATATTTATAATTGTAAACTTTTTAGTGAATTAACAATTAAAAATTAAAAGTATGATTTATCACCTTTTCAGACGGACAGTTTGCACAACATGCATACATAAGAATGACACTACATTGCACCAAACAATATGAAAACAAGATAGATTACGTGATGTATTCAAATAGCAAATTACAATAGATGCAATCAGAGGATTGAAACTTGAAAGTGAATAAAATATGATACGAGTACAAATGTTTTCTATCTGTAATTAAAAGAAAAATATTTTACCATCTTAATTTTATCTTAAAACATTACAGACGTGTACATTTTCTTAAATTGATTTTTTCACTGTATATTTATTCTTCAGTAAAAAAAAGTCAATTGTTTGTGATTTTAACCGTAATTTTAAATGGCCGTAGTTTTTTCAACACTTTCAACTATACAAATACTTTTTAATTTTAACTTTGCCTGAGCTTTTATTTATTTTATTTTATTATTTATTTATTTTTTACTTTTATTTACCCTTCAAATAATACTTTAATATTGTTAATAGTCTTGTTGTTTTTATTACTATTTTTATTCTTCTTCTTATTATTATTATTATAATAACAATATTCATTATTATTACCACAATTAAACTATGGTTATAAAAGTTTTGGAAATAATATTGCATATTCTATTAAAAATTGTCTTGTATATCCATTTTTTCTAATTTTATTTAATTTCTATTTACGTACCTTTTATTACATTCACATCAACTCCGCCTATATACAGTACACAGTACCCTTTTAAAATGTACATTTTATCGTGAAAATAAAATGAAAAAGCAGCGAAACTTAATGATTTAAATCCTTGGAAACATTTCAAGCCCCAAAATCTTTAGATTTGGCAGCAAACTCATCCGAGCAACAGTTGGTTCATTAGTTTAGTCTTTTTTTTCAAGCTGTAAAAACGAATGTTGTTAGTGCTGAACCATGCCCAGCATTCACAATTTTTCGATGTTTCCCGAATGGGATGAAAAATGTACATGAAAGATCTTTTTGATCAGCAGTATGTTTCCATCATCTGAGCAGAAAATCCAATCCCGTATCCATCTATTTCATCTCAGATAAATAAAATAGTTTAGAGAAAAGCCCTCAGAACTGTGTCAGATCAAACGGAAACTCCTCTAAATACCTGCTGAGCGTGACAAACCAACGTGGCCCAGTTTCTGACATTGACTTGATTGGAGGGGGAACTCAATGAAATGACCCACAAACGTTATTCAACAGCCTTGTCTGGTGCGGATAAATAGTACACAATCCAGCTCAGATTAACTCATGAACACACACAAGAATTAAATACCCTTGTTGTTTATGCATCGCTTTTGTGTGTTCCCTGAAAATATGTAACTGGTGTTGCTTTTGTTAACCCCGGAGCAGCACTCAGACAGGAAATTAGCCTCTTCTGTCTTCATGTCTGCTCTCTACACCTCATTTATCGATTAAATACTCACCTTTCCGTCTCTGCCGAGCCCCTGCTCTAAAAATACATCAGTTGTTTCCTTCTTTAAACCTCTTCGCTGCTCGTTGACTCTAAACGTCCTCGTTGTCTGATTGTCGACTGCCTTCATTTCATTTCTATATTGGTGCATAGTTCAGGTTATTTAGGAGTTTGTGTGTGTGTGTGTGTTCATAAAATGGTTTATTAAAAGAGAAGTGCAGTTTGAAAACTAAAAGTCCATCTATTTTTTGGATAAATTTAAAAAGCACATAGATTTTAAATATAATAATTGCTTTTATTAAACTGTTTTCTGTGTTTTTTTCTAATGTTTATGTTACATATTGAAGATTAGCAACAACCACTCCATACACACATCCTTTCATTAGAATTCTGACTTATCGACTGATCTTTGGGCATTTCATGTAGATAATTTTCTGTTAATTATAAGAAATTGTCCATTATCATGAGTCAGGGCTGTTAAACAAAATGTACTTTATATATGTTGACTATCACCAGCCCTCCTCTGAAATTGACCACAAACAGATGTAATATCAGTACAATTTCAGCTTAATTTATAATTTTTTTTAAATAATATTAGCATCAATGAGGTTCACTTTAAACTTGTTGATTTAATGGAGTCAAATTTTAGATTTTTGGAACTTCTGAATTTGATTATTTCTTTTCTATAAACGGGTGAAAGTTTCAGTTAGTGCATATCTATTCGGATTCTGGCCGTTAATAAGTCTTCACCCACGTTTTTATTTTCTTAATTCTTCCTCTCTTGCGGGCCACATAATATAAGTTGTTGGGCCACATTTGTCCCCCGGGTCATGAGTTGGCCACGCGTGTGCTAAATTGTCGGGGTTATGTTCCATAAGAGGACATACGTGGTTGACCTTATGAGTCTAGGAAGGGCGGCATCCCCTCAGACAATCTTTGGAATGCTGGAGGTCGAGGCCTGACTGGAGAAATATATTATTTTATCAAGGAAGTTGCAGCAGGATTGCTAAATGCTGCAGAATGCTTTTTTTTCCAAGTTTAAATTAATTGTGCAAGTGTTGAGACAGAAAAAAAGAGATGTTCGGTCACTACCAGGGACTCTTAAGAGACGCTGGAGAAAGTCAAGTTAATTCTTAGTCGGATATAAGGGAAAGGGCTAAGGGGTAAGATTGGGATGCAGCCCTTAAATGGAATTTCCCTCGTCAAGTTCATATCATTTATTTTCCAGGTTTGCTACGGAACTCTTTCGAGCAGCACGGCCTTGTGCGGGGGGGCGACCGCGGGTTTGAACCTCACCTCACCATTATGAAGCTCTCCAGAGCCTCCAAGCTCAAATCTCAGGTACGGATAATCGGAACAACATCTCGAATAAAGGTCGCAGGTGGAACCGTGTCTTCCGCCTGATGACACCCTGGTGATCTTTTCCTCCCCGGCGCCTCCTGGACGACATTCTTCTTCTCCTCTTATCTGTTCGTATCGCACTGACAGGTTTTTATTCACTCAGGGACTGAAGCGCGTGGATCCTGCTCTCTACTCCAGCTACACAAGCAGGTTGGTGCTTGAATATCAACTTGTATTACAGTTTTTATTATATATTATTGAAAAAAAACTGGTTTGTTAAGCAGTGAGATTTCATCCTTGATGTTTGTCAAATCAGGTTTTTCGGTGATCAAACGGTGGAGAGGCTGGATCTGTGTTCCATGTTGAAGAAAAAGCAGCCAGATGGATACTACCACACTGAGACGTCGCTGCCTCTGAGTAAGTTTCTATTTCAACACTTATATTTATTGATTCATTTAACTAGTATTATATTTCAATATAATCCTGTTTAAAAGCTGCTAAACTCGTGTGGCACCGGTTCCATCCTAGACATAATGCTGGATATGATGTCATTTTGAGTGCATTAACCACAATAACACACGGTGAGTCACAGCGGATTATCTCTCTTGAGTGCTGCCAGTGAAGTGAATCTTGTTTTCATAAATTCATGCAATGCACCAGATCAGCCACTAGAGTGTGCTGTTCGCTTGCACAAAATATCGATGTGAGTTTAACGGTGTATTTTTGTCGCACAAAAAATGTAAAGGCACAAAAGAGATCCTAGATATGTAACTTCATACATTTTTAAACATTAGATTAAAAGTCATGGATTGATGTGAGCTGATTTTATAAGCGTCACAGATATACCACAACACACACAATCAATAAGTAAGTAAGTCATTTATATTTATAGAGCCCTTTTTAGACCAGGGTCACAAAGCGCTTAAACAATCATAAAAAATAAGTTTAATAAGTAATGCCACATGTAGTACAAGCACTGTCATGAGGAGGTCATCAAATTAATGGATGAGAAAATAAAATATTTGTCAAGTTTGTTTAGGTATAAAATAATTTATGTAAAAAATAATATAATACAACTTACATAAATTAGGACAGTATTTTTGGGTACTTTTTATTTCATATACAGTTTGAAGCTTCTCACCATGAACAAATAAACATGTGCTAAACTAAATAAAATAAAATGATAATAATAATAATTAAATATCCAGGCACATTTGTAGAAAGGAGATATCACTTGAAATGGATAATAAAATATGCACAAATAAAAAACTGAGATGATATGTTTTTATTTTCATGATCTTACACGATTTGTATGTATTTATCTGTTAATAAATGCGTGAAAATTAGAATCTTTCAGAGCACAAAACTGAAGGGCATGTTTACAGGTAGACCAAGGAATAATGATAACAGACACTTGGCCACATGTGGCTCCCATGGTGCACTCTGACACAGTTCTGCCAAAGAGTGATGAAACCTGTAGAAGGTTCTTGAATCATCAAATTGTGAACATCTGTTTATTATCATTTCCTGTTTATTCCTCTGAAATCGTTTCATTTATTATGAGATGTTTTACTTACAGACGAATAAACATGGACAGAAACATAACTAAAGAAGCATTTCCTAAACATTATTTTAGATGAAAAACATTAAAAGATGGACTTAACGATGATGATGATAAAATATCACATAACTATTTCTTTTCACACTAGCCAGAGATGTTGAATCTACAAATGCTGTTACTGCATTATTGGATCTAATTTGTGCAGAACAGCCGTATTAACTCTTTCATCCTAGTTTGTGTTTCCGCTTATTAAAAGAGATGAAGCTTCGCTCACAAGATGGCTATGATTGCAGATCGAATCAGTCTGATGTGTGATCATGATTAGCAATCATGTTTTCGGCAGGTGGTTAATTGCGGTGTAATTATTCATCCATTCATTTTGTTGCTGATTATTATGGGCTGGAGCTTTTTGGGCTCTCAGGAGTGTAGTTCATCGCTGTGAATATTGACCGAGATGATTTGTTTTTGAGACAGGGGGGTCACATAAAATGACTAGGTGGACCAGATTGTGTCCCCTCTGATGTGAGGCTGCAGCTCTGACCAGCTACAAACTTCTACAACATTGATGGTGCATTCTGGGAACCATAGGCAAGTGTAGAGAGACTTGTGGTGATTTGAGTTCTCCTCTTGTAAAGAACGTGATCAAGCATAATGATTTTCTGAAGAGCTATTATCTCACCCTGCTGGACCATCCCGAAAATGTGCTGATGTGAGGCTATGAACGAGCTTCTATTAAATCCACAGACCAAGGGGCAGAAAATTGACCATTTCAGAATCGATTCAAAATGAGCGGCGGACATTGCATGACCTATAAAACTGATAATGAGAAATGAAACCGAGATCAGAGTATGAATATTAACTTGATCCATCATATTGATCCTTTAAAATCCTTTCACGCATCATTATTTCCTTCTGTGTGTGCAGCAGACCATTAACTCTGGACTAAACCGCTGCCAGAAAGTAGTAATCTGGATAATATAGAGTGAAAACTTGAGGCTTTGAACAGTCTGCAGAGAGGATTTATCCGAGAGGAAACACACTTTTCCACTTCTTTTTCCAAAACATTCAAATTGAATGACATATCCCCACAATTAAAGCAAAATATTGTGTTAAAACTTATAACTGTTTTTATTTTAATGCTAAAAATGTATCTTGGTTCTAGTTGTGTACAGTTCCGTGCTGTCAAGTTGCAGTTAAGATTTGAACGTGAACCTCTAAAGACACTGCTGAGCAAAGCTTCTGTTATATATGATCCCAATAGAAACATATCAGTTCCAACCTCGTGCTTTTTTAAGCATCTATTCACTCCTTCCACATGTGATCCAGCTTTGTAGAGGCTCTACTGTGTAAGCATGAACAGTAAACAGGATCACACAGAACATTTTTAGAACGATTCTTTCATTTGCAGCCTCATATCCCCACAGTCTGTACGACAAAATTGCATCTGAATGAGATCAATGATGTTGCAAGTGAATTCTTCCTGCATACTAAACTAGTGTGTGCAGAGCTTGGTAGAGTTGAACTGACATGTATTGCTAACCTTTAAGCATCTTCTTTATTTTAATTGGTCTCAACTCTCTGTTTTATTCCCAGTAGCCCTTTTTATAACCTCTATTCTATATTGTTTGAATGTTTAGTGTCAAGCAGGAATGTTTTCACAAATGTTGGGATGGAAATTGAACTGAAATTCAAGTCTCTGAACATTTTTTTTATATACATCGTCTTAGTAGTGATGTCCTGATGAAGCTTCACGAAACAGTGTCACCATTTTCCGACCTTAGAAGAAACCTCACTTAAACAAATGATAGGAGGTTTCATTCAAACAGTTGATAAAAGCCAAGGGTTATTCAGCAAAGAGTGACATCTAGTGGGTTTTGGATAAGTCTCGGCAACTTTTCCAACTTTTCAATACTTGGCTCTAAATAGGCGCCGCAGAATGACTTGGTTCTGTTTTTCTATTGCTTATTTTGTGTGTGATTAAATTCTGATTCTTATTCTAAAGAAAGATTGGTACATATATTTATAATACTTCTTTCACTTCCTTTCTGGGTAGTGCTTATGACTCAATATGTATTGTGAAAATATATATTTAAGCTTTTTATTTTGTGATGTCACGTTACATTTAAATATAATCAACATAAAAGTCAAACAAGTAACAATTTCTGATATCATAACTACTATAACTATAACACTTTTTATACACTTATGTCCCTGTTAAAGAAAAAATACTGAACATCTTCAACCTTTTTCCACCGTATTTTCTGAACTTATTGTAGTTAAAGTTTGAACAATCAAGACTTATGATGTAGAAATATCAAGCTATTATTTGAACAATTTTCTTCACTACGTTTATTTGCTCAGAAGATAATGTGAGGTGTCAGAACCTAGTTTTCTAAACTTCTGGATTGATACTCTTAAAAGTTTTTTTCTATTATATTTTTTAAACTGTATGACATCTGATAAAAGCCAAAATGTAGAAAGTGGCCATAATTTCCCAGCCCTGAGTAAGTAGTCACTGTAAAATCTGACTTTATACCCGTCATATGGCAACAAAGTTTTGGTTAAAAATAGCTCACCTTCTTGGTGATGAATGTTAGCAGGTGAGCAAAGAGGTAGTTTGACAGGTTTGCGCCAACAAACTGCTCCACCTTTGGGATTTATTTAAGGTCCCTGTTGCCTACGTTCCACAAATCATAGTTTGCTGACGTCAATGATGCGACAGGTGCACTCGCATGTGAAGACGACTTGATTGACATGAACTCCCGAAAGAACTTGTTGTGTCACTGCTCTGACAGTGTGACCGTGTGAGTGTATGCGGCAGAAAACGACTTTTGTGTCTCGTTATTGTAGATCACTGGGTTCCTGGTGTGACAAACTCATGACTGAGAAAAAGTCTAATGTTGAGTATTAATAGTGATCTTCACAACAACAAAGAGAGTGAGTATTTAAGACAGGCGTTTGAGAGTGTTGCATTTATCTCCGCAGACAGAAATTAATATGAATCAGCCACATGGAGATTCATCAAGATGAAAAACACAGTTGCTGTTAAACCAGCCAGAATACAGATGCCATCAATCTTCATTGATTCTGCTACTGTGAGCAATGCTTACAACAAATCTTTCCCCTCAGGATCCCAATTATTGTGATAACTCACTGTGGTATATCGCTCGCCACCCCAGAGGGAGCGATGAATTCTCCCAAACAGCTGCATGAGAAACTGAGGAAAAAGTCTCAGTAGAAGATGAATGAACAATAATTACAAGTACATTAAAGGTCATTTCATTTAATATATTCAAAATATCAAAAGATTCCCATAAAAAAATATAATAGACACATGAGAAGTAAGAACACACCCCACACTGAAAAACACCTTAAAAAAGAGACAATAAATATTGTTTTGTCAATATAATCCACAATTTTAATGCAATTTAAAGGATGGCAAGGTTATAATAGTTGGAGGAAAAATAGGTGATATATAAAGATAAAATGTAGAATATTCAAAATATTGTTTCTGGCGACCCCGTGTGCCATGAAAGTGTAACTACAATGCCATAAACTCTCCGATTGCTAATAGAAACCGTGTGAAAGGCTATTCCTGGTAACTTCAAAAAGTTTCTTAGTACTTCATACGGAAACACTGTCTCTGACCCACTCTGTTAAAATAATAGCTCGGCCCTTCTATAATGAACTATTACAAAGAAAAGACAGTTATGGAAAAGTGTTGATAAACACATTATTTTTGCCTCTCTATAATGTATTTCAATACACATTTTAATTAAAATAATTAATAACTTAAGCAGGTAATGAGAACTGATTTAAATAGTACAATAATACATTATGTAAAAATATATATATATTAAGTAAATTGTCAAACTTATCTCACTTCAGTTATGTTGTGTGACATGATTCAAGTCTGGAAGGACAGGTAAAGAGGAAGTTAAAATAATCTATAATATTGTCCTCGTGTGTGTTCTAGATTACAGCAGTAAGCGCAGCTGCTGCTGGACATGATCCACGAAGCGCTGTGCAAACATCAGCTGATAAAGTATGTTAACTTCCTGTTTCCACCCCTGTTCAGATAAGCTGCCACTCAGGTGGATGTGCTTTTGCTCCGGTTGCTCTCTGGATACATGATAATCCCGTAAATCCACAGAACAATGTAATCCTGGACACGCCCACGTTTATTTGTGTGCGCATCTGCGCATGTAGTCCTTGTCAACCACTAATCTTAAGAATTGTTATATCTTAATATAACAATAATCCTATTTCTAGATTAAAATTCTGTGTTGTCACTCCAGGTTTCTTCACACAGTCTAGAGAGACGAAGGTTAATTCAGATTACGGCAAAATTGCATTTTGACTGTATATTCCAGTCCTAATGAAGCTAGACCAAAACTATAAAACCACTTTTATATATATATGTTCTAGTAAAAACCTTTTATTTTAATTTTTTATGATTTGTTACAACTGCAATATACTGTTACTTGTTGACTTTTCCCTCTTTTTTACCTTCTTTTTCCCCAATTATTGTCTCTCTCTTCTTCCCTACATATTTTAAAAGATATTATTTGATAACTAAGCATATATTAAGTATATCTTGTCACTCAAATGTAAATCAAATCAAAAACATAGGACTTTTTGGTTGTAGTTGTGTGACAAAGATATTCAGTATTCATATAAAAAACTAACAATTCAAATGAATAGTAACTATTAAAGTTTATTTACTAGATAAGTTGAACTATGATTGCGATAAACTGGTTGTTATTAATACAATCATAAAAGAAGAGGGAACCTTTTTTTAAACGTATACCAACATGTTGTCTTGTTTCTTAAAATCATCTTTTTCACTTCTATATTTATTTCTTCTTTGATCCCACTTGTTTTTTCAGTGTTTTTGTTTCTTTTGTCTATTTTTATATTCATATATTTTGCTATTTCGTTATTTGACATCTTTGTTAAAAATACATAAGATCTTATTTACAATCCAGTAGATATTATATTTATGTGTTTTAGTTCAAACTATTTTTGATTAAAACAGAAAACTCAGAGATTTTTAGTGTTTATATTTTACATTAAATAAATATTTTTACTGATTATTCAACTTTAAAGTCCTACATCGTCATTCTGTTTTGTGTAAAATGTATATTAGATTACTCTCTAAAATATCTCAACCATATTGAAGTCCACATTTTTCAACGCTATCCTTTGTTTTCTGCCTGACTTTAGTCAGGAGCTACATAGAAGTATGTGAGGGTTGTGCAGAACAAGGTTGAGGACAGTGAGACAGGACTGAGGTCCCTTATTGTTTAACCATGATGTCTGAGGACATTATTGTAATCAGAACTAAGAGTCAAAATGAGTTGGAAGTTAAAATGTCCTTTTCTCTTTGAGAAATCTCTAATGAATAAAAAAACAAACGATAAATTACTCCTCAGAATCCATTTTTGCATCTGATCGTTGATGCATTTTCTTCTCTCATTTTCTTAATTGCTTCTTTATTTAGAGCTTCACTGTTGACGCCATTTAACCACTAATCCAAATTGAGCAATTATAAACATGATTATATTTTATGAATCCATCAAAGATAATTTAAATCTGGTTTTAAATTGCACTTTTTATTCATGAGCACAAAACCAAAGCCTCCATCTGCAGTATGGTTTTGCGTCTGTTGTTAAAGCTGGAACCAGTAACGCGGATCTTTCCCAGTTCATCAAAAGGCCCGCTACACCTCCGTCACCGTCAGCTTTGAAATAAGACTTCATCACATGACGTTATCTACAAAGAGCCTTCTGTTAACATTTACATTTCTAATCTGGATGAAGCTTTCTTCTCAAATCTCTGCAGGGTATTAAAGAAATGATGATCTTAAGTGATATTTATTTCTGCTATTTCTGCTCGAGTTAAACTAAACTATTGAGCATCTGGTTGCTTTGATCTTCGGTACAGCATGAGTTCTTAGCGTTCTTTTATGAAAGACAAGTTTTGATTAGAGCATTTCACTAAATTAAACATGGCGGAACACTCCTCAAACATTGACTCACAGATGAAGATAATCCGAGTTGAATTGTGACCCAATTCTTCAGAAGGATTGTCTTCGCCAGAATAAAGAGCAGAAGAACAATAGAACCAATTAATTTGTTTATTTTGACTTTTTCTTTGAAACTGGGACAGAGTCGCTTCAAAGGATTGCCTTTGAAAGGAGTATTTTTGAAGTCACATTTACCATTTTGACTGGATCTTTTCCAACAGTGACGTTCATTCATTCTCTACCACTTGTTTCCTAATCGGTGTCCTCTGTAGCTCTGGAGCGGATCCCAGCCGTCAAGGGCGACAGAGGCATTTTGACAATTTAGCCAAAAAACAATTTATCTTCCTCATTTCATGAACATTAAACATTAGTATTCACAGTAGCATCCACTTTTCCTACAGAACCCCACAGAACCGTACATGCTGATATAAATATACCATCCATATGGACAAGACTTTGAGGGGGTTGAAGTCTTTTTGTTATTTTAGAACTGAGAGCTTTTTCTTTCCTATCAAAAATAAGTTTGTTGCCAGCATGGATTTTGTACTTGCCAGGGATAAATGCCAGATGATAAATTTGGTTATTTGTATGCGTGTTAGATAATTTCTCTCTTGAGAAATAATTTCCCCTATCAAGACTCTCTAGGCTTCACACTGTTAAAAATAATTGTATTTTCAACCTGGTATTTTTCTGAGACTGGATATTGAAATGTTTTTGAAAAAATTGGATTCACTGTGTCGATGCCTGAATAAAAATACAGTTATTTACAGAGAGAATATACTAAAGTGATC
Organism: Callionymus lyra; assembly: GCF_982586985.1. Classification (NCBI taxonomy): domain Eukaryota; kingdom Metazoa; phylum Chordata; class Actinopteri; order Syngnathiformes; family Callionymidae; genus Callionymus; species Callionymus lyra. The sequence goes on from NC_141834.1 coordinate 6,620,097, forward strand.
AAGAGGAAGAAAAATGTGGTGAAGGTTGGCCTTTCAGGTCTCATATTGTTTATTAAATGTATTATTATGTCAGAAAATCACAATGTTTTCTGTTTGTTATTTGTTATTTTTTAGTTGATTTGCTATTAATTTGCACTTTAGTCGTTTCTGTATTATTGAACGCACCCCACTTGTCCGGTGATTTTAACCCTTGGGTTATCTTAAGGTCAAAGTGACTCGGAGGCCCAGAAAAAACAAATGTGTTGGAGGCATCCCTTGTGTTGTTTACATTTTGTAAATCCCGATAAGCCTCTTTTATTTCGTCACCCCCATCTTTTACATAACATCTTGTTTGACTCATGGGGTAATGGCTTGTTACCAAAAGTATGTTTTCATGATTTTCATTGACAAATGAGGTGGGAGGGAGACCGTGGTGGATGAAATTAGAATATGGCACGACACCAATTGATGGGAAGCACTTTGCTAGAAGTGAAGGGGATGTGTAATAAAATTAACTTTCATTTTGTATTATTATTATATATAATATTAGTATCACTATATTCAACAATAAAACAAATAGATTAGTATTTTGCACATGTGTGTCTTGTGACTTGATTCTTTTTTACAACTCATTTTTATGAGTAGAAAATAAACCGTGAAACATAATTTTTTTCTTCCCTTCTGTAATTTATTTTTCCTCTTTTCCCATTAGTCAGTCTGCTGTTATTGTCTTCCTGGCCTCATTTCTTCAGTGATGGATGTGTCTGCATGATGACAGCAAAGCAGGTTTTGACAGATACACAAGAAAACAAATTAATCCGTAAGGAAAAAAACGAGCAACGAAGGCGAGGATGATGAATTATGTGCTGCAACCAGTCCCTGATGCCTGTTTCACGATCACCTACGGACCTCATCTAGGCCAAGAACATCGGATTAGTCACCGTCCAGGCGGGATTTTCAGTGTTGAGTTTGCTCTGATGCTCAGAAGACACGAGGCATGTTCAGATGTGTAGGTTTGGATTCTGTTCAGAAGAATAAATTAGCTTTGCAGATGAATCCTAGTATAATATAGCATTTGAATGTTATCAAAACCACAGGGAAGCTTCTCTGTTTGCGTCTTCCATAAGGATTAATACAAGTCAAGTAAGGGGTGTGTCCCAACTTGGGGCACTTCTGCACTTACACTTAATATTTTGAGTGCGTCCCAATGAGCAGTGTGGGAATATGTAGAGCGGCCAGAAAATTGAGTCTGGATCGATGGACACTTTCCACCCTTAACGGCTCCATCTTAGTGACGTAATTGCCACTAAACGGAAGCTACTTCACTGATGACGCGTCTTCGGAGCAGATACTGGCGTAAATGTCTCGAGAAAACACTAGTGACACCACAAAACAACAGAACGACAGTAATAACAAAATGAAACACAACTTAATAACTTGTGTCGATTGGCGAAAAGTGCTGTCAAAGTGGTGGCGATAGTGTTCCAACAGCTGGTTGCAATCAGCTGTAAAAAGTAGTAGAAGAAGAAGCTGTCGAGTCATTTCCGATCAGTGTGTAGTGGCACTGTTTGATTTGAGACAGTACTACCCTCTCATAATTTGAGCACTGCACAAGTACGTGCAAAACAACAAAGGTTTTACAAGTTTTTTTTAATATTTTATTTCCAACAAACTGTTGGTGTAAATTAACTCTTCAGTTTTCTTCTGTACCTACTTTCTTTTCCATAGTGCCTTCAGCCTCTGCACTGCAAATCCAAACATGGTTCATTGACTTCCACGTGGGCGGCCATGAGCGTGGCGAACAATGTGGCCACAGATGTCCATTGTGTTTTCTATGCCAGCTCTGTCGAGTGACGTGTTGATTGCTGGAACAGGTGCAGTAGTTGTGTCATGATTTCTGGGAGTGGCAGTAATTGATGAGCAACACTTCACTGGTGTATATTTATTGAGACTTTTTTTTTGTACCACCTCTTGTACATATTCAGAATTGTTGTTGTTGTGTTGATGCAAGACACCACTATAATGATGTCCTCAAACTTGTGACAAGCTGAGGAGTTGTATGTCCGCTGGGTAAACAGGAGGGGGCTCAGAACATATCCCTGAAAAGAGCCATTGCTAAAGGCCATTGAGAAAGATGCTGCATTATATTAGTTCTGTTCCAGTTGCTCGACTGGAAAGTCATTCTCTGACTCAGACTTGATGTAACATTTCCTGTTAAACACACTTTTAAAATGGATACAAATAAGCAAGAAGCCGAGAAAATCTCAAAGCAATGGATTCTTGTGAAAACTGTCTTTTTTGCAACACATGTAAAGAAGCCGCCGAGATATTTTCTTTCGATTGCTTGGACTCGCTCACAGCGGTAATGAATGTCGAGAAGATAAATCCAGGGGGCTAAAGGGAGATTAAGCAGTCTGGAGAATAAAGGAAGGAGGCTCAGTATCTGGACCAGAAGCAAAGACGGAAAGTAGGAAGAGACGGTGGGGATAATTTCAAAGACGCAGCAGATAAACAATGGTAAATGAATATGGAAAGGGGAATAGATGAGTGTGAAGGTGAGCGGTCTGGCCCGAGAGAGATGTAATAAATAGAGGAGAAAGAGAGGATCAACCCAGCAGACAGGATTGCCGGATGGATGACGAGGGAAAATTGAGTCTGAGTGTAGCTGGCATTAAACAGGAAAGGGGGTCGAAGATTGATTACGGAGGCGGTACGGTGGGTCAGATCCAGGTGACGGCAGACGGAATAAAAGCATACGGTGACAGCTAGAAGGAAGATTGGATTTGGCCGTAGAAAATAGGAGTTGGCAGATGTTCTATGACTGATATGAAGTCATCACTGTCCATAAGACATGTGACTAACCAGTCTTTGAGTATGAGTATCATCAAGAACGATACCTGGGCTATAAGGATATGACTATTAGGGATGTTAAAAAATATTGATATGGAGATACTCTTTTCAACAATACTGTATCGATATTAGACAGCACTTTATCAAGTAATTAAAATATAAATATGTATATTTAAGTTATGTTTTTGGCTCGCAAATCTTCATTTATATATTATCATAGTTTTTTTTAAAGGTTTATAGTTAAATATTGTGTGTTTAAAAATAGTTAATTGTCTCTTTTACAGACAACATGTGAATATTTAGGTCATTTTTTATCATTCAATATATCCTACTGTATCACAATATATTGCAATTGTTGCCCCTGCATCATGATATGTTGATAACACTATGACATATCACAGGTACTTTAGCTAGTATTTCTTCATTATACTAGCTAATATTACTAAGAACATGAAATTAAATTCCATTTACAAAAACAACCTTTTAGACTGACTCGGCACATATGACCATCCAATCTTAAAACTAACCTACAATGACAAGTGTGGCTGAGCTGTGGATGAGGAAATTAAGAAAACAACACATCAGCCATTTTTACTCTCGTAACAATGTGTGTGTTTATTGGAGTGTGGAAGAAAATGGCTGACGGAGCAAGAACACATGATAAAGGAATGCAGCTTTCTTTCAGGTACAACTGATCGATTGTGTGTAGTGTGAAGTGGAACAACAACGTGTGTAGCCCTGGTGGACCAACAGTCCACTCTGTCTTTTAATAGGAAATATTATATACTCTTTGAGTCATTTTGTTTTAAATCATGAGGAGAAAATAAACAACGTTAATCACTGCTGACACTTACATTTATTTATTTTGTTTTAAATGGAAGCAGTTACACAACAAACGTTGTTAAAACGTATTATAACATTTATTTATAATATAGATATTTTCATTTTTAAATAGTTAACTGATGATTTTAAGTAACTTTGTAATATCAAACACATTTTTTCACATTTTATGTCAAATGTCTTTTTCATTTACACTGCCAATAAAAGTTTTCGGATTCAGAATCTGACTTAAATCTCAATATTTTATATTCTATACTCAAATCTCAAAGTCGAAATATTTTTTTGGTGTGTTGAAACATTAATCAATCCCAGTTTAACTTGTTCTCTACTGTATTTGAATATACTTTATTTATTTATTTTAATTCTGTGACATTTATGCTTTTACTTGTTAAAAATTAATATATATTCTAGAATATTTTGTTATTGATCTTAACCTATTTGAGACACAACTGTATTATTCATACCTTCATCTTGGAACAATACATAAAGTTATGCTGATGGCATTTTGAGACAATAATTGCATATCTAGGGATTTTATAAGTGCCTCCAGTTTAAATAAAGAAACGTGACATTTAGCATTGGTGGTGGAGGTGAGCTTATGAAAAAGACTTGTGGCCCATTTAAATATCAAAGGTAGAAGGACAGCGACCTTCAGTTTCACATCTGCTGGTGTGTGCTCCGGGGGAGATGCATTTGGTGTGAAAGCTTCTATTAGTCGCCATATTTTCTGCTGTATATGTCAGTGCACACATAAGGGCGCCTGCATATTAATGACAAGTAGTCCCTGACCCAGTATTATTCATGAAATGTTAAAGAAGTCATATTTTCTCTTCTTATTTTTGTGGTTTTTAAACATATTTATGCTTGTGTTGCGCTCACAGAGATTGACTCTGGTTTAAGTCATTCAAGCAAAAGCACAACCGTAGTCTGTAAGAATGTATGAACAAATAAAACAAAGAAGTCCAGCGTTTGTTCTGCTTCACTTCAGGATGACTTTCAAAGTTTTGCAAATCAGATGAATGTCAGGATTCATCTGCACAAACTACGAACGATTCATATCTGTGTTCTGAGTAATCGTTGCAACAGTCAGCTGTAGAAAGCAGAAGCTGCTGCTGCCGCGGTCACCTTTGACCTGGAAGTGCATTTACTGTGTGTGTGTAAACACAGCGTTGACACAAAGTGGTACGAGGTGTGTGGGTGCAAAACACCCAATTTCATGCAAATGAGCCACTTTGGTTATATTTGTGGATTGGTTTTGTTTTATTGATGATGATGAGCGTATTTTGATTGACCACTCTTGTTGTTTATTGTTGCCATGGAAACTATTAATCAGAAGTTGTAATACATCCCTTTAAAAATGAATACGGTGTTGCCTTTTTCTGAATGTACTCTGAAGACCAGGTCACTGAAACTAGACATCCGCCGTTGACTTACAACTACTTCTATCACATTTTCACAAAATAGTTTAAAACATTGATTAAAAAAAAGTCATGTTACAAATTGAGCTGTTTAGTCAGGAAAATAGTAGGAAAATGATACACAAAACATTGTCGTTTAATCACATAAACATGTCCGTAAAACATTTTTTTTAAAGTTTTTTTGCATCAATTAGTTCTTTACGCTGCCGTCTCCAACGACTCATAATTTATTCATTGATTAGAATCTTTGTGCAGCATCTTCCTTCTTCTACAGCCAAAGGATCGATTCAATCCACATCATATACATTTTCCAAAATTACTTCTTTAAACTATATCGTTGTTAAAGCTGTAGGTTTCATGTAAATAAAGTAGTTTCTAATAATCTGGAAAATATTCTGACTGTAACGGGTATAATAGTTGACTTCCTGATTTGGTAAAATGACAATAACATTTTAAATACATTTTAAGACCTAATTTTTTGTTCGATTCTTGCTTTGGTTCCTCTTCGCCACCAAAAATAGCCTTAGTTGTCTTTTGCTTGTTGTCATTCCTTCACGCTGCCGTCTCCAACCTCTCACCGTTAAATGATTAATGACAATTTCACTTGCAGCATTTCTGTTTCCTGCTTCAACAGCCAAATTAATTGTCTTAAACTACATCATTTTTTTTTCTCCCAAAAATCCATAGTTTAACTGAGAGTTTTTTAATAGAAAGTAGTTTAAGTCTAGAAAATAGTGGGACTGTAACGGCTGTATTAGCTGACTTCCTGTTTTGGCAAATATAATTATTTTAATATTTAATAGTTTTAATCATTTGTCACTTGTGTTTTGTTTAGAGTTTGAATGTTGTTTCAGTAGTAGGTTGATTAACAAGTATATATAAGAGTTGGACGTTCATTTATCATTCTTTTCTTCGTCTGTATACGAGTGTGAATCCCATCATGAGACAACTCCTGCGGCGCAATTAGCCGATCTCTAGCTCGGCAGAGTCGACGCTGTTATTGCTTTCTGCAGCGTCCTCAGTATTCTGCACCTTCTCAGAAGCATCAGCCCAAATCAAAGTGACATGATTCTGTCCCTCTTCAGATGTAGCCATAGTGACTGGTCCTGTGTATGATGCAGTCATGTTTCATTATTAATCGTGTCCATTGAAAAACGCTGCCAAACACTAGTACAATTCCATATGCTTTATAGTGTGAGTCTCCTATGAAATTCTTTCATTCATTCACAAGCTTTATGAATGGGTCACAAGTTGGGATTAGCTTCATCTTCAGATATTTAATAAGAAGCTTGGCCAGTTGGATCATGGCGATGAAGCTGGAGGAAAAATGTGAGCAAATTCCCACTCGTTGTTATGGACCAAAGAAGAATGGTCACCCTAAAGTTTGTCCTTCTACTTGGAAGTTGATCAGAGGACATACAGATCGACTACACTGCTGGACACCCGAGATATTTTAAGATCAATTGTTATATGGACTGGGGAGAAAAGTGCTGGTGTGATGTGTTCACAAGTTGTCATGTTGGTCAGCATGAGGTTCCGCCGCCTCCTGGGCCAACTGGAGACAGCGCGACACATCTACACCCGTGGAAGTACAGTCACCTCCAACTGTTTGATGTGTTAACTCTCTGCCTCAATTTATTAATGCTTATCTTTCTAATTAGGCTGGAACATTGGAAGACAAAATATAAATCAAATTTTAGATAGGTAGATGTACAATAACAACCAAAAGACAATTTGAACTTGCTGCTCTAGAGGTTGTAAGTTGCAGATTCTCCCAACATTTAGATTTAATGGCTTGCAGATAAGAATCCCCTCCAGATAATAATTAAAAAAAACCTTTTTGATAATAGTTTTATGGAGAATGTATTGTTTGTCTCACCATTATTAAATTGGTAATTAGATTTTCTTGAGGTGTAAGTGTGTGTGGTTGTCTGTCGAGTAGGGTTGTAGGAAAATATAGATACATTTAAGTGGCTTGATATCGTATCGATATTCAACTGAACTATATGGATTTTTAATTAACAATTAATTTACAAATATTCCCAATGTTATTTTATTTTTACGTTTATACTCGATTCCAGTGATGACTGAGGAAGAGAGGATATGGCAGACTACAGTAGGTTTTATAGCTATAGACATAGTTTTGCTTTAACTTATGATGCTTCAACCAAAGAAGAGTGGAACAATCCCAAAATGTCAATGAAGTTCAGTGTCCCTTGAAATCGTTCAGACAATGATGCGTGTATCGAAGTGTATTGTATCGATTCTTATCATGAGATTAGTGTATTGCTACAGCCCTACTGTCTAGATAAGCCCTGCAACTGAACTGGCAACCTGTCCTCAGTATAGATAGACCCCGCCCCCTTACTTGCAGAAAATAAACAACTAAATGTACCTGTTCAGAAAAAGGTTCTTTAAAAAGTTACAAGATATCAATAAAGGAACGCGAGCAACAAAATGATCTCTTGAGATTTTCTCTTGATACATCAGTGTGAGAGATGGTGTGGGTGTTCGTCTCCACAGGTGGCCTTTATCCAGTTCAACCCCAGCTCAACAGGGATCTGTGTCTAGTAGGTGACGACGCTGAACAACCCAAAATAGTTGTCGTTACAGCTGCGTGCCCTTGTGTGCGTCTGAAGAGCTGCAGCTGGAGGCTGAATGCTTCCCTTCCAGATCGTCCATCGCTGCAGCTGAGCTTGTTGTGTGGTTCAGATCCATGTTTGCACTTGTTTTTATGTCGATTCTTTATTCACATTGACAACCCGGTGCCCTCGTCTCAGACACGTCACCTTCCTGTCGTGTCGGATCTAAGGAGTGTTTATTGCGACGTCCGTGGCGATGAACTCGTGCGGTCGCTGCGATGATTTGGTGTCTTTGTTCCAGTGAAGGACTCATCAGTGGGATGTTGAGTGGGCTACAAGCGAGGTGTTCTGGTCAGCTATTATCACCTGCTCTTGTCTTTACGCAACGTGAGCGGTGACTACACTGATCCCACTTTACTCAAAACTGTGCTGTGTAATATTAGCGTATTTTTCTATATGTTCTGCATATTTTAAAGTCAAAATTATTATTTTAAAGGGCAACTAATGTGTTGATTTAAGTGTCTCTTGAATAGATCTTGGACTCTATTGTACTCATCAGTATGTGTCTGTTTGTACAAAACACTCTTTTCATTTAAATAGTTACTTTAGAAAATGTGCTTAAGTCCCGCCCACTGATCTTGTTTACCATAACCACACCCCTCTGCTATCATTGGTCAATCATTGAGGTTTGTTACGCAGCATCGTCAATCCCTGAAGTCTCCAACTCCAAGGGACTTGTGTATAAACAAAGCGGGCGTGATTACAGCTGGTTATTATTATTATTATTGCATCATAATGGGCTTCGCTCTTTGTAACCTCTTGTTTGCCTAGATTTCAGACAGTGTACTGAGAGAATTTAACCAAGGAAGATAAAACAAGACATTGACACAAGAAGAGCTTTAAATTTGTATGTATTTTAGTTGCGTATTGTTTTGTTGTTTAACGCCTACTGACCCAAGTCTGTGAAAGGCGCTTACAAATAAAACTTACTTATTACTTATTACTTTCTCTTGTTTTGTAAACAACTGTAGATGATGTTTGTGTGAACACAAACAAAATAAAAACATTGTAGTGACCTTGTTCTGACAAGCGGGGGAGCCAAAAACAACATTTTGGAACTTATTTATTGTTGCTTTTTGTGTCCTTTTGTTTTGTTTTTCAGAAATTTAACTTCTGATTTTTCTTTTTTTTTTTTATTTCTTAAAATCTAGTAGCGTTTTTTCCCCCCACACTCGGCATAATGTAGAAATAGTACCCATAATGGCACACAAATACCTTTTAGATTTTGTTGTTATCTTTTTTTCTCATTTTTGCCGATGAGACTTATTCACTTTTGTCCAAACACAAAAGCTCAAAGGGAAGTTTTATTTTATACCAGAGCAGATTTTTGTAGGTGTATTCTCACGTTTAAGTGTATTATACATTGTATTTACATCTGCCAAATGCATTTTATTAGAGAAAAATTTCTGGCCACAGACTCGCATATATCTAATTATCCTCACGGTAATTGTAAACATTTTATTTGCTTATTAAGTTAACATTTCACAGACTCATTTGTTGCATAAGCAGAAAATAATCCAGACAGTGCAGATAATATCTGTTTCCTATCTCAGGGTTTGTAACAGGAAACTTGCTACGTTAATATCTGCTCAGGATCATTTAAACCATTCAGTGTCACGTAATTCCTGTCATCCTTAATCCCCATGAGACTCACCTTAGAAGGTTTCATCTTTAAACTTTTACTGATACAGCGATGATGAACAGGAAGATGGAATGTTGCACTTCCTTGTTGGATGTGAGCCAGCATTAGTCAGACTGGAGAGTGGTGGGAATGTGGGCGGCATGTTACAATCAATTTATCCCCGCTCTATTTACTGACCTTTCATACGACGTATCTTTTAATAGTATCACAGGCAGGTTAGCGCCTGTTTCGTTGTCGGCAAGGCTGGATGAATCAATAGCGGCTGAGTCAGCGTTTCGTCTTATATTAAAGTGCATAAATCTATACATTTGGGAAATATATGTACATATATCTTGCATTATATTCTGCAAGTGACGCGCCATTAAGACAAATAGATGGAAAGGACGAAGAGGATTATCCCTATTATGCTGGGAAAGGTCAAATCTTTAAGATTAGATGAAATTGGTACATCCCATTATATATTGTGTGTGTCCGCCTGAATGTATTGTTTTATAGATTCTCTGCTCAATAAAATTGTTTTGAAAATTAGCATGTAGACTACTGACCTTTGTGAAGGTCAAGGGAGGCAGGAGACCCAGATGAAAAATAAATAAATATGTCCATTTTCATTAAAATGTATTGGACTAAGCTGGGTGTGGGAGCTAGTATGTTTAAAATAAGAAAATACATTGTGACTCAAAACATATAGTTGGCTGTACATACATTTATATCTCTATGATGATCCATATAGTAGTTTTAATTCACCTCATGAGTGTAAATGTTCCCCTCAATCCGTACTTTGCCCAGGTCTGGAATGTATTCCTTTTGTTTCTTTAATACTGAGGTTTGTGATGCTTTGGACAAACAAAACATTAAAGTAAATGGTTTGAGAACCAGCCGTAAATGCTGCATGTGCAAATACATTTTTAGCTGTTTTATTTACACAAGGTTTAGATTTGAGGAGTGGCTTTCACAGGAGATCTCAAGAGGAAATTGTACACAGAGGGATTATTTTAAAACAAACATGTTGCACATGTTCAAGTAGCTTCTATTTCCACATGACTTGGACTGCGTTCGCAAAAGAGCTGAAAATAATGAAAAAGCTTTGTTGCTTTTGAATGAGTTTAAATCATGTATCACTCTGTCAGCACTTAAGTGTCTCTAAGGGTCTCTTTTGGTAATAGTAAAAGCTTTGTTGAATCGTGTTTCTAGTGTTTCTGAGAAATGCCTGGATCTATTTTAGAGAAGGTAAATTTCCAACCCTTGCACTTAAGCCATTTTTATCCCCAAACGTATGTAGAATAAAAATCTTCACTAATATGAGCACTTTGTTTTATCTGACTTCTTAAAGCCCTTATGTTGATTTAAGAAAAGAGTTTTATTCAAGACACAAAGTTTTACAATAGCAGTCAATCTATTGTTTATGATGGTATTGCAAAGTAGGAAAGACTCGGAACAGCTCCCGGCTCTTGAGAATAGCAATGCACTTTGCAATTTCCGCTCTGATTTTTGTGGAAGTTGTTTTTCATATTTGGAAGTCTAATGATTCTTAAGGCTGGCACAACAAATCCGTTCACCGGAGAGAACGTACACATCGGGGACAGTTTCAGAGACTGAAATGCAGCATAAAAATGAAAATAACGAGCAGTAAAATTACGACTTAAATTTATAATGAATCCGTCTTAGCCCTTGGCAGGTTTCCATGCAAGGAAATGGTTTAATCAAGTGTTGGTTTTTACACTTTTTTTCTAGCTCGTCGTCTTATTTTCCAAGTATTACTTGACAGAGGCATGTTTCTTAACTAGCTCAGGTCGATTTCATTTGTTAAAATAGCTGGTAATTTTTCAAAATTAGACTTTAATAATCAACATTTCTTTAAATATTATTTCTGTTAACTTGTCTCCAGCCTTGAACTTCTATGAGATGGTTGCATATGCAGTCTAGAGAATACCATCTATTTTTTCAAAGCAAAATTATATAAACCATTTTTTTCCTCAGGAATTTTCTAAAGATAAAGATTTATATTTTGAGACCAGGGTTTTTTTAAGCTTTTTCAGGACAAGGCCACAGCTGATGAAGAGAAGATGAGCAGCGGAAAAATGTGATCGTGTTATCAAATTTAGGAATTTGCATCACGTAGTTTTCATTTGACTTATTTGTCTTGCATAAAAAGATCCTGTCCCATTATTACATTAAAAAATCTACTAATTTAACTTTTTAGGTTGAATAGAATAGTAAAGGCTGTGGGGAAGCTTAGTTAAAACAGTGGGATATTCACTAATTTCTTTACTTATTTTTGTATAAGACATCATAAAACCCTATTTTTTAGAACAAATGTTCAGTTTGAAATGAGCTTTGTTCCATGTTAGAGTTCCATCTCTTTGTTATTTACCATGTTGTGTGTTAACAGTAGCTTTTCCAGTTCAAAAACTACCTCTAAAACATTTAAAGAGGTCACGTTTTTTCAATTTGATTTTTAACTACATTCTAGGGTAAGGTCAGTAAGTGACCTTTTTTTCTCCTATTATATTTGACGTCAAAGGTGATGCAAGCCTTACTTAGAATGAAATTGCTTGTTGCACAGAAATAATAAACGGAACAGAAAAAACACATATATTTGATTTTAAACTAGATTCTAGGGTAAATGTATTTTTTCATCCTAACCATAACCAAGATTTAAATAAAGTAATTATGCTTATTAACCTTTTAAAACACGTTCCCACACAGCAGGAAATAAGACTTTTAATGTTTTTTTTAACGTAAAACGTTTTGACTTGATTGTGAATGTTGCAACTGTTTATTATACATCTCCCAGAGGTTTTTCACTGAAAGCACAGCGGAGGGCGAACTGAAAAAGATTGGATAAGTAATGAGAATATCTGCGTGAGGTACTCAATCAGCTGCTGTTGAAAACTCAGCGGGACGGTCGAGTCTTGCTGCAGATTACATTTTCAATCGACTTTTTCTTCCCCTTCGGGATGTTTGCCGGCCTGCAAAAAAAAAATAGAATCGAATCGCTCATAAATTGCATGCGGTATCAGGACACAGCTGTCGGCTTTTCAACGATCGTTATTTAAGTAAAGAGGGGAAGGTGGAGTCACACGTTTATATATTGGTCTTTTTCTTTCCTGTCACACTTCAGAGCATCCTCCAGGATCCTCTCTTTCTTTTAAATATACACTCACCGCCACTTTAAGTATTTGCTAATGTGTGTTCCCTAATCTCAGACAATTACTTGGAATAAAACACACAATTTATTTTTCAAGTGCACACACTCCTGTTCGCCCTCCCTCTCTCCCTCTCTCCCTCTCTCTCTCCCTGAAACACAGACGCTCACTCCCCTCCTCCTGTGTCAGTGCAAAGTAGAGCGAGAGCAAAGGAGCTCATTCTTTCTCCATCACTCACCGCCTCGCTCTGGCTTTTTTTGGAAAGCAAAAAGGAGAAAGCATTGTTTCCTTTTTGTTTTATTTCATCCTCACCGGCCAGTCCCTTTTTTTTGAAAGGAGGAAGGGGGGAGGACAAAGGAGGGGAGCCTCCATCTATCTGCCGGGGCGAGAGAGAGACAGAAGAGGGGGACAGAAGGGCGAAGGGGAGCGAGAGGAGAAGGGTCAGGAGGCGCCATGGGCCAACTGTGCTGCTTCCCTTTCTCCCAGGCTGAGGAGAAAATCAGTAAGTGTGTGTCTTGCTGCCGTGGGTATGTGTGTGTGTGTGTGGAAAACGGTCGCACTGATTTGGTCCCGCCTGTCGTGAGCGTCCAGTGATTATACATGGAGTGTGTGTCGGCGTGTGCACTAATCGCGACGCCACAAGAACTTGTGTGCGTCCGAGAAATAAGACGGTAGTTGTCGCTCCCGCCGCGTGCATCCCGAGGTGGTGGAGGTCAGTTCAATTCCTGCGCTACATTTCATTTTTTATCACTTCGTCTCGCTGATTTATAGGCTCCCGCGACAGCACTAATGCTACTACTTTCTCTTGGAAAGGTTTCTCCTGAAAGCCCCGGAACTGTTTGTGAAGGACGTGTTAAATTAAAAGTTCAGTCATTCCTTTTTTTGTTTGAGATTATGACCCAAGGATTGTGGTATAAATTGGAAATATGTTTGTCTTTACGTTAAAGGTGTTTGTTTTAAACCTGAGGGATACATTTGTAGCATTTTCAGTCAACATTGGACACGAGAACTTTGTTGAGCACGTGTTTCTGAGCTGGATGATCGACTTAACCAATCTATTGAGTTGGATCTTTGACCTCCATGGAGATGCAAGACTTACTGGCAATGAAACTGATTGAATGCAACATGTTTGCTTAATGAAGGGAATAGATGGAAATAATTGTCTTAAGCATGTCCAGTTATGTCGACCTTCTCCTCACTGAATTCATTTCTCTACTCATAGATGGAACATTGATGATGAAATGTATTTATGCTTAAAGTTGCTTAGATTGTCCTGCAAAAAGGGATGGAAAATGTGTCAGACGATGGTCGAGGGGGGAGTAAAGGGGGCACTGAGTTATGATTGGGCGGTGAGGCTGCACCCATTAGCTCGAGCAATATGCACTCCTGTCAATCAAGTCAACCACAGCCTTTATTGTGGAAATATATGAAAAGGGATTAATGGGATTATATTGGTAGAAAAAGTGAGTTGTGAGTTGATGGTATAATTGGTGTTTTGTCTAATGCGATAAAGGTGATTTCTGGCTATGTATGTGCATGAATTATAGTCATTCTGCAGCCAGCCTCCAGTGGACACTCGATGAACTGCAGCTTTTTCCAACTCGCACATTGGCTTTACTTTTTACATCAGGATTTTACCTGGATCTGCTGAAACTCCTGTTTCCTCCCTAAAAAATGCAGCAGTTAGTCGGGGTCTCTTGTCCAAAAGACATGAGCGATATGTCTGTCAATAAGACGGATCAGACTTAAACTCAAGAAAATTCAAAATGTCCAAATCAACTTTTCTTTGACTCATTAAGCAAGTTTAAAACTCTACTACCTTAAATCTGGACTCAAAACCCGTGGTTACAAACTAGCCTTCTTTTCTCAAAATATCTATTTTGTTATTATTTAATGGTTTTTTTTATCACTTACTAATGTTTTTTGCACATCCTATCGTTGAGCTTGTCACGAGCCTCAAGGTCAAATGTAAGTAAGTAAGTAATTTTTATTTTTATAGCGCTTTTCCAGACCAGGGTCACAAAGCGATTAAACAATCAAAGCAATATTCAAGGAAAAGACTGAACAAATAGAAACGTCTTAAGATGTTTCTTAAAGGAGTCAGTAGACTCCATCACCTAGTCTTGGCAGAAACACCAGCCTGTAGGTCACCGTTTGATTCCACGGGTGTCTGCCAGATGTCGAGCGAACCCTCCCACTATCTGAGCGTGAAAAAGATGGACGACTGTTTACTTTCGCCACAATAAGATGTCGTCGGAGTCAAAGGGTTTCATCGTTCAACTGCGTCAGTGTGGTGACATTTCAGTGGCCTTCATCAAATATTTACACAACGTGTTTGAGCGAGATAGCTTGACCGCCGCGGAGGGCTAAACGAGCGTGACACGTCTCATGTGGCTTCAGACCACCTCGGCAGATGAACCACGTGTCTCCGACTCGAGCGCTATCTCCACATCTGGGCACGCCGGCGGAGTCTCGGGGCGATCTGTGGGCGCGGCGTTAGGATAAAAGAATGAAGGAAACAAAGCGACAGCCGCACAAGTCGTCCTCGCTGGAGCTAATTTACAAATGATAATTACGAAAAGTGGCTTCGACTCCGGCCATCACCGGAGATGACAATCTTGTCGTCTCAGGTGGTGTCGTGACATTTTAAAACGAGTTCTTGACACCCGAGGCCACAAAGTCATTTCACGTTTGGATAAAGACACGGTATTAAATAAAAAAGATACGAAAACGATTTAATTGATCTGACTTTTAGTATCAGTGGGTTCCTCTCATAGTAACACAACTGTTGTGTAGTGTGAACAGTGGTGGTGATTTTGAACCTGAAAGCAAACATGTGATGGTACAGTATGTACTTATAAAGCATATGCAATATGCAGCTGCAGCAAGGTAGTGCACATAGATAAGCAGCAGCATTGTATCATTTTATGTAGGTGCACTCTTGTGCCTACAGCTGCAGCTCATGTGGAGTGAGGAGAATCAAGAGTGCTTTGTATGCTGAGATGGTTTCTTCTGAGCACCCCCCCACACAGACACACACAAAATCCAAAAACATAAAAATGATCATTTTCATAACCTCTAATCCATAATTAATTAGGAGCGTAATTCTAGATGTATGTCTTAACATATGTGCTCGAATGACAAATGAAAAATGTATTTAGACCTTTTCTGTTTCATTGTAACAATCATAGCAAGTTTCATTAACTCTCCCTACTGAGCATTTTTCAGTCCCTCTGCACACATTGTTTTTTAATCATAATAAATTAACCATAAATGCTGTCCACACAAAGAACCCTGCTATGATTAATTAATTGAAAACTATGTTTACAGTAAACAAGAGATTAATATACTGAATATGACTCAAAGTGTTCAAAAATTGTAATCAAAAATTGTGTTTTTTTAATTAAACACATCCATTCTTACTGAAGAGAGAAACATTCATAATAATTGAAATTCAGATCATTATAGGTTCAGATCATAGGATAACAATAGACTATAACTCTTATACAATAATTGGAATATAGTGGTTTAAAAAAAAAAAGATAACCTTTATATCTAAGACAAAACACATCCTCTTCTTCCTTTACTGACCCAGTAATTATTAAAAATATGATAAAATATCACTTTATATGCTGGACAAAAGTCATTTATGTTACTATTGGAGGAAACTAAAGTATTCATTTGTCGAGCACTAACTGATGGCACTTCATAAAGCAATGTCCTATTGTTATGTCCTAAGTTTTAAATAAAGGAAACCAAAACATTTGCACTTTGTTATCTCTTTGAACTTTGTTATTTTAATTTGCACTTTGTTCTAAAGCCTGCTGTACTTGGTCTATTGTCTGCTGTGTCCTGGAATCTATCACTAGAGGGACAAAACAAATATATCTATCTATCTTTAAATAAAAAAACTCTTATTATACAAAAAAACGAACTAATTATCAACCTTAACAAACACACATGTTTATAAAATGATAGAAAACCGAACTATTGAAAAAAAAAACTCAATTTCGATCTTTATACTCTCTCATGATTAGAGGAGAAAATCGCATCCATACATATACAGCTTATATACCATAAATATATAAATTATACAAAATTCAAATTGAAATATAAATGAAATTGCTCACATTTTATTTGAAAATACAATCAGAAACTCACTCAACTACTACTGCTGTCCCGTTGCTCAATTTTTAAACCATTCTTGATGCGATCATTTATTTTTCATGTTATAATTCATTTTAAATGGGTTCAACTTGCATGCCGGTGCACTAAGGTGGTGAAGAAATGAACTAGTAATATAAAAATCGTGACAACCTAATAATTATTAATTTGAGCTGAGTCACAAAAATGGAAGAACAATGATCTTCAATCGGACGGGGCCGGTTCAGAGGTCCAGACTGTGTTGGAAATAAAAGCAGGAGAAAATCTGTTGGTGGATTTCTTGGTATTTTCAAAGATGTCATATGACACATTTCAAGCTCTGCGCTTGAACAGCAGAGACTTTTGCTGTCGCTTGCTTTCCAAGAGTGTGAAACGGATTAACTTGGTGACTGAGGGCTTTTTTTTTTTTTTTCAAATGAAGGGAGATTTAATAATGATTGTTTCTTTGTTTGACCCAGTTTTGAACCAACTTTATTATATATTTAATCCTTGTTTTTTTCAAGATGTTTTAAAATCGGTTTATGAAATTTTAGCGTTAATATAATTAGGATTAAAGCACATTTATTCAGTTAAAATGTGATAGTTTAAAACAAAAATACAACATTTTATGTAGTGTGACCTGTCAGTCCACCTTATATATTACCGGTTACCTACTTCACTCTAGACCAGATGTGGGGACGGAAAAGTGCTTAAGGTCCGACAAGTTTACTAGAGAGACGTCATTTTAACGTCCTGTCCCTGAAGTGGACTTAAGCTTTTATCATTCCAAAAGACAATCTTGTTTATATCGTCTGCACTTGAAAGTAGCAACTGTTTTCAGAATCTTACACATGCAGTGTCATTGAATTTATGTTTTATTTATTTCATATCGAGCTCCATGAAGAAGCCTATCATTTTCGACCTCAGAATTGAGTCCGACAGAATTTATATTCAGAATTATCTCTGGCCAAACAGAATTCATGTGACATTTACTCAGAAGAATACTTGGGCGAAACGTGGCCCGAGTTGCTCTCTCTTTTTGTGCAGCAGTTAATGTATTTAAAGTGAAAATCACGGCACCCTGAGCAGCCTTTCCATGCCTCCCTTCCATTCTTCTTCGTCCATGTTGTTCCCCCTCCATGTGTCCCTGCCTCTCTCCCCGCTCGCAGCTGCATCGCTATAAACAGTCGAGCCACTGTGCCCTACTTCTGAGAGGGGAGAGGTGGAGGGAGAAGAGAACGAGGGATGCACGGCATGAAGACTAATGAGGACAGAACCAGCGAGAGGAGGCTTAAAGAGAAACGCTGGAATAGAGGCAAAGGCAAAGGCGTGCGTACGCGGGTCAGATGCCACTCCTGCGATGAGGCGACCGCTCTCCTTATGACCACAGTTTAAGACGCGTGTGTTTGCTTTGAAGCCGTCTAGCGTGTAGTCGGCCAGAACCCATGTGACGAGGTGTCAACCCAGCGAGTGTGTCTGGAGCCACTGCCGCTGAAACACACACACCTCGCTGGTTCTGCAGACACTTGGACACACTCCCAGGGTCTTGCTTGGACACAAATAGTGACTAGTAGTGTTATTGAATTAGAAAAACATATTTAACATCCGAATTCTCTTGGAAATTGATGCCAAAATTGTGGTATATTCAGACATTCTCGAAAATAGATGAATGTATTTCATGCAACTATTTGCACATGCAATAGAAAAACAAAAATGAAGCCAAAATAGAAACCTCAACAAAACACAGTTGTTTTGAAGAGGTGTAGGAGTATATTTCATACCTGTTTAACGTTTCTTCAGTGAGTAGTAAAATGCCAAATATTTCTACACAGAGATCCATATAAATAATAAGCCATATTTTTAATTCATAACATACATACATATACTGTATAAATATAGATAGATAGATAGATAGATAGATTAGGTAGAACTTTATTGATCCCTCAGTAGGTCTCCTTCGGGAAATTGTTTTTTTTTCCAATAACCACAGCAAATACAGCAATTTTTCATAAAAAATAAATCAAAATAAAATAAGAACATAAAGAGAAAGAACAAGATGATACAAGTCTAGTCTAAGGATAAGTCTAAAGATAAAGATAAAGAACATAGATAAAAGAAAAATAACAAAGACAAAGGATACATAGACTAACATAGAACAGAACATCCAGATACTTTCACTCCACTCCTGCCCCCGAACTCAGAATTGTACAATCTAATAGCCTGAGGAATGAACGAGTCCTTGAGTCTATTTGTTTTGCACCTGGGAAGGAGCATTCGCGCACATTCTGCTTCTCTGCTCACTGATGACAGTGTTGACTGATGATAGATATACATGAATTATCCCTAAATTATATCCCTCCATATATAAATACCCTGATTATTATAAACCATATACATATGCTGTAAGTGAATTGCAATTAAAACAGTTTAATATTTGTTTTTCCATATTCCAATATTGTATTTTCATACTTGGTGCCTCGTTCTGTCTAAAATGCCTCCATGTTTGTTCTTCTTTATTAAACATTCCGATTAAATTCCTTTCCTTTTACGTCAGTTTTACGCTTATTGGAAGTCTTTGCATAGTTGTCCACATCTAAAATTAGTCATCATATAAACGAAAACATTTGTCTACTTTGATTTGAGTTTTCGAAAAAATGTAGACCCGCTCCTCATTTTTGCAGGAAACAAAAAGCTATTCATTCATGAAAAATGTTCTCTGTGCCCTCCTTTTGTGTGTGTATTTTGGTGAACAAATGTATTATCGCTAAAGGTGGCTCATCTTGTTAAACACGTTGTCCTTTCTTCAGACTCCCCCCGAAGCCCACCCCAGAGCTGTGCAGCAAATAATCTTGTTAGATCAGATGATGGCAATGAGACTTTCACCTCCATTAATCACCATGTTTCCTCGTGATTTCCACTGAAGAACACATGCACGTTTTAAACCATAATGTAAGTTTAATCTTGTGACATTAAGATTGTCTGTTAAACAAAGAGATGAACAGCTGTGACGCATTCAAAGACACCTTGTAAATAGGGTTCATAAGGCTTTGTTTACAAATACGAGTTTATTCAGTTGTGAAAGCAACATGTTTTTCTTTGTCTTTTAAATTCAGCAGCACTCCTCCTTTGACTCCGTAGATTTATTCCTGAATGTGTTCAGGTTCAATCATTGTCTCCGTAGCACATGTATGAAACAACCCGAGTTGTTTTAACAAGTTGTTGAACTAGACGTCAGGTTGAATGAGTGTCGAGCTACACAAGACCAGCAGGAAGCTGCCGTCTGTAAACCACCGTTTCTTTATTTGGTCAAATGTATCTTCAGGGAAGCCTTCGATTGTTGTACTAATGCCGTGACGGACGTCAAGGCCTCTTGAGAAATGCTACAGGATGTTATCACGGTTAAATTTCAATATGTTCTGCCTGATTAAAGCAGCATTCCGAAACCTGAACACGCCAACAAATGCTCCAGAGAAAAAACCTTCAATCAGGAAAAAAAATGTGCTTTTTAGAAACTCATGCGTGGTAAAATGTCGATGTTAGAAACTCAATCTAAGGGATTTTTCTTTTGGCTGCTGAATGTGCAGGTGTTTCACCTTGTCCATTAGCTCGTTCATCATTATAAATATGCACGTTCTGCGGTTTATAACCTCATTTACAAGCTACAGCAAGGATAGAATGTATTAAGCTGGTTTACAAGGATAGATAGTTAGACGTCTGAACACGCATTACATTGTCAACTCATTGATCAAGCTTTCATTTTAGAAGAATTGATGATGATTTATGCAGGAAAATATTGCCAATAGACAAATAGCTGTAAGTAAGTAAGCAAAGGTTATTTGTAAAGCGCCTTTCTAGACCAGGGTCACAAAGCGCTTTAACAATCAAATACAATACACAGTTTAAATAAATACTTTAAAATGCCTGAGACACAGAAGACAAACACAGGAGTCCCAGAAAATCAGGGAAAAGCCTGAACAAATAAAAATGTCTTAGATGTTTCTTGAAGGAGTCAGTAGATCATCAAACACAGAGAGAGAGGAAGATTGTTCCAAAGCTTAGGAGCAACAGCCTGGAAGGATTTCTCTCCTCTGGTCCTGAACCGTGTTCAGGAACCATCAGTAGATTCTGATCCACAGACCTCAGAGCCCGAGCTGGGGTGTAAAGCTGGATCAGATCACTGATGTTAGGAGGAGTCTGACCATGAATAGCTCTGAAAGTAAGAACCAGAATTTTAAAGATGATCCTGAAAGAAACTGGCAGCCAGTGAAGAGTTTTTAGGATCGGAGAAATGTGAGTTCTTCTACTAGAGCTGAGTTTTGTATTAACTGCAGGCGAGACAGCTCCTTCTTGTTTAGACACGAAAATAAACTGTTAAAATAGTCTAAACGAGAAGACACAAACACATGGATTACAAGCTCCAGATCATGTTGTGACAACATTTTCCTAAGTTTGGAGATTTTCCCTAGTTGAAGGAAACAGTTTCTGGTCAGTTTTCTGCAGTGTTGAACTAGAGACAAGGCCTTTTGAAATACAACACCCAGGTTTCTCAGGCTCAGTTTGAAAGACTGGCCTAAGTCCCTAAAGTATTCAGAGATACTAAGACTCAACCCTGGAACCTCATCATCAAGGACAATCACCAGAGTTTCAGTTTTGTCCACATTTAGCTGCAAAGTGTTTTCACTCAGCCACTGTTTGGTTTCTAGCAAACAATTGACTAAGCTGTTCAGCCTCTGGGGCTCAGTTGGATCGAATGAGCAGTAGAGCTGGATGTCGTATTTGTTTATCGTTTGTTGTAATTGTACAACCAATACGTCCCCCTGGGCATTTCAATGTAATTACAGCAAATGTTTTCCATCAACAATTAGGAATAAATGCGTCATTTACAGATGAGTTGATGTATTCTCTATTGGCTTCAAAATGAATTAACTTCTTGAGCCAATTCAATTCTAATGATTGAAATTAATAAGATTAGGAATTTTACACAAGCATGCTGTTCACTCACTTTATAGCACCTGGTAGGAACTTGTATTTCAACCTGGACTTGCATAGCTAAACAGATCAGAACCTCTTGTCCGAGAGAATCAATGAGACCTAAAACTCCTCTGTACAGAAGGGGAGAGCAGCTGGTCCTGGTACAGGTTCACTCCTCAGAGACCTTTAAAAGTTTGGACTTTTTTTTCTAAAAGGGTATTAACTTAAAAGCTCTGTGTGAGGTCCACAGAGATGAATGTTCCAGGCATTCTGGAATGTTAAATTCTTGAGACAAGCTGAGCCCTTCTGGGCATGTGGGGTAATTTAGTCTGGTGACTTGCTCGGAAATGAATAATTTTGGTCGATGTCATTCAGGACATTTCATTAGTTTAGTACAGAGATCTTCAAAATGGCAAATCAGCTGTTTTGATTGACAGCTGGGTGGTCCAATGTAATCCTTAATGCAAATCTTAATAATTTTATAGGACAGCTTTGTGTCAATAAAGTTGTAGTTATATTTGTTTGTACAGAATAAAATGCCAAAGTCAAAGCAAAACGGACAAAAAAAAAAAAAAAATTGACAATTGTAAAACAGTTTTTGGTGCAAAACTACAGTGTTAGAGTAAGTCAGATGCCTGCATGTAAAAACGAGTATATACATGAAGGGACGGGTTGGAAAGACTTTGCGATCGACTGATGGACGTATTGATCATCCTTGTTATTGACCGAGGAAGACTTCATGCACTTGGCGTACAGACATCAATACTGTGTACTCTCAGCATGTTTTGGCCTTTGCTGGTATGGCCTTGCATACGAAGCTTCACAGAAGCCTCCTTCTGGAATCTCAAATCCTTGACCAGACTTTAACTCCAGGTAACATGGCTACTGTGCAAAAGTTTTAGGCAGGTGTGAAAAAAACGCCATAATGCTGTCAAAAATGGAAGTGTGAATAGTTTATTTCATCAATTAATAAAATGCAGTAGAATGAACAGAAGAGAAATGTCAATCAAATCAATATTTCCTGACTAAATCTACAACTCCATTTGCAAAAATGCAGCCTTGCCTGTAGACACTCATTATTGTTCGGCTCTCCATCCCTTCGGCGAACAAACTGTCTTCTGCTACAGCCAAATATTTCAAATTTTGATTCTTCAGTCCAGAGCACCTGCTGCCAAATTTTGTGCAACACAGTTCCTATGCTTTCTTGCAAAGTTGAGTCGCTTGGCCTTGTTTCCATGTCGGAGGACTGGCTTTTTGGCTGCCACTCTTCCATGAAGACACTTCTGGCCAGACTTCTCCGGACAGTAGATGGGTCTACCTGGGTCCCACTGGTTTCTGCCAGTTCTGAGGTGATGGCTCGGCTAGACATCTTCCTATTTCGAAGGGAAATAAGCTTGATGTGTATTTCATTTGCTGCACAAAGTTTCCTTGAACAGCACATCTTGAAACCCCAGTTTACTTTGAAATCTTTGTCTGGGTCTTACTACTGTGCTCAGTCTTGCCATGGTGTATATGACCTGTGACATGAAACTGTCTTTGTTTGTTCTTCACCCGATTTTAAGCTCCTACACATCTGTATCTTTTTCACTTAATGACTGTGTTTCAACCTATTTGTGAAACTGATGATCATTAGCACCTGTTTGGTATAATTGGTTGATCATACACTAGAATCCTACAAAACCTCTGACTTTGTGCAAATGTACCTTTAAGAATTGATGCTGGTTTGAAGGCAAAGGGTAGGTACAACAAATATTGATTTGATTTCTCTTTTGTTCGCTCACTTTGCATTTTGTAAATTGATCAAAATAAACAATGATTATTTATATTTTTGAAAGCATTCTTGGTTTACAGCATTTTTCCACACCTGCCTAAAACTTTTGCACAGTACTGTAAATATTGATCATTGCACCTGTCAGTCTTCCTGCCAGATGAACAAGTTATTATATTTGCTCGTTCCACTGTGACCGATACAGTTATTTCCAGCACTCACTTGTATAAAGGCTGAGGAGGAAAATATGTGCGCAAGGGTGTCCTGTGCCAAGGACACTCGGCACCGACGGCAGTGAAACAGAACAAAAACATTAACACACATCTTTACAATGTTGTGATGGTTCTTCGACTGATCCTAATAAACTAGGGCAGAAAAGTAACAGTTGACTTTAACCTGAATTATGTTACTGTTGGTCGTTCTCAAGTCAAGGACAAGATGTCCTTGTATGGTGTGATATTTCATGAAGTACTTATTCACAATGCAAGTTTACATGAAGTAATGGCTGTTCTTTGTTACGCCTTCACCCTTTTGTCCTCTCGCACCAAAGAAAGACTTTTCAGCTGCAGCTGATGTGGTTTTTCATGATTCTGTTGCTGTGAAATCGAATCATCTGTAAAACCAGCTGATTTTTGTGAGCTCCACCATGACCACAGCTCGGTCATGGACTTGATTGACTTTATAAAGTCATGAAACTGAAAGTGTGTCAAAAATACTTCAGCAATCTGACCAAAAACTTTCTACTTATAATTTCCAATGACATATTTTACATTTCTGTTTCGGTTCTGGGGTTAGCACGATCGCCTCACAGCAAGAAGGTTGCTGGTTTGCTTCCAGGTCTGGAGGGTGCCAACTTGTGACCTTTCTTGTATGTTCTCTTGAATGTCCTCCCTGTGTTGCATGGGTTTACTCTGGGCACTCCGGTTTCCTCCCACAGTCCAAAAAACATACAGAAGTTGATTGAGAACTCGGGGTATTCTCCATAGTTATAAGTGTGTGTCTGTGAATGGTTGTCTGTCTTTTTGTGCCCTGCGACAGACTGGTTTCCTGTCCAGGGTGTCCCCCGCCTTTTCGCCCGTAGAATCTTGAAGAGGCTCCAGCCCCCCCTGTGACCCCCATAAGGGATTAAGCATGAATGAATGAATATATTAGTTTTACACGTGAAAGTTTCCTATATTTTATTTCTGTTTCATAGCCTTCTTACCTTCCAACTTAATATTTTATTCTTTTTATTTAGTTAATAATGAAAATATTACAAAGATTTTTGCAATAAAGTACCTTTCTTTTATCACTTTTTTTCCCGCTGGCTCTTTGATGGCGTCCTTACAAGATATCTAGAGCAAATTAAAAGGGCAGCAAAAATAGTTTTGGATGTTTTTTCACTCTCATCCCGCCCTGAATAAACCGCTTGAGTCGACAGTGAAAGCTCCCCCGACCCCCACCTCGTCCTCGCTCCCCCGTCTTGTTACAGTTCATAACCGAGGCATGGATCCGCTGCCCCTTGGGCACCAACACACATGAGCTACCGACTCCATTTCACCACGATCACGCACCAAAATGTGGCTCCTTATAAATAAAGCGCTGTAAATTCACTTTACATTTGTGAGCGCTGTGCAAACTCTGCTTATAGAAGGATGTTGCGTGAGTGAGGTTAGGGGCTCACAGGGGAGCAGCAGAAGATGTGCATCCCTAATTTATTCTTTTTAAAAATTCCCATTCAGCTCTTCTGGTCAGGGTTCCTGCAGCTGCTTCTTTTCCTCGGTGTGTTAACTCCTTCCACTCCGTCATCTAAACACACATGCCCTTAATAAAACATTAACATGTAGATTCTCCTTCTGACTGAATGAAGAATGAGGAATTATATGATTTTTGCCGCGTGATGACACATCACAACTGAGACATTGATAATGATGACAAGGTGACTCACACCTCCTCCTTTTACAGTTAAAAACAAATGTCTCACCTAATTGCTGCTTTTTTTTCATCACTCCTTGAGGGAAACTATCTTTTGAATATTATGATCAGTCTCTATTTTGTATTTTAGCCTTTCAATTATGAATTAAATGAGGCAGGACAAGACTTTATTAACAAGATCTACAATTGTGTTGCTGCTCGGTGTTTCTCACAGACACGGTTTTACGCCTTTTCCACACAATTACTGATTGTTCAGTCTTTCCCCGACATTCATCCAGAGTAGTGGTCATTCTACAACTGCTGTTGCTGTTGTTACAACTATTGATTTAAAACCTTTTTCTCCTCTTTTAGTCTTACAAACACGTGTTTCCAACACTCCTGCCCCGAAGCAGTTGAAGCATATACTCGATAAAAAAAGTAAATATAGTTAAAATATTTGATTTTCCGAACTAGAAGATTTTAAATAAACTAGTATATGGCACATATGTATAGGGATACAAATAAAAATAATAATGCAGTATGTATGTATATATATAATGTATTTATATGGATATCTAGTATTTGCATAAATATCTTATACTATATCATATTATATAGTGTAATGTGGATAATACAAGACGATGTATAATTATGTAATGCTGTAAGGGCTTATATGTTATGTATTTGTATGTATACTTGTGTAGAAATATTTGGAAATTTGCTACAAAATAAAGAGTAAGTGAAAGTATTTTACCTTCTTCCTACTCTTGAACTACAGTCTTCTGTTGATTTTTATTTCAAGTTTTTGAACATACAAACAGTTACATATATTTGAAATAAATCATTCAGAATCCGACAATAATCTAAATAAAGTCAAGATTTATTGTTCATATTTCACCATCGTTGGACACCGTTTCATATTTGTGTTGCTATGCTACTATGCTAATGCATCTTTCTGTATTCTTCAAGATCACACATACACATGTCTAGTACTACATCCTTCAGATATATCCATCTTAACGCAGATTTATTTTTTTAAAGGAAAGTGATCTTGTTCGCTTGTCCTTTAATTCATTCGCTCTGCCAAGGAGGTTCTGTGTTCTGTGATGGACATGGAGAGCCGACAGTGTTACACGTGTCCATTTTTATGTTTCAGTCAATAGTCTGGGCGGAGGAGAGCGACGCGACCATAGATACTCTGTGCATGTCTGAGCCTAACCGCCGATGACAGCTGGGAGAGTTGGGTCACTGAGCAGGAAAAGCCACCTCTGAACATGGCTGACTGCTTCTGTGCCCGGAGTCAGGCTCCCACACCGAGACAGAGGGCCACATCTGGGGCTCCGACTCTCTCACGCTCGCAGACACACAAAGTGGTGTAACAGGCTGTCGTGTCAACACTTGCTTTTATTGAGCGTCACATGAGACAAACCTCAGATGGATTGTCTTCCTTGTATTAGCTTAGATGAGTGCCAGGAACTGTTGTTCTGTTAAAACTTGTGACGACCACAATGATGATGCCAGCAGGGCAAACACATGATTCCCTGTGTGGTTCAAGTCAAAGGAGAAACAAACAAGAGCTCTTATCAAGTGGTTCCAGTTACTAAAATGGCAAGAATCCCAAACAAACTCAGGCTGTTTTTCTTTTTTTTTTGTTGGTATAAATGGACTTGTATATTGTCAAATCATTGATGGTTTTGGTCATTCAAGTTACACTTTATAGCAGACCTTGACAAAGTGTGGCCCTTTGTCTCTATTGATGTGGCCCTCAAGAGGCAAAATATAATTTATTTGTGTAAGTCAATACTAGGTAGACTCTTTATATGGCTTTAGGGTTTTTTTTCAGTACTTGCTCGGTTTTGAGTGTGTTTTTCTTACATTTATTTTAAATAAATAATAATTTAAACTGGTTTAGCTTTATTTTATTACATTTATTTTTCTGACTTAAGATGTTTTCCCATATGTACTGAGGCGTATCCTATTTTTTGGACCCTTTACAACAGTCTTTGTATAAAATGTGGCCCCTGTTGAAATGTAAATGCCTTTGAGAATTTGAGATCTGTTGTCGGTTGTGTTACTTTATTTATGTTTGTTGATGTTATTTTATTGACTTTGGTCGAACAAACAAGCGACTTGTATTTTTAATAATATACTAACATGCTCATCTATGAGGTGAGATGGAATGGGTTTTCATGTAAAAGTTGAAGTACTCAGGTTTGGACAGAATTCCAAACAGTATTTGACAGAATTATGTCCTTTGTGTGTAAAGAAAATGTCTTAAATCTTTGAGGACCACTCATTAAAGATAAGTTTCAGTAAAACATCCTCCTTATCTAAATATATTGAATGGATTTGTTTGCCAACATATATCTTCACGACCTTGAGATGAGCAGTCTAAAACATGTGACCTAAACACAGTTCATGCTCTTTACCTCCCTTGTCTCCGAGTACTTTCAGCCGCCCTGATCACCGACGTTTATCCTCCATCATCTATTCTCCAGCGCTCCCTTGTTACTCCTCCAGACTGGCTGTTGTATTAAAGTCAAGCATCCATCTCAAAGATCCCTCCGCTCCAGCAAATCAACTTAACCTCCCGCCCCCACCTTAAATAACAGCACTGTCTTCATTTACAATCATGTCCCTCTTTCCTCTCCGTCGTCTGCTCTCAGTTAATGTCCTCATCCTTCTTCATCCGTCTTACAGTCGGCTGAGCATTTTTTCTCCTGCGGTGGATTCAGGAAATCTACTGGATAAGACGGTGAATTGCTGCCAAATTAGCCTTTTGTTATTGTTAAGTTGAGTTGTTTTGAGCTGCCGCGTGTTTGTGTGAAGTGACTTGTTTCGTTTTATCGTCGCAATTAACCTTTGTGTTCATGCGTTCACCCCGCGGCGCCGAACAAAGTGGGATAAGATCACACGTGTCAGCTTTTTACAGTCGACTACATCAACGATCCCGCTTGAAATGTTTTCCCCATCTCTGTCGTCTCTGACCATCTCTGTTCATTTTGTTCAACTGGATGAAGGTATAGAGGTTTTGTATGTTCAACTTCTGATTATTACTATAAACATTTGGCCTCTGTTTGTTTTCCCTTCATCAAATGTGGCTCTATTTTATAACAAAATGACCTTTTTGTACTTGTATTGATATGTTTAAACACTTCCATTGGGCACTGACCCATTATGTCTGTTTTATTTTGAAGGGACAGATCTATAGATGGTGATTAAGAGTCCTGTACAACGATGAATGAATTGTCAATTTAAATGTGGACCTTGTGAGCTCAGGATATGATTTTACTTTTTTAATTTCTGGCGCATACCTTAACATATTTATATTTATTAAATAAATACCTGATTTTCTGGGACTCATGTGTTGGTCTCTGTGTTGTCTTGACCTTTTAAGCATATATTTTATTGGGTATTGTTTTGACCCTGGTCTGGAAAAGCGCTCTACAAATATAAATTACGTATTTACTTAGCTTTTTCCAAACAGTGCTTGTAACACTGCAGTAAAACGGCAAGATAAAACTAATCACTAGCCTATTGGAACAGACTGGGTTGTCTGCCATTGATATCTTTTTTCAAGACACTTATTTACGCTGCCGTCCCCACCGTCTCACCATCGATTCATTTTGCCATGTTTCCATGCTAGGTTTAGCTAACGGCACACGTTCAACAATCGTGTTTATGTTAGCAGGAAATGTAAGTCGGAGGCGAGCGGAGACAGGCGCTATGCTAACTCTGGGAGTGCCATGAGCCGGTTATTGTCCCTTGACATTGAACAGTGACGTCTTCTCAGCTCTGCTGAGGTTTTAACACGAGCTGGACGTGCAAACAAGCTGCATCACTCCTCAGCGCTGAGGGACACATGTGTCGGCTAGACCGAGTGGAATGTGTTGTCGAGGTCACTTTATAGAAAATGGTGTTAAAAATGTTGTTAAAAAAAACAATCTTAACACAGGAGGCACAACAATGAGGACTAGATGAGTGTGTTGTTGATGATGACGACGGTGAGAACAAAGCGGTCCATTATGAATCAGAAGCTCACATGCATGACACGGGGATGACATGTGGAATCATGTGCCATCATTACACACCATCTGTGGCTCTCTTTGCCAATACTTGTCTCATCGGCTGATGCAAAGATACAACAACAGCTTCTCATAGGAATGAGAGGATCAGCCACAAAAAACTATAAAATTCTATCTTATTATTATTAAAGAACCAACATGTTATTCATAGCAGGACACAACTAATGTTATTCTTATATATTAGGTTGTATAATTTTGCTTTATATTTACCTTTATTACTCCACATTATAACTAATAATAAACTCGACTATTTATGTATATATTTAAGGCAATATCATTATTTCAAACAATATGTTGTTTTTATGTTAAAGAATATTTAGAGAGTTTTTTTTGTATGTATCTTAAATTATGATTCATTTAAAAGTGAGTAAATTTAGCCTGGTTAGGTATTTCTTCAGGTTTTTTGGGGTAAAGTTCAGTAGTGAAAATGAGAAAATTACATTGATTTCTTTAGGGCTTTCATAACATATGATTTAAATATTCACCTGGTAAACACAGGTTACATTTATTAAAGTCGAAATTCATAGGACGAGAAGAGTTTCTGGCTCTTTTCAGTGTCTGTATAGTGTTTTAAAATATTTTGTACACAATTCCACCTATCATAACATAAACACATTTAAAAATATGACTGACATTTTACACGTCTCAGCCCTACTGAAAGAAAAAATCACACATCTTGTTCATATTTTTAGTTTTTTACATTTGGAAAGCCTAATTTCAGGGACTGTTGCAAAAGTAGCCATTTGTACTTATATTGTCATGCTTATCCCTACAATTAATAAACCATAAGAAATAGATTTTCCATATAATCCAAACATTTTACATTTATTTTAGCATATTTTCCTTTTATTCATGTAAATCCAGGGCATTGGCACAGTTAGTGTTTACAACAACAAATTTATCATTTATAATGACATTATGATTCAGTCATACCTATAGTTGCCGACCACCACGTGAAAAATGTGTGTATTTGTAAAGCAAGTTGCTGAGGCTCTAATGTCTGGACAGAAATCTGCATCAAATCATCCCTTCAAGAGTGTAATTGGCCAGAAGTGTGTGTGTGCTTGTGTGCGACAGGGACACACACAAACAACACACTAAACGTTGCACAGATGTCGTCCACCAAAAAGAGAAGCAATGAGAGTAATACGTTTTGTAAATTGGCCAATATTCTTTTGTCCTCGCTCCAAACTACATCAGTGCACCTTGAAACGAAGGGTGGAAGCAAAAGATGGAGACAATGAATCCTGAGTGAAAAGAAAGTCAGTTGTAAAATGTGAAACACATTTCATAGATGAGTGAGTGAAAAGATTGACTTTGAAGTAAAAAAAAAAAAAAAAAAAAAATGCTTCTCCGGTTCCCATCCTGTCACCATGACAACAGTGACAAAAAAAAATGTTGGAGGAAACAGATAAAGTGAAATGTTGGGATGAGTGGAGGAGTTTGAGGCGGAGGAGCAGACGTCCAGGGAGATAAGGAGGAGATGCAGGAACAGGTTTAAAAGAAAGAGTGACTGTGAAAGAGAGATGGTTGAGGCCGGTGTGTGACATGAGTGCGACTTTACAACCGTCATAAAGCATCAGTTTGAAGTTTGTTCTCGCAACCTGCCTTTAAACGTTCGTCACACTGTGACTGTGAGAAGCTTCTGACACTCAACGATGGTATGTTTGGATTATTCTACACTGTTGATACAGGGACGGCTGTTAGGGGCCGTCAAGCTAAAGGAATAACAGGAAAACTTGAGGGGAAAAAAATTGTCGGGTATAGAAGAAATGAAGTAAGTGTAATAACGCCATGACATTATTATTAATTTAAACTATCTTATTGTATATTTGGAATTTTAATATGAATCAAAAAAGAAAATACCAATTTTTATTAAAATATCTATATTTTATATGTAATTTATTTAAAATGAAGGCCTTTAAAAAACATTCCTCAATTACGTTGATTCAAATTTTGAATTGAATAAAAAAAATAGTTAAATACAAAAGATTAATTTGGTAATCTATCCATCGCATTTTTAAATTGTCACTTCAATAGTTTAATTCTGACGTCATCAATACAGTCAAAGGGCCGCTTGTGACCCCTAACCCCTAGAAGGTAGGGGTATTTTTTAAGTTTTATCCGATGCTGGTTCCAAAACCTTAACAGAGCCAAAAACGTAGCCTTTATTTTTTAATTTAAAAAAAAGAGTTTAAAGATATACTGAAGAGATCTTCACTTTTTAGTGAAATATTGACATTAGAAAATGTAGAAAATAAGCTCCGCCCACTGAAAATGGTTTGTTTTCTGGAGATTAAATCGTATTTACCATAACCACGCCTACTCTGCTGTGATTGGTCAAGCATCAAGATTTGTCACCGCACATCATCAATCCCGGAAGTCTCCACCTCCAAGGGACTCGTTGTATAAACAAAGCGGGCATGATTACAGCTGGCTGGAGGAGAAGTGAAGCCATTATTACGTCATAATGGACTCGGCACTCGTAACCTCTCGTTCGCTCAGATTTTAGATGGGGGGAGAACTTTATAAAGTAATAACTTCAAAACATGGTTTTATTGTGATGGATTTTGTGTTGTATTCTACAGCATTATTTTGACTGGTTATGATATGACTTCATTTTTTATATATATATTTGTATTTTCTATACTTTGTATAAATTAATTTTCATTGGGGAAAATGACACTGAATTCTCATGTGCAGCAGTCTTGATGGATCTGGATCATCGTTGTTAAAAGTTTCCTTACTTCTTTATATAGAGTATATATCTCTATATATATGGATGTACAAACACATTAAACTTGAGTTCGTCTGCAACTGTATTTGCGAATGAGGAAGTGAACTTGATTCATGAAATGGTCTCACTCGAGTGAGCAGTAAAAGTGTGAACACACAGCAGCACAATAACTCTGTTTGAACACAAACTGTATTGTGAATCACCTGCTGGAGGAAAGAGGAAGAAGCTCCAGACGCTCTGAGCAATGTTTCGTGTTCTCTGGTTAAACTGCGTTAGAGCCGGGCATCGCCACAGGAGTCGTTAATGGGAAACGAATCTCCGCCTGTTCAAGTGACCTCGAACGTCCCTCGTGGCGTAATCTCTCATCGTAATCACGATCCTGGTTAATGACGTCGTCGCATTCAGAGCTGCTTTGATTGCCTTTGATTAGAACCCGCGTCCGTAAGAACCAGTGACGACCAACACATGTGGATAGAAACTGGAATAAAGCTGACGAACACCAGGAAATGCTGTGTTTGTTTCTGTGGGTTCGTGCACTCGGCTGGAGGCTGTTAAAAGCCTCATTAGTTTCAATTTCGTGTTCGGTGTCGATACAAAGACGAGGCTGAACGTCTGAGATGAAGAAGACAATAGAGAAGATTCTGTGTCTCTCCTTTCCTGACATTTAGAGGAACAACTGTTGCTTCTCAGGAGCTGCTTCTTCTTCTTTTAGAGATTCTTTTGTGACATTTATGTATTTTTATATTTAAGTAGTCGTGCAGTTATTCACAGATACTTATTTGACCGAACACATGGTTATGATTTATTGTTTTTTTAAAGGCTTTCTTATCTTTCTTTAGTGTTCTTTAACTTCTACATCAACTTCTTAAGATCTGTTTTTTTTTTCTTTTTTGTTTCCTTGGTTTCCTCTTCCTATACTTTCACCCACTTATTTTTCATCTTACTCTACATCCTCTACTCCATTTTCTTATTGGTGCTTTTTCTACTTCTATGTCGTTTTCTTTTTGTTTGTTCTTCTTCATTTTGTTCTAGTATTATTATACTGTTTCTTCTCATTGTCATTATCATCCTTGTTTTTTACTCTTTGTCTTCATTTTCTTCTTCTTCATCTTCCTTTATTGTCCACTTCTTCTAGTTTATTTTCTTTTGTCTTCTTCATGGAACAATTGTATTATTATTATTATTATCATCATTGTAAGTCTTTTACTTGATTAAATTATCATTGTCACATTTTATTGTCTTTTTTATCTTCTTTTTGTCTTAATTTATAAATTATTAATACTATTCGTATTATTTATCTTCTTTGTTGTAATATTCTTAGTCTCCATCATATTTTCCTTTATCTTTGACTTCAATTTTGTTCTTCTCAAAACATAATATTTCACAGAAAAAATAAAACTAGAGTCAGTTAGTCAGTTATTCAGTCAATTAGTTGGATGGTTGGTTGGTTGGTTGGTTAAAATTGGAATACTTTCATTAACTCATTTTTATCAGCGAATGGTTAAATATCCAACACATTCTTAAACTCATTTGCCATTTTTAATTTATCATTATTTTGGATATGTTTTGCTAACCCGAGAAACTGTCTATATAATCAAAGCAAGGTTATTTTTAGGGCAACAGTATCTAAATATGTGTTATATTATAAGGGGCAAAGTGTGAGTCACTGCTGGTTTGTCACTTAAGGTTACTCAGCGACATCACAGCATAAACACATTTAGCAGATGAAGTCAACGAATCTCTCTTCATTTATAAATAGAGGATCAAACAGAATTGTGCTATTTTATGAAGCATCAGACGTTGATTAATGTCATTCGTATGAGACTCTGAGTAGAGCAACGATGTCTTGTTACAACAGGATGTAAACGGTTGTTGAATTAGGTTTTGCTGATGAAGTCGAGGCTTTCTGTGGAAATTCTTTTCCTCGTTTTCCTTTTCAATCTGCGGACTAAAAACCATACCGCCCTCCATTCTATTATTGAATATCTCCCGTATATAATATGAATGACTCCTTATATTATTGATAAAGCTTTCAGTTTGAGTCAAGAGTTGAGAGGAAGAATAAGGACCAGGTCGTCCCTCTTTGTCTCTTCGGACACGAAGGTGAGCGAAGGTTTTGTTACAAAGCAACAGGACACAATCAAAAAGAAGAACAAATGTTGTGCTTTATAAGTAAGGTTTTCAGAAGCTTTCAGGCCTGAAATATGTTGATTTTAAATAGTGATGATGGTAAGACCACAACAAAAACTACAGTGTAACAAAGACCTGGGCAGCATCTGGCTAATAAAATAAAAATATGAACTGAATGTCAAGAATCATTTTCCATGTAATTTAATTTGTTTAAATAATTAACTAGTTTTATTCCATTGTTTTCCTATTTTTCTGTCCTATTTAACTTATCATAGTTCGTTTTTGATTCATCAAGAAGTTAATTTAACTTAAAATGTGCATTGTTTTTCAAAAAATTATAAAATTAAATATGCATTTTATTATTTATGTGAACAGTCTTTTTATTGTATGTTTGTATTTATTTTAATCTAAGCTGTTTATTACATGGGAAATATTCACATGTTTATTGATTTATTATTTATAGTATATGAGAATTTTAGATATAATATGTATGAAGTATTAGAAAATCCTTTTTGATTTTTTAAGAAAAGTCTTTACTCATTGTTGCATCATTGAGATCTTTTAGATGCTTTTATTTTGTTAGGGATTTGCTTTTTTAATTTATGATATTGACATCACTACAAACCTATTTTTCAACAATTGTCACATTAAAAATGTCGTTTCAAAGTTCTTGATTTGATATTTTGGTTCCTTCATTTTTTAACGTAGAGGTAAGTCCTTTATTTTGTTTAGTTTTCTCCAGGTTTCCTCTCATTATATAAAGTATACAAATATACTAAGTATATAATAAGTATAACCAAGATGAATATTGATCCTCCACATAGATGTGATTGGCTCAAATGGAATATTGTTAAGTAATTTGCTTTAAAAAAAACAACTAAATATCGTAAATCATAGATATAGATACTCCTGTCATCTGAGACTCGGAGTAGAGCCACGTCTGAGGGGATCATGGCACCTCTACCGTTCTCAGAGTTGACCTTTATGTGCAGCAGCGACCCTGAAAGAGAGTCCGATGGTTTCACGCCATAAGACGCGGAGTCACTGCGAGCACATGGTGACCATGACGACTCCGGTGGAGAGCGTCCATGTGTCTGGTGCGGTTACTAATCTCCTCACTGTTTGCCCTGCTGTTAGCAGCAATATTGACACAGAGAGTGAGAGGACTCGCTGTTTGAAGCCAAAACACTGAGTGTGGAACCTCGTTCTTCCACGTAGGTTCTCTGAGTCCAGGCAGGTCTGTTGTGCTGGTTATATAATCCACTTGTTTCACTGAGGGAGGAAGACGTTTCTCATCATCTGACTGAGCCTCGGAGCCAAACCGGCTGTTAGCTTCATTAACCACGGTGGTTTAAGAAGTACTGTGTACAGGTAGATGGAATGAACTCAGACAGGATTTTGGAGTTATTTCCTGAGGCATGAAAATTGATCCCGAAAGAGACTAGCTTGTATTTACATCAAAGGTAAACTAGCAAAAGTGTGTCATGTATTACCTCTCCTTTGTTGCGAGTACCGTTTTGGTCAGCCCTAATATTTGGGTCAGGGCAATTCTTTACTTCACACTCTGAAAACATGAATGACTTACAGAAAAATTGTAAATTGAACTTAACTGGATGATTGGAGGGCACTTTGTACCACCATAAAACATTTGTATTAAAGTGATAGTTCACCCAAAATTCAAATTTCACTCATTTTCTACTCAGCTTCATGTCGATTAAGGGTTTGGATTATTTTATTTTATTAAGAGTAATCTGTTTCTTTTTAGAGTCATAGGAAAAAAATTATGTTCATTTTATTTTATTTATTTTATTTGTAGCATCTGGAGCTCAGTTCTTTTTCGTCCTAAAATGAACACATTTTTGCCTAAAACTCAATAAAAAGGGATCGATTACTCTGAAAATAATCCAATAATTTTCCAGTTTGTTTCGTCAATTCCTGGTCTGGCGACCCATGTGACTTCCTCCCCAACAGAAACAAACTGTCAAATGTGAAATGGAAAAACGTTGTTTTGATAACTGCTATATTTTTTAAAAAGTAGCTTGGCTTGTTTTAGGCAAAGGTCACGTGCATCCTTTTGTTGATATAAATGTTTTATGTGTGGTACAAAGTGCCCTACAATTGAAGTAATCGAAATAGTACTATAACCCTCCACAACGGTCGTCCACAGGTCCATTTTGTTTTGTTATTTTGTTCCGTGGAATCTTTGACACAAAAATGAATATAAAGTATTATGGTGCAATATGCGATAGTGCCTCCTGAAGAGAAGAAGTAGAATTGATATTTATTTATTTTATCTTAAGTGATGAATGAAACATTTCACTTAAAAAACATACATTTTAGAATGACAATCAAACGTTTTTTAAAATGGATTTGCTTTTATATTAATTAAACAAAATGAAGTAAAATATCATGAATGAATAAACATTAAATTAAGCCTAATAAATTAATAAGTGTGTGTAGCGCTTCTCCATTTTCGTAGTTATGCTGCATTAAGTCATATTTATTATCTAGTTGAACAATAACAGTTGTGTTCTTGAACCTCACCCTTGGGATCCATTTAGAAAGAACCTCCTCCTGTATAAGAGAACAAAAAAAATATATTGTTGAAAGAAGATGAGATTTATTATCCAATTATCGGGACAATTGTGTAGCAATGGTCGGTCTGTTGTTGTGCGGTGGGTTTTAAACACTCAGTTAAACGGTCTATCGCAGATATGAGCAGCTTGTCTGTTCCCAGATCAGCATGAATCATCGCAACACAAGAGGATTTGGTTCATTACAACGTGACTGCTTTGGATTGAGTTCGGTGCCTCTCTGTGTTCTTTATGAAGGTCTCGTGTGTGGGTTGTTGTGTCGCCGTTAAAGGGATGGAAATGATGGCTCCTGTATTGTCGGCTCAAAACATGATAAATCATCAGACGTCGGTTATTAAAAGGGGAATTTCTGTGAGGTTTGATGTGTTACATCTGTGTGTGTGTGTGTCAGTAGTTTGACCAGCTTAAAGTGTGGTGTCCATCAAACCCCCTCGAATCTTCTCCTCTATATGTTATTTATTGACTTGCGGCTGAGATTATTGTTTCCCTCCCTCACTTCCTGTCCTTCAAAACTTCTCGACAGTCCAGCGGCGGTTTCTACACCTGTCCTGGATCAGGGATTATCACCTGGTTAATACCTTGTCAATCACACGACTGTGTGGGAATTCAGGATTACTGAGAAGATCTTTGCCTCCGTAATCACTACACAATTGATTTGTGCGGCTTATATTGTGGGTGGATTCAGTCGGAAGCCTCTAGACGTCCTGAGACATGTGACGGGATTGGAGGTCTTTGAGTGACTAGTTTAAGCCTTATCTTTTTTAGATTTAGATTTATTTCTTAAAGCAGGTTTAGTGAAGATTTTGAAGAAAAGAACCACCTTTAGATCACAGGCGTCAAACTGGTCCAGAAAAGGGCTGAGACGGTGCAGGTTTTGCAGCCAGTCAAGCACATACAGTTGAACCAATCAGGCGTCTGAAGACAGTAATCAGTTGGTGCTGCTTGTTTAAGCTGACACCTGATTCGTTAATTTATTTGTGCTTGACTGGTTGGACCAGTTTGACACCTATGCTTTTTAGATGGTAACCCATCCCTGCATCAGTAGGTAACACTAGCTTAGCTGTAGTGAAATCCTGAAAGAATAAGAGTTTCATTTTTTTTCTTCTTAAGAAACGCATGCAAGTATTAGCTAAGAGTATTTGTTCTTGTTCTCATACCTGCTTAGCTTTGTCAAATCTAAATAAAAAATGGTAGCTTGAAGTTTAATTGAGCAATTTCAAGCATGTTACCCCCTTTAAGTAGTTGAAAGTACTTAGTTTAGTTGAGCACCACTGAAAATAATGTCCACTCCCTCAATTGGAATGATAAAGTAGTACTGACATCTCAAGACAAATGTTGTCACCCTCGACTTACCAGGGAGGATTCGACTCACACGGTGGTGGATAAAAGACATGAAGTTTATATGATTTAAAGCCTGGTCTTGTTGACCTGAGCTGAGAAAAGTTTACTCAAATGTACAGCACACATATCTCAAGTGAATATATTTCCAGTAGAATTACTGGTATTCAGTATTTGGACGTTGCCAAGTACCCTCAATAATTAAGTGACCTTGAGCTTGTTTTTCTGTTGGGTCGTGTTTTTTCTGTCTCTGAATAATCACCACCTGATTATGTCCCTGATTTCCATAATAAAGGGGGGGTTCGTGGTTCGTCCTTTAACAACCTTCTTTGGTCATCGCACTCAATAACACACATCTTACAACGGAGACGTGTGATGATGCGAAGTGAGAGCGAGTGGCGGTAGATGTGGAAATAAAGTGGAAAATAGGTTGTTTTTGTGGGTTTGTTTTCATACAGTTGACTTGATGTTGCTCTAGCAAGATCTGGGAACAATGTCTTGGATCATATGAGCAGAAAGTGAGATGTAAGAGGGGAACATTGTGGCCAGTCGGACCCCTTTAGCCGAGACCAAGACCAGAGAGTGTCTACAACTACTAACAAGTTGTCTTAAGACCTAGTTTTCTGGTAATGTTACCCGGTTATCCTGTTGTGTACGTCCTTAAAAGTGTTGTCTATAATCTAAAAAGCCCAAAAAACTGGCTCACAAACTGGACTATCTTGAAGATCGAGAGAGGATTTAGATCGAGGGCTATCTGGTCTTCAATGGGAATGGCTTGGGATTGTTTTTTTTCCAACTGATCAAGCATGGATAGTTTAACCAATGAGGTTCCAGCTGAGACTCTCAACACAAGACTGACTCTCAACACAAGACTGACTCTCAACACACCTAAGACACCTGGCCTTGATTGGTTGGAACAAAAACCTGCCTCTACTGTGGCCCTCCATAGAACACGTTATACTTTTATAGCTTCTGTGGCTGTACTTTATGATCCTGTAGCAATTTTAAAAATTGTTTGTCATCCTGATGACATATTTAATTTTTTGGCAGGTGGGCGTCGTCGCTGCGAGGCCGACGAGGCGGAGCTCCTGAAGATCAGCAGACGACTGGTGGAGGATGCCGTCAATCGAGCGGTACAACAGTACAAACAGGAAACACTCCAGAACGGGGGCGGACCTAACGCGACCTCCGCGAAACCCCCCGGGAACGCGGAGGACACACAGACTTCGCTCAACAACTCCACCGACGACAGGAAGTGACCTCATCCCATCACAGGACTGAACCGTCTAGGTGTAGCCTAGGAGTTCATCCACGGGCAGGAAAACGTCTAAAGAAAACCCCCCAAAAAACCCGTCGAGCTGTCGGGCTGACGCCGCGAGCTAGCGGGCTAACACTAGCTAACTAGACCGCACTGCCGGACGATCGTCTAAGATGGCCGACAAGCCCGAGTGGTCCGAAAAGACACGCGATGTTTCGCTGTCACAACTC
Organism: Callionymus lyra; assembly: GCF_982586985.1. NCBI lineage: Eukaryota > Metazoa > Chordata > Actinopteri > Syngnathiformes > Callionymidae > Callionymus > Callionymus lyra. The sequence goes on from NC_141834.1 coordinate 6,659,761, forward strand.
TCACTGCCCTTTTTCCAAGATTTCTTTTTTTTCCTACCAGTTTGACCGGTTGGATTTTTACCTTCTGTTTTAGCAACTTCTGGACACGATAGCATTTTATTGTGTGTGTTTGTGTCACATTTTATTACCAGCCTGAACACATTTGTATTCCCTGGTCCTGAGAACATGATGATCGTCAAGAAATGCGACACTAAGAGTCGAAGTGACACAGATGTGATGTTTTTTAGTTTGCTAGCAGGACGACGCGCGACTCCCTTATTTAAGAAATATTCTACGATGGATTTTGAGTGAATGGTTTGATTCCGGCACAGACTTTAGGATCACCGACGATAAATATTGCCACTACAATTGTTGCCGAAGTTGTTTTTTTCGCATCATCTTTTTTATCGGGGAGAGCCTGAGAAAAGTGTTCACGGTTGAAGTGATGCAGGGATGGACCGCGGTCGCCACAATCAAACGATTTGTTTTTCCTTCAAGTGCTGAAAAAGCAGCTGAATTTTTTGGGGGGGTTTCCAGCTGCGAGGAAATTGATTCCCATGTTCACGACCCGGCGATGGCGAGTAAACCCCATGTGGAGAGCGAACACGTCGGTAAATGTAATTCATCCCCGTGAAAAAAGACTCCTCCACCTCCTCGCCCACACGGTGGATTCAACCGACCGTCGGAGCGGAATCTGTCTTAAAGCTTTTTTTCCTTCTTTTCTTTCATTCACTGTCACCAGATCCTTAATCTCCGTCTAATCCCCTTTAATACACACATTCTGTTGATTTATATGGGTTCCTAAGTGCGTGTTTGCACAAGAGGACGTGTGTGTGTGTGTGTGTCTCTTTTGTTTGTCGACAGTGTTTCCGTGTGTATCTTCTTCGGCCATGTTTGAACAATAAAACAGGATATGAGATTCAAAACCAATATCCTTTCGTAGCGATTTCATTTCAGCTCAGATGGTGTTTGTGTTTGTGCTCGAGGACGATAAGGTTTTTATTTATCGACAGTCCTGCCGTTTGAAGAACCTTTAAAGAAAAAAACTTAAACTAGGGGGCGCTCTCAGTTTTAAAAAAGGGAGATTTTTATATACTAGCTGTTCACAGCAATGGATTATAGAGGAGAGAGCGCCATCTGGTGGGCTCTGAAAATAAGGCTTCACGAAGCTTCGTCATCCCATCACTAAATAAAATCAGTGACTCAAAGCAGAGTCGATGGAAGTATTGCTGGAATCAGTTCTAAGGGGCCCCCAGGGACCACATGGGGAGCTGTTCTGAAAAAATGTTGATTTTCTCCTTTCAATCTGGTGATATTGTTGTCAGTTCTTGTGAAGAATCAGGCCAGGGGCCCCCAGAAGTTCGAAGATCTTCTACTAAATATGTCCAGAAACTTAAATCCAGAAGATGGTACAGCACAAAAGTATTCTGATGTATAAATCTGTGCGCGACATGACTTGTTCGTCCCTTTCCACGCCCTCATTTACATATTTAAATCATATTTAAATTAACCTTTCTCTCCGTGATCAGAACAAACAAATGAAAACATGAATGTAAACTGGATTAACCTTGGTTTTCCGTTGCTTATTTGAAATGTCTCAAAATGAATTTAACAAGAATAAAACCGTAAATCAGTAACTTAAAGTGCCGAGTATTGATGATGAAGATGATGAAGATGATGATGATTATATAAATGTGTGACGCATCTGAGCAGCTGATACTCGACCTACAGACCTTGCGGGAATCTTTTCAGTATTGATATACATTAACTTTGACTTGAAAGGTGGCTCACCATATTTTTTTGTCGTCGCAGTATCCAAACAAATTTTTAGTCGACTTCTGTAGGGAATAAAAGCTAAAGTTGAACATTTCCAAATACCAGCCAAACAGGTTTATAAGACAATATAAAACACACAGAAATGACCACAAGAAAGTTTCTAATTGACCCAAAGACGACAGTCCAAATCTTATATTATTTTACACTATTCCACTCATTTTCTACTCGCCCTCATGTTGACTAAGGGTCTTTTTGGAGGCAGAAATGTACGTCCATACGACGCAACTTTTCTTCGTCCGAAAAGACAAACGTAAAAACATCCAAATACCTCCATGGTGCTCATCTGTAACGTCCATCTTGTATGGAAGCTACGACATGAGGAATTGTTCCGAACAAAAACTTTCTTAGCTCTTAGAGCGTCTTCTCCACAAGATATGAGTGAATGTACTGTGCTATACAACGACAATTACATTTGACGGCATTTGTTCATTTTTATGTTGCAATCAAACTTCTGGCTGCTAGATGGCAGCAGATGACAGAGGACGAGAGGATACGGTCGACATATTTCAGTCGTAAAACAAATGAAAGCAGTTATGACTTTGTTATAAATTATGCAATAAAAGAATCAAGTACTCGGGCAATATGACAAATATATTGGTGTTCCCTCAGAATCGCATTCTATTGTATCGTTGCCCCCGTAATATGAATCGTATCGCTGGATTCTTGCCAAAGCAACCTTATCAAAATATACTGTACTGTACTCTACTCTACTCTCTTTACTCTACTGCACTCTACTCTGCCCTATTGTCTGTACTGTACTGTACTGTCCTGTACTGTCTGTGATTTACTGTACTGTGCTCTACTGTACTGTACTCTAGTCTACTCTACTCTTCTGTCTGTACTGTACTACACTCTACTGTCTGTACTCTACTCTACTCTACTCTTCTGTGTGTATTCTACTCTAGTCTAGTCTACTGTAAGCTATGCTATGCAAAACTAAATACCCAGGTACTGTACTCCACTAAACTATGCTACAGCAGGTCAGGCTATAAGGTATACTGTACTAGAGAATAGTATACTATAATATGCTATTCTATGCTAGAATTTACTTTATGCAGAACTATATTACACTTCACTACAATACAGCAGGCCAATAACCAAAAGTATACTACACTGTACTTTGTAATGCTGTACTGTACCATGTACTTTGTTGTGGTCAGTGTGACAAGAAGGAATAATATTGTGGAATGTCAACATTAACACTAAAAAAAAAAAAAAAACTATGTCAATGAATCTCCTTTTGTGCTGTAAATATAGCTTCAGTTTGGCTCCCAGAAAATAATATTGATTTGATAGATTATCAGAGATTGTTGTGTTCACTCCATGAAGGCCAGTCAGTGAAAGTTACTGATTATTAAAGTCAGAATCACACAAACTCCATCATCGTTCTGTAACAAAGCTTCATGACCTTCCGATCGGAAGATTGACGTCTTCTCTTTCTGGACCACTTGCACTCAAAGAGACTTTGTGGGTCAGAACCAGTTGTTAAGACTCACTTTCTCGTGATGTCGGGGTGAGACTCTGAATGGCAAATCCATTTGCTAAAAGCTACAAGCTTTGATCTGGCCTTTGATAACTGAGTCTCGGTCTTGTTTTCTGAAAGATTCTGATGTTTCCAACAGCGCGGCTGTTTTTTATAAATGTCTCTGTGAGAGGATCCCGAGTGGCTTCCTGCCAGGAGGTGAGTTCATGAGGCAGGGAAGGACGGAACAAACACAACATCAAGAGCCTCAGGTTTGACTCTTTTGTGGGTCTTTTTCTTTATTTTTATTCATTTGATGTTTTAGCCTGTAGTGATAAAGTATGATCCACAACACAATCATTTCATTCCTACCTTTTTAAACTGTAAAAAAAAAAAAAGAAATTTAAATTAACGCAATATTTAATTTGTCATGTGTTCAAATTTTTTAAAACTGTAAAAATATCCATTCAAATATATATTTTAATTTTAATTGATGCAAAATGTAACTTTTCATGTGTTCACGTTTTTTAAACTGTAGAAATATCCATTAAAAAAAATATATTTTATTAAAATTAATGCAACATTTAAATTTTTCCTGTGTTTCCATTTTTAAAACTGTAGAAATATCCATTAAAAAACATATTTCCTAATTTAAATTAACCCAACATTTTATTTTTCATGTGTTCACATTTTTAAAACTGTAGAAATATCCATTACAAGTATATATTTTAATTTAAATTAATGTAAGAGTTTAATTTTTCATGTGTTCACAGTTTTAAAACTGTATAAATATCCATTCACATTGAATTGTTCATGTGTTCACATTTTTAAACTGTAGAAATATTTACAATTTTTTTTTAATTTAAATTAACGCAACATTTTATTTGTTATGTGTTCACATTTTTTAAAACTGTAGAAATATCAATTAAAAATATATTTTTTTATTTAAATGAATGCAACATTTAATTTTTCATGTGTTCACATTTTTTTTAAATGTAGAAATATCCATTAAAAACATATTTCCTAATTTAAATTAACCCAACATTTTATTTTTGATGTGTTCACCTTTTTTTAAACTGTAGAAATATCCATTCAAAACATATATTTTTTAATTTAAATTAAAGCAACATTTATTTTTTCATGTGTTCACATTTTTAAAACTGTAGAAATATCCATTAAAAATGTATATTTTTTGATTTAAATTAATGCAACATTTAATTTTTCATGTGTTCACATTTTTAAACTGTAGAAATATTAACTAAAATATATATATTTTTTAATTTAAATTAACGCAACATTTTATTTTTTATGTGTTCACATTTTTAAAACTGTAGAAATATCCATTAAAGTTTTTTTTTTATTTAAATGAATGCAACATTTATTTGTTCATGTGTTCACATTTTTAAAACTGTAGAAATATCCATTTAAAAAACACATTTTATTTAAATAAACGCAAAATGGTCATTTCATGTGTTCACAGTTTTAAAACTGTAGAAATATCCATTAAAAACATATATTTTTAATTTAAATTAATGCAACATTTAATTTTTCATGTGTTCACATTTTTAAACTGTAGAAATATTAACTAAAATATATCTTTTTTTTAATTTAAATGAACGCAACATTTTATTTTTTATGTGTTCACATTTTTTAAAACTGTAGAAATATCCATCCAAAACATATATTTTTTAATTTAAATTAATGCAACATTTTTTTTCATGTGTTCACATTTTTAAAACTGTAGAAATATTAAATCAAAACATATATTTTTTAATTTGAATTAATGCAACATTTATTTTTTCATGTGTTCACATTTTTACAACTGTATAAATATCCATTAAAAAAACACATTTATTTAAATAAATGCAAAATGGTCATTTCATGTGTTCACAGTTTTAAAATTGTAGAAATATCCATTAAAAACATATATTTTTAATTTAAATTAATGCAACATTTAATTTTTTATGTGTTCACATTTTTTAAACTGTAGAAATATTAATTCAAAACATATATTTTTTAATTTAAATTAATGCAACATTTATTTGTTCATGTGTTCACATTTTTAAAACTGTAGAAATATCCATTAAAAAACACATTTTATTTAAATAAACGCAAAATGGTCATTTCATGTGTTCACAGTTTTAAAACTGTAGAAATATCCATTAAAAACATATATTTTTAATTTAAATTAATGCAACATTTATTTTTTCATGTGTTCACATTTTTTAAAACTGTAGAAATATCCATTTAAATATTATTATTATTAAATATTATATATTAACAAATTAAGACTATTAAGGCCTCCTTTTTAGTCTAATGAATTTAATTCCTTTCAAGACTTGTACACAAACCTTGTCATTTAACAAAAACAACTGAGTGAGAAGTATCCATATTAGAAACTATAACTAAACATGAATTAAAAAACACAAATACAGTCACTTTATCAAGTTCATTATGTTCCTCATTAATGTTCACTCATCACCACATCTTGCACCCGCTGTATAAAACAGTAGCTCAATGAAGCACAGAAGGTGAAAAGAGCAGGATTTGATTTATGAAACGGATGGTTCACCTGGACTCGCTCTCTCCTCGGTGACCTCGACTCGTGCATCATACCCTGGAGTCGTTTATCTTCCGTCACGTCCTGATATCACTACCTGTCGGCTCTTCCTCCGGGGAGTTCACAGAACCTGCTGCCCTTCAGTGCAGCGTTGGGTTTGATGGAAGATCCCTCGGCTGACATTTAGAGACTGTGGAGGAGAAGCTGAGATCACGGTGACATGATAATAATATGAAGAATGAATCAAATCATTACTGAAATTGAGGTTTTTTTTTTTCTAAGATTTACGTGGTTGAAGCGATGACTTGGACATGTTTACTCGACAGCTTTCTTCTGAATAATGCAGCGTGGGATCATCCGTGGACGGCGTTGACACGGTGTTGAGCCGGTGTCACTCAAACCTCGGCGAGGACGTGTCACACTCGCAGCTCCACGTGTCGCTCGTAACAGCGACTTCACGCCCGTAAATACCAACATGTCGCTCGGACCCACGTGATTTCACACAACATAAATTGTGTTCATATATATTCATCAGAATCCAAAACTGGTACTTAAACTACATGTTTTACTGTTATGACAGTGACGGTTCATGGCTGGTGAGGCACTGACTCCTCTAGTGTCAGATTTACAAGTATATAAAGCCCTTAGTCTACGTCCTCTAGATCTATAGCAGTCATTGATTATAATTGATTTATAGCTTTATAAACCTGTCATCTTTGACATAAGAGTCATAGATGAAATATTATGTTTTAAAACTAGCAATTTATGACCTTTTTGAGACCTTTTAATTGGTTTGAAAATCTAAATTCGTTTTAAACAATCAATTGATATAGAAAAAGATAAATTATCTAATCAATCATTTTAAAAGGATTAGTAAACGGTGATTTTAAACAGTATAGAATACGACCGTGATAGTAAAGGATTACAAGGAAGACGCAACTGATTCAATGCTCTTAATTTGAAAGCCGAGCGTTTATTTCCTACTTTTAAATGGCGTTTGGGGAATTTACCTTGAAGTTTAGCAAGGATTTAAGTTTGGCTCAAGAGTGAAAAATCCTGAGCAGATTGACCCGCCTTTTGTTTCTTCTGATTGGTTAATATTGCATCAGGCCTTCCGTGATTGGCTGAATGTTTATTATTGTGAAAAGATAAATATTGAGTATTAAATGGGTCAATATAAGCATGAAACAAATAATATTTCGTAGTTTTTAAATATTCTATTGTATTTTTCTTAGTCTTATCTCTTTTAAACTTTTGAAATTAAAACTGTTTCTGTTCTTAATTTTATCTGTAGTTAAAGTCCATGCAACTGTCCTTCGCCACACAAACCTCTGTTACTTTGTTGTAAAAGTCCACCTTATTTCCTTTAGTTTTAAAAGTCTCTTCGCCTCAATGGAGATGTGACGTAGTTTGACGAGGCTCATTAGCGTGTGCCTCAAGCTTTGCCTATTCACAGAGGTTGTATTACAAATTAGCTCAACTAAATAAGACCATTACAAACATTAAACTTTAATGGTTGAATGCATCAGCCAGACTGTGAAAAACCAAGGCAAATAAACGTATCTGTGAACATTATATTGGGGACATTCAGAGATACGCGTGATGGATTGTGAGGCACTGCCTCACCTGCCTTCCCTGACCGCACGTCCCTGGTTATTGTTAAAATATATCTTTACTTATTGATCATTTTTACTACATTTTTTACATTTAATTCTTGGTAGAGATGAGCTGGTGAAGCTGCATGCTCAGTAGGTGGCGCCTTTAGTTTATAGATTATGTAAAGATTATATAAGGAAATTAGTTTTAAAGAAGAGTTTTCGTCTATTTGACTGAAAAGGTATCGCTTCATGAAGCTTCATCAACACATCATTCATTTTTGTTAGTTATTTTGTTGCAACCTCAATTTTAAACTGAATGCTATACATGTTAGCAAAGCTTATCAATAGCAATGATAGCTGTAGCCATTCACAGACCACCAATTTTTGGAAAATTACTATCAAAATATTTTAAACCACAAATGAATAACAAGCCTGATGATATCAATATCAAATTTAATAATATTAAATGCACCTTAATAACATTAATTATAATATTATTTTTGTCCAAGAGGTCTTATGTGTATTATGTAAATAAAAAATATAATATTTTTTACAACAAAATAATCGCAATAACATCATAGAACAATCTTGAAAATCTCTTTTAGGCGAGTGCAAAGAAAGTGTTCGACACAAAAAAGACTTCATTGCCTCTTTTATAGTGAGATTATTCAATGGATATACAAAAAGGTGAATGAACTAATAAATAATTACTTAATTAAAGGATTAGCAAACGGTGATTTAAACAGTATAGAGTTTGACCGTGATACTAAAGGATTACAAGGAAGACACAACTGATTCAATGCTCTTAATTTGAAAGTCGAGCGTTTATTTCCTACTATTAAATGGCATTTTGGGAATTTACCGTAATATAGTAACAATAGTGAGATTACTCATGAGTAAACTATTGAAATATTTGTATCAATAAATATATAAAGTCAACCTTTTCCTTCAATACCTGAACTCTGCTCATCTATTATAATATTATTCCAGATTTACTCTGATTTAAAAAATGATACAGTTTGTTTTTCTCGTCCTTTATTTTATCATTTATTTCTTCTTTCTTTCTTTTGTTATCATTTCTCGATCAGGGCGTGTTTATGCAGCCGCAGACGGGGGGAAATGGTTGTCGAGTATTTTCTGTCCTGGTCTAGAGGTGAAGGTGACTCTGCACTTCCTGTTTCCTCCCTGGACCCGGAGCTGCTGACACGAGCCGGACTAACAACGAACACTTGACGTATCGATTCCATGTTTGAGCAAAAAACACAACCCATATCTCTGTAGCACACACACTTCAATGAATCCCATGTAACACGTTTTTTTTTCATTCCCAGTCGATCGATGAAGAGAGATGTCCTGCAGGAAATGTGAAGAGAAGACAATCGTTTTTAAGAGATTGAAGAAAAAGTATAAGTGTGTGTGTGCTGAAAGCTCTTCTCAGACTCACTGACACACACAACCATTTGTGTCCGGAGAGAGAAGAAGACACACCATGATGATCTCATGAGTCTCCTGATGGATTCGTCCACAACAAGTGTCTGTAACAGACGAGATGTTGTGTCCAAAAACATCTTCAGCACATCAATGAATGTGGAATAAAATAGCTTCATGTGGGAGACGTCGACTCCCACACATAAGTCTGGGCGAGTAAAAGAGACTTTTGCTCTCCACGTGTCCCAGAAGACCTGAGGATTATCTGAGATACCAGTTGAGCAGTGAAGAAGCATCACTCAGATCATGAGATGGGAACCAAAGTAAACTATTTTCTGTCCACTGTGGTTATTTTATTACAAAATGTCATGTTTAAATATTAAAATTACCTTTACCCACTTCTATACATGTATGTGTGTTTATTGTCTTGATATTTATCACCATTTCATTTATTATTGTGCTTATTTTCACATTTTTACTGTATTCTTTATTATCATTATTATTTATTGTTCTATGTTTTTATTGGTATTAATTATTGGACAGAATGATAAATTAAAATATTGAAAATAAGGATGTTGTGTAATTTTGTATAAATACTGTGTATTTTTCATTTTATATACATGTAATTTAAATATAAATCACAAAAGAACATGTCAAAACTTGTAAATATGATTTAAAAAATGCATATTTATTCATAATTAAACAATAGTTATGTAATTAAATAGGTAGTTAAAAATTTATATAGACGTTTATAATTTTCAAGTCTCAAATCTATGCGATCAGTTCTATTAATATATACAATATATATATACAATCAAATGTCCACCTGTGACCCACGGCTTGTCGCCATGTTGATGCAAACCACTTCCTGTTGTGTTGAAACAAACATTTTCTTCTTAATGTACAAAGTAAGAATGCTTTAAAACGTAGTATTTAGGTGAGTTTATTATTTATTACACAGCCATAGAGAATCATCCTCATCACACCTTTGCTGTGTCTCAAATCGCATACTAGCGTACTAAAAGTTAGTATTTTTAGTGCGTCTCAAATCTTAGTATGCAAAATTTAGTACGCCATGCACACTAAATTGGTGTACTAACACAAACTGAGCATGGTTCGATGGACACTAACCACCCTAAACGTCCGCCATCTTAATGACGTTTAAAACAGAAGTTACGTCATATATAAATGCATATATATTAATATACTTACAGGTGCATTTTCCGCAGCAGTAGAAGGATGACACGTAATATACACGAATATTTCGATTCTCATATTTTTGCTTTATTTCTTTTTCCAAACTTGCAAAACGTGCTGCCAGCAGGTGTCGGCGATAGCGTTCAAACAGCTGGTTGAAACCATCGTTAAATAGAAGCAGAAGAAGAAGCTGTCATGTGATTTCCGGTTAGTGTGTAGCAACAGTGTTTGATTTGAGACATACTATCTATGGATAATTTGCGTACTAGTTAGTACGTACACTAAACTGATGCATACTAATTTCTAGCATACTAAGAGTAGTATGCAATTTGAGACACAGCACTTCTGTCAATGACACTTATGAGCCGCCATCTTTGAAACCCTGACGACCCGGTGTCATCGGGTGATGGAGTCCGTCTCAACACTCGTGTGTGTTCAGCCTGAAGCTGTTACACAACATGATGAGACGACTTTAAATGATGAGGATCAGAGATCACCGCGCTCAGACAGCACCAGTCAAAACACCGGGCCTCAGTCCAAATGCAGCCGGTCACCATAGCAACCATTGATAAGGATGTAATGTTGAGTGTGTGTGTGTGTGTGTGTGTGTGCACTGAAACCATCCTCATCTGTCAGTATTTTTGGTCCAAGATAAACCAAGAAAACCTTCAAAATCCCTTCCGTCGTTTTTAAGCTTCACATATTGTACTGTGATGCCTTGCTCAGTAACTGGGTCACACCGGTTTAACACTTTGATGCACCGAATTAAGAACCGACACACAACATGTGACAACGTAACTTGCTCATTTACCACATATACAAGTGTGAGGCATCTAGGAGTAGAGGGGTTAAGAAGAGAGTGCAGACAGCGCGGAGACGACAGGTGGTATTTGACTGTATTTATGTGGCCCTCATGAGATGAAAGATCTTGTAGAAACTACAGTTTTTAAATTTCACTATAGGGTTTTTCTTGTATGACTTTTTCTCCACCAATCTTGTCATTTAAATGAGAATTATTTGTATATCACATTTTAATTATGTAAAATAAATAAAAATCACAATTTTCGCTAGTTTATTTTTGCTTGACGGCCCCTAAAATTTCCCCTGAGGGAATTGAATTAGAGGGTTTAGAGACACCAAGACATCCTTGTTTTTAGTTTCTCTTGGTTTTAAGATCGAAATAAATGCTTGTCTTAACTAACGTAGATCAATATTTGATATTGCTTTTGTCGTTCAGAGAAGCTACATTACTTAATAACTGCACATTTTTCTACTTTCTGAAAACATCAGAGAATCTCACTTTGGCTGGGATGGACGTGAAAATCGACTGATCACACTCACTAATGTGAGGAACCAAATAGAGCCTCTAGAGATAAGCTTTTAGCACGGAAAATAAAAACGATGCGCCACTTGGCAGGTGGAGCCGCGAGGAGATTATAGTGTCAAACTGTAGATAGTTATGCTCCGGGATGTCAGGACAAACCGGAGAGAGAATGGATTCTTAAGACAAGTAGATTATAGCCTCAGAACCAGCAGAAGAAACATGGAATAATGAACCGGTTTCATCTGAGTGGATATCTTGAACAGATTATGACGACAACAAGATGTCATTTAAGGTCAACTAATGTGAAAAACCAACTCTGTTTTAAGTGTTGAAGTCTACCTCTCTAAGATGCACTAAGTCCCTCATCATGACCATGTTTTAAACTTTTTACTTTATAAAGATCTCCCCCCGTCTGAAATCACGGCGAACGAGGGGTTACAAGAGAGAAGCACATTATGAAGTAATAATGGCTTCACTCATCCTCCAGTCAGCTGTAATCACGCCCCGTTTTTTTTATACAACAAGTCCCTTGGAGGTGGAGTCTTCTGGGATTGATCACGTGCTGTGACGAACCTCAATTCCCTAACCAATCACAGCCGAGTGGGCGTAGTTATGTTAACTAAATTTCATCTCCAGGAAAAAAAAGTGGGCGGGGCTAAGGCACATTTTATAATGTAAATATTTCAATGAAAAGAGAGTTTTGTACAAACAGACACATACTGATGTTACCATAGAGTCCAACATCTATTTAAGACACACTTAAATCAACACATTAGTCGCCGTTTAAGAGAAGCGTGTTAATGATTTTTACCAGTCCACAGACTTTTTATTTAAATCTTGACTGAAACAGAAATATGGTCCATTTTCAAAAGTAATAGTTAATACAAGTAATATTACATACATCATTTACTTCCTGTGTGTGTGTGGGGGCCAGTTACAGACCACTAGCAGGTTGGCATTCTATGGGCCAGTTATTTTTGAATTTATAAGTAAGTAAGTAGGTAATTTTTATTTGTATAGAGCTTTTCCAGACCAGGGTCACAAAGCGCTTAAACAATCAAAACAATATTCAATAAAGTATATACTTTAAAGGTCAAGATAACACTGAGAACACAACAGGAGTTCCAGAAAATCAAGGAAGGTAAGGTTGTAACGTTTTGGGTAGTTTTGTTCAATGTGTCAATATGATTTAATTATATGTAAAAATATAAAGACTGACGGCTTGAAGCTTGTTAGCATTAGGTTCGTTCATTGTAGCTGCCGCGGCTACTGCTAGCATGGCAAAGTAAACCACTATAGACAACGCCCATCGACCTACTTCAGTGAATCCTTTGTTAACAAGGGTTTTCTCATTATTGACGTCACGAAAATTCACGTAAAAATGAATTTAGCGCGACAACACAACGTTTTTTTCTGCGCTCGTGGGATGTCTGAGTCACAACGGAGGGTCGACTTAATAGAACAGATATGATTCACCATCTGACTCGACTGGATAATAACTTTTTTTTTCCCAGAATGAGAGAATTCATTGTTCGCGAGCCTCATAGATCCACACAGAAAAGACTGGTAATGAGTGTGCGTTGTTTTCTCACGGGGGGAATCTCACTGATATAACCCTGCAGGAAGGAAGTACATCGTGTTCATTGTGTGCATGAGAGACAGTCGGATTGAGGAGAGCATACCTGGGGCTGCTTGGAACATCTTAACAAATGAGATGGTGGAGTCAAAGTTCTAGGGGAAAAAAAAGCAGCACAGATCACTGCAGAATGACACACTGATGCTGAATATAAACCCTGGCTGCCCACGCGACTCCACCGCTCACGTATTCATCACCAGATCCTGGAGAATCCACGTGGCCAAGTTCAACCTCACACTCTGACCTACATATCAGACCCATGTTGCAGACCAGATCATGTGGTGAGTCAAGGGGGACCGGGATCAACCGCCTGGGGACCAGGATGACCTTCTGACCAGGAAGTATTAACCATATCAAGCCGCCGTCCCTGCAGATCCAATCAATATTTTCCAAACATGAGCCGCTGCCTTGTAAACAAGAGCTGGACGTGAACCTTCTGGGCTCCAGTCTCTAAAGTAATTAAGTAATGACTTCATGATGTTCCAGTAATTTACTTACAGCTGACCTGCCGAGGACCTGATGAGCAGAGGGGTTGTTGTTCTGCTTTAAGCACATTGAGATGGTGGAAAAGGAGACGATGGAAGACGAACGGTGGAGGTCAGTGAGACCACGGAGACCATCGTGACAGGCTTTGATTCTCTTACGTTGTGTTAGCAGTTTGGTCTCAGCCCCAGAGGCAGGAAGGATAAAGAACAACCTTGTGTTCATGGTGACGTTCAAGAAACGCAAACAGAACATGAAGAAAAGTCTATCAAAACTCATGTTAGTGATCCAGATATTATATATTATATATTAGTTTATACAGTATTTTATTTCTAATGGACAGTGAACCATAAGTACAGTGGTATGAAAAAGTTTGGGCACCCCTGTACATTTACATGATATTCTTTTATAAATCATTGGTTGTTTGGATAAAAATTCCAGTTAAATATATCTTATAGGAGACAAACACAGTGATATTTGAGAAGTGAAATAAAGTTTATGTGATTTACAGAAAGTGTGCAAGAATTATTTAAAAAAAATTAGGCATAAACCCAAACTTTTTCTTACCACTGGGGCTTATCAATCCTTGTTGGACTTTCTGACCCCGCATAACTCTGTAGTATTACTACGCAGGGCTACATAGTATTACTCTGCGAGTCACCATAGTATTACACAAAAGGGCTCTGTAGTATTACTTAGTGTGGAACCATAGTATAACTCTGCGAGTCACCATAGTATTACACAACAGGGCTCTGTAGTATTACTTAGTGTGGAACCATAGTTTTACTCTAACAGTCACCAAAGTTTACTCCATGGGGCTCCGTTGTATTACTCAGCATGGCACTTTAGTATTACAAAATGGGGCTCTATAGTATTACTCAGAGTGGCACCATAGTATTACTCTGCGAGTCACCCAAATTTACTCCACGGGGCTACGTAGTAATACTCAGCTTGGCACCCTAGTATTACTCTGCCAGTCACCAAAATTGACTCCATGAGGCTCCGTATTATAACTCTGCCAGTCACTATAGTATTACACCACTGGGCTCCGTAGTATTACTCAGCGTGGAGCCGTAGTATTACACCACGGGGCTCCGTAGTATTACTCGGCAAGTCACCATAGTATTACTCTTTGAATCACCAGAGTATTTCTCCACAGGGCTCTGTAGTATTACTCAGTGTTTCACCATAGTATTACTCTGCGAGTCACCAAAGTTTATTCCATGGGGCTCCGTAGTAATACTCAGCGAGGCACCATAGTATTATTCTGCCAGTCTCCAAAGTTTGCTCCATGGGGCTATGTAGTATCACTCCGCGAGTAAACATAGTATTACTCCACAAGTCAACAATGTATTACTCTGCGAGTTACCATAGTATTACAAAACAGGGCTCCGTAGTATTACTCAGTGTGGCACCATAGTAATACTCTGCCAGTCACCAACGTTTAGTCCATGGGGCTCTGTAGTGTTACTCTGCCATTCACTATAGTATTAAACCATGGGGCTCCGTAGTATTACTCCATGAGTCACCATAGTATAACTTTGCGAATCACCAGAGTATTACTCCACAGGGCTCTGTAGTATTACTCAGTGTGTTACCACAGTATTACTCTGCGACTTTCCAAAGTTTACTCCATGGGGCTGCCTAGTATTACTCCGTGAGTCAAGATAGTATTACTCCGCGAGTCAACAATGTATTACTCTGCGAGCCACCATAGTATTACAAAACAGGACTCTGTAGAATTACTCGGCGTGGCACCATAGAATTACTCTGCGAGTCACCAAAGTTTACTCCAAGGGGCTACATAGTAATACTCAGCTTGGCACCCTAGTATTACTCTGCCAGTCTCCAAAGTTTACTTCATGGGGCTGCGTAGTATTACTCTGCCAGTCACTATAGTATTACACCACGGGGCTCTGTAGTATTACTCAGTGTGACACCGTAGTATACGACTATGAGGCTCCGTAGTATTACTCCATGTGTCCCCATAGTATAACTCTGCGAATCACCAGAGTATTACTCCACAGGTCTCTGTAGTATTACTCAGTGTGTTACAATATAATTATTCTGCGAGTCTCCAAAGTTTACTCCATGGGGCTGCGTAGTATTACTCGGTGAGTCAATATAGTATTACTCTGCCAGTCACCTAAGTTTACTCCACGGGGCTCCGTAGTATTACTCAGAGTGGCACCATAGTGTTGCTCTGCGAGTCACCATAGTATTACAAAATGGGGCTACGTAGTATTACTCAGAGTGGCACCCTAGTATTACTTTTCCAGTCACCAAAGTTTACTCCACGGGGCTCCGTAGTATTACTCAGAGTGGAATCCTAGTATTACTTTGCCAGTCACCAAAGTTTACTCCAAGGGGCTCCGTAGTTTTACTCTGCCAGTCACTATAGTATTAAGGTAAGGTAAGGTAAAACTTTATTGATCCCTCAGGAGGCCACAGGGCTCCGTAGTATTACTCAGTGTTGCCCCATAGTATAACTCTGCGAGTCACCAAAGTACACTCCACAGAGCTCTGTAGTAATACACCATAATATTACTCCGTGAGGCACCATGATATTGCTCTGCAGGGTTCAGAATTATTACGCCGCGAGGCACCATAGTATAATACTACAAAAACGTACCTCACTTAATGCACCTTATAACCGGGGGCACCTAATGTACAAATCTAGACCTGCTAGTTGATATTGAGCCTCATAGTCTGTATAAAACAATGATATACCATATTTATCAAAGTATAGAAAGATATTAGATATTAAGTGTCAACCTAAAGGACTAAAAATGATTTGAAAAAAATAAAGATACTTTTAAAATATTCATAATAAAAGTAAATATTAATAAAAAAGACCCAATCATAGGTATCATATCTACATTAAAAAAAAGCGAACAATTTAATCAGACATTTCATATGTTGAGGGCTTCATCACATCTTAACTCACACACCATAAAGTCCCTTTGAGGTTTGTTGTTTGGTTTCGTGATGCGCGAATGAAGCTTCATGAAACAGTGTCATCATTTTCCAATCCACCAGATGGCAGTCTTGTGTCTATGATCTATGGATAGATGGAGAATTTCAGCTAGATTTTGTAACCAAGAGCGTCTGAGCGTCATCGCATCCCTATAATTGCTGAATATTCTGTCAAAATGTGTTTTATCGTTTGTTTTTGTTTTGTTCCTGGTCACACTTTTCCTCGCAGTTTCGACATTTCACGAAGAATGGGTGGCACTGTTCGGGTGTGCCCTGGCGCCCCCTGGTGTCACGTCTGGATCAGTACAGTCACCTGCATTCTCCAGCGATATTGACCCAGATCTGACTCTGTATAAGGGCGGTCCCGAAATAAAGCTTTACCATTTCCTTTTGTTATGCATGCGTGTGTGTGTTTTTAGGTACTTATGGATGGTTTTGTGAGGGATTGCAAAATTTTTATCTTCAGTATTTTTAGTCTGTAACTCATCTACTTTTGTTTTGAGAAGCAGTAAATATAATATAGTTAAGAAATTGAGCTTGTACTTATAACTAAAATTAAATAAAAAAAACAACATGTAAGTAAGTAAGTAAGTAAGAAATATTTATTTATATAGCGCTTTTCCAGACCAGGGTCACAAAGCGCTTAAACAATCAAAACAATACTAAAAAAAACTATATACTTTAAAGATCAAGATAATACTGAGAACAACACAGGAGTTCTAGTTTCAAGAAGTCCATTCCTTCATCCAAACCAAAAAACGTAAATAATTTATCCATGGCCCAACAACTCCAAGTCCCATAATGCACTGCAGGTGTTGAAGTTCTTGAAAATGTTTAAATAAAAACTAGCCAGTTTTATATCGTTGTGTTTCTGACCAATTTTGCACTGAATAAGAAGCTACATTAATACATTTGGTTTTGTTTCATTTAAAACCAACCCTTTTGGAAACAACTTACTACGCGTGTATCTTTTCAAAATAAATATCATCGACCGTCTTAAGCTGTTAAATAAGAGTTGAAGAACCAATTAAAACATGAAAAAGTGTTTTTTATTCTTCATACAGAATAATAATGTTCAGTTGAAAAACAGAAGTACAAAGTATCGCAGTCGCTTCATGTGGTTTACATTTGTCTCAACGGCTTTAGCTCTGTGTTGTGCTGATGTGAGCGGAGGAAGGCGACGCCGCGGCGTTGGCGGCGGACGCGACGACCGGCGCCATGGAGGCGGAGGCCGTGGACTGCGGGGTGGAGGAGGAGGCGCCGGTGGGCGTGGAGATGTTGGAGGCGGCCGACGACGTCTCGGTCAGGCTGCTGTGCGTGATGAAGCGCAGGCGGAGCTTCATGGCCGGACGCAGCGTCATGATGATCTTCTCCACCTTGAGTGACACCGAGCAGACGTTACCGGTCTCTCTTTGCTCTTGATGGTCCCGGCTTCAAATAAACCTTCTCCTTCTCTGTCTCACAGCTTCTCTTGCTCAGTGAATATCCTTCACTTCCTCGGCTTTCTTTGGCGTTGTCCTCCCTCACTCTGCCCTTCTTAGTAATCTCTATTTAGTTGAAAATCAAATCTCCTCTTCATGCCAGTATTGAGCCGCGGTCTTATTAAGCGATCACAAATATCCGTCTGATCGTTACAAGAACACAAAGTAGCTTGTATTGAATTGAAGCAATTGTAATTCTGAATGTGTTCACTTCAGAAACAAATGTTTCTTCTTGTTCATTATCACACACTACTTGTTAGATTACTTTGATATATTATTTATTTTAGAATATAGTCATTTACGGTAGTGTATAGCACTCACTTCATGAAAAAATATTTTGGATGTCATTTTTTCTCGTTTTCTTTGTTTTTTTTGTCATATTTTTTAATCAATTTAGTCATAGGAGTAATTTATTTTTCACCTCTTTTTGTGGTAATTATTTTGTTTTTTTTGTCGTAATTATTTCAGTTTTTATGAATAATACTTTCTTTTTTTTCAATATTTAAAACTTTTTTTTTGAGGAAATTCTCTTGTTTTGTATGTTTTTGTATTTCCCCTTTCTTTAAGTAAATGCATTTCCTTTTATAACTATTCTTTTGAATTATTAAAATACATTTTACTTTACAAAATGCTTGTAGTCATGCAATTTCATTTACAAACATGAGTCTTTAAACTTTTCCTTGTCCATGTTAGTACTACGCCCTCTGGTGGTAAGGCGTAAGTTTTACATTTTTATACCGTTATTGAGCACACACGAGTTAAAATCTCAGCGCCTACCTGCTCCTTCACGCTGTCGCCGGTGTACATGTACTTGATGTGGTAGAGGAAGTCACAGATCGGATCCATGAAGCTCAGGTGGCTGCTGTGCTGGTCCACCGCTTGCAGCATCTCGTAGAAGGCGACCCCGATCTGAAATATCAACCGCGGTCAGAAGCCGTTCTGTGGACGAGTTATTAAAGGAAACCAAAGACGTGTTCCTTCACCTCCAGCATGCACCTCGTCCTCTCCTGCTGGAAGCGCTGCAGGAACGGACCCACCAGGTGATACACGTACAGAAGCTGGAACTCAGTCTTGACGATGGGCTTCAAAGTCTCCGAGAGGAACCTGAACACAAACACAGTTTTAAAACCTCTAACCGTTTTTCCTTCGAATTGATTGATTTGCTCACTTGGGGATCAAGGAGAGCTGCCCGATGGACGAGTGATGCCAGACGGCGTGCGCTAACGCTAACACGTAGCTGCAGTTCATTTCACTGTAGCTCTGGTGGCAGGCCGTGAAGTCCAGGAGGGCGAAAGGATTCCCGGCCCACTCGGACTCCGAGGTCAGCACCGGGGAGCTGAGCACGGACACGATGCGGTCGTGGAGGACGACCCAGTACGGCTCCTGGGAGGAGAGGACGGTGAGGACAGGAGCCACTTGTTGTCATTACTCATTCTTACAGGCAGCGCAGTGATCACCAGGCCGATGGCATTCATCCAGGCAGTGATGTTCTCTCTGGGGACGAGAGGTTGGCTGGGAGGAAGAGGAAGCAGAAAAACATGTTTTTAGTTACAAGTGTGGTTGTAAAGTGTCTTGAACTGAACTCTAAACAAAGCTGCTGCCCTTAGTAAGAATGTTCAGTTTTACCACCAGAAACTCCATTATGCAAAATAATGAATATTCACCTGACACACACTAATGATCGAAGGACAAAGATAGAAGTAGACACGTCAATAAGCAATAAACATTATATGAAGTTAAAACATATGTTCAGTAGAAAGTACAAATAAGGGGCAGTTCTTTTTTAATAACTAAATAATGTTATTTGATTACAGTCAAAAAATTCTTTGATTTCAGTCGAAAATTCTTTGATTTCAGTTGAAAATTCTTTGATTTCAGTTGAAAATTGTCTGTTACAGTCGAAAATTGTAGGATTACAGACGAAAATTATTTGATTACAGTCAAAAATTGTTGGATTTCAGTTGAAAATTGTTTGATTTCAGTTGAAAATTATTTGATTTCAGTCAAAAATTGTTGGATTACAGTCGAAAATTGTTGGATTTCAGTTGAAAATTGTTTGATTTCAGTTGAAAATTGTTTGATTACAGTCGAAAATTGTTTGATTTCCGTTGAAAATTGTGACGTGTGTTGCTCAGTCGAAAATTCTTTGATTTCAGTCGAAAATTCTTTGATTACAGTTGAAAATTGTTTTTATTACAGTTGAAAATAATTTATAGTTAAAAAAAAATTGTTTCATTTTTTTATTATAGTTAATAATTTTTGATTATAGTTGACATTTTTTATTACAGCTAAAAATTGTTGGATTTCAGTTGAAATCTTTTTGATTATAGTTAAAAAATGCTTTTTATCGTTTGGTGTGAATTGAGGGTTCTTACAGTATATTAGAAAGTTTAAAAATCCATTTATTTTTGTTTTTCCGTCTTTATGCATTTAACTGTTATCAAACGATCAAATTCCCACAATAACTGACAAAACAAAAAAAAAGAGACAAGACCACCTTAGCACCATTTTTTTTAACAATCCTAGGTCGATAAAATCAAAATAAACCAAGGTAGGTCTAAATATTGTTGTGGTCATTAAAGGGTTGAAGAACTTAACACAGTACTTGCTTCTAAAAGAACTAAAAGACAACTTTGTGCAAAAGTTTGTCTAGTATTGCAAAAGTATTGCTTTGAAGAGCTCCTCAAGTTTCATTCAGCCTTCAATTATTAATGGGATTAAAGTAGGTAAGAAATTGAGAGCATTTAAAAAGGTGGTTGGTACTAATGCAGTTGCTGATCACAAAACTTGAAAACATGTTGCACAACTTGTTCATCACGAGGTCTGTCACTCACCTCTTCAACACCACGTTGAGCAGAGCGTTGCCCACGTCTTTCCCCGGCACAGCTAGAGCCATCAGCTCCACGCAGGTGACGTGCAGCGCATGAGCCGCAGGGTTCGGGAACTCATTGAACCGCCAGTCGCAGTTGGGAAACGGACCGGGTGACTTTCCTGCCATGGGTGAGGCGGAGTTAAGGAACCACAGAACAAAATAATCGAGCTAGAAAAGACTATATTTCCAGGGTAAATCTTTTTGTTGCATCTTATAGATCCTTTGATGAAAACCCTTTATCTAAAACAAAAGCCAATCAAGTGAAGGATATTGTCCACCAGGCGACCAATCAGCTTGCAGTAGTAAATGTCCTCAGGGATCCACACGTTGTCCTCGCGGGCGTTCATACCAAACTTGAGGTAGGTTTCGCTCAGACACCATCCAGGAGTTCTGTTGTCCTGCCACCATGAAATGATACAAATGAGTCAACGGATATTCAGCTGAACATATCCGAGATCATACCTTCAGTGAGGACATGATGGCGTGAACCAGTTTCCTCTTCAAGTTGGTTCTGTCCCTCAGGTGTCGCTCGTAATAGTGGAGAGTGTTGTACAGGTATGTGACTGGTCGGTCTGAAGACAAACATGACGGTCAGAATCACAGCAGTTGTTAAGAAAGACAGCAGCAGGGGAAGTAGAAACAAAGAAAAAAAATATACTGTATATTTTTGAAGTTATCATTTTCCAAATCAGTTTTGTTTCCTCCACAAAGGAGATCATGTTTTGACTGACACCAGTGTTCAAATATTAACTTTCTTGCTCTACTTTGAGATAAAACGACTCATGCTTTGAATAAAGAGTAAAAACTACTACATATGAAACTACAACATTCAGATTAGATTAGATCAGAGTTAAATTATCAATTTATAACGCCTATAAGATGCAAAAAACAAAAGACAGTCTGTGCAACACAAGTAGTTGTAACAACATACTACTAACAAGTTAACAATTTTGTAAGAACCAGAGTGAAAACAACTCATCAAGTGTCAACCTGCAGTAAAGAACAAAGCAAGAATGAAGTACGGTATAATTACCCGATAATGGGATCAAATTGGTGAATTACTATTTGCAAAGCAACAATGCAAGTGACGGAACTAGAGGGTAGTGTTGTGACTAAGATGCTACTTTTACCACTGGCAGTGCAAGTTCAAATCCTGGTCAAGGAACATAGTAAGAGGAAAGAAAACAGTTTCTGAATTTATACATTTCAGCTAAAAGAATGCCCACATATTAAGTGACAACAGAAACAAAATGTTTTCTAAGAACTAAATATTTAAGTATGTAATATAACATTATCCTTCTATTTTCAAACGATGGAAATTAATTTAAATACTGTCAAAAAATGGCCAGAAATATGATATACTAGCACCTAAGGGTCCAAGGCTTATACAGTGTAATTAGTTAATATATAATGATCAACAAAAAAATTAGACTTTAAATATATTTATTTCACCAGATGATGTTTTTGATTTTTAACATAGAAATATTAAAGGTTTGGTTCTTGTAGTTTGGCATCCATTATAACATTTCTGTATATTGGCTTCATACAGAACATCTATGATTATATAATAAAAAGAAGGAAACAACTGGTAGTATCTTTGTTTAAAAAACCTATATGTTTCTTTTCTGTTCTATTTTAACATTTCCTTACCACAGGAAGGAAAAAACTGAGTAGTGATTTAAATGCAAGTGTTTTTGTATATTGAGGTCTTGAACTGGGGTCATGTGCTGTTTTGGTGATTTTCAATAGCTAGAGTATATCCTGGTTTAAAATAAATCAAGATTTAACTATATAATAACATTAAACAAAAGCCTGTTTATTAATGGTTGCCTCTTGGTTAAGAAACGTTTTTACCATGGAACTTGTAGAGGCCTCCCAGATGATCCAGCAGCGTCTCCAGAGACTTTGAGACCGGAATGAGTTCCAGGAAACGGTGGATGACGATATCAAAGACGGGCAGGAAGCGCAGGCACACGTTGCCAAAGTAGATCGGCAGGTATTGATGCTGGAGGTGCATGGGTGGGTTGACTTGGTCAGCGAGGCCTTCGAAGTACAGCTTCTCTGGGTATTTCTAAAGGATGGAAAGCACCATAAATGTCAGAAATATACATTAAAAATGTTGTTTTCCTGCGTTACCTTGTGGTAGCTCATGTGTTTATTGTGCCAGTCGCTCTGCAGCCAATGCTCCGGAGTGTTCTCCTTCACGAAATCATTCACTCTGTTCCTGAAGTCACTCGGCTTCAGCAGAAGCAGCTGGATGATGAAGTAGCAAACCTGGGCTTCGTTGCCTTCGTGACTTCTCATGGCCTGAGAGAGAAATGAAGTGTTAATGTCAACTCATGATTTTACAGTTATGTTACAGCATGTGGAGAGACACCCACCAGACACAAGATGAGCCTGTCCAGAGTCACGATGTTGTATTTCCAGACCATGTCGTTGAGGATCTCGATGCACTTGTTCAGCTGCTGCCCACCGGGAGACGTCGAGAACTCGTAGACCAGGAAATCGGCAAACGTGCGCACGTGAGCCACGAGAGCACGAGCCCCGATTCTCTCCAGGACTCTGCAATGAAGAAGTATTAATCAACCTTTTTCGAATACCAATTATTGAATTCAATAGTTTTATAAAAACAAATTCAACCTTTCGAATGATTCAATTAAATTGTTCAAAAAACTAATTTGATAAATAGTTTCAACATTGAAAATGTCTAATTAAACCAATGTTTTTAGAGATAAACTGTTGCTTTTGAATAAAGGAAATTGTATTTATTTATGGAAACACTTTTGCCAAATCACTAATAGATCTTAAATCCAATTTGTGCATGTTTTAATGTTTGTCATATACTTTCAAAGCTGACCTGAATCCTATCTGGTTGATGTGGTCGGTCTCCAGCAGCATCTTCCAGAGCAGACACAGGAAGAGCGGCGGCGAGCCCTGCATGGAGAAGTGCGTGATGATGTCATTCTCGTTGGCCATCGACTTCCACTTCCTGTACTCCTCCTCCACGTTCTTCTTCAGGTTGAAGCGAGACTCCTGGGGCACGTTGTTCTGCTTGAAGAAAGCCTGGAGGACGGGAGACGTTGTATCAATAAGACGAGTTAGACCTCATTTCTTGACGTGTTACTAAGCAACCTGGAGTGGAGGAGGGAAGCAGGAGAGCGTGTGAGACGCCCAGTTATGAGGCGTGAAGGTCATGATGGTCTGCAGGATCTCCTTGCACCACGTGCCGTGGATGGAGTCGGACCCTGTGAAGAAATCTGTTAACAAAGAGCAAGTCAGGTATATTGGATCTGCAGGAGCGACAGGAGAAAGAGCGGAGAGGTGAACACACCAGTGACGTGTGTTGCTCGGGCCAGAGTCAGGATCAGAGCTCGGTTGAGCTCCTCGGACTCGGCTGACAACACCGTCTTAGGGTCGTTGAGGAAGCGCGTGAACTGAGGCTGCACCTCTGAGCTCCCCAACGCCGTGATCAAGCGCAAAGCCGTGCTTTCCACACTGAGGAGAGACAAATATAAACGTCTGTAACAATAGTAAGAGATGCTGCGCTGAGGATGACAAACGGAAGTATTGGTCAGAGTATAAAAACGGGTAATTCCATTCTTTAAAAGGCTACATTATACACTTTATTATGAGGGACCATCAAACCAAAAGACTGAGGAAACACCAAAGAAAAATAAATCTTAATATGATTGGAAAACTGAAGCTTAAATTGATTGATTTTTAAGGATAGAATATTGGTTACATTTATTAAAATGTACCGGATAACTTTATGAAAATATTCAACTAATTGTAATGAATTAATTGTATGAGAGAACTTGGGGCAAATCATGAAAATGTGTTCTATTTACCATTATATATTCGTAGGGAAGAGAAACTAAAATGACATGACAATTACTTTACTGTTCAAGAAAAGTAACAATCAATTTTATCTTTTTTGGGCCAAAGAAATACACACAAAGTGCTCTATACACTTTGCACAGGATTGCGTTTACAAGATAAACGGGTGTCTCCAAGTGCGACGTCAAGTCAAGAGAAAGAGAGGGAAAAATAGAGATAGAAAGAGACACAAAGATACAAAGAAAAGAAACAGGGAAGGAAACAGATGGTATTCAAAGGCAAATCAGAGATAGAAAGAAGGTAAAACACAGGAAGAATATACAGAAAAGCAGCCGAGATATACAGACAGCAAGAAAGTTAGAGCGATGGACAGACGGACAAGGGAGGTACCATAAGTGCAGCTGGTTCTGGTTGGTCTGGGGAAGAGCAGCCAGGCTGTGCAGGTGACTCAGTAACTGGACTCTGTAGTGCGGCTGGATGTGGTGCATTCTGTAGCTGAACATCTCCAGCAGGGTGTGAAGGATCCCCCAGGCGTGAGACTTGAAGACGTTGGGGAGCAGCTGGCCTGAAGAGGGGAATTTTCATCTCAACATTTGTAATAAATCACTGAAAATTCACTTGTATTTGATCAAATTACACAAGGAACCGGCGTTTTTTTAAACAGATCAGTTTACTCACTGATGAATCCTTTAATCCCCAATGACTCGATCTCCATGTACACCAGCAGCCGGCTGTAGGTCTCCACCAGTGCAGGAGCCAGAGCGATGCTGGACTTGGCACTCGCCAGCTTGATAACCTTCGTGGCGATGCTGTGAATCAGACTGTGTGCGGCAGAAAATACAGCAAGATTAAACAAAAGTCCACATATATCCCCAAAATCCTTCCGTCCATGTCCGAGTACCTCATCTTAGCGTGAACAGTGACCGAGTCCAGGAGGTTCATGGGCAGCGGGGTGACGGACCCGGAGGCGATGCAGTTGGTGCCCGGCAGGTTGATCTTCATGGAACCGTTCCCGTAGATGGTCTCCACCAGGGCGCCCATGGGCAGCGTGAAACACTCAGAGTTGGTGCTGTAGGCGTTACAGAGCAGGGCGATCTTGTAGTCGGACATGCCCAGAGTCTTTATACGCAAGGACTGCTGAAGAAATCTGAGAAAGAAGAAAGTGGTGGAGAGAATTAATGGATGGTTTACTCAAAATCAAAGCAGCCTAATGTTCATGTTGAGACTCTGACCTACAGTATAAAGATGTCAGTGATATAAGCTAACTTAGTAATATAGATTTTGGATGTCAACATTTATACAGTTTTGAGATTATGGAATTTGGGCCCTTAACTGGTTAGTTTTAATACACCTGACCTGAAAATTATATACAAAACATGGTGAGGAATGACCGAAGAAGTGAATGACAGCAACACAAATAAACAGTAAAGTGTGATAATTCAAATACTTTGGGATCAGAATCTGGAAGAGGTCCTTAAACAAATACATTTTAAATACAACATACTCGTGGTGCAGCTTGAGAGAGTGAGGAATTGGAATCTGCAGTTTGGAGTTGTCGTTCTGAGCTTTACGGTTCAAATGGATCCAGATGCAGGTCATCGCAAAGGAGTGTGTGGACTGAGGTTTGTTGATGTCAGGAACAGGAATACACTGGAATAAAAATAAATACATGAAAAAACATTGCTTGGCTGTACAAATAAAAACAATGACAAATTAGTTTGAACAGATTTCAATTATTAATTTTGGTTTTCAGGCTGACTATAAAGTAATGTAACCAGTAATTAAAAATGAAACTGCATCTTCCCCGAATGTCTTATCAAAATACCTCTTTTTCTGGGTAGAGTAGGTCAAACAGCTTCATGACGGGCAGGAAGTCAGCGAGTGCATTTTTCTGAATGCTTCCAGAAATGAACTGCAGTAGGACCCACATGAGCTGATCCCTTTCTTTGATAAGACCTCGACCTGCCAGCTAAAGAGAAGAAGATTGAGGAAGAACAGTTGAAACAGGTGACATGAATACATTCGTTCAACAGTTTATTTAATATATTTCCACTAGGGTTGGATTTAATGCATAAAAAAAAAGAAGTTTTTTTCCACTTTCATTTTTTTTTCTGTCAGCAACATGTTGATACACGTGAGGAAATGTTTAACCAAGGTCAAAATGATGACCTCCCAGATATCATTTAAGTGGGATAATTCCAAATATTTAAGGCTGGGTTTTAAGGCTTTAAATTGAGAATGATTAGGGCAAATTGAAATTCCATTTTTAAAGACACTTGTATTGTAAAATAAAAAATAATTATGGGGTATCGTTTTTAAATTCAATAAAATGTCCTTTTTTGTTTTAGCTGATGCTTCTCATTATGTTTTTTTTTCTTTCTTTCTGCCAGACCGGTCGTTCAACTGATAAGCCACATAAGCAAAGGTTTATCTAAGATTAACATGATAATACCTGAAAATAATTTAAGAAAAAATGTTTACGGATCGTTAAGCAGAAAAGTTTTGGTTTCACAAAAATGGAAGACGGTTGCTGTCAAAATATTATTTTTGAACTTTAATATGTAGTTAAAGATAAAACATTTTTTATAAGAGAAGTAAACCTAGCTTGCTCCAAAGGATCAGGTCATCAGATATAGTTTTTATATAAAATGAAATGTTTAGTGACTTTGTTTCTCTGTGAATAAAAAAACAACAACAACTCGCCTTCTGGTGCAAAGACAGCACCATGTGTGGGAAGCTTGCAAACTGGAATAAGACAAAGAAGATGAGTTGCGAGGACAGATGCTGCCACAGCAGCTGGCTGGTCCCTCCGACGTCTGCGTCGAAGTGCTCCTCCGTCTCCGAGCGCTCCATGGCGTACACCACCAGGTCCACCAGCTGCTCCTCCAGAACCGGGCAGCGCTGCTTTTGCTGGGAGGGTAATCGGGAAGCATTAAGGGTTGAGGAAAAAAGCAGGGATAAGGAAGGGTGGGAAAGAAAAAAAAGAAAGAAAAAAGGGATTGAAAACAGGTGTGAATGATAAAGAATGTGTTTGATTGAAGAGATGGACAGGAGCAGAAGAGGACGAGAGGAAGGTAACATTAGGATTATTTCCAAACACAGAATCAAATAGGAAACTACTTTTCCCATTCTTTTTGCCATTTACCAACATTTTCAAATTATGTCTAAAAGCATGTGTGGAAAAAGTAGATTCATTTTGTTTCTTACGCAAATGAGATATTGTCTAAACAGGTTTTAGTTTAGCTCCTGGAGGTTGAGGACATAGTTGAGGACTCCAATGATCAAGTGATGGACTTCCATCTTCAGGTGGAAGATAACATTTGTAGTTATTGATGAGATAAGCAGCCACGTCGTTGAGAAACGGTTCCGACGGCAGAGAAATAACTGTGACCACTGATGACATTTGGTAGAATGGGAAAAAAGTTTTTTTTTCTGAGCACGAATCAATGTAATGTGGACTCATTAGTGGTCCAGCGGCTGTTATTTAAGCAAAGGTGAAACGGCACAAAACGGCACGGCAAAGCATCATCAGACAATGAAAGCACACACACACACACACACAAACATGCACAACAGCAGGGCAAACACACACACATGCTGGTTCAGAGAGAGGAGGGGACAGAGAGAGATGGAGAGAACAGAGAAGGAAGAAAGACGGATTGCTTCTGTAGTTGTGCTGTTCAATCGACACTTGCAATAGTTGCAGCTGCTGGTGTAACAACAATCATCAGACGCATAATTCACAGAATTATATAGGTTGGTTTTAAGGTTTTACACTTTGAATTACTAACTAAAATCACATCTATGGTAACCTATTGGTTGTATGAGTCTGAATTACCCCAGCAGCAATAAACCATGCTTGGATTGCATTTCTAAAATAGATAACAGAGTAATCAAATAAAAAGGTAATGAACCAACATGGCTAAGTTCACTCATCCAGTCACGAAACAGCCAACCTGGGCAAAACCCTCTTCTATGTAGAAAATAACTTTATGTTGACAAAGCAATAATGGACCCATTAGCTTTACATTGTGAATTTACTTTTGTAGAACAGATTTTTAAAACAAACCTCTGAAGGAAAAAAAGAGCACCTTATGACCATCAACAATGTCATAGCACTCATCCGTACTCATGCTGCTTCAAACCATCAACAAAAACAAAAACAATTTCACTTTTACAATTTGTAATATTTTTCCTACCCAGTCCCGACCAGATGAGTTTATATGGCCATTCAGTGTGTGTTGGATCAGACATTAGTAGCACCAAGTAAAAACAACAAGAACCTACACAATCAATATAAAGTCATTTCTGACAATAAGCCACCACATTTTTCACAGTTTCGAACCCTGTGGCTTAACCAATGAAGCAACAGATCTATAGATTATTACCGGCTAACCACCACCACTAGGTGCTCTAGTTTTTAGGCGTTTTCTATTTAGAAGGGTTACTGCCGGGAAAAATATTCACGTATTTTATCAGTCTTGTCTACCATCTTTGTGTGAATATACAGTATCTTGTTAAATGAGGCCACCGCAGCTAATACACAGGTACATTTTTGTTTCTATTTTTTACATTTTCTTAGTGAGACTTCATATATAGTTATGAAATATGAATCCATAAATACCTGATGTATTTATGGGCAATAAAAATCTGTTTTAGTTATTGTTTATATACAGTACTTATTTAAACAGGTGCTTTATGATACCATTAAAACACAATTTGTATCGCCCAGGCCCAGGAGTATACTAACTTTTGTCACCTAATCCAAGAAGACAACTGCATCATTTTGATCCCTGAGCTACAGCAGTTTGGCCCAGGTCTACGCATCAGGAGGCAGCAGCAGGTGATCGGGCGCAAGAGGACCCGGCTCACAACAGGCACGGACCACAATACATCCACACATGCAGTGCAACAGGACTTGAAATGTCAACAGCAGGGTTCACATTTATAGGAAGCTGAATCAAATGAAGTCATTTTATTTTGTTATATCGTAAATAGAATCTTTGATCATATTTAATCGTGGGTAGGATGTTGAAAAAAATAAAATAAAAAGTGTTTTATGTTAAATTATTAATTAATTATTTTGAATGTTATTTACCATCAATTTAACATTAACCAGCAACATTTACTATAATTAAATAAGTCCTGTGGCATTATTTAGCTCATCTATCTGTGTCAACCTTTGCTATACAGGTCTGCAGTGGTCTAAAGATAAAACTGTCAAAATAAATAAAATCAGTCTTTGGGACCAACTTTAGCACACTACCATTATAAATATATAAGATAAATACATGTATACATGTAGATCATGAAACTCATAAATCTAATTGTGGCTTCTTTTTTTTTTTTTAAACAAGCTTTTCTCCCTTTTTTCCCCAAAAAACTATATTGATAACACAAAAATTAAACATTTAGTCAACTCTGAAACATACCATATGACAATAAAGTATATACTTTATTGAATATTGTTTTGATTGTTTAAGCGCTTTGTGACCCTGGTCTGGAAAAGCGCTATATAAATACAAATTACTTACTTACTTACAATGACCACTACAAACCAGCGGTGTTGAGTGGAAAAAGGGGAACTTCTACTTTGAGCAATAGGGGATACGAAGAAATAATGACAAGTAGGGGGCATAATAATTGAAATTAAATAAAGGTTAATGAATACGATTTTAAGCAGCCAAGTAGAACTTCAAATACAATATGAATTGAATGACCGCTTCAAAGCCCTGCTGCATCGATCTCAAGCTCTGTGCAGTTTTGCGACCTCAAGTACGTTTTGTCCAGTTTCCCATGTCTCAGACGGTCATGATAAGCGTGCCTAAAGATCTAAAAGCGTCCAGTGGCTTGGTTAGTTGGCAGGTCAGCTGACCGGGGAGACGAACAACGACATACCTGAGCAATGTTCAGAGTCTAGAGAGTGCATGTCAAAGAGACAAACACAACACACAACCAGAGGACAAAAGAAAGAGGAGAGAGAGAAACAATAGGGGATAAAACAGAGAGAGAGGGAGAGAGAAAGAGGTGACTGAGGGAGCTATGTTGTTCACTGTTCGTTCAGCACAATTAATCACATACTCGTTGTGAAATATAATTTGACAGAGACTTTAAGTTGCTGGACTCAACTAAATGTGCTGCAGAAACTGACTGAACAGTGCTCACTAACATCAGATCATCAAAAAGCTGGTTTGCTTTTGGTCTGTGTGTTAAACAGCAAGGGTCAAAAGGTACATAAAGCAGGGATAGGACAGTCATTGAAAGGGACTAGGACTACCTACTGTGAGTAAAGTGTACAAAAAACAGACACGGCAAAAACAAGGAAGTTAAAATGGAGGATTAAAAGATTACTTAGGAAGGCAAGCAAAGTGCTATTCTAGTTACTGGTCGCTATAGTGAGACAAGACAGATGGAAGTAGATGAAGGAGGAAGAGAGAAATGTACCTGTTTGTTGAGTCCTAGCATGTTGCACACCATCTCTCTGGAGTATGGCTGCTCCAGCACGTAGCGTAGCAGGCCTGTCTGCGGCTCGAAAAGATCCTAAAAATCATAAATAATTACCTTTGGAAAGAGTTTACTCACACCCCATTGTATGTTAAAAGTTAAAGACCAGCCATTTCTAATCATACAATAAAAATGCAAATATTCACAGCGATCATTTTTGTGTTGCAACTAACTTCTGTCCACTAGATGCTGGCAGTCATTATGTTCTCGCAGCTAAAGGAAATCCTGCAAGATTACTGAGGAAGAGAGGATACAGTCGACTCCATGCAACTTTTGAATTTTTTAAAGACAAATACGACTTTGTCAAGAGTCACAATTCGAATTAACTACTAACTTTCTGCCTTCTTATAGTTAAAATTTGACAATTTATCCGACTGTAACTTTTATTGTAAGTAGGACTAAAGTAAACATGTTAGTAAATGTAAAAATGAACACTACTACCACCATTACTAGTGGGTATAAATTCTGATGAAAATACCTTGTCAAAAGGCAGCATGCCTTTCAATGGGAAGCGAAGAGTGGTGGGGTCTAACTTCCAGGAGTTACATATGGCCCCGCTGTTATTCACCACTGGTAACAGACTGCATCGCCCTTAAGAAAAATCCCCAAATTTCAATTTTGAAGTCAACAGACATATTTTGCAGGATTCAAGTGTTTCCGTTTACCACAAATAGAGTTAATCCTGGCTGTGGGTCTGAAACTATCAACAAAGTCCGATATCAAGCTGCCCAGGAGCTACAAAGACCAGAAGAGAGTATAGTTTTATTTTATATTGTTTGTGCAAAATATGCGTGTTATTTATAATGTTACTTACCCAGTGAGACAATTGACCTTCTGGATAAAGTTTTCTTATCTCGGTTACAGCCAAATAAGCCGGCATGAGACAAGCATTTCGGTCCAACATGTACTCCACCACCTGATATCCATAGTTAAGGGATAGAAGGTTATGCAAATTCTCCATGAATATCAAAACTTGGATTTACAAAAAAAGATGTCAGACAAAATATTGACGAATAATTATTTAGCTTTGTTCATGAAAAAATGAAAAGGAAAATAGGATTCATTTATTACCTCTCTTGCTGCAAGCAACTGCTGGACAATAGCTGAGCTGACTGTGACTGGAACTGTCTGAATTTTGTCCAGCACAGATTTCAATAAGTCACGAACACCCTGAAACACAATCATGAGAGTCAGAATTTGTTACTCAATTAAGCAGGTACACAATGCATGTTACAGTTGTTTTTTTTTAAAAGGTATATTGATATGTTGATGATAATAAAAAATATTATAATACATCATTATTATGTTAATTCTGAAGTCCATGAATGAGGGAGAACTGACCTTATAGTCAACGCCTCCAATGATCTTGCGAATCAGTTTAAAAGTTAAGGCCCACAGTCGAGTCCTCTCCCACTCCAAGTAGTCAGAGTTAATAAGTGCAACACAAACCATCCTAGACACCAACAAACAAACAAAATAAAACAGATTAAACTACGCATCAATAACATTTTAAATACAACAAAAAAGCATGCATGTAAAAATCAAATGCATGATATAACAGAAGCTGGACCTCGATCTGAATTTACAAAAATGAGTTTACCTGGGTGTCAACAGACTCATCTCCACTGCCATGGCCAGACAGTCGTAGAGAAAGGAGATTCTTTTGGGGCTGTGCTGGCTGTGTGTGAAGCGAACTATCCACTGCACACATTGTTCATGCGACTCCTGCACAAGGACAGTCAAAACTTTCAACATGGGTACATAAAGAGAAATCGGACTTCAAATATTTACTGTTCATTGTCTGAAAACATGCTGTGGTTCTTCAACATTACTTGTTTCATTGATAACAACTGAAGATAGTCGTTATTGATAAGCATTTTATGTATACACTTTGCCAATAAAGCTTTCCACCTACTAATTGCTGTCTAACAACCATGGCATTATTGTGGAATACGTACTTAAAATGTATTTTGTCTATCAAGTTAATTGCATTCTTGTTTTCATTTATGACTGTTAAATTGTATTGTATTTTTTTTTAAACAATGTATAAATAGAATGTACTAGAATAAATATAATTAAAAAATTACAATGATAAAGGTATAAATGAATCTAGATGTTTTTTTAATCCTAATTCTAAATGTATTCTCCAACCACATTAATATGTACGTTGTATTTTCACCTTTGGTAGAGTACCCCAATATTGTCTAAATGCTGCAAGACAACTGATCAGCTTGGTCCTCTCATCCTCCAGGGTGTCCATACACATCCTTCCAAAAACAATAAGGATACATTTTAGCAATAATCATAAATAGAAATACGCAGAAATTATGTGGAAAAGTGCAATCGTCTTACCCAGCAAAGGCCTCTTCAATCATTTCAGTTTTCTGAGAAATCAAATCACAAAAAACAAGAATAATATTACCTTGTCACTATACAATATACTGTGATGAGATTGTTTCGTTCTTCAAACTTTTACAGCTTTGCATTATTATTGTGCATGTGTCAAAAGCAACATAATAGATGAAAACAAGTGACGTTGGGAAAATATCAAACATTCAGTGTAAAAAAAACAAATGGGTCAAACAATCGTCATACAATAACTATTTCAGTGGTCAAATGATATAAAACATGAATTTGAATTAATAGAATAATCAACCATTCTTTGGAAATATTAATGTTGTAATTCTATGATAAACACTATGATAGTTGATGCAAATAAAAAAGAGGTATGTGGGCAGTAATGGCTGAATGCATGACACTCTATTGGTTAAATTCGTAAGATTGCACTAAATGTATCGTTAAAAAAAAGAACTAAAACATTACCACGACATCCTCAAAGATGCTTTGTAGCTGCGTTTCCATTGAAAGCGCCATGGTTGCTGCGGAAAGTCACAGCTGACCATCACAGGCTCCACAGAGTTTCTGCGGAGGATGCTAACAATAAGCACAATGCTAACTGCATAGAAAATACGTTGGCCTGCGTCACTCTAAAATAAGTCCCCGGTCCCCGATCATTGTGCGATCGTTCCGCTTTACTTCTCCACGCGGTGAGTGACTCACTAACTATAAATCCACTCTTTCTGACGTGGAAATGTTTCGTTTCTATATAAGTCAGTTGATAACATGATTAGGTTGATTACAATATTCAACAAATTAAATTTAAAAATGGTGTTTACATCAGTCATAAATTATTTTTCTGACAAATTATGAAAAGGTAAAAAATGAAAACATATAATCAGAGGATAATTCATTTCCGATTTTATTCATACTAATCCTTAAATTCATTATTTTTAGTTTTAGACAATATGCTTGAACAGAGTTTCAATAATCTCCAACATTCACATCAACAATTACCACCGGTATACCAGTGTTATTCATTTTGAAATACTCAAGTAATATAAACTATTCTAGTTGTTATTTATTAAAAAAAAATCATAAATCTAAATATTATTTCACTTAAATATTAACCAATTACATTTTCTTTCCAAACCAAATCTTGTAGACAAGGCAAATCATTTAAATATAACGTACATCCTTTGACATCATCCCATCATTTGACGAGGTTTCCCCCCCTCAGTAACAGATTGAATCCAAATCATATCATAAGTAAATTAAGTAATATGTTATGCAATAAAAAATACTAGCCTTAAATGTTATTAATTGATCCCCTAGTGTAATAATGGATAATGGAAGAGTGTAATTGAGTGAATTTGACTATATTTTCTATTTCACCGTTGCCAGTTTTCTCCATGTACATGTCTTGCTGGGTTGGTTTGTCGTTTTTCTCTTCCTTGTTATTTAAAAAAAAGTGGTCGGTTAGAGGACGGTTAGAGAGCACTACAACACGTGTCATGATGTATTAAATGTCAAATGTTATGTATTGTAATATGATTTGTGTAAATGTAAGGGAAATACTGAGTATACTACTGAATAGTTTTTCTTGGATTCTTTTTTTAACTCCTGTTTGCAAAATAGCTCTTCTGTATGATTTTGTATGACTTGAATCTCGTAATAAAGTATTTTGTACGACTTTAATCTTGTAATAAAATTATTTTATACTACTTAAGATTCTAGACTTTTATACTTCAGACTTTTTTTTATTGTCTTTGCTGAGAAAAAAACACTGCAGTGAAACTGGCAACCACATTTTGTTAATCCTAAAAAAGGTCTAATACTCTCTTTTACTTCTGAATTCAATATTTATAATAAATAAAACTTAAAAATGACAAAAACAAACTATTACTATATTTTTCACATGTAACTATTTATGTATCCGCATCATATCCTCTTGTTATCATTCTCGCACATCTCAGTTAGCTGCTTCTTCAAGCATCTAGATGAGAATGTTAGATTTCTTTCATTTGTCACATGACTTGATCTGAACTAGCAGTGAAAGTTCTGTTTGGTCTCACGGTGCATTTATCTTCCACTTTTATTGTTCCCTTCTCTGATTGGTTGACAGCATGTTGGCAACTTGAGTCTTTCTAGATTGCGGCAAAAGACACCTGTATACGTTTGAGATCAAAAGAAACTAAAATCCTGCCCGGATTTATATAGAGAGGGAAGCAAACCCAAAAGAAGCATTTATTTAAGTGTTTTTGTTCTTTTAAGTTTGAAAAAAAAAACAATGACATTTTCAGTGCGTCACTTCACTCTTTGTTAACACACACACATAGCAGTGTAATGTGTGCAAACTAGAGAGATCACATTCCTCCTTGTACCCGGAAGCTTCAGCGCGCCGTTAATGATTGAAGTTCTATACCTGTGGGTGTCAACCAATACTTAATCCAAACCACAAGAGTGTGTTTCTAACACGTGAGGGTATAGTTTGACTTTCCTTGTGGATCCTGGCAGGTCTGTCCGTCCGTTCATTAACTGGAGGGAGAAATGAGGCAGAAGAAGGAGCTGGAACTATGGCTGGAATGAACACGTTCTACCTTCTGCTGAAGACTTGATCACAACAGAGATGTGGATATTTTGGGTTCTACTGAATCTTGGAGCTTTTTACTCAGCAGGTGAAACACATTTTGTTTGTGTTTTTTTTATCATTGTATGACCAATTTTAATCCGTAGAAACTCCATTTAACCATAGTAACCAGAATTGTTTTTATGAATAACCCAAAGTGTTGATTTGAAACGTTCAGCTCCGTGTTGCAGGTCGTTCATTGTCGAAGATCAGTTATTAATTAATCTCAAGCAAGTGCAAAGATGATTTGCATCTTTTTCTTTTTATCTTTTAATTCAACATTAATTTGAACAGAAATGCTTCCATAATAATCACTAAAATAATGTTTTATAATGTTTTTTAATAAATAAAAGACACATATTGTTTATTTAAAAATGTACATTTTAATATGTTCTTATGTCCGTCTCAGTGTCTACATCACCCTCTACTCCTGTCAATGTTCATTTCTCTTCCATCAACCTGAGAAATGTCCTGCACTGGCTCCCGGGAAACAGCACCGCGGAGGATGCGTGTTTCACAGTGCAGTATGCTATGTAAGTAAACAGTATTGCGTCAGAGTTCATCTGCTTTAATATGACGTACAATTATTGAATAAAAGTGACTGCTAGGTTTATTTGCAAGCTTTTTACCTCCGCCGAGGAAGATGTGTTTTGTCTCTGTTTATCTGTTTGCTTACCAGTATGCTGAGAACAAATCTAGTAAGAGATGATAAATAAAAATCCTAAAAGGACGTCACAGAATGAGCGTCCCATTGACCTGGCTATTAATCCATACTCAACAGGGAGTTTCTCTTTTACGTTCCAAAAACAAAACAAAAAAATATTTTAAAATATCAGGGTGTGTGTTGCCATGTGTGTGATTGATTATGCCCGGAGCAGGATTTTTTAACCCTTTTGTTACCTCTGGGTCAAGGTGAATGAAGCAATACAAAGGATACCTCAAACACTCAATATCTCAATATCTCTTTATTTCTCTTTGTTCTTGTTCTTATTTTATTTTGATTCTTTTTTATGAAAAATTGCTGTATTTGCTGTGGATAATTTGAAAAAAAAAAAAAAAATTTACAACAATAAAGTTCTACCTAACCTAACCTAACCTAAACACATTTCTATTCGGGCCACCGGGTCACCTTGACCCAGAGCTATAGGTAGCAAGGTCAGGTGGTATAGCAATGCTAATATTTGGTTTGCATTACCTCCATGTTTTTGAACGTCCCTCCTTCATATACAATATCTGTGAAGGATTAGGTTTACGTGCACAAAGTGTTCGTAACTAGATCATCAGGCCAACAATCAAACGGTGAAACCTGAAATTCTTTACCTCGGGGAGAGAATACCCCGGAAAGTAATTTCACATTTGACCTTTTTCCACTCCCCTGTGACATGTTGTAAATTTCCACAGCTACGGGGACAGCGTGAATAGCAGCAGAGGACGACGTGTCAACTGGAAGCCGGTGAGACAGTGCACAGAAATCTTGCAGAACTGGTGCGATCTGAGCAACGAGACGTGGGACTTGGAGCTCTGGTACTACGCAAGGGTACGTGTCGTCACCAGAAATCGGTCCTCAAAATGGGCCACGACATGGAGGAGATTCGACCCCAAGCTGGACAGTGAGTCAGAGACGTCCGACTGGTGATTCAACGAAATTAAACTTTCATCTGTTGATCTCCCAACAGCGGTTTTCGGACCTCCACTGCTCACTGTGGAGCTGCAGAACAACAACGCCGTTATCACTCTGAAGGGTCCGATGCGATACCGACCCAATAATGACACTCCACAAGTTGCCATGGCGTCACTCTACCCACGCATGACATATGATCTCTGGGTCAACAATACTCAGCAAAACAAAACTGTGAGCAGCTTTTACTTCCTCTTACTGTAACTTCAGATAAAATTAATAATTGTCTATGTTTTTTTTTCAATTATTTAGGAAGTGTTCTTGGCTGTATCCAGTCCTCACCAATACCGGCAAATAGACTACAACACAAAGTACTGCTTCTCAGCCAAAACCTCCTTAGTGTCCATGCCAGTCATCTGTCAAACATCCATTCTGCACTGCATCACCACACCTCCAGGTACAACTATTCGACATCACATCTTGTTTGACAGCCCTAAAGGAATGCAGCCAAACCATTGAGAAACAAAACATTGATCTGGTTTCATTTCTGTGGTTGTTCTAAATAAACAAAAACATTGACAGGATATAGGTTAATATGTGTGGTCAAGCTTTATTACGTAACAAAATATTTTCTCTTTTTTCATTTTTAACTGTAAACCCTGTTTTATTTCAAGGTACTGCACAACATGTTTCATTTACAAGTCATTTTATGTGGCCCGCCAGATGGTTCAAATCAAAGCATATTATTGATCATGTTGTGACTCATAAAGATACCATTTTCATAGGAGTGTTTGGTGAAGAAAACAAACAAAAAGATGATTAAGATAGTTGTTTGACTCAGAACCTCACCTTGTAAAATATTTTGGCCATCATCCTGATTTATTTTCACTCCCTGCACTAAACACAGACGACTCAATTGATGGTTAGATCATAATTACCATTATTATATTGGTAATTCAAAAGATAAAATAAGTTTCAATTCTCAGTCTTCAATTCTTTATTGTTATAATGTCATCATAAGTGAAAGGACTTTAATTGGAATTTATACTGAAACAAAAGAAGATTCCTTAATTTAGTAAGTCAGAACTGAAGAATTAATTTTATAGTATAGTATGTACAGCTAGTATGTCTATATTAGTATAAACCTGGTTTGCAAAATATGTATTTTTTGCAGAAGGAGAACTTGCATTATATGAAACATTTATTAATTCAGAAAAACCACCAAGGCTATTTCCATTAACTCTCGTGTGTCAAACTCAATCACATTAAGAGGAAAAAAATCATTTTGCGTTACGATTCTGATGTAGTCTTCAATTGTTAGTGGCTTAATATACTCTAAATGTACACAACATGTTTTAAACCATCTGTTTTGAACCATCTGAAATATACATTAGAAAGCATATAATCCAAGCATTCAAATAAACTTCCATTAAACTACAGTTGGGGAACAAACAGCTTTTAACTTTGCGTTTTTTCTGGATTCCGTTATGGTCATGAAAACTCAATGTTCATGTGGTTTTATTTCCAGTCCAGTTAAATTAATTTTATTCACTTGATTATTTGCTGTGTTTTCCAATACATTTATAGCTAAATTTGATTTGTTTTAACAAGAGCAATACATTTCGGGTAATGAGATGCATTTGATATGATTATTAAGTCACAACAATTGCGATTGTGATAATATTAAGATTATTAGTGACTTTGTGTTTCTGTAGAGTGAGCCTCAGTTTTACTGACTTTTATATGTTACCTTTCTTCTTTCAGATCCAGTAATGGAGGTTATGAAGATGGTGTTCTTTGGCTTGCTTTCAATCTTGTTCGTGTGTGTCCTGATTGTGGGTGGATATTTTTCCATGCAATACTTGACGGGAAAAGGACAAAAGAGTCCGTCTATACTGGTAATGAATACCTTTTACAAGACTTGATATTTAACACTGCAAACACCTCTTTGGCTTTGCAGCATATATTCTTTTTATTTGTATTGAAATAATAAAGAACAAGATCTATAAAAAAAAGAAATGTATAAGTAGAACCTGCAAATTAATTCAGTATGTTGCAACTAAGATTAATTTCAGAACCATCTGCTTTAAATTGCTTCTATATTTGACCACAACGTTTATTTTTAACATGAAACCTCAGTGACTCAACACTGTCAGCTCAAATTTCAAATCATCTGCCTTTAGTCATCTTAACAGAACTAGGATTTTCCACTTGAATCTAATGTCATGTACATTTAGCTTTACTATTATTATGATAATTAAAATCTAGTTAATAATTTATGTTTCCCTGCAAGTACATCAGTGACAACAAAATATCATTACATGTTTACGGAAGCTCAGAAGTACTAACTTGAAGAAGATAATTCTTCAAAGAAATGATGATTATTATTGTAATATTTATCAAATTATTATGTTATAAAGTGATATTTTCACACGATATTGTGATATTATTTCTATTACATCAAGTTTTCAGGTTATAAAGTGATGTTACATAAGATTTATCACGTAATTATTTGATATTAATATCACATTTTCACATAAAAATATAACTTAATACCATAACATTTTGATATTATCTTCTGATAATATCACATTTTCACCTAATAAGATATCGCTTTCATAATGTAAAATATTAGTTATCTCAATCTCATGTGAAACATGATCATGTTATAACATCTATTAGTTAAGGTGATATTATCATGATTACATCAAGTTAATATTATGTTTTAACATGATATTTGTCATGAAATATGTATATATATATCAAGAGTTTATAAATTAACAAACCCTTTATCTTACAATCATCAAATGAGATTCATTGATGGGTCTAGTTTCATTTAAAAGATTATCTTGTCTTTTCTTCTAATCGTAACATTGTTACTCATCAAAATATATTTGTTGTCTTGCAGGAAAAAACGTCTTTTCAACATCCACCCTTAACTTTCCCGCCCGAGAAGCCCAACATCATCCTCATCGCCATAATTAATAAACAACTTCCATCTGAGTTCCCCAACTCAGGAGGATACAAAGCACAACTCAAGCCCATACACGGCATCCCAGATCCAGCGCCGTTATACAGCCCCCGGAGGTCGAGAAGACCCTCGGAACACGACGAGCATTGGGATGATCCGTCCGTTGACTATGGCACGGTTGTTGCTGTCAGGAAAAATAGTCAGGAAATTGTCAGTGATGATGGATCAAGAGATTCCAGGGTTTCAAATGATCACGAAGCTGCTGAGATCAGGCCCCAGACCATGTCTTACTTCCCACAACGGTCCAACCAAACACACTTGAGACCAAAAGAGACGTCCATGCTGGTGCAAGCTCAGCCGTTTGATCCTGAGGAACTGAGTCCTCGGGCCCCGTTGCTGCTTTCTCTGAGAACAGAGCAAGAACCAGAGGGTTTAGGCCTGTTCCAAATCCCTGATCAGTTAGAAGAAACTACATGTTCGCTGATAAATGTGAAGGAAAATGAAGTTGAGAGCGAAGACAGAGAACCTGTTGTTTCAGATTATGCCTCCCAAGGCGGGCCGTGCTTCCAAACCGACCAATCAGACGGCTTGAGTGACTACGGGCTCCTGGTGAGCAGAGAAGAGGAGTTGGAGGGTTCAATCATTGACTGGGATCCTGAAACAAGGAAGCTAATCCTCCCAATGCTGGGGAAAGTGTGTAACCTCGATGAAGAGATAGCGACGGCGGGAGAAGGAAGTGAGAACGTGACGATGGAGGAGGAGGAGGTGAAATATATGATGAGCCCTTTGAACCTGGAAAGTGTTTTCGTCAGACAGAATTCTGATATGAAGGAAACACAAGGGGAGCTGGAGGAGGATATCATCATGACCAAGTGGAACGTTGTTATTTCTATGGATGGGTAACTCTTGATAAACAAGAAATGCTCCAATATCACTAAATCTTTGGGGTAAAATATTAATCCATCGGAGGGAATATCTATACACACTCGCACTTAAAAGTCTTACCTCCTAAAAACATTTGTTTTATTCTTTACAGCTGTGAATTATGATGATCATGAAGTACTCTTACGGAAATGCAGTTAATGAAGTATAAGGGTGGCATGTTTCGACATCTAATTACCTTGCACTTTATTTAAAATTATCAATGAAGACAACATCATTTAAAAATCTACTTCAACTAACACTCTTGTTGTTGTTTACTGTGTCTAGTAGCTGGTAACCAGTATGTTTCATTAGGACTTCGGCAAATGTTCTGAAATGCATGATATTATCAGTTATATAGATGTAACTGTAACTGATGTTTCGTTGGTGAGGTCTGTCAAATCATCCAAATATTCATGTGATAAAATGTGAAATAAATGTGAATAGCACTTGTTTTTGTCCTCTTTTTTCCTCACGGGTTCAACTTTTTTTTTAGTTTGTAAATCTGTTATTTAAGTTTAATTTGATAAGAATTTTTATTTTTGGTCACATTATAAACTGTATAAATAAACTGCATTTTAAGTAAATTGAAAACAATAAACCTTACATAAATATAATATAACTGGTTTGGCATTTGAACATACCTAACGAAGTACCATTAAATGTAATTCTTCATTATTGTTTAATACTCACTATTCACTTAGCATCTTAAGACGTTTTTATTCGTGCAGGCTTTTCCTTTGTTTTCCTGGAACTCCTGTGTTGTTCTCAGTGTTGTCTTGTCCTTTAAAGAATATTGTTTTGATTGTTTAAGCGCTTTGTGACCCTGGTCTGGAAAAGTGCTACACAAATACAAATTACTTACTTACTTACGTTTAATTATTAATTTGCCGTCATGACTTAACTAGCCCACTAGGGGACGCAATAATTTAACTAACCTTGATTTTCCCACAGGTGAATCCAACCATTCCATTAAAACCCCATATTGACAGATCATTTGAAAATCATTATCTATGAAACTACTATAATTTATTTTCTAATTTTAAACGATTTGTATTCATTGTTTGCTAACTTTCAGATGCTATCCTTTTGTTTTCATGCATTTCGGATTTCCTTTAACGTATTTGACTGAAAATACATTTCTTTTTATGTTAAAAAATGCATTTTATCGCGTTTAATGTGTCATCGTTCTCCTCGGAGATGCCCCATCCAACATGGCGTCCGACTTGCATGGTTCATCACGGCATCAGCCGGTACCCTCAGTACATCCAACATGGCGTCCACCGTATCGGCTTCAACTCATTCACCAGTGGGCGGCACGGCGGCCCATCAGTTTTGCCAGTCGTTGGGCACTTCCGCCGGGGATCGGGTTTCCTCCGACTCGGTATTTAAATTGAGCTGCAGGACCTCAGCTGCTGCTACATCCAGCCCTGTCCTCTTGTAGTCATCGCACTCCTGTTCCTGACATACATTTTTTTAGATTTATTCCGTCAGGATTTAATATAAATAATGGTCGTTTAGAGGACACGTCGGATGTTTGTTGTTCCGGTGATTAGCGGGACAATAAGGGTGTTGCGCTCTGATAGCAGCTCTCGGTGCATCATTTTTTGGGGGAATCCTCCTCTCGATTCCGGGCGGATCTGGACATCGGTAACGTTTTTATTCATGCTTTATATATATATATCACAGTTTATTTCATAGGCAGTACTGTTGGTTAGTATTTGTGATAAATAAACGGGCGCCAGTTAGTGTTATTGACCCATGACCGTTACTGGCCTGGATCTGGGTGGACCAGAGATGATGGGAATACAAACGAAGCATCAACAAGGATTCATTTGTAGCTTTTAAATCGTATACTTTTCTATAAATATAAATATAAAATCGATGAATTAATCTTTATTTTTTTGCTATTTGAAATCATGTTATTTAAAAAAAAAAAAAAAATCAGATTAAGTCTCAGTTACACATCATGACTTAAAAAATGATTTATTTTCTGTGTCTTACAAGTGCATGTATTTGTGTTCACCGTCACATCCAGAGACTGCACAACTGATCACAAGAAGAGAGCTTTTTAAAAAAACTTCTGTGAGGAAACTCTCCACCGGCAAGCATGTTCAGCTGGCTCGGCACAGACGACCGGAGGAAGAAGGAGCCCGAGGTCTTCCAGACGGTCAGCGACGGCCTGAAGAAGCTCTACAAAACCAAACTGCTGCCACTGGAGGAGAGCTACAAGTTCCACGAGTTTCACTCGCCCTCCCTGGAGGATGCCGACTTCGACAACAAGCCCATGGTCCTGCTGGTGGGGCAGTACTCTACTGGCAAGACCAGCTTCATACGGTAAGAAAACACTTTTTAGTTAAAAAGATAAAGTGATGATGGCTTCAAGAAGATAAACGGAGGGACGGGGGACACACCCAAAACTGACAGCTTAGACCTGTCATGTGGGGTGTCAAAAGTTTGATGGGGGTCAATGAAAATAAATGCAGAGGTAGAAGCAGACCAGAGATTCTTAATATTTGTTATTATTAAAACAC
Organism: Callionymus lyra; assembly: GCF_982586985.1. Classification (NCBI taxonomy): domain Eukaryota; kingdom Metazoa; phylum Chordata; class Actinopteri; order Syngnathiformes; family Callionymidae; genus Callionymus; species Callionymus lyra. The sequence goes on from NC_141834.1 coordinate 6,703,944, forward strand.
ATTATCAGATATAAGGGGCTGAATGTTATATTATTTAGTTAAAAAAAAATGTATTCTTCATGATCACTCGTCTCTGTTAAAGTGTACGTTATTTCATATAAATCATTTTGCTGCAGCATTATTAGAAGCAGGATGAAGTCATTCTTCCCTCCATCAGAGTTTAATAAAGTGGGGAATTTGTGGTATTGCCGCGTGTCCTCTTGTCTGTGTGAAGTGAGATACTAACAGCTGGGTGTCAAGCTTCTTTTGAACTGTGTGTCTGCTTCTAATGAGTCAGGCGTCTGACAAAAGCACACACATATATATATATATATATATATATACACACACACTATAGTATGAGCAGGCTTTACTTAAGAGGATGCTGTTTGTGACTTCCTGCTCATCCCCTCTCTTCCTGCTCTTCCACCATCTTTCAAGCTTTCTCTGCACATTCTTCCTCCTTTTTTTTCCTTTGATGACAGTCGGCACCATCGTTTAAATGTTCTGTGTAAGCCTACGATCAAAGCCCTTCTTTACATCATTGATCTGGTTCTGTTCGTTTGGTTTAACTGTTATCAGAATCAGAAACTTGTATTGCTCGAGTGTTTTGTGGTGTCTTATAAATGCATATATAGCGCTTAATGAATGATTTAAAATACATATTTTCTTTAAAATAAATAAGAATATTCAAGTAATGTCTCATAAAGTTTACAAAAGAAGTATTTTGTACATTTAGCACTTCCATTTGTAAGGGTCGACGGGTTTTAATTGGGGTATTGAGTTGCAAGGCATGATGGGAGTATCAAATCCTTCAGTTCAACACATTGTTAATTTAGTATGAGCGTGTTTTATTTAATATATTTCCAGTTACTTTGTTGACACTGTCCTCTACTTTTGTGCCATAATTTGGCAACAAATAAGGAAAAATAGTTTGGAATAAAAGTTAAAATCAACAATGCGGGAATAAATATAGAAAGAATGAACAAAATGAATGTAAATTTATTTGCCATTATTTAATATGTCGATTATCATGCTTTTGATATTCTATATTTTCCCTCCTCTGACTGTCTTCAAACATAATATATTGTTTTTGTCTGGCTTTTTCTGTCTTGTCATCAATTCGCCCCCTATTTTGAAGTCCCCATCGAAAATTTACTAAAAACAAAAGCACCCAGAGAGAGTACACCTGTAAAATCAAATTACTTTTTTATTTAGCCCATTATTATTGCACTAAACAAATTCCAACTTTGTGCTTTTATATCTTTTTTTTTAGAATTTGAAATATTATCAATAGCAATAAGCTAAATGCAGCAGGTGGCAACAGGATTACGTCTCACACATACTAAATAAAGACAAATTAAAATTCTCTCTGAACAGAGATTGACTAATTCTTCAAGTGCTTTGTGGATCCAGATATTTTTAAAGAACATCTTCTTTCGAATGAACTATTTGAAGTTATTTATCAGTCGGCAAGCAAAACTTTATTCTAGGAAACAAACATTTCATTTTAAAGAATTCATTATGAGAGGGAATTTAACAGATTTTCCCAAAACTTAATAGAAACATTATAACAATTAAAATATAGATGTGTGTTTAAATCACTGTGCAAATGCAAATAATTGACGTCAGTGGCTCCTCACTCGTACTTGCTAACAAGCATCATTCCATCCATATCGAGTACATGATGGAACATATGTATTACATAAGGTAACTAGACAGCCGTGCAGATAGAAGAACTCCCACCACTTGGACGTAAGTGCAGAGACGGCTCCACCAGGCACTGACCGCTCCCCAAACTCTATAGGTGTGTGTGTGTGTGTGTGTGCTGAAGATGTTAAAGCAGAGACTCATCCTTACATCTGTTAAGTGTTAACATGTTCTCAGACATTTCCCAGTGGCGTCAAATTTATGGTTCCTTCAGTGGTAAATCTGCTTTATTGCCAGTGGCTGCATAGTTTTGATGACTGAGGTCAACACAAACTGTGTTGTTGGCTGTAATCATTTTCTGATGATATTCACATGAACTTAATCATCGTCTAAATCAGGGCCGGTCGATTAAAGATCACAAGGGGCCACATTCTGTTGTGCCAAGCTTAATGTGATGGGAAAACTTTAAAAGACGGCAAACAAAATAGTCATTATGCTCTATTCACCAAATAATCAACATCGTGGATCAACATATTTATCTCTGGCTCCCCCAGTGTAAGAACATTGTAATTGCGAGTTGCTCCTGCCCCCTGGCGGGCCGCAAAGGTCTTGGAATTGGTATCATTTTTTTGTGGGAGGGCGGATGTAATTATATAAAAATAAAAAACACACTAATAATGTTTTAAATGTTAAAACGGGTTAAGTTTAAAAGGATACGAAACATTTTCAAATATTCTTGTCATTGTATTGTTTTTCCTACGAGTATTATACATGTGACAAGGAAATGAGAACGCATTATAATGCCTTCGTATTTATGGAGTCGGAGGTGGGCCACAAAAGTATTTGAGACTTAAAAGTGGGCCCTGAGTTGATAAAGGTTGGGGATCACTGCCGTAAAGCCATTTATTTAGAAAAAAGAGCGACAGATTATAGTTTGGATTATTCTTTATTCTTCCAGGAAGTCCTCTCAGTGCTTTATCAATTATGGAAATGAATGCAAAAGCTGTCTCCAACCAACTTTTATGAAGCAGTTTGGTGTTCACTGGGAGAATAGTTTCCCATGCATAATAGCTGCAGAATTATTATTATCACATGTGGCCCCAGGGCCTCACTTTGCCAAGGGTTTATACTGTTCTTGAACGAAAGCGTTTTATTAATAAGGGCTCTTTTCACAACAGACTGCCTCTTTATAATTTACCAGAGGATTAGTCAATTGTACCTTGACAGACCCGTATTTACACTTGCAGCCCACACACTTATCTTGCACATCTTATCTCGTATTTTTCGTTTAACGCCACGTCTTGCCACTCCACCTACAGCTACCTGTTGGAGCAGGATTTTCCCGGTATGCGGATCGGCCCTGAACCCACCACGGATTCCTTCATCGCCGTGATGCACGGCGACACGGAGGGAGTCATCCCCGGCAATGCCCTCGTGGTTGACCCCAAGAAGCCCTTCAGGAAACTCAATGCGTTCGGAAACGCCTTCCTGAACAGGTATCTGTCGGAATTTTATGCTAAAATATGTGAGGTAAAATTTTGGGTCGAAGGGGTAGAAAGTGTCCAAGCATCTCTAAGCCTGTAGAGAGCAAGAGTGAGAATGCACAGTTCTGTTCTACATTCCTGTGTGATTGAATTTCCCTTTGCTCACTGGTCGAGCTCTCCTCTGTCAGTGCTTGTGTGTGTGTGTGTGTGTGTGTGTGTGTGTGAGTGTGTGCGCACGACTCTGCACAGTCATCTTGGTCCCACATGTACACGGTAACAAGTGGATTTTTCCACTGATATTCAACCCTATTATTAACCAACACATCAAGACTCAAGGGTTGACTTTAAAATCTGTTCAACTTTTTTTTTCAAATTTACTGAAACATGAATCATAATAACCTTAAATATTAAATTGAATAAACACACCCTTGTGTAATCTCAGGGTCAAATTGACCCGAAAGGCCCGAAACCAACTGTAACTGTTTTATTTACGCACGGCCTCCACTACTGCATATGTATTTATGGAAGCTAGGGAGGGCTTGACTCAAAAGCAACACAAGGGATAAAACCATTCGTTTTTTGGGACTTTGGGTCACTTTGACCCTGAGATAACACAAGGGTTCACCACTGTGCAACCTTTGCAGCTTTCCGGATTCCCATAATTGTTAATTTATTTTTGCGATTTCATTGTACAGCGTGTGTTCCATAAGGTTAAGGTTCTCATTTTTATAATTCAGAATGGAGCTGGGCAGCGCTGAGAGGCCATACAAGTGAATTACAGGAATTAAACATTGAAACCTTCTTAACTCCAGATGTAACTACAGAACACTACCAACCTCACTTCTTCGTTATCAGACTTTTAATACTGCTGAAAGTTTTATGAATTTTTTTTCCCAACCTTTTGAGTTTACAAAGGAATAAACGCCAGATTATTGTAAAGAATTTTGTTTCAATACATCACCTTATGTTTCATGACCCAGGTCAACTCTGGCCCCACAGGCTACACAAAGTCAGAATTTTTCCCATTTGATGTTTAGATTTAATGATGTAATTTCAAAATATATCTTTTATTTTTTCACCTTTTTATCAAAGCATAATCCCCCCTAAAATAAATCTTTTTATCGTACTTTAGCACTTAACCGTTGTGTTATCTGAGGGTCAGGTCGACCTGAAGGCCCGAACCACTGCATATGTATATTTGAAAACCAGGGAGGTTGATCACCTGACCCAGGGATAACACAAGGGATACAACAAATATATTTGTCTCCGGGCCTTTGGGTCATTTTGACCCTGAGATAACAAAATGGTTAACTATTTAAATAGAAGTTAATTTAACTTAACTTAAGACTTAGAATAAAATGATATGAAATAAATAAATTGAAGATAAGTAATACAGAAGCATTCAAATGAAATTATTTAAAAATTCAGCCAGACGTGCCCTCTTATAATGTCAATGTGTGGTAATATATTTTATTTAATGTCATTTACTTATTTAGCTCTCAGGATGTTAAAGTAAATGAAGTATTCTGTTTAAATTCCTGTAGTCGAGGGTCAGTGAAAGCAGCACCTCTGCAGACAGAAGAAAAGGCTGAGTGACTGTCAGTGGGGATTAAAGAGCCGACACACTTATTATTTATTTATACAGCTGCTAGAAGGCAGATAGGGTCCGATGTGGGGTAATGTTTGTTGTTTAAACAGTTTACACTTCTGTCCTGATCTCATCCTCTGGTGTGTGTGAACGTGCAGGTTTGTTTGTGCCCAGCTGCCTAACCCAGTGCTGGAGAGCATCAGCGTGATCGACACTCCGGGGATTCTCTCCGGAGAGAAACAGAGAATCAGTCGAGGTAAAAAACTCACCGACACTTTCGCTTTAGTGCGCGATCACTGGGCCCCATTCACTCCCAGCCCACAGTCCTGCCGAGCTCTGAACACTCAGCGTTTCTCTGTGTTTATTTTAGCTTTTAGCCTTCAGAGGATTAGGCTTCATTCATTTCAAAGAGCCGGAAACGGTGGCAGAAGGATGGGAGTCAATGTGGTCTTTTCTCTAAACACAGACACCGGCTAGGATGCGTTCCATGAAGTTTACATACATTTACATTATTTAAGATGCATATGATCTTCAGAAAAATTTCCCAACCTACGCTTTATCCCTATTAAAATTGTTATTGTCATTGTGACTCAGATTTATTTTTTTATTTGACACATTAATACATTTGTACAGCCCCATAGTACACAATATATACTCAATTTTGAACATTATACATGCATTTATTTCACACAACATTCGCGTTTTCCTGTCACTACATGTGTTTCCTTTAATATTTAATGAATATAGATTGAAATCTTTAAATCAATACAAAGATGCAAATAGTTACATGTGGATAAATGTGGTCTCTAAGTGGAAGCAGCTAGAACTGTTATATAGAACTGAAAAATACATTTTCGATTCTTCTTAATAAAAGCCAGAGCCGTAGAATATTGACTGTTCGGAAGTTTAAAGATTTCAAAACTAAAAGTTGTTGTATTATGAGTACTAACTATCTTTAAAAGTAAATGTAAAACAATTCAAAAATAAATAGTTGTGTAGCCTGAATCTTCACCGAAATTGGTGTCGGTTAAAGAAACAATGTCTTTGTAATGTTGTGTAAGTATTACAGGGTTGTTTGTTAAATTATTTTAATGTAAGTTAGAATGTGGTATATTATCAAGGGTATCATTTTAGTAATGAAATGAATATAACCGTTTTACATCATTTTATTTTTTTAAATATATTAAGTGCTCATTGAAAGTGGAGCTTTAAATAATTTTTTTTTAATGATTTCAATTGAACTCTTTAATGAAAAGGTTTTCATTTAAAAAAAATTCATTAACCTCTTTAATTGTCATTCACAAACAGGTCAACATACTGCATTTAACAACTAGAAGATTAATCAAGTCGCCCCATAAACCTCATGAGAGTAGTTCCAGACTCTTTATTTGGTCGTATAACTGTGGCTCTCAAATAAACGTCTATGCAGATGACATGAATTAGAACTGACTCTGACCTCTTACTTTTGGGGTTCAGATGATCTTAATTCTGATTAAAAAAAAAAAACATGTTCAGGACATTTGTAATTCTACTTGAAATGTTGTTACGAGAACTGATATTTTTATATGCTTTATAATTATAATGCTTTTATCTAATATGATCAAATAAAATCAGATAAATATATTCCTTTTTAATTCATCAACTCAACTTCTTTGTTTAGTTTTGGAAAAAAAAGAGTGTAACCCCCCCCAAAAAAACATGTTTGTATTCTGCCTAGCTTTAGTTTTTTGTTCATGTGTGTTCTGGCATTCTTAAAGTCAAGTAACAGCATCACCATAGCAACAGCTGACACAAACAAACGAACTGGAATAATTTAAACGTTTTCCATCCCACATGTCTTCTGTGTTGTCACCAGCTGCCCCCGACTGCTGAAGCAGAACCCGATGTGTCAGTTTAGGATTTAAAGTCTCCTCACATCCCACATGTGAAGGCAATGTTGGGCAGAGTCCGGGGCGACTCTCTCACATGCCAAACTGCTTCTATAATGCAGACGTCGTGTGACGTCACGGTGCCAACATGACATTCTTTATGGCGTTTAACATTCCCACACGCCCTGGTTTCCTAAAACCCAGTGACTTCACAGGGCGATTAGTGTGATGGTTGTTTTCTGGTGTGTGTTCTGTCATCACCACTTCACCGTTCAGATGTTGTTTAATCGAAACACACATCAGCTGTTTCTGCCCATGTTTGTTGAGTCCACATGTTCTTTTGACCGTGTTGTCAAACCAAACAAACAGCCCAGCGAGGTGTGATTCCGCCATCGTCGGTCACATTTGATCGAAACGAGTCGCCGCAGCTGTGTTTTCATCGGCGGTGTTATGTCGACATACATGTTCTCCATGTTCACATCGTTGTCTCCTGTTGTATTCATGTGTGTGTGTGCAGATGAGGAGTTGTCAGGCTATAGCTGCCTACGTAGATGTCCTTACGGAGGTACAAAAACGATCGCTGCCAAGCAGCTGCACAAATATCTTGACATTGGAAGAATTTGTGGACTTCACAGTGATTTCATCACATGGTCTTGAGTCATATCTAGAACTGGGAACAGGAAATGTATCTATATGTGTGACTGTGCTATGATGTTATACATATAAGATGAACATTTTATTTTATTACATATTACTTCATTATTAAAGCAACCATACGTAAGAATAAAAACGTAGTTTCTGGCACCCCCACGTGTCAGAACAGTGTAACTGCAATTTCATAGCTACTTAAGAGGTTGTGAAAACACCTCATGTACTTGTTTATAGAAAGAAAGGCTCTTGATGAGACTTCCTGGGAAGTTAAAAAATTCTCTCAGTACTTGTGAAACTTGTGAAAACTGTTTCAAGCTGTTTGGTGGTCACATGACACTTAAAGACTCTCTGGGTGAGTCGCCCAGACAATTATTACTTGGTGTTCTACTTCATGAGTCATGACTTCATATTTAGTAAAATATGAAAAAATTATATTGTTAAAATATGATGTATTGCTACTTTAAAATAAAGAAGTTTTTTTGAAATCCGAAATAACATACACATTATGTATTGAAGAGACAGTGAGAGAAAACCATTTACCAAAATCAAGATAAATAAGACTCATTTAATTTAATTCAACTTAACATTTTAATATGACTTTTGTTATTTTATTATTTGTGCAGGTTCACAAAATGGGGGGAAAACTAAGTATATAAAATAAATTAAGTCATAAAACAAAGAACATTAAGAGTTCATATTGGGGATTTGAATATGAATTGGTAGTTTGTAACAGCAGGGTTTTTAGTTGGCTGTCTATTATTCGATTTTAAGAATGACTTTGATCTAAAGAGGGCCGTTTAAACACAGCCCTTGACTTCACAATGCTAGCTCGGTAGCATTAATTGTTGTCTCTAATAAATGGAATAATTCATCTTAATCTAGATCTGAAATTAGCAGCAACAATATGACATTGATCTCTGTGTTCAACATGTGTCCGTTGACATTTGAGAGATTAATTCCAACCAGTGCCATGTGTGGCGAGGAAACCCATGTGAAGATAAAATCCACCAGATTCTTTACATTTGAAAGTATCAAGGTGTTTCTAACAGTGTGTGCATTAACCCTCTTACAGCTCTGACGCTTAAACCGCTTTACAACACCTTTACACACTTGATTTTTTTTTCATTTTGTATTATAAAATCAAGTGTTTTCTCTATATTTTTGTCTGAGCCACAACACATTCGTAAGTATATAAAAAGGGTCATTTTTGTCACAGAAATATACCCAACAGGTAACACAATTCTGTATCTTTGAAAGGTTTTTAAAACCTTCATATGCAATTGTTTGCCTTATTTTTTCAGTTGTTTTAGTTTCTTTTAGTGTTTTAAACACTTACAATAAGGGGATAGTCTGGGATCTTTAAATTTCATATATTTTTCGGACGTGTGACTAAAATGCCCTCTAGTTGTCGTCTCTTAGTAACGGCTTACGCTCACAGGTTTGCCTTTAACATGTCCTACACTTTGACTTCTATTCCAGTTTTTTTTTTTTTTTCTCTTGCAAACTGGAATTTGTCCAGGTAAGCACGGCGACCTTCAGGTGTTCGGTAAGGCTAAATGATTTAATGACAGACGGCTGCCAGGGATTACATTTTTATGTGACATTGAAGGACAGGTCTGATAAAACAAGGTTTATAATGATTTTTGAAAAACTGTAATTGAAAGTTTATACTAACACAAGATTAGAAAAAAGTTGTGGATTGTCCACCTTAAGATGTTTCTTTCCTCTGTAATGTTTTTATTCATCTTATCCTCCTCTCAGGCTACGACTTCGCCGCGGTCTTGGAGTGGTTTGCTGAGCGCGTGGACAGAATCATTCTGCTGTTCGACGCCCACAAACTGGACATATCCGATGAGTTTTCCGAGGTGATTAAAGCCCTGAAGAACCACGAAGACAAGATCAGGTAGAGGACACACGCACAACAATAGACGTGGGTTTATATAATGATGACAACATCGATTTCTCCTCGGCAGGGTGGTGCTGAACAAGGCCGATCAGATCGAGACGCAGCAGTTGATGAGAGTCTACGGCGCCTTGATGTGGTCTCTGGGGAAGATCGTCAACACGCCTGAGGTTCCAGCTTTAGTTCTACTCGTAGATATGTTTGTTGTGACTGAATGACAATGTGACGCATTGAGATTGGGACTGTTTTAATAATGATTTATCAAGACACCATGAATTGGCAAGAGCTGATTATTTAAGAAATGTTTTCTTTTTTGGGCTTTCAGAAGACGGTTGTTTTAAGTTCTATATTTTGAAATGTGCCATGATAATGGTTAGATAAACTTAATTACTATTTATTAAATTGGGTTTCCGGTTCACAGCAGAAGATTGATTCATAAAAACAAGAACAAGAACAAAGTGTGATACAAAGAACAAGGGATGACAAAATCCAAATATAAAGGAAATAACACAAAGAAAAGGATACAAAAAATAATGGTGTTATTATTCAGTAAAGTTGTTTATTGATGATTCAATTTCTCTTCACTTAATGTTTTGTAACAAATGAAGGTACAAATATTTAATTACATCTAGTTTAGTTTTAATTACATCTAAGGTGAAAAATAGTAAATGGTTCGGATATGTAACCCTTGTGATATATCTGGGTCAAGGTGACCCGAAGGCCCGCAAACAAATTTATTGACCTAGAAGTCATCACAAAGGATTCCAAAAACATATTTGTTCTCGGGTCTTTGGGTCACCTTGACCCTGAGATGACACGAGCATTATTCATTTGAACTACTATGTTTATTATATTTGTTTATGAATTATTTATAAATTAAAAGACAACCCTAACTTTTAGAATTGCATGTACAATGTCTTATATACATAAATTGTACACACGTAAAAACACTGATCTGGTCTTGTCTTTTTTATGACCTAAAAAAAAAAAAAATTGTCACAAACCAAGAAATCTGTTTAATATGAAACGTTTAGTTGGGTTGGGCTGTTAATTTTTATTGTGAGGGGCCGTCAATCTAAAAGAAAAATAAGCGTTAGTATTAAAAATTTTATAACAAATTGTTATTTTAAAGCTCTTTTTTCAAAATATGTCTGAAGTATTTTGAGGATTATTTTAGAGGTTATTCTTAAGCTCACATAAAGGACAAGTAAAAGGTACAAAAAGGTTTATATGCATATAATTAAAACAAGTATACAATATAATTTGCTAGTTAGTATGTCCTCATGAGGCCACATGAATACGAGATTCCGCCTGTGTGTGTTCCGCTCTGGCTTGTTTTTCATTTTTTAATTCATACCTGAGATCTTCTTATCCGTTTCCCAGGTGATCCGTGTCTACATCGGCTCCTTCTGGTCGCACCCTCTGCTGATCCCTGACAACAGGAAGCTGTTCGAGGCCGAGGAGCAGGACCTGTTCAAGGACATCCAGTCTCTACCTCGGAACGCGGCGCTGCGGAAACTCAACGATCTGATCAAGAGAGCCAGACTCGCCAAGGTGACGTCGACGTAGACCACGTCCTCGAGGTCATATCGAAATAGTTGACACAGATGTGTGAGTCCCATTGTTGCCCTGTCACACACCCGTCCAGCTGTGGACCGTCCAAGAGCAAATGGCGGCAGATAAACGAGCCCCCTCTCCGAGTGAATTATTTCCTGCTTCCTCCGAGGATAAGAGGGTCAGATACGGGTGGCGACAGCCACTGCTGGGGCTCTAAACCCAGAGGATGCTTGTTTTGTAGTCAAAAACGCACAACAAAAATTGTCCAGCACTGATTTCCCGTCTGACAGCTGATAGCTTTGGGTGTGTTTTTGTGTTTGGTGATAGGCCGCAAGGACACCGGAGATGAAAACACCCTAAGAACATTACATTTTGTACCACAAGTACTTTCTCTTGATGAGCTCTACCCCAGAGAATAGATGTTAATCTAGTCGTCATGTTTCACAGAACAGAATTATGAAAAAGAATAATTACAGCGGTCCCTGGATCATCGTGGGGTAACGTTATAAAGACCTCAGCAATGAACAAAATACAAAAAACACGTTAAATTATGCACTATACGCCTCATAATCCCTGCTTGTGCTCTATATTTCCTGATCATTTTCCACATTTTCATTCAGTTTATAAGCTGTCGAAAAACTTAAACATGTATATAATATTTATAATTATTACATGAAACCATTAATGGACAAGTTTTAGAACAATATCTACTTCAACCTGACAATGCATATGAGGTGCCATCCCTCTTTACAACCTTCTCAGGAAGGGCGGCCCTGAACAGCGGGCAATACTGCTTTGCCGCCCAGCCAGCCGATCACAGCTGTCAATACTTTTTGACATAGCCACATGGGATGTAGGATTTTAAATGCAGTTTTGTAGCAACCAATCAGAGGTCACTTACTAGAGCAGTGTGTAGGAAGGCATTATGGGAGTTGTCTGTTTTGTTGGCACCCTAAGTAAATTGGGTGCAGAAATTAGTTACCCTGAGTTCTGTGGTAGTGTTTAAGTTTACCAGCTGTTCAGATAAATATAAATAATGAGCTCAATACGATATATTTAAAGTTGAAATACCATGTGTGTAAAAGCGAGATTGCATAAGGTTGACCGTGACTGTAGTCATGTAAAAACATGAAATATATTCAGTCAAGGAAGTCATGAGATGTTTGTGTTGTGCAGGTCCACGCTTACATCATCAGCGCCCTGAAGAAAGAGATGCCTGCTGTGTTCGGGAAGGAGAACAAGAAGAAGGAGCTGATCGGCACTCTGGGAGATATCTACAAACGGATCGAGAGGGAGCATCAGATATCACCGGGAGACTTTCCGAGCCTGAAGAAGATGCAGGTAGTGCAGGATTCGTAGATGAAAGATGAGATGATGTTGATCATGGTGTCCTTTTGCAGGATCTACTCCAGTCTCAGGATCTCACCAAGTTCCAGCCTCTGAAGCCGAAACTTCTTGAAGCCGTGGACGACATGTTGGCCAACGACATCGCCGGGTTGATGGTCCTGGTGCGCCAGGAGGAAACGCAGCGGCCCAACGCGTCCGTCAAGGGCGGCGCCTTCGACGGGACGCTAAACGGCCCTTTCGGTCACGGCTACGGCGAAGGTGCCGGCGAGGGCATCGACGAGGCGGACTGGGTGGTGGCCCGGGACAAGCCCGCCTACGACGAGATCTTCTACACGCTGTCGCCCGTCAACGGGAAGGTGACGGGAGCGAACGCCAAGAGGGAGATGGTGAAGTCCAAGCTTCCCAACACGGTGCTGGGAAAGATCTGGAAGCTGGCGGACATTGACAAGGACGGGATGCTGGACGATGAGGAGTTTGCGTTGGCGAATCACCTGATCAAAGTCAAACTGGAGGGACACGAACTCCCGTCCGATCTGCCGGCTCACCTGCTGCCTCCTACTAAGAGGAAAGTGATAGAATAATCTCTAGGTTTCAAATGCAGGAATTAACTATGTTAGCAGACGTTACATCCATGAAAACAAAGACCAAAATATCACATGTATCAACAATCTTTAAGATAAATTAAATAGGTCCCAGTACAGAGCCTTGTGGTTCTCCACAGACATTTCTTTCTTGCTAATACATGTTGGCGCAGATGTTTTTAATATGAAAAAAAAACATTTGTAGCTTTCTGTAGCTATAGAAACATTAAAAATTTGAATCTGTATAAAAGTATACTTCAACATAAACTACCATAAGTACTTAACACATCGTAAAATAAAATTACAATTTTAGGATTTTAATGAAGCTTGCAAAGCAAATAAAACCCTAAATTGTTAACATACTTTGAGAAAGAAAAATGCAAACATCAGTCACTTAAATCGAGTTAATAGCTAAATATACATAAAAAGAACTTTCATTTTATGTAATTTGAAACAAACTCAAACTCTGATTTTAATTCCATTCTGAATATTTTAACATAAATTCCACAGTATGCGTTAGCACAAACAAAAAAATATAACCGTGTTCTAAAAAGATATTCACTTGTTGTCACATACTTCACAGAATGGAGCGTATGTTGGCTAAATTGTATCTATTATTATACAAATTTTGTATAACTGTGACGATGAATTAACATCTTTTAGCTTCCATGTATGCACACATGTTATCCGTGTTGCAACATGCCAGTATCTGCTGTATATAAAAATCACCTTTGGACTGATTTGCTTCATAGTGTCACATGTAATCGGGTCGACTTTTGTGTGTCTGCATTGCATGTATATACGACAACTGAACATGTGTCATGGGTAGAAGCTTCTCTGTGTGTTCACGTGTCGCTTCATTGTGTCTCTAACACTGAACTCTGTAAAGTATTTTGTGAGTGTGCGATCAGTCGACACGCTGGTGTGGTTGGAACACAATAAGTGTGTTAGTCAGTCAGTATGTTGCTGCTTTGTGTCAACATGGACTTAATCTCAAGAGTATAATAAAGATTAATACAAAGCATGATTTGCTTATTATTGAATTGAATTGATTATTAGCCAGTTATTTATCATCATACCTATTCAAATCTTCTTTAGAATTACTAAATTGATTCATTAAATGCTAACTTCTGCTCTGAACAACACTGTAATTACTGATTATTTACTGTTAATAAAGAGTTCAATAACCATATTAATGGTTCATATTTTTACCCAAATCTCAAGTATTATCATTTTTTATTAATACATTCATTAATTTAAAATCCTCAAAATAAAAAAGGCAATTAGAAAAACAAACGATGTGTAAAATTTCAAGCCAGTTATATTAAAAGAACAAATGTGTATTTCATATGTTGCTTTGAGACACAATAAGATTTTATTTCATTTAAAAAAAACAGTACTGGGCTGTTATTGTATTTACTAGTTATATTAAATTATATAAAATTAATTAATGAAGTTGTTTTTTAATTGCTTTTTAATTCCGTTTATTATTATTATACTATATTATTATTATTTTGATGTACGTGGAAAAAGGGTTGACGTAGCAAAGAAGGTCTAGAAATGACTCTGAATGTGTAGATGGTTCATGATCTCCTTTGGGACTTCAAGGATTTCTAGCTACTCTGAAGGAATCCTCACACACACAGGAAGTCCTTCTCTTGTCTTTCGTTTCCTTTTTGTCCGGCCTTTACCCCAAAGTGTACGAAACGGCAAACAAAGAAGCTTTCTTGATTCACATGAAATGTTTACAGGGTTTGAAGAGATGACTCACGTGTTTCTGCAGCAGACCAGGAAGTGTGTTTCCATGTTAGATAAAAAAGATTATTCCAGCAGGACTCATCTTTAACCATTTACCGATGTAGTCATCTTTTTATAGTCTCAGTGTGGACTGGCACTCAACTTTTCTTTGTCTTGATCTTATTTAGGCCTTTGCAATCTGCATAGGCTTGATTTAAGTGTGTCTTAAATAGATGTTGGACTCTATTGTACTCATCAGTATGTGTCTGTTTGTACAAATCTATCTTTTCATTTAAATATTTACATTAGAAAATGATCTTAAGCCCCGCCCACAACACTTTATTTGTTCTGGAAACTATTGTATACCATAACCACGCCCATTCTGTTGTGATTGGTCAGGCATCAAGGTTTGTCACAGCATGTCATCAATCCTGGAAGTCACCACCTCCAAGGGACTCGATGTATAAACAAAGCTGGGGTGATAACAGCTTAAAGAGTAAAGACCATTATAACATCGTAATGGACTCCGCTCTTGTAACCTCTCGTCTGCTGAGATTCCAGAACAACAAAACATGGTCACGATGAGGGACTTACTGCATCTTGAAGAGGAAGACTTCAACAGTTGAAACATGTGAGTCATGAGAGTTGGAGTCTGACATCAGTTGTTCTTTAACACCGAACTGCTTCACGGCAGTGGGTTTAAGCAGGAGATTTGATGCAATTACACTGTTCTAACACTGGGAGGAGCCAAAACATGTTTTCAATGTTACAAAGTTCTGCATCCTTTGCCTTATTAGCAAATTAATTCTATCCATCCATAAATCTGACGTGTTAAGTCAACAAAACTTGCCTCAATATTTTCTTCATGTTTTTATCCTCATCACTTGTGTTAAAATAAACATGTATATAGTTACTATTTAACTAACCAAACCCAGAAAGATCTCTTTCATTAAATTATTTCATTCTTTCTCATTCTTTGTTTTAGGATTGTTTTTATTATTTCTGTCTCTCTTCTTGTGGTGCAGTTTGTTAAGTTTTGTTTCATTCCTATTATTAGCATTTCGAGCCTTGCTCTCTCAATATCTTAAGCGGGTGACGTCCGTCTAGCCGTCTGAGTGAGAGCGAGAGCCGAGTCCTCCATTCTTTGGGATTGAGCCCAAGACTTGTTCTCAGGCCCTTTAAAGAAACCTTGTCTTGTCACATTTGTCACTTTGACTTTTTCCTTTCCTTGTCTCTGTCTGACCCTCAACATTGGATGGTCTCACACAAACTATAATGGGAGACTAATAATTTATTAATTCATAAGAATAAAAGAGTGTATTAAATGTTAGTGTTTTAAATTAACTTTAACATCAAACCTGGGCTAAGCATGGCCTGGGGGCCACATGTATATTTATGCGGCCATCACGATATCAAAGTATCGTTTAGAAATTACTCTAATAGCTTAAAAAAAGATCATTTTGTAATTATTTTTATTATATATTTCAGCTTCAAACACACCATTTTATTTTGCTTTAAGCAGATTTCCTATTTTTTCGCTTTATTTTTATTTCTATTTGAATATGTTCAGTTGCCTATTTTTTTTATTTAATATATTATTATTATTATTTTTAAATGTATCTTATTGAGATTTTATCCAAAATGTTATCTAATTATTTTTTATTCTTTCTTTCCATTGGCTTGACGGACCCTTAGAACGGTCACAATATCAAATGTTTGATCCAGCAAGCAACTCTTCTTTGCCTACTGTTTTACAAGCAAATTTATTGCGATAAATTATATTTTTAAAAAGGTTGGATTAGATAAATATCAGGCAATTATTTTTCTCTGGTCTTGGCCTTTAAACTGTGACCAGTAATGTGGACTTTTGTCACCGTTGTTGTCCTTAAGGGACCCTTAGATAAGAATTATATGGAAAAAGTGTTTAAAAAGTATTTTAGGAATGAGAGTATTTTCATCTTTCCAGGAAATAGAGTAAAAATAAGTCAAGATGACGGGAAGAGACCGGACACTGGGGACTCAAGGGCCCACGAACAGGATGCAGAGAGAAGTCTGAGGGAATCTAGTCAGTTTGCCTCTGGCTTCTTATCTGCTCACTAGGAAGACCATTCATCTTGAACTGGTTTGTGTGCGATTACAAATGTGCGATGCCACGCAGTAGTGATGCATCTCCTGCTCTGGTGGGAATGTGTGCGTGATGGATGTGTGTTCTGGACTCCGAGCGAGCGCCACGAGGGAGCTGGAATTTCAAGAAGAGGGAGTGATGCTCTTGTGTCTGTGACATGATGCACTCTCGCGACCCTTCCCCTGACCTCACCGTCAAGCTGCCCGACCCCGCCTTCCCTCAAGACTGACGTTCAATTATTTACGGCGTTGACCTAAGCATGACATCACGGGAGAGACGCGACACAGGCGTCAGTTTGAGCACAAAAATGAAGTCAGTGACGCACAACTTCATCAAACAAGGGTCGGAAATATTTGACGTTTCAATGGCATATTTACTGAACTATGTTACTGAACAAGGGGTGTGAGTCCACATAATAGTACATCATCGGCGTACAACAAGACCCGTATACTCGCGCTCAAGACTTGCTCGCTGTCTTCAGGCTTAACTTGAATTGAAATGTGGCACAGGGGGGCACAGGGGGCATTGAACAATCCCACTGATTCGTCATAATTCGCGTCTACTAGGGGTGTGTATCTAGAATCTAGCAATGATACAGAGGGAAAAATACGATATATCGTGATACTGTGAGAACACGTCTCTTGACAAAGTTATATCGGCTTTGACCAAAATATGTAAGCTTTAAAAGCTGCTGGAGTCCACTGTATCCTCTCGTCCTCAGTCGTAGATTTCAATGTTCATTAAGATGCGGCGGAGCTAACGGCTGCTGACATCTAGTGGCCGCAAGTTTAATTGTGACATAAAAATGTAAATGTATTCGTAAAGAATAGAATTATTAAAGTTTACACTGAAATTATTGAACTATAACCTGAAAAAAACTATGATATATAACATATGATTCGCAAGCCAAACGTTGTCAGAAAACCATAAATCTATTTTTAGATAATCGATACAGTGTTGTGGAATATTGATAAATTGTATCAAGTATCATTAAAACAAATATGCCGATTTATCGCAATACCAATATTTTCTAACACACCAACTGATTGGCTCATGATAGCGGTCGTACTCTCAGGTAAAGAAAGAGTCAGAAGTGTGTTATGTGCAATTGTATTTTTCATTTGATGATATACTCTTGTATTTCTTTTCAGCGTTCATTATTAATAGGGTATAACCGTAACTTCACTCAAGATTATTAAGGAAACTTTTTACTACTATTAATAATAATAATAAAAAGAAGGTGCTAGGTAGATCTCGACTGATTAAAAAAAAATCTAAAATAAATTGGACACTTAAATAAACAGCGTAATACTTCCTTAATCGCTAAATAAGAACATTTTTCTGAATTTTGGATGACCTGCTCTACCAACCTCCGATTGGCTCTGACCTGACCAATCATCTTTGTTTGATCATCAAAAATGTAATGAGATTTAAACAAGAAACTGACGATTGACCACATTAAGAGGATTTAAGATGCACTTGATTTACTGTCAGACAGTTTTTTCTATGACAAACACACGGTATCAAATGAAAACCAGTTTCTCATTTATCCTTTTTAAAATTGTATTTAATGTCTTGTGATCATCACAATAACTCACAGAAAAAGTGATTTTATATAGTGTGTGTGTAAATGTGTGTGTTCAGATGAGTGAAGGTGGAACTCTCACAGGAATGACCCACTGACACATTGTTACTAACGCTCTCGTGCTGCCAGAGGAAAAGACAAATATTCCGATGAGATATAAACGAGTTTCCAATCTCACTGAGGTCTGTTCGGAAACTGACAAAAAGGTCGTTGTGGAAATATTTCTGTCACGCTTGTATCCTGCAAAGGTTTGAACGTTGTTCTGGACGATAACACAGGAAGTGTTGCGTGACTGAAACACATCAGTTATCAAAATGCATCGATGGTGCAGCTCTTGTGTGTCTCAAAAACAAATCCTTTGACCCTTCATCATCAGTCTAAGATTATGACGTAACTTTGAGATGGAGATAACCGAGGAAAAAGAGGAACAATTATCAGCTACGTTTCCCTCCTAACTGGGAGTTATATTTCCGTTTATCAGAATCAGAATCAGAATCCTTTATTTGTCCCGCGAGGGGAAATTCGGTTCAACAACAGCCAGAGCAATATACCAAGAAAATAAAACACCCAGAAATAAAAAATAATAAAAAGAAAAAGAAAGAAAATCTAAATAGAATAGAAAATAAATCTGCACTATACGTGAGTGATGTATTTGTACTGAAGAAAGACCATGTAAACAATTTAAATTTACATTGAATAATGTACATTTTCTTTATTAAATAGGAATCTTTTTTAACAATTGAAACATCAACATGAATAAAAACAATTTGGAAAAAGGAAAAGGTTGCGAGAACAAGTTTGATTCAATGTGGAAAGAAAAATAAATGACATCAAAAAGGCTAAATATGCCAAAAATATGCTAAAAAACGTTTAGTTTCCTGGTGACCTTTTGTCTCCTTGTTATGAACAAAATGTGTCCATACATGACAGGTTTGAATGATTATTCCAGGACGTCATGCAAGAGCATAAAACTGCCATGTTATCGAAGAACATTGTGTCCGACAGTAGGAAGAGGATCTATATATTAAGTCCAGGGTCGTTCCTTCCTGTAAACTCAGGATGATCTGCTCAAAGGTTGTTTTTTTTTTCCCTCTTGCTTAAAACTTTATTGATCCAAAATATCAAATATCATGTGAGCAAATTTAATTTCCACTTCACGTGTGATGGAGTGGTTTATTAGTAATTAGTGTGAACTAGTCAAGAACCAGGAATAAAAGGCGGATGTGAAAAGAAAGATAGTCGATGTGGTCTGTCAAACATTTCCTCTTCAACTTACTAACAGGATGTTTTTCTTTATAACCTCTACCATGTTAAAATGGTCGCTGCTGATAAACATCAGCGATGAATATTTTACATTTTGGGCTGATAATGGGAATTTGACTTATTTTAGATCTTATTTTCTTAACTTACATCAACTCTGGCTTTGACATCCCGTACGTCACCTAGAGATAGAGCAATGAAATAAACTTATAAATACAAAACGTCAACTTTGACATTGTTTACTCAATGAATCACTTGAAAATAATAATAATTGCATTGTCTGTTGTTCATTTAATTTCAGTTTTTTTTACTATCAGTAAATACCTACTATTATTATCAATACAATTCAAACTGGAGCCTATCCCAGCTACCTAGGGTGAGAGGCAGGGGACATCCTCAACAGGTCGCCAGTCTGTTGCCTGCTTCAATATAAAAAGTTGTATTCATTGCTCAAGAGCAGGACAGTTATGGAAATAAAATAATCGTAATCCTGCTGCGATACTAGTTTTGCCTTTACCCTGCAACGACCATGCTTCTCCACTAGATGACGCACTCCTGACAACATGGCCTTATTTGGGTTGTGCCTTATAGGTCGTATCTTCTGTTTACTCTTATTTTAGAAAAGTCAATACTAACACATTTCATTAATATGTCAATAATCGTTATTTTTGTTGCAGTAAAATATGCTTTTGGTTCATCTTTGGTGGAAACATGAATTGGAAACATATTCAATTGTTACAATAGTGAACGAAACATGAAACATTTAGAGAGGTGAAGAGGAGATTGCAGGCAGGATGGAATAGATGGAGGGATCTGAAGGTGAGTCCGTGTAAATAATGTCTGCAAAAACCGGTTAAAATGATTTTGGGAATCTCTGATTAAGACTTTTAGTGAATTTTTACTTTGAAATAAATATAATAAATACATATATAAATATTAAGAATGTAAGTAAAAAAAACAAAACATAAGAGGCTTCAGGCCTCATCGTCATAGAAAAATACAGAACCACCTTCTTTTTTTTTTCTTGCATCTAAAATGTGTTACGTGTGAACCAGCAGATTACAAAACCACAGGCCACATGCACGCTTCTTCAAAACACCTAACAAAAAACACACAGGATGTTGGGCAATAAACAATAATAAGCTAGTACTCCAAACTAAGCAGTTTTTAATATTTCCTTTTTCCTTAAAAAGCATCTAAAAAGTGAAAACTGTATTGTTTACTGCTGTACTTTCTATACGCTAAATTTTGAAGGTCTATGCTAAATTGTAAAGGTGCGTGCTAAATTGTATATGCGTACTCTAAACCGAAAAAGTGTATGCTAAATTGAAAACGTGTAATCTAAATTGTAAAGGTGCATGCTAGATGGTAAATGTGTATCATACATTTCTAATGTGTACTGTTTGCTAAATTGCAAATGCATACTCTAAATTGTAAAGGTGTATGCTGAATTTTAAATGTGTCCTCTAAATTGTAAAGGTGTATGCTCATTTATAAATGTGTATCATACATTTCAAATGTGAACTGTATGCTAAATTGTAAATGCAAACTGTAAATTGCGAAGGTGTCTGCTAAATTGTTAATGTGTACTGTAAATTGTAAAGGTGCATGCTTAATTATAAATGTGTATCATACACTTCAAATGTGTACTGTAAATACTGTGTAATAAGTGTATGCCAAATTTTATATATGCTAAATTGTAAATAAAAAGGTTTATGCCAAATTGTATTGTATGCTAAATTGTAAATGTGTATTTTAATTGAAATAGTGTATGCTAAATGTTAAATAAGTACTTTAAATTGGAAAGTTTATGTTAAATTTCAAATGTGTATGCGGTGTATGCCTAATTGTAAACGTGTCCTATAAATTGTAAAGGTGCATGCTTGTTGTAAATGTGTATCATACATCACAAATGTTTACTGTATGCTAAATGGTAAATGTGTCCTCTAAATTGTAAAGGTGTATGCTAAATTGTGAACGTGTCCTCTAAATTGTAAAGGTGTATGCTAAATTGTGAATGTGTCCTCTAAATTGCGAAGGCGTATGATAAATTGTAAATGTTTTCTCTTAATTGTAAAGGTGTATGCTTAACTGTAAATGTGTCCTTTAAGTTGTAAAGGTGCATGCTAACTTGTGAATGTGTCCTCTAAATTGCAAAGTTGTATTCTAAATTGCAAAGGTGTATGCCAAATTGTAAATGTGCTAAAATACAAATGTCTATCATACATTTCAAATGTGTAAATTGAAAATGCGTATGCTAAGTTGTTGGAGCCCTAGGCCAGAAGCGACATCATACTTAGTTCAACATAAATGAATCCACCTCATAACAGCATCAATATGAATCCACGACTGGAGAGTCATAGAGAATCAAACATCAACCCTAATAAAGGCTGTTTAAGCAACACTTAATTTACACAAATAATTTAATAAATGCAATAAGTCCACGTTCACCATTAGGAACTTAGATCATGGAAAAATCTGCCAAATCTGTCAAATAAAGCTGATTTGTCAACAAGCGTTTATGTAAACTTAAACAAGTTTGTCCAATGTAAAGTGTAGTATCACCATTCAACTATACACAACTGCAATTCACGGAACACATTTATCAAAATGATGGAAATTCAATTGTAAAGCGTCAGCTCTGTAGGAAGATAATGCGCTTCTAAAATGTGAGCGGATTTTTGACGTGTTCAGAAAACTGTAAATGTGTCAATAACTGTAAATGTTTATCTCAATTTAAAAAACAAAATGTGTATAACAAATGCAAAAAAATTGCGATCGTCCAATCACAGGTGAAAGTTTCTTCATAGACGATGAACGTCAGACTTAAACGACCTATTTCTCAATACTCATACCAAAGTCAATATTGATGATCTTCATGTGTCACACTCTACCACAGGAAATAGAAAAGCTCAAACCACGGTGCATCTGCAAACAAACAAACAAAAAATAAAGGGAACCTGCCTGACCACTGCTTGATCGTCCTCCTCATAAAACCTCATAAAACCTAAAACCTATATAATCACAAACATCAAGTCCTTCATTCCACTGCCTGAAGAATTCATCTCAAGACATCCTGAACTTCCTCACCAAGACGAGGAAGGATGAAGAGTGTTGTGGTTCTGTCTGTTCTGCTGCTGGCAGCCAACACTGTCCAGGGCTTCCACAGTAAGTGTCTTTGACCATCATGAAAAAGTACGTACCCCTCATTTTTTAACCATTTTTCTCCATATTTCCAGGCAATGTTGGGGTGATGAACTGCTGCAGTTCATTTAACACCCCAAAAAATGCCATGAGAAATGTGGTGAAGTACGCCGTGACTCACCCATTATGTCCAACTAAGGGAATAATGTGAGTAACATTTAATTGAAATATTTCTGATTCCATATTTGGATTAAAGGTACAAATGTATTTATTTGTCTTTGTTTCAGTGTGACCGTAAGGAGAGGAGACATGGAACGGAGAATCTGCATTAAACCCAAAAAGAAGTTGTTCAATCAAATCATCGACGCCATAAGGAAATCATCGGCCATAAGTTATCGCATCGGCAAATAGTAGAGCTGAACTCCCTACGTAAATTACCCTAATGTAGTTTCTTAGTTTTCATCTTTCATTGCTTTTTTTGAAGGGGATTTACATTGTTCATTTCTTGCATAGCTCATTTCATTGTTTCTGCCCTAATTTAGAACGTATTTCTTAATATTCCAATTATCATCTTACCCTTTTTTCATTTTTCAAATTGCATTTAATTTGAAAGAATATTATCCTGCAATATTTTCAGATCTGATGTAACCAAATGTTCCTCTTCTCTCCTTTAAATGGATCTCGGTGAATGTAGCCAGCAGAGGTCGCGCTTGTCTCAATAAAGCTCAATGAATTAACCACAGTTCGTAAGCGTTTAGTAAATGTGCTCGTGGATGGATGGATGGATGGATGGATGGATGGATGGATGGATGGATGGATGGATGGATGGATGGATGGATGGATGGATGGACGGACGGACGGACGGACGGACGGATGGATGGGGGGGTGGGTGGATGGATGAATGAAAACTATTTTCATTTATCATAAAATACAATGATTGGTGAAGCAATTACTTCAGCATCTACAGTGTTTTTTTTCTAAATGTGTACTCTTAATTTTTAAGGTGTATGCTAAACTCTAAATGTGTACCCTAAATTGAAAAGGCCTATCTTAAATTGTAAATGTGTCCTCTAAATTCTAAAGGTGCATGCAAAATTGTAAATGTTTTATCTTAATTGCAAAAGTGTATGCTTAACTATAAATGTGTCCTTTAAGTTGTAAAGGTGCATGCTAACTTGTGACTGTGTCCTCTAAATTGCAAAGGTGTATGCTAAATTGTAAATGTCTATCATACATTTCAAATGTGTAAATTGAAAATGCGTATGCTAAGTTGTTGGAGCCCTAGGCCAGAAGCGACATCATACTTAGTTCAACATAAATGAATCCACCTCATAACAGCATCAATATGAATCCACGACTGGAGAGTCATAGAGAATCAAACATCAACCCTAATATAGGCTGTTTAAGCAACACTTAATTTACACAAATAATTTAATAAATGCAATAAGTCCACGTTCACCATTAGGAAATCTGCCAAATCTGTCAAATAAAGCTGATTTGTCAACAAGCGTTTATGTAAACTTAAACAAGTTTGTCCAATGTAAAGTGTAGTATCACCATTCAACTATACACAACTGCAATTCACGGAACACATTTATCAAAATGATGGAAATTCAATTGTAAAGCGTCAGCTCTGTAGGAAGATAATGCGCTTCTAAAATGTGAGCGGATTTTTGACGTGTTCAGAAAACTGTAAATGTGTCAATAACTGTAAATGTTTATCTCAATTTAAAAAACAAAATGTGTATAACAAATGCAAAAAAATTGCGATCGTCCAATCACAGGTGAAAGTTTCTTCATAGACGATGAACGTCAGACTTAAACGACCTATTTCTCAATACTCATACCAAAGTCAATATTGATGATCTTCATGTGTCACACTCTACCACAGGAAATAGAAAAGCTCAAACCACGGTGCATCTGCAAACAAACAAACAAAAAATAAAGGGAACCTGCCTGACCACTGCTTGATCGTCCTCCTCATAAAACCTCATAAAACCTAAAACCTATATAATCACAAACATCAAGTCCTTCATTCCACTGCCTGAAGAATTCATCTCAAGACATCCTGAACTTCCTCACCAAGACGAGGAAGGATGAAGAGTGTTGTGGTTCTGTCTGTTCTGCTGCTGGCAGCCAACACTGTCCAGGGCTTCCACAGTAAGTGTCTTTGACCATCATGAAAAAGTACGTACCCCTCATTTTTTAACCATTTTTCTCCATATTTCCAGGCAATGTTGCGGTGATGAACTGCTGCAGTTCATTTTACACCCCAAAAAATGCCATGAGAAATGTGGTGAAGTACGCCGTGACTCACCCATTATGTCCAACTAAGGGAATAATGTGAGTAACATTTAATTGAAATATTTCTGATTCCATATTTGGATTAAAGGTACAAATGTATTTATTTGTCTTTGTTTCAGTGTGACCGTAAGGAGAGGAGACATGGAACGGAGAATCTGCATTAAACCCAAAAAGAAGTTGTTCAATCAAATCATCGACGCCATAAGGAAATCATCGGCCATAAGTTATCGCATCGGCAAATAGTAGAGCTGAACTCCCTACGTAAATCACCCTAATGTAGTTTCTTAGTTTTCATCTTTCATTGCTTTTTTTGAAGGGGATTTACATTGTTCATTTCTTGCATAGCTCATTTCATTGTTTCTGCCCTAATTTAGAACGTATTTCTTAATATTCCAATTATCATCTTACCCTTTTTTCATTTATCAAATTGCATTTAATTTGAAAGAATATTATCCTGCAATATTTTCAGATCTGATGTAACCAAATGTTCCTCTTCTCTCCTTTAAATGGATCTCGGTGAATGTAGCCAGCAGAGGTCGCGCTTGTCTCAATAAAGCTCAATGAATTAACCACAGTTCGTAAGCGTTTAGTAAATGTGCTCGTGGATGGATGGATGGATGGATGGATGGATGGATGGATGGACGGACGGACGGACGGACGGACGGACGGACGGACGGACGGACGGACGGACGGATGGATGGATGGGGGGGTGGGTGGATGGATGAATGAAAACTATTTTCATTTATCATAAAATACAATGATTGGTGAAGCAATTACTTCAGCATCTACAGTGTTTTTTTTCTAAATGTGTACTCTTAATTTTTAAGGTGTATGCTAAACTCTAAATGTGTACCCTAAATTGAAAAGGCCTATCTTAAATTGTAAATGTGTCCTCTAAATTGTAAAGGTGCATGCAAAATTGTAAATGTTTTATCTTAATTGCAAAAGTGTATGCTTAACTATAAATGTGTCCTTTAAGTTGTAAAGGTGCATGCTAACTTGTGACTGTGTCCTCTAAATTGCAAAGGTGTATGCTAAATTGTAAATGTCTATCATACATTTCAAATGTGTAAATTGAAAATGCGTATGCTAAGTTGTTGGAGCCCTAGGCCAGAAGCGACATCATACTTAGTTCAACATAAATGAATCCACCTCATAACAGCATCAATATGAATCCACGACTGGAGAGTCATAGAGAATCAAACATCAACCCTAATATAGGCTGTTTAAGCAACACTTAATTTACACAAATAATTTAATAAATGCAATAAGTCCACGTTCACCATTAGGAACTTAGATCATGGAAAAATCTGCCAAATCTGTCAAATAAAGCTGATTTGTCAACAAGCGTTTATGTAAACTTAAACAAGTTTGTCCAATGTAAAGTGTAGTATCACCATTCAACTATACACAACTGCAATTCACGGAACACATTTATCAAAATGATGAAAATTCAATTGTAAAGCGTCAGCTCTGTAGGAAGATAATGCGCTTCTAAAATGTGAGCGGATTTTTTGCCGTGTTCAGAAAACTGTAAATGCGTAAGCTGAGGTGTAAATGTGTCAACAACTGTAAATGTTTATCTCAATTTAAAGAAAAATTGTATAACAAATGCAAAAAAAATTCGATCGTCCAATCACAGGTGAAAGTTTCTTCAACCTGTGATCTTCCACACGCTTGAGGTCGTAGACGATGAACGTCAGACTAAACGACCTATTTCTCAATACTCATACCAAAGTCAATATTGATGATCTTCATGTGTCACACTCTACCACAGGAAATAGAAAAACTCAAACCACGGTGCATCTGCAAACAAACAAAAAATAAAGGGAACCTGCCCTCCCACTGCTTGATCGTCCTCCTCCTAAAACCTCACTATATAATCACAAACATCAAGTCCTTCATTCCACTGCCTGAAGAATTCATCTCAAGACATCCTGAACTTCCTCACCAAGACGACGAAGGATGAAGAGTGTTGTGGTTCTGTCTGTTCTGCTGCTGGCAGCCAACACTGTCCAGGGCTTCCACAGTAAGTGTCTTTGACCATCATGAAAAAGTATGTATCCCTCATTTTTTAACCATTTTTCTCCATATTTCCAGGCAATGTTGGGGTGATGAACTGCTGCAGTTCATTTTACACCCCAAAATATGCCATGAGAAATGTGGTGAAGTACGCCGTGACTCACCCATTATGTCCAACTAAGGGAATAATGTGAGTAACATTTAATTGATATATTTCTGATTCAGTTCGATTAAAGGTACAAATGTATTTATTTGTCTTTGTTTCAGTGTGACCGTAAGGAAAGGAGACATGGAACAGAGAATCTGCATTAATCCCGAAGAGAAGTTGGTCAATGAAATCATCGACGCCATAGAGACAAGAAAACGCATCGGCAAACAGTAGAGCTGAACTCCCTACGTAAATCACCCTAAAGTAGTTTCTTAGTTTTCAATTATCATTGCTTTTTTTGAAGGGGATTTACATTGTTCATTTTTGCATAGCTCATTTCATTGTTTCTGCCCCAATTTAAAACTGTTTTCTTAATATTCCAATGATCATTTTAACCGTTTTTTAATTTTTCAAATTGCATTTAATTTGAAAGAATATTATCCTGCAATATTTTCAGATCTGATGTAACCAAATGTTCCTCTGCTCTCCTTTAAATGGATCTCGGTGAATGTAGCCAGCAGAGGTCGCGCTTGTCTCAATAAAGTCCAATGAATTAACCACAGTGCGTAAGCGTTTAGTAAATGTGCACGTGGATGGATGGATGGATGGATGGATGGATGGATGGATGGATGGATGGATGGATGGATGGATGGATGGATGGATGGATGGATGGATGGATGGATGGATGGATGGATGGATGGATGGATGGATGGATGGATGGATGGATGGATGGATGGATGGATGGATGGATGGATGGATGGATGGATGGATGGATGGATGGATGGATGGATGGATGGATGGATGGATGGATGGATGGATGGATGGATGGATGGATGGATGGATGGATGGATGGATGGATGGATGGATGGATGGATGGATGGATGGATGGATGGATGGATGGATGGATGGATGGATGGATGGATGGATGGATGGATGGATGGATGGATGGATGGATGGATGGATGGATGGATGGATGGATGGATGGATGGATGGATGGATGGATGGATGGATGGATGGATGGATGGATGGATGGATGGATGGATGGATGGATGGATGGATGGATGGATGGATGGATGGATGGATGGATGGATGGATGGATGGATGGATGGATGGATGGATGGATGGATGGATGGATGGATGGATGGATGGATGGATGGATGGATGGATGGATGGATGGATGGATGGATGGATGGATGGATGGATGGATGGATGGATGGATGGATGGATGGATGGATGGATGGATGGATGGATGGATGGATGGATGGATGGATGGATGGATGGATGGATGGATGGATGGATGGATGGATGGATGGATGGATGGATGGATGGATGGATGGATGGATGGATGGATGGATGGATGGATGGATGGATGGATGGATGGATGGATGGATGGATGGATGGATGGATGGATGGATGGATGGATGGATGGATGGATGGATGGATGGATGGATGGATGGATGGATGGATGGATGGATGGATGGATGGATGGATGGATGGATGGATGGATGGATGGATGGATGGATGGATGGATGGATGGATGGATGGATGGATGGATGGATGGATGGATGGATGGATGGATGGATGGATGGATGGATGGATGGATGGATGGATGGATGGATGGATGGATGGATGGATGGATGGATGGATGGATGGATGGATGGATGGATGGATGGATGGATGGATGGATGGATGGATGGATGGATGGATGGATGGATGGAAACTTATTTTAATTTATCATAAAATACAATGATTTGTGAAGCAATTACTTCAGCATATACAGTGGGTTTTTTTTCTAAATTCTAAATATATTTTATGCTACATGCTGCTATGTTGTTATAGTAATATGTTCCAGACGCTGCTTGTGTCTGCTTGCCCACTGAGAACACTTACTTACCATAACCACGCCCACTCTGCCACGATTAGTCAAGCATCAAGGTTTGTCACGCACGGCATGAATCACAGAAGTCACCACCACCAAGGGACTCGTTGCATAAACAAAGCGGGGTGTGATAACAGCTGGCTGCTGGAGGAGTGAAGCCATTATTACATCATAATAGACGCCGCTCTCGTAACTTCTCGTTCGCTGAGATTTTGGAGAAGAACTTTATGAAGTAATAACTAAATAATAATATAGTAATAACAAAACATCATCATGATGAGGGACTTACTGCGTCTTGGAGAGGAAGACTTTTTGAAACATTTAAAAAAAAAAAAAAAAAAAAAAAAAAATCTGGAAAGTTAGGTTTTCACATTAATTGCCCTCTAACTACTTGTTGTAGAAATGTAAAATGTCCCTTGGATGGAATTTTTGAAATCCACATATATATATATATTATATATATATATATATATATATATATATATATACAAATAATGATAAACATCAGTGTTAACATTAATACGTTACTAAACAACCTACAATATTGAATTGATTTGTTTTTGATTGTTGTGCTTAACAAATTGTAATGTGTTTTCCAATGTGTGAAGTCTCTAACAAATAATAAATGTATATGGCAATTTGTAAATGTGTATGTCAATAAGTTAATGGTGGATGTGTGTAGCAAATTTTATAATAGTTTTAACAAATAGTATGTGTATATTTATAATGTCATTAGGAAATTGCAATTGGGAAGAGTGAATTGTTTATGTGTTCAGCAATTTGTAAGTGTGTTTTGCACTTTAAACCACTATAGTTTAAAATGGATGAACTAGTCACAGCAACAACAAAAAAAAGGCAGCTATTGTTTTCATTCTCAGGGCCCGTAAAGGTAAAGTTCTCATCCAAATCTCAAACCACGGTGCATCTGCAAACTAGAAAAAACCCCACTATAAAGAATTCGCCCACAGATGAACACCTGCCCTCTCCCTCGACCGCTTGTTCTTCCTCCACCTGAAGCCTCACTTTAAAATCACAAATCTCTTCATTCCACTGCCTGAAGAGTTCAGCCTGTTACATCTGAAACTTTCTCACCACGGCGATGAAGGATGAAGAGTGTTGTGGTTTCGGCTGTTCTGCTGCTGGCAGGCAACACTGTCCACAGTAAGTTTTTTTTTGGCGATATTTAAAAAATATTTCCAATTATTGCAAAAACACAGCTTATTTTCATTATGTCAGTGTGACCATGAGGAATGGAAGTAGAATCTGTATGGACCCAGAACTTGAGTTGGCCAATGAAATCATGAACGCCATAGACGAGAGAAACCAGAGCTCCGGCGAATAGTAGAGTTGAATTCCTTCAGTAAATCCCCTGACAGTAGTTTCTTCATGCTTTAACTAAAACTTTTAATTTCATTATTATTTGCGTCTTAATTTAGATTATGCTCATTATTATTGGTGTTTTTGGTCTTTGTTTTCATTTTGCCAAATTATTCATTTTAAAAATGTTGTGAAATCAAAATAATATTTTCAGCTCTGAAACTTTTCAATGAATTACGGTAATTGTGGCCAGCAGAGGTCGCGCTTGTGTCAATAAAAGTTGCGTTGAATAAATGTGCTTGTGAATAAAAATATGTTGTTGTGAACTTATATTTTATTAAGAAATATATGGAAATCCACAAACCAATAAAGACAATTTAAATTAAAAATTAATTGATGAAAGTGAAATTGAAAATAAATGGTAATTGATGGGACACTTTAATTTAAGTGTCCAGGTAAGACAAGAAACATTATTTTCATTTAATATAATTCAAATGTTGTGAGCCAATTCATGGCCATCATTTTTTTCTTCTAAATGATAAATATTGCCAGCTCCACTTGGAGTACTGATATGTTGGCTGTGGTTGTATTTCAACAAACCAAGAGGCGAGTCTCTGAGGAGTCTTATTAAATCTGCTGGAGTCAGCACAAATTAGGACACCAGAAAAAAAAAACAGTCTTTGGGGATCCCTAACAACTAGCCTGTCGAGTTACATGTCTGTCAGAGTGACTTGCTCAAATATAGTGACATGATTTATTACAGCGATCCATAGGTTGATGAATACAGAAAGAATAAATAACAGTTACTGTGATTTTTAGGGTCATTTTTTATAATGTAATTCAACGTTGCTAATTGGTATCCCTGAAGATTAGAACTGAGAGTTAGACTCTGGCTACAACAAACCTGGCTTACACTTAAGAGAATTCTGTTTTTAGCACTATTAAAAGATGTTTACTTCACAAGCTGTACACAAACATACTTTCCCCCGCATATACTGCATCATTTTCAGAAGCCCATGTTTGTGTGTTCAAACTGGGAACTAGGTTATTTTCTCTTGTTTATTTTGAAACCACATTAGACCGTTTAAATTTAGTTTTATTGGGAACAAAATAAATATAAAATAAAATAAATGGTCATGCCTCATGTGTTCAGTTTGATCCAGAAATATATTTTAATCTGTGTTTGTTTGTTGTTGTGTGTCCCTGATGCTAGCTAGCACCGACTTTCTTACATTTTGAAAAGTTCCCAGGACACAGGAGGAGTTTTGTTTACCAATTTACTATTAGCTTCTAAACAAACTGGGATATATATATTAACAATACACAAGGATTGTATTCTATCTACTGTAGCTGTTACTGTCTCTTTAAGAAATGTAGTCTTGCACACGGGATTAATTGAAATGGAAAGCAATTTACAATCGAGGAAAAATAACAAAAATAGCTAATATATATGTACATGTTCGTAAATAAACCCTGGATTAAAACATATTTCAGTTCAATTTAGTCAAAAATATTTAATTTTTCCTAAAATATGTTTTACTTACTTATTTTGTTTATTTTATTATTATTTTTATTATTCGTATGATTTATATTATTATTATTAATTATATATTATTATAATATGAGTTTGTGTGTTCATTTATGAATTGGTACTAGTTGTTTAATTTTGGTTTTATTTTTTGGGTATTTTATCCTCATAGACGTGTTGAGTGTCAGGTGAGTCGCGGAAAGTTTTTTCCGATGACGGTCAATTTCGTCCTTCCGTTATTTTATTAGTATCGTGTGAATATTGTCTTGATGTGTTTTATAGAGTTCTAGGTGTTGTGTTTTGTCAAAGTTGTAAGAGGGAAGTTCTGTATTTATGGATGTTCGTTCACGTGGTTCGCTTGCGGATGTTCTAATATGTATTATATTTGTGTTTAAGTTCACTTGTGTGTGTTTAATGATAAAGATGATATCTTGACAGCATTCGTTAAAGAGCATGTGAGTTAACAAGCACTTTTTCTTCCTCTCTTACCCTTCCCAAGCATTTATGTTGCTGTTAAACTACTGGGATTATTTAAATGTCTTAACATGCATGTATCTAAAAAAAAACTTAAATCTTCATATCGAGGCCCTTTAATGATGCTGGCAACTCAAAAGTCAGTGAGTTTTACATTAAATACACGTCACAGAATTAAGGTTTGATTGCACAATGATCTACTTAAGACCATGGAAATATGGTCATGGGTTTCTCCCTTTTGGTTTCAGACACGTGTGATGGACAGATTTCAAGTCTAAAAATGACCTGATTCTCAATGATTGTTTGTTTTTTGCAGAACCACAGGAAGCATCAGAACCTTGAGACGGTGCATCTGCAAACTGCAGAGAAACCACACAGAAGTCAAGCAAAACTCAGCACTTCTGTTTATCCATAAACACAAACTGACACCGAGACAATGATGAAGATTATTTTACTAATCTTACTTCTCTTGGCTGTCGCTGTCCAGTTGGCTCACAGTAAGTTCATGTTTAAGTTTATTAAAATGATGTTTTTGAAAATGTAAATGTATCGCCTAAAATGCCACGTGTGATGTTACAAAATATTTTGTTGATTTAGAGCTTTTTTTTTGAAGATGAAAGCGAAAATAATTTTCTTTCTTTGTTGCAGACTGAAGACAGGAAGATGGCGCAGAACTGTTATTACTTTACAACATTTACTCTTTAATATTGCATTTGTCAAAGACTCGTGTATACGTTTAGTAAAACAACTTATAAACGAACACACTCAAAAATAGAATAAAATATTTAAATGTCTCTAAAGGATATTATAAAACTAGCCCAAAGTTGTAGTAGTATTGTATTTTAATTCCACAGATAGTGAAAGAACTAAAACAATATATCTGCATGGTTTGAAGGCACTTTATGTCACCTGTTTTTTTAAAAGTTTCATTTTAAATTAGACTTTTGTGAAAGAAATACAACATAAATTGACTAGTTGTCAGAAGCATCGTTTAGTAGTTTAGCTTTTCCACGCTACTGCCACCTACTGTCTAATTGAGCTCATTGCTATAAATAAAATTACTCAGGTATCCAATTACATTAGAGCAGGGGTGGGCAATTATAATTCTTCAAGGGCCACATTAAATTATGTGAATTTTGTTAGGGGCCGTCAAGGAAATAGAAAGACGAAATAATCCCTAAGGCCGTGACATTTATTAAGCTAAATAAGATGCAATTTTATTCTTGTATATATGAGTTTTTTTTTTCGAAACATTTCTTCAACTGATTGATAAAAAAATGTTTTGAGGGATTAATATATACTCGAAAAATTACACACAAGAAAGGAAAAAGTAAATAAGTGTGAAAATGTAAATGAAGAATAAATACAAAATACATTTGTTAATGCAGTAGAACCATTTATACATAATCATAGTTTGACATTATGAGGGCCGCATAAATACAGTCAAAGGGCCGCATGTGGCTCCCGGGCCGTACTTTGCCCAGGTCAGCGTTAGAGTATTAAATAAGGAAGACGATATGGGTGGAAATAAGCTGCTTGGCATATGTCTGCACAGGCTTGAGTGCTTAATGTTATACACTCAAATTTAGCTTTGTACTTGAAACATATGATAAGTCTCATTGTGTTATTTCTTTAAATTTCAATTCTTTATTCATTCATGAACTGTATCTTACCATTCTGCAATAAAATGTATTTGCCACTGTCTGGATTTGAAACTTGCCATGATTCACCTCAAAAAGACTTGTTATGGAAGTTGTTGGATACAGTAAATGAGGACGACGATCAAGACCGACTAAGGTGGGGGAGGAGGACTTTGTTGTGTCAGAGCCTGATGGGAAATGCTGTGACGTAGATCTGTTGTGACCTTATTTACACTTACGGTTCTTTCAAGTTAATGAGGGATGTTCATTGAGGCCATCAGAGGTCGCTCTGTTCTCCATCTTAAGATATACTACATCTTAGTAAATATACTTTACTTTACTTATTTAGCCTCTCAAATATATTTTTGATAAGAAAGTTTGATTGAATAACTTAATCAAACTAAATGAAACATGATTGTTTTCTACAACATTAACATATATATTTCTATTTGAATACAAACATAATTTAACTCACAGCGACAATATGTCAAAAGCATTGTACCTGGCGACCCCAAGTGTTGGAAAAATGTAAATGCAAGGCAGTAAAATCTCTGTTGCTCCATCGGCAAATACCGCATGTACGTACATTTTTTCACATCTAAAAAGACAGTCTTTCGGTTTACTTCACAAAAGTATCACAGTACTTTAGATATATAAAAGATTTAGCTTAGATTCAGACCAAGACTGAAACAAATGAATTATTGAGGTTGAAAAGCATATTTTTATAGTGTATTATAAATTGACTGTAATATAATTACTTTTCAGGCTCGGTACATTGTACAAAGTATTTTGTTCTAAACCTATATCTAAAATATTTAGACCTTAAATGGATTGTGAGCCATTTGCAGTGGATTGTCGAGACCAAGACAAGACCAAGACCATAGATACATTGAAATAAAAGTTCAACCTCCACAAATACTTTCCAGTCTAATAGTGTGTACACAATAAATACACTCACCTATAGAAGCAACCAGTTTGAGACGTCAGCTGTTCCTGACAAATGGAGGGAATATAGAAAGAAAAAAAGAGAGGACAAGAGAGTGAAGGCGTCAGAGAGTTAAATAATCCCACAGAGTGTAAACAGGCTTGTTATCACTGGCAGACTATTGTCTTTATTTCAAACATCCTTGATAAAAAGATTCCTTAAAAAAGACTAGAAAACCAATTAAATGGAACTGCTTTAAACCGATTTAAAAATCATACATATCAGACAAACATGCTAATCAACTCTCCTTTATGCACACTAAGATTAGCTCTGGTGTTTCACAGGGTTCTGTTCTCGGCCCGATCCAATTAACAATCTAAATACTTCCACTAGGCAATGTCAACAGAACATTTTTTATATACATTTTTTCTGTTGTACTGTTGATATACTAATGTATTTATCAATGACGTCAGATGGAAGTAATCAGCCTATACAATGACCCAATAACCCAAAACTTTCCTCTATTAAACTCAGACAAAACTGAGGTTCGACTAGTTTCTTCTGTTCCACAACATCCTAAAAAAAATCCCTAAGTGATGATATAGCCTTTCATAATGGACTGTCTCCTGATGCTTGTACCACTGCAAGAAGCTTTTTTCTTGATCCGGAATTGTCATTTAACCCACACTGAAAACTAATCAGACTTCCATGCTTTTGTTACCTGGTTTTATTTAACTATTTTTTTTATATTTGTATAAAAAAATCTATTTCAGTGCCGTGTCACAGTAAGGTCAGTCAAAGGCGGACATTATTACGAGGTGATTAATTGAAACGCCCTCGGCTGCTTGGTTACCATGACAAACCCACGATCCTTTTGTGTCTCAGGCAAGAACAGAATTAAATTGAATTACCAAAACCTTCGGCTAAGTAAAGCACAATTAAAATAGAGAAAATCGATATTTTATAACATAAGGATTAGTTGGCTGGTTTCGGTATCCTTTTTATGTGCTTGTCCAGTATTTAATAAACACGTTGACCACTTAAATGTAATATATTTTAATGTTTATTCATTAAAAAAAACTCTCAATAACCGTTTTTTCAGACTTGTCTAAGCCTCCTGAAACATTTCCTCGAAGATCATTGTGTAATTCAATTGTAGCCTGAACCCTAAATGAGAAAAGTAGGACACCCAGATAGAGACCAAAAACCCAGGGATCGATATCTTGAATAATTACCCGCAGCTTCTCTGGTTGCTAGGTGACCAGAGAAAGTGAAGGGAGCCGGCTTGATATAACATGTGATACCATTTTCAGGGTTGCACTGATTTCCACTGTGGTGGGTCTATATAAAGCTCATCCAGACAGAGTGGTGATGGGGTGAGAAGTGGAGGTGAGTGAGTGAAACGGAGGGCAGTGGCCAAGAGGTGGTTGAATATCTGGTGATGAGCTGAGAAAATGATCTGTGTGATATATTCATCACAGGTATGACTGCATAATATCAACTGAATCTTCTCTTGATAGTATAATAGTATATATATACAGTATATAATAAATAATTATTTTATATTTTTTCTTTGGATTTTATGACCCGTAGTTTCAGTTTGTTGCTCTATTTATCATCATAAAGTAAAACAATAATTATTAAAGCAGCAATTAGTAAGTTTCAAAATGTTGTTTCTGTCTCCACCTGGTGTCAGAACAGTGTAAATGCAATGTTGTGGAACCTCATTTGCCACATACCGCATTTCTATTTATTTACAAAACCAGATAAAGAGTCTTGTTGTGCGAGTATCAAATTGTATCTTCGTGGTAAGTTAAAAAAAAAAGTCTTAAATCTTAGTACCTCATATGGACAAATGATTTCTGACCAACTGTTAAATACAACTGTCCCTGGATTTAGACCTACCTAGTTTTGATATGTATCAGATGACTCCAGGAGAAGGACTTTCCTGTCATGGAGAGACTAGAAGGTAAGAAGGAGGGAAGGGGTGTGTAGATGGTATGTTAGGTTAAACCTCCAAATCAATGAGGTAGGTGTCGACCTGATGACTTTCATAACATCACC
The DNA here is from genome assembly GCF_982586985.1 of Callionymus lyra. Taxonomy (NCBI): domain Eukaryota; kingdom Metazoa; phylum Chordata; class Actinopteri; order Syngnathiformes; family Callionymidae; genus Callionymus; species Callionymus lyra. The sequence goes on from NC_141834.1 coordinate 6,740,704, forward strand.
AGACTCCCCTCAACCACGCAACGCCAACTGCTTATATTAAGGAGCAACAGTACTCAAATAGAAACATGTCTTTCTACCTTGTTGCCAGATATTTAGAGATTGTATGAGTTTGTAAATGAAACAGTAAAGGATGTGGGATCAAGAACAGGAAATGACTTACTATTTTTCTGGAAATATTTTTCAAGACCATTTCAAAATAGTTGCAAGTTAAAATATGGTAAACAAGAAATCTCTTACTACTGCTGAAAACAAATGCTTGAATGGTGAATATACGTGCCCATAGTAGCTCTGAGCAGATTTAAGGTAGGTTGCAAAATACCCTTATGATGCTGGTGAGTGAGTTATTAATTTTGTTTCCCACAAAACAAGAGAGAATGACAGGAAAAGTTGTAGGGAAAAAAGTAGGGGCAACATGAATATTTAATTTACCCAAGAACTTAAAGGGAAACTAATGTGAAAAGCCAACTTTCCGGACTCACTCCCATGTTTCTAATGTTGAAGTCTTCCTCTCCAAGATGCAGTAAGTTCCCCATCATGACCATGTTTTGAAGTTATTACTTTTTAAAGTTCTGCCCCGTCTGAAATGTTCAAGAGGTTACGAGAGCAGAGCCCATGATGACGTTATAATGGCTTCACTCCTCCAGCTAGTTGTAATCACTGTCATGGTGCGGAAGGAAACCCAGGAGCAGAAAGTGTCTGTTCGTCAAAACTTGACCGTTTTATTATGAGCAGGCAGAGGGATCGTCACAGGTAGTCCAGGAATATACAGCAAACAGGTACGATATCCAAAAAACAGGTCAAGGGCACAGGCAGGCAGAAAAACGAGAAAACGGGAAGGCAAAACAAACTTGAATCGTAAGTCTTAAACGTGAAACACGAACTAGACAAAAATGGGACAGCAAGTGTGACGAACTGACAAAAACTGAGGGAGTGTGAGCAGAATATGAAAGCTGCCAGCAAACACTGGCAACTGCAGAACACAAGACAGGTGGAGACAATAACAATCAGCAGGGGGAGGGACCGGAAAGGAAACTCACAGACACAGAAGAGCAGGTTTCAAAATAAAAACAGGAAACACCAAGAAAGACACACGAGACATAACAATCACGTCCAGCTTTGTTTATACCACAACTCCCTAGAAGGGGGCAGCTTTCGGGATTAATGACGCTCTGTGACACATCTTGATGCTTTACCAATCTCAGCAGAGTGGGTGTGGTTATGGTGAACAAGATTGAATCTTTAAAAAAACAAAGTGTTTTCAGTGGGCGGGGCTTAAACACATTTTCTAATGTAAATATTTAAATGAAAAGAGAGTTTTCTACAAACAGACACATGACTAAAATAGACACATGAGTACAATAGAGGCTTTTCAAGAGGATCTTAAATGAAGAGATTAGTGTTAAAAATAGAATATTGACAACATGTCTTTGCGGTCAGTCAAATAGAGTAGTGGACAGAGATTTAAAAAAGTGACGAGGAGAGTGGACCCACGGTGGAATTTTCTATAGTGGAACATGCTCTGTTTTCATTGAGAGTTAATAGGAAGATACACAATGAATTACTGCAAACATCTTTTTTATTGACCTAAAATACATAAGGTTTACTCAAAATCTTCAATGAAATGTCGCTTTATTTGGCACTGTTTACTCTTTACTCTCCTGAAACATTTGCGACTGTATATGAGGTAAAGAAGTCTACGGCGTGAAGGAGCCATGTGTGGCTCTGGAGAGGTGGGTTGAAGACCACCCCCTGGTCCAGGAAATAAATGGTGACACTGTTCCTTTAAATATGAGAGCCAGCACCAGGAGAGAGAGGGAGTAGAATAGTAGAAGCACAGCCTGTCCCTGAGTGAGTGGAGCTCAATCCCTCTGACAAAGAAGAAGAAGGAAAAAAAATCAGGATAGGAGAAGAGGAATAGACTGAAAAAAGACTTTTAAGGGAATTTCTTCAATCTTTCTCAGGAGCATGTTGGACGTAAGCAACACACACTCCTGACCTGAGACTGTGCTGCCAACTTGTGGAACATTTTCTTGAAGAAAGCTTCGTCCACGGAATCTGACTTCAAACCACAATAAATACTTATTTATAATAATATAGTATATTTAACGACACCTGCAGACAGGTCATGTATTTACAGATCATACTTTGAATCTTGATTTTATAGTAAAGAATTAGTTGAAACTCAAATCAACATTTTTTTTTAATTTTAAGAGGAGGAGAAGTGATGGCACTGAAGGAGGCAGGGGGGGAACAGAGCTGTGTCAAAACAGGGGACAGTTTAGGGGCCAAGGCTGTGGTTGGGGCGACAACATCGTGCGGAGGAGTGGTGGTGGAGGTCCGGGAGAAGAAGGGACCCCTGAGGGCGGCCATACCCACAATGCCTTTCCCTCTGGCCGTCATCTGCTTGTTCCTCAACACCTTCATCCCTGGACTGGGTGAGTATTTTCTATCTTACTGTGTGTGTGTGTCTTCTCATTACAGAAAAATGTGTGTGTGAGTAAACAGGGGTTGGAAAAAGTGAAACAGGAAATTGGCTGGTGGTGAAACTGGACGACCAAAATGCATGTGAAGAATTCAGAGTACCACATGAAAATGCATGAAAACATGAGTCAAAACAGTTGAAAATGAAGATAAAGATAAATAAATCATGATTTAATACACATTTCTTTCATACAGTACCACCTTGACAAGAATCTGGTGATACGATACTTCGGGGACAACGATATGATATATTGCAATACTGTAGCAATAACGATGTTTTTGTAGTATTGCCCGAGTATTTGACTCTGGTGTTGTAGAATTTACAGACCACATGACACTTGACGAAATTGTGACTGCCTTCATTTGTTTTAAAAGCTGTTTGAGTCAACTGTATCCTCAAATACTCAGTCTTTTCCTTTTCCTCTAGCTACGGAAGAGGTTATGACTGCTGCCATCCAGTGGCCAGAGGTTTAATTGCAACACAGAAAGTAATGTAGTGAATATTCTCATGTAAGTTGTACTATGGAAAAAAAACAAAAACATATCTTTTCAATAAAAAAAAAAATGTTATCAGTATCGCGGAAAAAAAAACGTTGCAAGATTTCACTGTATATTTTCCAACCCCCCTACTACAACCCTGTAATGCTTTCATGTTCAGGTTTTCTTTCAGTGACATCTGAAACAGCAGGTGATATCACTGAAACCTTTGAAGGAGCCAAGGTCTCGTGATGGAAAGTTTCAACACAATTCAACATGATTTATTTACTCTATTTTGGTAAATAAGTTATGTTAATGTTTAACATATAGTAAGTAAGTAAGTAATATTTATTTATATAGCGCTTTTCGAGACCAGGGTCACAAAGCGCTTAGACAATCAAAACAATACTCAAAAAAAGTACATACTTTAAAGATCAAGATAATACTGAGAACAACACAGGAGTTCGAGAAATTCAAGGAAAAGCCTGAACAAATAAAAACGTCTTAAGATGTTTCTTAAAGGAGTCAGTAGACTCCATCAAGCGCAAAGAGAGAGGAAGATCGTTCCAAAGCTTAGGAGCAACAGCCTGAAAAGATATAGTGCATAAACTTGTAATGTATAGTTAGATATTTTAACATTAATTAGTACTTGCTAGCTTGTATGCTAGCTACAGTCACGTGCCGAACAACCCCGTAATCTTTTTTATTAAAAAAAATTAGAAACGTTTTTTTCCCATTATATTTTCATTAAATAACAACCTATATTTCCTTATGTATAAAATCTGGACACTTTCAAGATCGAAATAAAACATTACATATTTTCAAATGAATGAATTATGTCTCAAATCAAGACAGTCTTGTCTGTTATGGGGTGGATGGATTAATCTGCTCTATTAAAAAATTACAACTGAGTCAAAAACATAAAAAAGATAAAATAATAATAATAACTATAATAAAAATATGGATTTGTTTGACCTTTGTATTTTAAAATAAACTAGAAAAATAATTTTAGCCTTAAAACTAAAGAACCATTTTCAGCAAAGACGATCCGAACATAGCTGAAAGAAAATAAAATAATTCATCTTTATTCACGTACTTTCGAGCAGCCCCTCCCCCATTATCCATGTGACAAAGAAAATGGTTGGATCCCATTTACTGTTTCTTTTCTTCATTCTTGTAGATGTAATCACTTCAGGTGTTTATATTCTTTTTTTATTAGCTATTGCATGAGGAGTGATGGAGCCACAACATGGAGACCGCTGCTCACAGGGCATGATATAGCAAATAATACAGTAGTTGTTTGGTTTTATGTTTAGAACTCTCCATTCATTCTTTTCACTTTGGTTCTTTGTCTACCACAGGATTTCAATTTAGTTTTTTATGTCTACAAATTCCAGCCATATACGTATATATTTGACATATTTAATATATTGGTCCTAAACTGGACAAATAAGGAATATGAAGCTTAATTTCTGATAAAAACTAAAGGTACATTTGTTTAGACAAGATAAATTCCCAAGTAGAGTCTTATTTAAGAGCTGATATGTAGATCTTTATCATGTTTTCTCTTCACAACGACCAAACTTACTTACATAGACTGTTGTTTTTAACACACATTTCAAATGAATCATCGATGTTTAAGCTTCCTGATACTTTGATGTGCCAGGTGGAATTTGATTTGACTTACAATGCTCATCTGTTGTCTCAGAATAATTTGATTTAGGAGAGATAATCCCACACACACACACACACATATTCATATGCACACACACATACACCATGATCGATGTATTGATCAAGATTCAGTGGGCATTGCATGTTTGTTTCTATTTAATTTAGTTCACCCACACAAAGTAGAGGTCTCAGTCAGAAGTAAAAGTGGGGATCATGACACCAAACTGGTACTTTTGACAAGAGAGCCAATGTAAAAGATGCTAACCTCAAATTTTAAGAGACAATCATTTAAAAAATAAAAATGGACTAAAGCATCTACCACCTGGATATTTTGATTGCCTGTCTTCTGCTTTAAGGAGCTGCAGATCTACTCCTCTCCCAGATGTACAGGCTTAAAAACATTTCGTCCACCTGTACTTGTTGATAATGGTAGTACATGGACCAGTATACCGGGTGCTTTGCCTTCTTTTTTACCAACACATATCAGTGCAGGGAGGGCATAACTGCTGTCACCCGTGAACAAGACCTCGAGATACTCTCATTCTGGAGAAGGCTACCCAACATTCTCCGACTGAGACCAACCACTGAGTCTTAAAGGGCTCCACCTTAAACTGAAAGTCATGGTCTGATGAAGCCAACAGTACCACGTAGTCTTCAAAAAGCCTTCAGTGACCCGATCCTGATCCCTCCAAACCAGACCCCCCTGAACCCAGTTAAACTTGCTTACCAGCTACTTGGACCAAGCTCTGATACCCTATCAGGGTATCTGATACCCCATACTCCCGGAGCACCCCCCACAGAACTCCCTTAGCGACACAGTCGAATGTCTTCTCCAAATCTAAGAGCCTTTATCTTGTATTAATATTTATACTGTTCTTTAAAACATGTTCAATGTCTGTGTCTCCCCCAAAGAATTCAATAAAATACAATGTAAATCTGAGTGGATTTCCCCCAACATTTTATCAGGAATGTACCATTCGTACTAGTCGTAGGTCGCCGGAAAATGTCATTAAGCTACTTTTCTGATGGTGACGTCTTCTGTTATGTGTTTTGACATCCAAGGTCTTTCAGTTCTGTAGTTGAATAACTTCACTAACACGACAAAGTGAGATAAACATTTCTGAAAAGAGGAAATGAAAGAAAAAAATTTAAACCCATTGCACTTTTCAATAGGAAAAAATGAAAATCCAGCTGAATTATAATTTGTTATATTAATATTAATTGTTATATCATAATATTAATAACCCACAATTTAAGCAAGTTTTGCTCAAATTGTAGGTTATTAATATTAATATCTAGGATATATGTTTTGAAGATTTGTGGATTTGTATTGTGAAAGTTGACACAGTAGTACTACTGTATGTGTCCACCAACATTCCTTATTTATATTTTTTATTTTAGTAGTTATTGATGTAGTTCGGCACAAACTAAACGAAAGTATACAAAATGAGTTGTTTCAAGCAGTGGTTTTGAACCAGTTTTGATATTAAAATGTATAAAAAATGGTTGGTTTGAAATTGGTTAAGTTTTCTGTTCCTTGACTGAAGCCAAAAACAGAAAATAAATATGTTGGCAAGTATTTCTACTTTTGTTTCCTGTTTTCAAAATAAAAATCAGTGACCCTCCGGGTACCCGGACCTACTTGTTACTACCTACGTTGTTCTGTGTATCATTTAAAAATAGTATCATCTGACAGAATTTGTATTATTAAGTTTGTACATAACACCTATGAGAAGACTGTTATTGTAAAAAAAAAAAAAATGTCCGTCGGAGTTTAAATTAAACAAAAGCAACGTTAAAAAAAGCCTTAGATGTTTACAAAAATCTTCAAATTAAGATTATGTTGATAAATTATATTTCCCACTTGTAATCATTATTTTCTCCACTTTTTTAAATACTGGTATTTATATTGAAATCATTTTCTGTTGAAATTAAATAACATTTACATAATTACAACATGTTCAAATGTCAGTGAGTAGACCGTCAACAAAAAAACGAGGATTTATTCATGTCGCCATAGCGATGAGTGCTCTTCATGTTTACCCCATTTGTCCTCCTTATTGCTCTCCATCCCTGGAGTGTCTCCTCAGCAGTGATCTTTGTCGACAAATTGCACCGGGGATTCAAAATAAACAATGGTGAAAAGGTTTTTCTTTCTTTTAAGTACGTTTAATTTCGACTTCTGCTGCCACATATTTGAACCTTTCCCGTAGAATTCTGAATCACGGTTGAAATGCGTGTTATCACCTTGACACAGATGTTTTCTAAGAGTCACCAAAGTGCTACCAAAACACACACTCTGGGAGTGTGTATGTTTGTGCATCCACTGTGTGTTTGCAGGTTTGTCTGAATGCTTTGACATTTCAATGAACTAGTTGCCATGACAACGCTAACTCGATTGAACACAAAAAAAAAGTGTGTTTGTGTGTGTTTGTGTGTTAATGCCATTTGGGTCTGACTAAGACTGATAGCAGCTTTATATTCTCTCAAACGCTAGGCTTAAAATTAGTTTACAAATGTCCAATTCAATTTCTATTGCATGTATTTCAGTGCTATTCATGTTCCAGCCCGGGGGCCAATCATGGCCCTTGAGCAAGTTTTATGGCCGCCATTATAAAAGCTATCATTTGTGACTCGCAGTAAACAATATTACTTGTTAATAATCTCTTAACTGTAACGAAAAAAAACTCTAGGGAGTGGACGTCAATAACCAAAAACACCAGCACAACACATGCTAACATTTATAACAAGCTAACGAGGAAATGTAGCATTAGCTCTTTGAAATTGAGACACATGTCGTCATTAGAAGTGCGTCTGAATTCTTAGTATGCGAAATGTAGTGCGCCATTCACACTAAATTGGCGTATTGAACGCCCACAAGTATGGATCAATGGACACTTTCTACCCTAAACAGCCGCCATCTTAGTGTGAGCTGGTCGAAATCATCGTTAAAAAGTAGTAGAAGAAGAAGCTATCGCGTAATTTCCGGTTAGTGCGTAGCGGCAGTGTTTGATTTGAGACATACTATCTGTCGAGAATTTTACTAGTACTTAGTACGTACACTATCCTGATACATTCTAACCACCAGTGCACTAAAAAAGTTATGCAATTTGAGACCCAGCCCATCGCGGACTTCTTCGCTTGCTCTGGTTTAAAGTACTCATTAAGATAGTGCACTTACTTGCGCAGTGCTCAAATTTCAACAGGCTAGTACCTTCTCAAATCAAACACTGCCACTACACACTAACCATAAATGACTCGACAGCTTCTTCTTCTACTATTATTTAATGATGATTGCAACCAGCTGTAGGAACACTATCACTGACACCTGCTAGCAGCACGTTTTGCAAGTTTGGATCAAGAAATATGAAACGAAATATTCGCGAGATATTTTTTGCCGGAATCAGCACGAGGACGTGTCATCCTCCTACTGCAAGCTAGAAAATGCCCCTGTTAGTATATGCATAAATATATATATATATAAATGACGTAACTTCTGTTTACAACGTCAACTTCACTAAGATGGCGGCCGTTTAGGCTAGAAAGTGTCGATCCATGCTCAGTTTTGTGGGCGTTTATGTACGCCAATTTAGTGTGCATGGCACACTTTATTTCGCATACTTAGAATTGAGACGCATTCACGCATTAAAAATACTAAATTTAAGTACGCAAGTATGCGATTTGAGACACAGCTCTGGGCTTAAACGAACAAAGCAATTACCAAGACACAGGTGAAACAAATTGAGGTGATTCCAACATTTAAAACATTTGTGAGCTTAAATTAGCCTCTGAGCGGTTTGTATTTTAGCCCATTTAAAGTATTTTAAAGTGTATTGCAAATATGTATTTTGACCTTCTATGACCTTATATGAGTCAAAGATGGTGGTGAGACCAGACAGTGTAATGAGAACGTGAGAATAAACTGGAAATTGAACTGCCAACGAGCAGAAGGAAGTTACGCATCATGACATCTGCAGACAGTCGACATCTACATTCGACTCAAATACAGACATTAACTTGGCCTCGTCTGCTCATCCTCCGTCTCATTGTCCTTTTCAAATGTCAAGACGTGTGAACCTATAAAGCTTCTCTTCTCTTTGTAAATGATGGAGGACACGCTTGCTGCCGGTGCGACGGCTGGTGATGGACGGAGGTGAAAGAGGGCGACTCATTATTGTGAGAAGTGGAGGACAAGGTTAAAAGACGTCCGGCTGATATTAATAGGATTCATCTCTTCACTTCAGTGGAAATCATTTACACTCGACTCAAGTGTTTTCTTTGACAAGCTGCCTGTCAGTCTCTGAGCCAACGTGTTGGATTTTGTTATTTGGACGAGACTTAAGATGTGTTAAAGATAAAGGTTGAAGATAAAAGTTGATGTTCATTTCATGTCTCTGGCAGATGGACTACATCGAAGAAGAGGCTGTTTTTCAACACTTGCACTTTTTGCAAGCTGGTTCTGATCCAGAATTGAGACTCTCAACACAAGTGTTTGGCAAACTCCTTGGACAAAAACATTTCCTCTTACTTTTTGCTTTTTCCTAAGCTAATGATTACGAATGGCGTTTACATTTTTTCCCGGTCTTGTACAACTTTGGGTTCTTCTGTGAATGGATTCTTCTTGACAACCTCACCCGTGTGGATTTAATATTTTCTTGCTACTTGTTTTCATATATGTGAGTGTGGAATATGTCAGTGGACAGACAGATGGATGAAAGAATTAATGGATGGATAGATGCAAGGATAGTCTGATGGATTGATGAATGAAAGAACAGCTAGGCAGATAGACGACAAACAATGGATGGATGGAAGCACTGAACTGAAGGGCTGTGATTTTGGATGAATGAAAAGATGGATGGATGAGAGATGGGTGGGCGGGTGGATGGAAGAATGGACTAGAAAAAGAATGAATGGATTGACAGATGCACGAATGGATAGGTGGGTGAAAGAATGAGTAGAAGGACAGACGGATGGATGGATGGATGGATGGATGGATGGATGGATGGATGGATGGATGGATGGATGGATGGATTAATGGAGAAGTGGATGGATGGATGGATGGATTAATCAAGGAATGGATATATGGATAGGTGTGTGAAAGAATGGAAAGATTGAAGAATGGATGGAAGGTCAGACCAACAGATTGATAGTTGCAAGAAATGGATGAAATTACGGATGGATAGGTGTGTGAAAGAATGGAAAGATTGAAGAATGGATGGGAGGTCAGACCGTCAGATTGATAGTTGAAAGAAATGGATGAAATGACAGAGGGATGGATAGAACGATTGACAGAGAAAGAAGAAAGGGATGGAAAGAGGGACGAATTCATAAGTGAGTGAAAGAATGGATAGATAAAATAATAGATGGGAGGTCAGACGTACAGGTGAATAGATGCAAGAAATGAATGCAAGGATGGATAGATAGAATGATGGATGGAGTAGTGAAAGATAGAGGAATAGTTTGATGGATGGAAGAATGAATGGAAGGATGGATGGATAAAACCACTGAGCTGAAGGTTTACTGACGGAGATCAAATTCAAATACTTTGTCATGTTTCTTCATCAAACCCATTGAGGTGAGAGACAGTTAGATAACATGTTATCTGGAAACACATATAGGAGGTAATAATACTCGTTTAAAGCCTTACTAGTTTTGTATTCATTTCCTTTTTATTTTTTAATTTGTCTTGACTGAGAAGTTGAACTTTTCATTTCCAGATTTCATCTTACAGACGTTCAAGGTCTTGTTCTGGCGATCCACATCGTGGCCGACGCATCGAATGAAACTCACAATAAACCTCAAATCACTGACAAATAGACCAATTAATGCTTCATTTATGCTCATAGATGTGTATAATTAAAAGTTTAGAAGCTTTCTATCCGCTTGATTATCTTTGGTAATGTTTTCTCAACACATCTTAAAGACGCCCGTGTTGGTCTGTGTTCATCTTCTGTTCTTAAGATCAGATTTTTACTTCTCCTGGTCTTCTGTCTTCTTCAATGGTTCACACTCTGTGATTAACCTCCTACGCTGCCAGTGGGTGCTTTGTAGAGTTCTCTGTGTAATTATAGTCATTTGTCTGGGTAATTTCCAGACACACACACACACACACACTTTCTCCCACACATCTGACATACAGAGGATCCAAGAGAATTTCACACATGACTTAATTCCTTCTTAAAAACCATTTATTCATTCGTTATTGTTGTAACAGTGAATCCCTGTTTAACCATTCGTCCACTTGTACGATCACATTTTTCATTTTAGCCAATTATGTGCACCCTATGCCTTAATAAACCTTCTAGATTAATATTTATTACTAGGCAAAAACAATCCATCATAACCCATAGACTTAACAGCCAATATAAACTCAATTATTTTAATTGTTTCATTTTTTAAAAGGCGGCGGCTTGACTCCGAGTATCCCTGGATATGAATCATTTCTTCATCCAATATTGTTTTCATGAGCTTCATTTTCATATCCAGTCATTGTCGATCCCTAAAGAGCCGGTTTCATCTCACTCACTAATTGCAAAGCAGATATTTAACTTTACACTGAACGATCATCAGTCACTGACTCTCCAAACTCACTGGTAATTTTTTATTTTCTAATTTAATCTGGAAACTGTCTTCTGCTGCAATCATTAATAACCTAAATTAAAACTAAATTATTGTATTTTTTAATCACAAATCACAAAATGAACATTGGAGAATAGCGCGTAAATTGAGAGAATCCTGAGTCATTTTTAAGACATTCATATTATTAAAGACTCTTAAAAACCTACACATTATTTCCAACCTCAGGCATAAAACCTTTGATTAGTATTGTCCATTTCAAAATAATTGTTTTCTTTTCCTAAAATATAATACATTTGCTATTAAAATTGAGATTTAGATAATTGTATTGCATAATAAGTGTAACACAGTGGTATATTTCACCTCAGAAGAACTGCAGCTAGCTCTACTGTTTGCTAGCTAAGCTAGCAAAATTTAAAAAATCACTTTTCTTTTACATTTTAGTCAAAGAATATAACAGAAAATGTTAATGGTTGGTAAATTTTACACCAGGATAACTGCATTGCTATTTGCCAGTACAACTTTCATTAAAAAATGTACTTTTAAGTTATTACAGGTTGTACATTGTATTACTGCAGCTAGCAGTGCTATCTGCTAGCTAAGCTAGGAAGAACATCGCTAATTTAAAAGTCGTTAACTTTAAATTTCAGTAGTAAAAAAGTGTTAAAGGTTGTAAATTTTACCCCAGGTTTTCTGCAACTAGCACTACTATCTGATAGCTAAGCTAGCAAAAATGACACTTAGTTAAAAATTGCCTAAACTTTACATTTCGGTTGGAAGAAAGTGTTACAGGTTTTTTAATTTTACCATAGAATAACTGCAGCTAGAATTGCTAACTAAGCTAGCAAATACGCGCTCAATTCCCTTTACTTAACAATTTATTTATTTTTTAAAAGAGAAGTAGGGAATTTTATTTATATTTTATGACATGTTTTCTGCATAAAATTAAATCATGAACAATGAAATATTTGTTTTTACTTTGTTTTGTTTTTTTCTTGAGAAGCTGCCCTCGTTTAGAAGTCAGTAGGAAATACTTGCTTGAGACCTTGGCTCCGGCAACGATTTGAGTCACATCACCGAAAAAGTATCTTTGTATATAAAACTACAGGATGAACATTAATCATTAAAATAATTCTGAAGAAGAAAAACACATCAAGAATGATTTGCTTGATAACATCAAATATCAATCTGGTGTAACGAGAAGACAGAGAATAGTTTTAGACATGAAGCGTCATCTCTGCTATGAGCCAGATCCAGTGAACATGCAGGAAAATCATGGCACTGTCGATTTATTTCCATCTTTCTGTCAATCATGGCTCATGTTCGGAGGTTGGCGTACCGAGCATCTGCTGGTGGGCGTGGCCTCTGTGGTCTCAGCAGTCCGACCAGATCTTCCTCGCCGTCTGTGATCGGCTTAATCTTGAAAAATTCTTCATTTTTCCCTCCACGTAAACACAACTCTAGTTTTCCAAACGCTCTATTTTAGGCAGCAGCTCGTAGCCCCGGAGCACGACAGGACCGGTTCCAGACGGGGCTCAGAGGAGGCCATGTGAAAGTAAATATTATGCTCCATGTTTAGATTTGTTCGAATTATTGGGGGGAAACTTGAAAGTGCCTTGAGCTCTCACGGAGATAAGTGATTGTTGGACGCTCGTAGGATAAGATATCAGGAGATGTGACTTGTTGCTCCTGAGGAGGAGGAGGATGAGGAGGAGGTCGCTGCCACCAGGGTGGTCATCTTTCTAAAGTGACTCTGATCCATATCGATGAAGACGTTGAGCAGAAGTGAAGCCAACAAACGCCCACCAGCAGCTCACAGTCTCTCTGGCAGCTTCACGGGTGAAAAAAAAAAAAAAAGTCATTGAAATATTGTAGACATATTTATCGCTGCTTACATTATACTGCTGTGAGATCAGGACAGAATATTGTTACTACAAGAACAGATAAGTAGCTTCATACGTACAAACATTGTTGATAAAATTAAATGGCATTTAATGAGGTAGGTGTTCTTAAATGTTGTCCTGCTACACATGTGTTACCGATCTTTAAAAAACATTAATTTGATTTTTTTTATTTAGAAAGTAGCTTCTTTAACTTCACGTTATGTGGGTTTTTGTTTTTACTCAGAGGATATTTTGTCTTAAAAAGTTTTGTTTAACATTACCTGGATGTAAAAAATTTAAAAAAAAATCCGCGTTAAATGATAATAACACTTTCTATTAAAGTAGTTACATTGTAATTTTGGTGTTCAAATAAACTAAATGCATTATTTGTAATTGCAATGTAATAACAAGTGTTCACATTTTTACATAAAGCTCTTAACGTCTACCACTTTACTTTATAAATGTAGTTATATGTATGCCATAAATCATTGTATACTAAAATAACTTATTTCATAAATAAGGGGTGTGAGAAAGAAAAGCAAGACACGGACGTATATCGATATACTATATTCATATTTTACAGAACTGTATTGATAATAAGAAAATCTATATATTATTTTCATCATATATCTTTTTTGGTTTATTTATATTCAATTAAATGTGTGTAAAATAAAATTCTATTTATTATTTAATTGTTATTTCTTAGCCTTATCATTCTAATATTCACAGCGTTTGATCATTTCGGTGTTGCAATTAAACTGACGGCCACTGGATGGCAGCAGTTGTTACGTCCTTAGCTGGTGAAGTAACAATGAAATCTCGCGAGGCGATGACTGAGGACGAGAGGATGGTTTACAGCCGGCTCAAGCTACTTATCAAACGGATGTTTAGGCATATTTCGGTTTTTAGTAATAACTACCACCAAAAGTAAGTAGAACAAAAGATAGCACTAAAAAAAATGTGGAGGTTTTTAAACGCAGCAATCAAGGGGAACAAGGATCAGGTGAGACGGAGACACAGGTGACACTAATCAGGGAAATCGGGTCAGGAGCACAAGAGGAAGTCAATCAGGACTTCACAATAAAACCAGGACGTGAGACGAAAAGGGACAAAAATGACAAATTAAGTCACGGGTGGGCAGTTAAAATTCCCCAGGGGCCACATATATACTTTAAAACGTTGTAAGTGACCACCAAGACGATAGAAACCAGCAAAGAACAAAATGTTAAAAAAAATAAGAATAATATCATATAATAATAATAAAATCTGTATCGTTATGATAGGGTATTTCATAACAGCTGAATAAGATATACTTGAAAATAAAGAAAATATGACAAAAGGCATGTGTTTTTTTAAACATCTCTTTAATTGTAAAAGCAAAAACAATAAAATAAATGAGAAACCCACCAGAATATATATTTCATTGAATAATAAGAGCTATTGTAGTAAAAATAAATAAATGTATAATTTTTTTTATGTTATACACAAAAGAAATGAAAGACAAACCGAAACGTCTTCTGTAAAGCAATTAAAAATAAAAACCTGGACATATGTACTCAAAGGTTTTTGTGGGTCGAGACCCCTCTCCTCATCAGTTCCATTCTCACTAGAAGTACTTCAGCGTCATCTTCTCGTAACAATGGTGTGTCTTCTCTCTCGCAGGAACCTTCATCTCCGCCTTCAGCGTGTTGTGTGGCGCTCGCAGCGAGCTGATCTCGGAGCGAGGGGTTTGCTGCGTGTTCTGGCTCAACGTGGCGGCGGCTCTGATCCAAATCCTGACCGCCATCATCATGGTGGGCTGGATCATGAGCATCTTCTGGGGGATGGACATGGTCATACTGGCAAGTCAGTGTCATCAAGTCATTCGATATGTATTCGTACACAGGTTTAGAATTCACTGTTTTAATAGTGATGTGTTGATGAGGCCTCATGATTCACAGTCTTTTATTTTGAAAAGCCACCAGGTGGCGCTCTTTCCTTCATAATCTTGATATAATTTTCAAACGTTAAGCGCCATCTAGTGGCTATATCTCCTCTTCTTAGTCAAATAGAGGAGTGGTGTCTCACATTGTGGCTCTGATCCAAGTCTACGGCGGATGAACCAGCTTCTTAACCCAAGAAAAAAGGTTATTTATAATAAATTGTTAGTAAGACAATACAGTGTTATAAGTTGAAGAGTTTTAATATTCCAAAGCACGTGTCAAACTCAAGGCCAGTCGGATGGTTTGGCTCGACTGAAAGTAGATCAGTGTTCATGTTGATATGATGACTTGTGAAGCTGCTTATGTTTAAGATAAGATAAGGAACTGACATTGTTGATGTCAACAAATATACAGACTTCCAATAACAGTAAAATTGATGTTGAAGAAAAGGAGGTTTTTCTTTTTATAAACGAGGACAAACACAGAGATAAATTCCGACTCCTACTTCCTTTTTATGGCTAATAGAGTTTCTGATCTAACTAAATTCTTGTCATAAAGAACAGATTTGTTCCTGACTCCCCCTACTGCTTCAACGTTGTAATCGCTACGGTATACACTGAAAAACTGTTCGTTTTACTGTACACTTCCTGAAAGCTTCCAATCATGAAAATGAATGCAACAGCCGTCTCTGACCAACTGCCATAAAGCGGTTTGGTGATCATGTGTGTAGCAACCATGCTTGATCTGTTGGCTCATGCAGAGTTTAGTAGTGAAAGGAATAATACAAAATAAAAGCCATGAGTATGAGTCAACATGTTGCCCTTTTTGTTCCTAACTTATGTGAAAACTGAATGAATCATTTAGGAGACGTTGTTAAGATGTTTGAATCCAGATTAGATCTTTTATCTTTCACTTAAAGTCTTAAACATAGTTACCTTTCTCTGTATCTTTCCAAAAAGTTGCTTTAACACTCGTCCTCCGTATCACTTCCTCTTGGCTGGCATGAAGGTGAGTCGGTGGGGGCCGACCCAGCACTCCCACCATTAGAAAAAAGACAAAAGAATATTTGTTTCTTTTAAGGCATCGTCCACTTCCAATGTTTGCATTAAAATATATTTTATTGATCTCTAGTTAACAAATTACTAGTTGCTCCAGAGAATCACATTCTGCCCCTTGACTTCTAATCACGTGGCCCCCATGAAGTCGAACCACATCTAGAAACTAACAATTATTTTATTTTATGAATCATATATTTTGTTTTTATATTATTATTATTATTATAACTAGTCTCTAAATATGACTATAGTGTTTTCGTTTCAAGAGTTTTGTTCGCTTTGTTTATACAACGAGCCCCTTTGGAGGTGGAGACTTCCGGGATTGATGGCACGCAGTGACAAACCTTGATGCTTGACCAATCACACGTTAATCTAACCTCAATAGAGTCCAACATCTATTTAAGAGTCACTTAAATCAACACATATGTTGATCTTTAAAGGTAAACAATATGAAAATATAAGTTGAGAACATTTAGCTTTATTTTATCGCTTAATTTGATAGTTTTTGCTTCTTTATTTTTTGGCCCCTCGCAACAGCCTCTATATAAAATGTGGCCCCAGAGGAAAAGTAGTTTCCAACCACTGCTCTTGAGCCTCATGAGTCTCCGTCTTTCAACGTTTTTTAGGTGTATTTAAGTGGAGAACCACTGGAAGAACCACGTTTTTGACTTTAGAATTCCGATGTTTTCCTCCATCAAACATGACTCCTGTACTTCCTTAAGAGCTCAAACATCCGAAGCTACTTCACCCACCATCAGAACGAACAAAACGCTTGAAGAATCTCTCGGTGAATCTGCCTGCGAATCGCAGCGTACATACGACCGTCGTGTCGTTTGTCGCCGCAGATCGTGAGGGAAGAAAAATAGACGCCCGTCTCTCGGCAACGTCCTTTGAGTTAGCGCCACCATCTCCGAGCCTCTTTGAGATAATTGCCGCCTCCATCGCGTGTCGCTCAGAACACGCGTGTGCACAGAAAAGATGTGTGTGGGTGGGCGCGGCGGCCCCCCCTGGTGTGTATTGTTCGCCACTGCTCATTAGGGCCTCGCCTTTTTCTGCATGACTCGCTGAATATTGATGCTGCTTGTATATTTGTGTTACTTTTTCTTTCGTAAGATTCAAAATCAATTTCCTCGCTTGCAACGATTTGTTCATTCGTTTTATTATTTCCTCCGTAATGACGGGGGTCGCTCCTGTCCACCCACTGATTCCTTCTCCCGGTTTCTTCAATTTAATGATTGTTTCTATTTGATGTTGCCACCACCCTTGCTCCCCTCTTTCCCTCCCCCTCACGTTATTCCTCCCACTCTCACCCCCGCCGCCTCCCACTCCATCCCTTCATCTTCACTTGTTCCTCTTAATTTCTCTTGTCAAAGTCTTAAAAGCTAACGTCTGTTTTTTCTGTCTTTTCCATGTCTCTCTCCTCCTCCCTCGATCCACGGACCAAAAGTCTCTGATGGTAGGTTTTCGCTAAATCGTTTCCCACACTGACAAAAAAATGTCCCGGAATATATTCTCGTGGCGTTTAAGCCAAAAAGTATGCGACAGGAATCCAATGAAAAATGATGTGAAAGCAGTTCTGGGACGACTCCCGAGGGATCAGTGGAAACTGAAACTGTACAAAATCACATTTTTCACTCATAGGAAACAATTAGACGAAATAAAATTGACAATAATTGCCTATTTTTGCATGCGTACAATGAATATTGATTTAAAACTGATTACATTTTCTTCATAATTGCTCAACTTCTAAGTTTAAATTACACAAATGGCCGACGTTATCCCAGAATCCATTGCAAACTTGAAGTGACTCAATCAAAATATTATTGTGTGTGTAAAGTGTACATTTGAAGCAGAATTCCATGAACTGAGTTTAAGTGTTTTGATAATTAAAGAGTTTTTTAATGTATCGTAATACTATTTAATACTATCGTAACCACCTTGAGATGGACTTGAATCTAAAGTACCATGTTTATGATTTAGCTTGTTGCAATATTTGCCAAATTAGCATCAATAAGCCAGTTTATATGTTAGCACGTTAGCAGGCTAGCATAGTGCTGCAAAGTTACGTCAAATGGTTTATCGGTTAATAATACTTAACCCGTTGTTTAGACTATCTGAACAATTTCTGGCGAATTTAAAAAGTCAATTATAATTTTTCACAAGTAAATCCTTTTTAATTGTTTTAATTTAGCTCTAAGCAACAGATGCTAAGAAAAACTGATTACATTTTCTTCATAATTGCTCAATTTCTCAGTTTAAATTACACAAATGGCTGAAGCAATCCCAGAATCCATTGCAAACTTGAAGTGACTCAATCAAAATATTATTTTAAAAGCATTTAAAGTGGCTCTGAACTAACGTTCTGCTGATAATAATACAAACCGACGCGTGTCGCTTCTGTTTTTCCAGCATTTCTTTAGTTTCCTGAAGGCCAGGTGACCCAAAACCAACCTGACTGACATGTTGTGATTTCTTTTGTCGTGACCTACTTTAGTTTTCCCACAAATCTCACAGATGAATCATGTTGTTTTTTTACTCTAGATGTCATTTTTATATAATATTCCAACTATTGTTCGTCCAGTCTTGCATCCATTTTCTACAGTTATTATAATAAATCAATTATTTTCTCGATATTTTATGTATAGTTTTGGTCTTTAATGCAGTTTTTAATTGAGTCAGTCAACAAAAAACTAAAATACATA
Source organism: Callionymus lyra (assembly GCF_982586985.1). NCBI lineage: Eukaryota > Metazoa > Chordata > Actinopteri > Syngnathiformes > Callionymidae > Callionymus > Callionymus lyra. The sequence continues at coordinate 6,759,474 of NC_141834.1, forward strand.
AAGTGTTCTGGAGCTTTGAGTCGTTAATAGAACATTTTCTGATCGACGAAACTTGTCGAAATTGAAAGTAAACTTCATCAGTTTGAGCGCACTTGTGAATTCCGAGTGCACATAAATGCAGCGTTTCTCCAAACAGCTGCTTCCCATCATCCTCGTCAACATCCTTGTTAAAAGACGTCCAGGCCCGCGTCCAACTTTCCACTTCCTTGTTTGAACTTTTCACTAGTTTGTCCTTTTTTTTATTCGTTTTTCCAGACTTAACTGTCGGCAGATACTTTGTGTCGTACGTTTCCGTGTTAATAGCAGTCAAGAGAGAAGCAGCTTTAATCTCATGCTCCTCATCGTCTGCTGCTGATCCTGCTCACATTCTGTTTTCATGCTCAGAAACAATATTCATAGATTAAAAACAGACAAATTCATCAAATAATCTGTTAGAACACAACCTGCGCTCAAAAACAATCAAATATTCATAGGTTAAATCCAGTAAAACTACCAACTCTAATGATGGAGAAATATTTATACTGTTATATCTATACTAAATGTTGATCCATACTCTAAATATAATTTATTTAGACTGACAACTATGGAGGAAGATTTGTTCTTTAATCATTTAATTAAAATAAGTTGCTTCAATTTAAAAAAAATAACTCTGACTCTGAGTCAAAATAGTGTATATTTTTTATCAGTTCTGACTTAACGGTGGGGTAGATAATCCTTAAAACATTGTGAGCAGGCTTTTTTCATCTCAAAAATCAGGAGTCTTAAATCCTATTAAGACCGATTCCAACAAAAATGAAAGATTTAAATGACAAGTTATCGTCACTCAATCCATAAAGAAACCTTAACAGACTTTAAGTCCAAATATTTTAAACAACAGTGACTTCCAATAATCAGTTGTCATTAAATCAATCTGTTCCGACTTAAAGGTGAGGTAGATCATCATCAAAACGTTGTGAGCAAGCAGAATTTGAATATTATAAGTCCTACATCCTGTTGAGACAAGTTCCAACTTTTTAAATAGAAAACATTAAACAACAAGTCATGGTCACCAAGGTGATTTATTTGAGCATTTCTGTAAATAAAAAAAAATCTGTCAATCTTCGGAAGAAGAAATAAGATCACAGCAATAAACACATATATTCACACAGAGCAGGAATCATTAAATTAAAACATTGGCGACTAAAAACAGGTGATAAGTGTATTAATGTTTGTAAATAATTTCTACATTGATTTGTTTATTAAATAATTAAATTCATTTCTGTATTTAAATTATTTTTTGTATCAATAATTTGATTTTCTTTTTAATAAAAAAAATGTTTTTGTTCGTTCTACACGGATTTTGATATTTCAAATTTTATATATTTTTTCTAAATTCAACATTTTGTGTCTTTTGTAGCCTTTTAAATGCATTGTTATTTTAATAGAATTTTAAAAGGCTACTAATTAAAGAAATAAAGAATTTAGAAATTAAATTTTAGAATGATTGGAATAAGAATATAAAAAAGCATTCTTCTTGAAAATATTCGATTTTTTATTTTGTTTATTCAATTATAACACATTATTGAATTCAATTAAATCAACTAAACCTGTCAATATAGATATAATTAAATCCAATTTAAATTAAATTTGACATTTGATATTTTAATTGGGATATACTGTACTTCCATAGTACATTTCTACGAAAAAAAAAAAAAAAAAGATTCTCTCAGCAAAAGAAAACGTATGTTCATCAAAGAAAAACCTGAATCTGTGAAGGTCAAAAAACACTGAGGTGTGAAGGATGCTGGTAAAAAAAAAAAAGGTCATGAAAGGAAACAGGATCTCACTTCAAGACTCCATCTTCACCGACGTTCCTCGAGGACAGACTTCAAATGTCTGGACATCAGTGAAGATTGTTCTTCTCGCCCTCAGGCTGCAGAGACCAGGGCGTCCCTCAGGACGTCTGAGCCGTCGCTGTGAAACGTGGAGCCGCCCGAGCCGGGCGATGACCCCTGACCTTCTGTTAGCGAAGGTGCGAATACTTGGAGATATAACGAGCCCCAGGAGACAGAAGAAGAAGAAGAAGATGAAGTTGCCTTTTTTTCCAACCAAAAAAAATCCAACGTATGCGCGAAGACATTGATGTGCTTTAAGAAACAGTACCACCTGCTGGAATCAGTGAAACGCGGGCGCTTTAAAAACCAAGTATTTGTTTGTCTGGCTCATGTTTATCAATTATTAAATACTATTTCTGTGGAAACAACGTGGAGTGAGCTCACAAGTGTACATTTGAAGCAGAATTCCATGAACTGAGTTTAAGTGTTTCGATAATTAAAGCGTTTTTTAATGTATCGTAATACTATTTAATACTATCGTAACCACCTTGAGATGGACTTGAATCTAAAGAACCATGTTTGTGATTTAGCATGTTGCAATATCAGCCAAATTAGCATCAATAAGCCAGTTTATATGTTAGCATTTGTTAGCATGTTAGCAGGCTAGCATTGTTGTTGCAAAGTTATCTCAAAGGCTTTATCAGTTAATAATACTAAACCCGTTGTTTAGACTATCTGAACAATTTCTGGCGAATTTAAAAAGTCGATTATAGTTTTTCGCAAGTAAATATTTTAAAATTGTTTTAATTTAGCTCTTAGCAACAGATGCTAAGCAAAACACAATTTAAAATGCAACTGAGCTAAAGTTAGTTGCTGCTTTTAATCATCGTCTAGTTTTGCCCTTTTGTCACAATATTCTACAAAACTTGATGTTGTTTAGTTACTAAAAAGAGAAGGTTGTAGCATAAAAGAAGCAGCTGAGATTTGACCCGTGAATGTTAGCTACATTAGCCGCTAACTTAGCTCGACCAAGCTTAGCATGAACAAAAACTTTGGCGGCAAAGTGTGTACAATTGTAAAGAAAACTCTCTATGATGCTCTATTATTTTAAATAAATGCCTTACAGAACAGTCTTTTAGCCTGTTAGCCCTTCTTGAAAACATGTGACATATTGACGTCTGTTTGTGTGAATTTTGCCTGTTTGTAAAATACTACGTTTGATAAATCATGAAGTTTGTATCGTGTACAATATTTTGCATGCATATTCAGATGTTGAACTGTTTAAAATGAGACAACACAAATGCACACATTCACTTGTAGCTTTGACAGGAAGTTCCCTTTTACGTGAAACTTTGACTTAATTTCATGATTATTTATTTTTAAAAATTAAGTATTACTGCAAGACTTTACATTTTTTTAATGGTCAAACAATGTATAAAACAAAAGATTGCGTTGGAGGTTACACGGGGCAGAGGGTTCTGTAATTGAAAAATAAATAATGTGGAACTTAAATTTGTTTTGTTTGTTATTGTTTGTTATTCTCTCATAAATCCAGAACCCAAGATTTATTTTGTCATGTGATTAGGAAGCATTTTAATCATATTATTTATATATAATCTTTCCTTATTGACATTTATTCATGATGTATTATTTCCAGTTGTCTTTACACAGATTGAATTTAAATGTAATTTACTAGAATGAAAATGGAAAATCGTCTTGAGGAAAAACAAAAATCCGACTGAGAAACATTTCTATAATTGCCGGACCAATCCTCCCGAGACGGAGAACAACAGAAGCCCAAATGAGTGGTTCTGATTAAACCCCGTGAGCTTCTCACGTCCTGATCTGCTGCTGTAATGAGGCAGGAAATGAGTCTTTGCAGGTGCTGCGAGAAAATATGCTTCTCAAGAGCGTCCAGTTTCAACTCTGGCCGACATTTTGGATATTCATGAGAAACGTTGAGGAGGTGATTTTCTGTCCTTGGCCCCCGAAATTATCTAGAGATTTGATTTAGGAAAGGATGTTCCAGAAATAATAGTCTGGAAAAAATAAAACAACCTCTTAGATTCACCACCACCAAATTTAATTTAGAAAGGATATGACATATACACATAATAAGTAGTTGTTGAGTTATTTTCTTTACTTATTTTATCACATTTTCAGGGGCCACATGGAAAGCTCTTGTGAGGGGCCATCAAGCTATATAGGTTAAAGTACCGGTTTCAAAACAGACTTAATAAGTAACAATTAATTAATTAAATTTTTTTTAATTATTTTTTGGTAAAATAAAAATAAAAAATACAGACATTTTTTACTAATTATATATTTTTATACACCTGGAGAATGAATAATTAGATTAAACAATTAAAAATGGATGTAAAAATGTGACATAATAAAAACAGTAAAGACCTAAAACATACTATAATATTATATAATAATATAATATCAATAATATTCCAAACAAATGTCAAAGTAATTAAAAAAGATTATTATTAAAGTATCATACTTCTACTTTGACTTAATGAGGGCCACAAAATGACAGCCAGCGGGCCACAACTATTGTTCAGTTTTTATTGCAAACATGGTCGTGTTCAGATTTCAACGTTGATAGAATTAGGGTTTTTCTCTGGCTGTTGCCATGGTGACGTCAAGACGCAACAATACCTTGGCATGTTTACATGACGATTGCGTTGTACCTACATGACAACATGGACATTCTCCCAGTATTCTATATAATTGCATGACCATCACGTGATCACACAAGTCTCTATTAAAGTCTTTGTGTAGGTCGTTACCATGGTAACCAGACGACAGGGCTACAATAAGAACACACAACATGCAGGGGCTTCTTTACATTTCCTTTTTTTTCTTTACCTAATAAGGAATTTGCAGAGTCTGAGATTTTCCTTGTTTTCCTTGCTAATGTAAACAAGATGTGAAGCACAGTTTCAACACTGAGACGTTCTAAACACACACATTTGGTCCCGGAGAGATTGTCGCTTTATAAGACACATGACCAGAGATATTTGAAAACACTTTAATTTACAAATGTGTTTTGAGAAATATTAACAAATACATTCGTAATAACTATTAGTTTAGTATTATAAGCAGGTTCAACCTAAAGATTTAATTACACATAGTAAACACAAAAAGAAACAAATTGTATTGTATTTTATTTTTTATCCCTCATCAATTCATCTAATAATTTTTTCCTCCATATAACAATATTATGTCAAATTTATTTATTATTTATTATCTTTTATCACTCAATATTTTCTCTCACGTTATCTTTTATCAAGTTACTTCACTAAATATTTTTGGATAATACCGCAACAAGACGACAGGTGGCAGTAGCGTCCTAAGAAGCCAAAGAGAGAAACACGATTTATTTAAAACGATTAAAATCCTTTTTTTTAAGGGATTCTTCATCCATCATTATGATGTCATGGGAAATAAAAGGTCAAAAAATAATAAATAATGAAACTAAATTTTAAAAAATACTTAAAAGATATAAATAATATTATCTGGTGGACAAAATAAGGAAGGTGTTAAAATACAACAGCGACATCTGCTGAGCATTCATGACTACTACAATAGCTTCTCTAGTATTTTAATAAGAGAATTTTTATTTTATTTATAAGCGCCTTTCAGGAACGATAATGACAATATGATCTTCAATATACTGTGATTTAAAAACGCTTAATTCTGGAAATAAAACGGATAAAATTAATATAATAAAATATGATTTTTGGTAGAAGAGGTCCAGAGGGAACCATAAGTTAGATAAAAATGGAGGAACCGAGTCACACAAATATTGTACGTGTCGTTTTTATTTTTACAACTTTGTACATCATTTCTCTCGTCTCTGACGTCCTTGTTAAAAAGGAAAAAACGTTTAACCATCAGCTAATTTCTAGTGCAAAGTCTGATGCTTTCTTTCCCAAATGAATATTACACACGCTAATATCCATATTATGTATTACATTGTAATGTTTTTTTTCAGGGATGGGAAAGAACTTATAACATGGTGTCCAATGTTTCACATCACAAGTTCACAATTCCGTTCTATTAAACAACATAAAGGCAAAGAGTCTTTTTCTAATCAAGTGGAATTTATTGACAAACTGATCCAGTGGTTAAAACAAACCTTTAATATCAAAAGAGCCACAGATCTGCTGCGACAGTAAAACCCTGCTTCATCCTGAGGTTCACTTAAACAAACAAAAAAAAGATATCAATGCTTGTTGCTTAAAGTCACAATTCTGCGCACAAACTCATTTGACAAAACCAGGAGCTCTGATCCTCCTCAACAGAAACACAAGCGATAGAAGTTCTCGTCACTCACCAGATGAATGCCATGAAGTCACCGTTCGAGTGATTGTGTAACACAGCAAAGCAAACACAAAGAAGCCTTGAAAGCGTCACACGGCAGGTTCCTTTTTTCTTTTTTTTTCTTTTTTTTTTTTTTACATTCGTTTCATTTCAACAAGGCTGGTTCTCTGATTCAGTCCGACGGGGCCACACATGGATTTGGCGTCAGGCCACTAAAGGCTGTTGGTTCCCCCTAAAACTAAAACAGTGGCAGTGAACGAGCCTTCAAGACGCCAGAGAGTCGCGGCTCCCCGGACATCCCCGTCAACAGGCACCGTGCAGTTGGCCCCCCAAAACACTAGTCCATCATCGCCCTCAAGCGGACCTGGACGGAGGCGTACGGCCTTCCCAGTACTTCCTATATGCTTCTTGGAACATGTCCTTGCAGGAAAGTTTGGAGCCTAACTTGGAGCAGATGAGGAAGGATCCTCCCATCTTCCGGTGCAGCGAGTACGTCTCCTCGGGGGGCGGAGTCAGGCGGTGCTTGAGCATCACCGGGATGAGGTTGTGGATCCTCTCGGTGGTGGACTGGGAGCCGAAGTCGAAGGGCTCCGTGGAGGCGAAGGCTTCGCCCAGGATCATCACGGCGTCCACGTGGGCGTTCAACATGGCCTGAGGGAGGGAGGAGAGAAAACTGGATGAAAATCATTCCGAAAATGATGAAGCAGAGGTTAACATTTATTTGTGAAAAAAATACATCATCTGTTCTGTGTAATATTTATATAAATGTCCACTATATGGCACTTTCTTCTCTTTCATTTTGTGCTTCATCTTGTCTATTAAAAGCTCCTTTCTAAACGGATAGCACCACCTACTGAGCTTAATAATAGTAACTTCATGAAGCAGTTCACTTACTGCTAGGAATCTGATCTGTTAGTTTGTTAAAAAACATCAACTTGGAAAAAAAAAGAATGAACAAATGACAAAGAGCCTCTTTATCATGGACTCAATACATTTTTTTAAATTTTGTTTCTCATAGGTAAACACAAAACTATGACCTGGAAAGTGTAGCCAATAACAACAGCTGCACCTTTAAATGCGAGTTTATCAGATTTGACTAAAGATAACAACTAATAACTATTGATGACAGTGTTGACTCCTGATTCGTGACTTATTGAATTACAAAAAAACTACAGATTTATCTGCATACTCATCTAATCATCGAAAATGTCATTAATGCTTTTATATTCAAATCAATTTTTTGTTTTAATTAAATAAAGTGTGGAGTGTGAGCTTCACCTTGGACTCGTATCCCGTCAAAAACTTCATCTCGATGGATTTCTTCAAAACTCCCTCTCTGTCGCCCTCTGCTGCCGAGCGAATGATCTGCAATGATCGACAAAATCAACACAAAACGTTGTTAAATGAAATATGGATAATATTTAGAGTCAAGTTTTACATTTGTGAAAATACAATCAACTCTTACCTCGATGTAAACGTCTGTGAAGCTGAGATCGAATCCTCTGGTGGCTCCGAAGTCCAACAGCGCCACCTACAGTGTCACACATAAGTCGAACTCAATGCTCAGGAAGCAAATATTAAATTAATTTGAGTTGGACTCACCCTGTGCGTCTGTGGATCGTAGAAGAAGTTGGACCAGTTGGGGTCGGTCTGCATGTATCTGAACTCAAACAGCTCTCTGAGGCACAACTTCAGAATGTTCCGACAAATCTAAGGACAAACATTTATATTTAAGCATGTTATTCAGTTTCTTGCCACTAGATGTCGGCCAAGCCCAGCCTAGACATGACAGACAATATGTTTTTAACAAAAGTTGAATAGTTTGAGTGTTGGTTGACGTGTTAGGAGTCACTTCACCTCATCCTTAAGTTCCCGAGAGAGTTCCTGCGCCTGGTCCAGAGGAAACCCGGACACCAGCTCTGTGGTCAGAACACTCTTACTGCTCAGCTCCTCGATCACCTCCGGCACGTAGAAGAACGGGTCGTCCTTCAGAAGCTCTCTGGAGCCAGACACACACAAAATAGATTAGAGTTCAACTACGAGGTCGTGAAACCATCAGATGAAAACGGATCCAGAAATCTTGAGTCAAGTGCTGACTCAGCAGACGACACAACTGTGTCATGACTCTCACCTGAACTTCTTGGCACACTTGGCTTCTCGGATATAGTCGCATTCCAGAGCCAGCTCTCTTCGCATCACCTCGATCAGATGCTCCGGGAACAGACCTAAAAATAAAATCTATATTAGTCAAGTTGATGCTTTTCATCTTGATTTGAAGCGAGGTTGCTCAAGCAGCAGGAAGTGGAGACATCAAAGTCTGTCTTTACATCACTGACTTCAAGAGCAGAAAACATACTCAAGAGTTAGGACAGGAAACCAAACTGAGATACAGATTAATTTTGCTAAAATATTTAAACTGTGTTTTATACCATATTTAGTGAAAACATATTTAGAATATATAGAATATTTTGTCTTAAATATAAGTGCTTGTTTTGGACACAAGATAATGTACATGAAAATCTACTGTAACTAAAACATAGAAGAATTAATAAGCAAGAAAAAGCCTTATGTTGTTAAAACATTTTTTTATAATGATTATATGATTAAATAAAAAGGAGGCAATAATTATTCGATACAATCCACTTGATGAGAGAGTAAAATTAAAAACTAAAACTAAATTGTAAATTGACTTTAGTCAATTTTTCTTGCAAATTAAATTAATTTGTACAAAAAGATAAATTCACAATGTATTAAATACTTAAATAAAATATGAACATGCAATTGAAACATACAATAAACCAATGTTTTAATTAAGTATATACAACTTTATTGCACATATACGTTTTTAAATATAAACAGGAACAAAAATGTTCTAAATATATTATTTTTGTACGTGTAGTTTTCTTTTTCTAATTTACTGTTGGGGAGAATAAAAACTTCAAAGCACAAATGAAAATAATAAATAACTATGTCTTAAAAACCTCCATTTGAAATAGTAATAAACAGTAAACTAGGTCTGATATCAAAAGTAAAAGGAGGTCAGACCTCGTGCTGCTGACATGCAGAGGGAGGTGAGAAATGAGTGGAAACACTTGAGGAACTTCAGTAAGACGAGCGGCGAGGACGACATGACTCGTCGCACGACTCGGAGGAGAACGTAAACCAACCTTCAGGCAGAGCGTTGCTCATGTTCAGCACCGTCATCAGATTGTTGACATCACTGTTGATGCTCTGGGCCACGCCGGGATACTGCGGGCGAACACAAGAGTTTGAATCTGGGTGACCACCATGACAGTCCACGCTGTCCACGCAGCCCGGTGTGTACACGAACAACACACCTGTATTTTCATGGCCACCTCTCTGCCGTCCTTCATTTTGGCCAGATGAACTTGACCGATGGACGCGGCTGCGAACGGACGATCTTCGAAGGACTCCAGCGTTTCCTTCCAGTTCGGACTCAAGTCGCTGTTCAGAGCTTTCTGCAGGAGAGGAAGAAGAAGAACTTCAACACAGTCAATATTGATGAGATTGATGATTACATGGTATAATGGCTAATAAATTAATCAAGATTTGAAAATGTAATTGTTTCTTCGAGCACCATTTATGAAGAACAAGGAAAGCTGGTAAAAGCCCAACCTGTGGGATTTTTAATAGCGTTTATCGCCCCTAATGGCGTAACAGTGCAATTACAATTTCAAACATTTTCATTTCTGTTTTTCTGTGAAAAATTGGACAGATTTTTTTCTTTTGGTACTTTGTATATAATGTATTGTACATATTGTTGTAGAAAAATACATACTTTTTAAATGAAAACCCTTTATCTTATTTGAAAAAAGCCAACAGACTAAAAGGAAGACAAAGTTGTTCAAATGAAACTCCACAACATATTTTCTTAAATATTTTGTCCTAAGAAATATAAGCTACCACATTATCATTTGAAGTAATTTATAGGTGTATTCGCAGCATATTGTCCATCATAATGAAGACAATATTAACTTCCTATGAGGTCAGAGTAGATCTGCCAAACAAACGATGAGTAGAAGTGTGTCCGACAGCTAACTGACACATTTTGTACCTTTTTAACCACTTAATACTGGTTCAAATCTGAACACATTTTTTAAACTAAATTCTCTATTTTTTCCTTTTTTCCAATCGAGTATTTCTCTTTTTTTATTTTAGGAAAAGTGCATTTAGATAAAATTTCAATGTTGTGCTGAAGTTTCTGTTATCATTTATACTGAGGATCTAAAATAAACAAACTATTTTTTAAACATTAAGACATTGATTTCTCTCCAATTGTTTGCCACTTTCAACTGTTTAAAAAAATGTTCACATCATTTTATTGTATGCAATTGTATGTATGTAAACTTAAATTACTGATAATAATAAATATTTAATGGTTAAAAATGATTCCCTGAGCTCAAGTGTCTCTACTACTACATCATTTTTTGCCGGACAAATGAATAAAAAAATGTTACCGTCATTTGTTTGATGGGCATGAAGTCGGCGCTTTGCCTGACGCGCTCAAAAATCTTGGCAAGTTGAGGGTTAATGAAGGCGTCATCTGCAAAGAGAAAGACAAATGTCATCATTTATGCTTCACGAGTTCACGATAAAACATAATTGTTAATAACTGATTCTATTTGGTTCAGTATTTTCAAAGCCTCAGGAAGTGAAGGTTAATAACAGACTAGTTTGAACACGGTTATGAGTGAAACTGTCTTGTAATTGTCAACAACTAGTCAATGGTTTACGTCTCTCGCCTCCACTGAACATTCCCTGATGTGGTCTACAACGTTAGTGACATCAAAATCAAGAGCATGTGAAAATCACTCCATTACGAGGAAATGATACGATGAAGGCTAAAAATACAAGCGTGCAAAATTACGCATGATATAATCGTCGTTTTTAAAATAGTTTCCGATGCTGCGAGGTAGATACTATTTAGAGACGATGAAGCTGCGACGCTTGGCTGCACAGTCCTCTGGCCTATTTGGGAAGACACCAAAACTGAACTTCGGGCCACGGCACATAAATGTCATCTCCAACTAGCAAGATGATTTTCAGCGGAACCCAAAAGCAACACTCATGACCGACGAATGACCCTTTAAGTATTGTCTGCTTTATTTACGTTGAAAGGTCAGAGGTCGTGCGACTGTTAGTGTTGGTCTGTGACTCGGCTCTGACCTTACGATGATGACTCGAGTAGAATCTGGTCGTCCACATCAGAAGCACACTGTGCTGCGACCAGATCGACCAACACCAGGTAGCCAATGTCAACTTCCCCTTTTACTTTGTTATTCTGAGGGTCATGTTTGGGTCCAGTTGGCCGGCCTTTGAAGTCCCGCCAGAGGTCACTGGACTGACGGTACAACGGTCGTAAACTAAAAATTAGGAAGTGTTTACGGCCGTTACCTGAACCGCCGAGCGAAACCATGCCAAGATGCTGCTGCAGCCGACCTTGACATCCTGAATATGCGTTGCTCAGAATAGGAAGTGCAACAACTAAATTAGAACCATTGCCTTGAATCTTTGTGCTGCGATGAAAAACAAACTTTCACCGGTTGCTCAGCAACAAGTTTCTTTGCACAGACAAACTGTTCGCTCTGCAGGGATTATTTGTTTCATCAGTCTTATTAAGTAAAACAAACATGTGTAACTAGAAAGTGTGACAGTCTATAAATGGATACATTAAACATATTAAATAGCTAAAACTATCTTTCTAGTAGCTTATAATATAAATCTAATTAAGGTGCCCTATTGTGCACATTTTAGGGGATTTTAATGTGCTTTTTTATTTTTTTAAATATGCCATAAATGACAAAGATTTGTGCAGTTAAAGCAGGGGTTCCAAAAGCTGTCCTCAAAAGGGCCAAGATGGAGCACATTTTGGATCCAACCACATATAGTTGAACCAATCAGGCGTCTGAAGACAGTAATAAGTTGATTGTCGGTCTTTCTTTCTTTTAAATATTAATAATTCTCTGACTAGTAATCCATGCTTTTGTTTCTTCTCGTCTGGACTATTGTAACAGTTTGTTTTCATGTCTTAACAAGAAGGATCTGTCTCGTCTGCAGTTGATTCAGAACTCTGCAGCGAGAATTCTGACCCGCTCTAGTAGAAGAACTCACATTTCTCCGATCCTTAAAACTCTTCACTGGCTTCCAGTTTCTTTCAGGATCAACTTTAAAATTCTGGTTCTTACTTTCAGAGCTATTCATGGTCAGGCTCCTCCTTACATCACTGATCTGATCCAGCCTTACACTACACCCCAGCTCGGGCTCTGAGGTCTGTGGATCAGAATCTACTGATGGTTCCTCGCACACGGCTCAGGACCAGAGGAGAGAAATCTTTTAAGGGTGTTGCTCCTAAGCTTTGGAACAATCTTCCTCTCTCTTTGCGCTTGATGGAGTCTACTGACTCCTTTAAGAAACATCTTAAGACGTTTCTATTTGTTCAGGCTTTTCCTTGATTTTCTGGAACTCCTGTGTTGTTCTCAGTATTATCTTGATCTTTAAAGTAAATACTTTTTTGAGTATTGTTTTGATTGTTAAAGCGCTTTGTGACCCTGGTCTGGAAAAGCGCTATATAAATAAATATTACTTACTTACTTACTATCATGAAGACTGTGTGCTACAGTGTAGTCATTAACACTCGGTATATTTCTGACTTGATTCTGACCTTGAATGCTGAGCATCTGCCCCAGTTTTAACGCCGCTCCTCTCACTTTGCACAGAGTCCTGACGATGCGCTCGGCGTTGGCTTCTGAGAGGAAAGGGCTGGAGTCCAGCACAGCCTTCTTGTTCTCACCTGCAGCGGAACATTCCACGGATTCAAACAAACTATCTCAAATACAACACGCAACTTTTACAGTTAAAAAAATTCACTTAACAGAATGTTTATATCGAAATGTTTGTTTGTTTGGTGTACATATGCGTTAGTAGGTCGCAAGGTTGTGTGTTCCTGTGTGTCTGACGCACACTTCAGCAGCTTTGAGCAAGATTTACTTACTAACTTACGCACACACACACCTGCGTCGGGGCTGGAATTAACTACACACTTGGACTCGGACAAACACAGATTTACGCCTGTATGCTGTCGCAGATTAGCTTCTCTATGGATTAGCAGACTGGAGGAGAGCAGCAGTGTCTGCTGGGAAGGTTGTGGCCTAAATGAACATGTAGAAAAGAGGCGGCATGAACGCGTCTACAAGTGAAGACAAGCACCGTGTTTAGTGGAGCAGACATTTGGATACACCCTTTTCTAAGTTGCATGCTGGAAATATTTGCTGCAACTGTGCCGATGTTTGAGCGTTACCTGCTGCATCACTGTGTCTCATCGTCTTCTTGGCAACCTCTGCCAGAGCACCCAAACCCAGACCAACCGCTAAACCTGGAAGACAATGAATGAAATCGAATAAATATACCAGAGTCAAGTGCACACGTGGCACAGTTACACAACTATGAGGATTCTATGAAATGATTAATTCTGTTTATTTGTCAATATTCAGTAATCAACTTAAATATGAGGATCTTATCTTATAGTTTCGTGAAGTCAATAGAAAACACACAAAGAAATGCTAAGAATGCAGCTTTTAATTTGAAGGCTATTGATTCAACTGTTGAAGGTAATAGAGACGCTGAATGTAAGCTTGGCATCTGTGATCCATGGAAAGAAGTTGGAGACGGCAGCGTAAAGAAATGACTCAATGCAAAGAGATGAACGTCTTTTTTTTTTTTACCATCACATTTTCTAAAATTAAATGTAAACAATGTTTCTGTGTATTATCTTTCTATATTACTAACTCATGTTACAATGTTACAAAACATGCATCTTAAGACATGTTTGGACTATTAATACAAGTTGCATCTATTTAGTTTCTGCAGCCTATATTAAATTGCACTCAAAAGTCTGGAAATTAATGAATTTTGAATTTATCAGATTGTATTGTTGGAAGCCAAACAGTAAGTGATGAGCAGATGATTGGATTTAAAAAAAAATAAAACGTAATTAATATTATTTGTATTATTATTCAACTGTCTGACTTCAAGTGTTGAAAAATGGCGAGCATGTTACAATGTTAAGCCTGGCATACCTTCGATTGAAGAACATAAATATCGTCAGACAAATGTTGACCTTGACATTTAATTTATTTATTATGCCATCGCAGTATTTGACCCTCATATGTCAAATAACCATTTTCTGAATTGTCTACATAGGATAAACCTTCAGAGAAACAAGCAGGGATTTGTTTACAGTTGCCCTCAGCAGTAGGACGGCCAAAAACAGACCAGTTACAATTCTGATAAACACATTAGGATGCAGTGATGAGTTCACTAAGAGGGAGTGAGATAAGAGAGAACAATGTTAGAGTGGGAGTTGAGCACGACTCAAAACCAGGCTGTGGCAGCCAGGGAGTGTAGGATGACCTCCTGCTTCCTGACAATGACTGGAACACAACGGACCCTTTGTGCCACCAGGTCAATAAGCATAGTGTGCTAAAAATACAGTATTTATCCAGGAGCAGTAGATAATTACCCGACTACGGTTCAGTTTCATTGACACTTGTGTATGTAAATATATACTATTCTAATGTAAAACCAGATAAGGTTCAGTTTTAGCTCAGGAACAGTCTCAAGTCATGCCATTCAATCGGAGAAATGCATCGGAATTTAACTTGCATATTGCTAGAAAAAAAAAGGATAATATAAGTGGTGTTATTGTTAAAGTGTTAAATATTAAATATTGCCAATTCATCCCATCTTAGAGTTACAAATTTAAAAAAAATCCAGTTGTCATTTTATTAATTTTTATACACACAAACTGCTCATACAGAGTTCACAGATTAAGAATAACTTTGAGATATTGAATATATTATTTATTAAGGTTTTACAAGATATGGACCAAATAATCTGATTGTCAATGATTTTATATTGATTTTATTTTCACATTTATTATTTAAGATTTGGAAACGTATGCTACTTAATAGTTGTGTTTTTATTTTCTTATAATTTGTTAGTTTTTTCTGTATTAAAAAAAACTCCTAAACATAATAAAAAAAAAATCATGATAAAATAATAATTACAAAAAAAGGAGCGACTAATGCACTTAATAGTAGCCAATATAATTTTTATTCTACTGTTTTACAACAAAAACTGTATATAATGGTAGTAGTAAAAGAGTAAAATATATCCAGTGATATTGCAAAAAATTATGATTTTTTTTTTTGATTAAAAATAAGCAAAACGATTATGCAAGCAGTGATCCGAGGCAGAAATACAAATAGTATAAATCTGTCCTTACTTGGATATATACAGAGACGTATCACACACACCATTAAAACCGAGGAAACGCCTCCACACAACCAAGCATGTTTACTTCTGAACACCTAATCCTGAGAAAGCAGTTCTGTATAAAGAACAAAAAAGGAAAGTGTGTGTAAGTTTGAGGCTGCCTCGAGCGAGTTCCTCTCTGCTGCCTCTTACATAACGTGCCATTACATAATGGGTTAGTCAGCGAGCCAGAAATCTGAAAGGCACCACTGGACCGTCATGTGAGGACACGGCTTGTTCGGCGACTTTAAAAATCATGCTGAGGACATGTTTACCACTAAAGAGGTGCTCTTAAAGTCACCTTGTTCACACCACACACCAACATTCACGCTGTAAGCAGCACTATCTGAACGACATATGCAACTCCAGAGCGAACACAAGTGTCTGTCTGTCATCTGCGGATACCTTTGAGGTGCCGAGTGACCGAGGGATGATTCCTGGCTTGTTATTTTTAAATCCAACCAGAACACAATGTTGATGACAACAGAAAGACACCCGCAGATGGTGGGGAACAAAAACAATACAATATCTCTTGTAAACAGCACAAAGGTCACACACGCCTGAACTGCTTCTCCTTTTATATATCAGAACAGTCAGGAAACGTCACTAAAACCACAATTGTTCTTCAGCTCCAATATCAAAGAGGAATCTCTATTGTGCAATAATATTTCTCTGCTATCATCCTATGGTTTTGCAGTTGTGAGCATTAGACAAACACCGTTTTCACACAAAAATGTAGCAAAGAATTGCTCTGACGCATTTCTGATAAAACGTCAATAGCATTGGTTAAATATACATTCTGCAACTCTGTGCAGCTGCTCAGCAGTCACTGTAAGGAACACACTCAACCGTCAGCCTGAATCAGAGAGGGCTGGGTCGAGGCTGCAGACGAGTGAAGATTACAAGGTTAATCTGGGCTCAACCAACTGAAAATAATATTTTGTGTTGCACTAATCTTCTTTTGCAGTTTAAAATATTAAGTTAATAGATTTAGTTTGCATGTTTAATCAATTTAAAAATATATATGATGGTTCTGCCATTTGTTTCACCCTTTATATATGTAAACATACACAAGGAAATTGAATGATTTGGTGACTAAAACGGATAATTATATTTCACGCTCTAATCTATTTTAGTCATAATTCAATGAATGTCCTGCACCAAAGATAACGTGCTTACTGCATTTTAAAGCAGTGAGTGCATCTCAAATGTGAAATCCAGTTCCTATTTTAGTTTGGGGGACATTTGTTATTATTATATTTATTAATTTATTTTTACTACAATTCAAAAAAACTAAAAAACTCTAAAACTCAACTATTTATTGATTCGGAGCTAATAGAGCTAAAGATTTATGTATAGGATGTGAGAATATATTTCTGTTTACAGTGAGTCTAGTTGCACAATATGTTCTTTATCTGTGCATTTATGCAGCAGTCGAACACACTGATAACATCAGAACTCAATCTGAGGAAACCTGAACTCAGTTACGTTACCTCCAAAGTTGGCCAGTCTGCTGAGGCGAGTCACAGGCACTTTCCTCTCTCTGGCTCTCTCGCTCAGCTACGGAGGCAGAAAAACACAATTTTCATAATCTGCGGTGAACACAGAAGCATATTTAAATAATAAAGATGATGATGAGAATCTTATGTAACCATTTGTTTGTGTGGTTTGTTCTCAGCTCTCTTTGTCTGCCGGGCTTTTTCAATGTCTTCTGCGGTGAGTCCTCCGACCGTGGACTGGTCCTGATGATAGTCTCTCTGTTGGCTCCACATGTGTCTGTTCAGATGGTTGTTGTACAGATTGTGTCCTACGAAGCATCTGCAACATTCAAGGGGTGAAGCTGTGACCTCTAGAAGAACATGTTTAAACACATTTAATACTGATGTTGGTGGTAATACCTGCTATCAAAGTGGTAAGATCTGGTCGGTCCACTGAACTGTTTACTGGGATCCTTGTATCCCTCAAACAATGACTTTTTACCCCCAACTCCTGTCGTCGTACCCCCATAGTTCGATTCCTCATGGGCACTCTCAGCCTGAGACATAAACTCTTCCTCTTTGAAATCTGCAGAAGGGAAACCCTCCTCCATTGGGAAGTCATATTCTGAATCCACGGTTGAGCTCTGCTGCTGACCCGTGAGCTCCTGAGAGAGACACACATTCAACACATGCGTGACAACCTGCTGACTCCTCCACGATTTCACCGACTCCTACCTGCACTTTCATCATGGCCGCAGAAACGCCTTGCTCAGCAGCTGACTGCAGGCTTTGGGCGGCGGCGCCGACACCTGGGAGCCCTGAGAGAAAAATCAAAAAAGGGGGAATGCGTTTGTTAATATCTGTCAGTCTGGATGGAAGTGTAGTTGGATTATTAACTGGACTTATTGCTGATGACTTCAGCGACCTCTTTCTAACCTTCTCTCTTCCCAGCAGAATATAAAGCGCCCACTAGCTGGCACCGCTTCAGTCTTTTCTGTTAGCTAACTGGTGTGAATTGCTGTGCTTTGGCCAGAACTTCTTCAATCCTGCCAAGCTTATCTGAGTGTTAAAATGTGGCAGAAATTTGGAGGAGGTTGATACAAGTTAATGTTACTTCATGAGTCATGGAATCTTCAGATGACTGTATAAATGTACTTTAATATAAAGTGGGCGAGAGTAGCTGACAGTACAAATAAAAAATGTTTATTATCGTATGATAGCATAAAAATATGTTGCTAGTTTTACAATATGAAGTTGGAATGAAGTTTAAATCACAAAATAACTGTGGGTAAAACATGCAAATGTGTTATTTTGAGGGGGAATATTCACTAAAGTAAAATAGATAAAATCAAGACCTTACATCAACAAGTTATACTAGCATTGAATTATAAATAGTAATAAAAAAACAAGCACAAGATTTTTTTCTAACGGGTTCATTTGGTCTCATGAGACTTGATTAGCAGTTAAATGTTGTCCTCTGGCACTAGTGGTTTCTATCTCCTTGTATCCCAGGACAAAAAGACAAACTTTCTCATCATCAACACAACACTGGATTTAAAGAAACGCTTCTCGTTCCATGCATGAATTTGCATACATTTTATTTTAAAATAGCTCTGAAGGAGTATCATGCAAAGGTTGTTGATATTCTTTCTCACCCCACAAAATGTATCTTTTATAAAATCTGACTTTTTTTTATCTCAGCAATATCTGCAGCTGCATATTTTCATGTCTGAGATGCCACAGAAATTCTAGGACTTTAGGAAATGTTGAAGCATAGACATTCCACACATTCATTTTAGGGTGGTTTGTGATCGATGGAGGGTAAATTACAGAACAGAAAAGCAGCCCAGAAATCCATTTATTAAGAGCAAGCAAGATTTTGTAGTGTAAATCTTGGCTAGGCTGAAGAGATTAGTCTAAGAATTTATATTTATATAATTTAATGCATAATAAATGTATAGTGCCAAACTGGTACTATTTGCACAGCCCTGTTGCTTAAACTGTGACCAAACCCATGCTTAAAGGAAACACACAAAACTCTTGTTTTAGAAGAAATATTTCTTAAATGTTGTTTAAGTACAATGCTTTTAACATGTTAGCACAGTTGAACTATCTAGGTTTATTTTTATTTAGGGCTTGTGTGTTTTATAAATCAAATGAATATTTTTATTTTTATTATTATTTTATTTCTTTAATTTCTCATAGCAGCAAACTTCATGTTATGTAGCGCTTTGTGACCCTGGTCTAGGAAGGCGCTATATAAATAGAGATTATTATTATTATTATTATTATGGCATTATTTTAGGGGGGTTCCGCAGTAGCAAAAGGCCGTAATTCAAAATGTTTGTTCTGTTTACTACTGAACTGGTGCCATGGTGGTACTGAGTAAACATTACCATATTTCAATTTAATTTTGGCAATAGTGCATGACAAATAGCTGGGCTTAAAAACTCAATAAGGTATTCACATTTAGAAAAACACATAAAGAAACTCGATTGAATAGACAAACCAAGTTTCAAATTACCTGTTCCACTGCGCATGACATTTGCCTGCGTTTCTACGATAGCCTGGCTCAGCTTCGCCAGGCCTCGCACCACCAACGCCATATCACCAGCCATGTTGAACTGAAGACAGACAGAACAAATGACATGTTACAAAGAAACATTTTGTTGACACGGTTTTGAGAAGTCAATCCATCCAAAGCTTTGCAATGTCACGCGTATTGAATGTCAACAGGTTTGACAAAGCGGACGACAACAAAGAAGGGGAACAAGAGGTCAAATGGGACGAAAACTGAAACCCTCTCTAAACACCTTGAACTGCTTCTAAGAGCCGACGTATCCTTATGTGACTTTTACACTTTGGCTATTATAACCAACCCTGAACACACTGACGCGAGAAAGTGGTGGAATGTTATGCGGGGTTGGAAGTTGCGTCGGCATGTGTTTGTGATCCTGGAATGGATCTGAAAATGTCACTGGAAACTGAGAGGGCCAGCTGATGGCCCTTCCAGCACTTGCTGAGCACGGGTTTGGATCTAGAACAGAGTCACATTTATTTTCTCTCCACAATCAGGGTTCTTACTAAGAGAGACTAAAAATACTGCTTACGAGCGATATAACAACGTTGTATTTCTAAATATGTCCGTACATGCAGCCGGAAACACATTTGGCTAGTGCTGAACGGCAGATAATACAAGTGATTACAGAGCAGAGAGTACACAATGTAGTCTGGTTTGTACGACAACAACAACTTGTCCTTGCAACACTGCGTTTGTGAGCTGCCCTCAGTGTGATAAAGGTGTGGCGGGTGTGCCAGTGAGCTGCTGGGATTCGGGCCAATGGAAAAAGCTGTTGCTTGAACAGGCAAGGCACTGTATGTATGTGTGTGTGTGTGTGTGTGTGTGTGTGTGTGTGTGTGTGTGTGTGTGTGTGTGTGTGTGTGTGTGTGTGTGTGTGTGTGTGTGTGTGTGTGTGTGTGTGTGTGTGTGTGTGTGTGTGTGTGTGTGTGTGTGTGTGTGTGTGTGTGTGTTTTAGCAAATGCACACAAACTCACCGGGCTAGTAAGTGGGTCATCCCCTTTCCTTTAGTGTGGCACAATGTTTTCATAGTGCGTACTGAGTCAATATTTTTGGCCACAAAGGAACAAATGTGTCTTTGCAGGTTTGACAAAATCAAAGCTGGGAATTCAATCCTCAAAGAAAAACAGGAGCACATGCCTGAACAGAGCAACAAATAAAGACACCAATGACTCAGTCTAAATTACATGTGGTATTTCACTTGACATGACATGCCTTCAATACTTCTATGTGATGGATAATAATTCAAGCTTGGTTTAGGAAGTGTGGAACAGTATAAGCTCATCATGCTTTACACATTATGTGCAGGGTCAAATATTCTTTACTATAATGACAACTAATATATAACAACGTACTCACATCTTTCAAATGTTTAAGTCTTCCTCACAAAGATGCAGTACACCCCTCATCACGGCCATGTTTTAGGGTATCACTTTACAAGTTAAACGTTTTAAGTTATTACTTTATAAGTCTGAAATCTTGGCAAACGAGAGGTTAACGAGAGCAGAGTCCATTATGATGTAATAATGGGCTTCACTTCTTCTCCAGTCATCACGCACAGCTTTGATTAAACAACAAGTCCCTCAGAGGTGGAGTCTTCACGGATTCATGATGCACAGTGACAAATATCAATGCTTGACCATTCTCTGCAGAGTGGGCGTGTTTATGGTAAACAAGATTCATCTCCAGAACAGAAACAAACAAAAACAAAGTGTTTTCAGTGGCCGGCGCTTAAGTACATTTTGTAATGTAAAATACTGAATGAAAATATAGCTTTAATGATTGCAAATGTCTATGTACGTTACAAGTTATGCTTGTATCTGCATCGAAATTCAGATATTGAAGTGATGCATTTCTTCTTATGGTTCGTGAAATCAGGATTTTCCAACAATATTCATGGTCATGTGAATGTCTGCAGCTGTCGATTTTCAACACTACAACTGCAGCAAGAAGGAAATAGCTGCAGGATTTCTTCATCACACAAAGATACAACAGTCTATTGTTGACGAAACTGCTGAGTGACGTTGTGGTATTTTCAATATGAATGAGAGTTCAGGATAAGGTATCTGTCCTGATCATAACCTGGTGAAGAATCTTTAAGATAACAGTGGTTGAATGGTCCTAAAAAAAACAAATTATTGGTGAATCCATTAAAGATTCTGAAGTTGCCTACAAAACAGTCCTGATATAAATATGATGTAGAATCTATAGCGTGTGGAGTTGAACTCAATCCCATTTTAGGTGCAGTCACTTTGGCAATCTAGGTTGCTAGCTGAGGAAAATATTTATATCCTCAACCTTTTTTAAAAGCTTAAATCAGATTATGATATCATATTATCTTTTCATGAACAGAGGCTCAAAGTATCATCTCTGTCATTGTCCTTCAGCAAATACTCCCATCCAATGTTTTTTACTCTAATTGGAAGTCTCGGTATAATTGTTGACATCGATACATCTGTTCATTATCTTATCTTAAACAATGTTGTATTTATAGGTAACAATATCTACGTCAGTCTACTTTGATTTTGAGCCAACCATCGTCCAGGCCACTTGGTGGGCCAGATTCAGACCCCGAGCTTTGAGTACGACACATGTGAGATATAGGATTACAGATTAGAAGACTTTGTGGATGAACTAACTTCAAATTGTAGGGATTAAATTAGAGAATTCAAGGTTCCTGAAGTAAATCAGGAAATCTGATCAAGAATTTAAAGCAATACATGTAAGATCAATGGGTCTCTGGTAGGGATGCACCGATCCCACTTTTAGGGTCCTGATACCGATACCGATATTTGGGCTTTAAGTATCTGCCGATACTGAACCGATACCAGTTAAAAAAAACAACTTTATTCCCTATTGTGAAATAAAATGGCTGATGCTTTTAATAAAGAGCAAAAATGACCACTATATTGTATTACAAAGTCTGTATTTATTCAAATAGTGTTTAATGTTTACCAGCATTTTGTGAAAAAGTCACAAAAAGAAAGTTTAATTGTAAACTTTGTTTCCCTTATAACCTGAAATAAAACATAGGAGGTCTGTGAAGTTAACATGTCGGTGAAAGAAAATACTAATATAGTAACACTTTGGAACAATTTTTTGTGAAATTTGTGAAATTTGAAATTAAACATAACTCAGCCTTTATTCAACCAGTATTAAACGCCAACACTTTTTATTGTATTGAGGCAGATTCCAATGATGAAGTCAACATTAATACTAACAAGAACGTTTGTTACTGTTGACTACCATGCTGTCGACTCAAAGTTTCTCTCGTCTCTACAGAACAGCAAAGTCAACTGCTTGGTTTTGTTTCGTCTTTCTTGTTTCGTTTTGTTTGTGTCGTGATGTGTCTATAGATGCTTAATAAAGTTAGTGTTGTTGAATCATGTAGTGCGATTTCTCCTCCAAATATCCGCTCACATCTTCACTGGATCAGATGCGTGGATTGGTGCTTTTTCACCGATACCGGATACTGGAACTGGATCGGACCCAATACCCGATCCTAATATCGGATCGGTGCAGTCTCTGGTCCGAATGAATTTCACAAATTAGTGGCAGATATATTAATTAATTAATCTGATCAAGAATCAATTATAAAAGGACAGTAAAGTGGGTGAAAATTCTGCAACAACAGGGTTTTTAGTTTCACATTTTACATACTTGCCCTATATTTATACAGTAAAATATCTTTCCCTAAATAGCAGGTTTGTTTCCGTCCCATTTGTTTGGAATAAAAGTTCTTGTCCTCCTGCCCAGAACCGCACTAAGGCTCCTTCTGGGTTTAAGCCTTCGCACTGACAGTAGAGCCTGTGACTCATGATGCTGCTACACAGCAGCAAAAACTAATCCCACAGACGAATCACTGCGCAAAAAACTCGGAATGCAAATGCTTTCACCAAAATGCTGCATTCAAATTTAAAAGCAAAGAAGGAAAGCAAATGTTGTTCGTTGAGAAACTTCCCATGTTGAAATATGCTGAATGTGCACTTTCCTGATACAAAACACTGATCGAGTGCAGGGTGTGTGTAGGATTAAAAAAAAATACTTGAAAAGAGATTATACAAATACAAAGATTCACAAAGCCTTGCATTAGCCAGCAATTAATGTTGCACAAGTTCCACTTAAATAGAAATGTGCATATATTGAACACAACAACTTGACACTCTTTATTTAGATTTTATTTTAGATTTTCACAAACTATTTGATCAACAAACTAATGTATAATCTAGTAATGTAAGTGTAGTGTTCATTCAAGTCTATTGTACATCATTGGAGATTTTGGTATCTTAATTACATGTTTTTTCAATACAGTTACAACTTAAAAAGTAGCGTAAAACTGTGTAGCTGCAGTGAGAAGCCAATATTGGATGTGGAACTATTCTTTCCAAATATGTTTGGCGAGCAGAAGGGGAAGTTGGAAGAACTATCTAGTTTCTGAGAAGAATATACTGTAATTCAAACCAGCATTTGGTCACAAGTACTGTATACGTGGTAAATATGGAGCATTTCTCTGAAACAGACAGTCTTCATGCCGTTTAATAGTTAAAGGGGCGCTATGTAACATTTTGATTTTGAAAAAATATATTTTCTATTGCGATTTGGTTTACTTTGACTAGAATTTACTTGGTCACAAGAAATCTCTAGCGCTTCAATACAACTAACTTTACCTGGTAGACCCGGCCGGAGAGTCTGTGAGTGCCATGTGAACTGTTTTACATTAGTGAGTCACAGACACCGTTTTATATGAAGTACTGAGAGTTTTTAAACTTGCCAGGAAGATAAAATGACAAACAGTCACAATAAGAGCCTTAGTCCTGTCTGATAAACAAATGCAAATGTGTCATTTTACTGGAGGAACAGTTTACTTTATTACAGTTGTCCCTTTTTGACACCAGGGGGTGCCAAAAACAATTCAACAAAATATATTTTTTGTTGCTTTACTTTAAGTAAAGTAGTTCTGACAGGATTTGGATTTCACTCATTTTCTACTCACCCACATGTCGACTAAGGGTTGGGATTCTTTTTAGAGTAAAATGTTTCTTTTCGAAGTTATAGACAAAAATGTATATCCATGCGAAACACTTTCAATGAGGAGACGGTTGTATGTGGAGCTGAAAACCTGGTAGATGCCACTACAAAGAAGCTTTATATATATACACACTTATTTGAGTTTAGCGGGACAACGTCTTATTTTAAGGTTTCAATACAAGAGGGATATTATAGACGAACAGTATAGAGATATTTAGGTTTCTTCAAGTACGTCTTTTTGGATGAAGATGAAGACAAAGACAATTGAGCTCAATTTGCTACATTAAAATGAACATACATTTTTGCCTATAACTCTAAAATGGAACTGATTACTTTGAAAATAATCCCAACCAGTAGTCGAAACAAGGGTAAATAGAATGTTACATTTAGGGTAAACAATCCCTTTAAAACCTTTACACTAAAAACTTAAGTATTTGCTGTTTAAGATGCATACGGACTTCTTGTGATAAATAATCGGAGGATTTAAAGCAGGTACAAATTGTTCAGATTAACCTAGATTTAGAGAGGAATTCGATTTATTAATAAATTCTTGCTTCTCTGAATCTCCAATAAAGTTAATGTCCTCATGACTCTAAACAAACCCTCAGAGGTTTTGGCATATCATAAATTTCCAACCTTAGAAAACCAGATAAAGTTTATGATCCTTATCCCTTCCAAACAACAAGAGCTTGTGCTGTCTAGAAGGTGAGATGTTGCCACCACCACATGATGACAGTGATGTTTTTAAAAGGGAAATGATCTTGCAGTGATAACCTGTAAGTATTGTATAGCAAACACAAATGAACAGCTAAGCCTCAGCTGTTGTCTGGACTCTTCTGGCCCTTTGCAAGCTGTTGAGTCACCGTTATGAAAATAGCCGTTCGGTCTATATCTGCTCTTCTTCAAATGTTGTTCAGCTCATCTGATGGCTCACTCACAACTCTTGAGGTCTTCAATTGCATTGGAAACGTGTGACTCGGCAGACATCTAACAGAGGTAACGTGACTGGAATCACGTTCTCAGAAGGTCTGAATCAACCATAAAGAAGTGACTCTTACACAATGTTATTTATTGCTATATTTAAAGCTCTTTCTTAGGCTGTTAGTCTACAATGAGATGGTAAATTGCTGGGAAAACTGCTGTATTCAGCAAAAAAAACAATAAATTACAATGGTAAAACATAATACTTTTTTATTAAAATTAAAGATGATAGTGGGTCAATATGTAGCTTAATGGCATTGGGTTCCCTTGTGTTTACAAAGTGACCCGTATACTACAGATCGGTGCAGATTAAGTAAATTCTATTTTATACAGGGGTTGTTGTTAGGGGCCATCAAGCGAAACAATAGGAGTGAAAAGTATAATATCAAGCGATAAAATATAACTGAATATGCTAAAACTATCCGTTATTGTATTTTATAATGCACAAATATTTCTAAAAATCTTGTGTAAAATCTAAATGTCTGTTTATATTCACTTAAGTATATTTGAGTGGCAATACATTGGACAAAAAGCCCTCAGACAAAAAAAAAACTATTGTCATATTTCAAGTCTAGTAATGAATAAGCGAAATAAATATACGTAGTTGGTTTCATGATTGTTGACCTTATCAGGGATACATAAATACAGTCAAAGAACAACACGTGCCTCCTGGGCTGCACTTTGCACTGAACACAACCAAAAATAGAATGTGAATTATAGAATTAAGAACTTAGGAAATGATTACATTTGTTCTTAACCTTTCATGACAAAGATAGCAACAAAAAAAACAATACAAATGACCTTGTGTATGAACCATGTTGAGGACAAATCATCAAAGGCTTAAATGGTGAGAAGAGTTATAAATCTACCTATGATATAAAGAGTGACGGCTGTTTATCAGTGGCCAACAATGACTAACTAGAAGTCAAAACATTCTCAGGCTGTATATCTTTAGGTCATATACATTTACTAATAAAATAACGACCGAAAGCCAGTTTGTTTGGATATAAATTGCTTTAAAAAATATATACAGTTGTTGACAAGAAATAATAGCAATGAAGTAACGTTAAAATAATACTTTTAATACAAGTGCAGGAATGCAACATTAGTATTTGTGTTGCTTTAGGTTGATTTTTGAAGTTGTGTTGAACAGTTGTGTAGAGTTGACGCGTCAAGGTTGTTGTGCAGCGTGTGTCAGTTTAGCTCGAGCGTCACACTGACACGTTGACCTCCATTTGCTTCTTGTTGACATAAACTCGCTAAATGTAGATAATAATAATACGACGTAAAATTGTACTTATGTTTGCATGTTTGCAGCAGTTCTTGTGACAGATGCTAGCTAGCACAGAGTTAAATAACAAAG
The DNA here is from genome assembly GCF_982586985.1 of Callionymus lyra. Classification (NCBI taxonomy): domain Eukaryota; kingdom Metazoa; phylum Chordata; class Actinopteri; order Syngnathiformes; family Callionymidae; genus Callionymus; species Callionymus lyra. Next base: position 6,786,381 of record NC_141834.1, read on the forward strand.
AACGCGCGCTGGCGTTAATATATTATTATTGACACACGTAGGTTTATATATATAAATATATGCATATATATATAGTTTATATAGTTTAAACTTGGCTTCAGTGACATTTAAAAAAGTGGAGCAAACCTTCAAAATAAGAGCCGCTGATACTCACCAGCAGCAGTCGTCAGGTCGGACAAGTGTTCGAAAAAAAACAACTAATGTTTACTAGGTGAGGATCGAGCAGAAGATATGCATCGTGAGCAGCATGCGTCGGTCCTGGTCCTGGTCCTGCCGTATGTGCGTTTTAATCCAGTTTGCGTCTCGCCACGAGGTCAGACCTTATTTACCAACTTGAGCTGCGGAGACTCACGGACTCACACCCCCTCACTGCCCCGCACACTAACTTGAAGTCAACCTCCAGCGAGAACCAACACAAATCACTTCTGTTTCCGAATATATTGACTTCTACTTTTCTCCTTATCCTCGGATATGTGACTTGAAACAAAAGTAAATTATTTTCACGTTAAATACGCTCCAAAATATTAGACGCGAACACATGCTTTTCTCGTAGCCCCGCCCATTCTCGTCTGCTATTGGTCCGTAATGCCAGATGACAGGAGGGTGGCGGCGGATCTGCGGCTGCTGATTGGTTCATCTCGCGACACAAACAAGGTGCTACAAACACAACGGATCATTTCCAAATAATAAAACAAATATATTCATTCCTCGATATATTATTATATTTAAATACCTTAACATAGCAGGCTTATGTGCGTATTTTCGGCTATAAATAGACTAACAACGAGCTAAAGCGAAGAGCATTTCTGCAGTAGGTCTCGGCTGCCCTCTGCTGTTTGTTTTAATCATTAGAAATATTTTGTTGTTAACTAGTTAATGCATAATAAAAGAATAAATAATTTTGTTCCAAACCATAAGTGTATAATATACAGTCAAATTGTGTAAGTACATCAGTGCAATCTGAATATTGATAGGTTGAATTCAACGTTTTAATTATTAATATTATTATATATATTATATATTATTATAATGAAGGGACACCCTGAACAGGAAGGACGCCAGTCAAAGAAATACGACCATTCACACGCACGTATTATGATTATTATTATTATTATTATTATATTTGCATGTATTTATCATTGATTTATTTTCTTTTTTTAATAGTTGAAATCAGTAGTGTACAAAGGTTGGATTTGTTTTTGTTTCGTTCAATAATAAATAAATAAATAATGGAGTTTGAATATCAGACTCTATGTGTAAAAAAATAAAAATAAAATAGAGAATATTCCATTACAAATGTTACGATTATTCATAAATAGAAATTCAACGTTTCAGTATAGAAATTATTGAATTAAATTACATAAAGAAATACTTAAATACTTAAAAATAAATAAATGTTAAATGTTAAATTCAACTATACAATATTACAATGGCATTGATATATGATCATATAGAACTAAAAATGACTATTTTAATTTCCCTCAATTCAATGTATTCAAGCAAATAACTCAGACGAAGGCAAAATTTCTTTCACCAAATACATTTTAAAAGTAACAGTCCATATAAATATGCAAGAAAGCAAAACAAGATGTGATATTTAGTGCACATTAGGATGCATGAGAAATTGTTAATAGCATGGATAGCATTTTTAAAACGTCATTTTTGTCTTTTTGTTGCAATATTTGAACGATTTAACTATTGACGAACCAGTTGGTGGTTACAAAAAAAGGACACTGTATTAACCAAATGTTATGTGTTTTTCTTTTAAAACACACTATTTGTGTGTGATCTCAAAAAGGCACTTTAAAGTCGTCCACTCGCACTTGATCTATAATAAAGACCATTTTGGTTCATCTAATGATCCAAATAAAATCTGCACTTATGGTATTCTGTATATCTCAGTAACAAGTCATCTTATTAGAATTGTCATCTTGCTCTGTGTTGCAGCAACAGCAGCAATGAATGAACTGAAGTAAATCAAAAGCTTTGCTGCGATTTTTAAAGCAGTTCTAGCGACTTCTGCATCAGTAAACCTAAATATTTTTTGAATGATCTGCAAGTTAGCAGCTTGAACACAACACGGCATTTCAAAACTAAACAGTGCCCCAAAAAAATAAACTAATATAATATTATAAATAAAACTACACATTAGTAAACAATAACAGTAACTTGCAAATATACATGCACTTAAGACAAAGTCAGGTTTTTAAGGCAAAAGAACAGCTTGCAGCTTAAAGTGTCCCCCCCACATTTATGAACTTGGAAATCCAATATCTACAGAACTTTAAAAGAGATAAGGTAGCTTAACTGACGTCATTTTAGCTGCAAAACCCCCACAAACAGGTTAAGGGCAAAACAAATGCATAAGACTGGTGATTTAATCTTTACTTTAACTTACTTTACCCTCCTTACTTAAATCTTAAGTGAATCTAAATTAAATATAAGATGCTTTAAGGTGTTAGATTTCCCGATAAGTGCTGGTTGTTAAGATCATGTTGTATATTCTATTCAATATCAAAATCACCCCAGAATATTTGATGTAAACTAAATTATGTTGGATTCAAATATTAGATCTCAAAGCTAGATGGTATTATGTTGCCCGTCTGAATGGGAGACTAAACAAGTTAAATAAGAGTGACGTGAGAAGCGAAGAAGATGCTCCTCTGGTTGTGAACCGAGGCCCTGGCATGTTTGTGTAGTCGTGGTTACTGATATGGCATTTTATGTTTAGTCCAGAACAGAGATAGAAAAAAAAAATTAGCAGTGTTTCTGTGTGTTTTGTGAAAAAAAAAAATCATGTCTCAGAGTTCAGCATCGTGGAAACGATGTCCACCAAGCAGTCAAGTCCGTAAAGGTAGCCGTCTTCTCTGTTCCCCTCGCACCACTCCGCCCGGTGGTTCAGTTCATCGCCCTCCTTGAGAGGAGTTGTCTTTCCGAAGTCGATCATCCAAACTTTGGCTCTTCCTGTGCTGTCATGGACAAATAGTAGAGAGCTGCCGATCACCTGTACAGGAAACACAAAGTTGAAGTCATTGGGAGTTCATATTGAAGGTGTCCAGTTCAAGTTACAAAGGAAAACACAGACTTGATGAAAACCCCCCCAAATAATATTAATAATGAAGCAACAAGCGCTTGAGTGAGTTCTGGATTGAAAAAATACCTTCTTTTTTTTGGTGGATCTCGGGCCTTGCAACCACCCTTGCCTTGTTTTCTTGGACTTCTGGTTTTGAATTGGACTGGTAAAGACTGAGCTTTGGACTCTGTTCTAACGCCATCTTGTGGACGTTTTGTGTATTACATCGTGTGATTATTAAACTGTCTTCTGTGAACTTCCCGCCTGGTAACTTATTATCCTCCGCTTCTAACATCTAAACCGTTACAATATTATCAAAATCAATATAAATATATTGAACTGTGCCCAATTTAATTTAGTAGACATACTAATATGTTCTAAAAGCATATATTTATATATATATATATATATATATTTACCATTTGTGTTCAATATTTATGTTTATTTCAGGGGGGAAGACAAATGAAGAATCGTCTCATATTGAGGAACTTTACCAATTAATAATAACAATGTAGTAAATCATGAATAACATTCTACTCTCAATATCACGGTGGCCTCATAGATAAAGTACAAAGTCAATTGTGGCTATTGTTACTCTTTGTGGTGTATATTTACAACCTGTTTCACACTTGGTGCTTCCGCAGAAGGGAACTTTTTGGCGACCCCTAGTGGCTTCAACAAGCCTAGGTTTTTACTTAGGGTCATCTTGTAAATATTTATAATAAATACACATTAACTACTAATTAAACATAACAAGGCTTCACTCTTACTACACTTAATATAATTATAGCATTTCTTCAACTATTCTGGTATTGAACTTAGTTGCTTTGATGGTGTCAAGTTGAAAAACTTCAAATAAATAAATCATCTATTTGATTACCACTTGAGACTAGATGAATATTTTTTGTTTTATTTTTCCATTCTGTATATTTGTAGAGTTCGATATAGATTAATGGTGACACAATAGTGTACAATGAAGCTTTGCTGTGTCATGTTCTTTGCATGTTTATTTATATATTTATTATCAAAGTGATCAATTAATGGAGAATGTTTTCATTTGTTTCTTCACCTCGTGAGTTTTGAAGAACGGTGAAATCTCCAGCGTGTCTCTGATTTCCTTCAGCCGGTCCAGATAAATATTCTGAAAAAACATAAAAACAATACATAATATTTTATCAATGTTTGGATTAGAGAAGAAACAAATTAATAACTAAAATAATAACGTAATGACTATGACGCGTTTAGTCCGAGAAAGAGGCCATGTTCACTAGTGACACCTGGTGGTTTTGATACGGTACAGAAATGTTGTCATAACCTTGATTTGAAGAACAGTCTTCTATATTTAACGTGAAATACTTTTCTAAAATTCAATAATAATATATTTAATGATAATGGTTTATATTATGAATGAATTTTAACCATAGCCGTGAGCTGTGTGTGTTTTGTGTAATTACTTGTTGTTGACCTTAAAACAAACTCACCAGTATCTCTTTGTTTGATTTCACAAATTCGTCAAAGGCGACGGTGACTTGATCTCTTGTCTTCGTCTTCTTAAAATCCCTGTTGACCGTCCCATCTTCTTTCTGGAACAGAAAAAAAGAAGAAATTGTCAAGTTCAATTTATCAAGTACAGTCATAGGGATTTGAAAGTATTAAGCTGTCATGTTTGAAATTCAAAATTAAAGGCTCCATTTTATTAAAAGCAATGTTTTATTTCACAAAAAAAATTGGGGAAAAAGCAACGGATTAAGATAAATAACTAGAAAATGTGCATTTCCAGAACAAAATGCAGTGTGTGTGCTGAATCTGCTGAATCTGTAAAATGACATGCTTGAAAGTAAAAGTAAAAATGTGTAGAAACGTTGAAATGAAGTGAAAAAGGTTGAGAAGAAGAAAAGGAAGAAGAAAAGAAGAAAAAGTAGAAGTGGTAGAGTTATTAATAGAAGTTGTAGTAGTATAAGAAGTAGAAGTAATCGGAGTGGAAGAAGTAGTAGGAGAATTCGTAAAAGTAGAAGAAGTAGAATTAGTAAAATCAGTAGTATGATTAGTAGCAACAGTATAAGTTGAATAAGAATACGTAGAATTAGTAACCTAATAATTAAATTAAAATCATTTAATCATGTAATTGTATTTTTTTAATGAATGTTAAAAATATTGAATTTAGAAAAAATACTATTAGTGGAATAAGAAAATATATATGACTTCACTGCATTATACATTTGATTGTTCCATTAAAACTTATTCAACCTTTCAACAACAACAATTGGATTATTAAAAAAATATTAAAATTTCCACAGTTGAACAGAAACAACATTTTAATTACCATTCAATATTCGAACGGGACTTATAAACTTCCATTAACTTTCAACAGAAGTGAAAAGTCAACAAGTACTTCAAGCTGGATGGAAAAGTCAAGTAGAAGAATCGCTGATGGAAGATGAAGGAGGTAGATATATTTAGAGATGACATATTAAAGCAGGAGTCAGACCGTGACTGGCCTCCGTCAGATTAGATCATAGTTTAAAGTTTCTTTTATCCCTTTTGGTTCCTATTTTAATCTTTCCTAATGACTTTTGTTCTCCACTGCAGTCATTTATAGCAACAACGTCACATTTCATCTTCCTCTTCTGTCAGCAGTTATACTAGTAATCTCTCCCCTTCATGGTTCAGGAAGCAAACACACACACTCACACAAATATGCACTCACAGAAACACAAAAACACTGTTCCTGGGGATGACCCTCGGCGCCATGGTAACCACCGGGAAGACCTCAATGTCCTTATATAGCCACTGCTTCGAAAATAAAGACAGAATGTGTGTGTGTGTGTGTGTGTGTGTGTGTGTGTGTGTGTGTGTGTGTGTGTGTGTGTGTGTGTGTGTGTGTGTGTGTGTGTGTGTGTGTGTGTGTGTGTGTGTGTGTGTGTGTGTGTGTGTGTGTGTGTGTGTGTGTGTGTGTGTGTGTGTGTGTGTGTGTGTGTGTGTGTCAGGGCCATATGCTGAAGCCGGCCGAGCTGCCACAGACAGGCCTCCCGAACGACAAAGGAACAAATGCACGACCATATACTCAAGAGGAAGTTTCTGTTCAAAACAGGAAGTGCGTTTATACCCCAGAAGAAGACTTCCGCCCACACGTATGATCCTAAAAGAAAGAAGGGAAGGAAGACCCCCCTCCTCACGTCAGTCTGGAGCCACCCTCACCTTGACTCCCTCTATCCTGAAGCCCAGGGTGGCCGTGGAGCTGATGGTCTCCCTCCACTGCATGTATCTGGGCTTGGTCACCACTTTCTGCTCGTTCTCCTCCGGCGTCGGCGCCGTGGGGTCGACCTCCACCATTTTCTGGTACATGTCCGGTCTAGGGGTGGGCTTTTTACGGGCTTTGGTCAACTCCTCCTCGAGATACGTCCTGATGGTAGAGAAAGAAACGTATAAATACAAGGGCTGTGTGTTGAATCTGTCGATACCATACGCATTATCATACAGGGACAACGATACAATATATTGCGATACTCTAGTAACAACAATACATTTGTAGTATTGCCCAAGAACTTGACTCTGGCGTTGCCGAACCTACAGATCACATAAATTGCAACTGCATTTGTTTGTTTTCAAACCAAAAAATGTCCAAACGATAGCTTTAAAAGCTACTGGAGTTGACTGTATCCTCTCGTCCTCAGTCATAGCTGGGATCTCGCAGGATTTCATTGCTCCTTTAGTTGCGAAGCAGGAAATGACTACTGAATTTTTATTGCAAAATAAAAAATGAAAATGACTGTGAATATTTGCATGTTAATTGTAAATAAAATAATTTAAATAAAATCGAATTATTTTATAAAGACTTGTATATCGCGATACTGTTGGAACAATATATTTGTAGTATTGTCTAACAACTTGACTCTGGCGTTGCAGAATTTACAGACCAATTAAATCGCAACTGCCTTCGTTTGTTTTCAAACCAAAAACCACAATCAATTTAAAATCTATGGGAGTCTACTGTATCCTCTCGTCCTCAACCATATCTGGGATCTCGCAGGCATTTATTGCTCTTTCAGTTGTGAATGAACGTATGTTTGCTGCCATCTAGATGTCAGAATTTATATTGCAACATGAAAAAAATAACAAATGCTTTGAATATTTGCAAGTTAATTGTAGAGAAAACAATTTAAATTCAATTGAACTATTTTATAAAAACATTTTGGGATATTATAATATGGAGTTGAGAAGCCCCCCTCAAAAAATAATAGATAAAATCGATTAAGTGCTGTTTAATATTGATACTGTATCGTCCAAAGAAAATTATGATATATCACTGTAACAGTATTTTTTCACTGCCCCTTATAAACACTACATCTCTTATGTTATTACATGTAAACATGTTCAACTCCTGCCGTGCCGCCATCATGTTCCCTCTCACCTCACTCCCATCTTACAGTCCATCACACACGGAAAGTCAAACTCTGCAAGCAGGTCCTCCATCTGGTTGTACTTCTGTCCGTCTTTCTCCACGTCGCCATGGTAACCGGGCACATATGGAAGCAGCACATCTTTCATCAGCAGGGACAGACAGCGCTGCTCGCAGTCACAGTGTTTCTGAAGAGGAACGAGATGATTTCAGAATGCTGGAAAAATCTCGAATTTTCTAGTCGAGAAAAGCGTTTCTCACTTTTAGGATGCGTCCGTTGGCTCCTGCTTTAAAACTCCCTGTTGAAAGAAGGAAGATTTAAAACGGTAATACAGAGGCTAAAGCAACACATTAACTATGGTTAAAAAAATGCAAATGTGCTGATAAAGTTCACGTGTAAAGGTCATTATTTGCATTTGACAGATATGGTTAACCACCTCTTACATTAGTGGTTAACCATATCTGTAAAATGCAAATAACTAATGGAGACAATGACCGAAATAACCTTGAATTACTATTATATTTTACATTGAGTGATTACATTTTCCATCTGATTTATCATCAAAGGTAAACATGTTTATTAATAATACATTTGTTTTTAAATGCAACATACATCAACAGACAAAAATAAATATATATTTAATTTCCACTCTTTAATAGGTAACATTTATTTTTGAATGCCAAAAAAATAATCTAACATATTAAAGGAAAATAATAAAAAAAATGTTCAATAAAAAGTCCAAAGTGATGCAAATATAAACAGGATTGCATTAAAGTGTATAATATAATTATATATAGGTTGAAATAATTGCTGGGTAAAAATATGTTTGATTAAAACATTACATTACGACTTTATAATAACGTCGGTCTACAAACCTGCATGTCCAGCCAGTTGTATCCAGGGATACTTCTTCTTGAAGGACATCACGAACGGAGACCAGTGGACCATGTTCTTGATCTTCTTCCATGACTTGTGCTGCACATGAACACACAAGAAAACACTTCATTAATAATAATTCAATTATTGTATTTAGCCAGAAAAAAAGATAATTCATCTGTATCTATTGGTAATATTTAAATAGTAAATAAACATTTTATTGGTGAACAAACTTCTCATACTTTCAAATAATGATGAAAAAGTTAAATAATCCATCATTATCTTAAACCTCACAAAGACACACTGTATAAGGGCTTTCCCTGGTTCATGCTCGACTTCACTTGAACCTCCATCTGGCTGCTGTGTCTCCCACACTCTCTTACTTTGGATTCAAACTATTTGACCTTGACTGGGGACCAATGAGCAAGGGTTTCCCTTGGTTACACAAACACACATGCAAACACACATTTTGTCAAGGGCTCTTCTCGTCCTTGGCAGAGGACGCGTTGAACTCCGGGACAAATTTTCTCCACAAAGTGAAGCATTTCAGACACAAACAAGTGACTGTGTTGAAGTTTTGGAAAGTCTAATAAAAAGAGCCAGGGTTTCCAACTTTTTTAGCAGCGTGAAACGGTTTTATGTCGCCATTTTATTCATTAACCAGTAAAAATAAATCATATAAAGTTTGTGTTTCATTCATTATAACTAGTTTATGGATTCATTTTTTGATTGTCTTGACATGTAGAGCGTTACAGGCTAATGTTACTTCAGAAAAAGTACCATATTTCTTTCAAAACTAAACAGTTTTCCGACAGCAGTGATCAATCAAACAGAAATCATATGAATCATTTTGATTTTGTTCATTAACAAATGCCTCATGGACCAGAACCGGTCCCTGGACCAGTGTGTGTAGAAGTTAAAAAATAACTGTGCAGGACGTCACTTGAGGAAAATAAAGTTCTTTATATGAGAAGAAAAAAGGATTGATACAAACAGAGGTTCAGTCATTCACTTTCTTGTCTTGGTTTTCGTTCATTCACTGTCAAATTATTCAGATCATACTTAGCTGCGCGAAAAAAACTATCTCGGTTCTTTATCTGTCAAACAACATCTGGTTTCTAACACAAATATTATCGCACATACTGATATGATACTGATACTCGTTAATTGCCATCAACTAAATTATCAATTTCATACGGATAATATTAAATAGGCAGGTTTTAATCAATACTATATATCAAAAATGTCACTAATCGACATAAATCAATGTGAGTCAAAATAAGTAATAACACGCTGGTATATATAGAGAATCCTCAACTTAAACGGGTTACAATTATATATATTTTGGAAGGAGTGAAGCATAACAGGATAACATTATTTGTAAACTAACAAAATATTGATTAGGGAAACTCACTGCAACTGCTTACTACTACCAGCATTAACTTTTACATGTATGAAAATATATACATTTATCGTTTTTTATTTAAAAGCTTTATTGTAAAATATTGTTATTGATACATACACTTAAATAAGTACATGTCTTTATTCTTCCCACACTGGGGAAATTCTGAAACATTTGAACAAGAATTTATTTAAAAATGCATTTTTACACTTCAATAATATTTAATAATAATAAAACTTGGAAAGATCAAGAGCTTCTGAAATGATGTATGACATCTATGAACCAGTTCACTATAAATCAATAAATAATCAATCAATAAATTAAAAATCAAAGAAAAGAAAAAATATATTTATTGAACTACACATAAGAACCCTTACAGTAATTATGAATGAAAGAAAAACAGTAGAAGTGAAAATAATAAGGGAAAATGCATAAATACTAATCATATTTTAATTTTCTACAAAGAGGTTGTAGAGGGAGAGCATATCCTAGCTACCTGGGGCGAGAGCGGGGGGGACACCCTGAACAGGTCGCCAGCCTTACAAAGGCCACACAGAAAAACACAACCACTTACACACACACCTCCAATAAACCTCTGTATGTTTATGGACTGTGGGAGGAAACTGCAGTGCCATGCAGGTAATGTTTAAGAAGTCAAACAAGAATTAATTAAAGAAATGTACTGCATAGCATTATAAGGGATGCGAGGATGACTATGTTATTTTGTTCTGTTCTGTCCTCAAAAGCTTTTTCTTGCCACACCAAAGTCTACAGCTGGGAATATGTTCTTGTTTGACTTTCTTTGGAGCAGACAAGGCGAGCAGCAGGACGATGTAGAGAAAGAGAAGAGAGAGAGGAGAGCCATAGAAGGAGGTATTTGACCGATGTCACCTCATCAGGACTTGATGGACATTCATTAACTGATAACATGACTAACTATGGTTAAATAAGGCTCATGATCTCACACGCTTCCCTCTCTTTCTTCTCTCTGCCTCGGCTGTGGCATTAAAAAAAAGTCGTATGAGGGATTTTCTGGTGGTGGAAAGTGATTATCAGCGAACTCTTCGCCGATTGGTCACATTTAGAGAGTGTTGACCGCATTACAGAAGCTACTTATATAACAGTTTCTGAAGAACATTTGTAAAAAATTAATGTAAAAATGTGCTTGCAATTCATGGAATAGTGTTTTACTGAGGAAATAAAAAACACAAGGTGATGAATCAGGAATTATTAATAATAAAATTGATTATGACATGAGGTTAAATAGTTTAAAGTGATTTATAGTCTGTTCTTTTTCTTTTCTTTTGCCTGATCTGAAGTAATCCGTAACATTCTACTGAATTAATGTCATAATTATTATGGTTTTCTGTTATAAAAAAACAAACAAATCAACCTACAAAGAGTTTCTTCATTGTCAGTATAGCATTTAAGATACATTAAATAACGAAGAAATGGTACTTATTTCTGTCTCTAAATTAAATATTGTGTCCCTAATAATTATTTCAAGGAATAAACAAAAATACACATGTTATACATCACACATCACTTCAGATTCGAAACAAAAATCATCATAAAACTCATAAAAACTCACTTATATTTTCCGGGTTTTTTCTTTACATTGGCTCGTTGTCGATGGATTATTCACAAGTATCTAATGTATTTTTTACAAATGGATATTAAAAACGTCTCTATTCCAAAATGAAACAGACAATTAAGCTCATATTTAATCTCTTATCTTCCCGAGATGAACTTGTTATTTACACACATTAAATAGTGAGTAAAGGAATAAAAGTGATTACAAAAACGTTGTTATTAACCTATATTGCGACAAGTGTGTACTTGTGTTTGAAGTAAAACTGCTGAGGCAGCCTGGACCGTCTCAAGTGTGAGTATTAACAAGAGTATTAAACTGCCAGAGAGGTGATAGTCAAGCCTCCACGTCTGTCCTTCTGCTCCCATCATTGTTGCTCAATAAAACCCATAAAAGAACACGAGTCAAACAAGTGCTAAATCTAGACTTTCATAAGCTGCACGACGAACACAACGATACCTGGAGATGGATGGTGATGACAACAATAAAAATGGCCGCCACTGACAACACAACGCTCCACACCGAGTACATCCACACGGACCACATCGTGTCCGACAGACTCAGGTAAGTCCGGGAACCTCGACTGAACCACATCCAATCACTGCTGACACGTGTTTCCGAGAGGAATCAACAACTGTGCGTCATTTGATTGCCAAATAAGAGGGTAGACGATATATTGGACATGCAAATCTGCAGCCAACAACACTTGAGAGAGACTCAGGATCTAAATTCTTTTTTTATTTTCTTAATCAACCCATCATATTAGAATGGATTCTCTTTGTCCCTTTTCTCTATTCTAGCGTGACTGCCCCTCATTACAGTCACAAAGTGGCCCGGATTGAAATCTAATAGCAGAGCCATGACCTGTCCTCAAGGCAGACGTCAGATGGTGCTCGCCGAGCTCCACAGCCTGTAGGCGGGGAAGGAAAGAAAGAAGCTTCTAGGTGCACGAACCACGACTCCAACCACTGCCTTTGATAATCACTTTAAAAATGTATCAGTTTCACCCGACTGTTAGCTTCTCATTGGCTTCTATTATCTTTTAAACATCAGCCTTATAATGTAAATACAAATGTTACCAGGAAAGCACTGATATAGAGCATACCCCTGCCAAGGAACTAATATATAAAAACACAATCAACAATCAAACACAAGTGTTTCCATTGATTCAAAAGTTGTGTTGACTTACAGCTTAATTCAATGAGTAGGATTTGAACTACCAGTAGTTAGACCAGTTGAACTTATCATATCCAGAGCATTAATGATTGTATCTTCTAGCATTAAATTCATAACAATATCAACAAATTGTCACATACAAGTTGAATATTTATTGTTACAATTGTATACCCGTTTATAAGGACTTTGTTTTTTGCTTAATCACAATAAAAAAGTCCCTTAAAGTCAAAGACTTTCCTGGCAGACTGTTTTTTTAATCTTCAGGGATTGATCGTGAAAACAAAAAACATTTATTTAATTTAAATTCTATGTACCATCTCTTTAGTGAATGTCTCAACCTGGAAATGCCTTTTTTTTAAATATATTTTCTGATTTAGTTGCTGCGATTTATATTCTGTTGATGCGTTAGTTCAGTTAAATTAGGATTATTTGGTAGTTTATTAAACAATAGATTTATTGTTTGACTCTCTCTTGTGTGATTCCTAGTTTCTTTTTAAAAAAAGACAACAGTAGGAGCCATGAACAAATAAAAAGACTAGATCGTGTTTATCATTCATTTAAAAACCGCCAAAATATGATAAATTGAAGAAACATAAATGTTTTTTAAGGTGTAAATTATAGATGAAATCTTAAAAAACTGTTCCTAGATGAAGCGTGCGGGTGAATTACTCAAGAATGACTGATTTGAAATATGAAACTTTAGATAAAAAAAGAACATTTGTAAATGGAAATTTCAAGTTGTGGTTAAGTTACCGCATGCAAAAGGCCTAATTAGTTAAAATAGTAAATAAAGAACAACATTTAAAGATGAAATAGACTTTAAACAATAGGGTTGTTGTTTCAGTGGAAACAAATATGAACGGATCATTGAACAAATCTAGATATTTTATCATCAAAAGGGGGCATTTTTAAAAACAGTTTTTTTCTGAGGCAGAAGAGCCGTTCTATCTCTTGCTGCAGACCAGCTGGATGTCATGAGGACAGGAAAAGCAGCGAAGAGAGAAGTTTCCATTGAGAGAGTGCGAAGGGGGGGGGGGTAGGTGAGGGGTGAGCTAAGGAACTTCTTGCAGACAGGAAGTTGTGCTTGCCACAGCAACAGTATTTTCCACTTCCGCCGCTGACTACAAACAAAAGAAGAAAAAAAAAAAGGCTATTGCTTGTGTAAACAACTATAAGAGCACTTAGCCACAGGGTTTATTTTGGCAGCTTCGCAAGCATCATTAGTGGAGACTGCAGATGTATTAAAAAAACACCAATTAAACTCGTTTATTTGACCGACTCACTACTCAAAATAAAGTTCTTTTGGAGGGGGCTGGGAAAGGTTCCCCAGGATGACATTAAAGGCTTCAGACCACACTTGTATGACAGTTATAACATTCTGGTCTGGACATCCTCGTCACACTTTTGCTGAGACATCAATTCTGTTCAATCCTTGTTTTTTCGGCTTTATTAGGCAATTTGATTAAGTGGCGTTTTTTCTCTTTGAGTTGTCTTTGTTTGGTTCTTTCGTTGACTATGATCACCTCGACATAGCAGATTTGGTCTCCTCCCTTTATATGTCTTTTAAAATAATAAAAAAATGTGTTTCAGATTTAAAAAGGTGCGTTCCAAACAACCATCTGGATCCTTTGTTTAATAGAAGAGTCTTTTGTGTTGCAGAAGGTTTGAGTTTCGGTTCTTACTTAAGACACTGTGACCTATTTTTTGCTGAGCTCAAGTCATATTGACAATTTAAAAAAAAAAAGGAAATTTTGCCCACAGTCTAAATTTGCACAGTTCCCTTCTACTGCTGATAGACAAATAAATGATAATGAAATGAAAGTAAATTTCATTTTTGGACTTTGAAAGAACTGAAAATACATCCTATCATTGCTCCTTTTGTTGTTGTTGTTTTTAAAATTCAACTAAACTTTGATTAGGGCCTTCAAAACCTGTTCTATACAGAAACCCTTCTAAATTAATTTTGGGTATGTTTTGGCAAGAACCTGATGACGATGGCTGACGCTACGATACAAAGACACCAATAGAATATATTGAAATACTGTAGGAACAAAGGTGTTTTCGTAGGATTGTCCGAGTACTTGACTCTGCAATTTACAGACCACATGACTCTTGACGAAGTCGTCACTGCTTCCATTTGTTTTGAAACCAAAATATGTCCAAAGATCAACTTTATAAGCTGCTTGAGTTGACTATATCCTCTCGTCCTCAGATATCTCTGTGATCCGATTGGATTATATTCCACCTTTAGCTTCAAATTAAAAGAAAAGAAGCTAAATCTATATTTTCCCACACCCCTATTAAATATTTAATGCAATATATACAAAATTACCGTTAAGGGATTCAATTCATAACATGATTTAAGGTTTATAAAAATGTATTGATAACATAAATTAGATGGAAGATGAAGAATTTTGTTTCTTTGAGGGACTCCCATGACTATGACTTTACATTTGGCTCCGTGAAACTCGTGACTAAGGTTTGATCTACAACATGAGAAGGAAAGAGACATCATCCTCTCCAAGACTTCAAAGCATATGTACAGAAAAGATGACAAGACACGTCGGAATTAATCTCTTGTTTAAACAGAGACTTTGCCAACAGTCACATAATTTCCGCAGGCTAAACCCACGGAGGGAAAGAATGTTTAAGTCTGGAAGTGTAACTTCATGTTTCTCCTTTTAAAATCAAGTGGCAAAAAGACATCAGTAAATAAAGAGGCCTCTGGTGGGAACCGGGGGTCTGTTCACTAGTCATCAACCAAATCGCATCATCAACACCAAACAGATTTCCTTTCACTAACCAAATTAACTCTCACACAAAATGTCCAGACATCCGTCGAGCTGGAGCGGCTTCGTTCTTTGAGCCTTCAACGCAACAAAAACAAACTTTGAAATGACATTAAATAAGTCTGTCTGCGACTATTTGCGCAGACACGTGAATGAGTTTATGAACAAAAACCAGCGGAACCTTCTATTTCTGCACAAACACGAGCATGTCACATGCTTTCCATCCACCAGTGCTTGACTCCCTGGTGAGACAGAAGAAACCTCCATCTGTCCCTCGAGCTTCAGATCCACTGGTGTTTCCCCACTCGCACAACTGACACATTGACAGCCATAGACTCGCAAAAAACCCTGTCACACACACACATACAGCTGTTAGAGGGAAACTCAGGCTTTGACGTCACACGGTCGCCTAGGCAACCGTCCGCCGTGGTAGCAGAAGATTTTCCACTGCAGAACAGAGAGCTAAGTGTGAATTATTGTGTTCACATACTTTCTGCTGACCAACATTTAGTCACTGTTGCAGACATATACAAATCACTTTTCCTCGCCACCACTTCGGAACATTTTCTAAATAAACTTGTCCTAATTTGTTGCACGTAAACGACAGTTTCGTACAACTTTCATATTTTATATTCCACAGACCTTGTGAACAAGATGACCTAGATTTGCTTTGTGTTTACAAAAATAAAGTTAACAAAAAGTCCACACACATAATATATACATAATGAATATGAATGAATTCTAAATAGTAACCTCAAGTAAACTCAATTCTAATAATACATTAACTTCCTTTATTATTGCTCAGGACTTGATAACAGAGTTTTTTTTACTGTATTTTTTTAGTTCATGATTGGGTTTTTTTTGCACAATTCCCTCCTGAATGCTGAACCTTTTCCTAAATAATCGCTAATGGTTCTTTAAAAATAGCTTTCAATGTTTACCCAACAGTTTCATGACATTTTACGGTTTTGTGACATCGAGGGAAAATATTGGCCTTTCTTTGTTTGGATTACAATGTTCAAAATATGATCTATTATAAAAGCAAAACAACAGAGAGAAAAATAGATTCGACCCTTGTGTTATCTCAGGGTCAAGGTGACACGAAGGCCCGAAAAAACAAATTGTTGGAATAACACCTTATAATCCTCTTTGTCCATTTAATATTGATTCAAGATGCTGTCAGAATTAACCTATACAAGCAACCTATATCGTGACGTTTGTTTATCCTGTATAATGCTAACGACATACAACATACAACCTTTGCAGGGCCAGGAATGATCTTTTACACTATTTGAGAAGTATTTGTACTGCATGTGCTCGTTTTTATTGACAGTACATCCCCCCAAAAAAACTATATTTTTCTATTGTGAACAATTTCTTTTTTAGCCGGACATTGCAACTTAAAATAAGTTAATAATAATAATAAATAAATAAATATAAGCTGCACATGAGCTGCAGACACGTTAATGTTATATTTTAACATTATTAAATTATTTTATTTTAATTTATGGTTTTTTATTGTATTAATCTCTATATTATTTCATTTTTATTTTTATAATCTGTAATCCACCAAAGCAAATTCCTGTGTTTTTTGATCCTTCTAATTCCATTTATTTGTTTTGTTCCAAAGACACAAGAACTAAACAACATTATCATAAATAATTTGTCAGATATAAAGTATGTAAAAGCACATTTACTTACTAATATTGTAATATGTAATATATTTATACTTCCGACCACCACAAACTCTGATCTATGGCAGAGTTTCATGACTAAATAAGTCTTAGTTGCAAGAATATTAGACCAATAGGTGCAAAAGAAATGAGCAGCAAATACAAAGACAAATACGTTCTGAAGACTATAAAGGGAAGAAAACCTAAAGATGTTGCAACACTATGTGTTAAAATATGTACTATGTTTAGGGAACTTCACACAGCTGTATACTACGGTGTCTTCACGATGCTAATCTCAACTGAAATTAGTTTTAAGGAGCACGACACAGATGCCAATCCACCGCAGGTGTCTGTCAGCTGCCAATTTGCTCGAAACGAGAAAACTCCTGAGCTTGGAGGGAAGCCCAACAGTCAAAAGATCACCCGGCTCGTGTCTATATATGGTTGGGAAAGGAGTCTCCGCCAGTCAGGCGTGTTCCAATGCATGTTGATATCATTCAGGAGATTAAAATCACCATGGAAAAACTGATGTGCTTCATTGTGCTTGAACAGAAACTCACCAGAGGATTTAAATCCTCGGCCCATAATAGAGAATTTGCAACTACTTGTTCACATTCAATTTGTCTTTTAAAGTTCATTTTTGGCACGTTGTTCTGGTGTAAAAAAATGTTTTTACTATGGTCCACTTATCATCGTGACTTATTACTAACTTAGTAACACAACTAATAAACATTCTTTCAATCATGAAATGTGACTTAAAACTGGAACATTAATATGATATACAATTTGGAGCATAAACCATCTGTTTTAATATTGTATTAAGTTGTAGTTTGTATAAACTATAATAACATGGGTAAAGTATATTTTAATCAAATGTTTTTAATTTTTTTTATAATGAAGTAAGAATGATAATAACAAGTTTAATGATAGTGTTATGAATAACGTTTAAAATCGTTATTTAGTCAAACAAACTTTTCAATTATTTATTTACATAAATAAATACGATATCATTATAGTTATTACCGTGATTATAACATATTTCATAAATTAATTAAAACATAACATTTACATTATTATCATTCAATATGTTATTGTTGTTTTCTCCAACACTATAGACTTTTTTTGTAAACAAATAAATAACCCAGCTCAACACAATTCTCTCTAGTGCTTTCTTCTGTGCCAACATTCATCTCCAGATCACTCTGTTCTTTTCTCTCCTCCTCTCTTCTCTCCTACCTCCCACCTACACCATCAAACATACTTGATGTGTCGCTGCATGTTTGCAATGTTCTCTAATGTACCAGCTCTCTCCGCTGACAAGCTACGACTGCGCACAGCCGTAGCGTAGATTCTACACTTTCACTCAAGTGTCTCCTCTGTCCGAGTTGTTGGAAACGGCAGAGAAAACAAGTGGAAATATGCAAAGAGCAAAACAAACACCATTCAAATCTCGCAGCCAAATGCATTTAAACAAATAGCCTGAAAGCCGTTTCACCTGGGACCTTGGTTTGGGGGTATGTAATCTAAAACTGCATTCTAACTTTACACAAGAACTTGGATAAACAATGACATAACTTGTCACAGTCAAAACCAAAAAATAAAGGCACTAATTGTAAATATATAGACATATTTTAAAATACGTTTAGTTTTCATGCTTGGGTTCATGTCTTTGTAAGACAGGCTTGTGAACTTAAAGCTAGAAGATTTGCTGATGCTTTCAAAAATGCCCAAGAAGTAAAAAAAAAACATTCATATAAAAAAAAGAGCTAAGCAGGACTTTTCAAATTACTGTTGTGACTAATTGTTGAGCCAAACAAACAAATTGACAGGAAAAAAGTTCAATTTTAAATACAAAAGATTATTACAAAGCTAAGCCCAAACTGTAGTTTCATTACATTTTATGCATTTCATTTAAATCGCCTCAATATACAGTATTTCAGAAAAAAACAATTGATAAAACATGACGATAGCATATAACGGACATCATGTATCTTCCTTTTTTTTTTATTCCTGCTGACATTACAGAAAGCCCACAGACATTAACAAAAAAATGTATTAAAATTGAGATTAATTCTATATTTTTAAATAAAGGCATTTAATTCTCGGTCCACCTCAAAAATCTCAACGTATTTTTTAATAGTTAAACAAGTTAAATAGTGTTTATAGTTTGAAATTTTGACCCTGGATTAATGGAGGCCATAAACATCCTCCAAAAAAAATGTAATATCACTAAAATTGATAGTTTTTTGGTTATTTTACAGCTGCAAGGTAATGACGCGTCACATAATATGGTATGGACAGAGAGAAAAAGTACAAGATTGGAAACAAACCTGGAAACTGGAATCTCAACTTGTTGGGGCACTAAATATATTTCTTGGTAATTGTGTTTCCTAGGAATCTCAACTTGTCGAGGCACTAAAGATATTTTTTGCTAATGTTGTTTCCGTATGCAAAAAAGGAGTCAATTTAAGGAGGAGAATTTTAATCAAATACATGTGAAAAGCAGGCCCGTTGGCCGAATCAATCTAGTTTTAAGGTCAGAAATAGGGGTCTGCGATAATGTAGGAAAAATGATTATACTTAAGTTTCGCAGTATTGTAGTATATCGAGTACTTGACTCTTGACAACGTTGTAACTGCTGTCATGCAGCTGGAATCAACTGTAAGTAAGTAAGTAAGTAAGTCATTTTTATTTGTATAGCGCTTTTCCAGACCAGGGTCACAAAGCGCTTAAACAATCAAAACAATATTCAATAAAGTATATACTTTAAAGATCAAGATAAAACTGATAACATAACAGGAGTCCCAGAAAATCAAGGAAAAGCCTGAACAAATAGAATCGTCTTAAGATGTTTCTTAAAGGAGTCAGTAGACTCCATCAAGCGCAAAGAGAGAGGAAGATTGTTCCAAAGCTTAGGAGCAACAGCCTGGAACTGTATCCTCTCATCCACAGTCAACCCTGGGATCTTGCAGGATTTCACTGTTCCTTTAGCCGCGGAAGATGTAATGACTGCCGCCATCTATAGCTTAATTGCGTATTGATGATGTAGTATAGTATATAGTATAGCATGTAGTAAACAAAGATGGGAATTTATTTGTGGGAGCTGATTGGATGTGTGTACTCCAACGAAAGGTGTGGTGAGAAAGTACTGGTTTCTGTAAGGTAAGGTATTTTATTGATCCCTCAGGAGGTCTCCTTCGGGAAATTGTTTAGTATTATACTGTATTATACATTGATAGTTTCAATCAGTAGTTTGAGAAGTGGAAAGAAAGAACATTTTCTCATATGTAGGTCAGTCAGTCAGGATGTGACCAGGAACGTATATGCTTTGACACTGTTATCATCTTGCTGGCCTACGCACTTTTCTTTTAAAGAAATCACAATCCCACACACACTCTCAAGCCACACAGCAACCGTGACCTTCCAACACAACGTCTCCCACCGCCGACAACATTCGTTACAAAAGAAGCAGGAACGGGATGTTTTGGGATAAACACGATAAAAAAAACAAAAAAACATGGATTTCTACACGTACCGCTCTCTGCTGGGACGTGAGAAGCTCGGGTTTGAGAAGACTCTCTCCTCTCTCCGTGTCGCTGGAGATGTCTTCTTCCGACTCTTCCCAGGACGAGGAGAAACCCGCCGAGGAGGCCGACGACGAGGAGAGCTTCCTCAGCGAGCGGCTGGAGAAGCAGGACCCTTGCGTGGGACGGGCGGTGGGGCTGGAGCCGTCCGGGGTCTGTACATGGTTCTCCAGGCCGTGGTCCGTTACTATGACGGCGGGGATGGAGGGAGGACTGGCGGGTAGGTGGTTGAAAGTCTGATCGTGGACGTCCGTCGGGGACCACTGGGTCGCATCGGATTCAGAGTCGGCTCTTCTGAGCGACTGGTGGTCTCTCCCAAACTTGCCTATGATATCTCCCGCTGAAACCTTGCTCTCCTTCTTGGCCCCCTTTTCGTTCAAAAGTGCCCCCACTTTCATCAGGACAGGGGGATCCATGACCACTAAGTCTGGATTTGACATTTTTCTGTCTAGATGGAGTTTATTCCCGACTCTTCCGTCGTCTCCTCTTCTTCTATATTCCTTCATTCTCTCGTTCTCTCGTTCTCTCCCATTCAGCACCACACAGGACCCTTTGCTTCCGTGTGGCTGTGTCATCGGGTTTTCGGGGGCTTGGTTTCGCTGGCCGGGGTACGAGGGGGCTTGACCGATGGATCGTCTTGGAGACCGCGGGCTCCGCTGGAGCTCGCTGTTCAGCACCTGGGCACGAATCCCAGAAATGTGAGCTTCAAAAATGCCCACTTTCCCCCTGACCTGGAAGACACAAACACAGAAAGATGTTTTAAAAAACTGAGGAAGGGTTTTAAAAACTTTTCAGGATTGACTTAAAAGGGAATATGTGGTGATGAGTGACTCAGAATCACCTCAACGTTCTGCAGCTCCTTGTGGATCTGCAGCAGCTGCGCCTGGCGTCTCCTCTCCTCTCGTCTCTCTCCACCTCCCGTCTCTCCTCCCAGATTGTCCCTTCGAACTCCCTCCCCTTGCTCCTCGCCGCCGGGCGAGCTCAAGCGTCGAACCCTCTGGCCCACGTTGACTCCAAGGAGCTCCGGGCCCCGGGGCGAGGGGGAGCAAGCATGAGAGGGGAAATTGGCGGATGAAGGTGGGAAGACAAAAGAGCGACCGCTGGCCCGGGGGCTGCTCTGGAAATAGACAGAAGAATGACCATATGAAGTCTGTAGTCCAACTTTTTACGGAGGATTCACTGGAGTCAAGAATGTTCTCTAAAACTGTCTATTAATAATTCTATCATCACTCACATCGATGTCAATGAAAATTCCATAACTAGGTCAAACCTGGCCAACAAAAAAAAGAAAAGTGTGTGCAAGTACCTGATCATTTTATAATTTAATAACTTTTTTATTACCATAATTGAAACCTAAATGCAAAAATACATAACATTTTCAACTTTATTATATATTTTTCAAATATTTTCTGCAATGTTTGGAAAATGTTGAACTCGAAATACAGAACTCTCTAGCTTTTAAATATAATGATGTTCAAGAGCCTTTTTCTCTCGATTTATCATCAGATTCACCCCAAAAAAATCGGCATATAAGATTCTGATAGATGCAGTTACACTGTAGGAACAATGATGGAGCCAAAAACACTCTTTAGAATCCTACTTATTGGGCCTTTAGAGCAGGGGTCGTCAGCTTGTTTTGCACTGCGAACCAGTTTAATGTTGACATTGTATTCACAGACAGACCAATAGATAAAAAAAAAGTTACATTTAAACTGGAAAAAATGGAGCTAAATGCATAAAAAATACATCTCACCATAATGATGAATCAGCAAAAAACAATGGCAAACAACATCTTTTTTTCAATAGTTTACAGGCCTATATACATTTTTTCATAAACTTGATTCAAAGAAGCATTACAAGCTTATATTACATCAGTGGAAATGTGTTCTTTTTTTTCAATAAAACACATTTCAGACAATAATAATCAATATATATAAATATATAAATAATATTTTTCTTTACAAATGCCTTACAGACCATTGGAAACCATTGCTCCATTGCGTATGTTTAATACTCTGCTTCTTATACTGTAGCAGTTTATATATATATATCTGTTCCAATCAAAGTCTTCACAAGCTCAAACTAGTTCAAATGACGGACCATACCTGTGGGCTGGTGGGGCTGGTGGGGCTATAAACACCTCCCCCCAATAAATGGCAGTAAGTGCTTCTGTCTGGAACTGGAAGAACTGGCCGTCCAACTGAGCCAGATCTTCTTCTTGTACTGGAGGCCCCTGGCTGTGTGTGAAACTGATTGCTGGTGAGATGACAGTGAAAGGATTAGCAAGTCATCAAATTAGCACGTCATAATAAACAGCACAGAACCAGCTAGCACCATTCTTTTTTTTCTTTCTTTCTTCTTCTTCATGGGTAAACCTTTACTTGTAAGGTAAGGTAAGGTAAAACTTTATTGATTTTTTTATTATTTGTGGACTCACCTGTTCATGACTGTGTTGAGGTTCAGGGCAGACACTGCCATCCCCGCAGCCAGGACAAAGGATCTGGGTGCTGGGTAAACATCGGACTATCTCCCCTGAGAGCAGCGGGTGAACTACTCCAGAATTACTTTTCCAAACATTGACTCAGGAAGGCTCTGAAAAAAAAAAAAAAAATGGTGTTTGGACACTGGTGGTAAATAGAGTGATGCATTCCTGAAAACATACTTTTAGAGTTTACAATTCCCTCAAATGAAGTCGTCAGTGACTAGGAATCTCATTTTCCACCATAAAAATATCACAAGGTGAAGTTGAAGAATATTTTGTTTGCTCTCATGATGGTTGGAACCAAGATGAACAAATGTGTTGGTCTCCTTTAAGAGCCTGTAAAAGCTACGCTTGTGAGAAAATGCAATATCGTCCATCCCGGTTAACAGTAATACTTTACACTACTACTTTATTTACTAACCCGAAACAACAGGTTATCTGCTTAGTTGGATGGATAACAACAGCTGGTTCTCAAGAACATCAAGACAACCCGAGCTTTCAACACCAAAGATAGTCTAAAATGAGGTTACCGTTCAGGTTTGAATTAGGGTTAAAAACCTTGAATAAAAAACTACCAAAGACAAAACTACCAAGTACAACATTCTAATCTACTCAACCAGCTCCATCCTCGCTACATTAAAAAGAAAGAGCTCTTGTTAAAACCTGTGGTGCTTCAGACTATAACAACCTATTCTGATTCCATCCATCCATCCATCCATCCATCCATCCTGCATGGTCCAGACTACATGCCCACAGAAGAATGTAAGAAGAATTTGGAAAATGATAGATCCAAAAGAAGAAGAAGACTCACCACTTCAGCAATTCAATTGTTCCCCAAAAAGAGGTCTACCTTAAAGGCAACCTATTGTTTCCTTCAGCGAGCGTCTGTAGTTGCTGGTGTTCCTCGCTGCTGCCTGACACTCGCTTCATTCAGGAGGTGCTCCAGGTCTTAAGCCAATGAACAGTCAACAGAACCACATCATCAGCAAACACTGATGCAATCATCACGTCAACAGCGCCTCAAAATCCTGTCCAAGGAAAACCAGCAACAGGATCACTGACACTTGGCTCTTACTTTCAACGAGTCCGACCACCGAAAAGATATTCAACCAAAATGCCTCTTTTGGCATCTCTTTCCAAACATGATCCACCTTTCGCTTAGTCAGAGAGAATTTCGTGAATGGGTTCAACAGAAAACCCATGATCATAACAGTTTTTCATTATCATAACTTGCAGGATGTACTTTGCATTGTGTTTATTTAGTTCTGCATAAAAAGATGATTGATCGGATTATCGATCCAAGAAGAAAAATAACGCTAACAAACACTGAATAAACGTAAACTGCAACTTTAAATTGACATTTCCCACAAAACACTAATTTTTTTTTAGTGACACATCATTAAAGATAGATTAAAAAGTAAATTCATTTTGTCAATGTTTGTTTTAGGGTGTCTTCGGTTAAAGACGCTCCAAATCATACATGGACATGTTTGTTATAAATATTAACAACTTCTCTATTTGCAAACAGTTGGCGCCATCTTTCAACTCTGTTTAAACTAGGTCAGTGTTGTGAAATAACAATTTCTTTTTGAAGTCATTTCAAGCAATGACTGATTAAAATGTATATATATAGTTAATTGCAACGTCAATTATTCAAGATAATTAGAATAGAATAGAATAGAAAGGCTTTATTCATCCCCAGAGGGGAAACACACTTTCACAACAGCGCAGTTGGAAGAAAATAAAGTGCAAGGAGAAAGAAATACTACAAGAGATAATACAAAATAAAATAAAAACGATCTTAAAAATATACAAATTATTTACAAAATTAGAAATTGACACTATTAACAAAATAAAATAGAATAAAAAATAAAATAAAATAGAAATAAAAACGGAAAAAAATAAAATAAAAAGCACACAAGAAGAAAACCACGCTACGGATTAGCATCAGGATATTTAAAGTAGAGAGTTAAATATCCTGACACCAGTTGGGATGAAGGACCTTCTATAACGCTCCGTCCTACACTGGGGGTGCCTGAGCCTGCCACTGAAGGAGCTGGCCAGCTCCTCCACGGTCAGGTGCAGTGGGTGGAGAGCGTTGTCCCTGATGGAGGAGAGTCTGGAGAGTGTCCTCCTCTCTCCCACCTCCTCCACCGAGTCCAGCGAGCGGCCCAGGACAGAGCCGGCCCTCGTGACCAGCCTGTTCAGTCTCTTCCTGTCCCGGTCCGTGCTGCCTGCTCCCCAGCAGACCACAGCGTAGTGGATAGCAGAGGCTACCACAGAGTCATAAAAGGTCCTTAAAAGTGGTCTGCACACTCCGAAGGACCTCAGTCTCCCCAGGAGGTGGAGGCGACTTCTGTACTTAATTGTACAGAAATATGTATTTTAATGTTCGGGGTACACAATTGTTTGACTGATTGAAAAAAATATTTATGCTGTATAAAAGCCTTACAATTTACCCAACAATACGTAACAATTTGACCTTTATCATATATATTTTTTTTTTATTTCTCAATTTTGAAATGTCAATACTCACAGAACTCTCTAGCTATTAAATATAATGATGTTCAAGAGACCTTTTCTCTCCATTTATCGTCAGATTTACACAAAGAAAATCATCAAATATGATTCTGATATATTTACAACATTGTAGTTACACTTTTACAGCACTAGTGGAGCCAAAAACACTATTTTGAATCCTACGTATTGGGCCTTTAAAGAAGAGGTCCCCAACTTCTTCAATGTCAACTTTATTAACGGGCCGACCTTCAAATAAAGAATGTTTAAATAAAACACCATGACTTGCAAAAAAAAGCCATAATCTGAACACAACTTGTAGTATCTAATGAAACTTTTGTGTTTCACGTGCCCTATACATTCAAAAAAAATTTGTTTGTTCTTTTTAAACCTGAGTTTAAAAATATTAGTATAACAATTTTCCTTCAAAAATCCTTATTTCTTCTATCAATAAATGTTCTTTATAGTGTTTCTCTTAAGCGATGTTTATTTGAGCTACTTTGGTCAAGAGGCAGAGGGCACTTACAAAACAACTATGAACCACGAACACACTTACAAAACATTTATGAGTTTTTGGAGAAAGGGAAAAAATTGTTGCATAAACTTGCTTTTCAACTCACATCTTTTTATGTGAAGCTGCAGCAAAACCACTATTCCAACAAATAAAACCTGTAAAAAAAATGATGACTACAAAAAAAAGTGGGTTTTTTTACTATAAAAACAATCAGAAGGATATAAGAGTGGAGTGTGACACAAAAAAACTTCCCCTTCCAAACCAGAATGTTTACTCTGACTGAGTTATCTATTAAGTGTTTGAAGACTTTAAAGTAGGGTTTTTTGTGTTTATGTTCCTGTTTCCTGATGGCCAAACAGAAAGTACAGAGTACAGATCACAACACTCAGAGACTGCTGTTGTGTTTGTATCTGGCTCAAGTGATCACTTCTCCCTTGTAAAGGGCATCCAAAAAAACTCTTGTGCTCGGAGCTTTTGAGAGCGTTGGGTCCAGCACTGGAGCTCATTCAAACGGTTTGGTATTTCTGTCATGTGCAGGCTCGGCTGCCAGACGCTGCCCGGGGATGTGTTTCGAATCCAGATGAAGGGTTCAGGCCATTAACTCGGACGTAAACGTTGGGATTTCCTTGTCGGGGTGTGACGCAGCTGCGTGGAAGCAGGAAACAGTTTGAAAAAGGCCATTGTGATTCATGGTCCACATTCTAAGAAGAATGAGAAGTTGTTTTTAACAAAGATAAAAGGTTAGGAAAGTGTGGTAGAAAATGTTGCGTGTATAAAACAACGTGTGTTCTATATTCATTAGATACGCGTGAATGTAAAATGAACTGGACGAATATAAAAAGTATAATGAAAACAAAGTGAAAATAACCATGTTGTCGAGGTACACTTTGGAATTTCGGAAGAAGCGAAAATAGGTTTGTGTTTTATTCCATGAGAGGAAATGGGTGCATCTAGTGAGGGGGGGGGGACTCGCAAATATAGCTACAGGATTTTTATTTAAAGCATTTAACTCACTTTAAGTGAGTCTTAAATAGATGTTGGACTCTATAGTACACATCAGTATGTGTCTGTTTGTACAAAACTCTCTTTTAACTTAAATAATTACATTAGGAAAACGCTTCATATTTACATATTTACATATAATATTTAATGTAAAATATTTACATTAAAAAAACGCTCCATATTTACATATAATATTTAATGAAAAATATTTACATTAGAAAAACGCTCCATATTTACATAAATACATATTATATTTAATATAAAATATTTACATTAGAAAAACGCTCCATGTGTACATATATACATATTATATTTAATATAAAATATTTACATTAGAATAACGCTCCATTTTTCTGGAAACTAAATCTTGTTTACCCCAACCAAACGCACTCTGCTGTGATAGGTCAAGCAACGATGCTTGTTACAGCGCATTATCAATCCTTAAGGGACTCGTTGTATAAACAAAGCGGAGAGGAGTGAAGCCATTATCATGGACTCAGCTCTCGTAACCTTTTGTTCGCTGAGATTTCCATAGGGGTACTTTATTAGGTACTGACTACAAAATATGGTCACGATGAGTGACTTACTGCATCTTGCAGAGGAAGACTTGTTTGATACATGTAAGTCAGGAGAGCAGATTAGTTAACCTTTAAAACCTAAAACAGCCTTAAACAGTCTTTCCCAGTATTGGTGTCGCCTGAATCCTTATTGACCCAGTTTAAAACTTCATTTGCTTGTTATATTATTCGTATCTTTTGTGCAAATATTACCTCAAAGGTGCATGACTTGATCTGCTTAAAACCATCACGCAAGCCGACTTGTCAAAGGTTAAAAAAATATATATTTGTATCCGATTTGTTCTTACAGCACTTTCTCTGCATTCTGTCTCACTAACTACATGTTCAGCAAATGTAGAATGATAATAGTTATGAGGCAAATTAATGTATTCATGTTGGAGAATTTACTTCTAAAGATATTTGTATACTTAAAAAAAAGGATTCATGTGCGTTGAATATGGGTTATTCTACTAAAACTTCTAGTCAATAGTAGAGTATAGAAACATTGTTATGACAGTATTTTTATTTAATTGTTTTCCTTATATAATCTGCAGTGAGAATGATGTTGAAATGAAACAAATGTTAAACTAATCGCACGACAGTCTCTTTCAAGAATAAGGCTCAATATTTTTTCTTTACTTTGTGACACAAATATGTACACAAATGTTTCATTAAACCCTATCTTAACATTGACTTAAAGGATATAAATAGACACTGATCAGATACTGTTGACAAATCCACGTGTGTTTTTTCAGAGGTAAAGAAATTAAACACACGTGTTACATCCAACACATGAAGAATAGGCAACAGATAATAAAGATGGCACACTTCAGTGTGTTATTTTTTGACGAGTGGGACTACTCTACCTACACGAGTGGCAACAAAAACCCACACTAAAAGTAGTGAATTCAAAACAAACTCATAGTTATTCAGATTGCAGCAAACCAAAGCAGAAGGTTTTATTTAAGCAGCTTTTTTTGTGTCATGTGTTATGATGATTAAAAATAATTAAATGTATTAAAACAGATACTTTGATATATAAACAATGTAAATGTATATTCTTAAATGTAGTAAATCAGAATGCAAAGACATGTAGTAACAGCCACAACTGCAGGTTAGTATTTAAAGCTAAAAAGACTATTATAAAGTAAGTACAGCTGTATTAACTTACCTTTACACCTCGGTGGTTGCAGGAGCCTCTCGCCGGTCTGTGCACTATTACAACCATGAATAACACGAGAATACTCCAGTGTTGAGTCTCTCCTGAGCGCAAAAACACAAAAACTTCTTCTGCAAAACAACCGAACACGGATCTTCTGATCCTCGATGTTTTCTAGATACTATTGTCCGTCTCTTCACCTCTTTTCCAACGAGAAAAAAAAGAAAAAAAAAAGAAAAAGAAATCACTCCTCCACAAACAAAGCAGTCCAGTGAGAAGTGTGAGTCCTTGGCTGTGGACGTGTAGTGCAGACACACACCGCGCTCGACAACAAGTCCATTCAAAGTTGTCAGTTTGTAGTTTTTATGGAGCTGTTGGTTTGATGTGTGTGTGTGTGTGTGTGTGTGTGTGTGTGTAG
The DNA here is from genome assembly GCF_982586985.1 of Callionymus lyra. Classification (NCBI taxonomy): domain Eukaryota; kingdom Metazoa; phylum Chordata; class Actinopteri; order Syngnathiformes; family Callionymidae; genus Callionymus; species Callionymus lyra. Next base: position 6,815,594 of record NC_141834.1, read on the forward strand.
AGAGTGAGTGTGGATCAGCGCTGTTTGTCTGCGAGAGGAGAAGCCGGAAGCGACCACACACTCTCTCACCCGCCTCCCTCTTCAGTGCGTGCGAGCGTGCGCGCGTACATGCGCGTGTGTGTACATTCATTTGACTTTAAAGGGTCAATTGATAGTTAAATAAAGTAATGCAGTTGTAATTACCTTTTAAACTAATTATATTATTATAATGATATTCTTGTTGTTATGAATCAATACTTCCAGTTAAAGTGTTAATAATACATTACTGCATGTTTAAATGTCAGTGTATATAAAAGTCATTTTAGTCGTTTCACATCTCGTTTTGACCAAATTGTATATATTATTTTATTAAAATGATGACGTTGACACTATTCTATTTTATTTTTTCTTGCATAAATTGCCATTTAACATTTTTGTTGGTTTTTTTTTACAGACCATGCACTCAGAATGCAAACTATTCCAATTATTATGTTTTTAAGTGAAATTACAGACAGAAGATTACATCATCCAAACCCCTTGCAGGATCCAAGGTCTCAAGCAAGCACGTTCTCACATTATTTAATTTTTCTTAACCCTACTGAACGATAACAAAAAGGGAAACTGTTTATTAATTCTGTTGTTTTTTTTCCTGTGATGTAAAGAATGTAATACTCAATGCTATACTTATTAAATCACAAATAACTGTGCTAGCTGCCACCATTCTGAGGTAAAATGTGAATAGAATAGAAAATGTTTATTCATCCCCAGAGGGGAAACACACTTAGAAATTTAAGATCACAATTGAATAACAATAAGTAAGGTTTATTATTTAAATACCTTGACATTTTTGCATATTGTTTATTATGGGGTGCTAGCAATAAATCAAATATGGATAATAGATGGTAAGGTAATTTATATTAATAGAGTTTTGACCTGTTTTTATTTTATAAACTTGTCTTTCATTTCAATTGAGTTCCAAAATTCAATATAAAAAAAAACCTTAGAATTGATCAGTCAAACTGTAAATATTGGTCTTGTTGAGTTGTTTTAGTTTATAATAGTTGTTGCTGTGTTAAAGTTTGGACATGTAGATTCCTTTAAGTAATTTAAAGATAGCATCATCCTATTATGTGTATAGTGTGTTATCAGTGTTGCTAATACCACCATGTTAAGTAACAAAAAAAACATTACAAAACAAGGAGGTTAGAGGATAATAATATTAGCCATGCTAGCATCTTTAAGCTAGCAGGCTAACATAAGATGAGCATGAATTACGTCAGTTTTTGACAGACGACGGTTCCTTCAGAAACAATAATATTGTATTTTGTCATTGCAAAGAATATCCAACTAACATTAGAAAGTAAAATGAAGCATTATACATGTGTTTAAAACATCTGTTATGCTTGATGATGTCAACAAAAGTCAAGCTAAACCACCAATAGCTCTAAGGAGCAGCAGTGGATCTCAAGCATTTATTAAAAATTGTAAATGTTGTCAAGTTTCGTAAAAAAGGCGACAAACAAGTTTCAAGTTACCTATGATTTGGCCTTAAAATCAGACTTTATTTTTTTATTTATTAAAATATCTCCAAAAACAGAGCCAATATGATTTTGATTTTTTGGAAAAAATACTTATTTTTGTGGCATAGATTACATCATTCCTTAGCAAACTAAATATATGGTAGTAGGTGTTTCCTTTACACCATCAGTTGATATATGATTCCTCAGAGACAGAGGAGAGACACCATCTCACAAAAACAATGCCAGTTGACGTGTTTTATGCACGTATTTACTTTACATTCTGAATAAATCACCAGACAGTTTGTGGGAAATCACGCTGGTCAGATACACTCATCGTCACTATTTACTGGAACAGATAAACAAAGTGAAGAACTTTGTCGACACTCAAGTGGTGGAACACATTCATGATACTTAACTTCATCGGATGTTGACATCATATCTGCATAGTTCGGGAACAATACTGGTAACGATTTTCCGTAGTATTTAAGGAACTAATCCCACCTGCGGTTGTAAACAGGGGTGACACATCTATTCTCTATTGTCTCAGTTACTAGAGTCCCTCCACAGCCTTTTTTCTTAAGGCTGTGGAGGGAAATGTTCTTTTCACATAGGCATGGGAGAAAGACGTTCCTGAGAAGAAGCAAATGTAGGATATCCTTTTGCAATTTCCAAGTAAAGACATGATAGTTTTTTCAACATTCTTTGATTTGTCAATCTGTCATTGATTTTTTAGAACACTAACATTGTGAACTGAGGTTATCATTTCAGAATGAAAATGAAACTTTATTCATAAACATGCCTTTTTGCATGAAATAATAACAGGAAGTTATAGGGATCATGATCTGCAAGCTTTAAAACAACTTTTAAATGTCAAAAACACATTTATATTTAGTGTCTAATAATGCAGCTGAGAGTCAATGCTTCCCATTTTAAGATCAAAAGCACAAGATCTGGATGAAAGAGTTGCTGGGTCAGCTTTGTTTTGAGTCGAGGTCAGGGCTGTCATCTGCATCTACTTTTCCACTGTAAACCTCATTACCTTCACTGGGAAGTTTCCCAGGGCTCAGGAGGAAAAACAGCACCAGGTAGTCATTTCAACGTCGGTGTAACTTAAGAAAAGGAGCCGGACTTTCATGTCAGACTGATTATTGAAAACATCCTTGACAGGTCTCTGACAGTAGAATAACTTGACAATAAAATGTATTCCATTAAAGCTACAAAACAAACTTGAACTGAATTAAACTGTATGTTAGAAAAAGATTGGCTGCCGCCATCTAGCGGTTAAGAATATATCAAATAAACGTTTTAAATGGGAAAGTTCTTCCTGTACGTGTTTATATTGCAATGCGAATAGATTTTTTTTCCATGGCATCCATTAATACATAAATAAATACATTTAACAGAAGTTCCACCATACAAGAATACATGACACACATAAATTAATTCATCATTCTGTAACATATAATACAAATGCAAAAAGACCCAAACATAAATAAGTTCATTTTGTGTTTAATTAAATAAATTAAACTACAAATGAGTGGCAGAAATTATAAGAATTCTTCTCTCCTTTTCAATATTTAAACTGCCATGCTTTATCAGTGGAACATTGCTTGTCTACCTTTAAAAATGTTTTTATTTTATTGCATTTTTAAATTTGTTGTTTACAGTTAAAAAATGTTGATTATACTTGAAAATGCTATTATTGAACATGTGTATGTTTTGAATGTATGCTTTTATAAAACGTAAAAATATACTTTTTACTGTACTGAACTAATAAAAATGACAAAATGAGAATGAAAGTTGAATTGAATTAAATATATTCATAACCTGCCAACAGTGTATATGATTGTTCTTGTGGTGTCTCGTGACTGTCGAGGAGTGAATAACTCGTCTTTTATCAGACTCTTTGCCCTTCATTACCTGACACCTGATCCGTCAGTTTAATGTTACAACACTCACAGAGACATTTGGAGTGTGAGAGCTGGCTCTGCGTTAGAAAAACAGGAATCGAGACACGTGAACATCACCAGGTGGAGCTCAGGTAAACATCGTTTTTTTCTTATTCCGGATGTATTTGTTTTGCACACTTGAATGTCCTCATAGTTTGGAGGAAATAATGCTTTAACCAAAATCATCATATTATCTTACTGCAAAATATTCCAATAGTTTAATGTATTGAAGCTTTAAAAACATTTCCTAATGTAAATATTGATTTAAAATAAAGATTTGGTAAAGTGTCTGCACATGTTTCTAAAGTTAAAGTTTTTGTTAATTAATCTCATGCATTATTTGAGTTATTTAAGTTCCCTGCACAGCATGATGCGGTTTGACGACCTGACAAAGTTTTTCTGTCCGTAAGGCTTTGTGAGGGTAATTCGCCTCAGAAGTCCTGCCACTAATCCTACAGAGAATCTGTGGCTGCCTTGATCTCATGCCTGCATGAGAACGCAAGCAGTTGCAGCAGATTTTCACCCACAAGGACACTTTATTTACAATACTTTTTCCCTATTTAATCATTAGTACAATCAACCGACTTGAATGTGTGTTTTTTGTCATATTACACTCGGAACTACTTTTGGCAATATGGGACCATTCACTCACAGGTAATCAACACAAGATTGTATTTATTTAACCTTCATTTAACACATGCATAAGCTTCAAGATGTGTGTGTGACATGTTACAAACTGAGTATTTATTACATATGTTCAGACTATTGCTTTAACATAGCTTTTGTTGTAGAAGCTACAGTTGCTAAAGTCTCAATAAATGCATTTTTTATGCATTGAAACTCAAAATCTATTGAAAAATGTTTTCATAAAAAACTATTTTCTGCAGCATGTTTTACAGTTCTGGCTTAACTCCATGACTTTAGATCGAAGGCCAGAAATGAACTACCTTACGAGAGGAAGAGGAACATGAGAAGCCTTTTTTTTCAGATTTGTGCAGATGGAAATATAATTTCTAGACAAATAAGGATGAGTCATAGTTTTGCAGAGCTCTACACCACCTGTGTCATGCTTGATGGCTTCTGCATCTTAAAGAAAATGTCCTGTAACCAGAAACATACATCAACAGAAGACCGATCTGGTGAAAGATAGTTGCTCTTTGGAAAGAATTGCTTATTATTCAAGAGCACAGGTATGCATCTGGAAACGCTGTAGCTCATAAAGAAATCATGCTGTTGTGATCTGAAGAAAGATTCAAAGCTGCATCTGATATTCTGTTTTTTCTGCTCTATTACACATGTGTTTTATGCATAACTGACCCGTGGTTCTTCTCTCCTGGATTTCTGCAAAACGTGAGTCCACTTAACTATCTATACACACATATCCTAGACATCTAAATATACGTTTTCATTGCCATACAACGGTTGTGTCACTGCATTGCACTGCTTCATTTTATTTATGCTCTTGTGTGGTGGTTTCTCGCGTCCCTGTGGAAGTAACCACTGCTTCCCTCTGTAAGCCAATTACTTGAGCTTCCGTAATCTGAGTGTGTGTTTGTGCGCGTGTGCTTCAGTGTTTATGTGAAACAACACACTGTGTGAAGGCACCAGGGCAGTCTTAAGTTATTCAGTGACCTTTTTGTCCTTTGAGGACAAAGAACAACATCTATTTATTCAGCTAGGAACACTATAGAAACAACATGAAGAATACAAACACGCCATTTTAAATTTAACCCAGGTCCTTTTTTCTTCCTTTTCTTTTGCTTCCTTTTAAAAGGTATTTATTTTATATCTTTTTCCGAGTGCTTTCTTATGATGTATATTTTTCAATTAAATGTATATAAATGAAATATTGCACGATTGATTGAATTGCATAAAATCACATTTTATTTTGATGTATATTAATTTCCATTTTTAAATATATTAAATATAAAATGTCTTTAGAATCTTTTTATTAAATTAATTCAAAATGTATATATACAATCAAATTAAGAATTAATCTTGTTTTAGTATTTATTTTTATTTGTTCGTTTGTTTCATTTTTCAAGTTTTCAAACAGTAAATTATTGATTTGTCCCTTCCTTTTTTGGTGTGACGTCCTAGTCAAACCGTAAGTAAGTAAGTAAGTAATTTTTATTTATATAGCGCTTTTCCAGACCAGGGTCACAAAGCGCTTAAACAATCAAATAATAATAATCAATAAAGTATATACTTTAAAGATCAAGATAAAACTGATAACACAACAGGAGTTCCAGAAAATCAAGGAAAAGCCTGAACAAATAAAAACGTCTTAAGATGTTTCTTAAAGGAGTCAGTAGAAAGTCAGAGTATATAATGTGACCCCCAAAGAAAACGTTTAGGTAAATCAAAATAAAACATATGAGTTGTGGTTACCAACCCTTACCACTAGATGACGCTGCGTCGTAAGCATATTAGCGACTCAACGCCAAGGCTCAGCCCCTAAATAATAAATGACAGCTTAATTGACCAATCAGGAATCCGCTATCCTTACAGTAATCTCTCTGGGCCAATGAGCGAGAGAAAAAAGATGGTTCCCACTGTATGAGGCGGGGCTTAGAGATGATGGACACGTCTGCGTTGACCCGCGGCCAGACCATCGGTGTGTGCAGCGGTGTTGTCGAGATTTTATTCAGGGTTCAGCCACTGGGTTCGTACCTCACTTCGCCGGAGAGCAGACGGAGCGAACCACGTTTGTAACGTTTGTCACGCGTCGGCAGGGATTACAAGCAGGTAACGCTTCGTTTTAACCTCCTTTTAAATCACGTGATCCACTCATCGAGTGCGGCTTATACAAAGATTCCCGCTTGTTTTAAATGTAGACTAAACACGATCTAACGCGGATTATATGCATGTTTTAAGTACATTTTTTTTCTATGGTGGTTCGGGGGCAAGCGTGTAGCATCTTGGAGTCCACATCCGCTATTCCGGGGTTGCAGTCATCCCTTCGTTTGTTGGCGGTTCATGGCGTCTTTTCCTCCGAATATCACCTCAACTACCTTCGTCTTCCCGCCTCTTGTCTCGTGTACTTTACCTGCTCAACCGCAGGAAATCCCCCTCGAAGTATTGGGTTTGACTGGACACGTTTGGAGACGCTTTTGTCAAATGAATCGACGAGAGTTTCCTGGTGAAGGTAACACTGTGTTGACTCACAGTGACTGGGTCACACACAAGAACTACTACATCTAGTATATCCAGAAGAAAAAGAAGTTAGGATTTGAAATGTGTTACTTGTACTTGTACTATAACTCATGAGGTGATTCTGTCAAAGATTTGGTTTGAAAATGTCATTCAAACTCTATTGTAACTCACTCAAAACTACTTATTTTGGTTGTTTATATGTTTATTTGGATGGGCTACTTCTTTATGTCAAGTTTAAATGGTTTATTCTAAGTATTTTCAATCAATTTTTTTTATAGAAAAGAAGTGTCTTTCATGGACATTTACATTTCCTCAGGGGCCACATTTTATACAGTGACTTTTCAAGATTCAAAGCTTTTATTGTCATAGTACTACGTACTATGAAATTCTTACTTTGTTCCCCCAGCAAAAGTGCACAGTAAAAATAAACATATATATATATATATATATATATATATATATATATATATATATATATATATCTATAAATACATTTGAAAGAATAAAAATCTAAAAAAAATAAAAGTGAGGGGCCATCAAGCAAACACTGGAAAAAACCCAAAAGCACTTAAAATACAAACATAAATCAATCTAAAAAGGCCAACATAATGTTTACTGTATTTTAAATGACATGTTTTAGTCTGATTAAAAAGGATATTTAACTAGTTATGAATAGCACTAATAAATCCCAAATAAAATGGTTTGTTTCTACTTGATCTGTCTTGAGTTTTCCATGTAAGTAAGTCATTTTTATTTGTATAGCGCTTTTCCAGACCAGGGCCACAAAGCGCTTAAACAATCAAAACGATACTCAATAAAATATATACTTTAAAGGGCAAGATAAAACTGATGATACAACAGCTTTAGGTGATGAATTAATGGTTGTCTCTGATGGTGAAATAAGTATTTAATGGACCAAACCTTTGCAACTAATACACAGTGATGTTTGAATGAACTAATGTTTGATAAATTTGTGAAATATTTGTCTTGGATACTGATTTTGTTTATCTGTTATCAGTTATATTTTGAGGTTATTTGATGGTGTCTCAAATATTGGACTTTCACTTGTGAGCGCTCTTAACGTGTGTGGACATTGAGAGCGCTGTAGCTTCGACAGGTGTCTTAACATTTTGTGCGACAGATGGCGAGTCCTGGTTTGGTTCACAGGTGTGTGACATGGCAAACAAACCGACACACGGTCGGAGCATTGTGCCGACACAAAAAGTCACTGCCAAAGTGCACGTATCTGTTACAGTAGCTCACATTGGCCAATGTGTGTGTGGCAGTATTTGCATAAAGACTGGTTTGGAAATTACCTGTGTTTTTTTAATTTTATTTACTCTTTTCGCAAGAGTGTCTGCTCTAATATCGATGTCCCTGGTGTGACTTTTTGTGTGTTTGTGTGCTGCAGTGTTGCCACAACTAGGTGAAGCTTGTAAGGTGACACTATTGCTGTTGTATAGACTTGTGCCTGCAAGTTTTTACTCATCAGTTTATCAGTTCAGTCATTCCTTCTAATCTAGCCTCCATCACCACCACCACCAAGCATTACTTGCACTGCTTCAAAACACTGCCTGGTATTTTACAGGCTATACTTTGTTCGGTAGCTCAAAGCAAGGCTGCTGCCATGACTGTTAAGGTTTATGGTGTTGCTGTAAACACTGGTGTTTGCGAATACCTTATTTGTTTTTGTTGTTACCTTTCAGCCCTTTCGCTTTTGGATTTGAACTTTAAAAATGTTTTTTCTGTTTTAGGACTTGAAGTTCAGACATTCATGTACAATTTTTCTCAAATTAAGTGATCACATCATGTACTGTATATACAAATATGTAACTCTCACAGTACAGATTGGAATCCAGTAGGATCTGGTATCCTACTAGTAGAGACTTTTTGTGTACTAGAACAGATTGGAATCCTGCTACTGCGAATTGTCCTATGACAAATTTTTGATTCCAATCCATCATGTGATCCGCAAATGTCCAAATGAACAAGGTCTATGACCTGGACCAGACGGCGGTCTCCATGGTTACAATTTGTATTGACAGAAGGGTTATCAGATATCTAAAATATGAAGTAATTCACCTAGAATAGTAATGGTGAATGTGGGCTTTACCTATGCTGAAATTTTAGATGTCAAATGATTCAATCTATTTTCCAATGAATTTTGATGTAATCCGAAATTCTTCGATTAGAATTGGAGATTTTCCTGGTAGAATTTTGAATCCTCATAAAGCTGATTAGAATTCCAATATTCGGATCCCAGTTCAGTAGGGTTCCAATCTGTACTAGTAGGATTCCAGATCCTACTGGATTCCAATCCGTACTTACCTTAAATATAAGCATTACTTTATTTGTTTCGTGTAAAATATTACAATACCTGAGTTAACCATTGCAAGTATGAATCAATGCTACTGACTTTTGTTAACTATTAGATCATATATAGTGTTGTTTTTGGGATTTATTTAGTGTATTGGTGTCCAAATCTATTGTTGATTGGCTAAAATGTTGGTATTATACGCTTCAGAAATAAATCTTTATTCATTAATGTTTGTAGGTTATTTGCATTTATAGACAGCACACATTTGGGGGCAGCATAGCTCAGACGGTCAACAGTGAGCCTGTGATTGAGAGGTTGCTAATTCAATCCCAACCTCTGACATGTTTGCATCAATGTACGCATCGACGAGCACGACACTAAACCTGTAATTGCTTCTGATGGTTCACCTTCTGTGTGTAAATGGTCTAATGGGCTGTTAACCAGTTGTTTTAAAATTGTGTTGAAAGCGGTAAAATGAGAACCAATTGAAAAACATTTAAAAAAATACCTTCATCAAAACATGCTTTTTTACTTGGGACACTAACAAAGTTAAGATTATTAATAGACAGAATGTACATGCATTGCGATCTATAGGGTAAGTTTCAATGCCGTCCACTGGTGCGTAATTCACAGCGGCTCTCGTACGGTTAATGTTTAATCACGAAGGCCATGGTCACTGTAGGACTTCAGGATGGAACAGTGGAAGCTCTGTGGAAGCCCCTAATGAGAAGACTTAATTGGTTTTTCTGGTGGGAGAATCTGCTCATTAAAGGTAGCATGGACTCGCAGGACCAGGGTGGGCGTGAGCCGGTTCCATTTTTAAAAAGATTGCGTAACACGGCCGAGCGTGGATAATTATTCTTTATTTTTCAATACAAGATATCTATTCATCGTTTCCAGACTTTAACTTCAACTTTATAACTCTGAGCTTCTTTCTAACCATGACTCTAAAATAATGTGATTTCATGAATCATTTTGTTCGTCAATAGTGCTTTTTCCCCAGTATAAAGCTGGAAAATCTTAGGCCTTTTTTTGGATGTTTACAATTTTAAACCACATGCTTTCTTTGTCTAATCAGATAAGCTGTAGCCACATCATAAACGCATGCAAAGTTAGTAGAACATATTTACTTTCTCAGAGAAAGGAGTGGCTTGTAGTTGGCTAAACTATAGTCTGATATTAATGTTATTCAATCCATTTTCATAATTGCCTTCATCAAGATGGCTTTGTGGCGATCATGTCTATATCTTCAAAATAACTCTTTAATTGAATATTGTATTAGAGTGAATATATATTGGTGGTATTTGGAAGTTCCATGAAAATTAAGGAAGGTGTTATTCACCTGTGTGACCTGTCACTGCTGCAACTTGTACTTGCAAGTACCTAGCAAAATATAAAAAATATTGTTCATTTTTTCAAGAAAACTAACAAGTTACTGTAACTGTCTGTCTTGGCTATGTGTGCCTAAGTGCTGCCTGGCCCCCACAAGCGGCTTTTTAAATGTTTATTTGCAGTTCGCATGAAGTCAATCATTTATATTGTCGTCATTTACCACCATTTTATTGCAAAATATATCTTGTAAATATAACTCTTTAAGCATCCGTGTTTTGTTGAATTCATCTTTTCTGATGGCTTTTACTACTTCAATATTATATTTTCAGTTTTCCCACTTTCCAATGGCCCCTTGCAACAGTCACATTTTATATTTGTGGAAATTTAATGTAAACGGCTCTCTTATTGCTTTTATTTGTTCAGGCTTTTCCTTGATTTTCTAGGACTCCTGTGTTGTTCTTAGTATTATCTTGACCTTTAAAGTATATATTTTAGTGAGTATTGTTTTGATTGTTAAAGCGCTTTGTGTCCCTGGTCTGGAAAAGCGCTATATAAATAAAAATTACTTACTTACTTTCACTTCTGTATCACAGGTTTATTTCCTGATCAGACTATCATTTTTCTTTGCCCATGGACCAACACAATTAAATTTTTTGTAATTTGGTTGTATGCCATGTTGCATCTTGCAAAAGGTTCTAGTTCTCTTTTTCTTTACAACTACTGCCAATATTGTACCAAAGGATGGAGACATGGTTGTGCTTTATTGAATAGAAGATAAGGGGGAGATCATGAAATATAGCAGCTTGACAGTAAGCTAGCAAATGAGCGACACAGGGAGAGCGCCAAACATTGCTTAACCATTCGGAAAGGCTATGGGAACATCTCTGTACTTGTTCGAGTGTGAGGTTTGTGTGTGTGTGTGTGTGTTTTCCTCCTGACCTGGTGGATTCTATGGCAGCACAACACGAGACCAACCGAGATCAACACACCGGTGACCCCTCCATCACTGATCCCACCAGTTTCCAAGTTGACTTATTTGACAATGGAAAAGCTCCTTTGGCCTGTGACATACCTTGTTTTCAGCTCTTGCCTCCAAACCATATGACAATCACGAGGACAGACATGTATCATAACATGCATTCGCCCCTGACCATGGAGTGTTCTGGCCTCTACCGTCAGAGCTTTAGGTTGGTGAGCTCCACGGGGCATGGCGTCCTGCGGAGAAGATCAGAGAGATACAGATGAATGGAATCTCATTCAAAGTTCAGCTCCATTCCTGTACAGTGAGGGAGGATGAGAGGAAGAAGATGTTGTTATTAAAATCAATTGGGTGAAGAAAAGAGCTATTGTTTAAGCCTTTCATATCGGCAGCGTTGAAGCCCACAAGCGGAACAAAAAGTGACTTTAAGGTGAGGCGAGTCAAATTTTGTGTAACAAAATACTATTTTTCTTGTAGACTTGAGAATGGTCGTGTTGTGTGGCAACACTTTGTAACTAACCCAGAGAAAGATCAGGGCAGCAATTGTCCAGCTGAAAGAAAGGATGGAATAAGAAAACAGAGGAGCAGCGTGGGCCGATGCCTTTTTGGAGGGCTTCCAGACATGGTTAAAAACAGATTAATCAGCATCGGGTCACATTCTCACAGGGAGAGGCGGAACAGGGCAGGACATGGGGCGAGCAGAGAGCCCTCATCTGTTAGCAGGGTTTTCAGTGCAACAAGTAGAAAATAATACGCTTTCCACGGAGCGTTTTCTGTACCACATTCTTCTTCTTGAATGATGTACAAAGGTAGATGCCGGGTAGGTGGTCCACCAAAGTGCGGGGCCAAAGACGTCCACATTGACCTCAATTTGTTCCCAAAGATTGTACGTCATTACTGCTCGTTCTGTCAAGACAAATAGCCCAAAAACTAAATCACCATTAGTAATGTACACGATTAACAATCCCCAGGTTGATGAGAATTCAACAGCATAACACAAGCCGTACTAAGAATATAGTATGTGTAGTGTAGAAATACAGGCCTGTGCCTAGTATTTATTATATACTGAAACAATCAACGATAACACTGAAAAACAAAGTACAATCAGAATCTATGGATCAGAAACTTGAAGATAAAAATAACATTTACAGTAAAACTCTTCTACCAGCATAGACGCAAGGACAATCTGACACCACGGAATGGAACCAGGAAGTGGTTGTTTCCAGCCAGGTGGCAAAAACAATGGATCATGACAACAATATACTTATCAATACTATTAGTGCAATGTGTTCTTAAAATAGTTTGAGTCTTAAAACGGATTAGGTCGATTGAAAAATTCATTTTCATCCCATATTTTCTATCCCTTTTCATAATCATAGACATTTTGTTTACTGGTAGATATCTTATAAAAAGCATCTAAGACCCGCTGCAGGTCTACGTTTGGTGATGCATGACCAAACCACAGCTGACAGGGATTTTTACCTTAATGCATTCCGCTATTGTCGCCCTGGAAAAATCTGAGGAATTTCATGGGTGGACAGGATTCCAGATGTTTTAAAAATGTCCAGCACATCCAACCCAAAAACAAGTAGGACAATTACACAGCAGGATTATCATGGAATTGAGCAAAGTTGAATGCATATGAGGTATTGACATTTCATTGTTGCGCCCACGCCGAGGGCAAAAGGATTCCTTTTTGGAATCCGCTTGTCAATGGCAACGCTGACACGAAATATAACGGGCAAGAAAATGAAAATTATGTAATAAGTAATGCTTGTGAGAAAAGACCATCTATAGTAAAAATATTAAGTGTCAAAAAGATGTATAAAGTTGTATTTATGTTAAAATATTTTATACCTATGAAAGTATTGACTTTACAAGTCATTGTTTATGTTAAAGTGTACAATTGTTGGGGGTTAAAATTAAGTGCAGTGTAGTATAAGTCTACATAACCATGTTTTATGTTGATGATTGCTGCTCTGGAATCTTAAAATCTTAATATTTCCAATGAAATAAATAACTTGAGCATCTGTAGAAACAGAAAAGGCACCTTTTAGGGACGATCGCTGCGACACACATGCCTTCCATTTTAAAAATCCGAGAGTTCTCATAATTCTCGAGTGAAATGTTACATACTTTTCTCTCACAGCTATTTCCTGTTACTCTTTTCGTTCCATAAAAGAAGATGCATACATCAAGTGAGACTTGGTTACATGTAGTTTAGGCTGGCCAGTGACATTCCTGCAGAAGACCACTGGCCTTATTTCCTGTTTCCTGTTCAGAGGTCATAGATCGGCAGTGTGGGATAAACTGATATTTCAGTGTATATTGTCTGTCCGGTCATGTCCTTGATTTTCCACGCTCGTGACCTTTTTTTTTTTTTGCCAGATGGTAGTGAATTAAGCTTCATTTAAATATTAAAAAATGCATATAATGATAAATGTAAATAAATTCTGCTAAAAAAAAAACGCGTTTCATATAATCTGAGCATCCTTCAGTTGTTATTTCTGCCACCTTCAAAAATAATGAGCCTCAATGGCCATGAAGTCCCTTGTTTTGCTGGGGCACCTGTCGTAATCTGCCTCTGTTGTGTGTCACCAAAGTGACACCACACCCTCCTGGGAGTCAGTCTCTGTGGTTTCATGCTTTTTTGTTTTCGTCGAGTCTCCCTCGCTTTCACAGAATCTACGATGTGTGCTTTCTTTTTTTCTTTTGACTTCCTCCTCGCTAATGCACTCGTGTGACCGACCGTGCTCCCTATGGTTTCGCATGCACACACTTTCACTCACATTCACTCGTAAGGCTCATACGCCCGAGTGCCCAAATCGATGAAAAGGAGAGTTTAGGGGGCAACAATGGGAGTTATGGGCTCACCCATAATTCCCTGTGCACGTGAAGGGCACAGGTTTCTTATCGGTTTAGTTGATATTCAACACAAAATGATTGTGTGTCATTATTAGAACGGTTATGGCAGCGACCACGTAGTGTTAGAAAAAAGTAAAAAACACCTGTTGCAGTGGACAATGGCTGTTTTGTAATTGCTTTAATGGTACAGTGGGGGGGATAATGACATACCATTTTATGGTCATTTAGGCGTCACTTATGAGCCGACCTTGCATTTCACTGACACTCAAGGGAGCAGTGTTTTTCTCAGGTCAAGCAGAGAAGGATCTGAGGTCAGGTCTGCTATGGGAAGAAAAAAAAAGGAATTGTGTTTGGATATGTTAGGAATCGCTGTCGTCTCTTTTTACCTGTCCTTCGTTGATGCCTTTAAAAATGTAAATCAAAGCTAAATGACACTAGTTGGTGATCATTTTTCTGGTTTTGTTGCTTGTCTCAAAGTAGTAGTTACCAGGGGTTTGAGAACCTGTACTGTATATGTGATGCGTTTGTAACCAGGCAGCATAGAAAGGAAAAAAAACTTTTTTTATATATATAGTTTCTATTCTGTTGACTATAACTGTCAGAAAAGTGTGTGTTTAGAAAAAATACTATTTTCTCTTAAGCAACCTTATTTTATCTGGCCCGTAAATGTAATTCCGATAATGAACCGGTCCGTGCTGCAAGAAAGGTTAGGACCACTAGCCTAAAGTAGCCACTAAGAGTAAACGCAGATCTTATAATTTATCAGTGTCAGCCTAAAAAAACCTACAAACCTACATTTATTTGCAATGTAAACCTTAACAGTTGTATACACTTTTACTTAAGGGTGTATATTGGCAAAAATCTGGTGATATAATACATATTCGTAATGTACAAACGCTGAGATATGATTGCAATAACAACAATGATTTATTGGGTTTATTTCAAAACATTAAAATGTAGGATAAGTGTAGCAGCGTAGTCAACACACTATGATGTTCTATACTTAACCTTAGTTTAATCTGTTTGAATTCAAACAGTGTTATCTATATTTGTATATGCATAGGACGAAAAAAAAAGCTAAATTAATTTTATCAAACGGATGCGGTATCATATATAGAAATTGCGATTATTTAAGTTTACCAATATATACCTGCATGCTGAAAACAAATTATGATGAGTCGAAAACAGCAATTTCACGCAGGATCTTTAAATTAAAACTGGAACAGATGACGAATTAGTCAGTGTCATGAACGGATGAACATGCAAACAGATAGACAGACGTACTGATGTACAGAGGGATTATCCATTTGTGTAATCCTTAGTTTAAAGGGTCAGAGTGCAAAGCAAAGAGACAGACATGTTGAGCATTCACACCCCACAGACGTTACTGACTTGCAGTTTTGTGATGTTAAAGCTTTTATTCGAACAGTGGCGTTTTGTTCACGTGTGTCGGTGGGTCCCGGGATCGACAGATGGACTATCCTACCGAGGAATGGCCCAGATTAGGATGCTGTACTCTGCATGTGTGCAGTCATTGCAAGAGCTCAGCTAGTCGTCAAACGCTGACTGCTTGTGGAGAATATTAAAGAGGCTTGTTGCATCACTGACATTTTGGATGTCAGCTTTTGATCTGATGGATTTTATTCCCACTCAATCCATTAGTCTCATCTGACGCTTTGTCAGTTGATACTTCAATGTTTTGAAACTTTTTATTTCAGATGCCAACATGAACAATTTGAGCAACACATGTTAATGGTTGTCAGATTCCTGTACAATGAGCAATGCTGGGAAAGTTTCTAGTTGCTCATCGATTATCTTAACTAGAGGTTAAAATTGTGCAAGACGAGGCTTAAATTCTCTAAAAAAACGTATACTACTATCCAAAAAATTAAAGTTATGTTACTTGTATGCTGCCGCTTTAGACTTTTTTCATGATCTTTTGATTTTATGATCAATTATTCTATATTTATTTGTCCCACATAATGTACTTTTTGTACTTTCTGAGCTATATCCAAGTAATCTAATTTGAAAAAAAAAGCTTTACTGGTTATCATTTCTCCACTTTTGTACAGAGGGCTGTACTGGTCTTAAATGGTAGATAATATACATGTCAATATTTTCAGATGATTTTTGCTTTTACGTGTCAGAAACAACTCAACAGTGTGACATTTCTAGAGATTCTTCATCTTGATCTTATCCTTGATTCATATTGAGCATTAATCTACATTTTCTAGTCCAGGCCTGTGGAAAAATGGGACCATATGGCTGTTTTTATGTGTCCTGAACTAAAAATATCAAGCGGACATAGACATATTGATTTTGTCCAACTTTTTTTCCAATAGTCATTACTACTTTAAAGTCCGAATTGCTTTATAAAAACAAATATTATGCAATTGAATTTGATTTGCTCATCCTATGATCAACATTGCTCCACTCTTTGGTGTCTTTTGTCCAGTCATCCATGTTTGATTTTAAGTAAACTACCTGTGAAGATCTAAACCAGTCAGTGGTGCACACTAACAGACTTTAACACACATACGTCACTTGAACAGGTGTTGTCATGACATAATGTGTAGCCGCCGATGTTAGCGATTAGCTTCTTCACGTGGGCGTGACTGTTGGGGTTGATGTTAATAGCGGATGAGCGCTCGACGGCACCGTGTCACTTCCTGCACGTCCTGCCTGGGCGACATATCTGGTCCGGTTTGAATTGGGTTTAGCCACGGTCATAATCTCTATTGTCACTTCTTCGCTCGCTCACTAATCTGTATTTTTGCTGTGGTAATCTCCTGTCTCCATGGGGATTTATGGTTGTTGTCCATGAATGTTGTTGCCATGGAAACCCTGTTCATCTCCCCCCCGTCCATTCTCGGCACTGCTGAAAGGAGGCAGTGGTTGTGCTCGAGCTATTAGTAACATAGCAGTTGTTGAGTTGGTTTTATCAGATCATAAACAAACCACTTAAATCTTTTGACCAAGCTTTTCTTGGTTCTCCTTTCATTCTCCTTCTTTTGTGTTTCTCCTGTTAAAAAGACGTTGCCACCATTGGCTACATAGATAAATTATTACCATAACAATGACCTCAATAAAGACTCAGTAGCAGGTTTATTGCTGTCCTTTTTTGTGGTTTTCTGTGAAGCTGTCTAAGGCATCAGCTGATGGTGATGAAAGAGGTTTTAATTGGGAATAAAAACTAGTTTCTTCATTCTAAATTAATCTTCTTAGTTAAAAAAACCCCTCAATTAATACATTTTTGAAAACACAATATGGTTGAAGCCATCATTTATTTTTACTTTGTTTTTATAAATGAAACTAGTTTTGTAGTCTTTCATTACATCTCAAATATTAATTTAAAAATAAGCAATTCTATTTTTTAAAAATGTATTAAAAAGCTAGTGTGCCTGCACAGCAACAAACCCGAAATTAAAATTAATTGTAGACATAAAAAGTCAGTTAAAAACTCCTGTTAACATAAATCTTAGTTATGAGTTTGGCTACATAGAGAAGTTGTTACCATTACAATGACTACAACAAGGAAAGCAATACACCTGTAGCGGATAATGACAGATGTTGATGAAAAGGGCTTATTTAATGTGGGCAAAAAACTTTTTTTCCACAAATTTTGAATCTTCTAAGTTTAAACACGTTATTTTTGTCAAAAGGTTGAAGCCATAATGTTTTTTTGTACAATGTAAAATGTATGTAAATTGGGAACATTGCAAATAATGTTAGTATTTTGCCTCATCAGGGGCCATATTTGGCCTGCCGGGTGATTGACTAAAATGGTGACCTATAAAAACGCCAGTTTTTTTAAATACAATGAGATGTAAGTTATGGATATCAACAATAACAGTAAAACTGATGACGAAAAATAAGAATCGTTTTAGTGAACACAGAGATAATTGAGATCAAGTAAAATAATGAAGATGAATATCAAATCAGACTCATACTTCCTTTTAGGTCAGTTTACAATTTTAATCTCCGACATAAAATGCTAAAAAAAACTTTGTCCCTTGTGTGATGGAGTTTAACATCCCTGATTTAGATGCTAGCATGTCAGCGCAGCGACACAATCTTTTCTTCAAGACAAAGTTACATTTATTGTAGACACGGGTCACAAATAAGAAATTTAAGCAACATTCCGAGCACTGTTAACAACGCTAGAAGTTTCAAAGTTCAAAATAATGAGCTAAAGATTCATATTTTACCTCTCCTCCTCCCTCCCTCGCTCCTTCTAGCGCTTCTCTTCTGCACACTTTTCCTCCACCTCCTCTCTCACCAACTCCTCTGCCCTCGTTTCCCTGAGTGACAGTCCTGTGGGATGCATCCGCAGAGCTCCCAGCACGAGAGGACCTGATGGAGGAGAGAATGTAGCAGCGACAGTTAGTAGGACAAACCTTTTTCTTCTCCTACGAGGTGGCGGACGAAAGTGAGGGAAGAATCCAGAGAAGGTAGATGAATGTTTGACGGAGAGAGTCGCAGGAAAGTAGGACAGAACGAGACAACAGGTTGTAAAGGACGATAGAAAGGGGTTGATTGGTAAGAATAAACTTTTCATTTCTTGGAATGTTCTTGAATATGTTTTATGAATGAAGCTTGTTGTCATAGTTATGGAGCGATAAAGTCGTCACTAGCATTTGCCAGAAAATGAGTTGAGGAATGTTGTAACCACATGAGAAGAAAAATATGTCATAAAAGTAAAGAGGCAGTAAACTTTTTAGATTGAATTAAATACACCATGAAGTTGATGACACTTAAATATTTGCCTGCAGACCATTTCAAGAGGGGTTGCTTTGTGAACGGAACTGTAAAGGACACTGTGCCCTTGAGTGTGCAAAACTGATGACACGAACGTGTCCATTTTTACACGACGGACCACGACTCGTAAATACATTTATGACCTCCAATTGACCCCTCTCAGAAATGTGGAACATTTAACAGCCAGACATTATAAAAGTTTGCTGCATAAAAATTCCACATAACTTGTAAAGAGATCTGAAGAGAGGGGGAGCCATCATGATGTCCCGGCTATTGTTTATATGGACTGTGGGAAGAGGAGAGAAAGAGGAGGGGTGGTTGGTGGGGAGATGATGTCGAGTGGGCCATTGGAGGGGACTGAAAGGGGGCCCGGAAGAAAGGGATTGAGAGAGGAGGGATGAGTGTAGTGATTTGGTGGATGGAAAAAAAAGAGGCAGAATGAGGAGAAGATGAAGAGAGAAACAATGTTGTCGGTGTTAAACATTTGTTGAGGAGAGAGGAGAGGTTTGAAGCGGCACTAAGTGTCCGTGACCGACATGTTCTCAAAAGCTCCGTTTTAATGCCAAATCACACACATGGACTTGCATAGCGGGGACACCCTGCAAGACTAGCATGTCTGCATTAACATACATCTTGCTAGACTTGTTTAGGAACAGACTCTTATGTACACATAACCCAGATTTAACACATACACACAGTTGCAAACACACAAAAACATAGATTTGTATACAGACTGTCGGATACTAAGACTATAAAGCTGAAGGATAAAGTCCCATTATTGAGTAAATAAATCAAAAGTTCGAACATCGTCCAATCATTTGAATCGATTTGTACCAGATAATCGGAAGGGTATATGTAGGGGTGTTAGAAAATATCGATACGGCGATATAATTGAACGTTCTTTTCATGATACTGTATCAATATTTTACAGCACTGTATCGTGTGTTTTTTTTTTTTCATTCTTTTTAGTATAGTCCGTTAATGGTTTACCATTAAATGAATACGATTATCCATTAAAGCATTTCTTTACAATTAACTCAAAAATGTTCATAGCGTTTGTTCATTTTTGCGTTGCACTTAAAGATAGAAGACGGCAGCAGTCACTATGTACCCTGCAGCTATAGGAAGGATAATCTTGTGAGACCCGGACCATGATTGAGGATGAGAGGATGCAGTGGACTCCAGAAGCTTTTAAAGATGATTGCATATATTTTTGGTATCAAAACAAAAATAAAGCAGTTAAGACTTTTGGACTCTGCAACCCCAGAGTCAAGTACTCAGACAATTGTTCCAACAGTACTGCGATATATATATATATATATATATATATATATCAGATTGTTGTCCCTGTATCTTATTATATATCGTATCGATTGTTCTATCGTAAGATTCCTGCCAATATATACACCCCTAGTGATATCAAACAAGATTTATTGTTTGAAGGATATTTTATCTTGTAGTTAAAGCCCAAAATCAACATTTATAAATCAGTATTACTTAGTAGTACTTGTTATTTCTTCCGCAGGTCTAAAGTATAATTTTAAAAACCAATGAGACATTTTCAGCTCTAGTTAATTTTCAATCATATTTTATTTGATATTCACATCATACACGTACAATTAAATAGTTTCTAACTACGGTCAAGTTTTCAACTGTGTCAAATAAATTATAATCTGAAATCAAACCGTTTTTATCCACGTTTAAACCATTTTTACTCTAATCAAAAACAATTTATCGGGTAAACAAATTTCAGTCAATCAGAATTCTTTTTTTTTTTTAAAGAGATTTAAAAGTAGCATAGTGTATTCATAGTTATTATTTCAAGTCAAGACAGACGACGTTTTTCATCACGATCCACAATGGACATTTCATTTGATAATCCAACGGACACTCGCCTGCAAATAAAGCTCTCCATCAATCCCTTCACCTCCTCTACATCCCTCATCAGCCGATCATGCGTAAGGAGACCTGAGCTATTTTTATTCCCTCTTTTCCCGCTGCACTGCTCGTCCTGTGGTGATACGCGTGTCCTCTGAAGGTGGCAAGACGCAATATAAAAAGGCTGAGCCGGTTAGATCGTCAGATGCGGGTCATGTTCATAAATAATTGAGTCAAGGGCGGCCGTCGACTGCATACATGATGGACGTTCTTCTGGCCCGTGTACCTTCATAGCCTTGAACACACAAAGGCGTCGGTTGCCTCGAGACTTGTGTCACAGTCATTCAGAGTTGTCAACAAACAAGTGTCACGGCGGATGAACGTTCCCCATCTGGTGCGTATGAATAGCACTGTCAGTTTTATTTGGGCTGAGAAGTGTTTTTGTGTCCCTGCGTTGACCGCATCTGCAGGACGAATCCTGTGACTCAGATGACAAGAATGAGGGATTTCGCCTTCTTTCACTTTCGACGTTGAAGTGTGTGTGTGTGAGAGTGTGTGAACGCGTAACCAGCTGTCGTGCGGTTCATGCTGATGAAAGTTGTTGGGACTTAATGACTTCCTAAACCCGGTGTTTCTGTGATCTTAGGGTAAAAGTCTGGCTTTAGAGGGCGACTCAATAAAGAGCGAACCTCTACCATTTTATCTGTTAACTGGAAAGACGATCAAAAATAATACTATCGGAGTAATATCTTTATTGGTCAACAATTTCCCTTGTGTGATGAAAAGCAGATTGTGCCCCGACACGAAGGCAGGAACCATCTTGCTCATTTATAAAAGATTGTCTCGACTCTAACTCCAGTTGCTGCCTATGAATAAGTGATACTGGGGCTGAATCTCACGAGGGTGGTCTGATTTTACTACAGCGTTTTTCTGACACAAGACATCTTCTTTTGTCGGTTTTATTCCAGGGAACGCATTTGGTCTTAACTTAATTATATATATTTTTTAATAAAATAAATGTCTTCTTTTCCGAATTGGTTACGTCTGGAAATGTATCAGACGTTTTTATGGCTTTTTTTGCTCACTATTGATGTACTTTATTTAATTTGACTTCATTTTCATCTGGTCTTTGTCCTTTAAATCGATTTAATTGAATAGTTGGGTCCTGGTGTAGTCGATAAAAGCCAGGAAGTCGGTGGTTAAGTAGCATCTGTGGACACACATTTCTGCAATATTGGTTAGGAAATCATTATTATTGAGCATATACAGACCGTTTTAGTATGAACAAAAAATGCATATAAATGGTCACTTGTAAAACTTTTATTCATTTTTTTGTTATTGTTTTTTTTTAAACTCAGTTACGCTATAATATAAAATCATGACTAATAACTTGAACTTCCTCTCTCTCTCCGTCAGGTTGATTTGTCAACATGACTACAGAAGGAGGCTCTGAAACGGAGGTGAAGGAGAAAGCAGAAGAGTCGGCTGCTCAACTAGACCAATCGGAGAAGTCCACAGAAGAGACGCAGGAAGTGACCAAAGCCGAGGGGCAGATAAAGGAAAAGGAGAAAGACGGCAAAGGAATATCGCGCTATTTGCCAACATGGCTTAAGAAGCAGAAATCTCAAAGCCAGGTGAACACGTGAGGGATTTCTTAATGACGCTTCAGAAAAATTAACCTTTACCTTTGCAGACCTCTCCGACAAAGGAGGTTCCATCCCCTGAGGAGCCGGGGAGCAAACCCACACAGGAGGAGGAGGAGGAGGAGGTTGAGGGTTCCGCCCCAGAAGTGAACGGTCACGCGGAAGAACCAGAAGAAAAGGAGGCGACCAAGTCGGAGGACGTGAAGGAAAACCAAGTGGAGTCTCATTCTAACGCCAGTGCAGACACTGAGGTACTGTCGCCCGTTTATTTTCACGGCAAGAACAGCCTTTCGTTATGGATGAACAGTCGACGTACATTGATGAATATACAACAACGGTAGCTTGTCTAGCTCCTAGTAAGGGATATATAAGACTCGTATGCTATGAAGCTTGAGTGTATCTTAGTTGACGTTGCTAGCATCTGCTGGGACTCATTTACAAACATCACAGTTGACACTCCCTTAACAGCGCGCAATATTTACATTATTTTGTGAGGGGCTGGACCACAGAATTTGGTTGAGTTACTAAGATTGTTAGTAAAAGTTACAATTTTTATTTAGGATTTACACCTATTTAATTAACAAGTACTTTTTTTTTTTTTTTTGTGCATCCTTGAGAAAGACACTTAACACTTTATTTTCTCTGAATAGTTTACGGCTGATAAGATGTTATTTAGGTTTAAGTTCTACACAAAATTAAATAGAAAAATGTACTCCCTACAAAATGTTCGCTCATTGTTTATAACATAAAGACGTCTATTTAAATGATAGAACAGAGTGCTAAATGTTTCTGAATTCCCTCCTGCTAGAAAGGGCTTTATTACTTGGAAAACAAAAATTACACAATACTTTCAGAAAAGTGCTGACTGCGGCACTATTTTCTTCCCTTTTAGAAACCATTGACTCAAAAAAAGCATTCAAATCTTATTATTAAGATGGTGCACAAACAACTGCAAACTTAAACCCTCCTTCTAGCTGATACTGCTCAGAGCAGTAGATGTTCTGGTTGTACTACGAGTTTGCTCATAAAGTTACTATGAGCTCATAAGCCTTTTGCCCTCGAGATGTTAAACTGTTACTTCCTGTTTATTTTGGCAACAGAATTTACTTTCACGTTCTTATAAACTCTTACCAAATATGAAATAAAACATAAACGTCAGGGATAAATACGTTTGCTTAAGGCTTTAAGTGTTTTCTCTGCTGCCGTGCCTCCAAACTGTTTATCAGAGTCGTAAATTCATAAATATTTGCATTATGTCACCATTGATTTGTTAGCAACACCTGTTGCTAGCTTCTTTTGGAGGAGGTGATGAAGTGAGGGGGGGCAAATATGAACTAAGACATCTAACCAAAAGTCATCTCATTCGGAAGAAAAGGTTCTGTATAAAATTATTCAAAACAAAATGTTCCTCATGGAAAGAAAAAAATAATTTAGCAATTAGCATTGACACCTAGCATTGCTTAACGTTGTGTTCTTTCTGTTTGACTAGTGTGGCATTTAAATTATTATATTTAATTTTTTAAATGTCTCAGTTTGTAATGACCTCGGGAAAACCTTCCTTGGCCAAAATGATAGTGTTTTTTTGTTCTTTGTGTTTACCGGAAATGGATCCAGTACTTCTAAACAGCCTGGCCAGGTCAAAAGAGTAATGCTATTCAACCTGGTTCTACTGTAAGCTGTTTTCTTACCCTGTTGTAAGCAGAGAATACTAAACAGTTCCTTTTGAAAGCTTTGCCCTGCAGCAGGAGAAACGGCAAATCCACAGGTGAAGCCACTCCCAAAACCCAACATCCAGCTTATGAAAACAATCCCGCCTATGAGGTTTTTCTTTAATTGTCGATGCGGTTCTTGAGTGGCGGTTTGTAAACACTCCGGAACAATAAAGACTTCGGCCGTATATCATCGTAAAAGTCGACATATTTCAGCCGATTGTTGACGTCTTGCCTTGTCATTCCCCCAAGATTACACATCCACACAAAGGCTGTGTTCCATTCTGTGATCACATTTAACCACCCGGCCCACCCAGTGACATCAACTATTCAGTATTTCGGCAAAAAAAAAGAGAGCTGCATTTTTTAACACAGTTAATCCAAAGACTAGTGGGAGACATGTTTCTTTGTCTTTCTCTTTTGATGCAAAACTAAAAACCGTTTACAATTGTTCTCCTTTTCCTAAATCTTCTCTGCAGCCCGCCGTGGAAGAGAGTGCCGAGAAAAGTCCAGAGGAGAACAAGTTGCCGGCAGAGAGCGAGGAGGCAGAGGAGCAGACGAAGGAGCGAGGAGGAGAGCAGCAGGACGGGGAGGAGGAGGCAGGAGCTCAGACCTCGTTCTTCCAGTCTCCGCTGCGTCTGGTGAAGAAGAACAAGATGAAGCTGGTGGTGTGTCGGGTGTCTCTGCTGGACGGGACGGAGTTCTCCTGCGAAGTGGAGGTGAGACTTTTATTTTGAACACTGTGAGTCAGATTATGGGATGGCTGACATGAACGTGGGCTCTCTGAATGTGTACTGTTTAATTCTTATGTTTGTCTGTAAAGACTCATGAAACACTTCATATTGTTTGCAAGTTCATTAATGGCTACAACAATCTTCATTTTCTTGGTTTATATTTCTGATTTTTAAAGACTTTTGCCACTTGTTTAAGAAATAATTTTAGCACTTTCACTCCATGTTTACATTGGGATTGACGGATGTAACACGGATGAGTCAAAAAATAAATTGTGAGCGAAAGTAAACTAAGATAATATTTCTTTTTCTTTTTCTTTTTTTAAGTAATGTTCATTTTATAGCCCTTTTTGTCCTCCATTTGACATCTCTTTAACTTAGATTTGGTCTACTTTCTTTTTCATATTTTCTTAATATCTTCTTTTTCGTATATTATAAGAGTGATTGCTTATTGATAACTTCACACAAGTCACTGTTGTCTGTTAGCTTCTCTTGCTAGCTAAGTATGCTACATGTGGGTGTGTCAGTGATGTAATACTAATGTTGGTGTGTGAGTGCTATCGTGTTACTATTTCTGTTTCTCTGTGCCTGTCCTTTCATCGAACATGTGTTTAGGCAGAAAAAATGTTGATTTAACGGATAGTTAGTAGGTTGAATTCTATATCCAATCATCTTCAGGATTGTAGCGGCTATAAAAGTGTTTTAAACTGGTAAAAATCAAAATCTGTTACGAACTTATTCTTCCACTTCAGCTCTTGTTTCCACTTAAGAGGCAGATGTATACGTAGCCTTACGCACCAGCGTGTTGAAAAACACACGGACACATGCTGCAGATTACCGGGGTCCCTCCAGATTAGCGTCTGCTAGCTTCCACCGCTCACGTGTTCGCGGACGCCTGCTCATGGCTCATGTTTGTAGGAAGTCCCTCGGAGTCACATGTGCAGCTGCAACTTAATTTCTTAGGAATGTCACAACCGAACATTAAATCGTATAAAGGGAAGTGAGAAAACTGGGTTACGGTTCAATTCGGGGTCACATTACGTCTTCATTAGATCGTGTTGAGCTTTAAGATCTCCGACCAAAGCGACTTATAACAAGTGCTTGAAATCACCGGCGTGTGAACCCAGATGAATGTTATTCAGTCAATAGTAACACAATTTGTCCTCATAAGGTGAGAGTGAAAATGTAAAACCAATTTTGTCAAAATGTTTCTGTAGGAGGACTAACAATGATTATTTTTTAACTGATTAAAAGATCACATTCATAACTTAACTTTAGTTTTAAAAGTTCAATTTAATTTCCCTTTTTTCTTATCTTTTGTTGTTTTTGTTATCCTTTTCTGTTTCTCAAAGTAAATGGAAAATATATTTTGTGAATATAAGTTGCTCTTGGCTCCTTAAACATTAAAATTAAAGTAAAATATATACAAAATTAAACCATTTCTGTGCATACATGTCTATATAACTTGATTTATATTATTTTTGTTTCTTATAACATGAAGCTGACGGGGTGTACCACTCCATTTATCAGGGTTTATTTGAGCTGACGAGTTCACTGTCCTGAGCGCTTCCCAAACTTGCTGTGTGCCAACGCCCAGCAGCTTGTCTGTGAGACCCTACGCTTGTTTGAACAGTGTCCGCTTTGTCTCGCTACAGATAACGCTGAAACTGCAACTTGCTGCTATTGTCCTGCCACACACACACACACGCACAAACACACACATGGGTAGACCTATTCACACCACGCTTCCCTTTCGACACTTTGCTCAATTTCATTTAATGGATGCATTTTTGCATTCCAGAGATTATGTTTTGTTGTGCCTCACATGAACACACGGTGAAACACAAACACACACACACACACAACTATATCCTTCTACATCCCTCGTACCTCACTCCTCATCCTCATAACCCATTTATGAACCGAAGGGGCCTCAACATGTTTTCAGTCGTAATCACTTAATACATGTTTGATGAGTGTTTAGAGCGTCAAGTGTGTTCTTTGGCCAGACATTTTCTGGCTCTTTTGGTGGTATTTTACAAAGTAGGAGACTTAGTGTCACAAGGCTGTAATCCAGTTTCTAAGAATTTCATTAGTATCGCTTTCAAAAGGATTCTGGTGTCACACGGTTTAAGTCGGGGCTCCTTAAAATTCAATAGGTTCCAACGGTAGTCAAGTAGAATTATCCAATGTTTAGTGCATTAACTTTAATTTGAAATGTATAGCCACAAAAGCTTACTTAAGGGTTGTGTTGGCATGAGCGGCAATATCTCTTTGACACATGTGAACTTTTTTTATTGATTCTTAATAATGTTATAAAGGTCGGTGCAATCAGAATATTGATTTGAATGGATTTACATTCTTTTATTTTAAATGTTGTTTTTATTAGCATTGGATTTTTTGGTAATTGTTAATAAATATAAAAAATCAAAATTTGAAGGGCTTAATTGTTTTTTATTGTAAAATTGAATCATTTCTAGATGAAAATGTTGAATTGTTTTTTAATGAATCAATATATTCGTAATTTATGAATTTTAGATTATTTTTTTGGGTTGAAAATGTAATTAAGAAGAAAATTCCAATTAATTATTTTACACATAGTTTGATATCGTTATGCCAATAATTGAAAAATACTATGTAATACTATTAAATATGTTTTAATCCGTAGGCTTTAAAACTCAATATAGTATAGTGCTCAGCTACTTGATTGATCTAACCATCCATATAGATTATTGAATTCAATTAACAAAAAATGCTCGTAAGAAACAATTACATTTAAAAAATATTTGAAAGTTTCAATATTTGAAATTTAAAATTCAACCATTCACTATTCAATACACTAATACACGTCCATATAACCCTTTTAAGAGCTAAATATTCCTTTCTACGTTGTCAGCTTCATTACATACTAAATATAACGGACAAACTGAGGCCCTCAGGAGCTTTAAACACCCTTTGATGACATACTGTTCAACGGATCGATTTTTAGAAAACAATAGAGAAGATAAATGTCAACAATTGATCTGAAATTCTGTATGTTTTTGCGTTTACTATCAATAAGAAAGATTGTTTAATGTTCGATTATCCGAGTATTATTATCTTGTTAAAAAAATCCTAGTTAGCAAGTTTAAAAAAAAGCCTATTTTCTGAGTTTCCCACTGAATGTGTCCAAATTGTCTAACACTGGCTACCATAAAACGGTGAAAATGTGTTCTGCCACCCCATAAAAAGAGGAAAAAAAGCAGCCTTTTATCCTCCTCTACTTCCACCACGCTCTTCTCCTCCCCGTCTGTATCGTGGTGGAATGCCATTCCTTCCTTTTTAGAGTGTGTGTGTGTGTGTCGGAGCACGACTGCTGGACATTACTTCATCAATTCATTCTTCACCATGTTTTCCACCCTCTCTCTGTCTGACCTTCTGCCATTTCAAAGGTCACCGTGTGCGTGTGTGTGTGTGTGTGTGTGCTTGCATGGGTGAGTGGTAAATGTCGTTGTCATAGTTGAATGTGGAGGATTTTATGTACAGACTGGATGCTGCAGAAAGAATGTGAAGAGAGGCAGATGGTTTGGAAGACACAGAGATACATTGAGTGTAAACAACATCGTTAAGTTTGTAACTGATTTTGAACTTTTTTCCTCCCGACAGAAACGTGCCAAGGGCCAGTACTTGTTCTTCAAAGCGTGCGAGCATCTCAATCTAATGGAGAAAGATTATTTTGGTCTGAGTTACATCGATAACCATGAACAGAAGGTTTGTTTTTTCACCCCAGTCATGTGAACACATGTTATAACAAACTTTGTTGGGTTTTGAGTCACTTTTTCTTTTTTCTTTTCACCTTTTAGTGTTGGCTGGATCATACCAAGGAGATCAAGAGACAGATCCGCAGTAAGTTTTTTTTTGTTTTTTTTATTACCGTGATCCGATAAACTTCACAACATGCTTACTCCTGCCTTAGTAAGATGTTCCTGTTTAAGTTGTTTTAGTTGATCCAGCACTTATTGTATTCATAAAGCAAGTCAATCCAGTGTGTTTTTTTTGGACGGATCTCTGGTGCTTTAAATCACTGCATTGGGTGATATTGATCCGACGTACGTCTATTGCAAGTTGAAAGCTCTTTCATGTAGCAGATTAAAGTTGTAGGTCAAGGCTCACGGTAATGGATCGATTGTGCTGATTCGGCAACTGGCAACACACACCAGCAACTGAACAATAATCAAATCTCATTGCGCTTCTTTTATGGACATCATGGACATAATGGATTAAACGGAGCAAAGTTTTGTAGAGATAACAAATATGGCGTCTATGACAACAGATTTAAGTGATACAGTTATTTAACCTTTACTTGTTATTTTTAACTGGTTAAGTGACTTAGTGACCAAAGTAATTTCATGCCTTAAATGGAATTTCCAAACTTCAGAGCATGTTAATGTTTGTTCAGAGGTATTTTAGGACTCTTCATTGGCGTATAAATCACCAGCCGACCAATTTATTCCATAACTCTACCTAAATATTTACATCTTAAATTTCACTGTTATAAACATATTGGATATCATTAATCTAGTTTTGAGCGGTTGATGGATTTGATTACACATCTGTAAAGAATTTCCGTAACAGCAGACCGTGCCTCATCTAAGGTTCAGTTGAAAGCGTATCATTTTGGCTCGTAAAGTGTTATTTTAGCATTAGCGCACATGAGGTTGTTTTGTCTGGGCGTGTGCGAAATGCCTGTGTTCCATGTGTGCGCGTAAGACTGTGTGGTCAACTACATCATGAGTAGTTGTTTCTTTATGGGTCGAGTTCGTCTGCGTTCCTGTGTGTACAAGGAGTAAAGGTTAAATAACAGAGTTTGGTTGGATTTATTTTTACTTAGCTTTGTTTGTCCTGTAGAAATCTTTTTTGGCAGCAGTCATTGTACATGATGTACAAGAGAAAACTATTGAATAATTAAACAATTATCATCTGTAATCAAACTTTTTTCAGCCATAATCCAACAATTTTCAACTTTAATCTAACAATGTTCAACTGTAATGAAACAATTTAAACTGTAATGAAACAATTTATACTGTAATTAAACAATTTAAACTGTAATCAAACCATTTTCAACTGAAATCAAACCATTTTCAAGTGTTATCAAACCATTTTTAACTGAAATCAAACCATTTTCAAGTGTTATCAAACCATTTTTAACTGAAATCAAACCATTTTCAAGTGTTATCAAACCATTTTCAACTGAAATCAAACCATTTTCAAGTGTTATCAAACCATTTTTAACTGAAATCAAACCATTTTCAAGTGTTATCAAACCATTTTTAACTGAAATCAAACCATTTTCAACTGAAATCAAACCATTTTCAAGTGTTATCAAACCATTTTTAACTGAAATCAAACCATTTTTAACTGAAATCAAACCATTTTCAAGTGTTATCAAACCATTTTTAACTGTAATCAAACCATTTTCAACTGAAATCAAACCATTTTCAAGTGTTATCAAACCATTTTCAACTGAAATCGAACCATTTTCAACTGGAATCGAACCATTTTCAACTGGAATCGAACCATTTTCAACTGGAATCGAACAATTTTCAACTGGAATCAAACCATTTTCAACTGGAATCAAACCATTTTCAACTGTTGCCAAACCATTTTCAACTGAAATCAAACCATTTTCAATTATAATCAAACCATTTTCAACTATAATCAAACCATTTTCAACTATAGTCTAAAATTTTAATCTGAAAAACTACTTCCAATCTATCCAACAATACGTTTTTTGAGATTGAAAAGAAGCAGCCTATTTTTCATATTGTCTTTATGTCATGTAAGAGAACATTTACTTCAAACTTAATTTATGTTATTTGTTTTATTTATAATTTATGTTACAGAACGGTGACACCAAGCACCTTTTTTTTTTTTTTGAAAAACTATATACTTTGGTCTCTGATAAGAAGTATAACCATTCACTTATTAAGCTCAAAACTTGAAGAACAACCTGACTTGAAAGTGAAGGTGCAGTAAAACGAGCAGCTGCTATTTTTGGTTTATTG
This sequence comes from Callionymus lyra, assembly GCF_982586985.1. Lineage (NCBI taxonomy): Eukaryota > Metazoa > Chordata > Actinopteri > Syngnathiformes > Callionymidae > Callionymus > Callionymus lyra. The sequence continues at coordinate 6,846,454 of NC_141834.1, forward strand.
ACTTTGTGTCAGGGAAGAGAACTACTTAAAAAAAATCTGGGAAATTGACCTAGTTTAGTCGTTCTCTGAGCAAGAGAGCTCTATCTCTCTCCCCCTCTACCTTCTGGGTATTGAGTGAATAAACCATAGAATGGACCGTTTGGCCAATGTGAGCTTTTTATTGTTTAAGAGAAAAGTCTTTCAAGGGATGAAACTTGAGATCATGTTTACCGACTCCAAACATCTGAAATTGTTTCTTCGAGCAAAACTGTGAGGGTGTGTCTGTCGGTCGTGTCTGTGGCGTCTTGGCCAGGAAATGAGATGCAGTGTTGTAGAGAAACATCACTGCTTAATCTCACAAACACCTTTCTTCACTGGTAAAGAAAATGCGGGGAATCACGGGATGAAATATATCATTTGATGATAAGCCAAAAAGAACCGGCTGCTGTGGTGTCCAGTGTCGAACTTCAACCAACATTTAACAGAGGTTGAAACCCGGATGAAAGCAAGAGAAGTGTCTCTTCTGAATGGCTTCCACAGGTAATGAGAACAAGATTTCGGGTCCATTGAAGTGGGACTGAAACACACCAGGGACTCCAGACATAAAAAGCTCAAGCTCTTGGAGAGATTCCAGCTTTTCAGTCCCCATGTTGATCGTATTATTAACACCCACACACAACTGATGCCTTGCTCGGTTTCACACACCTGCAGGTGATTCAACCGTCAACCAAACAATCCATATAAAAATGACAAACAATAACATTAGGTTTATTATTTAGTTGCTTTTGACCGATTGCTGTTAATCATGAATAAATAAATTTCTATTTTAATGGTGTTTAATTTTATATAAACAGACTTGAAAAGTAGGGAGTATATCTTTACACCTGAACACACATTTAACTTTTTGTTTTAAAAAAACAAAACAACAAAGTAAAAACGTCATTAATGGGAGATCTAAAAAACGTTTGTTATTATTGTCTACATATTGTTATAATGCGTTTACAATAAATCGAACATAAGAACCTCTAACAAAAAAATACATATAAGAGGACTTGAACTTCTTATTCAAAGTCAAAAAATGTAGCTGAACACATCAGTATGTATATCCTGGGTTTTTCGTAGTTTATTTTTTTTTAGGAATGTTTTCATGACTAAAAACCTGAACTTAGTTGCTTAATAATTTAAGACTAACACACTGTTGTTGTGTCTGCAACCAATGACAGAGATTGGATTAGTAAAGTCTGTAAGTCTGTTGGTGAATAAGTCTGTTGGAGTATAAGTCAGTGAGTAAGTCTTTTAGCGAGTAAGTCTGTTGGCGAGTAAGTCAGTGAGTTATTCAGTTGGCGAATAAGTCAGTGAGTTAGTCTGTTAGCAAGTTAGTCATTTATCGAGTAAGTCTGTTGGCGAGAAAGTCAGTGAGTTAGTCTTTTAGCGAGTTATACTTTTAGCGAGTTAGTCTCTTAGCGACTAAGTCTGTTGGCGACTAAGTCTGTTGGCGACTAAGTGAGTGAGTAAGTCTTTTAGCTAGTAAGTCTGGTAGAAAGTAAGTCTAGGGACTTGGTCGATGAGTTAGCCATTGTTGTAACCGTCTTTCATCATTCATTTGAGTTTTCAATTGAACTTCAAGTTTGACCAAGTTTTGATTTATAAACTATCTGCCCTACTTAAAGTGATTAGTTACTGTTCCGAGGTCCTTGGTACACATAGGACTCTAGTAGCCCCATTACTCTGTTTGTAACTGTAAAATATAAAGTTTACTAAGTTGTAACTAATTGTGCAAAGTAAGGTTTGCTATGTATGATTTTGTGAAATAAAATTCAGGACCTTCAAATATTCTAGACTTTTAAGCGATTTTAAGTTTAGCTTTTCCTTTTAATGTCCAAATGAAACGGTGCCAAAAAGATTTGTGTTTGTGCCTTTTTTTTCTCCTCTTGAATGGATTTGTATGACTAGTGAGAGCATCAATGCGAGTGTGTTCATGTTCTTGTGTGCATGGATGTGTGTCTGACCTCAGGGGAGGAAGTGGTCTGGATGTGATATGGGCTCTTCCCGGATGGAATTTTTTCAGATAATGCGATCTCCATCTAATATTTCCCGAGCGTGCGCTGTTGTTATTGGGAGGAAGTGAACGTCGCAAAGAAACTGCAGCGTAAATGCAGAATATTAAAGGTTAAATCGCAGGCAAATTATTATCGATGTAATATTAGTGGATGTCCTTTGAACGCATCACAAAGCTGGTGCCATGATTAAGATTACATTTGAGGCCTAAATGATGGTTACGCAATAGCTTATCTTTTGCATATTTGTGTGTCCATGCACGATACATCCAGCTTAATGTGCACTAAAAGCTGTGCACTGTATTAAGTGTCTCTCTCTAAAATCCACGAAGAAGTTGTTTACGTTTCCCTCTTCACTTGTACAACCTACTGAGCGTCCTAATGTTTTTTTTCCAGGTAACAACTGGCAGTTTGCATTCAACGTCAAGTTCTACCCACCCGACCCCTCGCTGCTCACTGAAGACATCACTAGGTACACAAGCAAGGAAAATAATGCTGCATTTGCAGATTTGCTTTAGACAGGATATTAAGAACATATTTTACGTTTTCCATGTGATATTGTCTTTCCTATTGAATATATGAATCCAAGCACCTAATACTCCATAAGCATGGAGCGTCCTCGTCGTCGTAAGCAGCCTACAAATGCTTAGATGCAGCAGAACAGATGGTGGAGATACCAAAGTAGAAGTTTGGATTATCCACATTGTTAACACTAGTGTGTTTAAGCATTCGCACTCACACACGCTTTTAAGTTCGGCCGTTTAGAATCTAATGTCCGTCTAATGGAGCGGACAACTTCACTAATGGAGGAAAGCCAACTGAGGACAAACTACATCACTGGCTCAAGAAAAACAATCTTGTTAAAAAAATAAAATGTGTGTAAAAAATGACATACTAAATCACTAAAGCACAATAAGTAAATAGAAAAAAACATAAAGAATCACAATCACAAAATGAATCTTACTATATTTGCTTTATCTGCTGCTAATACAAATGTTTTTTTTAAATCAATATTTGATTGGAAAGTGGCCAAACTGTGAGTCATAAATCAACAAAACATTGTTTTGTCCTGCCCAGGCAATATTTTAAGACTAACAGGACAAGGACAAGCTTGCGCAGAAAAACAACAAATTAACGATTGCATCGTTTTTCTGTATAGGAAAAAATCAATAAAAAAATAAATGTACATAAATTATGTTTGAAGTTATTATTGTGCAAAATTAGCAAGAAGGTGCAACTTGAGTATTAACTTTACTTTTGTCTTTTTAACATCCTTCTCATGCAACATTTTTAGCCTTACTAAATATATATAAATAAAAATCAAGTAAATGTGTTAAATGTTTATTAAAATGAAACATTATATAGAGTGTGGGAAAACTCTGTGGTGCAACTTAAATATAAATAAACTTAATATAATATTGTCTTGTCCAAAACCCCCACTAGGCAATGTTTTTACTCGTCAGTTTAAAGGTGTGTCTCTTCATTTTTCAATGGCCAGCTCAGGTTGCAGCAAAGGTAGCAACAGACAAAGGAAGTGTTCTTCTGTTTAAGTGCCGCACCAGGTGCCTAACCTAGAAAAATCTATTAATTATGTATTATTTTTGTATTTACTTAATTGAATAGAATGGGAATTGAACCACTTATGTACAACTCACAGTGAGGCTAACGCAGAATATTGGTGGAATTAAATCTCTTCTGGTTGGCTTCGTAGATACCTGTTGTGTCTGCAGCTGCGTGAAGACGTAGCGTCCGGTCGACTGCCCTGCTCGTTCGTCACTCACGCTCTGCTGGGCTCCTACACGTTGCAGGTACATGTTGGTCTTTTGTAACTGAGTTCAGTTTTTATCCACTTACTTGAATTGTATATTCTTTTTTATTTAAAGGCAGAGTTTGGCGATTATGAACCGGACCAGCCGCGCCCTCTCGACAACATCAACCAGCTGACGTTTGCACCCAATCAGAACAAAGAAATGGAGGAGAAGATTCTGGAACTCCACAAATCTCACAGGTTAGTTAACCTCCAGTGCTGCTAATGCTAATGCTAATTCTGCTACATAATAATGCTACACCTGTTTTGTTTATATGTTACTGAAAATAATGTCTGATTCTGAACTTTCTATTACTTTTTATCTCTTATTTTTAATTTACTGATTATGTATTTAGTTTGAAGACAAAAAAAGGACAAATAATGTCCACTTTTGAAAAGATTAGCAATGTTTTTAAATGTTTAAAAAGTCACAAAAGCTCCTTTCATTTCAATTTTCCTATTCATTATCCATCTGATTTTCATTACCCTTCATTCTTAATATCCATTCATCCATTTTCTACCACTTTATCCCTTTTGGGGGTCTTGGACACACTTATACCTATGGACAATTTCTGAATCACTATATCATCAGCAGACATCATTGTCCACTCTGTCTAAATGTCAATCAGTCAGCCTTGTAACCTAATGCAAGAAGTAGATCCTTACAAAACTATCCTCATACACGTGCTTCGCAACCCTCACATATTTCTGTGATTCATTTACTTTTGTGTTTTCTCGGTTAATTAGTGCTTTAAAATGGGTAACTGTTAACTTTGATTGGTAAAATATTTCATCATGTGATCAGATTGCATTGATCAGAGTAAGCACAGGTTTGCTAAAAAATGGTAGTTTTCCAAACTGTTAAAGGTTTTTAGATACATTTCACTTTAAATAAACTGCCTATCTTCTCATCCAACTCCTGAATTTGATTCGTATATGACATCCATGGTCACATAAAAGTAAAAATACTCGTACAAATATCTCAATGTGGATCATCAATGGCATGTTTTAAATGTTTTTAATACCTTTATTTTCTAATTTCAGAGGGTTGACGCCGGCGCAAGCCGACACACAGTTTCTCGAAAATGCCAAAAAACTGTCCATGTACGGGGTTGACCTGCACCACGCCAAGGTACACGACAAGACATCCTCTCTTTGTCAATATGTCCTGCATGTTTGTCTCCATGTGTCTGCGCGAATGTGTGTCAGCTGTACAAACACTCAGCAGGGCCGTTGCCGCGGGAACGGCCCGGTGGCTCGCTGGGATGACGGGTCATCGGCCAGTCGCATTCGTATCCTTGTTTGTCTCAGAGTCTTCGTGTCCTTGGTCCAGGCAGCGGGGAGAAATATGCACGAGCGTCTTAAAATAGATGGAAAGGATGTGAGACGGAGGACATTTGGAAGAACCACAAAAATGGAAGGACAGAAATAAGATAAGCGTGAGAGAGGGGGGTTTCTGCTCGTATCAAAGCAGGAGGAAACACAATTGAGAAACCAAAATAAACTCAAATAAAGTGAGTCGGATACAACACAGTATATTTATTTTCCATTTTCCATCCTCTCGAGGAAATCGATGAGCTGCTGACGGCATGAGAAGTTCATGTGATGCGTGTGTCCCAGTCAAACGCTCCATTATCAACATATTGTATCGTCCATTAGCCCAACAGATTTTTCCTGTGTTAATTCATTACTGTGATCAATATCCCTCTGACCATTACCAGATGGCCTTGGACTTAAAAGCTTTGGCGTACGCTAGTCTGCCGGCTAACCAGGTTAGCGCCTGTATTTGTGTCAGGGTTTGACGTTAAGCAGGCGGCGACATACTGTACTTCGTACTATGATTTGAAGTTTTATGGTTTTATTTGTTAACAAGCGACTCTCTTTCACACTCAGGATTCGGAGGGTGTCGACATCATGCTCGGCGTGTGCGCCAACGGTCTCTTGGTCTACAAAGATAGACTCCGGATCAATCGTTTCGCCTGGCCCAAGATACTCAAGATCTCCTACAAGAGGAACAACTTTTACATTAAGATCAGGCCAGGAGAGGTACAGAACCAGCATAATTACAACTTTCAAACCTGGCCATAGAATTTTCCTTTCAGGATATTATTATTAATTTTTAATTTTATACATGAAAACAATTATTAATTAATTTAGTATCAAAAACTGATCATAAAGACATGTTTCTCCTGTCTAACTGAAAAATAATATATATTAGTTACTGGTTAACTTATAACAATCAACCAACTTTTTAGGAATTTGATTACTTTTCTTTTTAGTTTTCTAATTAAATGAGAATAAAAACATCTATGGACATTTTTTTGTTGTCCATAGTTCTTTTATTGTTTTTATTATGAATATAAAAAAATGTGTATAAAATAATACACATTCAAAAAACTAGTAATAGCATTTTTAATTGCAGGATTTATATCATTTATCCACACATTAATACTTTTTCTTCACCATCTCTGGTTTGGTTTTCCAAATCTTACAATATTCCCTTAGGATATTGAACCATCGACTCCTGGTTTAGGTTAGCTACTGGATGTTGAAGTAAAAAATACTGTTTCATATTCATCTGCTTTTGTCATCATCCAACAGACGGAACAGTTTGAGAGCACTGTTGGATTCAAACTCCAGAATCATCGCTCTGCCAAAAGGCTGTGGAAGGTCTGTGTGGAGAATCACAGTTTCTTCAGGTAAGAAAACACAGGAGTGGTGTGTAATAAATCTCCTCTATTGTGTGATCGCTGAATTAAATGCATTGTTCTGCAGAGAAAGACATTTGAGACGACGTCACTGTGTGAAACGCTTCAGTCACACACAAATGCACCAGGAATGAGAATAGTGTGTTTATATTTGTTTGCGTACAACTAAAAAACTTTAATATCCTGTTGAGGATTCTGATGCGTGCAAACATTTTCAAAAACGTATTTCAGCAGCAAACATATTTTTTATTTTCAATTACATTTTTGCCGTTTCAGGTTAAATGCCCCGGAGCCTCCAACCAAGGCCCGCTTCTTGACTCTGGGCTCCAAGTTCCGTTACAGCGGACGAACCCAGGCACAAACTCGCATGGCCAGTTCACTCATAGATCGACCTGCTCCCAACTTCGAGCGCACGTCATCCAAGCGCATCAGCCGCAGTCTTGACGGAGGTAAACACACACAAACACACACATGGGTAGTTGGTGGAGCTTGTGTTTGTGACCAGACGCAGGAAATGACTGCAGACGTTTCCTTTCATTTGGGAGTAAAATATAGATTTAAAAAAGGGTCCAAACCTTCCCCCTGCTCAATTGTAAGGGTTTTATTCTATAATTTAATTCATCCAACCTAGAAAAAAGTATAATTTGAGTCGTTCAAAATAAAAAACATGCAAATGTTCATCAACTGTTGAGGTCTTCCCAATATTTTCTTTTATAATTGCTTTTTAACTATGCATAAAATCAACTCTGCCATTAGATTATCCATTTTTTAAGTCGATTAGCTATTAAATTCCATTTTGCAAAACCTCCTTTAGCCTTTTTGTTCCCTTTCGCCCTCAGTGTGTCACACACAGCACCAGTTTAATAAAGCATTGACACCTGCTGGATTAATTTGAACATTGCACCCTGAATGTCCGACCTCATTGAGGCAGATTAACCTTTTATTTTTATTTTTTGCGTTTTCCTGACTGTATTTTCTCCTCTTTTTAGCCCCAATGATTAGCATCACAGAGGCTAGTGATGCCACTGAAAACGGACGCGACCTTCATTCTGACTCTAAGGTACAATTTTGATGTGTTTAAATAACTTTTCACAACATGAAACTGGTTTATACAAAGTTTTAAAATGAGTTTGTCATCTGCTTTAATGGATCGATATCATATGTCCTATTTTGTAGGAGTAAATTATTTTAACCAATATTTTGTTGAATATTATTGTGTAAAAACTGAGACCTTGTGGGCAAAATGTGTGATTTAAGAGGTGTTGTGATGAAAACCTGATCAGGAAATCCAAAGATGGTGACTATTGGGATAGAATTCTGGCGAATAAGCTTTAAAAATGATAGCAAAAAATACATGTTATCATGGAGGGAATGTTCCAGTGTTCTAATGCTTTAAAAAAAAGTGATGTATATTGTTTCACTCCAGTGTTTTTTGGGTTACAATGCATCACACCAGTCTAGGTTTGCATGCCTCTTGGTTCTTTGTAATCACTCGACCCTCCCTTTCCCTACGACCCCGGCACCCTGGAGCTGACCTCTGTCTTGAATACATGTTTGACACATCCGTGTGTGCACTCTGCCCCCCCCAACCCCCTGCTGAACTCACTCTTAACCAGTTGTGATATAGTGATTTGCTCACTAATGTGTCTTTTCCTTCTCTCTTTTCCCCTTCACACGCTCCCTCATTGCCTTAATCACTCCCCACTGGCATGATCTTTGTTTTTCCTATGATTTCTCTGGACGCTGCCCTCGACCGTCCTATCGGTTCCTAACGTTTCACACGGCCCGTCCTCCCATCTCACCTCAGTCCATCTTCATGTTTCCGTTGTCCTTCTCGTCACTGTCGTCGCTCTCCTCGCTGCCGCCGTCGCTCGACTCCATCTCCGAGTTCGACCGCGGCCTGTCCGACATCTCCGAGGACGACGACTTCACGCGCGACTCCACCCTCTCGCGCCCCGTCAGCCCCCTCCTCCCGCTCGCCGAGCAGCCGCCGCCGCCGCCGGCCGATCACGTGTCACCCGAGGCGTCTGTCATCTCCCCTCCTCCAGCTCAAAATTGTGAGATTTTGGGACTGGAGGAAGACCACCACGACGCTGAAACCCAAGCCGTAGCTTCCCCCACCAACCGGTGGACTCCATCCTCCTTAAGGGGCGTGGTCCATTATTTATCTTTTATTCTTTGTTTCCTCTCCACGCTGGGGATGAAGGCGCACATGTTTGACGCCGTTAAACATTTCGGGGGACTGAAAAAGAATCTGGTAGATCTACACTTGACCGCGATCGACCTGATGTTTGAATCGGCACATAATTTTAAGGATTTCAGCAGCATGTCCCGATTGTATCGCAGGTCAGCGCTGACGTTAAATCAGGTTATTTCGGTTTCAAACGCGTACTTCCGAAGCAAATTAAACAGCGTCGTTCCTCCGCCGGTTTTGCAGCGACTTTACTTTCTTTCTTATTCTTCTCTTTCTCCTGTTGACGCCCCTTTTCTTTCCTTGCTCTCCATATCCCCTCTGCCCTTCTCCATCGCTCCCCTCCCGCCCTCCGCCGGAGGAAACGTAACCACGTCCTTCAAACGCCATCTCCTCAACCCTTCCCCGTGGTTCCTGCCGTGCCTAGTGGTCGTCTTCCTCCTGCTCGTGATGCTAACAGCTAGCCAGTCGCTCATCGTCGCCCTGATTCTAGCCGCACCCCTCGGCCTGACCCTGTTCTACCTCGAGAACCTGGTCACCCGACAGCGAAAGGCGCTTTTGCCCACGTTCCAGAGACAAAGCGATGAGTCTCCTGCCTCCGACTTAGACATGGAAGGCTTTAACTTAGCTAAGACACACACTCACAACAGGCACATAAGTGGCACTCGGACGCAAGAGATGTGTGACCCTGCGGCTTAAAACCCTTTTATTTATCTTTGTTTTCAGTTGCTGTTTCTTGTCTTTCGTTGCTCACTTTGCCAACTCTATTGTGTGTTTATAGAGTGAAATGTAATTAAATAATACAGCGGGCACACATTTCTATATGATGCGTTGCTCATGGGTACTTTAAGGGGTGATGCCGTCCCTTGTTTTATTCAGAAATTATCCTTATTTGGCTTATTTATTTTATAGCATCATAACATAGCGTCTTTAACCAGATGAGATGCATTCAAGGTTTCGCTTCTGAAAAACACTCAAGCTTATCTTTGGCTAAATATAGAATTTATTAAGGAGGTGAATGTAAATATGTTAAATAATAGCATCAATACAAAGTGTATGAGTCCAATAAAAAGTGCATTGAAGGGTTAATTTAAGATCATATTTTTCTCAAATGAAAGAAATGCCTTCATCGCTCTTCATAAATTCTTGATTCTAGTAATGGTTACTGGAAGGATTGACGCTGAACTATAGCGCCCCCCAGTGGTGTGGGAAGGGTTGTAACTTTACTTGTAAATACCTTTTAAATTATCTTTTAAACGGATGGTTATTGGAAATAAAATATAAAAAATTATGTTTTTCAAAAAACAAATGAAGCCATAATCAAGTTAATGAACTTTTATTTTATTTATAACCTTTAATCAATGCAAATTACTTACTTACTTAGTAGATTTTAAACTAGGGAAAAAAGCTTGGATTTGTTTTCTTTGAAACTTAGAATTATGTAGTTCAGTGCTACTTATAAATCAGTCCTGAAGATGAAACTCAGGTAAATGTTTTCACAAAAACAAATGAATATTTTAAATGTATTGTAAATAACGATATTTATGTATGGGTTCCTTTTATGAAGCACCATCATTCATGTGTGCAATGTCTTTTATTAAATGCTTAGTCTGCAAAGCTTTATGTACATTTTAAATAATATAACCATGAATCAAAGTATTAAATCCATAGGATTAAGAAAAAATGTTATTATAGCTTTAAAGCTATTCTAATATATCACTCAGTTTAAGTTATTTTTGAAATATTGCACAAAAAACATATATATTTCTAGAAGTAATTGCTTCTAGAATGCACTTAAAAGAAGACTAAAGTAAATTATATCACCTTGTGTGAAATAATAAGTAGATCAAAACTGCTTAGATTCATAGAGATATTTATTTATTAATTACAGCGGAGTGTTAATAACTTTTGAAAGGTTTAACGTTTAAGGTTCTTATGTAATAATGGTGACATTATCAAATGTCTATGTTGTAATGATTGACCACATGATAGTTGGCCGTTACGTGACGTGAGCGGTCACTTTTCCAAAATCTAAATGTGCCGAAAAAATGCATTTAACATGTTTGAAAAAGTGGCTCATTTATTTGAACTGTTTTATTGTCCTTTTTCATGCGTTTTATTTCGCCCCTTTTGCACCTTTATTTGGGCCTCGCACGTCCTGCTTGTGGTCATGTGACCAACACTATAGGGGAAGAAAGTGGCTTATTTCATTCATACTCGTTTTTTTTTACTTTACAACCCATGAACTCCATGTGTTTATCATTCATCATCATCATCATTATCATCACCATCATCATCATCACCATGACCACATATACTGAAGGTTGAGAAGTCGGATCGTGTGGAAGCCGCGCCCAGCCAGGTCTGTTGGGTCAGTCTTTACCCAGCATGCTTTGTTTCGATCATTGCCTCGTGACGAGGTAGTGTGAAGCTGCGGAGGTTTTAAGGGAGGAGATGTGACGTGGTCCTAACCTTCCCTTACTCTCTCCCTGACCCCCTTGATCTCCCCCTCCCCCCCCCAACAGTCACTTGGACCCAGTGAGCCATCCCTCTGCCAGGTTTACACACCGTTATTACTATTCTGTGCTTTGGTCTGTTTATTTTTGAAGTGATGTCGCCTTGACGAGATGAAGAATCAAACTTTTCTTTCATAAAAAACATCAAATCGATTATAAAGGGTGAAGCATTAAAGCAAAACTGATTCTACCGAAGGCACCGTCACCTCAAAATGTCCCACTGGTGGTTTGGTTTCTTTCTGATATTATTTCAAAAGCTCAAGTGCTGATGCTGAATTATTGAGTGAAGAGTGAGACGTTTTCATCACCGCATGATATTAATGTTGTATTTTTATTTATGTATTGTTTTTTTTGGTTGGTCTAAAAGCATCATGTTCATTATTTATCACTCCATGTTGTGCTGTGTGTCTGCCTTCCAGAGCCCACTGAGAGTGCAGGCGGAGAATATTTATGTGAGGCACAGTAATTTAATGTTGGAGGTTGGTACTGGCATCATCTGATGGCTGAGTTGAACAATTTCACTTTTTTTTTTTTCCTGGTGAACTCTGACGCCATCAGAACGTTCTGTGTACTGAACAGTACGCGACTGCTGCCCTCTCGCACTCTCAGGCTCTGCACGCATGTGTGTCGTTACAGTTTGTGTGTGTGTGCATGTCGTGCCTGCACTTGTTGTCGTCTGATGATTGGTCGAAATGTATTTGGAAAGAAATTTTGTCAATGTTACTCATCCCTTGTCATGAAGCAGCCATTTTGAGCAGAAACAATTTAGTCATAACTCGCTATATCCAATATTATTTTTTTTAAAAAATCAACATTTTAAGTAATTGTTTAATTTCATTAGGTTCAATTGTCAATTACAACGATAGGTTATTATCCACAATAAGTGTTGGTCATACTAGAAAAACAAGTCAAGACCCACAAAAACTTTTATTAAGTAAACCATTTTGTTGACTGATTGAAAACAAGAGTAAATGTGTTTTACAAAATAAAACTTATCTTCATTGAACAAAACTAGGTATCACTTCATTTAGTTGCACTAACACGAGGCGAGTGTTTATACGTCTGATAATGTAGGACTGGCTATGGATGTCACAGTGAAACAAGCATGTACCAAGATTAATGATTACGTGTCTCGTTTTTGTTAAACAATGATGCGTTTAAGTATAGTTTTTAATTTGCAAATTAAAAATAATTCTCATTTTTTCATTAACAAATTGGCATTATTCAATAAATCTACATTTATGTTTACCTTGGTTGGTTTCAGCTACACTGCTAGGTACTTTTTTCACTAAGTTAAATGGGTTGTAATAGTAGAATAAAGTTTCTAATAGCACAAGGAATGAATAAGTCCCTGAGTCTATTAGTGTTGCACCTGGGAAGGAGCATGCGTTTTCTAAATAAAATAAGATGAACTAAATCATGCCTCTTAATACAACAATACTTGCTAATGATTCATTTTTTATTCATACCGATTTTAAATTCATATTAATGTTTATCTAAAATACAGCATGGTACCATTTGTATCTCATATTAATGCTAATAAAAGAAAGATGCTATATATTAGCACTCAGGTGTTGTTTTTACTTCATTATTTTGAAGGAAATATTTCACATGTCTGTCTCTGGCTTTTCTGATATTGTCATAGAACCTATATTTGCTGCACAATGTGGTAAATTAAAAAGGAAAACCCTGTTCTAGATGGATGGATATATATGCAATCATTTCTCCATGTTTGCATCACTAACAATGTGTTGTCAAGTTCAAAATGGCTGCTCTGTGATTCAAATCAAAGGTGTGTGGCTGTTTACTCTGTGCATGTTGTTGTATCTATTGTTCAGGTCTATGTATGGCTCAACTTTTAGATGTTGGTCAGGATGCTAACCCTCCCCAACTAACATCAGCTAAATTAGCAAAGGAGCTTTGATCTTGTGTCCCGGTGTTTCTCGCCTGTGATGATTTGGTAACAAAACTAAGACAACTGTGTGTTCTGGGGCTGGTAGTGAAAAATAGTGTACTATCAAAAGTAAATAGTTTTTGAGGCATGTTGCATTCCCTTTTTTTTCTTTTTTAAAATTAATTTAAAAGTATTTGTTGAGGGGAAAAATAGTTGCAATGATCATTTAAGTATTTTAACAATTTTCATTACTAACAGAACTAAAGTAAACTTTTTTTTGGTCGTTGGGGATTTTGTTACTTGACAATTCATTTTCATAACTTAACTACTGGATACCATTTTTTTTTTTCCCCCCCTCTTTTTTTGAGAATGCAAAATGCCTCAGCGTATTTAGTTTTAAGTTTGAATAAATGTTCTCAAATAAGTCCATGAGTTCACGACTCAGTGATCGTCCACTATCAGCTCCAGGTTCTAAAGTCCGCCTGCTGTTTTTGGTGCGATTGTAGTCGTCAAGATGGAAGCGCCGTTTATCATGGTGGCCTGTTTCTACACACACTTCATCACACACACACACACACTTCATTACACACACACACACTCTTGATATTAACATCATGTTTAAATCTACACAAGGCTGCACTGAGACATGGCTTCCATCTTGACATCCTAAATGACAGACTTTTGTACCTTTTCTCTCCAAACCTACACATTTGTTGTTGCCCTCTATCCTAATCCCCCCCTCCTCTCTTCTTTATTCATCCATACTTATACCATGTTCCTTCTCCTTTACCTCCCCCGTTTCTCCCTCCTTCCCTTCCCCATCAGGACCATGATAAGACCCAAGATGGGGTCCTGAAACATCAAGCTAGCATTAGCGAACTAAAGCGCTCCTTTATGGAAGCTCCGCCTCCCTCTCCTCCTCAACCCAACCAGTGGGAGAACCGTCTCACCTCCTCCCCCGCCACGGCCACACGTGGTCAGCAGCATCAAGTGGTATGTGTTAGGCATGAGTGACACCATCGGTCTGCTACTGATGCTGCTTTATTTGAGGGGTTCTTCCTGCTCTCTTTCACGTCTAATATTATTATTCTAATTATTATTATTATTGTATGTGAATATAAAGTGGTCAGAACGCCTCAACCTTTGTGAAGAGATCATCAAATTATCTTTATAATCAAAACCCTCCATTTACGCCACATGCTCTGGTGAAGAAAACGGACACAGAAGAAGAAAAAATATCTATAAATATAAAACATCCCCCTTTAAACACAAATCTGTCCTTTTATTTGACATTCAATTCAAGCGAGGTAACCAGTGATTTGTTCCATTTGAGTGCTTTCTTTGAATGGAAAAATTGTTACTTCACTGTAAGACCAAAAGTCTAACTATTTTTTTGAATGTCTTTTAGTCATATTGCATGATTTTATGTGTACAAAGAGGTATTTTTAAAGGTAATGCTTAATTAGAAGTATTTATTTACTATATACATGAGTCTCTTTCTATATGAGTCCCATGGAGTTGGTTAGTTGATCTTGTTCATAGTATAAATGTTTTTTAAACCCAAATATACTTGTTAATTTATATACAAATAACTTATACTATATACTATACATTTTGGGGCGTTGGCTGTTAATTTTACACAAGGCCTGTATATTGTAATTGATGTGTCAGGGGCTGTAAAGCCAAAAGAAAGAACCTTGATATGATTGCGCAATTTATAAAGATACTTAAGGTACAAGAAAATAAATAAGAAAAAAAACTTTTAGTGCATCCATAAAGTATATTAAAAAAGTATAATTATGCCATGGCATGATATAAATAACATTTTTATACATTATATTCAAATGTAAATCATGTAATTTTGAAATAATGTAAATATGATATAAAAAACTATGTTTTTCGATTTGATTTCTTCATTCAGGAAGATTAAAAAAGCTGACAAAACCTCTAAAATAATTATAATATTCTAAAACTTTGAGTTGTTAAACTATTACTTTGACAGCATCAATCAAGTTGTGGATGTCCAGCCACGGTGGGACAGAAAAAAACACACTAACTGAAATGCTATGGTTTTTATCTGTGGTCACCAAAGAAAATGACCTCTGACCTCTGACTCACTCCTGTTGCGGTAACCTTTGTGTCACTCAGGTGCCTGAACAGGAAGCTGCTGCAGCTGATAACACCGTCACTGACACCAAAGAGCCTGTCAAGGTGCTTCTAACCTCTGTGTAACCTTTCATCCTCCACTCATGTTTCCTCCTGCAGTGACCATCTGTGACTGTCTCGTTCTTCACATCTTTTAATGATTTGCCTTTTATTTTTGCCTTAATTTTTGCATTTTGTTTTTTTTTTCATCCCTACACGTTGTGTATGTGTGTGCACCTCATTTGTGTTTGTGCACTGTGTTGTGTACATGCATGTGTGTGTGTGTCTGTCTGTGTGCGTGTTTATAGACCACCGAGGTTGAAATTGAAGAGACGGTTGTCATCCAAGAGGTTTCCAAAGCCACCAAACCCGCACAAAAGGAAGTGGAGGTTGAGGCGGTGAAGCACGGGAGCGTTTCCTCCGACAGCGAGAGCGAAGAAGAGGCCGAGTATCACCCCAACGTGCCCGTGTCCATCTCTCATACCAAGATCCCCGAGGAAGAAGAAGAGGAGACGACGAAAGAGGCGGCAACGGGGACGGATAATCCAGACTCTGGTGAAGTGGGTGATGAAAACGAAGAGCAGCCCGGATCAGAAGAGGTGAAGAAAGAGGCGGATGATGCCACTGAAGAAAGCACAGACCAGATGAAAGAAACCTCAAATGGACTGCAAGAGGATTCTGCTCCGGCAGAAGTTGTGGACGAACCCAAAGTGAACGGCGACGCGTCAGTGGAAGCGCGTCCGCACGTTATTTGTTGCTCTGAGGTAAAGTTTGACGCCCGCGGAGCTTCCCTGGGGTTTCACCGCCCCTGCTGCGAGCCGTAGAAAACCCCGTCTCTCCCTTCAAAGTCCTTCTGGCTCTAGTTTCCTAGCTTTGGTGCTGCTCTTGCCGGATCTTCTCCATTTGATCTATTTATACGCGTCACATTCAAATCGCTGCTGGTGTGTTGTGACGTAAATGGGGCATAGATCCAGACGTGCATGCTCACTGTTAGACGCTCCTTGCATGTCGTGTCACCTGGTGTTCGTGCTCCACGTGTTGCCACCGATGTTGCAGGAAACTCCTCGTTGCCCACCACTGTGTTTCCAGCTTCTTTGCATGTTTCTTCCACTTCCATTCAGGGCTTGTTCTGCTGGTCTGCACCGCCCGTGGCTCGTGGTTGACGTGTCGTGCATGTTTGTGTCGTGCTGATGTGTGCGTTTGCATGTCGACGCCAAAGGGAGTTTGTGTTGCACTCGCAAGCTTTTGCATTTGCCTGTCGTCGTGTTTCTGTGGTGATGTCGTGCGTCGGCGTATTAGGGACTGAAAGCGGAAGAAAAGCTCATTTATCACAGCAATAATGCACAACATCCTTTTTGTTTTTGTTGATGTACACTTCTTGTGTTTGATTCATCCACTGTTGACAAGTTTGCACTAAGCCGCAGTGTGACGACTCAACAAAACTGGTCTTAAACCAGATAACATAAAATAATTGTCTACATCAGCGTGACTACATGGTCAGGATTAATTGTACTTAATAGGATTTATTTTAGACACGCAATGTTTCCATTTTATTCATTCATTTTATCATTTTATTTATTTATTATTTATTTATTTATACACAACAAATGTATAATGTATATATTTAAATGTGTGATTGTTTTGTTTGTGGAGCATCTATTTCTGAAAGCACAAACTTCCAAAATATTATTTGTGAGCCAAAGGAGAAAACAAATGGTTTTAAGATGATCATGTAGTGAAATGATTTACTTCTTTGGAACACCCTATGTATTCTTAAATGTATACAGTAAAAAGAAGGAAATGCATGCACATTTTTAAGATGTTTTAACATTTAAAAAGATGTATAATTGTAATGGTAGGAGTAGTTGTATTTGATAAATAATTAATTATTACATGATTCAATAATATCTTATTTATTTGGGGGAAAAAACTTTAATGCTTTTAACCTTGAAATGTTATCAAGAATTCAGCCTCTTTTTTAATTATTATAAAAACAATATATAGTTTATTTAGTTTAAATTAGGACCTTGATTCTGTTTTTTGTTTTTGTTTTTTAGGAAATTGCTTAAAATGTCAATTGAACAGTTTCTTTGTGCATCTGCTCAATATTTATCCAGTCTGGCTGATTTCTCATGCTGCCATTAGTTGGTGTGACAAATAATGAAGTGCATTTTATTTAAATTATGTTTCATTTCAACACATAACTTCTTTCTAATAATGCTTCAATGTCTTCACTGGCCCTAATACGCCTTCACTGTACTTTGGATGATTTCTATATATCTGTCTTTATTGTTGTTGTTTGAAATGGATGTTTATTTTATTTTCAAGAAAATATTATTTAAAAATATAATTTCAGTGTCAAACCATCCACAATATTTTTATCATAATGCATTTCCACTGACGGTGTTTTCCACATATTTCTGATTTCCTAACCTGCTCCAGTTTAATAAATTAACACTCTTTTCTCCCCCTTCACTTCCCTCTCTCTCTCGCTCTCTCTCCCCCTCCCAGCCGCCCGTGGTAAAGACAGAAATGGTGACTATATCAGACACGTTTGCGGCGCAGAAAACTGAGATAGCGACAAAAGAAGTGCCCATCGTACACACGGAGACCAAGACCATCACATACGAAGCAGCACAGGTGCACTTTCTTTTCGGCATGAAAACTCCAAAGATGTGTTTCGTGAATGACTTGAATCTTATTTGAGTTGCTTTTATTTGGGCAGTGTTACTCTTTTAGTTTGTCTGGGAGCAGATAAAAGCACACGTTTTTTTTAAATCTGATTAATTACTAATCAAAGGAAATGCATTCATTTTCTTTTGCTGTCTTCAGCTGGACGGTGGAAATGAAGGCGAACCAGGAGTTCTGATGACTGCGCAGACAATCACCTCAGAGTCTCTGTGCACCACCACGACCACGCACATCACCAAGGTAACCAAGCTCACACTGTTGTGGTTGTTTGTCTTTTTTTTTTTTTATGACTGGGTTACAACTCACAGATATTAAGTTTTTGGGCTTTTATCATCACCTCATTTCAAAGAATATCTTCTCTAGATTCATCTGACATCAACATTTAAAACGAAAGTTACATATGTAACTACGGTTCTATGAGTCCCGGATGACCGCCAGAGGCGGTGCTTCAAGCACTGAATGTATGCATCTTGCGCATGCGCAGTTCGAGTTTAATACCAACAAAGTCACCTGTGACCCCTGATGACCCGGAAGGGTATATCTTCCGGTGACATCAGAGGATCTGTTCCTGCAGAATCTTCTCGCGAAATCACAAGGATTCTGAGTGACAGAACGCTCTGGCGGTCATCCGGGACTCATAGAACCGTAGTTACATATGTAACTTTCGTTCTATTTCGTCCCTACTGACCGCCAGAGGCGGTGCTTCAAGCACTGGATGACCCATAACAACAAGGTCACAAAGAATCCTAGTACATACACCTCATTGAGGGGAAGCAACAGAGTCGGGCAACCGGACCACACCTCATGGATGAGGAGTGGCGACGTTCACCCGATAGAACCTGAAAAAAGTGCTTGGTGAGGCCCATGATGCTGCCTCACGGATGTCCCCTAGGGGTACCCCGCGTAGGGCTGCCCATGACATAGACATCGCTCTGGGAGAGTGGCACCTCACCCCGAATGGCAGGGGGTGACCACTTCCTTTATATGCGTGGGTAAACACATCCACGATCCAGTGAGACAGTCGCTGTTTGGAAAGAGCACAGCCTTTCCTAGGGCCACCATAGCAAATGAAGAGCTGGTCCGACCGTCTTATACTTGCGGTTGCAGCTACATAGGTTCTTAGAGCCCGCACAGGGCACAGCAGTCCAAACGCGTCTTCCCCTTCCGGGGGAATAAGTTGTGCCACTTGAATGGGACGGTTGAGGTTTGATAATGACCGAACCTTTGGGAGAAAAGCCATATTTGGCCAGAGGGTAACCCCTGAGCAGTCTGAGCTCCACCGCAGACATGACTCACTCACAGACAGGGCATGTAGTTCCCCAATACGCTTCACTGAAGCAATGGCAAGGAGAAAAGCAGTCTTAGCAGAAACCCACTTCAGCTCTGCCTGAGCCAGGGGTTCAAAGGGAGGCAGACACAAAGCGTCGAGCACCAGGTGCAAATCCCCTGCTGGGGCACGCTGTGTGCGTGGGGGGCGTAATCGCCACGCGCCCTTTAGAAAGGGGGACACTAGTCTGTGGGACCCCACTGTGTTATCATCTACCCGAACATGTCGAGAGGAAATGGCTGCCGCGTATACTCTCAGTGTAGCAGGAGACCGGCCACTGTCCAATAGTGACTGGAGGAACTCCAGAATCTTTGGGGCTGAACAGTGCACAGGGTCCTCACCCCTGTCTGAACACCATGCAGCTAACAGTTGCCATCTATTTGAATACTGCAGCCGTGTAGAAGGCGCCCTGGCGTTTAGTATAGTGTCGCAGACAGCATCTGAACACTGCGTCAGAAGCGGGTTGGGCCCTGCAGCGGCCAGACCCAGGTTGCAGGTGAAGAGGGTCGGGACGCCAAATCTGGCCCTCTAGCTGAGACAGGAGATCCTTCCTGTCGGGGAGGCGCCATGGTGAGCTGGCAGAGCCTGCGCAGCAGTGGAAACCATGTTCTCCCTGGCCAGAAGGGGGCTACCAACAGCAGCCTGTGACCCTGATGGAGGACCCCCTGTAGTGTTAAGAATATCAGAGGGATTGTAGGGAAAGCATAGAGGAGACCTTCTGGCCAGTCGTGCGCAAGAGCATCCTGGCTCAGAGGACTGCTTTCCTCTTTCAGGGAGAACCAGAGGGGGCAATGGGTCGACTGCTCTGTGGCAAACAGATCTACCTGTGCTCTGCCGAAGATGTCCCAGATATTGAGCACCACCCCTGGATGAAGCCGCCACTCCAATGGAGGCTTGCCTCGGGAGAGCGGGTCTGCGACCTGACTCTGGTCCCCGGGCAAAAACATTGCTCTCAGGCTGGCCAGGCGTGGAGCCGCCCACAGTAGGAGGTCCCGGGATGCTTGCAACAGCTGTGCAGACCTGGTGCCCCTCCTGGTGGTTTATATGTGATACGGTCGACACATGTATGACCGCACAAGCACATGTTGCCCTCTCGGTAAGGGAAGAAAGTACTGCAGGGCCATATACATAGCTCGTAGCTCTAGTACATTTGATGTGCTCCGAGCAATCTCGAGCAGACCACAGCCCCTGGGCTGTATGGTTTGCCAAACTGCACCCCACCCTGAGGGGAGGCGTCTGTTGTGATGGCCTCTCGACGGAATGCAACCGAACCCATCTGCACGCCTTGGAGGAGAAAGGTCTCTCTCCACGGAGCCAGGGCAAGGAGGCAACGGTGTGACACCTTGAGTCTCCTGTGCCGGTGCCACCTGGCATCCAGGTGAAAGTTGTTCAGCCACCTCTGAAGGGGGCGTAGCAACAACAGCCCCAAAGGGACCACGGTGGCGGCAGCCGTCAGTTTGCCTAGGAGTCGCAGAAACTCCACGTAATGCAGCCACATGCCCCTGCGGAAGAGGGAAGGAGGCGGAGGATGTCGTCCACCCGCTGTGGTGAAGGGCAGGCTTCCGTTGAGACTGTATCGAGTGTCATCCCGAGAAAAAATGTGCTCTGCTAGACTAGGGAACTCCTTGAAGAGTTGACCCTGAGAGCTAGTCGAGACACATGGGAAAGAAGGCTTGTGGTGTCCAGGGTCACCAGAGACCGGGACAGAGCACAGATAAGCCAATCGTCTAGGTAGGGCAGAATCTTCATGCCCTGCGACTGCAGGGGCGAGAGGGTTGCCATCACAACCCTGGTAAGGAACCCGCGGCGAAGGGAGAGGCCGAACGGGAGCACCCTGAACTGAAAATGACGTCCCTGAAAGGCGAACCTCAGGGACCGTCTGTGGTGTTGTGCTATGGGCACATGAAGTAAGCGTCCTTCAGGTCTACTTAACTAAGCCACTCCTCTCTGGAAACAGCTCGCAGAACCTCTGCAGGGCTGAGCATGTGGAATTTCAAGACCTTCAGGAACTTGTTGAGTCCCCTCGAGTTGAGGATAGGACGGAGTCCGCCATCTTTCTTGTTACCAGAAAGTAAGTCGAGTAGACCCCTCCTGGTTGTAACAGGGGATCTATCTGCTCGATTGCACCCTTGTCCAGGAGGACGGACACCTCCTGGTTGAGGGTTCGGGCTTTGCCGGGTCGCGTATGATGGTCATCTTGACCAGGCCAACGGTTGGGGGCCGGCGTCGGAACTGAAGTTGTACCCATTGGTCAACTGCTGAGCAGGCTGTGGACCTGTTGAGTTTGTCTGGCTTGGACAGTTCTCTCAAGTGCCTCTAGCGCGGCAGGTCCAAAGAGTTCCCCCCGGTTCCACTGGAACACTGCGGAGGGTTCTCCCGCATGCCTATGCAAATTATGGACGAAGCATCCAGTGGAGTCTCCTGTAGGGATGCTGATAAAGCAAGCACCAGGTGGGGCATAGAGTTACCTATGTGTCGCATTCGTGCCGCTGCCTCATAGGCTTTGGAGAGCAGCTTTTGTCTGCTCAACCGCTGGTATGCGGCCCAATCCAAACTTGGGTGCATGCTGCCTGGCTGCCCGGCTCCGGCCGTCTGAAGTTGCACGAGAGAAGGCTCTGCAACTCCCTCAAATATTCGTCAGATGGAGGCACAGTAAAGTTGGCGGGAGCTGATCCGCGCCTGAAGAGCACTGGCCGAAGCTGGCTGAGCCTGCGGTATATCTAACTGCAGGCGAGCCAGGGCCGTACGAATGACAGCCCCGTTGCGCCTTCTTCAGAACCAGCAGTAGAACTGTGGGCTGAAATACGGGAACCTGCCACGGAGATGTGGGAGGCTACATGCCGTGGCACCACCTCCTCTCCATATTCGGCGAAGTCAGTGGCTGAAGCCATGGGGATTACATCTTCCTCCGGTACCAAGATGGCTGGAGGAGGAGCAGGATCACCCAACTCTCTTTCCCCGGGCATGAAGCTGCAGTTCATACAGGGATCTTCTGACAGACCTTCCCTCAGATGCTCGAGACCAAGGCATGAGGGACACATATCATGGCCATCCTCAGGCTGCAGGGAAGCCAACAGACTGAGCAAGAGTGGCCGCCAAGCATGTTAGCAACGAGCAAAAGGCCACAGAGAGAAAAAACAACAAACGCTGGGAGCGGGAGCGAAAACACAGCCTTCACCAACGAGTGTTACACATATGAGATAGAATTATCACAAACGCTGGGAGCGGGAGCGAAAACAGCCTTCACCAACGAGTGTCACACATATGAGATAGAAGTATCACAGATGCTGGGAGAGGAAGCGAACACGCAGTCGTCACCAACAAGTGTTACACATATGAGATAGTAGTATCACGGATGCTGGGAGAGGAAGCGAACACGCAGTCGTCACCAACAAGTGTTACACATATGAGATAAAAGTATCACAGATGCTGGGAGAGGAAGCGAATACGCAGTCGTCACCAACAAGTGTTACACATATGAGATAGAAGTATCACAGATGCTGGGAGAGGAAGCGAATACGCAGTCGTCACCAACAAGTGTTACACATATGAGATAGAAATATCACAGATGCTGGGAGAGGAAGCGAATACGCAGTCGTCACCAACAAGTGTTACACATATGAGATAGAAGTATCACAGATGCTGGGAGAGGAAGCGAACACGCAGTCGTCACCAACAAGTGTTACACATATGAGATAGAAGTATCACAGATGCTGGGAGAGGAAGCGAATACGCAGTCGTCACCAACAAGTGTTACACATATGAGATAGAAATATCACAGATGCTGGGAGAGGAAGCGAATACGCAGTCGTCACCAACAAGTGTTACACATATGAGATAGAAGTATCACAGATGCTGGGAGAGGAAGCGAACACGCAGTCGTCACCAACAAGTGTTACACATATGAGATAGAAGTATCACAGATGCTGGGAGAGGAAGGGAATACGCAGTCGTCACCAACAAGTATAAAAGAATCTACTTCAGTAGCTGAAAAAAACAGCAATATAAATGTCGGGAGAGGGAGCGAAAACACTGCCGTCACCAAGAGAAATCAAAATACAACCAAAAGCGATTACAACAGGTTGTACCGATATATAAATATTTATTGTACAATGTTGGGAGAGGGAGCGAAAACACTGCCGTCACCAAGAAATCAAAGTACAACCAAAGTGAGTACAACAGGTTGTACTGGTATTCATTGAATATAAATATAGAGTACGATGTTGGGAGAGGGAGCGAGTACACTTCCGTTCACCGAAATAATCAAAATACAGCCAAAAGCGAGTACAACAGGTTGTACTTATATTCAATGATATATAAATATTTAGTGTACAATGTTGGGAGAGGGAGCGAAAACACTGCCGTCACCAAGAATCAAAGTACAACCAAAGTGAGTACAACAGGTTGTACTGGTATTCATTGAATATAAATATAGAGTACGATGTCGGGAGAGGGAGCGAGTACACTTCCGTTCACCGAAATAATTAAAATACAACCAAAGCGAGTACAACAGGTTGTACTGATATTCAATGATATATAAATATAGAGTACAATGTCGGGAGAGGGAGCGAGTACACTTCCGTTCACCGAAATAAATCAAAATACAACCAAAGCGAGTACAACAGGTTGTACTGATATTCAATGATATATAAATATAGAGTACAATGTCGGGAGAGGGAGCGAGTACGCTTCCGTTCACCGAAATAAATCAAAATACAACCAAAAGCGAGCACAACAGGTTGTACTGAAATTCAATGATAAGAAAATTGGTACTCAGCCAAACGATGACGATCTCCGGAAGTGTCCACGGCGAACCGCTACAACTTCTCCGCGTCAAAAGTTCGTTGCAGTCTCTGGAGGGCGAAAGTTTCGCAGCTCCGACAGAAGTCGCGTGACTACCAGCAACGAAAGAGCTAGTCCTTGAGCTAGCTCGGTGACATGCTACTTGCGCAGCGAGAAGATGAAAAGGAACAGATCCTCTGATGTCACCGGAAGATATACCCTTCCGGGTCATCAGGGGTCACAGGTGACTTTGTTGGTATTAAACTCGAACTGCGCATGCGCAAGATGCATACATTCAGTGCTTGAAGCACCGCCTCTGGCGGTCAGTAGGGACGAAATAGAACTAGGTTTTTATTATATATTTGCAAACAATACTTTCTGTATACTATAATTTGACTTAACTACCTTTCTGTTTTATCCATGAAATCTACTCTTTAGACTTTAGACTTTCTTTATTTTCATTGCACAGAAGAACACAATAAAATATTGTAATCTAGTCAGACTAGAATGCGTTTTGTCTGCCAGTAATTATTAAAATATCAACAAGCCACAAAAAATCTGAAAAGAGAAAGAAAAAAAAAAAGTTTTAGGTTGGGTAGTTATTGGGTTGTTTTTTTTTATTAAATTGCTTGAAAAAAACCTTTTGAATTGAAACTTTTCAACTGGAAAGTCATTTCATTGATATGACGGCAGATGTGCTGCTTTAATCTCCTCCACTCTCAACATGTTTGTCTCTCACAGACATTGAAAGGCGGTCTGTCGGAGACGAGGATCGAAAAACGCATCGTCATCACCGGAGACTGCGACATCGACCACGACCAGGTCAGTCCTCCGTCCTTCAAATGATGACAATTATGATCAGTGTTGATCAGCCGGGCGGTCTAGGGAGGGTTCACCTGGTTCACCACAGATTGAAGAAACAAGTTAGTTGGTCAGACCTTCATCCCGATCTTTCCCTTTGGATGCTTTTTGTTGACCACATTTCAAAAGTAATTTTCAAGCTTATTCTGTCTTTAATTTATTGTTTCTTTGCATTATTTCACCCTGGCATGTTTAAAGCTGTTTTAAATGTATGTATATTATGATATACATGTACTTGATTATGTTTCATCTTTTTTTAAATTGCTGGATTTACCACCGAAGCACATTTGTTGATGACCTTCATTCATGTGTCACCTGAAGCCATTTTACACGTTAACTCGTATCATCTTAACTGTCATCTGTAAAATGTGTGTAAATCCAGCATTCATTTCATTTTCTTTACGCTTCTTATTTATTTGGATTTTTTTTTTTTTCCCCCATTTAACTCCACCTCCCCCCCACCCGCCCTTCCTGTTGCCTGTGGTGCCCCGGGGTACTGTAGGCACTGGCCCAGGCCATTAAGGAGGCCAAAGAGCAACATCCTGACATGTCCGTCACCAGAGTGGTGGTTCATAAAGAAACTGAACTGGCCGAGGAGGAGGATTGACCCAACTCAGGTATTCCAAGAAACCTCTTCATTGCTACCATTTGTTTCTCACAAACCTTGAGAGTTAGAGCAGCAAGATGACCGACTGACTGAGGAGAATGATGCATGTTTAGAAGGTCCAGTGTCCAGAAGAACGAAGGTGCACAAGAAACTGCACAACTTTATTTTAGTTTAAAAGTTTGGCCAATTGATGTTTTTAAATTACCAATTCATCCAGACCACTGGCAACACAGTTTGAAGAAGCTAAAGTGGCTCCTAAGTACCATCTATCGATCGTATGCCACGAAATGCATTTAAAAAAAGCCACTTTCAAGCACACAAAATGGGGAAACTGTCTGCTGATCAGAATCAAATTGAAGTTGGATTACAAAAAAGGTTTTGTTTTCTCTTCTTAAGAAGTCCAATCTTTCTTAATT
The DNA here is from genome assembly GCF_982586985.1 of Callionymus lyra. Taxonomy (NCBI): domain Eukaryota; kingdom Metazoa; phylum Chordata; class Actinopteri; order Syngnathiformes; family Callionymidae; genus Callionymus; species Callionymus lyra. Next base: position 6,872,435 of record NC_141834.1, read on the forward strand.
CAAATTGCAAAAAAAACCCATCAGCATTTGTTAAACAAAAGTTGTTTCCCAGTAATAACTAATTGTTGCTCTAGTTTCCTTTGTACTCATTTGGATCAATATTTACTTTTCTACTAACCAGTGGATCACAAACAAGCTGATGATTTAACTGTTCATTATTCTGTATAACTACACAGGCTCATAAAATAATGTACATTTTTATTCAAGCCAATAATGCAGTCACACTTTTTCAATGTTTATCATAGATTTATGTGTAAATATTGACATTTTAATAGAAACACTATCATATTTTCATGGTTATAGACACATAACTTCCTATATTAAACACTTGGCAAGATGAAAAGAAAATACTCAATTTAAAAAGTTTAAATGGAGTGCAAAGCTTAATTGGAAATAAATAAAAAATGAAATGTCCACATTTCATTATACAAAGTTTGATTCTTTAGGTGAGTAAAAGTGTTGAAAGCAATGTAGGTTTTTTTAGTTAACTAAAATGTGAAATAATCCTAATCCAGGTCTGTTGTGAAGCAGATATTCTGATGAAACTTCTTTCTCTTAAATATTCATCTGCTTTAAAACCAAATTGATTTTAAATTCCTAAAAATAAATTCCAATCGTGATTCATTCCCCTCAAGAACAGTCATCGTTGGAGCATTTTGATCCATTCTTTACTCCTTCAGTCTTGCCAACTGCTTTCTTCTCTTTTCTTCTCGACCTCCAGAGCTGAAGGGCCGATCGTGAGCGTTTCCTTCATTGACATTGAAACGACCTTCACCACCCTGTGACACCCACCCAAGACTGGCTCGCGAGGAGGCCCCAGAACCAGAGAAGAAGTCTCCTCCGAGTCCAGTGTTGCTTACATGTCTGTGGTATATCGAAAAAAAATCCTTTCACTCCAAAACCAAGAAAAGAATAACCTCACTGATTTGGGGGGACATTAGAACCACTTTGTTAGTCTAAACATTTGTAGCGTGTTTTATTTTTGATGGCGTCTCTTCATCAATGTCTGTACGAGAGGTCAGTGCTTCTGTTTTTTTTTTTGCAGAGATCTAGCCGTAGGGTGCAGCCAAAACCAGTCACGACTGAATTAAATTATGGTTAAAAATTATCATTTTTACTGATCATTTTTATCTGTGCTTACTTTTTCTACAGCAAATAGTTGTTTAAACTCCAAACATTTAGGCCCCTCCCTCTAAAATATGACTCTTTTTTTTCTACACATGTCATTTTTTTAGATGACGAATCTCAGATTGTATTTTTTAGCCTTTTTTTTTTATCGGAGAAATTCCAGATTTATGTAAACAAGGAAGTGAACCAGTTCTAACATGTCATAACTGGGTCTTATTTCCTGAAGTCAAAACCTTTTTTTTGATCATTTTTTGTTGTTGATCTACAAATTCATCTACATTCCATGTGTGTTCTAATAACTGTTTATATTCTTGAAGGACCTTCACAGTTATGGGTGTAAAATAGACTTAACGGAAATACAGTTAGAGTTCATGTTTACTAAATAGATATAAAAAGGACTTTGTTAGTCACGAAGGTGTGTGACTTTAGCTTTAACACAACAGGCCTGTGAACAAGGACCGTGACACTTTGGGATTTTGGGATGTTGAGGCACACATTGTAGTGCTTTAATAAATCGTTTTGGGAGGATTTATCATATATTTTAACGCTTGAAACGTAACAAAATATATGACTATGGTGCTTCCTGGTACCAAATTGACCTTAATAAGAGCGTCTCATCTGACTCTTCGTTGCCGTTTTCACCGATTCCTGTCAAATAACCTGGGATTTATTTCAGCCCGTCTTTACGCACACTCGTCTAGTCTAGGTGGATTGGAAAAATAAATAGAGTGACACTGCTCTGACAATATGTCTAGATTAGATCTTAGTTCATCTGATGCTGGCTGTGTTAAAACCCTTTGAACACGACCAAATACTGTCACCACTAGTGAGATTTCCTCATATTTCATCATGAATTCAAAAAGATATATATAACAAAATGAAAGAAAAAACTATTAGAAAATGAGTGCACTTGATCACAGCGCCTGCTGAAGCCTAAAGGGAAGTGAAAAATTGGATTTTCAAAGTGCTCTTGAGCCCCCGACCCGAAGGTACAAGATGTCTTTTTCTGTTCATAAACTGTGGTTCGTTCATCAGCAATAATAACTTGTGAATTAATGTAACGTTCTGCTTGGTCTACACCTGCTCTGTCTGGCTGTGCTCAAATGTACATGTGATTTTAACACTGTAAACACCACATTGGACAGTTGTTTTGAGATATAAATGTTGATGCCACTACTTTCTTCAAAGTGATGCTCGTCTCAAGACCAATTTAATTGAGCCACTGTGTGAGTTTTCCATTTTTATTTTTCCGACATCCAACCATCAGCAATACCAGTCATACATGTGTCGTCCGTGTTATGTTGATGGGTTTTTATCAGAGCTGCAGAGCTGCCTGGCTCTCTAAATTTACACAAAACTCTTCAACACTTCAACCTGACCAGACCTAAAAACAAAAATGAAAAAAAAAGAATCTCGGTACTCCTTCACAATATCACTCTCATGGTTTTATATACAGCATTTAAAAAAAAAAGATTTTTATATTAAAAGCTCAGGATTTGTGATACAGTTTAAATATCGAAGACATTTTTGGTTTGAGAGACCAGCACCATTTTTGTATGTTACATCAACTGCTTTAAAAATAAGTGGCATTTAGGAAAAAACAGTCGTCAGCTCCAGCTCTGTCTTTTATCAACTGTCACACTTTCTATCCAGCAGCTTCAATGTCTTGTGTCCCCCCCACGTTGCCACGCCTCCCCCTGTATAACACTGTTTAAATAAAGGATTGTTATACTGTCACGTGTCCGCACTTTTATGAACCATAGTCATGTATGTTTAAAAGTCTTCCTGAAGATTTGTGTCGAAAGTGTCAGCTGCTGGAGTGAGATCCCACGCTTCTCCTCCTGAGTGGTGCACTTCTGTATGTCCGTCGGAAGATGGCGCTCCCGTCTCCTGGTAACTCGGATAATTCATTCTCAACTGTAAATACAAAAAATTATTACATTTTTCCCCAAATAAATCATCCTCATAAATTAAATTAAATTCAAAATTACATTTCCTAAGAGCTTTTTTCAGCCCCGTTTTCATGTTATCTACTACGCATGCGTGGCCGAGCAAACAAACTAGAATTTAGATTACATTTAAATGGATAATTCGCTTTTAAACGATACAAGCACGAATAGTGACATGTATTATAACACTTTATATTTGTAATCTCGAGCTATAAACTACTTTGGCTTTTTTATTGTCAAACTTTTGGAGCAAACGATCACAAGTAAGTTAAGTATTATTAAAGTTGTTAGCTTGTGTTGGTCGATGCTAAGCTATCATTGTTATTATAAATGCTACATTTACCCAAATACAATTCATTCAAAACCCTTATATTATCCTATATTTGTAATACAAACAGGTTATTTTATGATTTGAAAACAACATTTTAAATAAAATACAATAGGGTGGTGAAGATTACCTAATCTTTATTTTTTTAGAGACACTTATTTAAGGCAATGTTATTATTTAAGATTATTTTTATTGCATAAAGAGGTTATTTTATTCAGATATTACATAATGTGAATGTTTAAAAATAACTTGTCTGACATATATATATTTTTTAAAGCAAATGGAATTCGTGGAATAGATGGAAGACTAGCTCTAAGGATTAATTCTGCTTTAACCTCATGTTAAGGTCATAGTCGCTGCTTGGTTGCAGATTATATAAAGCCGGAGCATTATTGTCAAACTAATGCATATTTATATGTAATTGGATTCATTTACATGTAGAGTCGCTCTGTTATTGTCCTTGTGAAGGTCACATTAATATAAATTCTAGCATGTAAATCTATTAAAGCCGACACGTATCAGTGATATTGTTAGATAAATATCAAAACCATTGATGTATGATGTTATTGTTCAACTGAATATTTTAGAAAGTTGCCTTCCTGGTCTATAAAATGCAAAATGAGTTTGAATTCATGTGATGATCTCTGCAGATGTTCTGACCTTTAACAGTCACATCCACTGAAAAACAAGTGGGATTTTAGTTGTGATGGGTTAATACAAGAAGGATGGGGGAGGTGTGCAGGAATGTAGGCTGATGTTTACCATTAATTATTCATATATTTTCTTCACGGCTGATGTTTCCTTATAAATATCAGGTGACACATTAAGATAAGATATTCCTTTTGTTGTTAACGTTTTTCCTCTCGCCTTCAACCTGCACAGCTGTTGAATTATTCAAGCGTCTAAAAATCAGTCGGATCCCTTGCTGAACATTTTCATCAGGGAATTACAAACTGCTTTTAAACCCTCTTAACTCGACAAAGAGGTTCACAAATCAAGGTGATGTATTTTCTGAGTCGAGAGAAAAAGATGAAGGGGTGACTTCCTCAATTTCAGATGAAACATCTCAGTGTCTCGAGCTTGAAGATCCCATTTTCCACAAACTCCCTCAACAAAGTGGAACATTTCAAGTTTAAGGAATCCTAATTCAAAAGAGCGTCCCATCTGTTCTCCGTGGAGAGATGTTATCTCGAGAGGTGTTCATCGCTGCTGCACTAATTGCTCACAAGAATTTATTTTTAATTATTGAAATTTTTAAATTCCATCATGTCCTTTGCATCATTAATACCGTTTTTATAAATCATATATTTATGAACTTAACATCCCAAAAGTTCTATGAGAAAATCAGACTAACCCTCAGCCCATTTTTTGAGTTTATTTATAGCGTCATCCAAATACTAAAATAAGAATTTAACCCTTGTGTTGTCTCTGGGTCATGGTGGCCCTAAGGCTTGAAAACAAATGTGTTCATGGTATCCCTTGTGTTGTCTCTGGGTCAAGGTGAACGACCTCCCTGGCTTCCATAAATACATATGCAGTGGTGGAGGTCGTTCACCTTAACCCGGAGCGAACAAAAAGGATTTCCACAAACACATTTTTTTTCAGGCGTTTTGGTCACCTTGACCCTGAGAAAACGGAAGTGTTAATGAATTAAAATTATGTCTGCTCATACTGTAATGTAATGCTGTAAAGAAGAATAATTAGTTTTAAGAGCGATTTGAAAAGTGATTCTGTATCATTTATAGAAAGTATTTCCAAGTGTCCTTCAGATTAAAGTTTTGTGGCTACAATGTTGATGTAATCATGTAGATTTTCTTACTGCCGTAATGCTGAAAATAACGTGATCATCATAGATTTAAATGGTAAAAAAAGACTAAAAATACCATCAACTAACTACCTTTTTATACTTTAAAAAACATGAGTTTATTATTCTGTAGTTGTAGAAGTAAAACAAACTCTATTACAACTTAGAAAAAGAATATAATTGCGTGAGAAAATGTCTTAAGGGCTTTAATCATGGTGCCTGTTTTAATTTTCATCATGCAAGGTCATTTCAAATGAGATATATTTATTTATGGTCTTTGAGAAAAGCCTCCTCCCACCCTGATAACAGCAGCCCGAGCTTGAATAAAATATAAGAAAAAGTTTTGGAGAGAAGTTGGATATAAAAAACTTTGAATGAAAAAACACACCTTGTCTAAGCTTCCAGGAGAAGAAGACGATGAGCTGCAGCAGCAACACGGAGACAGACAGGAAAAGCAGCAGAGCAAACATCCAGAGAGAGAAGCTGTCGTTCCCCTCGTCCATGATGGAAGTTGTTTGCCTGAGGAGCAGGGCCAGGTCCGCCCAGGGGCCACTCAGGACTACCATCCTGCACACGGAAGGGAACACGCTCTGTGTGAACGGGTGAGAAACAAAACCAAAGTATGAACTTCAAATCAGCAAAACTATTTTATTTGTGTTTTGACATTACACATGATTTTCAAGATATAAAAAACACATTTCTTAATTCTCAACATAGCTAGGGGAGCACTGGGATATCCTGCCATTGCTACCTCTTGTGTTGATGTGCAGACTTGACCCAGTTTAGGTGTGAAAATGAAGCACATTAAAGTTTTACAGAACATGACATGCATCTGCTCCGTCATCCCCGTCTCTTTGATTGCGGGAGCGTTCTTGACAACTCTTGGCTGAAAGAAAAGCAACTTCAACTCAGAACTGTCTGATTATAATTTGCTACATTTTGTACTTTACGTGCTTGATCTTGTGCTTACTGTGAGAAAAGCTTGGAGACGGCGGTCCTTTGAAATACTTACTCTCTTGATAAAACATTATTTGAATACGCTAAATATAAAAAATAGAAAGTCAAAGAGGATCTTTTTTTATTGCCAAATGATATTTTTTATTAAACCTGGGCGAGTTTTTGAGAAAAAGGATAATTACTTCTTGCATGACTCACTGAAATATTACATATACATACAGTACATCATGCAAAGGCATGTTATTTGGTAAAAGTTGTTAAAAAAAACAACAAATACATAAAATGTTTTGGTCTTGAGATTTGTACTTATAGTTTTGTCTTCAGCCATCTGCTTGAATGAATGAATGAATGAATCGTTTATTTCGGGCATGACAGTCTGGTTCACATTTCGTCATTTCATCATAGTTCACATATCGAAAAGGAAAACAGCGGGAGAAGCTTGAAGCTTATCTAGTCCCGCCCCCATTAACTTCAAAGATAAAATTAAAAAAAAGACATCATTGTAATCACATAGTAAAAAATAAAGAATCACAGATACAATCATATCTTAAGTTTGAGAAAAAACAGTAATTTGTAAGAAAACACCAGTATAGTTTTGTCGTAATTCATGAAGGAAAGAAAAACAAAGATATAATCATTTCTTGATTTGTCAGAAAATACAGGTGTATCTTTTCATCATAATTTGTAAAGGAAAGAAAAACACAGTTATAATCATTTCTTGATTGGTTAAGAAAACAACACAGTTATTATTATTTCTTACTTCGTAAAGAAGTTGCTTGAGTTGCTGATGCATAAGACAAGTGTCCAGACTTGTGCTTATCCTAAAACATTATTCAGATCCTGGTTTATTTGAAATCATGTATCATTCTGTATTTACAGAAGCCGGGGGTGTCATTCCAATGTTTTTAATCCTATATTGTTGTTGCTGCTGGATGTTTTGTGGATTTTCTTTGATTTGGCTGTGCTTTTTTTGTCTAATTTATTTTTATATATTTAAAAAAAAACTGGTTCATCTTAGCTTTACAATCAAACCTTTATACACAATTGATACACCACTTGATACCTGTATTTCTTAACCATCTTACTTCCACGGCCTGAACTCGTAAAACTTAAACTTCCAATGAAGAGCTGCAGAATATCTGACTGACCATAAATGTTAATAAATCTGTACAGTATCTGTTAAATGACACTTAACTTTATTCTACCAATAGTTTATTTACAAGTGGCTGGAGCGGCTTCAACATCAACCAGCAGTCTTTCATCCTTAATTCACAAACATTTGAGCATTAAAAGAAGATTCTTTTTTTTAGTATGACTTTATAAAGTTATGTTAATAATGATGAAGAAAAGAAAAAAAAAAATGCTGCTTCAGAAATGAAAGTAGAAAACGTAAGAGAAACTTTACTAAACAAGGCTCATCAGCGTTTAAAAAACTATTCTTATCTGTTATATATAAGACAAGAAAACATTTAAAACGATCTAAAACCACTAGTTAAATGAGGCGTAACAAGGCTTAGAAGTTTAAAGACATGTTTAAAACGTGGGTGAACGAACTGTGACGATTGCAGTGTAGTTTGTAAAAGACATTAAAAACACTTGTACTTACATGGTGATCAAGATAATTCCCTCCAGATGTTTACTTCCTCCAGACCATTAGAAGTACTTCAAGTGGGCCACAAAAGATCTCAAGTTTCCTCTCTTGATCGCGAAGCGTCTCTCACCGTCTGTGGTCGACTGTAGTAAAACTCCAGCGTAGTTGTCGAGTGAACTTTGGTCTCTTGCAGCAGAGAAACCTTGTGATTGCTAAGAAGATTAGATGGGTTTGTAGAGCGTGAGCGCCAGTGAGAATAGGAAGAATAAAAAAAAGACTCTCAACTGTTTTTGTCTTCACCATGAGAGTTTCGTAATGTATTGATCACTGAACCTTTGTCCCTCGTCGTGCCAGCAGCTGTATCTCACCTCCAACCTCCTGACCGTCCTGTTGGTTCTATTGATTGAATCACCATTAGATCGCTGGAGCAAGTTGACTTGATTGCATTGACTTTGAAGGAGAGATTTCTTTCAAGACAACAGGGACTGATTCTTTATTTGCATCTCAAGGTGACCTCCGTCATGAGACAAGAGGCTTAAAGTTCCACATGTATATTTTATGAAAAGAACAACAACCGAGAGAGTAAATATTTAAAGAGCCAACTGTTTTTATATTCCTATTTGTCTTGGACCTTGAAAACAAACCATATATTCAGTGCAGGACTTCTGTGTGTAATCCACTCAAGAAGTTAAATTATAAAACTTCCTGAGGCCAGTTTTCAGTTTATATTTATTATTCATAAATATTGATTTAAAAAAAGAATTGAATTAATGTATTATACTAACTTATTATTGATTTGAATTTAAAATAGCCTTCTTTTTTGTTTTGTTTAGCTAAAATAGATTTTTTTTGATCTGATCGTAACATTTTCCTGTGTGTTTATGATTCTGGAAGTTTTTATTATTTTATTCTGTATTACATTTGTTTGCTCATTGCTATGTTATATTCACGATGGAAAGCACAGATTGTACTTTAATTCATCAGTAGTTGAAAAAAAAAGTATATTAATAATAATAAGTATGTCTGTATGTTTTTTTTGTCGTACACAATTTAGACAGTTAAGTCTTCATTTTTTAAAACCACCCGAGAAATGTAGTTGCAAACTTTACCTATATTTTACATTTGTTTACCTAAGTGTTTTTTTTTTTACATACCGTTAAGCAAAACTCTTTCCTGCCCATCTTCCTCACACGTTTCCTCCCAATCTGTTGTGGGGAAGTGGCACGAAGAATACATTAGCAGTACTAAAGAAACAATGGCGGCTCCACAATGTGGCACCATAACTCTCGTATTGATCGCAGGCTCGTGCTTTATTCCCGGGAGGAGCCAATATCCATAGAAAAGTAGTCGTATATTACCTGCTACTTGTCCGTGAATATATGTGTGTAACCTCCATGTCGCACACATTGTGGATTCAAAACAGCTTGTTGTTGCTGCTCTTTTGTTCTATTTTAATTAACATTACTTAGATGATGATAATGATGATTATTTTGTTTTCTACAACAAGACCAAGACTCTTATCAAGACCACTTAGTCATGGTATTGGTCTCAGATTCTCTCCACCTCCTCTTGAGCCGTAATAGTTTTATTAAAGCATAATAGACCTTGATTCTTCTTTGATGCCTCCTTATAGTCAATATTGCGAGATCATTTGACTGAATGACATCAAAATCCACTCCAATATGATGCTAGTTTTTAGTTTGTATCTTGAATTTTTGGGGGGTCTTGACTCGTCCAGTAAGTGGGAATCAAAAGCTTTCAAAGCTCTCCCGACAAGAACACAATTACTTACCATAGGCACATAGAAGACACGTATTTTTTATTTTTTTTATTTTGGTGGAGTTATTATGCTGACTCACAGAGGGATAAACGTGACCATAAATCATCTCCTTGGAGGAGGTAATATAATATACCCCCATGCCTGTTCTGTACTGAACATAGTTGCGACTTTATCAGAACCCCCCCCCCCAGGTTAGTCTAGTTTCTGTGGGAGATAAATCATTTATTTCCATCTGGCAGTGTTTTGTTTGATATAGGATGAGCACGACACATTCCATATAAAAGTTTTTTCTTTTGACCGTCATTGAATTCAAATTTAATTCCAGTAGAAGATCAGAGCAAGTTATTTCGCACAAGAACGTCCGCTATAAACTGCTATGAAAAACAAATTATTCTTTTGAGATTCATCCTCCAGATCTCCCTTTAGGGTATTTTGTCCTGCTGTAAAAATAATATTTACATTTTATGCTTCTAAATGAATGTTAATCACAACCAGACGATATTCTACACTAACTTAGTTATTGCTCAACCATCAGTAAAATATTTATAATATATTGCATTATATGATAAAAGTATCTTTTTACCTACATATACTTTTCTAGTGTGGATGAAAGGATCTAAGGAAGGATGTTTTTAAGCTCGAAAACTATAATCTTCCTCCCTCGTGATGATGTTGCCAGGAAGCTTGTGAATATTAATATGAGCTGCAGAGAAAGACACTCGCTCTTCTTTATGCGTTCGTCATTAGCAGAACAAATAACAGCCGACAGAACTCCTCTGCTGGGCTCTGACACTTGTGTAGTGACGGATCGGCATTCTGGGAATCATGACGAAGACAACTCTTTTCTTTTTGACAACAGGTTTAATCCATCTTACTTTGATGCCTGCCTGCGGCGCTGCTCTCTCCTAAAATCCTCCCTCGTGTTTCCTTCCGTCTGTGGGTAAACTTGTTCACCAGCAGCTGGTTCCTGCAGGGTGATGAGTGGGAGTTTGTGGCGAGTGTCATAAGTGATTTCAATCCAGACCAGGACGAATCGATCAGATCGTTCACCAGAATGAGCTTCTCTCGCTAATAAAGATGCTCAGTAGAACTGTGTTTTGGTTCCTTGATCCTTTTCACATTTCTGAATCCCACTTTATATTTTCACAAATAATAGAGATATTCCAAAAATATCCAACGTGTTGTTCGTTAGACTTCAATTATTGTGTTGGTTGTTCCTCAAAGGCAGTCATTATGTACTGGTAAAGTTCATTAAAGAACCATTAAAGTCCAGTTCTAATTATATTTACGTGCCCAAATGACATCTAATAAGCCTCATTTGGGTTTTAAATTCTTTATTTGAGCCGGTGATGATCACGTTATTGCTCTCCTTGAGGAGCTTGATAATGAAACTCCCCCTGTTGAAAAATGAACTTGTTAATTCAGGCACATGATGATTGTTAGTTCATTTTGTTGAGCTAAAAAGTAACCATTGATCCTTATTATGATTGCTTTAATTTTGGATGAATGTAAGTATAACTCTCCAACTATTATTTAAAAAATGCTCTTTTCTACATAACTTAGGCTGTTGAAACTACAAACTGACACAACAAGGGCCTTTTTTTCTTGTTTTATAAATAAACATGCATGTAGTATTTGGCAATCGCGCATGTATTTAATGGCATTGCAGTTACATTGTTTGCCAGAAATGTCTTTGTTCTTCTGATTATGCCTCGTGACTGACTCACTAGTGTGAGTGATAACTGGGTCAAAAATATTTAAGTAAATGCAGAGGATTCTGAAAAACAGAATCATTTAGAATTAAGATAAAGTGTTTTTGAATGATTATTATTTGTAGTTGTAGTCAAAAAATAATGTTCTGTCTCATGTGGAACTTTAGACAGAAAATTAACATTTAAATACAAAAACAAATGTTTTTCCAAAATTCTCGAAATGTGACAAATCAATTGTTATATAAAAATATTGATGATTTTCTTATGCATTATGACCAGGCCTATGCAAGCTGTTCCTGTTACTAAAGAATACATTTGGATTCCATTGTTCTTGTGACAGCTTGACTGTTAGATGTTTGTCTCGAAGGCTTTACTTAATGTTCACAGGACATAAAAAGCTTAAATATCTACGATGAAAAAACACAACTGAACATGAAAAGTCATGTAATCTCCCTGCATCCACTTACTCGATTAATCAAAGTGATTCTCAGTACTTGGCCTGATATTTATCTCATCTAATGCATAACGGCACATGAAAGAAAGTGATAAGAGTTGAACGTAGAGGATCCTCAGGGCATTGAAAATCACAGGCTAGTGTTTTATTTGAAGTGAGTGTATGTTTGCCACTTGGGTTTTTCTGAGGGTTAAGTCCTCTGTTTCTCTCTTTCATTATTGTTGTTTGATTTCAAGGGATGTCCGATCCTTCAGAGAGCAGAACTCCATCGTATGAGGAGGATAACCTATAATCGCACCACATCATTAAAAACTATGTTTTGATGTTCTTGATTCTATATTACACTGAAACTTGCAAACTTTGATGAGCTCCCTTTCAACTGTGTGTTAATGATAGATTTTAATATTTTATCATAATGTATTTTAATATATTCAGCCTTCAAGTTTCCTTAACATTCTTGCATCCACCAAAAAGGTTATACCATCATCCACAGTTGTCTGTTAGCAGAGGTACGTCCATGTTTATAAGATTTACATTTCAGGAGATGTAGATTCAGTATATAAGGGAAAAGAAGGAGGTGCTTTAAGTTATTTTCTGGTTCGCTACAACACAAACTACCCAGTTTTGTATGTGATCCAAAACTGAACTTCCATTGTTCTGTGGAGCCCATAAGAATTTGATTTATTATGACTATTTCAATGGTTGGCATTTATGAGGCAATGAGTGCATTTATTTGGAAAATACTTTTTATTACACATGTGTCAAGGGCCAATTTATGGTTTGCTCCAAATCAAAGTAATGTTAATTTGTTATGAAGACCTATAAATATGCCATAAAGATGATATTAAGCTAAGCTAAGGAAGAAAGATGTTTGTCAGCAATTATACAGATTCTTCCACTAACAGTAAAACTGAGGTAAAAGAGAAATGATTTGATAGAAATTGAATACACTTTTGTTGTTTGTTAGAAATAAAATCTGTTTGGCTTTTGACCCTGAGTGATTACATATTTTGGTCCAGTGTGATTGACACCACACCACATACCTTGACCCCTCAGTTCATACAGATTGGTAATTGTTTGTCCAAAAAATATTGATTATATGATAATATTCTACAAACAGTTATTGAAATAATAGATTAGAAACATCAACATTATTTGTTTAAACCTTGAGATGAGCAAGAATATTAAAAAAAAAATCAAGTGACTTCACCATCAGATACTATAATTTTAGTAAAATTAAAATTGCTGTTGATTTGAAATTGTTGATTGTGTAACTACAAACATAAGCTTTCATGAGTCATTTGCAGATCCATCACTCTCTAATATGCAGAAGGAGCTTTCAGCACTATCTCTAGTTTTTCTTCACTGAGTGGGTTGTGTAGGAAAGTTCTACTGCCAACTGTAGGCCTATTGAGCTCATCCACCATGTTTCAAATGCTAGAAAAGGTTCCAAATTATATTGTTAAAATAAATATACAGCAAGAATACTGGGTTAAAATAAATGAGGCTGAGGCACTTGTTATGTGCACAATATTTCATGTTTGTATAGCACTTTTTTCAAATAAATAACCATTATTTAAGATGATATTTATTCAGTTTATTCTTCGTTATAAGCACCAATTATGTCTCGTATTGTAATAAATGTTTGTGTATTGTGTAGTAAATGTATAGTAGCGAGAGTTAAGTTTAAATGTGCTTTTACAAAATGCCCTCACGCTCTAACTTCTGTTGTGTCATCTCATTCTTAGATTGCTAACTGGCTCTTATCGATTTCATTCTTTCCATTACTCAGAATAGCAGCAGACTCTCCTCTCACCGCTACAGAGTCTTATTAGCACTTGACAGGAGGCCGTCACATTTCCAGGCTACATTAAGCTGCAGGGGAAAGATCGGCCGCAGATGGTCAGTGATGCATTTTAACAAAATATATTGTTACAGTACAGGCGGGTCATTAGGCGTGTTATATTGACTTATAAAACAAACATCATATGTCAATAAACTATTATTTTTTATTGGTTAGTATTCTTAAAAAAAATAAAATTTGTAACACATTGATTCAGTCGTGGCATTTTTTGTTTTTGATCCAGTTGTCATGGCAACAGCTAGGCCTTTTAGCATAAGTAGCATTGGGGGTCGTGGGTGATACCCTTGGTTGCTATAGTAACAGAGGCTTCTGTTAATGAGAATTGTTGTTTTGAGTTACGTAAAGAAGTGTGACATTTACCTCAAACCCCCAGCTGGAGAGCTAAAGAAGACATGGATGCAGACAGAAGGGACTTGTGGAAACAAATACTTTTTATTTCCGGAGACGGTGTCATCAAGAGGAAAAGAAAAACAGTCAGTTGTGTAAATTATTGACAAAATAAACCAAAATCTGAGGCAGGGATTGCTGGTGATGGAGGTTAAAATCACACAGTTAAATACAGATTTAAGATTGTAAACATGTTTTATTTGAAGGTGATCTGAAGGTTATTATGAGGTGTCTATCAATAAATCAACGTCATTAGCTATTCTGTTTATCCATTGATTGAGTATGGGAACCAGAATCTTGTGGATTTACCTAAGCTTGTTGATCAGGCAGTTCTATTCTTGTTCTGTTTCAAACAAGAGGGTTTGTTAAATGAACGAGCAGGTGTGAAACGTCGATGGAGACCACACTAGTTTATTCCTACCCATCTTCCTCCTGAAGCCAATTAAGGACAGAATCTGTAGCTCGACGTACCTTCATGTCCGCCCTGATCATGTCAAACCTTCAGACCACAGTACAGTTTTCCTTTCATTGTCTTACAACATCTTAAGGTGGATCTTTTAAAGACAGTTTAGTTAGAAAAGTTTACAATTCAAGAAGTTATTTGTAAATGAATCAAAGCACAAGCCGTGCATCAAAAGAACATTTGGCTTTATTTACAGAACAAGGCATATTCATGAAGCTCTTCTCTTTTGTTTCAAAGCACTTACTTCACTTTGACTTGTTTTTTTTTTAATGAGCATTCAACATCTGCTCTCCAAATGATTTTACAAGCGAATAAATGGATCTGCCCACGCTTGCTTACATGTTTACCTGTTAGTGGCGTTTGTAATTGTATTGAAAAACTAGAGAAGAAATGTTTTCTTGTTTGCATGTCCGTGACACAGACTTTCTTCTCGGCGTAACTATCATCCCTCGACGTGTTTAATCTGTTCCTTACATGAATGCAAGTCTAGTCCAGAAGAGAGCAGGGTGGCACGCTCGACACAGAGTTTGTTGTAGGTGCAGACATTAACAGCGGAGATAGAAAGTATCGTTACTTGGGGTAAACAGTTTTATCAGCAACTTCCAGATGTTCCTCCATCCCAACCATGCTGAGGGATCCCACCACGTCTGGTCTGACGTCTGCCTCCCGGGTTGTCTGGAGGCTGGCAAACTGCTAATGGATGGCTAGCTAAGTGAAAACCCATTTCTTTGAAATAGGAGTCACACTGACTCATCCTCTTATCTTACCCAAACCACAAACATTATTAAAACAGCGAGGCGAGAGAACTCAAGGCGAGGCGCAACAAAAAAGATTAAAAAAAATAAAACTTAAATCTGATTAACAAACTACGCACATGTGAAGGGAAAATGGATTGATTTTTAGCACATCCAGTAAAAGTAAAAGACACATTGTTGCAAGTAAAATATTATACTTATAAAATGTATGTTAAAATCATACATATATGTTCTAAGATATATATGTATAAAAATTATGTTTATAACATACACATATGTTTTAAGATATATATTTATAAAAATTATGTTTATAACATACACATATTTTTAAGATATATATTTATAAAAATATCTTAAACTCATACACATATCTTCAAAGATATATATTTATAAAAAATATTTTTATAACATACACATATGTTTAAAGATATATATTTATAAAAATATGTTGAACTCATACACATATCTTCTAAGATATACTGTATATTTATAAAAAATATGTTTATAACATACACATATTTTTAAGATATATATTTATAAAAATATGTTAAACTCATAAACATATCTTCTAATATATAAATTTATAAAAAATATGTTTATAACATACACATATGTTTAAAGATATATATTTATAAAAATATGTTAAACTCATGCACATATCTTCTAAGATATACATTTATAAAACAATATGTTTATAACATACACGTATGTTTTAAGATATATATTTATAAATAATATGTTAAACTCATACACATATCTTTGAACTTGTGTAAAAAATATAGAGAAATGGAAACTCATATCTTTCAAATATGTTGAAAACATACACAGATGTTACAACATATATTCAATAATATCCTTTAATTTACACATGTCTTCTAAAATATATGTTTTAAAATATGTTAAAAACAAACACAGATGCAAAAAATATATATTTAAAAATGTTTACATATATATAAAACATATATAAATATGCTTGGGTCATTTCCAAGCATGGTGGGAGGAACATACAGAGGTCAGGCTCTTGATCAACTCCTTCAAAATATGTGATCATTTGAATTTTTATAAACGCTTCACATGGAAGTTATGCATATTTATGTCTGACATACTTAAGTGTTTCTGTGTAACGATGGCAGAGATTTGATTTGACTGAAACCCAGTGGTGGGTGATCGTGCGAGACACACACTGCATGGCAAAGAGAAGAGAAATTATTCGGTGTGTCGTCTCTTGTTAATTTAATTTATCACTGCATTAGTCGGAGGAATGATTGAAAGGGGAGAATAGCGTGGAGAAGTAGAGGCTGGCAAAGATAATTAATCCATTAATTAGCAGTTTTTCAATGAGACATGGATTGGCAGAGGAGGAACGAGGAGACCAGGCGTTGAGAAGAACTGGATCCAGTGGTAGAGAGAGACCCTGTGGGTGGATGGGATGTGTGAGAGAAGGATATGTGATGAAAGAGACAGAGGCGACGGGAGGGAGGAGAGAAAGCGTTTAGGACTGGAGGGGGATAAGGAGGTAAAGAGTGCACTTGAATATATTAAATCACCAAATTTATGGAAAAAAAGAAGCCAGAAAAAAATGTAAAAGCATAGAAACTCCATGCAGGCGACAGACATGACGGTAACAAGGTGGGTTGCTATGGAAACGATTAGCATGTTATTCAAACCCATTCTCAGATTTGCCTGATTTTAATTTTAATCTCAACAGCCCTCCTTTGTCTTCTGACATTGTGTATTGACATTGAGACATTCAGGAGCTGCGGGAGTGAAACCTTCATCAGGTTTCTGACCAGAGCGACATCCTATAATTGATGTAAGATCCAGATTCATCAAGAGACATTTTCTCTGCAGGGACCACGAGACTGTGGACCAGTTCACATGTCCCCGTTATTTTTTCGCTCTTACAGTACATTATAATTTCTTTGACAAGTTGTCAGAGCCACTGAACTGAATCCGAACCCAGCACTAGACAGTTAAAAGTAAGATATGCCTTCATTCCTTCTACATTAGGGATTGGAGCTCTCATGGGTGGCCGTGAGGGACAACCAGTTGCAAGTGAGAATTTTCATAGTCATTTTTTACACTTGTAATTTGTTCAAAGTAGCTAAACATATGGTTTGTTTGATGTGAAAGAGGAAAATGCTAATGATTAGATCAGGGGTCTCAATCTTAACCAGCAGTTCTTGTTGGGACTTGACCTCCGATTGGGGGATCAGTTACTTACAAATTGTGTTTGCTTTTGTAATTTATCTATGAGGGTAAATTGGGTCCACTTTTCATGAATGATGCAATGGATGAAGTCATCAAATGACAATAAAAGATGGAGCTGATACTTCGCCAACTGCATCCGTTCCTGGTCCGTCTCCAATCCGTTGCAGCGCCTCAAGGAGACCAGAGTAGCTGGAGTCCTGAGATCATTGGCGAACTACAAGCTTGCGCCGGATTTTCACGTAGTAATGGACATCTCTGGATGTAAACTTAAAACTGTGAGGTTCATCTGGTCACATTTAAATTTTCGTGCTCTTTTCAACTCATGGGTGAGTTAGCATCGGATGTGACGTAATGTTTACAAAGTGGTGTCAGGAAATCGGGAGTTTGATTATTGTCTTTTATTTTTTTAAATGACCGGATGCTTTGCACGTTTCACTTCCTTTGTGGTGCGATCTAACCGCTGTCGATAGATGCACGACGGCTCTGTCATCCGGCAAAAATAGACCTCTTGCGTATTTCTGCTGGACGCCAGAGCTATGAAGGCGCTGAGATGGAAAAACTTAATTTGACTCTAATGAGTCCCAATTGCTCCTGAGTCAGAACTGAGTGGAGACGGAATACAGTGGAAATTTGAGGTAACAGTGTATGGTATTTAGGAGAACTGAAGTATTGATGCAAGATGTTGTCTTTACATTTTTAAGCGCCAAAGATACACATTTATATAAAAAAACTTTTGAAAATATGGTCAATGAAGTCAAATGTCTTTCCATGAATCAGTTTCATGAAGAACCTTCCTGTGGACAGCTTCTAAATTCCACTGCTATACAGTCTAAAACTGTGTTTTAACAACAACTTCTATTTATGGTATGTTGTAGCTATTTTGGGGGGAAATTGTCCGTCTGAATGCTATTCATTACTCAGAATGCGTTCCAGTAGATACCAGTGAGACACTGGTTTGACCTCCTCCCCCTTGTTGGCCTCAATAGCTCTGACAGTTTTCCTCCAGAAATACTGTGATTGTATCGATTGCGTTCTTTAACTGGCCTGACCAGATGCTCAGAGTGAGAGGACCAGAGTGTGGCTGTGAAAGCAGCAGTGAGGACTCACATGACCTTGCCTGCGATGTGACGTGACCTCATCACCATGGAGACCCCCCCGACCACCACCACCAAACACACAGAGTGGACCTTAAATCACCAATGCTCTGACTTTTCTTCAGCGACATTGGCAGATACTGTGCATCAGGTTAATATGTTCCTCAGCAGTTACACAACCAGCTCACAACATATCAAATGTAGTTTTCTTCATTCATTTATATCATTGTATACAAATACATAGTGGGTCTGAATGTGTGTGTCCATCACATCTTGGTGTATAAAAGACTCCCAAAGGCACATGGAGAAATATTACAATTACATTTAAACCAGATGTATAACACGCTATCTAAGTGAGACCCCTTATCTTAAGTTGGTGCAAAGGGGAGGAAGAAGACGCCCCTGAAAAAAACGCATTTTCAATTATGTGGTGTCTATCAATAGGCAGGATTTCTGTAAATACAGATCTTTTTGGCAATTGTAAAGCCTACAGGCAATGCCAGGTACTGTACCTGTAGCTTTCTCATTAAAAAGCACTTCATAACTAATATTTAGTACAAACCTGGGCAAAGTACAGCCCGGGACTTTAGGGTATCATGAGGTCAGTGTATAACTTTGAAACTCATCATCTAGAAATGTTTTACACATATTTTAACATATTTATTTTGTGCTACATGATTCGACCAATTTAAATATAGCCTGTTTATTTTAATCCACAAATTGAATCTAAAGAAAATATATATCGTTTTCATATCATATTTTCTATTTTAAAAGTAAATGTACATTTTCCTTTTTATTTATTCAACTTTCTATGAAAGCCGTATAATAAAGTGGATATTTTGTGGATTTTTCCGTACTCGTTAATTCAGTATATATTTTAAAATTCACACCACATGCATTTAGTTTTTTTATTTATTCTGGTTGGACGGCCCCTCACAACAGTCAGTGTGCCCCTTAGGAATATGAATTGCCCACCTCTGGTGTGGCAAGTAGATATATATCTTTATTGATCCCTTGGGGAAAATTCCTTTGTAAAATTAGGGTTCCAGTCACAACGCAGGAGCCGACATAAGAGTGCAAACAGAACAAGAGAAGAGGTGCAAAGATCAAGTACACAGTGCACATAGCTATAGAATACAAAGGATAAACGTAGATTGACAGTTATATACAGTTTAATAGCACGAGGTACGTCCTTGAATCTATTGACGTTACATCTGGGGAGTATTAGTCATCTAAGTATTGTTTTTTTACACACTGTTATAAATGTTATGACATCTAATGCCTACTTTATTAACTCATTTGAATGATAAACCGGCATCAAGCTGAGGGGACGGTCCTCGAAGGAAGAGTGAACACATGTCAAGTCCTCAGAGTGTCCTGCTAATAATGTGAGTCAGATGAGACTCGAGGAGGCGATGCACGGACCGGCTGACATTTCCTCACACCAGGGAGCCGAACCCAAAACCCAGACTCAAAGATCCCTCTGACAATCGTTGCTAAAAACTGACATATCTCGCTTTGCTAGAAGACTGTAGATGCTCTTCTATAAATACATTCCATTCAACGAGGAGGGACCGCCGTCCGGACACTGAAGACAAGTGTGTGTGCGAGATAAAGACCGTGAGCACGAGGAAGCATCGAAAAGGATCAACTTAAAGGTTAGCTGAGCTGCTGGTGTCGCAGCACTGACAGGGAACCTTTTAAATGTAGCCGGAAACAGAAGTGAAAATCGTGTTAAAAGGGATGTCGAGATGGAAGAGGTATAAATGCCACAGGGACGCGCAGGTTTTAATGAAAGACACTAAGCAGGGAGATAGTCATGGAAGCATGAAAATTCTGTTCTTTCTATTCAGGCCATGCTAGATTTTGTTCATTTTTTTTCTTGACTGGCATTATGACCCTGCTGAGAAGAATACTTTTACACATCTGTGGAATATCTTAGAAGCCGGAGACACAATCCTGATATGTAGGAGATAAGATTTTTCGCTGAATGATTGAAATGGCTCATTGTTTATTTAGGTCAAGTTAAGTGAATGAGTAAGTTGCCACTTCGATGTGGTGATATGTAAAGGGTCGGTGGAGTAGACACATGACTCACTGAAGATGAATAAAACAGAGAGAGAGATGTCATAGAGGCGACATCTGGTATATAAAAGGGAAGCTAGTGAGGCTGTGCAAAAAGCTGCAGTTAATCAAGTCGCCACAAGAGGCTGAAAAATAGAGCCAATAAAATGATTTAAGTCATTTAAAACAGTGGCCCCCGGTCTAGGCATTTGTTAATGGGCCACACAGAAAGTCCAAATGATGTATGTTTTATAAACTAATACTGTTTGAGAAAAGATTGTATTTTCCGAAGTAACATTAGCAAAGTTACTCTTGACACATAAGATGATCGATTCAGTCAAGTATACTGAAAGATGTACTTGTTTATATGATTTAAATGTACTGTTTTTATCTTAATGTTGGTCCATGAATGAAATGCTGACATGAAACCGGAAAAAAGTCAGGGGACCCCTTGTTTAAAACATAGTTACGGCTGGTTCAAAAAACAGCATGGTTAACACTAGTTTCATTTTCCCATTTTTATTTTTTTCCGATTATTAGTTTTATTTATTCTCTATTTTGCATAATAAGGGGTGTGGTTAACAATCTAGATGGTCAAGATTTCATTGCCCAATCATAAGTTGACTGGAGTCTAGCTAAATTGGAAGAGGAATTTTTCAAGACCACATATTGACTTTATTAGTTGATTGTGGATTTCCGGCGGTGTCCCTCCATCCCCCCCTTACCACTGAACATCCAGGGACAGGACATTGAGATTGTCACGTCTTACAAGTTCCTGGGTGTTCACCTCAACAACCGCCTGGACTGGGTGGATAACACTGCTGCTCTTTATAAAAAAGGGCGGAGTAGACTCTACCTGCTCCGGAGGTTGAGGTCGTTTGGTGTCCAGGGGCCACTCCTGAAGTCATTCTATGACTCAGTAGTGGCCTCTGCCATCTTCAAAGGTGTGGTCTGCTGGGGAAGCAGCATGACAGCAAAGGATAGGGCTAAACTGGACAGCCTTATTAAGAAGGCCGGTTACGTCCTAGGGCGCCCCCTGGATCCTGTGGAGGAAGTGTCTGGGAGGAGGATACAGAGCAAGCTGGCCTCCATGAGGAAGAACTTATCTCACCCTCTCCAGCACACACTGAGGGCATTGAGGAGCTCCATCAGTGATAGGATGCTCCATCCCAGGTGTGTGAGGGAGAGGTACCGCAGGTCCTTCCTCCCTGCTGCCATCAGACTCCACAACAAGAACACAGCCAGATAATATTTAACTGCACCTTTTCTTCTTGTTATTTTTGTAAATATGTTAGTGTATATATATAATATAGGGCAGATTTTTATTCTATTCTATTTAGATTTTTTTCATTTTATTTTTATTTCTGGGTGTTTTTATTTTTTTGTATATTGCTGTTTAAACCAAATTTCCCCTCGCGGGACAAATAAAGGATTGTGATTCTGATTCTGATAGTAACAGACAGGTGATGTCTAACTTATGCTGGTTAGTTTAGTTAAGGATAAGTCTGGTATCCTTGTATGAAGTATCTCTATATCACATTGATTATTACACTCTGAAATGTTTGAAAAAGGAGGAGGGGGCTATTTATCTGCCTCACATTGAAGGCTTGATCAATAGAAATAATACCTAAATCCAACTGGTCCATGGTGCAATAAAAGGTTTGGACTCCCTGCTTAATTACCTTGTTATAGTTTATTGTTTAGGTTACATTAACCTTTACACTGAGATCAAAATCACTGCTACTGAAAATACCTCCATTTATACAGCCAAAGAAGGACACAACGTTAAAGTCTGTTTGTTTGGACATTACCCAGATGCTACTCATGTCGAACTCACTATGATGTTTTTTAATACTTCTGTAGTGACTCGTGCTTTGGTTACAGTGAAGTTCTGCCAGTTAAAATACTCTATTAAGGATAAATGTCCCTGATGTTCATCTACAGTCTTTTCAATCATCTCTAGCTTCCCATGTTTATTTCTCGAGATAATTAAAAGGAAGGATGACCAGGTTTGACTCCCTTAAAGAACATTTCTGGGATTAGACCTAGATCACAGAGACTGTAATCCTCTTTCTTTTCTAATTACTTGTTGGGGAGAAGATTTTAAGAAAGGGCGGGACATTCAAGAGGGAAGGATGAACATTTACATGAATGCTAAATGTTGGTTGTATTGGAGAGTAAATATGATTGATCTTAATGGAGTTTAAAAAAATCTTTGTTAACTCATAAGTGAGAATTTGCTGAGGTTGTTGTGTATGCATACTTTGCCGGGGAAAAAATGCTGATGATGTTTTATCCGTGCCCTTTGAGAATACACAACATTAACTTTAACATTATGCATTATTAACCATTCATTTGGTTGAATCAAAATAACAAAACTCATTCTTTAATCTACATTTTAAGTAGCTGAGTTCCATTTGTGTGTTTAGTAGTACTTGAGTTGTATTGTATTATGGCCTCTTCATACATCTATAAATACTTCATTCAATTTAAGTAAGTGCTCTTTTATGTAGAAGATGTCTGTTCATGCATTGTAGTTTTTATTTGTAATATTTACGTGTTTCTTATTGGTTTATTCATTTAAAATGATTGTTTACATACACATTGGTTAATACGTTTGAATCTATATTAAAAAGCTTTTTTAATTTTTTTTTAAAAGGTACTCCATAAGATAGATATTGATCCATCTGGAGATCTCCTTCGGGAAAGAGTTTATATGTACGGCACGAATCTGCTCTTTCCACCTCATCCCCGACTAGCTCTTCTCTGTTGCGATCATTGAGGTGCCAGTCTAAGTGAGCGAGTGTGAGGACATGTGCTCCCAAAAGAAACCAAACAAAAAAGTGATAGAACATTCTGTTGTAATAGAAGTCATAGAAGTTCATGTATTATTGTTAGTTTGTTAATGCATATATATATATATATATGTGTGTGCACTGGTGAAATTAATAATACATTAACACAAAACTAGATTTTTTTCAGATCAATTAACATTACGAAAAGGGGGTTCATTTTTTATGGCGGAAAAACTGTTGTGCCAACTAACCATACATTTTAAAACAGAGTTAAAGTAACTTAAATCATTGTGTGAACCTTTAATGAATGAAAAATGCATTTAAATATGTGTGTATCTCCGATTCTCTTGGCTGCAGGTTAAATTGTTACTGGCATTTGGTTTTCATTAATCAATAAATTGAAAACTATAATTTAAAACCAAACTTAACCGTGTGGCACCAACACACCAGGTTCACAGAATAACACTTGAATATATGTTCGTTGGTTGACTTGGAAATGCCTTAATATTCTGACATTCTTGATCTTTCAACGTTACAACAACGCACTGGGTTTTCCAAGGTTTCTCTTTTCAGAACTAGGTTAAGTTCCCAGATTTACAAGGTGGCAAAAAAAAAAAAAAACGAGTTGCAAAGCAGAGCTAATTCCAGGGCAGATGAGGGTTGTCTAGTTTCAGTTTAATAGGAGTCATAAATGAACCAGCTCGCTGACGGAGAGTTAAGCTTTTCATCCTCTTAATGAAGTGAAGGGAGGTGCCACCAGAGAAAAGCTGCATAGATTTGACTGAATATTGCCTTGCTTCATAACCAAGTCAGCTGCTATAAATATCCTTGACGGAAGTCATCTGTATTTCTTTGCTACATGTCACAGGAACAGAGAAGACATTTTATGTTGAAGAACAGTAAGCAGTGCTAACATGAGTTAAGTACAGATAGACAATATAAGAATGAATTAATGAACTTAATAACTTTTTCAAAAAATATATGTGTAAATTATTCGTACATACAAAATAACAAAAAAAGCATGATAAAAAAAAGACCCTGTAGTTCGAAAAAAGAGTAGGAAGAAGTAAAGTACTTTTTTTTTCTTACCTACCCCTTTTTAAACATATTTTTGATTATGACACATTGCCAAATATTTTTGCACGGATATCCATACAATATTAATACATATATATTAATATATAAACACTATAATGTGATATTTGTAATATATGAACATATCTTAAGTAGATAAATATAGATATTGTGTAGCAATTGTGTTTTATTTTGCAGTAAACGTTTCTTTGCTTTTCCAAAATACATGTAATTTCTTTATCATTTTGTCTTCAGGGAAGAACAGAATTAATGAAATAGCATGACATTTTTGGGCTTTTTTGTTAATGCATTAAAAAATGACAACTCAACAAAAAATCTGAATCAGTGGGAGCTATGGACTAGTTTCTCTAAATCAAGATGGTCCTATAATGATTTTTTACAGTATTATTTTTTAAGTAAACATGACCGAAGCAAGCATCTTGACATGTCAAAAGTCAGAGGCTCATCTTACTTTGTTAGATACTCCAGTCTTTTACCAAAACAAATCGAAGGAAACCAATGCACACTTCAGAGAAAGGAACCATGACTCCAGACTGGAATCAAACCCTTGACCTTCTTGCTGGGAGGCTACAGCACCATTAGTGCGTCATGTAAACCCTCAGAAATAATCAGTTCAAACTAGTCAAGCTGAAAGATTGTTTAAGCACTTATCGCATCACTGTCATATGTTATTTGTTTGAAGCTCGGGCACAGAGCGTCCCTTGTTTTTCCACCATAAACCGACTGCATATTTGGGTTCTCTCTTGCTTGAATATCAGAATTGTAAGCTGAGCCTTCAAGTACTGTTCAGCAACTCAGACCCACACTCACGATCCCACATGCACACACATGATGCAGCTCTTAAGTTCTGCATTCAAGTCGCTCTCTATAATTCATAGCTCTGTGGCTTCGGATGAAATATGCATTATTTCACAAGTGTGTTTGCTTGTGTTGTCAGAGGAGAGACTGTATGCACAGAGAGGGCTAATCCCTGCTTCTATACTTCCCTAAATCATGCAGCAAATCCTCACGCCCTCATATCAGGTCTGTTGTGGCGATTAAGGATTGTCACCGAGCTCACACTTTCCATGCATTCCTCTGTCGCAGAGTCATACTTTTCACTGCACCTTCACTATTTGTTGCTCCATTTTTAAACGGTCCTTTCCTGCACATGTCTGCTGGTGGGTAGAAGGATTTGATGAACACTATGTACATTATTTTAAGATATTAGGGCAAATATTAAGCTTGAATTTATTTTTAAACATAATGCAAATTATGTGAGAAGCATTTCAAAATGTTTTTACTTGAAACAAGACTTCAATTCTCAAGCTTAAGTTTCTGTTTTTGTAGCTGGTGTGTGTATTCCTGTTTCTTTGTTCCCCGAAGATGACTTGAATTGATGAAACTGCATCTGAATTGAATCTGAGCGATTGTTATGCCCTTGTGACAGCAACAAATGACTCAGTTATTACCTCATTATTTGGTGAATGAGAGAACATGAAGGCATCAGAGCAGCAGTTGTAATGAAGTCACACTGAAAGGGTAAAAACGAAACTCAGATATTTGAAATTCAAATTTCACTCTACTCAACATAGTGTTGACTAATGGTTGGGATTATTTTCACAGTAATAT
The DNA here is from genome assembly GCF_982586985.1 of Callionymus lyra. Classification (NCBI taxonomy): domain Eukaryota; kingdom Metazoa; phylum Chordata; class Actinopteri; order Syngnathiformes; family Callionymidae; genus Callionymus; species Callionymus lyra. The sequence continues at coordinate 6,898,477 of NC_141834.1, forward strand.
GTTCCGGTTTGGATTTGAATTGAATTAAAAGCAAAAAGCTATGTCCATTCTAATGTAGCGACTGAAGCTAAGTTGTCTCCGTCTTCATCCTTGTCCAAAAAGACCCCTGAAAACATCCAAATGACTCTGTGGTGCTTGTCTTTTAAGCTTGATTTTAGCTGAAGCTAACAAAATTCTGGCCATGGATGTTTCAAAGAGGAGAATACTTGGGGCAGTAGTTGAGAGACTAGAAACAAACCTAAAATATACCGACTTATTTGCGTTTTCTCAGAACAATCCTTCATGGCGAGGCTTCAATACGAGAGGGATGTTTTAGACGAGCATCATGGAGGTATTTTGATGTTTTGAAGTGTGTTTTTGGACGAAGATGAAGACAATCACTATGTTAGAATGGTCATACATTTTTGCTTCTATCTTAAAAAAAGGAAGTATTACTCTCAAAATAATCCCAACTATTAGTCAACACGAGATGTGCAGAAAATAAGTAAAATCAGAATTTTGGGTGAATTATAACTTTAACTGGAATATCTATTGGGGCAGGGGTCTCCAACTCAACTGGCACCCAGAGGTATATATTTTTTACAGAGACCGGGTTGCATGGCTTGGAGGTCTTTCAGCTGTATTTTTTGCGTTTCTGTGATCCACAATTCAATGTTAAATATTTCATGGCTTTTAGTGTGAATTTCCTCCATTTTTGTCTTTTTTCATGATGTTTTTTTCTCAACCATCAGACATTATACAAAGATGGAGCCCCTTTGCTTGTCCTACCCCCTTACAAAATGTACCATAAAATGGAGGGTCACAGAATATCATCTCACAGGACGAACAAGCACCTGGGCTAAAAGTTTGAGACCCTGCAATGATTGTAAAAGACGTTAGTGTGATTTGGATAAAACATAAATGTGGCTAGGATTGGACGAGGTCATCAGGACCTAAACTTAGAACACTTCCCTTCTACCTTACCACTGTTGGATTATAGATTTTTTAGTGTTGTTGAAAGTCTTGCCCAGTGTTTCAAACTACATGATTTTACTTAATTTCAACTTTGAAGTATTAGCTTTGTTGGCAAGAAGAGGCTTGTGTTGGTCACATATTGAGCTGTAAACACTTCTGCTTTCTTTTCCATTCTTACGTTGCCATAGTAACGTCTATTGCCTGCACGTAAAACTGTAAAAACAAAAGTAATTGTTGCATGCAGCTTAAGACACTGAGGCAACATTCACAGCCACTTAAATAACACGTCCATGTGCTGCACCGGGTTAAGAGTGGCCGTCCCAAGCCGACCAATTATGAGAGACAGCCCTGATGAGTTTGTGTCTGAGTCCGGTTCCTCATCCCAACCCTCTCCTGCTTCACTCCGAGAACACTAGCAGCTTGTGCTCCATCATATTATATTGCGGCAATTATTTTTCCACTCTGAGCACAATAATTATCATCACTCATACCCAATAAATAAAACGTTATTAGAGTTTGAACATACCATAATTTAAAAGTTTAATCTAAACGTCTTTTTTTTTCATGACCTTATTTAAATCACTCCTTTTTTTTCCCACATTTAATTTTGTTTCAGCTTCTCAGCAAGTCATGGATTAAATTAGTCTCCTGGGGAAGGACCATCATTTAGGTTCCTGCCAGGCTCATCCCACTCTTTGACACAATGGTGAGAACTACCATCACAACCTGCTGAGAGCCGTTGGAGCTGATCAATTAAATCACATAATTGCTCAGAAATGTATTATTTTACTTTGTAAAAACATGGCCAAACACAAAACTTGGTCTGGTCTACTATAATATATGTGTATTCTTGTTTGGACTATTGTAACAGTTTATTTTCGTGTCTAAACAAGAAGGAGCTGTGTCTCTTGCAGTTAATACAAAACTCGGCAGCGAGAATTCTGACCCGCTCTAGTAGAAGAACTTACATTTCCCCGATCCTTAAAACTCTTCACTGGCTGCCAGTTTCTTTCAGGATCAATTTTAAAATTCTGGTTCTTACTTTCAACTATTCATGGTCAGACTCCTCCTTACATCAGTGATCTGATCCAGCCTTACACCCCAGCTCGGGCTCTGAGATCTGTGGATCAGAATCTACTGATGGTTCCTGAACACGGTTCAGAACCAGAGGAGAGAAATCCTTCCAGGCTGTTGCTCCTAAGCTTTGGAACGATCTTCCTCTCCCTCTGTGTTTGATGATCTACTGACTCCTTCAAGAAACATCTTAAGACATTTTTATTTGTGCAGGATTTTCCCTGATTTTCTGGGACTCCTGTGTTTGTCTTATGTTTCTTGGCCTTTTAAAGCATTTATTTTAACTTTGTATTGTTTTTGATTATTAAAGCACTTTGTGACCCTGGTCTAGAAAGGCACTTTAAAAAGAACCATTCATTTACTTACTTTACTTACTGTAAGACTGAAGACTGTAACCTTGGATAGATTGATTTATTTTTTCCCTTTTTCTTGTTTTCTGGCTCCACAAAGGCTTGGGTCTTATACAAGCGAAGATAATGTTTCAAAAAGTAATTCTTTAGGTCCCTAACTTGATTTGGAGTCAAAGAAAATTGAATCATGCTAAAAGAATATAGAAGCTCACTTATTGGATTTTAAAAAGATTGCAAAGACTGTTTGGAATAAAGTTGCAATTTTTAAAAGAATATATTGTTCGTATAGGTGATAATTTAATAAAAGAGGAACAACACCACAATTTTGTTTTGTGTTGCAACTTACAGAATATTTTTTTTAAATAGTTAAATAATTATAGTTTATAGTACCGATGTTTTCAATTTGAATAAATGGTACCACCAGACAATACCAAATGAGTACCGAGCTACCTGATTAAACTTTCTGAAATGGATTGTGGCACATTAAATTGTTTAATTGAATCTAAAAGGCTGAATTTAGGACTAAACTGTTTATAAAAAATGAAATACAAATCTTTATTTTACCCTTGTGTTATCCCTGTTTTCATCTTGACCCAGAGTCAACCCAAGAGATACCTCAAAAACTTTGGGTCACCTTGACTCAGAGATAAGGGTTAAAATTAAGATTATTTTTCATTCTTTTTGTTTTTTTAAATAAAAAACAATTCAAATTTCAAATAGACCAATTATTGAATTCAATTATTAATAAATAAATAAAATAACAATAATAGTGATAATAATAACAACAACAACAACAATAATAATAACAATAATGCATTCAACCATTTAATATTCTGTAAGCAGTGATATACTGTAGTGATATATCAAGTGCCAGGTTAAAATTTGATGAGGTAATAAACATGTGTTCATTTACATTAAAGATGCATGAAACCATCTCCCATCCTTGAAATTCCAGGAAATGATTTATATTAAAAAAAAAGATATTTGATTTATTCGTTCAAATGGAAACACAAAAGCACAATACTGGAGTCCAAAAAGGCTTTTAGTTGACCAGAAAGTGCACATATTTGGAGGTGACAGCAATAAAGGAAGCTTTTAGAGACAAGGACGCATCACCGAAAAGGTGTCCAGATGGAATGCTTATAAAGAGTGCATTTAAACAGATGAGAGAAAAGGGAAGCCAGGCTGAGGCGAGGAGGGGGGTCGCACCCCGAGGTCACTCTTTCCAGCAGCACTAATTTAATGGGCTTGTTAGGGAAGACGTGGGAAGCCTCGTCCGGATTGGTCGAGTCGTCAGATGAAGCCGCCAGAGACGGGAGCTAGAGGAGTGGGCGTTTAAACTTTAAAAACACACAAAGAGCAATAGACAACGCACAGGGTTATGTGTCAATGTGAAGCATGTATTGTGTCTCACACACGTACGAGTATGTCTGTGTATGGATTTTAAATCATTCACAACATACTTAAGCCTCTCCAGGATAAACCCCCTTGTTTTATTAATGAGGATAGAAAACATGCAGGTACCTACAGATCAGTGTCTGTGTGTTCAAACACAAATGGTCTTATTTAAAGAGGTGTGTTTACTCTTTCCTCTGTCCCACGTGTCTGAGCCATCAGTCTTTCTCTTGATTCCTTAAAAATATATTTAAAAATTAATACGACCGCTAAAAACTAGAAATAGTTACAAAAAAAACCTATAAATTTTGTATCCAATAAAACTTAAGTAAACTAATTAAAGTGTATTCTGTTTTGTTTTATTCAATTCCTGCTTATGTCAGCAGAAAAAGGGATTTCATTAGATTCTAACAACTTTATTCTCTTCCCTGGGGCAGCGTTATGGAAATTGACTGCTTTGAAATTTAGTTTTAAACATAAATTTATTAAAGGCCTGGCAGACATGTTGTTGTTGGTTAAAACGACTTGTGCCAGTGGAGGGAGAGGACAACAAACAAATAGTTGGCTGACCTAGAATTGATGCAAAATAGATAGCATAAGATGTAGCTTACAATTGACATGTGGTTACATCTTATATAAATGTAATACATTCCCTATGTTTGCGAAACAACTACAAGGTGAACATTCTGTTCATCGCACACAAGAATTCACTCACATCTCAACATGAAAACCCAAAAGAAAAAAACATGTGATTTCATGAGGTCTTAAAGGTGCAAAAACCAGCTGAACTTGCCATCACATGTGTGGGTCTGTCCAGGACCCTGCCTGTGAAGAAATCAGTGTGAAGAGATTTTCTTTTTCCACTTCAAAGGCAAAGAAATATGAGATCAGTTTTCTTTTATAACTTACAGATGTTTTATTCAGGGAGTTGCTACTAGACGCTCCTGTTACAAAATGTACATTTTATAGTAGAATTGATTTGTGTCATATTTTAATACATTGATTTTTTTATACTTCAATATTATTGCCTACATTTATTCATTCTTTATAATTCAATACCTACTTTAGCATTTGAAATGTGTATAATATAATTTTTGTTCCCATGGTTTCTGTTGTAGGTTTGAAAAGATTTTGTTTGCCTTTAAACGGGTTCAACAGGATCAATTAAACTTGCACTTCCATAAAGGTTTAGATCTGCTGTTCTCTGAGTATTTTCATCACCACAGCATCCATCAACGCATTTGCCGGTGCTTTGAAGTCAGCAGGGATGCGATCCCTGGTATTTTAAAAGGCTAGCAACGCATGAGTTTCAACAGGTGATTTAATTTTCTCTTTGATTATTAACAAAACATCTGGTTGCAAGAAAATGTATGAATTTGCCTCAAAAACATTTGCATCTCAATGTCACTAATCTTTCATTTAATATCACTTCAACTCCTATCTCCTCACTTCTTTGATTATGATGCTGGATATTTTTTAAAGTGATTTTCTGGAGTGTTTTTCTTTGGTAATTACCGTGCATTTGTAAAGTATCCAACCTGTCGTGAATCAGAGTGTTCGAGTGGGTGTTTGCCTTGGAGCAACATCAATGCGTGACTGAGAAAATTATTGAATCAGGCATGAAACACTATTATTGGGAGGGGAAGGTGTTGGGTATTGGTGATGGATTGGACTTTTTTTTTTTTTTTTACACATGTTTTCAACATGCTCTCTTTTTGAGCTACATAACCATTTAGTGTCTGTAAAAAAAGTTGAGTTATTTGTCTTTTATGTAACAAACCTCATTAATACATTGGTCGCCAAGCGTCTTGCTCAGAGGAACCACATTTTTTGAAGCTGGAATTTAACCAACAGTCAAAGGCATCACTTTTGTATCTTAATATCTGGATTTCAAATAAGACTAACATCATAAACTATGATGCGCCTTTAAAATACAATTGTAACACATGTAACTACATTAATAAAGATGTTAACTAACATTAAGAAAAACATCTACATCAGGAGACAGTTCAAAGAAAACAAAACTAATTTACTTTAACTAGAAATGGTATTTGGAAAACATGCAAATGTCACCTTGAAGTGAGTCTCCTCAATTTTAGCCGGGTGGTATTTGTTGGCTGTCGAGACCCCAAACTAATATCCTAACAATCTGCTTATTTTATACTTCTGATGGTCTCATTCTCAAGAAGACAAGAAATCCTGCCAAAAAAAGGCAAAGTTTGAAACAGAGCCCATGTGGAAAACCATCATTCCTTTCTTTATTATCCCCGAGATGACAATAAAAAACAGCATTAGTCAATCTTGCTGGAGGAAATGTGGTTAAGTTCAAGTTCTCCATTAACATTTTCTCTGGTTGTCTCCTGACATATGATCACATTCTAGGAAGACTATGTATCTGACTTTTAATACAAAATAGAAGGAGGAAGGAACCTAATAACAATAAATCAAGTTTAAGGCTCGCAAGAACTAACATCAACGACGCCAACATAGTTAGAATGAACTGGAATCACAAGACTGAAGTGTGTATTACACTGGTATAACACTGGATTGGATTTGCTTTGATGTATTCTCGAGAACACAGGAAACCAATCGATTCTTTGTGTGTTCATTTTGTTTCTAGGAAGGGTTTTACTATTTTATACTGCTTTGTATCGATGTCATGACTCATTATAAAAACTACAAGAGGATCCTCTCTTTATTTCAACCTAGGTTCAAGGTTGCTCACAACTGCCAATACGAGTTTTTCTATTTCTGTTTGGTCTTCATTCACACCAGAACTTAATATACTTATTTCAATATATATTTATTGATTTACTGCCTTCATTTTTTGTAAGTATATACCTATTTTTACAGTTTTTACACAATATTTTGACATGTTGTTCTATTATATCTGTTAATGAGATGTATCTGGGTTTATGTAGTTTGGATGAATGGATGATGGATGAATGCTGGGTTTATAGATGGATGGATCGGTTGTTGGGCGGGTCATTAAATGGAAAAATGGATGAGGGATGGATGGATTAATAAATGGATGTGTGGATTGATCAATGGATGCAATCATAGATGATGAATTGATGATGGGTGTATGGATAGATGGATTGATAAATAGAGGGGTGGATGGACGATGGGTATGTGGATTGATGGATGGATGGATGAATTGATGGATTGATGGATTGATGGATTGATGGATTGATGGATTGATGGATTGATGGATTGATGGATGGGTGGATGGGCCTAGGTGTTTAGGTGGGTGGATAGACAAGGGGTGTATGGATGGATGGGTGGATGGATGATGGGTGTATGGATGAATGGGTCTGTTGATGGGTGGATGGACGATGGGTCAATGGATGGATGGATAGATGGACGATGGATGTTTGTATGGGTGGATGGACGATTGGTGTATGGATGGATAGATGATGGATGGATGGGTGGATGGAGGATGTGTGTATGGATGAATGGATGGACGATTGGTGTTTTGATGGGGGCATGAATGATGAGTGGATGATGGGTGTATGGATGTATGGATTTATGAATCGATGATAGATAGACAATGGGTGTATGGATGGATGGGTCGATGGATTGATGGATGGATGGATGGATGGATGGATGGATGGATGGATGGATGGATGGATGGATGGATGGATGGATGGATGGATGGATGGATGGATGGATGGATGGATGGATGGATGGATGGATGGATGGATGGATGGATGGATGGATGGATGGATGGATGGATGGATGGATGGATGGATGGATGGATGGATGGATGGATGGATAAATGATGGGTATATGGATAGATGGATGGGTCGATGGATGGATGATAGATAGACGATGGGTGTATGGATGGATGGGTGGATGGACAATGGGTATATGGCTGGATGGAAGATGGTTGTATGGATAGATGGATTGATGGATGGATGGACAATGGGTGTATGTATGGATAGCTACGTAACTGAATGAATTCATGGATGATAAATTGATAGATGGATAATCATGGGTGAGCTCGTGTGGAGATGGATGGATGGATGGATAATAAGTCTTAATGTAGAAGAGTTTCAAACTTCTTCTGATAAAGACCATGTTAAAAATAATTTATATAATTTCAACCCGTTTTAAAGAAATCTTCTAGACCCCTCCGAACAAATGAGGTTTCATAAATACTTGAATATAGTTTTGGCATCAAACAAGTGAATGGTTTATTAAACAGGTTCAATCTAGGTCACATAAATCTTCAATTAAGATTAAGAATTCAGTCGTTCATAGAGTGCGACCTAAATGGCTTTGATTGATGGAATGGATGTCATTTGTACAGAGGAAAGAAACGTGTCACCAGTTCTCATAAGTGTGTCATTAACGTTCCCAACATTTGCACCATCATAACATCTCTGGCCCACTGCAGAGATGTCAGACATCATCACAGTCGGCCGCTAACAACACGCCGCTCATGTTTGCGCTACATCCTGCCGTCGTGCGACCGCGGAGGACTGAACGTATTCAGAGCAGAAGAACCAGACACAAGCAGTGGAGGAAAGCGTTTGAAGAAAAGAGTTTAAAAAATACATGATCAAGAAGGGAGACGGGCTCCAGCCCGGCGTCGAGGGAGGAGGTAATTGAAAAGCAGGGCGAGGATGATGAAGTTAACAGAAGAGAGGGAGGGAGGGGGAGAGGAGGTGAGGAGAAAAGAAACCACGAGAGCGAGAACGATAACAGATGGGCAGATATGAGGGACTGTTACTGTATTCAGATGGAAATATACAGCAGATGCAGGAGCCCAGGAGTGACTCACCTGCTGCTGCTTATGTGATGTGAACAGAGCATCACAAGCCTCTAGTAAGAAATGCACAATTAATGTACTCACAGAAATACATCATACAGTTATTATTTTCTTTTTGTTTAGGTGTCAATCAATGGTCAACAAATGTTGGATCGTCTTCTCCACCTATTGATACTTAATGTGACTTTTCTTGCACAACTTTTGTATCAAAGTTTATACTGTCTAAAGGAGCAGAGTAGTTGTAGTTTTTTTTAGGATTGTATTTAATTTAATTTTAATCTAAATTTGTTTAGTGAATGTATTCATTATATTGATACATTATATTGTTTGTATTTTAGTAAAATAAAATTAGAAAATACTGACAAGGGGAAGATTGCAATGGTGGTGTTTTTAAGTAAAATGTGGATTTAGGTTTGTGTTTAATTAGTAATCAGTAGATATTATGGCTTGATTTAAAAAAAATGTGTAAAAAAAACATATTCAAACTTCCAATTCGTAATATAATTTTTAGTTGTTTATTCTATATTAACTGAGTTGGATAAGTAAGCCTGGTAGTGGGTTTAGAACCCAAGTATGTCACTGTTGGTCCAGTTTGATTTAAAGTCATATATTTTTTAAATGTTTTTATTTTTCTGTGAGCCAATACTGTCCTTGAACTGAGGAGGGTTTTTTTTTAAAATATTTTAAGTAGTTATTATTTGATTCAAGTTGAAATAACATCTGTAGCACTTATTTTATCCTCCACTTACTCCTGCTATTTATATATACACCCAGATATTTTCTGCTTGTTTGGCACACACACAAATTGTACCTGCTTTGTAATGTCAAGAAATCTAAAAAATCACTCATTACACGAAGGAACAAATCGAGGACACACAGTTCTTGTGATTGTGTTCTGTAGTGAATTCTTCTCTGATCCCTGCAGTTACATCACTGTACTTACACTGACATGCTAACAACATAGTTCAAATAAACTATTCTTAGATAACCCAGTACATCTTTTAGTCGAGTCACATCTTGATGACAAATATAACAACACAAAAACCTCCTCCTTTCTGGAACGCTGAGGCAGAAAAGACGGTTGTGATTTTAACTTTCAGAAATGGATAAAAGTGGAACGTCTGAGTGGATTTAAGCTGAACATCTCCATCATTCAGCAGCTTTTATGGCACAGACCCTCTCTAGACCCTCTCCGAATGCCAGATTCTCGTAGTGGCTTCTCCTTCTCTTCTATAAATAGAACAACTAGTAGTTATTTAATATATTTATAGAGTATCCAGTACTCTTTCATAGCCTAGATTCTCCAAAGGAGGGGAAAAAAAAATCCAGGATGGAAAAATATTGATGACCTGCACCGTCCATTATCTCTTCAGGTCAGAGCACGAGTCAGTGGATTTATTGTTAGCTAAAGCTGAGTTTATAACAGGCAAGAGAACATCCTCGGTTGCCATAGAGACCGATCTGACCCTCCCCCTTTGTGACTCACCCACATAAAGGCTGGAACCGAGTTGAGTGACACTCGGGGAAGGACGACTAACTTCCACACTTTATTAGCCTCCAGTAATAGAGGAGGAAAAGTGACAGTAGAGGACGAACAACAACTCGACTGATACATGAAAAAAATGTTCTTATTACCTTCTTGGTACCCTTCACAAACAACTTGATGGCAGACCCCTGAAGCTACAAACATCCTTAAAATAAGTGTCTTTGTCAGTCAGGATGAAGGATATTTTGTTTGTAAGCAGAGAAAACATGTTTTTTTGCGGCTGATCAATTGAATGAACCAAGCTAATGGAATCGGCGGAGACTTGTTTGCTCTGTCGTTGTCATTCGTGTTGTTTCCATTTAGAAAAAGTCGATAATTTCTCAACTGCTCAGACGCTGATTGTTGATCCCATTATCATTATTGGGGCGCTAATGCAGTTTTTTACCCTTCAGCACGTGTCGTCTTCATCTGCCCACTCTTCAATTTACCCCCCCGATGTGATGCGGTGATCATTGTTAGCTGCTTACGTTCCCTGGAGCGTGGTCGACCATTATATGACAACGAGAACCCGCTCTTACCATTGACAGCGTTTGAATATAATCTGCTCCGAGGATTTAAACGGATTGTGTGACGGACGTATGATGAGAGGAGTGGGAGGAGCCTGATTATGTCTTACAGGGAAATATATACAATTATATACAATATAAATATACAAACAAGTGTTTTACAAACAATAATGAAATTACTTTATGAGCATGTGTTTCTAATCTGTCACAATGACTTTACCTGCAAAAAAATGTAATGGAAAACATTTGTTCGTTTCTCAGCAATTTCAAGGTCATTTCAATTTCCAGATTAGTTTTTTCTCTTATTATAATTCTTGTTTTTGTAATACCACTTTGATATAGTATTGTCAATCCTGTATGCGCTAAACATATTGTAGAATAGACCAAAACCTTGACCTTAGAGGTCATAATCAATTAATCTTTTTACAGCATTACTTATTATAACATGTTTTAGTAAAACCAAAAACAGTAGTATTTCAATTATACTTGAGAGTCAGTTACAAATAGTCTTACTATGGTTGTACTAATGTAATCGTGCCAGCAAGTTTCATTTGCATTTAGAACAATTTTAAAGTTTTTTTTAATTGACTTGTTACACTTTTGTACTGCTCACACATTCATATGAATAACAACAAAATAATATGTTGGATTTATACACCACAGAATACGATTGAATCACTAACATAGATCAACCTTATAATGATAATATTGAAAAAATGTGTTGTTATTGTTCATTCAACTTCACTATAAGACAGTCTTCTTCAAGTCCTTTTTTGTTTGCTGTTATCCCAAACAATCCTTGGATTATGTTGGGTATAATAAATTCAATTTGAGGCTTTTGGGGGAGGTGTGCTCTTTGTCAGTGCTCAACAAGTCACTGATATTATTGTGATTAATATAACATTTAATTAAGTTCAAAGTTAACTTGTAATCGCTTCCAAAACAGCAACATAATCCTTGCAGAAGCGTCACCAGTATGTGATAATTGGAGTTTAACTGAAACAGGAACATCCATATTTTATTGCTCACACCTGTAAGAAAACAGTCCAGACTATTCTCTCAACAGAAAAATGAATCACACAGGTTCTCACACTCAAGACATTGTCACTGTACCTCCACAGATCTTTACTTATACTATCCCGTCTGCCACCCAAAAACAGACTCGTGTCCCACTAGCTCCATCCGAGGAGGTGAGAAAGCACGAGCTGTCTCTCCCCAACGCGGCGCCAAGGAATACGAAGAGATGCCCAGATGATGGCGAGAGTGTGATTCAGTCGAGCGGTGCACAGTGTTCCTCCGACAGCTTACTTGGATGTCCCACCTGTCACGGACACGGCGCTCGAGAATCATCGCCGGGTTCAATTACACGCCGACTCTTTTCTCAGTTTGACACTTTAATTCCGCAGCTTTCATCTCAATAATTGAGGACGTAGATACGCTTAGCAACCCCCGGCGTTTGTTACAAGGACCGCTCTCATCCAGACAACCGTTCTCACACACACCGTGTTGTTGTAATAACAAACAGAGAGATGATTTGTCGTTTATGTACATGTTCAGAACGACCGATCCTGTTCTGCCTCTGGAAGGATTGTTTACATCTTGGATTTGGGTCTCATTACAGTGGCCTGTTTGTGCCGCGAATAAAGTCTAATGAATGTTATTTATATATAGAGTTAAGTCATGATTTCTCCTCAAAATGCAAGGGTTGGCGAGTGTGTTTGTGCACGTCATTATACAACAGAGCTGCAGAGTATGATAATTGGTGATGACTCATCCAGCCCTTTGCTTATTATTCTTTATGCAGCAGACGGAGGGTGGAGATGGGTTTGGGGGGAGGTTGGTGGGCGAGAAATTCCGTTTGTGCATGGGAAACTTGTTTGATTTGGTGCGTGCGACAAATAGACGTTTCTAACAAACCCAAGATCATAAATGCGTATTTCTTAAACACTATTATGCTGAGTCTTTTTTTATGCAAAACACAATTTATTTGAGGGGAAATTTAAATGTTCTTTCCAGAGTAATAAAGTTTTGTGAAGAAGCTTTATAGAATAAAAAATACAAAAAGAGATGAAAAGAAATACTTTTGGGTTTTTCAAATGCAATATAATATATTATGTATATATATATAGATATATCAGAATAATATAGATCAAAATAATACTCCAGCTGAGTCTTTATATGGGTTGTAAGAAGACGATTTTATGACCGGATTATTTTCATAGCTTCATACGGATTCTCAAACTTAAAATTGTGTACCGTAAATGGAAGTTTTATATTTTATGTGTCTGTTTACAGGTGTTTAGTTTGTTAATTCTGATGAATGTTGAAACTGGGTTGTCAAATTGAGCAATTAATTAGTGTTTTTATACGTTACAATGAAATTATTATTTTAAGCATCTCTAACTTTACTGTTTTGAGATTGTATAATATTTTCTTTGTATTGGTCCTCTTTGTCAGTAGTCGGGTTATACAACAATGGTCAGTTACACCCTGAAGTGGACATTGATTGGTCCTGAAATGGTATAATGCATGTTTTTGAATGTGTTCATTTAAAGCTCTTTATGTTGACTTGATGTTTTGTTTTATTTCATAATTGTTCAGAAAAAGGAACACAGAAAAAGTTAAAACTAAAGGTTTCAGAAACCAATTTTGGACTCAAACAAAATGTATAAATTGATTTTCATTTCACACTTGTTTGTTTCATAGAGGTTCATCACAAATCACCTGTAAAAATATATATCTATAATGTACAGTGTAATATCCAGCATTTATAAATATGGAACATAACAGGCCTACTTCAGACGTCATTATCAACCATGTTTTATTGTGTTCTTTAAATGGACCTATATTCTTAAACTAATGACGAGACACACAATGTTCACACACACATAGGCTTTACATCTGTATCCACTTGTCATCTATTGCCCTGTCGAAGGCTGTTCGGCCATCTTATTTCCGGGTGTGTCCCAGAGTCTCCTCAGATTTTCAAGTTCTTGAAAAAACAAAAGCATTCAACACAGTGAGGCTTTGGTTCTACTCCCAGTTCTTAGCAGAAGTTTGTGTATGTATGTGTAGGTCGGGAAAAAAGTTGATCAGAAAAGTAAGCTTCTCTGTAACTATTATTTAAATACAGGATTAAACTCCTTAAACCTACTTATTTTGCCTTATACTTAAACATTTTAAGTCACAAAATACATACTACAATTTTCTTAAAACCGATGGTATCTTCGAGACCTGTCAACATGAGTTAACAAAAGATTGATTTAATCACCTATAACCTCTTAAAGATCATTGTTATCTGACGGTCCTTCTCTGTCTATTTTAAGGTTTGCTTCTTGACCCAAAGACATTTGTCGTGACAACCTTGGCGTGTCGTCTGACCACAGCCTTAGTTACCTCTTGTTTCTCTCCCTTGTACCTGAGATAAAACACTTCTGGGTCAGAGTGTTTCGCGCTCTGTCTTGCTGTCAGGAATTCTTAACCTCACCTGTGCTCTCCAGTCTTGGGAAGCATCTCTATACAGAGGAAGGCGTTTTTTTCTTTGCCTGCTTAGCCGTAAACTTCTTCCCGGATAGAGAGAGAGGAGAGAAATGGACAAAACTTCATTTCAACGTCAGCTTTTCAGAACCGACTCTCGGAGCTTCCTCTCTTGAGCGCGCCGCTGGTGAACTCATCATGCTCAAAACTGAGATTATTATGTGACCTGGAAATCATCAGCAGCTTTTCGCGTTTGCTGTAATCCCGTCTCGCTGACAGCGAAATCTCCGACAAGTTCTCCGATTGCTCCTCGCGGTCCTCCAGCCGCATGTAACCCCGACTTCCTCGCATGTTGCCGACGCTGCGGCTGCTGTTGCTACGGTCCAGGCGAGGCCAGCTGGGGTGCTTGCGCTGCTCGGTGCGCACACTGAGCATGCTGGGCCGGCGCTCCAGGTCCAGCGATTTGGAATGGCTGCTGAGCATGTGCAGTGAGGAGTTGGAGCCGAAGTCGCTCCGGGCGGTTCCTGGAGAGAGCCAGCAACCTGAGGTAGAGGACGGCACGGGAGGAAGGGAGGTCGAGGAGATGGACGAGTGCGAAGACGAGGCCGAGTTGCTCCGGTGTAGACCTGGGGGTTTGGTGGCTTTGGCTACGGTGGCCACCGGGACCACCAGGGACTCCATGGAGCTCAGGGGTTGCGAGCGGTCGCCGTCGCGTCTGAGTCCTCGCTCCTCTTCGGTGATGGCTTCCATCTCCGGCTCATCGATCACACAGTTGTTGAGCTTTATAACCGGGAGTGTGAACGCCGACAGTGAGGAGGAGACGATGGAGCGGGCGTGGTGACCCCCTTTCTCCCCGTCCCTGTCCACGGACCACTGGTGGGGTACCGAATCCGAATGGCTTAATCCCGGGCGATCCCGATAGAGGGGCGCTAAAAGTCCTGCGAAGCTGCATTCCAGTTTCACTTGTTCTTTCCTCCTCCGTAACTCCTCTTCGCTCAGCAGCCCCTCCTCCTCCTCGGTGGACCCCGCGATGCTGACCCCGGACCACGACGGGAAACCGAGAAGAGCGTTGCTCGGCGATCGCACTGGCCCGAGGTTATCAGCAGCGAAGCCCTCCCTCGAGTAAGCGCCGCTGTGCAGAAGTTGTTTCTGCTCGCGCTGTCGGAGCCGATGTATGTCGATGACGGTTGAGTACATGTCTCTCATGTGGATGATCTGCAGGAGAAACGACGGTGAGATGAAAACGTTGCACTTCCACGCAAGCAAAGGAGTGTTAGACAATTATCGTGCGCTAGAGTTGGGTTTGTGATCTTATCGTAGGCTTCTGGAAAAAAGGTTAAACAATTTATTTTAAGAGTGGATTTATCTGGTCAAAAAGAGAGGGAGCAGAACACAAGAGAGGATACATTCACAGAGAGGTGGATGGAAGTAGAGTGGAAGAAATGTGATGAGGATGTTGGCTTCGCGAGTCCAGTCGTGGGACTTGATTCCTTCCAACAGAGAAGGAACCGAATCGAGACTGTTCTGCAGTCTTCAACACTAGGAGATGATCAACAACTAATCCCTCATGAACTCCATTTGCTCACCTTTGTTTCTCTGTCTCTGTTCTCGTGAAGAATAGCGTTGGCACAGATGAAGATGAAAATTCCGATCCCCATCGTGAAGGGCCCGAGCATCTTCATCCTCTCGGAGTGCAGATGTTTATCCAGAAACCGTGTCAGTGGACCCCTGCTCTGCTTAGACAGAGGATCTGCCCACACAATGAATGACATTTTTTTTTAGTATGATCGATCATTCTTAATTCAAGGTGATGTTTGTGTACCTTGTACTTTCTCACTCGTGCTGGTATTCTTCATGTGTCCCTCTGTTGCTGTCAGCGTTGCACCGCCTGGATCTCCTCCAGTTGTAGTGCTTATGTCTTCTCTCCTCGCCGTCCTGGATGAGGATTTTCTGCCGTGTGGCCAGTATCCCAATGTTGCCATCCCAATCCCAAAGACCAAAATAACTAAACCCAGCATGAGAAAGAATCCAGACGCAGAATAGAGACGCAGGCGACCTCGTACCACGACTACATCGGTGCGCCGCTTTCTCTTCCTGTGTGAAAGGAAAAAAAGAAAAATACATTTTAAGAAAAATACTTTAGCCACGACTGAATAAACAAGCAGAGGGAATAATAATTTGTAACCCTTTGCTATTACGTTCTATATTTTGTATGGCTTTGGAATTCTGATTAACAATATCTCCTATGGGTAAGTTCTATTGCCCCTTTTTTTCGGTACACAATTTTATTTTATTTTAATTTATTCTTTATTTACACACCTGCACCAGTGACAAATAGGCAACAAAAAAACAATCATAGGGTACAATAGTGTTGGTGAGGTTTCCATTGTCATTGTCATTTTTTCATCAATAGCAATTTCAAGCTTAGTTGTTGCGGTACATTTAATGTTGGACCTGATAGAACCAGAGCTGCACAGCCTACTTTTGTATGTGTTTAAGTACCGATTATTTAAAAAATGTACATCAATGGGAAGATGATTTCTGCGTCTGTGGATCGCACCAATAATTTTGTTATTGTTATTGTACCGGCATTTCCAGTTAACCATCTTAATGTGTGCTGGTGCAACACCGTTGAATTGAACTTCCTACTGTAATTTAATAGGTCCACAGACATGGTTGTCTGCTTTCAGAGGGTGTTCCAATTTTCTTAGAAGGACACAACGTGAATTTGTCAAATCCTGTTGAATACCCCTGGATTCTCGTCAATAGTTTCAAACTGCTTAAGTTAAAAGGCTACTGTCAAGGAGAAGATATATGAATGAAAAGGAAGGATTAATGAAAGAAGTACATCAGCCTTTTTGACTTAATGATATCAGACCTGAAGACCCTTTTTATCCTGACTGACAATAAATCTTTTTTTTTAAAGTCATTGCACATTTTAGTACAAACAACTGAAATGATTTGGGGTTGACTTCAGTGGTGTGTGGAATAGACATGAGCGGTTGCATACCGAGGTGCTTCGGCAGGTACGTGTCCTAGACCTGATGTGGGTCGCTGCTGGGAGCGCGAAGAGTCCTGGCGCTTTAGTTTTGCCAAACCGGTCAAGACCCCTGCAGCTGCCATCACCTGAGAGAACAGACGACAAACAAACAGATGCATTGGTTAATGTATAAAGTACAAGTTCACAAGTTGACTCCAATTTTAAAACGTCCTCATAGCAGTGCTGACAGGAAACTGAAGTTGTCACCCTGACAAGCAAAGCATGACGCAATCTAAGCCTCTTTGCTAAATTGACAAACAGATGTTGGTAAAAAATATTTGCAGTGCAACATTCTAGGCTGTTTTCTGGAGATGTTCAGTTGTTGAATTTGATCCCAGTATTAAAGTGATAGTTCACCCAAAATTGAAACTCATTTTCTACTCACCCGTGTCGACTAAGGTTAGGACTATTTTCAGAGTAACCAGTTCCGTTTCAGAGTTATACACAAAAATGTATGTTTATTTTAATCAAGCAACTGTAGCTCAGTTGTCTTCGTCTTCATCTTCGTCCAAAAAGAAACTTAAAAACATTTATATACCTCCATGGTGACTACACTGAAGGCTCTCACAATATTTACCCAGAGTACTTCCTGTTTATATCACTTCTTTTTTTAACTTGTGCCAAAAACAAGCTTAAAATATAGACTTGTTTATTTTTTTCCAGAACAATTCTTCTGGTCAAGGCTTCAATTAAAGATGGACATTACAGATGAGCAGTATGGAGACGTATGGATGTTTTTAAGTGTCTTTTTGGACCAAGATGAAGACAACTGAGCTCCAGTTGCTTCATTAAAATGGATATACATTTTTGTCTATAACTCGAAAAAGTAAACAGATTACTCTGAAACTAATAGCAACCCTTGACTAAACTAATGACTAAAACTATTTCCTATACTGATCCCACAACCTTGATAAATACCTTTAGACAAACACAATCAATACGTTGTAACTACGCAACACAAAGTATTGATTCAACAACACAGCGCCACATTAAGCTAAACCAATGAGTGTTACATACATAACAAACATTGTTCCTGATAAGAAATTAAACATCTGTATCTTTAGAACGGAATATGACATTATGGCGACATTTAATCTCCACTTTATTGCTTTAATTTAAGTTCATTAAACCCACTGGATCATTTTTACATTACGTAAAAAAAAACACGTTCCTAATTTACACCAGACTTTGATGGTTCACTGTGACAGTATCTTTTTATTTTCTCCTTCCTGGCTGCCTCCGATGAACCGTCGAGCTGACCCAGAATCATCATTTCTTAGTATTTATTCTGTCTCTTTTTCTCTCGCTTTAACATCTTGAATGCATTACAGTTTCTCTTTAGGCCCCATTTGAGTATCCGCTGTTAGCGAATTGGAGAGAAGAGACGATATTTTCCACTGCCGAATTTTTTCTTTTTAACACATGGTATTGCATTTTATGTGTCAATCTTCTTCTGTCATTGCTGCAAATTCAGCACAGATGGTGAACCACACAATCCCTCCTAGTTTCCGCTTTGTATTTCACACACTCATGCCATTGTCAGAGCTGATCAAGGTGGGAGCAGATAAATCTCTCAGGAGTTGTACGAGTCCCTTCCTGAATACACTGATGTACAGAGAAGGCTGAACGTGTGAACAGTAGCTGAACATTGTTATTTACGTAAACAAATTATCACAGCTGGTTTAAAGGAGTTAAAATATCTTAATTTCAGCAGGTTTTCATAGTTGCAACAAGTTTGACCTAAAGACAAGGACAACACTTTGACACGTAACGTTGCCCTAAAATGTACACAGTACATAATAATAATAATAATAATAATACATTTTATTTGTATGGCGGCGCCTTTCAGGTCACCCAAGGTCACCTTACAAAACAGGAGTGACAGATCGTAGCATCAATAAAAACAGAACAAACAAAGATCGAGATAAAAGTGCAGTGCAGAGTGTCTGGTTTGTACATAATACAAGTTCACATAGTTAAGTAGTTATTAACAGTTACCAAGCAATTTAAGTGAAACTACAGATATAATGCCATCTTCTGAACCAAAACTTGAATTAAATACTTTCTGAAATTCAATGTTTTTTTATTATCTTTATTATGTATCTGGTGGCCAAAGTTAGCATGCTTATCTCATTGAGGATAGTTTTATATTCAAACACATATTACACGCCTTTCATTGCCTCCCTTTTTGCATTTTATTTTTTGTATATTTTAGGATTTTTGTTTATATTTAGAATGCGTTCTCACTGTTATATGTATAGTAGCAGAAAAAATTAAATAAATAAATAAATATTTTCAGGTTTTTAAATCCACTATAGGGTTTCTGTGGAACATTTTAATAATCACGACTACACATGTGTTTTCCCCATTTATTTAACAGTTCACGTTAATAAAGACTTTTTTTAAACATTTATCCACATTAATGAGAACATGTTGATCCTGTTTTTTTTTACAGCTTCTAAGTCAAACTACAGTCACATTGTTAAAGAGAAAGCATTGACCACAACTGTTTTTGTTATTGTCTATATATACTCTGACATAATTCCGATAACTATTACATTGGGACTTTAAAACTTGAACACTCAAAAAGTCAAACTTAAAAAAAATGGTTTAAAAAAAAGTTTTAATACCATTATCTGAACATGCTAGAACAAAAGAATAGGAACATGAACGCACCAGTGCGGTAGACGGATTGATATGGTCTATGTCTACATCAATATATAAACATTTCCCACAATGGAGTATTTGATTAAATCAAAACGTATCCACTATCCGATGATAATGTCATCTCAACAGGTGGTCTGTGCTCTACTTGCTTCTTCGCCCACTGCAGCAAGTCTTTATAGAGATTTACTACGGCACTGTCGGCAACCAATTTAGTAGAAATTGTTCCTTAATGGGTCATTCTTTGGTTAATTGTGATCAATTATTCCCCGATTATTCTTGACAGAGGTTTTTAAAGAGTTTGAGTTTTGAAAAATGTGTTGGTTGATGGTGAAATCCTTCACTGGCGGTACAACATTATTCGACCAGATGCTTATTTAAGTAGCTGCTTGTTGTCGTCCTCAGATTTCACTCTGCTCTGTGAACTGGGGATCAAATAACAGAGACAGGAAGTTGGATAACATCACTGTTGACACTATATTGATATTATCTCATGTTTCTTTTTACCAGTTGCAGGATGCTATTGAGAAACAACGTAAGACTGTTGACGTGTATCCGAGCGAAATAAATCAGAAGTGAAATAATAAAAGAGCTCAGGTTGTAAGTTAGTAATACTCTGCTGCATTAATGCATGAAGCCTTGAAACAGAACTATCTCGTTCACAAGCTCTACCCAATTGGCTGGTCGGCAATGACGTGCAGCTTTACCGCCTTTTGAATGAGACATTTTACGCTTTTTCCATCAAAAATGAAGTGGATTATCTGGAGATTATCAAGCACATCTGACAGAAAGACAATCTCTCCAGAGGAACGTATGTGCCGTTCATTTTCCATCTCACTGCTTCAACCTAATGCATTTCCAATTATAATGAATTTACCCTCATTTGAATTCAAGTCAAGTGTACTTGTATTTTTGTGTATTAGCATAAACAAATTTACGTGCGCAAACAAGGCAGACTTTTTTGAGAATGCGATCCGATTGTGACGCCAGAGTGACGCATCCTCCGCACACGTGCATTAACCGAGTGGGTTTATGTCATGTGACTATCACAACTATCTTAATCTATAGGTGATGTGCCTATAGCGGACGCATCTGCTTGCTGCTAGGCGGTGTGTTTCTATGGCAACCCCCAGCTGTGTATGTGGGATGAGAGGCGTTCCGAGACACCTCAACATCTTTGATTCGGGGTTTTTCTGCTGGCGTGTTCAGTCATTGAAGATAAATTGAAACCTCGCTGCCTCTGCCTGTTGGATTGATTCCTCTTGCTTGAGCTCGGAGGTGTGATTGACAGGTGCAGGTGGGGGAGGAGAAAACAGATGGGGGCGCAGAGGTGATCGTGAAGGGGAAACACCCGAGAGTGACAGCAATATTAAGGATTTTTTTTTTTAAATGCGCTTGTTTAAATGTGTTAAACTTTAATTCCCATGATCGTAATCTGTCACCATCCACAGCAGGAGGGTTTTCCTGGAGCGCTAGAGAAGAAAGGACTCGTGAGGAAATCTCTGCTGTGCGTCCTTTAACCTCCTCTCAGAGAAGAGCTGAATAAATCTCCTGCTGTCAGTGTGAAGGTCACCTGGCGAGATACAATGATGAGTTCAAGTGATGTTCACCCTTTCAATTATCTTACACCTTTCAAGCCCATTCTCAAATCAAGTTGTTTTCTTTCGCCCTAGAATGGATCATTCATTTCTACAGATCTTTAAATACCGCAAAAACCTGTTGATTATATCATATATTGCAGGAGTGATAAACATGTATATATCAAAGTGTATATTTACCAACAGGAAGTATGGGTTTGGTTGGGATATTTTCATTCATCATCTCTGTTTCTTATGTCAAACACTAGCATCTGCAAAGGTCAACCCCGGCCTTTAGTTTGACACGTGAGCTATTTTCATGTTTATTTATTTCATAACGATGACCCTTTAGCTGTAAAAAGCGTAGTAATCGAGCGTTCTACTGAATATTTTATTGATCAAACAAGTAATAAGAGAAAACTAGACGACAAATAGGAAATGTATTTTAGTAATTTGACAAAATGATTTTTATAAAAGAGTTTATTTCTCAAAACAATGTTTTGAAAAGTTAAAAGATGAAGTCACTAACTTTAATTGTTAGCATTGATAACGAAAAAAAGGGATGAACATTAACTCTACAAAGGTTTAAATGTTTGTGTTGAAGCACTGAAATACTTGCATTAGTGCTGTAAAGGAGATATTTTAGCAATATAGTAAAAATTGTTTCAGTGAATATTCTGCGACCTTCAGTGAGATAATATTTACTTTCACATTACAGGAAAAATGTACCTTAAGATTGAACGTTTATGTCTTAACAAAGTAGCTTCGTCGGACATCATCCATAAATAAACTCTATTATGTCTGAATATAACTCACAATTCTGACCGGCATAATCATCCTGGTCTGTCATCAAATAACAAATTTATAGCCATTAATTCAATAATTATCCGTCAAGGAAAATGACAACAGTAAAAATACTCAAAACCACAAAGTTTACGAGACACTTGGCCTCAAGTCCCCCTAGGGCTGGGTATAGATCCATTTTTGATACTGATACTTGTTACTGATACTTTCACTTCGATATTGATTCCTGAACGATACTTTTTTTCAATACAAATTTTATAAAAATCCATTGTAATAGAAAGAACATTATACATACAATCAATATTAAGTTAAACTTTTCATCTATTTCCACTACAGGCTGGTTTCTTACAGAAGAAATAAAGGAGAAAAAATGAAAAAGAACACTTGCTAACAAGTAACAAATTAATCTAATGTTCACTGCCTTTGTCTCTCCTTTTTACTTTGGAAAAAAAGACACATTATCAAGTTTTGATCACACATGCGTTTGGAAACTTTTCACCAAAAAAGGATAAAAAATGAAGGAAAATAAAAATCTAAAATCAGTTTTTTTAATAATATTATCTAGATCATACAACTCTTAAACTTCAGTGAAAAGCCTAATGTGATTGTAACAAGGCCGAGGCTCTGACCAAGCTAACACGAAGATAAGATTACAGCGAGTGATCGTTGCCAGCCCTGCATGTTTCGCTGCAGCGCTGCTCGGTAATTGACTTTGTCGATCCCTGTAGTGAAAATCTTTGTTTGGTTTCTTTGAAAAGTCCGTCGCTGCGACGCTTCCCACAGCTGCCTGATCAAACCAGTCAATCCCACGACTGCTGCTGGAAAACAGGCCAGTTTTGTGAACATGGTCCTGGATGAATCTCCTGAGGGCTTGAAGAGAACATTGTGTGCAGATGATTTTGTATCAGTTATTATTCAATAAACTACTGTACGTGATTTCACAGAAGAAGTCAGAGTGTTGAGTTGGAAAACATTTTCCTACTGTTTGTGGTTTCAAATTAGTTTGTATTTAATATTATTAAATAGTATTCATGTTCATTCCTTAAATATGATTTATTCAAGGACTTCATTTTCACGATTAACATTTTTATTTCTTTACACCCCAACATCTATAAATACTTGTTTAAGGAAATCATTTACATTTTAAAATATTGTACATTTAAAAAAGATTTAAAGCAATTTTATGAATAATTCTTGTACCTCCAAGTGCCATTAGTACACACCAAATGTGCATTTTTTTCCGATAGTTTGTGCATATAAAACATTTTGTAGTCATAATATCATATATTGTTACAATATTCGTTTCATTTTAAAATTACATTTTTAATTATATTAACTTATTTGTATTCGTATGCACTTATAAATAAAAAGGATTGTAAAATATGTCCTGCATTTATAAATAAATATACATATTTAATTGAAAATAAAGGAAGTTCTGTCTAAATTGTTTCACAGGTTGGCATCGTTTCTGAAAGATCTCGTCTTTTTTAACAATAACGTTTCTTTCCAACCGTGTCGAAATATATTTTCAGTGTATTTACACGATGAGTAATTGTGATAAACAATGTTGACATTCAAATGGTGTGAAATAATTCAGATATTTAAGTGTTGTTGTGTTTGACAGAAGATTGTGAAGTATTCAGGGGATATTTAATTATCTGGTGTTTAATTCACTGATTGTTTAAGGTGTGATCAGGAAGGTGTTGAAGTGTCTGTTTTCATTTCCTTCATGTGATATTGTAACATTTCACAAACACAGCAAGAGACACTAATTGTCTGAAGGAACTATTTTCGTCAACATTGTGGCTGTTTATGCTTCATTTCTTCAAGTAACAACATGATTAGAGTTGACGCTCATGTGTGCAAACATAAAAACGTGCTGCTGAGACAATAGTGCTGTTCAAGGAACATGCTAATATGCGTGTATAAATCAAGTCCATGGCAAAGGTCAACTTTACACGCTAATGCTTTGGAATGACTATTCTGGGGGTGCAATCCAGTGAGTGGAATTACCTTTTTTAATCCAATATATTGAAGCAGCAGGGTCAGTAGAATATGACAACCATGCATATGATATCTAGTGAGAAGGTGACATGAATGTCAAAAATCATTGTAATTAGTATTGCTGTTCTCTAAAACTTTACCTATCTTTAAATACATATATATAAATTGTAATACTTAAAATCTTGTATTGTGAATGTTATTGTGGGATCCCCCATATGCCACCATATTACTAAAAAATGTCAGTTTTATTCATTAATTTCCTACATATTAAATATGGCAATACATTCATGTCATCTTTTAAATGATGTTTTTTATTTCCCTCTCTTCACATCCTTCTATTTTCTTTTCCATTAAAAAACATCGTACTGCTATTTTTTTAAACAAAATTTCATGTTTTCACCTATTCCACCTATAGTGCTACTACACCTTTTTTTCGGTACTTAACTCTTAAATCCTTAAGATTCCTTTAACCCCTGTGTTATCTCAGAAAATAAATCCCTTGTGTAACCTCTGGTTCAAGGTAAACGACCTCTACCCCTGCATATGTATTCATGGGAGCCAGGGAGGTCGTTCATCTTAGCCCAGAGACAACACAAGGGATTGGTTTTCTGGCCTTCGGGTCACCTTGACCCTGAGATAACACAAGTTAACAAATATGTATTTTATTCGTTTTATTCTCTACTTCTAAATTACTTAGTCTAGTTGTGTTGGAACCTAAATTGCAAAATGTCCTACATGACAATCATATTCTTCTTAAATTTGTATTCATTTTTATACGAATTACATGTTTATGGAAATGCATGTTTCAATTTGATATCTGTTAATGTGTTTAGTTGTTTGTTTATTCCTCATAATCGGGACATTGTTGTGTATTTTGTAATGTTTTATCTCAGAAGCAAGTATTGCCCGATGTAACAGAAGATTTTACTCATCCACTCATGTTTGCATCAAAAGTGCCAGGAAGCTTCAACGACGATGAGTAATGATGACTATGTGCTACTGATCCGGCTCTCACTTTTGGTTTCCTCTGGACTTCTGTCTCTCTGGTGATAGCACTGATCAAACATATGAGTAAAAACTGTTTATAGAATTAAATAGTGGGCCAGAACTTTATTTTTCAGATCTGATGGCGGAGAAAGTCAACCCTATTTGATTGACATTGAGTCTTTATCTTCCTTTTTATCATCTTGTGGATTTTTCTAACCTCTTTATACTCCTATCTTCGAGATAAATGGAGGGCGTGCAGGATCAGAAGGAAAACTATAAATAAGCAGCTGTGCCGTGTGTTTGTGAATTCTTCTACTCCTTCAGCCCATCGGTCAGAGGTGACTCACTGGTCCAGAGAATATGTCACTCTGTGTTTCCCACTGACCTTTCAGCAGCAAACTAACTCATGCAACCTCAGGATGGTGTTTGTTTTCAACCACTATTATCCTCATGGTATTCTCTCAGCGCTTCCATCTCTGCCCCGATTAGATTAGATGTAGAGCCGAGGCTCCTTCAGCCTGCACCAGCGAGCTCAATGTTGCAACCAGAAAATCGCTAATCCTGTTCCCCCTCACCTCCCAGATTGGCTGTCAGGCCATTAAAACCACCCCAAGGAACGGATCGTCCTCAAATAACCGACAAAACACTCCGGGTGTTTGTTTGTACTTGTCAGCGTCTCATCCCAACCACCCTTCGGATATAAGTGGCACTTCAAATTAGTATCATGGTTTGAAATGTTGACATTAACTGGTGTGCAAACTTAACTGCTGCAAGATAAAAAACATGTTTCCTCTTCAGTCAAAAACATAGATCAAAGAGAAATGTGTCATTCAAAAGACAAGTTATTTCCCGCTCAACAATCTTGGAGCTAACATCCTGTTGGCCAAAGTATGATTTGGGTATTTCAGAGGTGACAGAATCCCATGTAAGATTTACTATATGTTGTAATAACAATAGAATATTTAGGAAATTGTTGGAGTATGAATAGAGATTTGTCTAATTAAGATGCCAAATAAGTGCTTTTAGAAATGCTGCCTTAAGGTTGCCTGAAAAAGTGCTTTCAAGAATCTTTAAAACGTATTTATTTTATAAATAAATGTGTAACTTCTATATACTAGAGGCAGGGGACTCCCTGGACAGGACGCCAGTTTGCTGGGCACCCAAAGACAGACAACCATTCACACACACACTCATACCAACGGACAATTTCCCCAAGTTCAACCTCTGTATGTTTTTGGAATGTGGGAGGAAACCGGAGTCCCCGGAGTAAACTCACGCAACATACAAACCCCACACAGAAAGGTCACAAGTTGCCTTGGCCAGGAAGCGAACCAGCAACCTTCTTGCCGCGCCGTGTGCCGCACCAATTATTGCTAATCAACGAGAGAGTTTGTACAAGACGATAATGTCTGGTCAACATGTCATCACCAGCGACAGGATATCCAGGGTGAAAGATGATGTCACTTCACTTGATGTGTGACACCAGGAATGACATGATTGCTGCTCACAAAACATGGGAAAATTGAGCAAGACGTGATAGAACGGTCAAATAATCACCAGCGCGAGGTTGCAATTGTAGTGTTATCAGATGAGAACTGGAGGAAACCTGTTCATTATTGCTTCCATTTTCAGTAGAAACCTGGAGTTACCCTAGCATCACACTAAGAGCTTGAATCCAACACATAACTAACACACTTGCAACGGACTCCCATGCGAGAGTCATGGCAATAACAAGAGAGTTGTTTTACATAAAAGAAGAAGTCGTACTATATATTTGAGCCATAATAATAATGTATTTTATTTCAATTACTGTCTATTATTATTTCTATTTATTTATAAAACGGTTCGTCGTAACTCAAACGTTAAAGTGGTTGGCCTAAGAAGTTGCGGGTTCAATACCAGCTCTAGATCTCCCCGAGCAAGTCTTAACTCTGACTGCTCCTGATGGTGACCTGGAGACCTGGATCACGGCCTACTCCCATCAGTGTGATTGTGTGTATGTAGGGGTAAAAAATAGTAAGACTCTTCAGAGAAAAGCGTAAATGTTAAATGTGAATATTTGTGTGATGTTATGACTTGTTGGACGAACCTCCTCTGTTGAAAGAACAAGTCACATGATGTTATTTGAGTTTTCTTTAAAGTTAAAAAGCTGCCAAAACATGTCGTTGCTATGGTTCGGTTTCTTAACTTTCCTGCCAATTCGATTGTTGAGAGATTGTCAAAATGTCGGGAGAAATATGCCTGTGGTAGATTAACATTCCAAGCCACCTACTTCAACCTTTGCGTGAAGCGTTGTTTATCATTTTTCAACTGTTTAATGTTGTTTTCATCTGGCGTCTCCATATTTCCCCCCCATCTCCAGTCACATTAGCTCTGACTGAGGAGTGTTGTAATGTCCCCAGGCTCCCTAGTAACGCTTCCAGATGCTGTAAGCAGAGGCTCTGTTTAGAGTGATAGTGCGGAGAGAAACCTCTTTCTGGCTAAACGTGCCGCTGATATGTTTGTTTTTTTCCATGTTACTGGATAAGCTTTAACTCTTAAACACAACAGTGTAGTGAGGATTCAATTTTCTGGAACTCCTGTGTTGTTCTCAGTGTTCTCTTGACCTTTAAAGTACATACTTTATTGAATTGTGTTTTGATTGTTTAAGTGCTTTGTGACCCTGGTCTGGAAAAGCGCTATATAAATACAAATTACTTACTTACTTCTCTAACACCTTCTCCTTGATCACCCTCATTGGGTACAGTCAGTTCACTCGCAAATATACCAAAATATTCCTTACTTGTAATTTAAATTGGTCTATCATTTATTGCGGGAGTTACGTTCTGAATCAATTGACAATAAATTGACAACCGTCATTTAAACTGGCAGACTCTTAGCTTTCACGATGCTTTGCCGCCCAGTCAACCAATCACGGTTGTCGATCTCGTTTGACAATAGCAACATAACCATATCATTTAAATACAGTTTTGTATTGACCAATCAGTTGTCACTAAAGAGAGCAAGAGTGTAGATTGGGATTATTGCAGATAACTTTTTTGTTGACGTCTTGAACAATGTGTGTGCAGTAGTTGTTGCCTCCTAATGAGTTATATGGTTGTGTTTAAGTGTATTTTCTGTTCAAATAAATCACCTGTGGTGTGTCCCAAATCGCGCACTACTGCAATTACTATGAATATTTCTGTGCGTTGACACTGAGCAGTGTGAGAAAAATGTAGTGCTCTATGCGCACTCAATTGGCGCACTCAAAAGACCAGAAAATTGAGTGTGGATGGATGGACACTTTCCACCCTCAACGGCCGCCATCTTAGTGACGTAGATGATGATATGTCTAGCACGACGTCCCTAAACGGAAGCTACGTCACTCACAACACTTCTCCAAAGCAGATACCGGCATAAATGTCTCGAGAGTACGCTTATTTTACCACAAAACAAAAACACAATTCGACACAACTTCAACAATAACTTCTTTCGATTGATGAAAAGCGCTGTCAAGTGTGTGATAGGGTTCAAACGGATGGTTGAAAACAGCGTTAAAAAGTATTAGAAGAAGAAGGTGTCGGTTTCCTGTAAGTGTTTGATTAGAGACAGTACTATCCTGTCGAAATGTGTGTACTAGGCAAGTAAATGCACTGTCCTACAGTGTACCGTAAAGCAGTGCCTTTTATCATTGTAATTAGCCTTTTAAAGTATATATTTTAACTGTGTATTGTTTTTGATTGTTGAAGTGCTTTGTGACCCTGGTCTAGAAAGACGCTTTACAAATAACCTTCACTAACTTACTTACACTTATAGAAGTGCACAATTTGAGACACAGCACTGTTTGTAACAGTGTGAAAAATAACTAAGAGCTTGGTCGTTCCTGAGTGACTGCAGCTTATAAAGATATGCAGTATTGAGTGCAATTTAAAAAAATCTACCAAACGAGACTGTTGAAGGTGAACCACGGTATGGTGAGTGTATACTGTACGTCAATATATGTCCCTGATCCACTTCTGTGAACCTTAGATATGTATAGATCTAGAGATTGCGATGTCAACAAACCAAAACCTGTTCATTATTGAAAACACACTTTGAATTGTCAATCCATCCATCTATCTCCCACAAGGTCAGGTGGTGGTTGCAGAAGCTGGAGCAAAGACTTCAATCTATGAAAGGTGGACCTTGATCTCACCAGCCAATCTCCATAAGGTACGGGAATTTGAGTCTCTCGATCAATGTTTCTTCATCACAAAGTTCTGGTTTTGCCAAAAAGAACAACTTCATGGATACAAGAGGATAATAGTGGTTAAATGATCCCAGAATTCAACATCTTCAGGACTCCTTCTGGACCCTTTACAATTGAGGTGATACAAGCATGCCCAACTGGGTGGAGGCCTTGGGGCGTACCAATGACATATCGTAGATACGTGAAATAGGAGGGCTTCGGCACTACTTTGTGCTCGAAGAGGTATCTCAAAACTGTGTATTGTTGATGTGACAATATGTTTCTATAAGTCACAAGACTAAACTGTACTTAAATAATCGGAAAAGTTTCACATCATCAGGTCCTTGACATCCCATCCTGTCTTTAAATTTAGCCTCCACTGTGTTTATGCAGAGAAGAAAACTGTCGACCTGTTAGTGAATTATTAAAGCCGGATTATCCCGTTTAATTTTTTTCAGCGACAGAGGATTAGCTTGTGTGTCACTTGACTTCCTAATGATCCTGAAATTAAACTGAGGCTACAAAAGACATCTTTAGCCTGTACGTCCCAAGTTTTTTTTTTTAAACCTTCACATCAGCACAACCTGGTCCAGGTGCGAAGAAGTAAAAGTTATAGCCAAAATGTTCTCAAGGTGTTCTATTTTAAAGTATTTCTCTGCAGACTGTTCCCTTTAACCAGGACGGCTTCTGCTTTATGTATTCCGTCTCCTTTTAAACGTCATCACTGCACTAATGAGGTCAGTTTAAAGGACGGAAATATTCTTTTTTTAACCCAATGCTAAGACAACTTATGGTATTTTTAAAAAGAGATAATTAGACATTTAACCTTGATAGAGTTAGAAGTAATATTAGGCTACAATGAGTATAAGAAGTCCAACTGAAAATGTTTCATGCAGTTTAACACTTAGACTTTAAGACTTCGATCATCTTAAAATTGTTTATTTTCCAGCATTAATATTTCTGAGAAATGCCAATTTATTATTGCTAACTTCTTTTCTCTGTTAACTTTATTTTCAAAGTTGTTGCGGGATATTTTAAAATCGGAATTGATTTCCTCAATAGTCGGATTGATGATTAGACTTGAGATTCATAGTTAGTGATGCCAAAAACGTTATCATGGAAAGTATAATTTGACGATGTGAATTTAATGTCAGAGGTTGGTCTTTTTAAACATTGAAATCATGCTTGAAATCACAGCTACCCTGTTCAGAAGTTAAAAACAAAAACACAAAAACCTGCTGGTTAGCACTGTAGAAAACTCATGGTACGATTTAATACAATATATTTCGATACACTCGTATAATTGTCAGAACATTTTAGAGGGAAGTGAAATTTAATGACCTCTTGTAAATCTGTCTCTGTCTCTTTTGGTGGAACTAATAGAACTGAAAGCCAAAATATTCCGAAAACATCAGCGTTAAAAGCGGCATCCTCTCGTCCTCAGTCATCAACGAGCTCTCCCTGGATTTCATTGTCCTTTGGCAAGGAGGATGTAATCACTGCCATCTAGCGGCTGGAACTTAAATTGCAACACCAATATGAACACAATGATTATTAAAATGTTTTCATTAATTATGAATGATTTAATTTTACACACATTATTAAAATATAAACCATAAAACAACTAGAATAAATATGTGATTTGAAAGCCTCCACCTACAATATATATATACATATACCCATGAAAAAAACCTATATATAGATGTATAAGTCAATTAGTTTTACTCACCTCTACTTGAGGAACACAAGGATAAATGTTGTCATGGCTGCATCACCCAAGTCAATATCAGACACAATTCTATAAGCTTAAAACTGTAATATTATGGCTGCCTCTCAATAAACTAATCCAGGACTTACCTTACAAAGAGAGGAGACTTCACGCGGTCAACAGTTCCATTATACACGGGGTGGACTGAGACTGTAACCCGGGGGTGAGTCCACAGCCATCCTCGACTTCGAAGGCGACTTCCAGCGAGAATCCACGCCAAAGGACATTATCATCACAGTCGCCCGTGACTTTATCCAGTCTTTAGGAAGCGAGTCCTCGTGTGGAGCTGCTGATCTCAACCAGATCCGCTCATTCGTCCACTTTCACTCCATTCAAGAGCGAATAAATCGGTGCCAAATGGAAAATATAGTCAAGACAAAGAAGTGGGCAAATAAACTCTCTCCCGTTTACGAGCGAAGGCGAAATTCCAACACACGGACCCCTCGTTTAAAAAGCCGTAAACACGCTGCTTGTAATTCCACAATGGAAAGAAAAACGTTATAATTTCGGGTTAAACAAAAAAAAAAAGAAAAAAAAAGCCTTACAACGGTGTTCTCCGTTGTGCGTAAAACGGGGGTCCAAAACTTCGGGTCAAAAAGCAAGAACCCCGATGCTGTGCGGAGGAACTCCGTGGCAGGATGTCGCGATATCCAACCAGGACGGGAATGTTGGAAAGCAAAACATGGTTTTTATTCCCTGGAGAAAGAGGGAGAGAAAGAGGGAGAGAAAAGGGGGGAGTGGGAGAGCGCGCGTGTAATTGTGCGTGCGCGCGTGTGCTCCTCCAGTTGTTGAACATTTTCTCGTGCGACTGAAGCGAAAGAAAGTCGTTTTTTTTATTCCTCACACACGACATTTAGTTGTATTTTAAGGTTTTAAAAATCGTCGCTTTTATTGCCTGTTTTAAGAGTTTAAGCGACGTTTTAATAGAAATGTTTGGCTTCAGTTGCGCCTCCGTGTTGAGCGGGGATACCCTGACATTTTATGGGCTGCTCCCCGTGGTTTATATAGCGCTGGTAGAAATGTTTCTTCTTGCTTTAATAGGCTAAACGAGCCAGGTTGAAATCTATGCTAGCATCTCATGAGCTTGTTATGTATTTGTTTGTTTTTTCACCCCCCCCAAAAAAAGGTTTTAAACCTGGAGTCCAGTGTTTTAGCTGATAAATGTGTCCTTTAAAGCAGGGGTCCCCAACCTTTTTTGACGCAAAAAAACTACTATTCAGTGCATAAAAAAGAAACTTAAAATCAAAACACTGGATCAGCAAGAGTTCTTGACTGGATATTTGTTTGTATGCCGACGATGGTGTACTATGCAGTTGATTCAGAACTCTGCAGCGAGAATTCTGACCCGCTCAAGTGGAAGAACTCACATTTCTCCGATCCTTAAAACTCTTCACTGGCTTCCAGTTTCTTTCAGGATCAACTTTAAAATTATTCTTACTTTCAGATCTATTCATGGTCAGACTCCTCCTTACATCAGTGATCTGATCCAGCCTTACACCCCAGCTCGGGCTCTGAGGTCTGTGGATCAGAATCTACTGATGGTTCCACGCACACGGCTCAGGACCAGAGGAGAGAAATCTTTTCAGACTGTTGCTCCTAAGCTTTGGAACGATCTTCCTCTCTCTTTGCGCTTGATGGATCTACTGACTCCTTCAAGAAACATCTTAAGACGTTTCTATTTGTTCAGGCTTTTCCTTGATTTTCTGGAACTCCTATTGTGTTATCAGATTTATCTTGATCTTTAAAATATATACTTTATTGAGTATTGTTTTGATTGTTTAAGTGCTTTGTGACCCTGGTCTGGAAAAGCGCTATACAAATAAAAATTACTTACTTACTTACTTACTATAGATGTGTGTGTCTGTGCCAATGTGTGAGCATGTTTGTGTTGAAACATTATTTATATATGGAATTAAGAGTCTGAAACAGACGAGTTTGTGTCTAGTCCAGAGTCACACACTAATGTTATTTAAGGGAGAATCCATCTTCTCTTTCTAAATGAAAAACCTTTTAGGCAGTAAAAATAAATCAAACTTCTTTTTTTTCTGTGCGGTAGGGTGATAAATGTCTCACGGACCGGTACCGGGGTTTGGAAATCACTGCTTTAGAGTCCTTAGGAACCCTGGTCCAGGTCAGACTGACATTTATATAACATTTATATTATCACTGTTCTATTGGCTAATAATGCCTGAAAGGTGTTTTGGTGTTTATAGAAGTATGAATGTGATTGGATGTCCATACGGTTGGTGTATCTTAAATATCTGTGTTTTTCTGTTTCTTATCTTATCGTAAACCTTTATAGATCAACATGAACATCAATGTACTTTTGATTTTCGGTGGACAATATTTGGCTCCAGTCCTTGAGTTTGACGCATGTTTTCGGGGGCATTTTGTGTTATAATGTCTCTTGCTTGCTGATAAAATGATGAGAAAAATGCCGTTATTGTTCTGCATTTCTGTCAAAATCTTAATTTTTCTTCCTGATCTTCTCGATGTGACAAAGATAAAAAAAATATTATTGCAACTTGCTTTACCCGTGGACAAAAAAAAGACAATTCAAACTGTACAATAGAAACCTATTTATGGTTCCTTGTTTCAAATGCTTTCTATAATGAAAATATACCAGGCTTGTTTAAAAGCTTCCAAATGAGTCCTGTTCCACCGCGAACAATGCTAACCGCTAATCGACGATTGTTTCCTTCCAGTCCTTCTCTGAAAAATTCTCATATTTCTTATTTTCCCTTTTCAAATCTACGTCTATTTCAACCTAAACACAAATCAGTCGGGCTGCGGTGTTTTCCCAGATGTCGAATCGCTTTGTTCCGAACGTTCTTGGGTCGAACAAGTCGAAAAGATGTTGTGTCATTTCCTGTGTTTACACGAGTGAAACACACACCAGCTGAGGGGGGTGTGTGTGTGTGTGCGACGACAAGGAAATTAACGGCAGATACTGGTCGTGCACGTTTGCCAGCGCGTGCCTTTTTTGCTCAGATGGCTCAGATTAAGTAGCAAAAAAACGTTGCTGGGATTAGAAGAGAACAGCTGGAAGTGGATAAACGCTGCACCCAGTAATATGGAGATCATTGAAGCTATTTTGGACGGCGCTCAACTCGAAATCTGCCGTCTGACCTTAACCCTCATTTTACTCTGATGCCACAGACACACACTTCTGACCCCTAAAAAATAAAATACATTTCCTGCTGACGTGTGACAGCTGTAGGATCAGGATGAACTCTGGGCTTCATAGGAGTCCAAGCCTCAGTGCTGTGAGGTCATTAATCTTATTTACATTCCTCAAATAGTTGGAATGAAAACACAGAGGGGCCGCTGGAGTAAAAGGAGTGAGAAAGAGGGTTTGGAGGAAGACAAAGACTTGGTGGACTCTATTGTTGTCCAGGCAAGAAGTTCAGATTGAAGGATTTTACAGATTGATGAAGCTGTTTCTATCGCTGTTTTTAACAAACACATCAAGTTTTGATGAGAGTTTGACAGTCAAGACTGGCTGGATTCTCCTGGTTTTCTCATGTCCAAGAAATTATAATATCAAAAATATTGTTTTAAAGCCTTGTTGATGACGTTAGAAAACTAAAATTAGTTAATAAAACATTATTAATTGTCATTTTTATTTAAAGATTAGACTTTTTTGGTAAATATATATATATATATATATATATATATATATATATATATGGACTAAGGAAATTATATAAATATACAAGAGTCAAGATATACTCAAAGAGGATAATTATTTCAAAATAAAATAAGACTTTTCATTACAAATAAAGACAGACAGAAAATGTCTAAACCAAATACTTGTTATTTTACTACGCTTTTATGCTTTCTAATAACGATCAAAGGTCCTAAATGTATGATACTCAATCAATTAATATTCTCTTTATTATTTTCTATCCTTTGTTTTCATTTCATTATACCTTTAACATTGGTTTCAAGGAGTTCATCCCAGCTCCATAGGTTGAGAGGGTGAAGGACATCCTTGTCTATAGTTCATCTCCTGCCACTTGTAGACAATTGAGAGTCAAGAGTTGGACTCTGTGGGCTGCAGTGGTCAGCACTCAACACCTCTCCTGGTAAATTAAAGAACACATGGTGTTGCATTGAACCTCTGAGAGGAACAACAGGGTGATGGTTGAATATTTAAGAGCATATGTGGGAGGTGTTTGATTCTAAAAGGAGATGTTTAGCTGCGTATTTGTCAACGTCGTTGTTGAGAATATTTCCTACATGGAAACATGTCAGCGACTGGATATGGATTCAATTTGTGGATTTCAAGACTTCATCATGGAGAGGAGCCTTTTTTTTTTATTCAAGATGACGTGTGTCCAGATGTTTTTCACTTGATATCCGGATGATAAAGATCGTAGAAAGAGTGCAGAGTTGACTGTGATCTGATAAGTCTTCAGCTCTGGAAAGATGAATTGCTGATCTTTAACTTGCTGTTTCTCTGCACAACAATAGTTCACTAAAGTCACATTTAATTGGTTGTTTTCAGTGGATGTTGAGCAGAGAGGAGACCAACATTGTTAAGCAAGGGATTCTCTTCCTCTTAATCCACTTCAATCTTAAAAATGAGAAAAATAAACGACATTTAACTTAATAAATTAATTAAAATGCACTCACGCATGCACATTTTGGTGTTAATCTGTTGCTTGATGTTCTGGTCACAGAGCCTCTGTGTTATTATCTATTTATTTTGTATATTTACTAAACTACTCCTCCCATTTCCTGTATCATTTACAAAGCCTATGATCTGAGTGTATTACCTTGTTTCAACCTGGGAGAGAGCGAGAGAGAGGAAGGTTACCGAAAACATTCTTTTATGAAGCCTGTTTGAACCTTTAGCTGCGGTTTAATAATTCATCCGTGCGCAGGAATCTGTCTAAATGCTTTTAAGCCTTAAAGGATGTTCTGTTCTTCATTATTTTTTAAGTATATTTTTGGTGTAAAGACAAGGGTGTTTCAACTTGGCAGGATGTTTTCACTAAATCTTGTGATGCTCAGAGTGAACGTCCGTGTTTTCGGAACTCACAGCAAACACACAATATGTTGAAATATTGTTCAATCTTATTTTCCTGATTGTATTTGTATCAGCGTCAACATAAGTACTGTAGTTAAAGTAGTAGTAGAATTTCCACATTATTTGCACTAAATGTATTTCTGTCTCGTCCACAGTGACCTCAGAAGATCTGTAGTCGTTTCCTGACTTCTTCAGTCACACAAATATTGACGCCCACCTTGCCCTGCAGACCCCCTGGACTCCGTCGCCATGGTAACACTGATGCAGGTTACCGTGGCAGCAGTCAAATCATCGCCTCTCTTTCACTTATAAAAGCAGCACGTGCGACTTCCGGAGCACACTCAGACGTAGGCTGTGACGCTGAGAGTGGGATAAAGAGTTGCTGCTGCTATTTAAGGACTTATGATTGTGATGCTAGAGTTTCGTCATCTGCACTTCCTGCTCTCTGCTCCGTCTTCCTTACGCTGTTATAATGGAAATATGTTACTACGGTAGATGTTAGTCAGTGGATCCTATTACTAAGAATTATTATTTTTAAAAATATTTTTTACTGTTACTTCAATCACTGACACTGTCACTCTTGAATAGTCTTCTAACTGGGAATAAGGATTTGCTGCCACCTACTGGTCATGTTTTAAACATCACTTTAAAGTTTTATATTGATAATCAATGGGGGTTCTAGACATCTAGAGTTTAAAACAGTGTCAGATTTAAAAAAGAAGAAGCAATATTTAAACAATATATCTTGAATTTTAGTAGCATTTATTATGAACCATATAACAAATAAACATCATTCAATATTTCATTTATACAAACAAAATGTGCATAAAATAGTGCACATAATAGTAACAATTTAAAAAAAGAAATGTTTAAAGAAAGCAATTACTATAGAGGGAGAGAGACAGAGTGTTCTTCATTATAGATATACAAATCTATTGTCAAAACAATTCAGCCGATGTTGACACTATTTATTAATATTTAAATAATAGTACTTTGCTTTTTTCCCCCCTGATTATTAATAAACAAATGTATTGAAATGTTGTCATTTATTAGTAAAAGCCTTGAAACATTTTTTTACCTTGTCTACACAAGATATTAATTGTCAAAAGTCAAACTAATCTAGATGAAGTTGAAACTATTAGTAAATTACAAAAGTATTTACCATTTTTTCCCCCTCATAATTGATACACAGATCTATTTATTTGTTTATTTGTAAAAGGCATGAAACATATTCGAGTTTGGGTTTACACAAGATATTTATTGTCGAAATTAAAAAATAATGTAGCCAGTTGACAATAATATTTTAGCAGCAAAATATGATTGTTATGCTGCACTTACCACGTTCAACAGATAGGGGGCTGTGGAAGATCACACAGTGGACAAAATAAAAAAAGTGAGCAGTCTCTCTTTACAGCAACAGTATTGTTGTTATTATTTAAAGGATCTCACTATCCTGCTCATCCCGTGGGATTTGCTCGGACCTCTTAGTTGTAATCTCATTTACTCTAATCCATCCCTCCTCCAGTTCCCCAGCATGCTCTCTCACACACTGCACAATGAACACATGTAGTCTGAACGCTCTCTCTTTGTGACCAGCGGCCATTCATGTTGTTGGACTTCTGCTGTCGTTGCTGTGGATTCACGCTGATCAAACGTCATGGACCCCTCTCCCTCAAGACCACGCCCAGCGATACATGGGTAAGCACTCGCTGTCGGTGTAGAAGGACGAGCTGGAGATCCCACATGAGGTCTCACCTGTGCAGGTGTATTTGCTGGTGTGTAGGGTCACACAGATCAGTCTGGTCTTGACCAGGTTCATGGAGCACCAACAACACAACCTTTCAAGTCTAAACAAGTCAGAGTTTAGGTGACTGATGGCATTAGCTCCAGCTTTGTTTCCCACTCGAACCATATATCCTCTTTACTGTCTGGCTATAATAAACCTGCCCTACATATTTAACAAACACTGTGTCAACACGCAACAAAATAACATCCAACTTATTTATACTCGTTCTGAGAGTGGATATTGAGATTATTATCAGCAGCAACAGTCAGATTAAGAGGCGGCTCGTTGAACATCCTAACTCTGGCGAGCGTCCCATTATTTAATGTAATTAGTTTGATCGGTGTTGCAGGGGCTGAGATGTCAGGGCCGAGGACGCTCTGTTATCTTCTAAGTGTCTTGTCACACACTTCCTGTCTAGATAATCATCTTTGACGGGGGTTTTCAAACCTTTTGAAGATGTAGGCCTTCATTTTTTGTGGCTAAGTAGAAGTAGACTATATTAGAAAATAGATATATAGTTTAATAACAAAGCATAGATGAGGATCTTACTAAGACAAAATATGACTTAATATTTCCCGAGTCCATTTATTTAAACATGTTATATTTAGACAAAATACTTGTTTTTCTCAAATATTAATCACAAATCTATGAATAAAGCAAATACTGCACTTGTGCAATATTCATTGCCACACCTTTGAGGTTTTGTGAGCAATATTTGAGAATAATAGGTCTTTTGTGTTCATAAAAATTTTTGTTTAGTGATTTAGTATGAAAGTACTGTTGGAGTAATATGAGAACTGAATCCGTCTCTCCAGGTCGTCCTTCAGAATCTGTTGATGTGCATGGTCTGCTTCTACTCGCTCTACTACATGGTCGTCAGTCTCTGCATTGGACTGCTCAGGTAACACACACACACACACGGACACACGGACACACACACACACACACACACACACACACACACACACACACACACACACACACACACACTCAGTTTTTAATTTAAAATGTTTTATTGTATACAATCTTTGCACCAAATGAATGTTGCAAAAAGCCGAGTTTGTGTCATGGTGGTGAATTTTCACCAATAGATTTGTGTTGATGCTACTTGAACCAAAACTTCCTCACGCCCCCTAGTGGCCACAAAACAATGCTGCTGGCGTGCGACATACTTTTTTATAGATCGGAGCATATTCGATAAGATGGGATCTAACTTTCTAACATGCAACAAATTCATTTTCGTTTATTTAATGGCTTCTCTGTATGTTTGACACATCCTGACGTGTGATGCTATAGAAGATTTGATTTATTTTATTATATTTTATTATAAGTCATAACTTTTCATGCCAATGTCTCCATTTGCTCGCCGACTATGCAAAGTTACAAATAAGCAGTGACTAGATTGCAAATATCAAGACAAAAACGACTAAAAATAAATGTTTTTTTGCAGAGTTCATGAAATCAACAGCTTGTTGGCACCATTTGACTACACAACACAACCATCATGGCAGAATCCAAAATATCTTGGTGAGTTAGTTTGTTAGTTTGTGCTACATTTTCCTTCCATCCTATATTTGTTCATCAGGTTGTTTTTATCCAAATGTAGGTTCTTTACAACACTTGACAATTCTAAAACTTAGCTTGTTTCTTCCCCCCCCTTCAGTGGGTGTCATCTCCACAGAAGTCACCTACGTCCTGGGGGGGCTGGTCTTCGCCTGGATCGTGGAGGAGTGGGTCTGGGATTACGCCATCACGGTCACGCTGCTGCACGTCGCCCTGACAGTGGCAGGTGAATATGAACAGAGACATCAAGTGGATCCATCAGGGCGTGAGCTGATTACATCTCATTATGTAACTGCATATAGCAGCAGGCGGCGTGGACGTGGTCACATGACTGTGTCAGTCACCTGGAGATAACCTAGTGGGATTATAATTATGGCGAGACACACTAATGCCCCTTCGGTCATAAACTGTGGGGGGTGGGGAGGGGGGAAATGAGATTAATTAGCCATAACTAGCTAACTTTAATGACTTTTGTTCACAATAATGTAAGTAAGTAAGTAAGTAATTTTTATTTATATAGCGCTTTTCCAGACCAGGGTCACAAAGCGCTTAAACAATCAAAACAATATTCAATAAAGTATATACTTTAAAGATCAAGATAAAACTGATAACACAACAGGAGTTCCAGAAAATCAAGAAAAAGCCTGAACAAATAGAAACGTCTTAAGATGTTTCTTGAAGGAGTCAGTAGATCCATCAAGCACAGAGGGAGAGGAAGATCGTTCCAAAGATTCTGATCCACAGACCTCAGAGCCCGAGCTGGGGTGTAAGGCTGGATCAGATCAGTGATGTAAGGAGGAGCCTGACCATGAATAATAATAATGTAATTATTCTTATAAAATCTAATAATGGATTAAATTAAAGGAACTGTAGGTGCATTAAAAACAATATATAAATTCATTACAGATCTTTATCAATTTGTCTTTAAAAAATGTGTTTTTTGTTTGGTGCATTATGTAGATATATTTGTATTCTATCATTTTCTTGTTGGTCTCCTTGTTTGCAGATTTATTTATAGTCCTTTCATTGTTTTTCCTTCCCAG
This sequence comes from Callionymus lyra, assembly GCF_982586985.1. Lineage (NCBI taxonomy): Eukaryota > Metazoa > Chordata > Actinopteri > Syngnathiformes > Callionymidae > Callionymus > Callionymus lyra. The sequence goes on from NC_141834.1 coordinate 6,939,031, forward strand.
TGATGTCAGATTTCCCTTCAGCTGAGCACTGGTGGATCGCTCTAGGTAAGGTTCTGCTCCTTCACTGATCATCTCTAATGGACATATAACTAATTCCCAGAACCGAAACACTCCCACTCTTCCTCCTTTGACGTGGGAATATATATCCGGACGAGATCCTCCTTTTGCTTCTCCTCTGCTGTGAGGCGGCGTTCAGAGCTTCACTCGACTGTTTAAACTCTCGTCCCGCAGGTTCAGGCCTGGTGATGATGATATTTGGAGGTCAACTTCTGGCTTACAGACTCTTCAGGAACAACTTTGTATATCCTGAGGAACTGCAGAACTTCTGATGAACCACACGGACAATTTTGATCAGAACGTTTCATTTTAAATATATTTGGATGCAGCCATATGTGTTTATAGATACTTGATATACGTTTATAAAGAAAATAATTCAATGCTTTTTTTCTAACACTCTGTACTGTATTCATGTTGTTTTGTATCGTCTCTATTCTGAAACCCAATTGCAAAAAGTAGAGTTTTGTAGATTTAATTGTGAATTAGAATGATCTTGAATGTTAAGAAAAGAAAAATAATAATATATATAATGTTTAAATTTATTTTCAAGCAATATAGTAAAACAATTTATGTGATTTTATTTATGAATGTTGATTATTTGGGTAACATATGATCTAGGTGTATTAAATACCTCATGCAAAATGTGTTTGTAATATTTGTCTTTTTATTCTCATTTTACAAGCAAAACTAATATTTAAGCATAGACGCGAATTGCAACATTTTAAACTTGATGTTACTGACAAATGTTTAAATAAAGTTTCGCATTTATCCATTAATCTTAATAAATAAATAAACGTTAAACAAGACTGAACAGTGGATATACGCTAATGTTGAACAATAAAAAAAAATCGCTCTTTAAAAAAAAACAACATTAACATATTTTTCAAGTTATTAAAACGTCAAATCCGTTATGTTTCTGGATCGCGTCTCCTCATTGGTTAACGAGATCACGTGACCACAATCACTAACAGTAGCCATCATCAAAACTTCTCTTCTTTCTCAACTTCTTCAACTTGAAGACAAGTAGGAGAGTCTTGAGAATAATATTTTTTATTTTAACGTGATGCCGAATAACGGAATAATAAACCGGGCGATGCAGGCGCCGGTGACGCGCACGACTTCTCCGGTGAGTTCACCTGTGTTAGCTGCTACTAGCTACTAGCTACTAGCTAGTTAGCTTTAATAGCGGGCTAGCTAAAACTCACACTAGGGGCGAAAGTCGACATTTTTTTCATCGTGTATTTTAACACTTTTTGATTTTTTTTCTTCTGTTTTAGCACAATGTAATTATTAAAAAATAGTACAAAAAACTTTACGAATTCATTTAAACTATATTAAGCGCCTAGACTACATATTTATGTTGTTTAATTTTGATTGATTTTGTTCGATGTCATTTAAAAGTGTTTCCATCTGTTGAACTTTTTAGAGTCCATTCGAACATCTGGCTCACCGGATGCAGGATGTCCTGGGTGATGGAGGGATCTTGAAGCAGGTGGTCCAGCCAGGAGAAGGAGCGCCGGTTCCTCAAAATGCATCAGTACTGAGTATGTGTCCTGGTCTAGAATCATCACCCGATATTTAAAAAACCTTCTTTAAACTCTTCCAACAGTTCATTACTCGGCCTTCCTGGAGTACTCGAGTCAGCCTTTTGAAACCAACACGTATATAAAGCATCCTCGGATAATGAAGTTGGGAAGAGGTTTTTTTTATTTTTTATTTCTTTCCAGTGTAAACCTTTTTTTTTCAAACTATTGTATAACCTGAATCTACTACTACTACTTGATCTTTTAGATTTGACTCTTACTGGACTAGAACTAGGTCTGATGACCATGAAGAAAGGCGAGTTTTCCCGCTTCCTCTTTCGGCCTCAGTACGCGTACGGAGAGATGGGATGTCCTCCCCTCATCCCTCATGCTGCCACAGTTCTCTATGAGGTTGAAGTTCTGGACTTTCTGGACTCGGCTCAAGTGGACGAATTTGTCTCGCTGAGTCCAGTAAGATCTTTTGTTTAAAGGAACACCCAGAATTATCATGTACTAAGACTTCTTTCTTGCTTTTTTTTTTCCAGGAAGAGCAGAATTCAACACCGTTGTCCACTTTGATCCAAGTTGTACGTACTCTTCGTGAATTTGGGAACCGTTGCTTCAGGCAGAAGAACTTCTTCAACGCCAAGGATCGCTACAAACAGGTATCGATTGCGTTCGTGTCGGGATGAAAGTGTGTTTCCTAATCAACTCTAACTCGATCAACACAGGCCGTGGCTCTGCTGGCTAACAGGGAAACACAAAGTGATGCGGAGAAAGAGGAGATCAAAGCCTCGCAGCTGCTTCTCTATCTCAATCTGTCACTCACTGAGTTGCGGCTAGACAGCCCGAAGAAGGCCCTGAAATACGCCAACTATGTCTTGGAGATCGATCCTTGCAACACGAAGGCTCTCTTCCGCTGTGGTCAGGTTGGTCTGAAACGGATACATTTATATTCACAATTTTCCTTCAATTACAGATGTCAATGGACTGCAGATAATAAACTGACATTAACCATGTATTTTTATTAATTAGACAAGCTTCTATAAATTCACAGTAAAATTCATAATATAAACATGAGTCAATAATAAAAATAATAGCCCTGATATTTACAGATGTGTCAAAGATAAAATAATAATGAGTGGTTTTACGAATCGAGAAAATGAAAGATTTTTTTATTCTGTAAATAAAAGTTTCAACAGGGATTCCATTAGTTTCATCACCAACATGTTTCTGTCTCCTCCAGGCTGGTATGGAGCTGGGTGAGTATGAAAAAGCTCAGAGTTGCCTCATTTTAGCTCAGACCAGAAAACCTTTTGACAGCGACATAAACAACCTCCTGAGGAAAGTTGCAATGTGAGTCGCTGCCAACATTAAACTTTTTTTTTTTTTTTTAAAGACATTTATGTTGTGTTTACTATCTTTTCTTTTTTGACCTAGGAGTCTCAAAGACAGCCAGGACAAAGAGAGAGACATGTGCTTCAACATGTTCAAGAATTTACGCTCCCTGTAAAAATATACAGTTAGAGTAAGTTTTCCTTCATTTATTTTTAACATTTTTATTTATTACAGTTCTTAATTATTTCAATCCTTAAGAGATTCAAATGGAATAAGGTCACAGAAAACATTTATTTGAGAGTAATTTGGGTCCTTGTGTATCATTAATCCTAATAATTTCTTAACAATAAAAGGCAGTTATCTGTTAACATTTTTTCTTTTCAAATATGTTACATTCCATCATTGTGATACTTTTATGAAGGTGTCTCCTGTGATTGGTTGATGAGGTTTCATTTACAGCTGATCATGTATCATGATACCGTGTCCTCATTTTCAAAAGCCACTAAATGGCACTTATTGCTCTATTATCGGAAACATGAAACTGTATCAACAGCTGATGATGTTTCATGATATAGTGTCTTTGTTTTGTTAGCTCTGGATCACTAAATAAATACTTCTTCTTTAAACTGAAATCAGGAACTGTTATAGTATTTAGTTTCGCCAAATGAAGGGATTTTCCAGACGGCACCACATGGCAGAACAAGAGTTCTTCATCTACACTGTCCATGAATATAGATGCAGAATAAGTTGAATGTGTTTTGTTGATTGACTTGTATAACTTATTAAGTTAAGTCCAAGTAAATGACTCTCACGTTGCAACATGTAGGTTATTAATGTAAAAAACCATCAACAACAAAGCTTTCATAACTAATTAACTGCATCAGATAAATGATGACGAGTAGTTACTTTTAAGGGATTTTAATGAAACAAATGAAAACTGAAAGTTGAAGAGTAAAGAGATTCAGACCTACAGTATTTCCTGTTGTTTAAATCCTGTTAGTGGTCTGACCTGAAGGAATGGGAGTCTACGCAAATTTGAAAAGTACTTGAGACATTGCTTGAGTATTTGCATTGCGTCTAGATATGTGTGTAGGAAGTTGTTTAAATTTGTGTAAATTGAAGACACGATAGGTGCCTCGATTCTGGTGTGTTTTCATAAAATAGCTGCTTGTTCTCTGGCAAAATGTCTGCCAGCTTGTTTCTGCCACTGTGGAAGTAAAAAAAAAGAAAGTAGTTTGCTAGTAGTGCTTTAATGTGACTGAATACAGGCTCAGGTTGAATTTAAATGTCATATAAACTCTTGATTATATTATCACTGTGTATTTACATGTCAATGTTCCCTCAGCTGCTCATGTGATCATGGAAATAACCAAGTCTTTGCACTTCCTGATCAGGCTTTAATCTGTTTCCTTGTGTCATAAACTTGTCTTCAATACACGTTGTGATCTAATTGACACTTTTATTGTGAACATCTTCTTGTGTTTCAGGTGTCTGAGAAGATAAACTCATTAGTTCATCGTTTTGTTCGAAGTTTATGTGCAGACAACTGCATATATAAACAACAAAAGTGAGGTTGTGTTCTTTTCCCTTCAAGCTATTTCTGTTTCCATTGGTTTAATAGCTGCTGTCTTCAATAAAAGAACAAATTAAATGCAGAGTTTTGTGGTGTTGATCCACAGCCATATAAATCTAATAATGCCGCTCAGGGTCAATCTCCATAATCCCACAGTATTGACCTGCTTATTCATTTCAAGAAGCAATTAGTGCTGGAGTAACGTCCAAAGAACGTGTCAAGATCATCTCCGTCACATCATATTTGCTCATTTTACACCTTTGTTATTTTGTTCATTTGTTGTTTAAACATGTTTAGAACGGCTGCTGTCTGTAGCGCTCAGACAACATCATCTCATGTTTTCCATCTTCCCCGGCTTGCATTAATACCAGAGTGGATGGACTCCCCGGGGTCGGCCCCCGTCGCTGATGACCGGAAAAGCACTCAGTTGACTCTTTTTTTTTTTAGATCAATATTTCCATAAAAGATTTACGTCTGTCGGTGATTTATACTGATGGAGCAGTGAGTGCAGCGTGATAAATCTGATCCGAAGTAAGTCAAAGTGACTCTCTTGATGTACATTTCTGACTATTTAGCATTTATCATCTTTGTCACATTTTCAGGACGCACTCTGGTTGCGGCAAATTCCATGCGATGGTATAAGTGGGAGGAGCGGTGAGAGGGGGGGTGGGGGGGGGGGGGGGGTGTGTAAGTGGGATTGTTAAGAGGGGGAGAAGTGCTGTAGATGGATGAAGCAGCAGGAAGGAAGAGAGGAGGGGCAGATGGAATAGAAAGAAAATCTGATTGACCTCTTTGGCTAATCGACTTGTCACAGCGTGTGTTTTTCATCGCCCCGGCCAGTCTGCGAGCACATGGTTCAGGAGGTGCCTGTCTGGACGACATCGTACCTGGACACGGACTCACCATGGTGTCCAGACTGACCTACTACCTTCACTTAAGGTAAGCAGCTCTGCACGCACTCGCTAGCTGTCAACTATTCACAGCGTGTGCAAATCACAGTGACATTTTTGCAAGTTAGTGAATGGAAGTGAAGTAAGAATGAAGGGAAGTTAAATATCGACATGAGCTTTTAAAAAAAAGGGTTTGGTTTGTGACTATATCTTGCGCTCCCAAAACATAGAATTTTAATATGTTACTGCTGTGGTCTTATGTTATAGACGTCATCGGTCAACGGTATGTATTCCTACTATTTTTATTCTTGATCATCTCATTGTTTTTGTTTTAGTTCATTTTTGTTGTTGCTCGTGTGTGTTTTATGGTTTGTTTCACCTACTTTTTTCGGCACTTTGTGGTCGTTTATAAATAAAAATTAAATGGTAAAAATATTCCTTTTTGCACTTTCTCAAAAAAAAATTTTAATCTTTAAATGGTAAAAGACTAAAAAGGGGGCTTTGCTTGTAGAAAGAAGATAAAAATGTGTATTAAAACATCTATGCACACAGGCAGTCGTGTACATGACAGTTTTGTATTGTGATGTTTGGATTTGTATAAAATTATTTTACTCAAGTTCCTGCATTTCCTCACCACCTGAACAACGTGTTATTGTTTCAACTATAACGAAAGGTTCCATAATACTAGTCTCATAACCATAACAATTTGGAGCAGAATACAAGCTGTGACAAAGAAATGGTAAGAATTGCAGTTATGTTGAGTCAAAAAAAAATCATGTTTCATAGCAAAATTGATGGTGAGTATTCAACATATTTAAAGCTTCAATTAAATACTGTTTCTGTCTTATTTTTTTTATCAGGTTATTGAATCTTGTTGTGGAACGCCTTTAGAATTCAAACCTGGCCATGTATTCAATTCTTGCTCTAGATATATAGAATGGTATGTCGGGGTAGAGACAAGACTGTCAAGTCAAGTCAACTTCTTGTATTTTCAAATATGCACGTATTAAATTAAACACTTTAAACAATTAAAGACTTAAACAGACATTAATTGAGACATTCAAGAAAATAAATAAAAATAAATAACCAACAAAATGAAATAAATAATCAACAAACTCAAATACCCAACTAATAAACAGAATATAAACAAAGAACAAAGTTAATGCATAGATAAAAGTTAAGTTTGCATTTGTGCATCATATTAATATTGTACAGATTTTCAAACCGTTCGACATAAATGCTTGAATAGCATGTATGCTACTGACCTCTGTGACCCTGATCAGCGGGTTGTTTAAACGTAAACCACTAAAAACTAAGTAAGACAGATTTCCAATTGAGTTGAGAAATCTTTATCATATTTAACACATTAAAAGGGAAGATAATTTCAGCTGCTTTCAGGCAATTCTTAACGCCCATAATTCAACTAAACTTACTCTCTGCTCCCTTCTCTCTCTCTCACACACTCTCTCTGTCTCTCTCTCCAGGGTTTTTTAACTTATTCAAAAGTGTGTTCTCATACTTTCTCACTTTTATGTCAATCAAATACTTTCATTTTATTTTGCTTTCCTTCAGCCTCTTATTAAAGGACACGTACGCACCTGGCTCACCCGGGCTACGACCATTTCAGCGAGTACAATCATGTAATTAATGTATGTTCGTGTGTAAATGCTCAGAATTTAAAATGAAATACATAAAAAGCAGTCTTTCTTAGGAAAAAAAAACATCATCTTTTCACAGAATTTCACATCGTTTTCTATGAAACAGAATTATCTTAAATCTTTCTTATCACGTGTCAGAGGTTTTATCAACGCTAGTGTTGAGGGTAACATATTACTTTTACGCTATAAGTTTCTTTTCATTCTGTTGTGAACTTATTATTATTATGATCACTTTTATTGCGGTTTCCTACATGAGTCTTTTTTTCTAAATGAATTGTGGAATCATTGAACATATAATCTTTTGACTTTTTACTGAGCTACTTTATATCGTCCGTCACAATATCTATAGAAAAAATGTCTGATTTAGTGAGAATTTTGGCACAATTTAGGAGTACGTAAGTAAGTAAGTAAGTCATTTATATTTGTAGAACGCTTTTCCAGACCAGGGTCACAAAGAACTTAAACAATCAAAATAATACACAGTTAAAATATATACTTAAAAGGTCAAGAAAACACGGAGAACAAAACAGGAGTCTCAGAAAATCAGGAAAAAGCCTGCAAGAATAAAAATATCTGAGCTGATGTTTTTGTTTTTTGGGAGCAGGGGAGGCTTGATCTTTTTTCCTTTGACATTTTTGAGAACCTCAGTGTCACTACTGATATTTCTTACTAGGACGTACGAGGAAAAAACGAGTTAAAATAGTCAAAATCTTTGAAACTAAATTAAATTAGTCAGACGAACAGTCTCCTTCGCCAGCAGGGGGCGCCACTAACTTGTCCAGTTAAGCCGCAGCTCGTAGCCAATGGCAGCTGTCAGTGGGCGTGACCTGCGCCGCTTCTCTGCTGCCGACTTGCTCGAGTTGGACAGCGAGACGACAGAGAGGCATCAGACCGAGTCGCCGAGAGGAAGAGGAGGGTTTAGAAGCCACCATGGCCTTCAGAAGAAGTGTGGAGGAGACATAAGAGCAGGATAGTCCCAGCAGATCGCAGGAGAAGAGAGAGAGGAGCAGGAGAGACGCAGGGAAACATGAGTCGGCAGCAGCAGCAGCAGCCACAGGGAGTGGTATTAACGGGTTACCACAGCAACGCAGAACTGTTACCCAAAACTGGACCATGTGGGTCAGAGCAGGAGCACAGGTGGGACATAGTTGTTTTCTAACGGAACAGATGAGTGTGGAGTGTGAAGGGCAAAGGTCAAGTCACGTTTACTTGCTGACTGTTCCTGCCCATGATAACCACTTTACTGCCTCACCTGAGCAGGTCTTCTGTGACTCCTCCTCCTTCTGTCACTGTCTTCTCCTTCTCTTCTTCTTGTCTGCACGTTACCTGAGTTTTTGCAACCTCAGCAACTTCTTCACTGGTCATTTCCTCCTTAAATCTCTGGAAAAAAAAGTGTTCCATCTTGAAACGCTCCTCTGCATTTTGAGCCCAGTCATGGTTCTGAGACCTCCCAGAGAGCTTGGTGGGAGACCGATCAGAATATTTACTCCATGATTGATACAATTGCATGATTTTTAAATGACTTGTTGTACATAGAAGTACAACAAACCGCAAGACAAAAATAGTTTTGGTCAAGTGGCTAAAGTAAATCTCTTTTTTCATCTGGTGACTAGTCTAAAACCTGTTGTCATAGTCCAGATCAGGTTCATTTGTGGTCTGGTCCCAGGATCTGCTCAACATCTGCTTGACTTCTAAGACCACAGAGTTGATAAACAGATAATTTCTTAGCCTTGGATGTCAAAACTTCTTTGTTTGTCACCTGAACTTTTAAGAAAAATGCAGACCAGCAGAGACAGAACTGAAGTCAGATTATGTTTTATCTTCTATATCTTACAGTTTTTTTTAGTTTTTTTTTTTTTATCAAGGGCTTTTAATTTTACATTTGTTTACCAAAATCACAAGCAGTAAGGGTTGAATTTAAAATAACTTTCTATGTCAAATTGAGAATACAAATTTTACCATTTAAATGTGTTTTATGACATGTATGAGTTTTCTGAAATATTGGTTATTATGGTTTGGGTTTTGCCTCCAGTCTTTAAAATGTATTCCATTTTAAGGTAATAAACAAAATCCTATAACTAAAAACGATTTTGACCAGATGCAGATATGCTGAATTATGTTATCAATATAAAGAAATATACAAAACGAGTTAAGTTCAACATACATTATTTTATTATAATCTTTAATTCGACTCATGCTTTGAGTTTAAGTGCACTCTTTAGGTTTTATTTTCTCTGAAAGTCAGTTTACATAGAATGTGTTAAATTTGAAAAATAATAAGCGGCAATTACTTTAGACGAATAATTCCTTGTGTTGTCCTGCGTCGATGCAACAACTGACACATTGTCACTTATGTTGGGATCACATGACGCTGCCAACTTCTGTCCTTGTTATCCGTGTGAACGGCTTTCATTCATTCATAGTCGTTCACTAATTGGGTTTCATGGCAGGGCCCAATACTTCCGTGCGGTTTCCACCGTTATTTATAACTTATTGTATTCCATGGCATGCCATGAGCCTTTTGTCAGCCCCTCACAATGAGGAAGCGGAGCAGTGAGAATCTGGAAGTTCAAAAGCGGCATCACGGAGGAACCTTCTGCGACGGAAACTCCTCCAGAGACGCTCTTTTATTAATGACACGCTTGTTTATACTCCGGCTGAGCTCTGTGCGTGTTTGTGTCTCTGGTTGTTTACACCTCCAGACTTCTACCGTTAACACGGGTCAGTCTAGAGGTCCAGATGGTGGACAAACACACACCTGCCCTGTGGTGTGTGTGTGTCAGGGCTGTTTACCGTGTGTTACAGATGGCTTCTCCACAGCATGATAGAAAGAAAAAAAAAAAACAGCATCATGTTACAGCTTTTGTCTCACCTCCCACAGCAGTGTGTGTGTTCCGTGTCTAGCTTAACTTGTATAGACTTGTTGTTGTCTCTGTTTCCTCCGACAGGAAATAAGAGACGTAAAGCTGCTGGACATCTAAGTGACGGCCTCCCAGCTAACATGTGGAACAGCTTTCTGCACGTGTGTGCCTCTGATTTTTGAACCTGGTCTAAAAGAATACAGTCGTAATGTGTCTTCTTGTTTCTTCAAATCCTTCTTGGAGAATTTGCTTTGAATCCGAGGTTGTTTGTGTCCTCCTGGTGGGTTCTCTTGAGGTTTCTTGAGTTGCCTGCCTTGGGTCTGATCCAGTGTGACTCAGTGAAAAGAGGAGACCACTGAACCCACACACACACACACACACACACACACACACACGGTTCGGATTCATTTACAGCACGAAGCAAGATGGCCTAAAGTGGAAATGTAATGCTACGAAAGGAAGTGACTTCATCGTAGAGGAAAGAGAGCCGTAATAAGTATGACTTTGACATCATCGGGGTCGACTTGAGGAAGGTCAAAGGAAAAATGTGACTGTCAAAAGGGGTCAGCGACATATCCTGCAATAGAAACTTTGTTTTTAAGAGTTCAGAATCTTGGATCCCAAAATGTTAGAGACTGGCAGAGAACTTACCAAGACACATGAAACCTCAGATTGCAAATCATTATGCCACAGATTTTGACTCTTGTGTGTGGGTGTGTGCATGTGTGTGTGTGTGTGTGTGTCTGAACAGGGAGGCCCTGTCTGTTCACAGCAGCTGGCACCTGTTGATCTCAATCTGAATACACACTCTTGATCATCTCGTCTTGTGCGAGCACGTCCGTCACTACTTTGGTGAAATCGTTTTCTGAAAAGATTGTTCTGATACATGTACAACTAGTTTGTGCTGAAGAGGAAGTATTGGCCTCTTATGTGACTTAATTTTAGTGTTTCAATTTTTTTTTACTTTATTCACCAAGATCTGAGGGATTTGTCACAGAGGGTTCATGTGTGTGTTGTAAGAGTAGAGGTCCAGACCCAGTGGGTTTCTCCTTCGGCATTTGTTTCTTCAGTGAACTGTGAGAGAATTTGGGAGGCTGTTTGTCTATCCAACTGTGTGATGAACGTATTCCAGGGAGAAACTGTATAGCTGATGACGTTCTTAATACCTTAGAGAAGATGGATGTGGAGTATTTATCTGCATGAACATTTTTTTCTCCCTATTTTAAACCTGCTTTTTGATCTATTAAGAAGCACGTCCCTTTGAAAAATCAAAGGCGACACGTGGGTCCGGAAGACATTTTTATAGTCGAAGGAAGAGCCTCCGGACACGGCATTCTCTTTGATATCCTGTCCAAGACTGACACACAGCAGGGACTCCCCACTGAGTTCAAGACCAGGCCAAAATCCACCTCTCCGTGCAGACTCAAATAGACTCATTGACAGAGTGGAGAAACCATGGAAAATTAATATTTGCACCTCATTTAAGTGTGTTTAAAATGCATCTATTCTGGCCTCTCAGGTTAGGGATCATCAACAACCATCACCAGGCCATGTTTTCATTAGTTTCCATGAAATTCTACATTGAAGAAGTCACTTATTATAAACGCTATTCACAGTTTGTAAAAAGTTTGGTGAAGTTGTTGGTTTATACTCAGAGGAGCTTGATTTCTCCACCATAGCTGCAGGTTGGGTTTGAGTAAATTGTCTCCAAGAAAACCACTCTTCATGTGTTTCTCTTTATACTCTATGATTTATGGAAGGTGAATGATTAACTCTACCCGTGTGTTCCATTTTACTTCACATGCAAACAGATGTTCTCATTTCTCTTTAAATCATGAACATTCCCAACATTCCTTATGGTTGAAGTCAATGGTGTGGCGAAGCATTAATGTGGCTGATAAGACCCGAACCCTCGTAGAAATGAGATCCAAAGGTTTCCGCATTTGTTATCAGGTGGGGTTGAACTTAATATCTGACGGGGTGGAGCAGATTTACAACATCAGGATCTTGAATGAAAGCGAGTTGAGGATCAGACAGAAATGCCAGTGGAGGGAGAGAAGTTGATGAAAGCTCTAAAGGTGCTGAAGGACGAGGCAAATTCACTGCTGTGGACTCACTTGTAGGTAAAATTCCTGATCTTATTAATGCACATATTGGTTTTGATTGTGTGTGTGTAGAGGTGCTTGAAAGGTCTGGGGTGGAATGTGACCTCACTCGGCATGGGGCGCGATAATGCTCTGCTTGTAAGTCCACATAAATTATTAGTGATTTAACATGTTTCCTGCTGGACTAGGATGAAGTTTGTCACTGGCAGTTTTGGATTGTTTGAGTGTATTTGGTTCTATCTTACAGTATAGCAATATAAAGCTATTTCCAATATCCAATACATTAATGAAAGTGAGCATTTCATTTATGGTGTTTTGTGGAGTTCCACAAGGGTCAAAGTCTGATCCATTCTCTAAAGATGTTTATACATGATAAACTGCCTCTTAAGAATACCTGAAAATATCTTCAATGTTTCTTTTTTTTCAAGGGTCCAAAGTTTCACAGAAATGTCCTTAAATGTAAAACTAAAAACTTGGTTGTGTTGTTAGTGGTTTAACAGAAACAAACCTGGTCATATAGATCATTATTATAGACATTTTACTATAAATAATTCAGAAACAACTATCACGTTTTGTTGTGATTCTTATTTTAAGGATGTCAATTTATGCCTTTAATTGTGAATAATTAGTTAGTCATGATTGTTGTTTTATCTATTTTTAAAGTGGCATTCATTCTGTTTGAAAGTTGCTTTTTGTCAAATCTGTATTTGTTGGTGTTGGTCCCTGAAGTAGACATTAATGAATTACATGAATTGTATAATATTCATTTTTTTTAATATTTCGACAGTACTATTTTTGATGATTTTTATATCAATTAAACTGTTCCAACATAATGTGTAACTATAATTAATGCTATATATATATATATATATATATATACTTTCATCTAAACATCTTGCTAAGTCCAAGTCTTGAATTTTGAACATAGTTGAACGTAGTCACATAATCTCAACAGTTAAACTTTGGTGTCTTTGTTCCCCTTATGTCCAGCATCCAAACCCTTTAAAGTGCTGAATTCTTACTTTTAAAGTGCTGAATTGTTAATATTGAATAAAACATCAGCCAAAAGCTAATACGTAGAGTCTTAAAGTGGACCTTGCATGTGGGATTGTTATATTTACGACCTGCTGTCACTATGACACAGCAATAATAACCCTGTTCAAGAAGGTGCAAAGTACAGTTGCAGGTGAAACTGTAGTTTCTGTCAAAACATGTGCGAACAAATGCCAAAGGCTAAAAGAAGATTATCAAACCCAATATAGGTCGTAAAATGCAACTTTTTGGATTAACTAAAATTATTTAAAAATGACACACAAAAAAGGACGTTTTCACTTTTAATCAGATTATTATAGTATTGTAAACTCTTTTTTATACTGATATAAATGCATCATGTGAAAATACTAGCACTATCAATATGTTCTTAGATGTTTATTGTATTTCAAAATTAAGATTTTTCATTTAAATATATTTTTTATCAAAAATTATGACAATGTTTTTTTTTTTAGTTAAGACTAAAATATTTGTATTTTTTCTTCCTTTCAGCCGTAGAGCCGGTCACTACACCCTTCAACAGAACCAGAACAACCATCACGGGGACAGATATGCACCCTCCGGTTCAGCAAGCAGCACCAAGAGCACAAGCACAGATTCACCACCGGCGACCAACTCCAGCGCGTCGTCGTACCCCAAGTCTCACTCAGGTTCCAGTCCGAGGCCGGGCGCGAGCCCCAGACACAGTCCCAACGTCAGAGCCAGGACACGATCACCATGTCAGAGATGCAACTCTCAGGTAGGAAACGATTCCTGAACCAGTTTACACTTTATTTTGTTGTAACAAAAAATTCCACAAATTTAATTATATGTCTGTTGGTGCAAAAGCTGGTATTAAAAATGTAAAAATCTGTTGCTTTCAATCATCTACACAAACTGATATCCTATCTGCGCTGCAGGGTAGATGCATAATAACATTCTTTTCAACATACCTGCGCACAATACCCATAAAAATATATAACAAGCTGTCAATAACTGACCAAGTTTATTGTAGCAAAATCTTTGCCTGTAAATAACCTTACAAAGGAAATGTAGTAACTAATTTTTTAACATGTTATAATATAGATGTTGTCTTAACCAAATTAAATGTAATAAAAAACTATTGTTTAATTGGTTGTCAACATATCAAGTGTATGAATAATGAAATAAAAACCAATGACATTATCTCCTGTTGTTGATGTTGTTTAAGGTCTGAATTGAACATGTTTGAGGCACCATCAGTGCTAGGATGGTCATAAACAAACTAGTGTAGATCATTTGCATTCCCTGTTTCTTCTTCTCCTTTTGCTTGCACCTAATGTTGTCAGTTCTTGGAATGTGTTTTTAATACTTAATTCAATGCTTTCTCTTTATAATGTCAAATGTTTTCAAAAAAGTAGGTTAAACATCATTTAAAAATGCCAATATTTTAGTTGATAATGTGATGTATAGTTAACTTAAGCTATGTGTAAACTAATCAGGTTTCTTTTGCTTCTGTTTGTCCTCTTTGGAATAAACACTATACATTTTCTTTTTAAACTGCAAGTGTGACTTTGTGGTCAAGACTAAGTCTGCTTTAGTGGTGAAGCCACAATACCGAAACTATCATCTTGTTTCAATGCAACTGAAGAGATACCTTTGTCCCTTGCTTGTTGTACAGCAATACTTTGAGGTCCTCGTCTTACCTAAGAAGTCAACTAGTTCCACACATGAGGATTTAACAAACAACCTTCAGAGCTGTACTTTTGACTTGTCAAACGCTTTATGTTAAGTCACTCGAAAAGGGGAAAATGGTTTTTGCTTGTGTGTTAATTTGTTGTCTTTACTTAAACACACTTGTGTAAATTTACCAGATAATATTGTACATTATTTTGATTCTTAAATCCCAGACACAGACAGATTTTAAAATCTCATCATTATGATCTTTAAATGTTTTATGTTTTGTATTCTTTACAAATATAACTGCATCATTTATTACTTTCTCGTAGAAAATTATTAAAGACAAATATTCAGACAGTGAAACTATATATTATGAACTATTTATTTTAGTATTTAAAGTCCTTTTATATGATTCGCTTAGCATTATTCAGACTAGCTGCTTAAATTAACCTCCCATAGTGAGAGTTAAAATAAATACTGCATTTAATTTTGACTCCGTAATGAGTCGTGCAAAATGTCCAATAAATATTTATTTTGCTCAGCCTGCGAGAAATAAACAATAATATATATTTTTAATACAATAAAATGTGTTTTTTTTCTGCTTGGTTGTCATATAAGTAATAAATAGCAACTGTAGATAAAAATATATATCATTTGTATAAAATTAAAGTTAAGATCATCATGTGGTTACATTAAAAATATATATATATATACAACAAATATAGATTAGAAATAACACTTTAAACATTTGTTCCAGGACTCGCTGGACGAGCTGCAGATGGACGACTACTGGCAGGAGGTGGAGAACATCAACCGCTCTGGAGAAGGAGGCGCGAGAGGCGACAGTGGGGGAGAGGGTGACGTGCCAGAGGAAGAACATCAGAAGATTCCTGAGGGTAAGACATGTCTTGGACCCAAAACTCTGTTAAATTGCCTTTTTTCCCCCTCACCCCTGGTATCTCCTTCCACTCCTCCATATTTGGTGTTTTCATTCGTCATTGACGGGGAGAAGGAGGTCGGCTCCATCTCTGTGGAATTTGGATAAATCTCCATGACTGAGACGGGAATGTCAGACTTTATTATTAAATATTAGTTCTGCTCTGTGGGGTAAATATTTGAGACTTTAATACACAAGATGTGTTTACAGGAGTGGATCTCCGTGTCTGTTTATAAGAACTATTGTTCCCTTGAGCAAACGCACAGTTGTTGAACTTCCTTTTTCCTGCAACCTGTAGATGTTTCCTGCTCGGTGCTTTAAGATGTTCACTCGCATCCGTGTCTTTCAGAGGGCGAGCAGGAGGAGGCGTGGCTTGCGGAGGCGGGGCTAGCACGCCTGGTCAATGATTCGGCGGCGGCCGACCAGGAGCAGGTGTTAATCATCTCTTGTTATCTTCCGTACTGCCATTTGTTACCATGACGATGTCATGAGTCATACTTTATTTGAAGCCGCTTGTCGTTCACATTTGTTGTGAAGATTTTCTACTTAAAAAACACTTTTTAATGTGATTTTGACCAAAGATTAAACCTATATTTTCAATGTAGAAATGTAGAAATTGAACTACTGCATGTTTTTGTGTCACTTTTTGGATTAAAAGCAATAATGTGTAATAATGCAAAATTTTGAACAAACAAAAAATGTTATGATGTATCTTTCTGTTCATGTGTGTACGACTTTGACAGTGTGTTTTGTTTTGACGACAGGAGGAGGACAGCGCCGCCTTTCTGTCCACGCTCACCAGAACTCAGGCCGCGGCCGTGGAACGCCGTGTCACGACGCTACAGCAGACGTTGCTACGCCGACATAATCGACCGCACAATCATCCCGACGTCCGCGATATATTTCGCCCACCTGAGAAGGTAAACGCAATCGAAATATGTGGAACGATTTAACAGTTTTCATTCGAGTCAAGTGAAGTCAAGTTCTTTTATTGGAGGAAGTACAGTCGCTGGTGGGCTTTTTTGGCCAGTGATGTTGTATTGTGGCTCCAGGACGGATCTTCAGAGATGTGGTGCTGCTCACTCTCTCCACTGCAGCTCCGTCAATGGTTAGTGGTCGATGCTGGGTGTGCACTCTCCTGAAGTCCACTATGACCTCCTTAGTCTTCTCCATGTTCAGGTGGAGATTATTGACTTTGCACAACGTGGTCAGCCTGTTGACCTCACTCCTGTAGACCGTCTCACCGCTGTTGTTGATGAGACCCTCCACAGTTGTGTCGTCCGCAAACTTGGAGTTGGATGATGGGGTGCAGTCATGGGTCAGAATAGTGAAGAGGAGGGGGCTCAGCACACATCCTTGGGGGGGGGGGGGGGGCTGTGTTCAGTGTGATGGTGCTGGAGGTGTTACTGCTGACCCTCACTGTCTGTGGTCTCCCGGTTAGGAAGTCCAACATCCAGTTGCACAGGGAGGTGTTGAGTCCCAACTGGTCCAGTTTGAGGATGAGCTGCTGGAGGGGTTGGTGTTGAAGTCGATGAACAGCATTCTTACGTACCAGTCTTTAGTCTCCAGGTGGGTCAAGGCTGAGTGGAGGGCGGTTAGACCGGTATGCAAACTGGAAGGGGTCCAGGGCAAGGGGTAGTTCAGATTTGATGTGCTGCAGGACTAGCCGCTCGAAGCACTTCATGAGGATGGGAGTGTGGGAGTGAGTGCAATCGGGCGGTAGTCGTTGTAGCTGGAGGGGGACGACTTCTTTGGGACTTGGATGATGGTGGCGGCTTTGAGGCATGTGGGGACAACAAGTTGAAGATATAAGTGACAACATCTGTGAGCTCCTCGGTGCAGTCTCTCAGGACACGACCGGGAATGTTATCAAGACCCTGGGCTTTCCGTGGGTTTGTGCGTCTGAGGCATCGTCTCACACTCTCTGGGGAGAGCTGAACTTTTGTACGGTTGATCTGTCCCTGTCATGACTGGTTGGTTAGTTAATGGTTAAGTGGTTAACTTGTGTCCTGGGGATGAGAACATGATGTGAAAAAAAAACATATTTTTACTAATGTGTTGATTTAAGTGTGTCTTAAATAGATGTTGGACTCTATGGTATCATCAGTATGTGTCTGTTTGTACAAAACTCTCTTTTCATTGAAATATTTACATTAGAAAATGTACTTAAGCCCCGCCCTATGCAAACACTTGGGTTTTTCTCAAGCTCAAAACGTGTAACCACGCCCACTCTACTGTGATTGGTCAAACATTGTGGTTTGTCATGCAGCGTCATCAATTCTGAACGTCTCTAACTCAAAGGGACTCGTTGTATAAAACAAAGCGGGGCGTGATTACAGCTGCCTGGAGGATTGAAGACCATTATTACGACATAATGGTCTCCGCTCTTGTAACCTCTCGTTCGTCGAGATTTCCGATGGGGAAGAACTTTATAAAGTAATAAGTTCAAAACATGGTCATGATGATGAACTTACTGCATCTTGGAGAGGAAGACTTCAACATTTGAAACATGTGAGTGAGTCAGGAGAGTTTTCAACTAGTTGACATTTAAAAATGAATTTTGCAAAGGTTACTCAGAGCTTATCCTGTTGCAATAATAATCAAAAAGTTTTCAAATGTAATCAGACAATTTTTAACTGTATTTGAACAATTCAAACTGTTTTTTTTAGAGATGGAAAGGGAGCTGAGAGATGAACATTAAACCTATAATTAAGACATTTTAAAATGTGTTTTTCTTTGTGTTTGTCTTCTGCAGGTGAAAGAGTCCAGTAAGCGCAAAGAGGGAAGCGAGAACGGTCCGAACGCTGTCAGTCCTTCTGGTCAGTGACACATACAATCCACATTCACACTGTGAGAGTCGAAGTCAGCAGGACGGTCGACCAGCTGAGGCCTACATTTACTTCTTCTTTGTGACTCATGAGGGAAGATTGCTTGTTGCCGGTCAAAACAACACGATAGAAACATTGTGTCGCTTTGTTTGGAATCACTAAACTGATGCTTTTATACTGTCACATTAAAGTGAACGACCACTGGAGTTATACACACACGTCCCTGCATATACAACTGCACTCCAGCTTTATAAACACCTTTAGGTTGTTTTATTTCTGTGTTTAAAGATTTTAATTTACATCCTGACAGAACCAGAGACGGTTATGAACATGGAAGTGGCTTTTTCGGAACAGGCCCTCAGTTACCGGGACAACTACCAACGATTGATGGTCACCACCAGTCCTAACTCGCCGGACGACAAACTGCCGGTTAGTCCTCGCGCAGACGTGATGCACACATAAGTGTGGAATGATGTGTTTGACGGCAAGTGCTTCAGCTTTAGGTAAATATTGATGCGCTGGCGAGGCACGGCACTGTGCAAATACCAATGTGAAAACAAGTGACAAAACTGGAATGATAAGCTCACGGAACAATGATTTACTAAATATGATTTTAAAAAGCCTTTGAATGATTCACTCGCACGTGAAGAAATCTAACGTTATCGCAATAGCATGTTAGCATTGTAGCGTTAGCTAGCTTTAAGGTAATTTGCCTGTCTGAATGTATCTTTCTAGTATGAAAGAAATAAGAAAGAAAATCTAGTAATGTCTTAAAGTAGTTTGTTTTTTCATTTTGAAATAGGTGACTTCAGGTGGTACTGTTGAAAAACTTAATTATATTTAATTTACATATACGCTAACTAACTAAATGTAAAATAAAAGTTATGAAATTGTTAACGTGGTTAATTTAAATTTGGATTACATGTTTATTAAATAAAGGCAAAAATACATTTCGTAAGAAATATACAGTATAAGAAGATTCTTAAGTTTGAACTGAACTTTCAAAACTATATTTCGTAAAGTCAACTGGCTAGGGCGCCATCTAGTGGCCGACTATAATACGAGTAAAAACAAGTACAATCCAACAGTAACTAACATCTCTTTTTTACATTTCATTTTTCAGAACTTTCGGTTGCTTCGGGACAAAACCGGTCAGACCAGAATTTGGGATCTTTCTCCTCTGGACATGAAGAAGGTGTTCTATTATTAGACCTTATTAGAGAGAGAACTTCCTTGATCCAGTTAGTCAAGTGTTCAGGTAGATTTGTTGTTTATTATATCAGAGTAAAAGGTAAATAATTATTGTATCAGTTATAATTCTACTATGACGAGAAGTGCTTCGTAAATATGCCTTTTTGGTTTATTTTAATTTTCATTTTACTCACTTAAAAGAATTTGATATGTAGCGACTTCCATTTAAATGTCTAACTTTGTTTTTGTCCTTTCCAGGTTCGCAGGCTGGCGCTGGTGGAGATGACGGCTCTGTTCGACACCAGTGCGATCGACCTGAAGGCACACAAGCCTGCTCGATTAAAGACTAGAGGTGAGAGATTCTCTATAACGATAATGTAAAAATGCCCGGCGCCATCTCTGAGTCGACATCAAGTAGAACAGATCGTTTTGTATGATTATTTTTCAAGAAGAATTTACGTTAGATTTGTATCTGTAGAAAGCGGTTTGTTTGGAGTTCCCCTGATTACTTTATTGGATCAGGACCAGAAGAAGGTAGCCGGGACTAAAGTGCCATTAATACTACAAAGGGTATGTTGTTTGTTGTGTTCAATTTATTTTTGTTCTATCTTGTCTTTGACAACATTTTATCTGAATGAACACTTAAAATCAAACACTTTTTTAGAATTTTTTATTGTAATCACGTTTTTTTTTCATTGTAATCACGTTTTTTTCAAACAGTTTTTAACTGTAATCAAACAATTTTCAACTATAATCAAACAATTTTCAACTATAATCAAACTATTTTAAACTGTAATCAAACAATTTTCAACTGATATCAAACTATTTTAAACTATAATCAAACTATTTTCAATTGTTATCAAACTATTTTCAAATGTAGTCAAACTGTTTTCAACTATAATCAAACTATTTTAAACTATAATCAAACTATTTTAAACTATAATCAAACTATTTTCAATTGTTATCAAACTATTTTCAAATGTAGTCAAACTGTTTTCAACTGTAATCAAACAATTTTCAACTGATATCAAACTATTTTAAACTATAATCAACCTATTTTCAATTGTTATCAAACTATTTTCAAATGTAGTCAAACTGTTTTCAACTATAATCAAACTATTTTCAACTGTAATAGAAGAATTTGCAACTTTAATCAAACAGATTCAAATCTAATCTAACAATTTGCAACTTTAATCAAAGAATTTTCAACCATTTTCAACAGTATTAAAACTATTTTTTAAATATAATTAAACAATTTTCAGATATAATAAAAAAAATGTAACTTTATTAAAACTATTTCAAAAATATCATCAAACAATTTTCAACTGAAATTTTCATTTTAATACTAAGCTCAAAATATATTTTAATTCTTTATTTCTGTTTGAAATGATATTCTGCAGCTTATCTGTCACATCGAGGAAGAAGGATTAGACACGGAGGGGTTACTTCGCATCCCAGGCGTGGCCTCCCGAGTCAAGGTACTTTAAACCTCTCAAAAACACAATCTTTTCCTGCCACCTGGCTCATACGGTGTCTAATTACTGAAGATAAAGTGTTCCATTCTTCCTACTCCCCCTCCAAAAATGTAGTCGCTGCGCCAGGAGCTTGAAACTTCCTTCTATGACGGGACGTTTCCATGGAAACAGTTGAAAGCACACGACGCCGCGAGTCTTCTGAAGCTGTTCATCCGAGAGCTGCCGCATCCACTGCTGACAGTGGAATACCTCAACGCCTTTATCGCCGTCAACAGTGAGTGGCGATGAATTTCTTTCGCCCTTTTTGAGCACAGAGAAATATTTTGGTTGTCTTTCAGAACTGCCTACGAAGAAGCAGCAGCTGCAGGCTCTGAGTCTGCTGGTGCTGCTGCTCCCCGTGGCCAACAGGGACTCTCTGAAGGTAGACTTCAAGCTTCCTGTCTTCAGACGTGTTTATGCTCAGAGTTTTCTTTCTCTTCCAGGCTTTGATGGAGTTTTTTCATCACGTCACTGAGCACCAGACGCAGAATAAAATGACGCTCAACAACGTCTCTGTCGTCATGGCTCCGAACCTCTTCATGTTCAAGGCGTGTCGCCTGAAGGTCACGGAGCAGCAGGAGTTCTCCATGGCGACCAGCGCCGCCAACATCGTTCGGCTTCTCATCCGCTACCAGAATCTCCTCTGGACCGTAAGAGACCGGTAACGCCCAGAGGTCGCGACCCCTACTTATCAACCCATGTGTGTGTAGATCCCCAAGTTCATCCTGCTGCAGGTCAGACAGCAGAACATGAAGCAGAATAAAGAGAGAGCCGTCACCAAGCTGCTGAAGAAGATCACCACTGAGAAGCCTTCAGACAAACCCCCTCCTGAGGTAACCTTTCTGTCGAGGTGGAGTTCGGTAGAAAATATTGATGTACTTAAAAATCTGGATGTTTTTTTCACAAGACGGTAACTATAGTAACTATTTTGTTCATAATATTTATTGAATTCTGGGCCCTTAATCATTTTTTATTTTTATTTTATTTTAGGGTTTATATTTCAATAAATTGTGTTAAAAATGCAATTTTTTTCATTTACAAAACAAATCTAAATTTCTTCATTTTTGTGTTGCAATTAAACAGTCGTTACGTTCTCCGCAGCTGAAGAAACTATGAAATCATGCGAGTTCACAGCATCAACTGAGGAATCGAATATCATTTGCATCATAGTTTATATTTCACTAAAGTGTGTGTAAATTAAAATATTTTTTGCTTTATCTACAATAAACAATATATTATATAATTAAATATTAAGGTTGTTTACTTAATTAAACTTCCTGCTGCTAAATGGCATCAGTCATTATGTCCACTGCAGCTAAAGGAACGCCAAGGAAATCCAGCAAGGTTCCTGCGATGACTGAGGACGAGAGGATACAGTTGACTCCAGAAGATTGTAAAGCTGATGTTTGGACATAATTTGGTTTAAAAGAAATGAAAGCATTTTAAACTACATCAAGAGTCATGTGGTCTGTAAATTGTATTGTAAAATTGTAAACTATATCAGCATAGTTAAGTATTCAATACTACAAATATACAAATATATTCTTGTTCCAACAGTATCACAATATATGTTGCCCTGTGTTGTGATCCTTACCGTATCGACAACATGCATCAATAGTTTTTTAGATCTTGATTTGATCCATATTGTTTGATTTAATTGTTTTTATTGTCAGTACATCCACTACCTGTGAGTGATATTGTATATATTGTGTATATTGTCATCACAATTCTTTATGGAGAATGTTTAACATAAATATTTACATGTTTGTGTTAAAGGACTTTGAACACTTAACAAATATATAATATGTAGGCGCCTATTGTGAATCATTTGTAGGTTCTCCAGTAGGTCTTCATCCGGTAAACATCACGACCAGATTGATTCGTTGAGACTTGAAAACAGTTTCCTCAAGTCGTGTAATGACGAAGCAGGAAGTGACTTGACTGATGGTTGTCAGTGTAACTGACAGTGTTGCTGACACCTGAACACATCGTTGGCCCTTTTGCAGAATCTTGGGTAAATAAAAAGCAACCGTTAAGTCAGTGGCTCTTGCCTCAATAAAGAGTGACTAATACTTCAAAAGATTCACGGAGCCAGATGGTAATTTGCAAAACGACTAGAAAGTAGTCAACTGGCACACAGGAACAAAGTGCAGCGTCTCTTTTCTCACTAGTGACTAATGCTGCAAAATATGTACGGAGCCAGGTGGTAGTTTGCAACACAACCAAAAGGTAGTTAAAATTTTATGAAATGTAGTTCAAATCTGTTTTTAATGATTTTGACAAAAGACAGATCTACAGGGACAACCACTTGAACAGAGTGTCCCGAAAATACATTTCAAGATGTCCATGTTTAGCTGCTCAGGTTAAAGAGTGGACTAATGTTCCACCAATTTGTTATACGTGCTGCTCGTGGGTGTTTTTTTTTTAAACGGGAAACTGAGTTTCTCTGTATTTCCCAGCAGGAGGCGTCCCAAGGAATCATCCGAGTTCAGGCCCCGCAGTTCAGCAAAGTTTCGATGGCCGTCCAGCTGACCGAGGAGCTGCAAGCCGCTGATGTATTAATGCGCTTCGTCAGCCAAGACAGGTAATGACTAACTGGTGTGTGATGAACTGTCAGATAGTCCTGCTGCTCATGTTTGTGTCTCTTTGTCCTCACAGCTCGGTGGCAATGAAGCGAGAAGACCTCAGTCTCTACGAAATCGGTGGAAACATCAGTAAGCTGGTTGACCATCATATGAACGATTGTTGTTTTTTTTTTGGTCACTGTCAGTCATGCAAAACCTGGGATAAGTGAAAAAGTATTTTTTCTACATTTATTATATCTATATCATTTTACACCTTTTAAGGTTTTAAAATGATGTTTATATAGTTGATATGAAAATGACAGAAGGTGCAGTTATGGAGCTCACTCGCACAATACACACAGTGGATGGATGGATGGATAAATCAGGCAAAATTAGGACAAAAAAAAAAATACTATAAGATTTGATACAAAGAAACAAAAACAATTGTACCATGTTCTTACAATACTAGCATTTAAAACAAGTACATTTGTAAAGAATTTCGTTGTGTATTTTGTTATATATTCATACATGTTGGCATAAAATAACTTGAATAATATATATACAGGAGCAACAAAATGTTATAAATAAAATACAAATCAAATATAATCCAATATATTCAATTAGATGTTGTATATCTTTATTGCTATCTGCACCACAAGGTGTCGCTGTGTTCTTCCTGAGCAAAGCAATATGATGAATGTGTCTTTATTATTCCTTTTCAGAAGAGAGATGTTTGGACGAAGAAACGTTCATGAAAGATCTTCAACAACTGAACCCCTCAGCAGAGTTTGTCATCAGATCTCTGCAGCGATGAAATCAGCTCTGCAACATCGCCCCCTGCTGGACACTGAATCACCGGCGTCACTACACGCCAGTGGAAAAACAAGACTAAAAAAGCCCATTTGAACAATACATTCTCTGGTTGTTTTCAGAATATTTAACTGACAAAGGTTTGTTATTTTTGCCTCATGGGTGCCACTGTGTCCTGTGTGAGCTGTACCTGGAATGCATATGTAGCAGCACTTGACTGTGACTCTGACACCATAGATATTCAAGTATTGCAAGACTTTATACCACTAATACAGTTGTACGTGGTTACGTAAACTTAAGAAACCCATATACACGACGTGAGGGTTTATCTCATGTTTCATATAGAATCCAAGAATGTTCTATCAAAACCTATGAAAGCACAATATTATTAATAATATTATTAATGTGTATAGCATCCATTGAAATGAACGGTGAAGCCATGACCCGCTAGAAGCCGCGAGCATCATCGTGACTTGTTTGTATAACGCCTTGTTATAAGCTCACACTTTGCACCAAAGACTGAACCCTTTATTTTTTAACTCTGCATCATAAGTGACCTTGTAGAGTGACACACTCACACACAAACACACACTCCATGTGTCCTTAATAATATCTGGCTGCTGCTACTAATGTGCTCTTATTTCCGTCTCCGTGACGGACTCATGCACTGCAAAGGTTATTTTTGTCTCGTGCACTTCTTCAAATCCTGCAACATCTATGCAGAGGAGTTTCAAAGTTGTGTTTGACCTGATCTGGTTCACTGTGAACTGTTTTTGTGTTGATTCTGCCTCTGAAATGACCACTAGAAACGGCCTGTAAATAAACATGTATAAATGACTGTGTCTGATTCTTCTGGTGATTCTTGGTTACAAATGAACCGCATTCTTTTATTCTGACGGATCTGTTTGTAAATGATTTTGGTTTTCCGTTTTAAGAAATGTTTGTATACAATAGCTTTCATTTATTCTTTCTAATTATGTGACATGTTAAATATCACACTTGCACACTGTAGAAAATTACCTTTTTAGTTTAATTTTATTTTCTATTGTTCATCAAAACTTTGGTCTTATAGACTTTTTAAATATAAGTAAGTCATTTTTATTTGTATAGCGCTTTTCCAGACCAGGGTCACAAAGCGCTTAAACAATCAAAACAATATTCAATAAAGTATATAGTTTAAAGGGCAAGATAAAACTGATAAAATACAATAAAATATTTTTCGCATATTAAACTTAATTTTATAACTTGATCTTTATTAATTCTGTTTTTTTGTTATTGCTCAGTGACCAACAGTTCACGTCATAAAAGTGTGTGCATGACGTTATCAGTGAACAATTGTTAATTCTATGGATGGGATAGAAATTTCAAATCACAATTTAAGTCAATAATTGAAAATATTTTAAACATCATTTAGATGTTCACTTCACTTAGATTGTGTTAAATAGTGTCGCAAACAACACGCACACACACATTCACTGTTTTGGTGTCGTGGACGAGCCCATCCGCTCCAAGATAATTGTGTACGTATCCGATTGGCTGAGGCGCCGCTGCCCTCCACCGATTGGCCAACGTCAAATTTTCTCGCCCTCTGATAGGCCAGCTTCTTAGACTGTCTGACTGTCAGTTGCAGGAGCTTAACATGGAGAGCTAAGTGATATCTGGACACTTTAAGTCGAGGTGTGTCGCCTTATTCGCCCTCAGACAGGCTTGTCTGCTTTAAAACACCAACCGGCTTCTTACCTCGTGATATCTAACAGATTTGGAGCCTGTAGTGGAAGTAATTCGGCGTTAAAGCCGCGTCTGTGAGGAGCTTCTGGGGGAACTAGCTTGTTAGCTAACGTCATTTGCACAGTAAAGTAGCTTAGCCTTGTAGTGCTTACGTGTGGTTGACATCTTTATAACTTCTTAATACGATGAACTGCCTCGTGTTCGGTTGAACTTGTCGTCTCGATGACAACATATTGAGTCAGTCGTACCTGGATGTTTAGCAGTAAACTCAGCGACGGCTACAGCTAGCAGGAAGCTAGCTCGTTCATCGATGAAAATGGGTGTAAAAGCGTCTGCGAGGACGAAAAGAACGTTTTTGTTCGTCACCCTTTCCATGCTCGTGCTCGTCAAAGGAGTCTCTGCAGGTGCGTGTGACCCGTTTCTCTTAAAATATGTCGTAACACGAGTGGAAGATGAACCACCTTCTTACGAGCAGGTCAAAGTGTCACAGCACCTCAGACGACATTATTCACTTTCTGTTTGTTTTTCCAGATGGTATCGATCACGAAGATGATGAATCTGAGTTAAAGGTGTGTATTCAAGTGTGTCTTGTCTGTCTGTGTACTTATCACGTGTCCTGTTGCTATTATATGTCATTATAGGTCAGTTAAAAACACTTTCTGTGCAACGATATTAATATATTTGACCATTTTTAATTCATCCCTTTTTCCTTTAGTCTTACCATGATCCTGACTCTGAAGAGGAAGATCTGCGTCTGGCCTCACAGATCATGGCAGGTGTTTCCGGGCATTCTGTCCATCAAGTGTCCGATCCCGAAGAAGAAGTGAAGCAGGAACTCGAAGGAGAAGATAAGGAGGACTTGCCTGAAATGCCTCCTCCAGTTTTGGAGAAACAGAAAGAAAGTAAGTGTTTTTACTTGATAAATAATTGAACTCATCCACCTGAAGATTGTTATTGAGGTGGACGTTATTCTGATTTGTGGGAGTTTGGTAAACTGTTCTTTAGAACAAAGTGTGGAAATGTAATTCTTGGTTTTTTTTTAAACTGGTGTTGCATGCTTCAAGAGATTTGAAGCTTAGTTTGATCTCATGGGAAATTTACAGCAGCAGCACCTGTGACTTATCTTGCAGACTGTTGCATCATTTTAATCTATTACACTATGACGTATCTGGTTTTTTTTCAACCTTTTTTAGTTATTCTAAAAAAGAAAGTTTCCATTTTGAAGATCGTAAGTAACCTTGTCATATTTCGCTCAGTTACTTTTGTGAATGGAGGAACAGCCGACGGAGAGCCCTGCATCCTCCCATTCCTCTTCCAGGGGAAGGAGTACCCAGACTGCACCACAGACGGACGGGGAGACGGACGACTGTGGTGCGCCACCACTTATGATTATGACCGCGACAAAAAGTGGGGCTTCTGTGAAAGTAAGTGCTTGAATTCACGTTTTTTGATCGGGAAATAAAAGTTCTAAATTTCATATATTTTCCATGACAACAGCTGATGAGCAGGCACACCAAAGGCTGCAGGCGGAGGAAGTGGAGGAGATGTACCAGAATGTCCTGCACATGCTGAACGGAACTACAAGAAGAACTCAGAAGAAAGAGTAAGTTGTTTTAACATCATTTTCAGCAACATCCACAAACCCGTATTTGTTCAAAATTTGACCTCTATTCGGAATTTCTTGTAATATTTTGAGTGGCACATTAATAATTATTTATTCTGCCATCAAAGTAATACGCTCCCAAGTTATGTGAGGTAGTTTTTATCTTAATAAAAACAGCATTTTTTTGCACACCGCTAAAAAAGTATCCTAATATATTACATTTCCTTCTCAATTTCTTGGTTTTCTGCCCTTTCTGATTCTCTGACTTGTACCTGCTTGTTCTCTCCTCTCAGATTATATGACAAGCTCATGCAAGTAGCAGAGAAGGGTCACCAGAAGGCATCGGAGAAGGTGGCGTACGCCTTGTTATTTGGGGACTACATGAGTCAAAACGTCACCAAAGCTAAAGAAATGTTTGAGAAGCTGGCCACGGAGGGTTCCCCTAAGGGGCAGATGGTAAAAAAAAAACACAACAACATTTGGATGTGAAATACAAAGTAATTAATCATTCTTTTTGTTGTAGGCTATGGGATTTTTATACGCTGCAGGGCTTGGAGTAAACTCTAGCCAAGCTAAGGTAATTGAAAAAAAATCAATTTTTCCCAGACATGTTTTCATGAAGGTATCAAATAAGGATGTTTTTCCTGCACAGGCTTTAGTTTACTACACCTTTGGAGCACTGGGTGGAAACCTGGTCGCACACATGATCCTTGTAAGTAGAACAGGCTGACTAAATACACATGGGTTGTTTAAACACTCACTATATCTTCTCATCAGGGATACAGATACTGGGGTGGTGTTGGGGTTCCTCAGAGCTGCGAGTCTGCATTGACTCACTACAGACTCGTCGCTAACCAGGGTGAGACTCGACCGCCTCTAATTTAACTTGTGGATTGAGATTTAAATTGTCTTCTGTCGCCTCCTGCAGTGGCCAGTGACGTGTCCCTGACCGGAGGCTCGGCCGTGCAGAAGATCCGGCTGCTGGAGGAGGTGGAGAACCCGGGGTCTACCAGTGGGATGTTGGAAGATGATTTGATCCAGTATTACCAGTTCTTGGCGGAGAAAGGAGACGTTCAAGCTCAGGTATGAAAGTGTACTTGTCAAGGGAAAAATCAAAGTAATTTGAGCAGGAGTTTGGATGTTGACTCTGGTTTGTTATCTAAAGGTGGGACTTGGTCAACTGCATTTACACGGAGGACGAGGAGTTGAACAGAATCACCAGGTAATGTATCACAGTATTTTCAGTTGGTAAATGATGATCGTGGACAAATATATTCACACACTTGTTTGCCTTCAACAGAGAGCTTATGACTACTTCAACCAGGCTGCAAATGCAGGCAACACTCATGCAATGGCATTTCTTGGCAAGGTGACTCGTCTTTTTCTTTTTGTCTCACTTAACTGGAATAATAATAATAATGGAAGATCTAAAAAAGTCCAGTTACATACGAGTCAGGATGAAAATCATTGGGTGGGAATCATTTTGCTTTAGTGTATATTTCATTTAATTTATTTATATATATATATATATATATTTCAGTACTAGGGGAGTGAGAGAATATTGATGTACTTGACGCAATTTGTATTCCACCATTCTGTATAAATATTTAACCCTTGTGTTTTTTCACGGTCATGGTGACCCGACGGACTGTGTTTGTGGTTTCAGGCCTCCAGGTCACTTTGACACTGGGATAACACAAGGGTTAACGGCGCTGTATATTCTTCGGCTTTTGAATGACATATTATTTTTATCATAGTTCTTTTATGGTTGATATTTCACAAGTGTGAGTAGAATAAAATCAATATATTTTGAGTTTTATTTATAATGAATAATATAATGAAGTGAGTAGATATTCGGTGATAGTTTATTTAAGTGTTGCAATTAAATCTATATAAACTTAAGGAGCAATAAAGTCCCACGGGATTCCTGCGATGAATGAGGACGAGAGGGTACAGTCAACTTTGGCAGCTTTTAGAGCTGATATTTGGACATATTTTTGGTAAATGTCTGAAAGTAGTTGACTCAACTCAACCTTATTTATAAAGCACTTTAAAACAACTGAACCCAGCCCTATCAATACATTTTTAAACATTAGAAAAGCAGATGGCAGTAGTGTCATAACACTGAACTTGTACAATGCTGTAGGAGCAGAAGATGTTGCTCGTCTTGAGTCTTGCTCCATAATATTGCGAGGAAGGGAAAACAATCGTTCTTTGTTTGTAGCTTTTATTCTAGCTTTGTCACAGCTCCGTTAGCACGCCTATTTAACATAAAGTGTCCGCGGTGCGGTAAATTGACGACAATGACGTCATTCAACAATACATACATCCAGTGCATGGCAAAACAAAACATAACACAATAAACCAAAATAAACATGAGAGCAGATCACTCAACAGAAGAAAAAAAGAGCTGCAGCTCAGTCGCTAAAATCCTGTTACTATTTCTTAAAATAAAATAATTTAAAACTAATACTTTTGTTTCTTATTTTTTACTTAATTTGCTTAAAACATGTTTTAGCATTACCTCCATTGAAGAGCCATACACATTAAGACTTTAGAGACTTTAAAAGGGGATATTTCAACTTTGACAAGCATGTACCTCTATATTTATTGCGTCTTAAATGATAAAGTCTAATGTTATGTACATGGTAATAAATGGCATGCACTTTAATAAGTCAGAAATACTTTTTTTTTTTTTTTTTTCAAAGTAATCAAAGGAAAAATATTTTTAAATGGTGTATTGTATAATGTGGTCATGTTTTATCTGTATTTTTGTGAACTTAAAAGTTTCTTGTTATGTAAAGTTTAGATTTATGAAATGGTTGCTCAGGAAATTGAATTCACAGCTAAACGATTTTAAAAGTCAGTTTACATACGAAGACGTCGGTTCTAGCCCCCTCTAGTGTCATAACAGAGTAACTGCAATCTTTTTTCCTCGTCCTCAGATGTACTCGGAAGGCAGCGAGTTTCTCCCGCAGGACAACGAGACGGCTCTAGACTACTTCAGAAAAGCCTCGGACTTGGTAAAGAAAGTCAATCAAACTACAAATGGCACTTAACATAAATGTGTGTAATTACTTTTTTTTTCTTTAGGGAAACCCAGTGGGTCAGAGCGGCCTGGGCATGGCTTACTTGTATGGAAGAGGTGTGCCTGTGGTGAGTGTTCTTGACACGGGAAGATGCACGTTCAAATGTCATTTATTCAATTGAGTCGGCGAGAAAACTGTCTGACTGGTTCATTGTGTTGCCGTCAGTGAAACTGTTGTTGTTGTTTATTTCTTCAGAACTATGAACTGGCACTCAAGTACTTCCAGAAGGCGGCAGAGCAGGGTTGGGTGGACGGGCAGCTCCAGCTCGGAACAATGTATTACAGTGAGTGTTTTTTTTATGCTTCACAATCGTCCTGCAGTTTCTCCCACTCTTTCATATTTTGTCTGAAATCTCTAAGCTGTTGTATGAAATAAAATCCATTTTCCCTTCTTTTCTGCAGACGGCATCGGTGTGAAGCGAGATTACAAGCAGGCGTTGAAGTTCTTCAACCTGGCCTCACAGGCCGGACACATCCTGGCGTTTTACAACTTGGCCCAGATGCACGCGACCGGTACCGGAGTGATGCGTTCCTGCCACACCGCTGTGGAGGTGATTTATATTCCCTTTCACTTCTATTTCTTGATCAAGCGTCAGTCGATTATACATGTTTTTGATCACGTCTTTACTGTTGTCACAGCTCTTCAAGAATGTCTGCGAGCGCGGTCGCTGGTCCGAGCGCCTCATGGCGGCGTACGGGAGCTTCAAGGAGGGAGACACCGACGCCTCTCTAGTGCAGTACCTGCTGCTGGCTGAACAGGGATATGAAGTGGCTCAGAGCAACGTGGCCTTCATCCTGGACCAGAGTAAGTCGTCAGAATTGACGAGGGAGAGATTCTTAATAGTGTTTAATACCTTTATAGTTAATTAATAATTAAATCCAACATGTGCTGTTGGGAAAGTAATTTAAGATTATTAAAAATAGTCTGTAGGAATTGGCTTATGAGGGAATACAACCATCACTACACTGGTTTTATCGCAGGGATGATGTTCTGAAATTCCTCCTTATTAAAGTGAAGTAATGACTTTCATTTTTCAAATAATTTAAATGAACATGTATCTAACGTTCATCTGAACTAATAAACCCATCATAGCGTATGCGACTCCATCCTTCACAAAGACGGTGACATTAACGGCTCCCATAATGCTTTGCTGCCCAGCTGCGGATAAGTATTGACATTCGACGGACGTAGATTTTAAATACAGTATCGACCAATCAGTCCTCGCTAAGTAGAGCAGTGTGTAGAAATGCATCATGGGAGTTCACTTTTTTTTTGGCCACATAAGTAAGGTGGGTGCGGTAATGAGTGCGTCTTAATGAGTTCCATGGATCAAACTTTAAGTTGACAGTAACAAGAAGCTTTTCCGTTCCTGACTTCAGCTATAATCTATATGAACATATCATACCATGTGCAACAAATAATAACGAGACCAATGAAGGTGAAGCGTTATGGTTGTGTGTGGGCGTCTCAAACCTGTAGTAGCTCATATGTTGAAATGTTTTTATAAAGTCTCAATGTGGTTTATGGTTGTCGTTCAAAGCAGAGGGAGCCAAAATCTTCAGCGAGAACGAGACGTACCCTCGTGCTCTCCTCCACTGGACCAGGGCGGCTGCTCAGGGTGAGTTGTATATATTTTTTTATGAGCCATCTACAATGTAGGCAGGATTAAAGTCACCTTAACATGTGCTGTAATGTGAAAGAATGTATGTAAGAGTAAAATGTGTTTGAGTTCACCTCATGCAAAGGATCATGGGATCCATATACCAGCCTAGATAAAAACTCTGTATTGGAAATCAGTTAAAAGCTAGTAAATGCTTCAATAATTCATTCAATTATCTGACTTGATATGCTACACATTTGCAAAGGATTCTGGGATCATCATCTTGAATGTTATCCTGTAATACATGTCCCTCTTAGCAAGTTTTTTTTCAGCGAGGCGGACACATTTGTGAACTTCATAATTTAAAAATTATGTACAACACTTTTGTTTTGATGCAAAGCTATTCTATGGGTGTGTAGAAAAAATAATGGAGGCCTTTTAAGCAAAGCTGGAGAAGAAAAGTTTTGCGTTTACTCAAAATTAAAATGCTTCTGAAGGGATTCTTTTGCATCTCACCAGGCCTCGGACACAATCTTCTTATTCCTCTGTAGTGGAAAGTCAATAAAAATCCTTAATTTCTCACGTACCAACTAGGCGATGATGATAATGTTCACTGGAACAAATCTGATGATGATCATTTGCAGGGTACACTGTGGCGAGGATCAAGCTGGGCGACTATCACTTCTACGGCTACGGCACTGACGTGGACTACGAGACGGCCGTCATCCACTACCGTCTGGCCTCGGAGCAGCAGAACGGCGCTCAGGCCATGTTTAATCTGGGCTACATGCACGAGAAAGGCCTCGGCATCAAGCAGGTAACGATGATGGAGTCGGGTCTGATGAAGAGGCATTTATTGATCCATTACCGTGTTCTCTGCAGGACATTCATCTCGCCAAGCGCTTCTACGACATGGCTGCTGAAGCGAGTCCAGATGCTCAGGTCCCAGTGTTCCTGGCTCTCTGCAAACTAGGAATCGTCTACACGTTGCAGTACTTGCAGGATCTGAATGTGAGTTTCGTAATCTGGGCTTTACTTTTTAATCTGACTCCCATTTCATAGTTCATGTATTCCCAGCTGAAGGAGATGGTTTCTCAAGTGGACCTGGACCAGATTCTGGGCCCAGAGTGGGACCTCTACCTCATGACGGTGATCGCTCTGCTGCTGGGAACCATCATCGCCTACCGTCAACGCCAACACCAAATCATCCTGCCGCCCCGGCCCCCCGCGCCTCCGCCCAGACCCCCTCAGGAACCGGTCCCGGCCCCGGCCCAGGCTGGGGGTCAAGCAGAAACCCCGGCACCGGAACCAGCCCCAGAAGAAGAGGCGGCGCAGCAGTGAGAGGAGGACTTGAAGCATGAACATGAGAGCTGTGGGCAGAAGTTTGTGCTTCCAGTGTGTTTGTGGACTGTCTCCGAGGGTCCGAGCGGACGTTTCTACGGAGATGAAAAGACCCTCGGACCCGCAACATCGCTGACTCAGGATTCAGCCGAAGCAGCTTGGATGTCACACTGAAAATGTCCCCGACGGTCGTCAAATCATTTCGGACGTCAGCGAGGAATTCCTTCTCATCCTGAGGAACTTTAGATTTATTTTGTGCATCAGCCGAGATCGCTTCTTCTCCCGCACACGTCCGTCGTCCGGCTGTCGTCACGATGATGTCACTGCTCATTAAATAACTTAATCGTTGAACTGTTCGCTCTGGATTATCACAGACGTCCGTCACTGAAACGTATACAAGTGTGTGGTACAGTTGGACGTGACGACCTGCAGGTCGGACCGTCGTCTGGGACGGAAGGATGTCGTAAAAAAAAAACCCCATAAAAACACGTGCCAATGTTTGACCCCCGGAGAAAACCTTTTTAACACCTCGCTTCCTCTGGATCCACATCATCCTGAAGTCTAAGATCCCCTTCTAACGTTAACTATAGAATCAAATCTGAAGCTGCTTTAGAGAATCTTAGTACGACATTGTTTCATCATATCAAATACTTCTCTTGCCTCCCTCGCTGTCGGGGGGGAGGAGACATGTCTGGCTCACAGTCTTGAAATGTGCCCGAGGCTGACATTTCTTTATTTTTTCATTTACTTCATCCTCACAATCCAAACGTTACCTGTTGAACCACTAAAGAGTTTTAATTCTTCTCTGTGGGTTATGAAAAAACACGACTCTTGATGCAAGTTTTATTTCTTAAGTTGTTTTAGAAGAAATCTGTGCATGACGGGACGAAATCCTTCCGGAACATCTTTCATTTTAATTTTTTCTTTTCTGTTGATGACGTAAAGTTTATATTGAATAAATATGTTGTTAATAATTGCCTGGATTCACACAAAAGTTTATCAAGAGTGTGTGTGCGCGCCATTGTGTTTCCATCCACAGCCTGCTTGGTCAAACATGCTGTCATTCACCTGCAGGAGGCGGAGCCTGACCCCCAGTGAATGCTGAAAACTCATTTTGCAGAGCCGCTTAGGGGGGCGACCCATTGACCGGCCCGGACACACACACCACTATGGGGTGGCTTTGGATCGCCGTGGCAACATGTGTGCTGGTGTCTGTTAAAGGTAGGTGCTGGAACAAGCCACGTGTCGGTTATTGTTGTGAACGGAGCCTTTGTTTTTGTGTATTGTCTTTTCGGTCACTAAAAACACCTTTAAGTCTTAAAGGTAAAATTGATTCGATTTTTAAAAATTTAAAGAAATGTTGATGTTTCAGGCAATGACTGGTGGTGGAAGTATGAGGAGGGGATTCGTCATTATAGCAAAGAAGCCCTGAACAAGGTACTCTTGTGTTTTCTGAGGTTCTTGTCAGGACTGGGTCACAGATCAGGTGACGTCTCACTTGAATTGCATTAAAGCTTGTGGAGGCGCAGGTTTGAATGTCATGGATCGAAATATCTTTGATTCTGTTGTGGAATTTTTGTGTTGTCAATGTTTTTTGAATGAAAATCTACATGTTTCTTTATTTCACTCTTTTAATCCGTCTCATCTAAAGCTATACATTTTTATTTTTATTCCATTTTAATTAAAGCTGAAAAACGTTGTGCCCCGGTACAATTTCTTTGTACTTTGTCTGATTTAAATGGTTTTATTCAACCAGTAAATTTAAAATATACAGAAATTTCGTCTTTAAATGTGAATCTATGTCAAAAATACTGAAATCTTACTTTCTTCCTTCACTGTATTTATTTGACCCTCATGGGGTCGTTTAGAAACTAACAATAGTTTTATTTTATTTGTAATTATTTATTTTATTTACTAGTCGACTTTAGACTTTTGTCCTTTTGTTGTATTTATTTATTGCCCCTCAAAAAATAAATATAAAAAAATATCTTGAAAAAAGTATTTTCTAAATGAAGGTTATATAAACAAATAATTATTAAGCTTGATTTTTATACTTTTGACTCTTATTTTTGCGGAATGTAATCGCAATTAACATAAACAACATTAACAAAAACATCAAATTTAAACTTTTAAATCGTTAATTTGTCTAAAATGTCGAGACAGTTTAAATAACACTGTATGGAGTAAAAGTTAAAAAAGGATCTCAGTGAACCACAATGAGCAACAGTTCTGAGGAAAAGCTTTTATTCAGGCAGAAACCTTGAGCAGAACTAGACTTGGTTTTATTCTTATTCTTTAATTTAGCTGACTTTATTATAAAGAGACTCAAACTCCAACCCACAGGCAGCAAATGACTCGAGGGAGTTCAAAACCCTGCTGTAACAGAACTTCTCCTTTCAGGAGTTCCCGGAGAAAACTCGACCCGCGAGCTTCAAGCATCCGCTTTTTCAATGTCCAGACATGAGTCCGTCTCCCTCCGTCCCAACATCAGGTCTTTATTCAAAGTAAATCCATCAGAGAAAACAATAACTTGACTCATGGATCTCAAACCTCTTTAAATCTCCCGCAGTTGAGTTTGTGAAAGCAGCTGATATCAGGGTCATCGCCGCTCTGGGAGATTCTCTGACCGTAGGTGTTAGTTCAACACTTTTATTACCACGTTTAACCACATCAAACAGGAATAACATCAATGGCTTGATTAGAAAACAAGGTTTAGATGTATCTGTACTTTTTCTATTCAGTTTATTAGAAATAAAGTGTGATGATCTTAATGTTGAATTAAATGTTTTATGTATATATATATATGTGTGAGACCCTACCAGACGGAGAGAGTGTTGATATACAAATAGACATTATTATAATTATTAAAATTGATTGTGGTTTTGAGAAGGAGAATGCTAAAAGTTGAGGGTAAATGATCCTAGCTTACTTCCTTACTTACAGAAAAAAACAAAACTTTGAAATAAAAGTCAGTATGTAAAATTGTGTTGGCTCTTTTAGTTAGCTTCCTTGCTAAGTTACAAAGAAAACAAAAAAAATAAACTTTTCTTTCAGACAGCTATTGGTGCAAATGCCACAACAGTACTCGGGATCCCTATTGAGTTCCGTCATGTATCCTGGAGGTGACACAACAACACACACACACACATGCACGCACACACACACACACAGAGAAACGGAGACACAGACAGACACAGAGTCACAGACAGACAGACTCACACTCACACAATCTCATCTTTAAAAATAAAAGATGTTTAACAGTTTAGTTTTTCCAGCATCGGAGGTCATGGGTCGTTCCAGGAGGTCATTACCTTGGCAAGTACGTTTTTATTTTCCTCATGTCGCGTCTGTTAAGTCAAGGAAGCTGCTGTAGTTCAGATGAATGTTTACTTTGGATCTTCTTGTCTTCAGACATCATCAAACTGTTCAATCCTCAACTTCTGGGCGCAGCCCCTGGCAAGACCATCCACGGCCTGCAGGGGGAGCTCAAGGAAACGGGCTTCAACTTGGCAGTGACGGGTCACAACACTTTGTAAGAATCAGATGTTTTTTTTAAAAGAGATACTGACTTAAAACTAGTTCATCAAGATTCAAGAGTCTTTATAGTCATTATACAGCAATAAAAATGATGAATACATCTTCACATCAACACGGACGCTTTAGTCTGACCTTGAGGGATTTTGGTTAAAAACGTTTTAACGTATTAAAACAAAGAAAGTTGTCTTGGAAATGACTCCATAATATAACTGAACTTCATGGATGAGGTCACCTGAGGTCAAGAGATCACACTAAGGTCCTTTATAGATGCAAAAAAAATGCAACCAGCAAAAAGAAAGTCACCTAAAATACAAATTAAAAGTGATTAAAATGGCCCCAGATTGAGATTTTTTTATTTGGTGAAAGAAGTTAGTTGGATAAATAAACGTTTTTTTTCCACGTGACTAAAAAATTCGCCCCTCGTGTCATTGAGTTTGAAACTCCTGGGTTTAAGATTCCATCAAAGGTCAACATTTAAATGTCCTCCTCAAATATGACATCACAATCAGACTTGATTGACATGACTTTTCTGTCCATGTTTTGAAAGAGTTTTCTTTCGTTTTGCTTTAAAATTTCTATTTGTCTTCAAATAAATGTGACGTTGAAGTGCGTTAGTTGACCGACAAATCTTCTCGAACCCAACAGAAACTGTTTTCTGCAGTAATTATACAGAAATACTATTTTTTAATATGAATTAAAGATCATCTAGAGTTGGGAAGGAAACTTAAATCCCACTGAAGACTCAGTAGTTTCTCAAGAAAAATGACATTTTCTCCCTAAACTCTTAAATAAAAACATGTCTTTTCTCGCAGCAACCTTCCCAGTCAGACGAGGAACTTGATCGACACGCTCCAAGTTTATGAGGTGAACCATCAATCTTCTTGTACATGTGGCTATGATGCTCACACGTTGATCTCTCAAAGGGCCTCAACTTCCGGGAGGACTGGAAGCTTCTGACCATCATGATGGGCATGAACGACATCTGTGATTACTGCAAGGACAAGGTTTGGTGGTGAAGGTGCGTCTTGCTCGTGGGCAGGTGTGACCGGCTGATGTCTGCAGGCTCTCTTCTCCGTGGACAACTTCATCCACTACATGGCGGCGTCTCTGGAGATGCTCATGAGCGAGGTGAAGATTGATGATGATGATGATGATGATGAAGAGTTTGAATTGACTCCTCGATGCTCCAGGTTCCTCGTATGATCGTCAACGTGGTCCAGATTCTGCCCATGCAGACTCTGAGGGAGGTCCAGAAGCCCACGCCCGGATGTCTGCTGCAGAGGTGAGAACCTGAGTCTCCCCGAAAAATGCTCAGCAACCAATCCAAACTCTTCTCCTCCTCATGGTGTAGATCCTTCTGCTCGTGTCTGATCGAGCCGGACGGCAAATCTCTGCAGCTCCAGGAGCTCATCGACGTCAACCTGGAGTTCCAGGTAACGATGGTGGTTATGAACACCCACGTGTGACCCCGATATTCATGATGTCACTTCCCCCAGAGAAGACTGGAGCAGCTGCTGGGCTCTGGGCGCTACTTTAGCGACGACTTCGCCGTCATCCTCCAACCGTTCCTGAAGTCCGCAGACCCGCCTCGCCTCCCGGTAATGAACGTGGGTCACCGTGTCCGTGAGGGGGAGACGAACAACGCTGAGTCACGAACGACTGTCATGACAACACAACGGCATCAGATCATGACTCAGCGTTTCTCTGTGCAGAGCGGGAAGATCGACATGACTTTCTTCACCCACGACTGTTTCCACTTCACCATCAAAGGTCACGAGGAGCTCGCCAAGGGCCTGTGGAACAACATGGTAAACATCATGTTGGACCAAAGAACGTATAAGACAGTTTAAAATCGTGTGTTCTAAGGATATAACTAACGTTTAATTATAAACAAATGTTTTTTTAAATCCTGCAATACATTAGTCTAACAGCAGAGGGCAGTGTTGCGTGTGTACTTTTCAAACTGTCTAGTAGTTAATGTAGCATCGACAAAAAAAATTGGAATTTACAAATTAAAAAACTGATTAAAAGAAGTATTTTGAAATAGAGAAATGTAGTAGATAAAATAAAGAACGTATCAAAATTGTTTATATATATATATATATATATATATATATATACTTTTTAAAATGTCCTTTTACATTTAAAATCAGTTTTTTCTATTTGATATGAAAAAGTCAAATATTTATTTTAATAATAATATAATAATTATAGCCAAATATTATTTTTTCAAATGCTATTTTAAGCCTGTATGAATCAAGTTAATTAGTTTTAATCAGAAAAAGATACATTATTTTGAAATATATATTTTTAAGAATTAATTATTTGTACTTTATGTTCTATATTTAATCTGAAATTAATATTATTATTATTATTATTAATTTACTTTTGACAGCCATTTCGGCTCCATAAATCTAAAGTGATTCACTTAATTGTACGTAACACGATAGTTAGCATCTTTAAATAAACCATGTTATAATTTAATTTAGGAAAATCATCTTCACGGACTCGTTTTATGATTAACCACCTTTTTTTCTTTTCTTTCTTTTTTTCCACTCTGCAGTTTCAGCCAGACGGAGGGAAGTTGATCGTCAACAGCTTTTCTGAGCCCATCGGTCTCATCTGCCCTCCTGTGGTAAGACTCCTTCTTTCAGGCACTTATCCAATAATAGCAGCATCTCTTCGGGGAATAAACGTGTGCATCAGTGTGGGAATATGAAGGGAAATATGTGCAAATTAAATGTATATTTATGCTTTTCTTTGATTGATATTATTAAAAAAAATATATATATATATATATATTTTTATTTCCTATTACTAATGAAGAAAACACAACCTGCTCGTGTTTAATTCTGTGTTTTGTTGAGTATGAAGTTTCAGTTTCCTCTCGACTCGCGCTGTTGTCTCGACCCACATATCTCACGGTGTGCGTCCGTCTGCAGGAGCACCCGTACATCTTCACTCGCCCGGTGGCCGTCAGCTCTGGTCAGCCTCCTCCACACTCTCCTCTCCTGACCCTCTCACAGACCGTCTTTCTGCTCCTTCTCTGGATCCTGGCCTGATGGACGCCTCCTCCTCTTGTTCCTTTTCCAATCTGTCGCACATCAACTTTATCATCGTGAGAAAATAACTTGTCAAACTAAACAGTCACATTTCCCAACACTGTTGTTTCTCTTTTAATCTTTTTTTAAAATCTCATATTTACAAGGAAAGCTGCTGTTGTGGAGTCTTAGCAACGACCTTGACACATAATAATTATAACATGTTTTTGACTTATTTATACTTTTTTGACAAGCTTTTAAAATGATCTTTGTGGCGTGAATAAAAGCTTTTTCGATGAGTCGGGATTGAAGATGTTTTAAACTCTTCACCCAGGATGGAGTCGCGGGGAGTATTGTGTAATAAAAGTATTATAAATGTGTCAAATAAATAGTTTGTATACCTCTTGATGGATGTCAATGTTTTAATTGAACCTAGAAGAAACAAACGGACAACAATGAAAAATAGAAACATATTTATATATATATATATATATATATATATATATATATGTGTGTGTATACGAAGGATTAAACAATTGTACTTTAAAATTACAATAAATAATAAGAAATTGGGGATTAAGTTATTATAATAGAATTAAAAAACAAGAAGGATGTTCTTTTTAAAGTTCAAATATTTTAGGATTAGTTTGTGCTAGAAATGAAAATTGTATATATATAAAAAAAAATGAAAGAATTGTTCAATTCTGTCTATATATCGTGCGATAAGATACACTTAATTAAACATTATTATTGGAAAAATGGTTAAATAATACAAAAATCACTTTTTAAAAAATCGTATTTTTGTTTCAACAATTTAATATTTGTTAATTTATTAATGTAGTTTATCACCGTTAACAAAGGAAGAAGTAAAAATGGAATCTAATTGTGTGTTTAAATCAGAAAGGAATGTTTCTAAATGTTAATTAAAATGTCACTTGTATTAAAATTATCAATAAATGAAAGTTAATGAAAAAGGAACTTGAAATAGATTTGATTTACTTTTAATTTGATTTCTTTCACCTTTAAGTCTTTGTAATATTTGATTTAGTTGGAGATGAAACTTGAATTATAATAATATAAATCATGTGCTCTATTTAAGACGCTCTAGACAAGAGTCAATGGATTCGTCTCTGAAAAAAGTTTTGATCATTAACTTTTAATTACTTTAATATATATAATAGTAGGTATTATTCACAAACATCCTTCTCCAAAAGTAAGTAAGTCATTTTTATTTGTATAGCGCTTTTCCAGACCAGGGTCACAAAGCGCTTAAACAATCAAAACAATACTCAATAAAGTATATATTTTAAAGATCAAGATAAAACTGAAAACTCAAAGAGAGAGGAAGATCGTTCCAAAGCTTAGGAGCAACAGTCTGGAAGGATTTCTCTCCTCTGGTCCTGAACCGTGTTCAGGAACCATCAGTAGATTCTGATCCACAGACCTCAGAGCCCGAGCTGGGGTGTAAGGCTGGATCAGATCACTGATGTAAGGAGGAGTCTGACCATGAATAGATCTGAAAGTAAGAACCAGAATTTAGAAGTTGATCCTGAAAGAAACTGGAAGCCAGTGAAGAGTTTTAAGGATCGGAGAAATGTGAGTTCTTCTACTAGAGCGGGTCAGAATTCTCACTGCAGAGTTCTGAATCAACTGCAGACGAGACAGATACTTCTTGTTAAGACATGAAAACTGTTACAGTAATCCAGGCGAGAAGACAAATGCATGGATTACAAGCTCCAGATCATGTTGTGACAACATTTTCCTAAATTTAAAGATTTTTCTCAGTTGAAGGAAACGGTTTCTGGTCAGTTTTCCACAGTGTTGAACTAGAGACATGTCATTTTTATCAAATACAACACCCAGGTTTCTCAGGCTCAGTTCGACAGACATCAGGAGCAATCACCAGTGTTTCAGTTTTGTCCACATTTAGCTGTAAAGTGTTTTCACTCAGCCACTGTTTGATTTCTAGCAAACAATTGACTAAGCTGTTCAGCCTCTGGGGCTCAGTTAGAACAAAAGAGCAGTAGAGCTGGATGTCATCAGCAAAAATGTGATAAGAAACATCTGGAAATCTCTGAATGATTTTATAGAGGGGAATCAAGTACAGCAAAAACAATAAAGGACCCAGAACACAACCTTGAGGGACTCCACACAACAGATCCCCCGATTCAGACCTCATTTGATTGGCAGATACACTGAAACTGCGCCCAGAAAGGTAAGATGGGAACCATTGTAACACAGACCCAGACAGTCCCACTTCATCCCTCAGTCTTCTCAGCAGGATCTGGTGATCAACTGTGTCAAAGGCTGAGGACAGATCCAAG
Source organism: Callionymus lyra (assembly GCF_982586985.1). NCBI lineage: Eukaryota > Metazoa > Chordata > Actinopteri > Syngnathiformes > Callionymidae > Callionymus > Callionymus lyra. Next base: position 6,981,831 of record NC_141834.1, read on the forward strand.
AGAACCAGAACAGTACATTTACCCGAGTCAGAATAAAAGAGTATTTCCATTTTTTTAGTAAAGTAAAGTAAATATTCAGACCAGAGAGAATAATAAAATATAGATGTATAATGAAGGGAAAATCGTCTCATAATCGTCTGCTCTGATTGTGTAACAGTGCGACTCTTAAACGAGTGTTACTCTTAAACCAGTGCGACTCTTAAACGAGTGTTACTCTTAAACCAGTGCGACTCTTAAACCAGTGCGACTCTTAAACCAGTGCGACTCTTAAACCAGTGCGACTCTTAAACCAGTGCGACTCTTAAACCAGTGCGACTCTTAAACCAGTGCGACTCTTAAACCAGTGCGACTCTTAAACGAGTGCGACTCTTAAACCAGTGCGACTCTTAAACCAGTGCGACTCTTAAACCAGTGCGACTCTTAAACCAGTGCGACTCTTAAACGAGTGCGACTCTTAAACCAGTGCGACTCTTAAACCAGTGCGACTCTTAAACCAGTGCGACTCTTAAACCAGTGCGACTCTTAAACCAGTGCGACTCTTAAACCAGTGCGACTCTTAAACCAGTGCGACTCTTAAACCAGTGCGACTCTTAAACGAGTGCGACTCTTAAACCAGTGCGACTCTTAAACCAGTGCGACTCTTAAACCAGTGCGACTCTTAAACGAGTGTTACTCTTAAACCAGTGCGACTCTTAAACCAGTGCGACTCTTAAACGAGTGCGACTCTTAAACCAGTGCGACTCTTAAACCAGTGCGACTCTTAAACCAGTGCGACTCTTAAACGAGTGTTACTCTTAAACCAGTGCGACTCTTAAACCAGTGCGACTCTTAAACGAGTGTTACTCTTAAACGAGTGCGACTCTTAAACCAGTGTTACTCTTAAACGAGTGTTTCTCTTAAACGAGTGCGACTCTTAAACCAGTGCGACTCTTAAACGAGTGCGACTCTTAAACCAGTGCGACTCTTAAACCAGTGCGACTCTTAAACCAGTGCGACTCTTAAACGAGTGTTACTCTTAAACCAGTGCGACTCTTAAACCAGTGCGACTCTTAAACGAGTGTTACTCTTAAACGAGTGCGACTCTTAAACCAGTGCGACTCTTAAACGAGTGTTTCTCTTAAACGAGTGCGACTCTTAAACGAGTGCGACTCTTAAACCAGTGCGACTCTTAAACCAGTGCGACTCTTAAACGAGTGTTACTCTTAAACGAGTGTGACTCTTAAACGAGTGTTACTCTTAAACGAGTGCGACTCTTAAACCAGTGTTACTCTTAAACGAGTGTTTCTCTTAAACGAGTGCGACTCTTAAACGAGTGCGACTCTTAAACGAGTGTTACTCTTAAACGAGTGTTACTCTTAAACGAGTGTTACTCTTAAACGAGTGCGACTCTTAAACCAGTGTTACTCTTAAACGAGTGTTTCTCTTAAACGAGTGCGACTCTTAAACGAGTGCGACTCTTAAACGAGTGTTACTCTTAAACGAGTGCGACTCTTAAACGAGTGTTACTCTTAAACGAGTGCGACTCTTAAACGAGTGTGACTCTTAAACGAGTGTTACTCTTAAACGAGTGCGACTCTTAAACCAGTGTTACTCTTAAACGAGTGTTTCTCTTAAACGAGTGCGACTCTTAAACGAGTGCGACTCTTAAACGAGTGTTACTCTTAAACGAGTGCGACTCTTAAACGAGTGTTACTCTTAAACGAGTGCGACTCTTAAACCAGTGTTACTCTTAAACGAGTGTTTCTCTTAAACGAGTGCGACTCTTAAACGAGTGCGACTCTTAAACCAGTGTTACTCTTAAACGAGTGTTTCTCTTAAACGAGTGCGACTCTTAAACGAGTGCGACTCTTAAACGAGTGTTACTCTTAAACGAGTGCGACTCTTAAACGAGTGTTACTCTTAAACGAGTGCGACTCTTAAACGAGTGTTACTCTTAAACGAGTGCGACTCTTAAACCAGTGTTACTCTTAAACGAGTGCGACTCTTAAACCAGTGTTACTCTTAAACGAGTGTTTCTCTTAAACGAGTGTTACTCTTAAACGAGTGCGACTCTTAAACCAGTGTTACTCTTAAACGAGTGTTTCTCTTAAACGAGTGTTACTCTTAAACGAGTGTTACTCTTAAACGAGTGTGACTCTTAAACGAGTGTGACTCTTAAACGAGTGTTACTCTTAAACGAGTGTTACTCTTAAACGAGTGTTTCTCTTAAACGAGTGCGACTCTTAAACGAGTGTTACTCTTAAACGAGTGTTACTCTTAAACGAGTGCGACTCTTAAACGAGTGTTACTCTTAAACGAGTGTTACTCTTAAACGAGTGCGACTCTTAAACGAGTGCGACTCTTAAACGAGTGCGACTCTTAAACCAGTGTTACTCTTAAACGAGTGTTTCTCTTAAACGAGTGCGACTCTTAAACGAGTGCGACTCTTAAACCAGTGTTTCTCTTAAACGAGTGCGACTCTTAAACGAGTGTTACTCTTAAACGAGTGTTACTCTTAAACGAGTGTTACTCTTAAACGAGTGTTACTCTTAAACGAGTGCGACTCTTAAACGAGTGTTACTCTTAAACGAGTGTTACTCTTAAACGAGTGTTACTCTTAAACGAGTGCGACTCTTAAACGAGTGTTTCTCTTAAACGAGTGTTACTCTTAAACGAGTGTTACTCTTAAACGAGTGTTACTCTTAAACGAGTGTTACTCTTAAACGAGTGTTACTCTTAAACGAGTGTTTCTCTTAAACGAGTGTTACTCTTAAACGAGTGTTTCTCTTAAACGAGTGTTACTCTTAAACGAGTGTTTCTCTTAAACGAGTGTTACTCTTAAACGAGTGTTACTCTTAAACGAGTGTTACTCTTAAACGAGTGTTTCTCTTAAACGAGTGCGACTCTTAAACGAGTGTTACTCTTAAACGAGTGTTACTCTTAAACGAGTGCGACTCTTAAACGAGTGTTACTCTTAAACGAGTGTTACTCTTAAACGAGTGCGACTCTTAAACGAGTGCGACTCTTAAACGAGTGTTACTCTTAAACGAGTGTTACTCTTAAACGAGTGTTACTCTTAAACGAGTGTTACTCTTAAACGAGTGTTTCTCTTAAACGAGTGCGACTCTTAAACGAGTGTTACTCTTAAACGAGTGTTACTCTTAAACGAGTGTTACTCTTAAACGAGTGCGACTCTTAAACGAGTGTTACTCTTAAACGAGTGTTACTCTTAAACGAGTGCGACTCTTAAACGAGTGTGACTCTTAAACGAGTGTTACTCTTAAACGAGTGTTACTCTTAAACGAGTGCGACTCTTAAACGAGTGTGACTCTTAAACGAGTGTTACTCTTAAACGAGTGTTACTCTTAAACGAGTGTTACTCTTAAACGAGTGCGACTCTTAAACGAGTGTTACTCTTAAACGAGTGCGACTCTTAAACGAGTGTTACTCTTAAACGAGTGCGACTCTTAAACCAGTGTTACTCTTAAACGAGTGCGACTCTTAAACCAGTGTTACTCTTAAACGAGTGTTTCTCTTAAACGAGTGTTACTCTTAAACGAGTGCGACTCTTAAACCAGTGTTACTCTTAAACGAGTGTTTCTCTTAAACGAGTGTTACTCTTAAACGAGTGTTACTCTTAAACGAGTGTGACTCTTAAACGAGTGTGACTCTTAAACGAGTCTTACTCTTAAACGAGTGTTACTCTTAAACGAGTGTTTCTCTTAAACGAGTGCGACTCTTAAACGAGTGTTACTCTTAAACGAGTGTTACTCTTAAACGAGTGCGACTCTTAAACGAGTGCTACTCTTAAACGAGTGTTACTCTTAAACGAGTGCGACTCTTAAACGAGTGCGACTCTTAAACGAGTGCGACTCTTAAACCAGTGTTACTCTTAAACGAGTGTTTCTCTTAAACGAGTGCGACTCTTAAACGAGTGCGACTCTTAAACCAGTGTTTCTCTTAAACGAGTGCGACTCTTAAACGAGTGTTACTCTTAAACGAGTGTTACTCTTAAACGAGTGTTACTCTTAAACGAGTGTTACTCTTAAACGAGTGTTACTCTTAAACGAGTGTTACTCTTAAACGAGTGTTACTCTTAAACGAGTGCGACTCTTAAACGAGTGTTTCTCTTAAACGAGTGTTACTCTTAAACGAGTGTTACTCTTAAACGAGTGCGACTCTTAAACGAGTGTTACTCTTAAACGAGTGTTACTCTTAAACGAGTGTTACTCTTAAACGAGTGTTACTCTTAAACGAGTGTTACTCTTAAACGAGTGTTTCTCTTAAACGAGTGTTACTCTTAAACGAGTGTTTCTCTTAAACGAGTGTTACTCTTAAACGAGTGTTACTCTTAAACGAGTGTTTCTCTTAAACGAGTGCGACTCTTAAACGAGTGTTACTCTTAAACGAGTGTTACTCTTAAACGAGTGCGACTCTTAAACGAGTGTTACTCTTAAACGAGTGTTACTCTTAAACGAGTGCGACTCTTAAACGAGTGCGACTCTTAAACGAGTGTTACTCTTAAACGAGTGTTACTCTTAAACGAGTGTTACTCTTAAACGAGTGTTACTCTTAAACGAGTGTTACTCTTAAACGAGTGTTTCTCTTAAACGAGTGCGACTCTTAAACGAGTGTTACTCTTAAACGAGTGTTACTCTTAAACGAGTGTTACTCTTAAACGAGTGCGACTCTTAAACGAGTGTTACTCTTAAACGAGTGTTACTCTTAAACGAGTGCGACTCTTAAACGAGTGTGACTCTTAAACGAGTGTTACTCTTAAACAAGTGCGACTCTTAAACGAGTGTTACTCTTAAACGAGTGTTACTCTCCACTTCTGTCACTGGAGGTCGCCGCACACAGTTCTGCGAGTGTGTTTCAGTTTTGATGACGGAGCCTTTGGGTCGAATCTCTTCTGTTCTCCGTGAAACAACAGATTTGCATAGTCGTATACAAACTGCTCCGTTATCACCATGGCTACGACACATTGCACACACAGTCGTCTCATTAAAGCGCTTCAAAAATCCTTTTGCTGAACGTGAAGATTAAACTTTTGTGTGTTTTTAATGAGCAGCTTTGTGCGACTGAGCTCATGATTGTTTAATGACTACATGAATTCAAGTGAGGGTTTGAGGTTAAACACCCGGGTTTTGGTATTGTTTTAATATTTAAATTTATTATAGATTTGTTATCTAGTCACACTGGTTGTCAAACATTAGGCTTGCTGGCTACATAGAAGCCAAGATCCAAGAATATGGTCGACTGATGTGTTGGTGAGGCTTCATGAAACAGCTTTGTGACACTGTATCGTGATGCAGTGTCTTCATTTTGCAAGGCCACTAGATGGCGCTCTCAGTTTGAAAATCATGTCGGGTGTTATTGAATTAGTAGATCAGAGCCAGATATTGTAAAGCGGAGAGCACCATCTAGTGGCCTTTTAAAAATAGTCACTGATGTATCATGATACAGTGTCTTAATTTTGCAAGGCCACTAGATGGTGCTCTCAGTTTGAAAATTATGTCGGGTGTTTTAGAATCAATAGAACAGAGCCAGATATTGTAAAGTGGGCAGCGCCATCTAGTGGCCTCTTAAAGATAAAGCCACTGATTTATCATGATGCATACAAAGCTGTTTCATGAGGCCTCACCAACTAATATTGCCACTTCTCAGTTAAAAAAACCCCAAAAATCTCAGATCATTCTTATAATTATTTTTGGTAGTCTTGTGACTCTAACAAATATACCAAACCAGGAACTTTACTAGAACAAAATTATTATGAAGTTGAACTTATTTTTTACAAAATGTTTACTAAATAATGCATTCAATTACTTATTTCTTATAACCAACGATACGTTTCTATTGGAAATGATATACTATAAATACTAATGTAAATATTTAGCAAACTAGTCCTAGGCTGTGTCCCAAATCACGCACTTGTGCACTTAGTATTTACGTATAGTTGAGTGCACAAGTGCGTCCCAATTAGCAGTGTGTGAAAATGTAGTGCGCAATGAGCACTCAATTGACGCACTCAAGTGGCCAGAAAATTGAGTGTGGATCGATGAATACTTTCCAGTCATAATGACCGTCATCTTAGTGACGTAGATGATGCTAAACGGAAGCTACGTCACTGACGACAGGTCTTTGGAGCAGGTACTGGGGTAAAATGACAACACAATGAAATACATATAATAAAACGTGTTTCAATTGGGAAAAAAAGTGCCGTCAAGTGTCAGTGATAGTGTTCCTACAACTGGTTGTAATCATTGTTAAATAGTAGTAGAAGAAGAAGCTGTCGAGTCATTTCTGGTTAGTGCGTAGCGGCAGTGTTTGATTTGAGACATACTGTCTGTCAAGAATTTGCGCACTGGCCAAGTACGTGCACTATCTTCATCAGTACTATAAACCAGTGCACTCGGAGAGGTGCACGATTTGGGACACAGCCCTATGTTGTGTCTCAAATCGCATACTTCTCTTAGTGCACTGGCAGTTAGTATGCATCAGGATAGTGTACGTACTAACTAGTACGCAAATTTTCGACAGATAGTATGTCTCAAATCAAACACTGCCGCTACGCACTAACCAGAAATGACGCGACAGCTTCTTCTTCTACTACTATTTAACGATGATTGCAACCAGCTGTAGGAACACTATCACTGACACCTGCTGGCAGCACGTTTTGTTTGGATCAAGAAATATGAGAAACGAAATATTCACGAGATATTTACTCCGGTATCAGCACCGAGGACTGCTGGCTGAAAAATGCACCTGTAAGTGTAAGTATATATATATATATATATATATATATATGACGTAACTTCCGCTTACAATGTCACTAAGATGGCGGCCGTTTAGGGTGGATAGTGTCCATCGATCCATACTCAGTTTTGTGGGCGTTTTAGTGACAATTTAGTGTGCACGGCGCTCTACATTCCTTTCTTTCAATGAGGCTCTAAAGCGAGTGATTTTTTAAAAAAAAGCTCTTCACCGATCAATGTCTCTAATCTACTGCCACGACTGGAAGTCCAATCTGCTCCAGTTATTATTCTCTTAGTAGACTCTTCCAGAAATGTGTGGGCGTTCGTGTTTTAAATTTAGTCTCAGGTTCGGTGCACAGATCTCAGCCTCTGGCCCGGATCCATCTGGACGCTCGCAGGCACGACCACAGCACCCTGTGAGCCGACAGGCTTTCCACAGACGTTAAAAGATTTAGTTTAAAAAGGCTTTTCAGCTGAGAACCTGTTCTGCAGGATGAACTCTTTCACATGATGTTCAGTTGTTGCAGGATGTCGAGGGTTAATGGACGGTTGAATAGGGAGGCAAACAAGACAGAGAGCACTGATGAGTTGTTCAACAAATGATGTAGATAAATAAAAAATATTCCCTTATTAACTTGTCAAAGTGTTTTTCTACCTCGTCCCAAGTTACCACTTTGTACGTTTGTAAACTGGTCACGTTAGGCAGCATCAAAATAAATAAAAAAAACATTCACAAATGCATCAATTAAAACTTTATTTAAAAAGCATATTTATTTATTCATTTAAGTTTGACATGTGAATGAAGAAATGGTGTTAACGCATAAAAGACAGTCATTAGTAGTAGCGAGGAAAAAAGTTATTATAAACGTTTTCTCAAAAAAGGCTAAAATTTAAACAATACAAATGTATTGTTTTTAATAGTAATTTCCTTCTTTCTTATCAGAATTTGTTCTCCTCATTTTAATTTGAGTCCATTCATTTTTTTTTTAATGTTTTAACGTAACACTTTTTTTTTTTTGATTTCCACACTGCTATATATTCAACACACTTTTTACCTCTGCCAAAGAGTTAATGTAATTGTCAGTGTTTCTGTGTTGTCTAAAATTAAAAAAAAAAAAAAACTTTCTACAATTGTTTAAAAAAAATCATCTGGCTCCAGGAATCATTTGAAGGATTTGTCATGGAGAGCTGCAGTGTGCGTTGTTTAAGTGAGTTCAGGACATTGACACTACAACTGCTGATTCATTATAGAAGAAATGATAATGTAAATAAAATATACTAATTATTAATTACACTAAAAGTGCTTTATATTTGTTCTTGTTTTATTTTATTCTCCCGACAGAAGAAAATAACAAGATAAATGATATTTAACGTGTCCAGCAATTGTCGTTAATCGGAATCAGAAACTTTTATTGCCAGTGTTGTAAACAAAACACAGGACTGTGTGGTGTTGACAGTACAGATTAAAATAATGAAATACGATAACACTCAAAATAAGCAATAGACAAACCATTTAGCGGCACCTAAAGAAGTTTTTCTCGCCAAAACAGCAGGTGGTCATAATGTTACGGCGCTAAAATGTACACGTTTTCAAGCTTGATATCATCAAAAATACTCTTTTACAAAAGTCTTATCTAATGTCATCTGCCACCGTCTTTATTTAAAGATTCGATAAACGTTGCCATGGCGATCTCCCAGTTCATTCTTTGTAGTGGCGAGACTGGTCCCTGGCGGGGCCCCTCATCATGTGGGCTCCAGTTACATGATGAAAACATGATTATGTTGAAAGACACACCGTGTTCATGTTTGAACAAAAGCCGCCGCTGCTTTTGACAAATATGGATCTGGTCGTGACGCAGACGCCGCTTTATTGTTTCTGCGTCTGTGTAATGAGATCTTCGGTGGACGCTGCGGTCGGAAATTTGAAACGGCAAACATCACCCCCCCCTCTCGACGCTCCCCCCTGACCCCCCGACTCTTTGTGCTGCCGCTAATGAATGTGCAGGTGACAAAAGAGAAGGTGGTCACGACGTCCAGACCGTTCTGGTCGCCGGCAGATATGGTAGTTCAAAGACCCGCAGATCAATACAGTGTAAAGAGGCGTCTTTGTCCGACGCCGGTTTGATTTCTGTCGTCGTATGTGAAGCTCAGTGAGTCACAACAGACACTGTAGTCGTGGGTCCGACGCCATTAATGTACCGAAGCATCTGTTGAAACATGGATTAGACAAGTAGATGTAAAAAGAACATGTGTAGTATTGATATTAAATATTAAACAAAATGAAATGGAACTTGTTGTGCAATCCTTCAGGAATATGTTTGATTTTGAAAATATATTATTTAGCGTTAATACCTGATATTAAATGTTTGCATTTATTTCATTTTAAATATACAGTATATACATATAATTAAAACGCCAATTTTAAAAGGAAGAGAAATAAATTATAGTTTTATAAAAGTTTAATTATTTATTGAAAACTGAATGACGTGATTACTGGAGTGGCTAGCAAATGCAAAAACAAAGTTACAAAATTTTGAAACCAATTTACAAACTTTGCAATGTATTTAAAATATCCTGGAACAATTTCACAAAAGTGTGAAACAAATGTACATACCCCTCCTGTTTACATAACCCTGAAACAAATTTAAAAACAATATTTACCTCAATTCTGAATAAAAACATTTTTAAACAAATTTACAACATTTAGAAACAGATTTACATACCTGTCATTTACATACAGTAACTATGAAACAAATTTACCTAAATTCTAAAACAAATTTAAAAAGTTTGAAACAAATTTCTTAAAAAATTTTGAAACAAATTTGCAAAATTTCAGAACGAATGAACAACATTACGAAACAAATTTGCAAATATTTTAGACAAATTTACAAAATTAGGAAACAAATTTGCAAAATCCTGAAACGAACTCTGAGTATTTCTGTAATTAGGTTTAAACAATTTTTTTTAATTACTGTATGGAACGGATTTTTCAGAATTATGCAAACATCTTTCACACATTTAATTGAACCACTCCTACAACTGTTCAATACTATTAAATCTAAAATATTTTTAGGGGAATTATTTAGTAAAGTCTTAATAACACTTGTTCTGATTGTATGTAAATTTGTATTAAACATAAATTAATATAGCAAAACAACTAAAATATAGTTGAATAATGTTAAAAAAAAGGGGGGAAAAGTATTGTATAACTACATTATCTCAGTGTCTGAACTAACTTTGCTGTTTTTATTCCAACTAAACTATCAAAGACAGTCTTGCTGGTCATTATTGATCGTTTGTTTGATACGTTTCATTAGTGAGATAACAGTGACGACATTATTAATCCAGGTGAGCACTTTATAAACTTGTTTGTGGGGCTTATCCGAGACGGACGGTTGTCATGACGACTGTCGGAAGTGGCAAGGATTTCCTTTGTAGACTTTTAATTAACCTTATCTGGTATCTTATCCCGTCTCTCTGAGCGAGTCTGACCCACGTGTCATCTTTCTATTATCCACAACAATGCTTGTATTCAATGTGTGTATATATATATATAATTATGTATATATTCAAGTTATTTAATGACTAAATTAGTCTCGTCACTTATTTGACTCTTTAAATATTCCCTTTTATCCGTATTAAAGACACATTTCAAAGTGATTAAACTTCATAATTGTGTGGTTCATTTCCCCCCCGACAGTTACCGTCTCTATTAAAACCATCATGTGATTAATGTGTTGTATTTCTTCATCCAGCGTCTTCGACTTGCATTATTTATTTTACTTTCATTCTCATTTTAGAGCTTGTTTGCCAGCTAAGCAACCGAAGCAAAACTAATGAATTAAATTGGTGAAATATTAACGGCCCCGAGTCAATGTTTATCTTACAATAATAATAATCTCAATATACAGTTTGTTTCATTTGCCCATTGGCTTTACAGCTTTAATTAGTTGAAATAAGAATACTATTATTTGACTTGTAGAGCTGTCATGCGTTGTTTAACGGAGGATTTATTGTCTGTAATTTTGCATTCGAGTCGAGGAGTACCCGGAGGAAACCCCTGGTTGGAGGTACATCCGTCTTCACCTGCCTCTGCTATAATCACCTCTTTAGTCCCTTCGAGAATCATCTCGATTTACTCTCACCTTCTCTTCAAAGTAATGAGTGATGGAGAGGATGGCAGCCATTGTGGGTGACCTGTCTCCTAGCAACACACCAGCCAATCAGTGCCGAGCGTCAGTAAACATAATAATGGTCGGAGTGAGGTGGATAATGAAGTCTTGTGTTTGTTCATGCATTTAATAGTGGCTCTGATTAAAACACTTGATCATGTCTAGATAAAGATGATCATTATGTTCTCTTTTGAATTATTACTCTTTCATTTCCTCCTTTTCATGAGTTGTTTTCATGTTTAAGCCTTTTATGTGACGTTCACGTCGTTGCTTGTTCTCTGGTTTCATATTTTCCTTTTACTCATCACATGATAAGGGATCGTCCCAGCTACTTGGGGTGAGAGACACGGAGACAGGCTGTGAGTTCATCTCAGGAAACATCAAACAAGGGCTCGATCGAAAATCTTGGATAAAACCTTGATATCATAATGCACAAAATGTATTTTACTGCACTTCTTCGCTAAATTTTACAAACATTACCTCACAAAAATATGATTTATGCACAAAATAAGTTGCATAATAAATGCTATAACACGATACTCCACATTTTAAATTGTGTAGTGTACATATTAAATACATTTAATAGATTTTAAAATATGAGAATGTGAAATGAGAAAGTATTGGTTTTGTTATAGGTTTTTGTGATCAAAATAAGAGTTTTACATTGCACCTTTATCAGCTAGCTAAGCTAGCAAGTTACGAAGGACGATAAATTACTTGTGTATAAACAAATATCAAAATGTATAAATAAATGTCAAAATATATAAATAAATTAATAAATAAATGTCAAAATGTATAAATGACAAAGTGTGTATTTATACGTAAAATAGCTCCATTCTTTGACAAAAATTAAATCAGAAGTCATTTATTTATTTAGACATTTTGACATCTTGATATTTATCCAAACATTTATTTATACATTTATACATTTTGTTACGTAGCTATACATTTATTTATACATTTATTCACACATTTTTAAATTTATTTTTACATTTTATACATAAATATATATATTTATTAATGCATTTATTTATTCATTTATACATTTATTTATAAATGTATACATTTATACATTTATTTTTACAAATGTATGTATTATTATTTTTATTTTTTATTTAATAATACATTTATTTATTTATAATTGTATACATTTATTTATACAATTCTACGTTTATTTTTTCATTTTTACATTTTATACATTTTTACATTTATTTATACATAAGTCATTTATCGTATTTCATAGCAAGTGTGCAATTCAAGAGCGACAACACTGTAATGTTAAAGGGTTGGTAACTGGTAAACTTAACAGACATTACATAGCTACCAAAAATAGCTAAATAAAATAAAATGTTGGGCTAGCTTGAGACTTTGGCTCTCACAATGGAGTCAATGATTCTAGCTGCAAAAAAATAAATATATTATTTTTACCAATGAATATATACTACCAAGTAATTTATTATCCAAAATGGTTAATGTTTATATATTAAATGCTATTTTTTATTCTGTGACACTGGAGCATTCATAATGTAACACATTATAACACTTTAATTCATATTTTTGATCATTTTAACACGTTTTAAAATTGTCGAGCGCTCGTAAAAAAGGACCGGACTCACTGGTTCCGTAGATCCACCAGGAGATAAAGAACAGTGAACCTCACCTGGACACACCCGAACTACCGTAACCAGGTACCACTTCTGACGGTGACGTCACTGGCGTCCAAACCTCCGCTATAAAAGCAGCGGTGATGCGTTCAAGTGTCGCTGTGGAGACAGAGAGATGCTGCAGAGAACCTACCAGCCGCTGAAGTTTGGATGGAATGCGTTCGTGACCAGACAGTTTTTTTTGTAGAGAATCGAGCAGAAGGAATTTTTTTTGAACCTCGATATTGTTGTGGAAGATCTTCGTGAGCAGCCATGATGATGCGAGGACTGTTGGTTCTGTCACTGCTGACGAGCACCGGTGAGACAAACATTTGTCCCTCGTTTCTAATAAAAATGGCGTTAAATTTAACTGTGACTTTAGATGTTGAAGTCGTCACGTTATTTCTGTCGTTTTTCTGCAGTTCTGAGTCTGCCGGTGACTTCAGGTCCCCCGGATGTCGACGACGTGCAGGTGATTGAAGTTTTTAGGATACCTTACATTTTTCAATGTGTACTTTATCTCATGATGGACTGTTCTTAAAGTAGTTATTCCTTCTAGTTTACCTCTTTAAATGAAACTAATTCAGAATTATTAACCATCCACTATTGCTTATTTATTTGTTGACCCAGTTTCAATGCGTCTTCTCCAATTAAAATCTATTTTACATCCTTCCAAAAATAAAACATTAACATTAAAGTGTATTTAATCCCAAGTAAAACATGGATGTATATTTTAAAAGAGTTCATATAAACAAACATTAATAATAAAAACATTACTTGTATAAACCAGCTACTTGCTCATTTATAAATCAGAAGTTTTTCATTTGTAAAAATCATAATAAATAGTTAATATTGTACTCAAATTAAATAATGAAAAAAAATACTGATGGTTGTAATGATTTCCTGTCCACTCACTGGACGCTAGCACATGTATTGACTTTCACTAATAAGAGCGATATAGATATACCACTCTAGCAGGTTTTATTTAACCTTGTGAGGAAATCAATACGGTGCCACAGAAGCCACGATGCTGCTCCGTTTAAAGAACTGCTATAGATGGTCATTTACACAATTGAAGTGAAATGAAGCAGGAAATGCTGGACTTGTGATGGATAGAAGCGTTTAAGGTCCAGAGCTTCTATTAATTACTTTGAGTAAACCTGCCATTTATCCACTTGAGTTACTTATAATTAAGGCGGTATTTTTTTTTATATTTATCAAATGAAAACCCGAACATGTTTTAACATATACTGCAACCCCTCAAGTCCACCCGAGTTATTTATCTCAAATACAACTAAGCAATACAATATCGCTGAATACATGAAAGTTAGAGCATGTTTACTGAAAGGACCAAGAAGGTTAAAGAGTTTGGTAAATGTTCCAATTTATATTTATTTATTTTTGGTAATATTATTATTATATTACACCAAAGGGATCATTTTTAATTGTAGTGTACGTTTCAAGGGTACCTAATATATTTTATTTTCATGTGATAAAAGTTATTAAAGGAAAAACTCATACCCTGCCTTTAAAACGACAATAGGCAGGTTTGTAAATGGTGTTTCTGGCGACCCTGTATGTCAGAACAGTGTAACTGCACATGTGTTTACAAAACAACATTGAGGCTTTTGTTGTGTCTTGTCATATCTTCCTTGTGACTTCAGAAAGTCTTTCAGTACTTCATATGAAAACAGTATCTGACTCACTGTTGTAAAGTAGTTTGATGGTCACATGACACGCAGACTTATGGTCAGGGTTTCTCAGACCAAGTTACTTAAGAAAACTTCACTGAATTACATGAGTCATGACTGCTTACTGTTAAACCAATCAATACTGAAAGTATTGTTCTAGAATAAATGCATTTATTAAAATGTTACTTATTGTTGCTTTAGGATGCACAACACTATGTGAACTTAATGATCCTCTTTTTAACAACATTTCTGTATCAAATTTTATCTTCATATTTTACATAAAAAAAAGCCCGTAAGTCAAACATTATTTTAAACTTTTACAGTATAAGGGACGTATGGGTGAAGGTAAATCTGAGCAAAAGATTACAAATCATCCATTTCAATGTAAGTTCAGGTAAACTTTTGAACAATATCTGACATTATACAACTCGACCTGTTTACTCAGGACTGGTAAGATTAAATGTTAGATCCTGGCTTAAAATTAATTATGTTTATGTCGTTTTTTAATAATTTATTTACACTGCAGCTACTTTATATTTTTAAAAGCAACATTCAAATATTGTTTGCATGTTGTTCTGAAGCTTGTCACGATGTTTGACAAAGATATATTTGGTTTATTTGCTGGTTACAGGTGATGAAATGCATCGTGGAGGTGCTGGCTGACGTGTTATCCAAACCTCACCCCCGGCCTGTCAGTCAGGAGTGCTCTCTGATTCTGAAGTCGGGTGAGTCACCTTCTCAAGTGGCTGGAACCACAAAAATACTCTTATTTCTGTGTCTTCACCGTTATCTGGTCGCATAAAGATGGAGAATCAACCTTCATTTCAGAGTCAAAAATGTAATTTAACAACAATAACTAATGAGAAATCATAAAAATGCATATTTCTGACGACACACTTTTCCAAAACTCTCAAACTTTACCAATTATTTTTTCAACTTTCCCACCCCATAAATAATTTATTATGGCGTAAACACTCACGAGAGACACGTGAATATTTCATGTTGAATATTTTCTCCGCTTATTTTTGCACATGAATAATAAAGAATGGTATTAATACTAAATATAAGTCATCAGAAAAACTAAACAATTCAAATAGATAAATGTTCAATGGAGAGGTTTTGTTACCTTCTTGTTTGTATTTAATATTTCTTATTTTATGAGTTTAAATGATATATATTGCTGAATATTTCAGCCGTTTAAATGATTTTATTTATGCCTTGAGCCAATGTGTTGTTTTTTTCCCCACATTTTTACTGTGTGTTGATTTCTTGACACGGCAGCATTCGTAAACAACAACATAACTAGATGAAAACTGCGTACACAGCACGAAAAAAACAACATTATTTGTGGGCGATGACGAGATCCTGCTGACAGACGTCAGGGGCCAGATCAAGGATCATATCGATGTCATTTCCTCCTTTAGCGAGAGTCTGCAGTAGTTGTCTAGGTTCTATCGGTGTGTAAATAGTGCCTAAAATGTTGCTTAAAGAATGGAAAATGCTTCCTAAATATAGTAATTTTTGCATTTTCTCACTGAAAAAAAGGGTATATATGTCTATTTATCCTTTTTTTCTGTCCGTAGTAATTTGGAGATAAATTACATGTGTATGAGAAAGAGAGAGAGAGGGAAGGAGAACTGAGAATGAGGTTTGATCCTCTTAATAAACAGTAGGGACAAACTATTAAATATGATGTTTTGCTGGGGAAAATAAACAATACAATTTTTGCCAAAAAACTAAATTAGCAGTGCTTTTTGGTTTAGCTAGTAAATAAATAAAGAAGTTCAATAATTTGTTTATTAATGTTTAAATTTGTACTCCAAAATATGAGGTGTTTAGAAAGCAGAAGTTTAATTGGGTCAGCAAGTTACATTTACTATGGGGCCACATTATATTCCAGGGCCAAAAAGAAGGGACTGAAAGAGGAAAAGAGCCGTATTATTACAGTATGGGGAAACCATTTGCCATTAAATTTTTTTTTTTTTTTTTTGAAAATGCTGTTTCAAGTACATGTATCAAAAATGAATTAATAATGATGCAATTGTTATTTTTATTGTACTCATAGTTCATTTTCTTTTGAACAATACACACACATTATTTTTCCAATAAATGTGTTTTATAAGAAATATGCTGTCTCCACTAAAAAGTTTTATATCCGAGTCTAGTATAAACTAAATCAAAAGGCCACATATGGCCCCTGGGCCTCATTTTACCATAGTCTGTGTTTGTAGAAAAGAGTCAAATTCTTTCATTTTCTACCATTCGGTGTCGATCTCATCCTGCTCATTTGAGACTCAGTGAAGCGGACGTGTCGGTTTATAGTGCGTTTCCTGGCCATGATGACATCAGTGGTATCCATAGCATCAGTCCCGCAGCACCTCTGGCTCGTCCTCGGATGCTGGAGCCTCCAGCCAGAGGTTAATGGATTGATGCAGTAACTGCAGGGTCACCAGCGCTCCGAGGAGAATATTCGGTTTCACGGCTGCTGGGTTACCTTCCAGCTGTCCTTGATTCTATAAAAAAAAGAAAAAAAGAAATGGACTGCAGTAACAAAAGTGAGTTTGTTACTGAGAAAAACAGCTTGGGAAGGAAACACAATATCTCTAGAGAGATGGAGAGCGATATAAGTGGAGAAAAAATAGTCTCCTTTTTTTAACTTCCAGGCTGTTTGCCGTGTGCTTTATGGGTCAGCATAAAGTCCGGGGCCCACTGCGGCTGTAACTCAGCTCTCTGCGGTCCGAGTGATTAATTGTTCCGTTGCTTTCAAAGCACTAAATTTCAGGGCAATTAACTGACGAGGTGCTGAAGCTGCGCTGCTGAGTGCTGTGATAAAAAAGAGCTTTAGTGTGGAGTGGGGTTTCTTCACACTTTTTTTTTTAATTCTGAGGTTTTTACAAGCTTGACTTTTACATGTTATAGATACATAACTAGTATGTAATTACATTGATCTTATGCATGATGCATTTAAGTGAAATCCTGAGCAGGACATGTTTTTAACACTTCCCCAATAAGAAAAAACTACATATATATCTTTTAATTCTGATAATAACCAGACCTGTTTTGTGTACAGATGAGCGGCTCATTACCATCCTTCGCCACATGGACTTCCTGAAGGAGCTCCAGGAGATCGCGCTTAAAGGTGAGCCCGACAGATTCATCATCTGGACTCATCAATAAATCACTGTCTGTTGTCATCGTAGGCCACGAGGCGAGGGCTCAGCGGGTCCCTGGTCATGTGATGCAAGCTCCTCAGAAGGATGACGTCGCCGGTCAGTTCACGTCTATTACTCTGCTGTCTATAGGTGTGAATGATCGCACTGACTTTTCACGTAGATGGATGAAACATGGCTGATGTCAAGATGATTTATTAGATCTATTTATTTTTGCTTTTTGGTGCCACTAAATCAAAAGTGACAAAAAATGATGTAACCAGTTGAAATATTTTTTTATTTGTTTTTTTGTGTCCATTAATAGATGCCCGTCAGCTCTATTGATTTTGTTTGTGTGATTTCTACTGCCATACTTCATAGTTTGGCTGAAGTTTTATATATAGCAACACAATTCAGATAGACATTAAATGTATTAAATTAATTAATCGGCAACAATAGTAGCAACAAAAATATATTCTAAACTATCACACACAAATATATATATATATATATATATTGTTAATAGCTTTGCTTTGTTTCTTTTACTCCATTTACTCCAAAATCCTTACATATTTATTGATTTATGTTGAGAATCTTTAAATCACAATTCATATTTGTGATATTTTTTAATGTTGTATTCGATATTTAAAAAAAATATATATATATTTTTTATGTCAAACCTTCACTTCACACAGTAAACCGAACCATTAAGAGTTTCTCTATCATTTTGTAAACATGTTTATTTGAAATCTGCGATGACATTGCAGTTCCACTGTTCTGACACTAGGAGGAGACAGAAATAATATTGTCAATCCTGCTGCTTCTTCTTAATCATTTCTTCTGTCTTAGGGTTAAATGGGCCCTCACGAAAACTGCCAGTATAAAATCTCACCCCCTAAGTATTTGACTGTGAACAATGCCCCGAGTAGCTGGGATAGACTTCAGACGAAAATAAATGAATGATTTCTAAAATATAGGAGGGAGCTTGTATCCACATTTCTAACTCCATCATTACCTTCATTATTTTTTCCTACTTCATAACAGCTGGTTCATCCAGTTCTCTCTAAACTCGGATTAAATTGGTAGCTAAAATAGTTCCTCATCAGATAGCTTTGGCACAATCTGGAAATGAAACCATTAAAAAATTCTGTATTGTATTGTGTTGTATTATTTCCCAAGGCACAGTTGAGTGTGTTTTCATGGTCACGAAGCTTCCTCTGTCATTGTCGTGAAAGGTAAACCGTGCAGCCTCTCAGATAAATGGCAGTCGTGTTGTTTGTCCGCCTCGTGTTCGCATGATGGGAAAATCAATCCTTGTTGCTCGGATCCCAACGCTCTCCTCTCCTCAGATCGATCCATGCTGGAGGCTTTAGGAGGCCCCGGTGAAAGATCCATCCTGTCCCAGAAGATGGAGGATGAAGGCCGGGATCAGAAGAGAGGGCAAGACGGCGAGGAGCCACAGCAGGACGTCTTTGGCGAGGTGAACGGCGAACATGAGGGGAAGTCAAAAAGCCGGGAGTCTTCAGAGGAGTGGGATCTGGAGAAGGCTGAGAAGAGAGAGGAGTCTGGAGAGAGCCGAGCAAACATGAAGGGAAGCTCGGAAGAAGCCACAGAGGAGAATGGCAAGTAGAAACGTCCTAATGAGTTTTTTTTCCTGCGGATTGAAAAATAAATGCAGGTTACTCTGGGAATGAAACAAATGCAATGGAAGGTGTGTGAGGAGGATGGAGCGAGCGTGGCCCCCCGACCGGGCCTAACAGCCACTTCTGGGTCCGTTGATTGATGGAAGTGCTTCCATCTGCATGATGAGATTCCGCTGCTCCTCGTGGGATCCTGCTGGCGCTCTGACAGCTCACGAGCAGATGTGATTACATATCTCCGTGTCCCAGAATTCAAATGAGCTGCAGTTATCAAAGCAGCGTCTGATACCGTGACACAATTGCAGAAGTTTGAAGTGGAGGTAGCAAAAAAAATACAAAATAAAGATAGGAATACTGTTGATTTAGTTTGATGTTACACTTTTTTATATGACCTTTTTAAAGGTATGTTGACATGTTGCATTAGAATATGTATTTTAATTCAAATTAATATGTCGACAGTCAAGTTTAAAGGGAGAAGGGGAGGAGAAAAGTATTCACGTTTTGTTTTTTATATTTTTAAACAACTATGATTTTTTCCTTATTTAGATAAAGTCAACTCATTTAAAAGGTAAATAAATGTCAAAGTGAAATACACACATATTGGGTAACATTAGAAATATGTCAGGAAATTAAGCAGCATTAGGAAAGTAAATGAACAAATGTTTAATTATATGTGAAACTTTTGTCTAGGCTTTATTAATAGTGCAGTTAATTGCTTTTTTTTTTTTTTAGAGAACAGCTTTTATATATATATATATATATATATATATATATATATATATATATATATATATATATATATATATATATATATATATATATATATATAAAAGCTGTTCTCTAAAAAAAAAGTCTGCAATTAACTGCACTATTAATAAATATATATATATATATATATATATATATATATATATATATATATATATATATATATAGTGCCTTGCGAAAGTATTCGGCCCCCTTGAACCTTTCAACATTTCGCCACATTTCAGGCTTCAAACATAAAGATATAACATTTTAAATTTTTGTCATGAATCAACAACAAGTGGGACACAATCGTGAAGTGGAACGAAATTTATTGGATAATTTAAACTTTTTTAACAAATAAAAAACTGAAAAGTGGGGCGTGCAATATTATTCGGCCCCTTTACTTTCAGTGCAGCAAACTCACTCCAGAAGTTCAGTGAGGATCTTTGAATGATCCAATGTTGTCCTAAATGACTGATGATGATAAATAGAAGGCACCTGTGTGTAATCAAGTCTCCGTATAAATGCACCTGCTCTTTGATAGTCTCAGGGTTCTGTTTAAAGCGCAGAGAGAACCATGAAGACAAAGGAACACACCAGGCAGGTCCGAGATACTGTTGTGGAGAAGTTTAAAGCCGGATTTGGATACAAAAAGATTTCCCAAGCTTTAAACATCTCAAGGAGCACCGTGCAAGCAATTATATTGAAATGGAAGGAGTATCAGACCACTGCAAATCTACCAAGACCCGGCCGTCCCTCCAAACTTTCATCTCAAACAAGGAGAAGACTGATCAGAGATGCAGCCAAGAGGCCCATGATCACTCTGGATGAACTGCAGATAACTACAGCTGAGGTGGGAGAGTCTGTCCATAGGACAACAATCAGTCGTGCACTGCACACATCTGGCCTTTATGGAAGAGTGGCAAGAAGAAAGCCATTTCTCAAAGATATCCATAAAAAGTCTCGTTTAAAGTTTGCCACAAGCCACCTGGGAGACACACCAAACATGTGGAAGAAGGTGCTCTGGTCAGATGAAACCAAAATCAAACTTTTTGGCCACAATGCAAAACGATATGTTTGGCGTAAAAGCAACACAGCTCATCACCCTGAACACACCATCAACACTGTCAAACATGGTGGTGGCAGCATCATGGTTTGGGCCTGCTTTTCTTCAGCAGGGACAGGGAAGATGGCTAAAATTGATGGGAAGATGGATGGAGCCAAATACAGGACCATTCTGGAAGAAAACCTGTTGGAGTCTGTAAAAGACCTGAGACTGGGACGGAGATTTATCTTCCAACAGGACAATGATCCAAAACATAAAGCCAAATCTACAATGGAATGGTTCACAAATAGACGTATCCAGGTGTTAGAATGGCCAAGTCAAAGTCCAGACCTGAATCCAATCGAGAATCTGTGGAAAGAGCTGAAGACTGCTGTTCACAAACGCTCTCCATCCAACCTCACTGAGCTCGAGCTGTTTTGCAAGGAAGAATGGGCAAGAATTCCAGTCTCTCGATGTGCAAAACTGATAGAGACATACCTCAAGAGACTTGCAGCTGGAATTGCAGCAAAAGGTGGCGCTACAAAGTATAAGCGCAAGGGGGCCGAATAATATTGCACGCCCCACTTTTCAGTTTTTTATTTGTTAAAAAAGTTTAAATTATCCAATAAATTTCGTTCCACTTCACGATTGTGTCCCACTTGTTGTTGATTCATGACAAAAATTTAAAATGTTATATCTTTATGTTTGAAGCCTGAAATGTGGCGAAATGTTGAAAGGTTCAAGGGGGCCGAATACTTTCGCAAGGCACTGTATATATATAAATCAGATTAAATGACCTTAATAATCATAACACAATCCAACCGACAAAAGCAGTGAAATAATTCTTCATTTGACTTTGATATACTTTTGCAATTCTTACTAATATAATAATCAATAGATTTGTCCGATGGATTAGGACTTCTTGTCCTTTTGAATTATTGTGTAGTAGAACTCAAGCTATTGTTTATACAATGATCTTTGATAATTAAATTTGTCTTGCATTGCAGTTGCGCTGTTCTGACACAGGGGGTCGCCAGAAACAAAATCTAGATCTTGCATGATGTTCCTTTAATACTTAAACTTACCACCACTATATTCACCGATAGTCATTTTTATCAGTGTCTTCTGAAGCCTTTTCAGATTATTTCACGTTTTAATAAAGATATAAAAATAACTTATATTTAATTATATTTAATTTATATGTTATGGTTTTGCAGATTCCGATGAATCCAAACACGGAAAGCTAATGTCACCGAAAGAGAAGAAACGTCATCACGGAAATGAGAAAGAGACGAGAGCTGGACTCTTCTCACATAGCCATGAAGAAGAAGAAGAAGAAGATGAGGATGAGGGGATGAAAAGACGGAGCAAGGAGAGCGGAGACTCGTTTCCCTCCAAGAGGTTTCCCCTGAAGAAAGAAAAGGAGGTGAAAGGAGTGTCCCACCATTCCAAGGAGGTCAGCGAGGAAGAAGAGGAGGAATCGGAGGAGAAGAAGAGGAACGTGAAGAAGAGCCTAGAGGAGAAGGAGCTGCAGATGATTGCTCGGAGAACACCTGAGGAGAAGAAGGTGTTGGAGGAGGAGGGGAGTGCTGTTCGAAAGTCAGAGGTGAGCTCATAGAAGACTGAGAAATTGCATCAGAAAAGAAACGAAAATGTGGTAAAATAAGCTTTGACGAAAGAAACATCTCTGGGGGTCACATTAAAGTGAACGCTGACGATGAAGTTAGAACCAAAGGTGTCTTTCTTTCCGTCACTGAAGGAGATGCTAAGTGATGCTAACTAAGATAATTCTGATGTAGGGTCGGGCTAACATTCAAGGACAGATACAGACCCTTCTTTAGTTGTTTGTTTTTTTAGAAATAACAAATTTACTTTTAATTAAAGTCAGTCTTACTTTGTTGTATGTATTACTTGGTTAGTTAGTTTTTTTCCAAGATTATTATAATGTTAGCATTAAGTGTTAGCATCTAACTCACCGTGTGCAGCTTGTACGATGCGGAACTTTTTCTATTGTGCTGTTCAACCAGCTTTAGATGGTAACTCGGGAGGAAGTGATAAATTGTTTTAGGCATTTGTCCACCGTACTGCTTATTCTGATAAGCATAATCAATTCCATTACATTCAATCCCACGTTGCCAAGATGTGCATTACCTTCTCTTACCTAACAAGGATTTTTTTTCCCTTCCATTTCAAGGACAGAGTTTATTAGATTTCAGATCACGCCAAGTGTCCGATGGAAGTGAATTCTAATCCAGCGTGACTTAATTAAGAGAACAAAAAGCCTGCTCTTCAGACTGTTACATATTTATTGAAACATGTTAGAATTATTCTTGAGGAGTCCTGCTCACAGACTGTTCTCACCCATCTGTGTATCTATTATTACTGCCTGCAGGAACAGGAGATCGAAAGTCTCGCAGCCATCGAGTCCGAGCTGGAAAGCGTTGCACAGAAAGTCCACGATCTGCGAAGAGGCTGATCTTCCTCCCACGCGCCGTCATCTGACCGATTTCTTCTTCTTTTTTTTTTTTCTTCAGATACAGACTGTGAAATGTGACAAGATTGTATCTTCTGAATGTACCACACTGCTGCAAATAATGATTCAAGTGACGGAAAATATACCATTAGGAATACATTTTCTTACTCTGTGGACAATGACCACATTGCTGACATGTTCTCTGACAATCTCCTGTCTGGTTTTGTGTTTTTATTTTCTTCTTTCTTTCTTTAAATCACTCGGAAACAGTGACATCTAGTGTTTTAAGGTAGCAAGCTCAGAGAGTTTGTTTCATACTTGCATGTACTTATGTGTAATATATTTTTTAGTGATGCTTGATTGTGAATAAATCCACTTTCTTTCTGGACTCTGAAAAAGCCAAGGCAATAAATGAATGTTTATCCGAGCTACGTTGTTGGACTGAAAATTGTTCTGAAATGTACGTAATATAATTACTTGAATAAACTGGGCTTACTAGCACCTTTAAAAACGACTACTTTGATTGATTTTGGAAAGAGTGAGATAAAATGATAAAATGATTTTTTATAGACTGATGGGGGGCTAAAACACATGGACACCGCTGTGCTTTTAATTTGAAAGGTGACTTCCGGATGCAAGAACCACATAACGGGGCGATACCTGTTCAACAGGTGCAAGGATTGAAGAGGTGGTTTGTTTAAAAATAACTTTATTGTTTTATTAATGTGGTTTTAATACCGAAATGAATGTATTTAAGCTATAGCATCTACTATGTACGTGCTTACTTGCTAGCCATTAAATGTTGGGAATATTAGCCATTGGTGCTAAAATATGCTAACTAAACAAATGAATTTGAAGATTAAAATGTGTTTTATTGTTCATTCATACGTTTCGTGTTTTGCGAACAACTATTGGCTGATAATTCACCAAATAAGAATCTAATTTCACATAGTAAACCCAATAAGCTAACGTACTACTAGCTTACTGTAAGCTAAAGAGCTGTGTTAGCCTTTAGCCTTCATTAACAAAGATACAAAAGAACACAAACTTTTTTTGCCTCGTAAACGTCAATTACTGCTCAATTATTTTTCAAATTATTCATGTCTAATTTCTACATTGCATTTTATAAGATAAAATGTTTTTAGCATGAATCATTTAATTTTTTTGGTTATTTTATCGTTTACATTTTCATTTAAAAACAACTATAACACATGGGGACACGATTTTAAATTCAGCTGAAAACTGTACTTACTCCATGGTAATAATGTTTAAATGCAGCAGGTGGCGACATCAGTCAGAATATTTAGTTTAATCTTTGTTATAGTTCGAGTAAGTCAATCAGCAACAAAGGATGTCAACAATTCAAGTGCCAATATACTGTATATTTTTGGTGTATGTATTTATTTTTGAATAAAACATTCAAATCAGTATTACTTTTTAAAGGTGTGTTTTTTGTTTTCCTTATTTTAGGAATCTTAAAGGAGAGGACACAACGGGGGACATTAAAGAAACAGAGCTTTCAGAGACCATCAATCTAGGTAAATGTATGTTTTCAACTCATTACATTTACTTATCTTTTACATATTTCTGTGATTAGAAATATCAGAATCAGAAACTATTATTTCCAATGTGGTAAACACAACATTGGAATGTGTTTGTGATGGCAGTAGAGATGGGATTTACTATAAAATTATTTAAACTAGTAAGTAAGTAAGTAAGTAATTTTTATTTGTATAGCGCTTTTCCAGACCAGGGTCACAAAGAGCTTAAACAATCAAAACAATATTCAATAAGTTATATATTTTAAAGATCAAGATAAAACTGTTAACACAACAGGAGTTCCAGAAAATCAAGGAAAAACCTCCATTCGTCAATCAGAGAAATATATATATATATATATATATATATATATATATATATGCACGTATAAAGACTTAAGTTTAGTAACACTAGATAAAGCTAGTAGTTGAAAATGCACCTGGACAAATGTACAAGTTAAATGTAACAGTACAATAAAACTGCTTCTAATTCGCCTGCTTTTTAAACCTATTCAAGATTATTAGATTGTAGATTAACAAGGTACAAGAGTGCACAATAAAAAAACATGTCGTATACCTGATGGATAAAAAGAAACAGCCAAAACAATTGCATTTGTATAAAAATATAACTTTATTTCATTCTACAAATGAAACATGTAACATTTTTGTCACACTTCTCAATAAAATAGTACAAAACATTGTAAATAAACTGTTGGTACATTTCCAAGCATAAAACACATTCGTCTTTTAAATTAAACTGTACAAGTATGTACATCATTTACACAACCACAATTTTTAAATGGAATGAAAGGACAATTCTTCCAGTCTTCTTTTTTTTTTACCTATTTCATATGAAATAGAGTCCCTTGTTTCTGTAGACACCTTTGTTTCATGTTTCAGACTCGAGCTGGTCTGATTTGTCTCAGTGCCGTGGCAAAGTCCACCTTGTTTCATATCTAACCCCAAACTCAGTGTGCTGCTTGGTTGTCATCCTCGTGTCGGGCGGAAATTCTGACCTTTCCTCTACTCGTGGACAAGGCAGACATTCAGACCTGAGCTAACACGTACACATATTCACACAAACACACATGCACATACACACACAAGGACACATTCAGACCTGTTTGGACAGGGGAACACTGGCCTGCTGTGGACTTGTGTTCCCGCTACAGCTGCTCAGAATTCTTAGGTCTGTTCTGGACTAAAAAGGGTGGAGGATTATTTCATACCCCATTGAGAGAGCAGGTCAAAGTTCAGATAACATATAACACAGTTATTGGACAAGTTTGTTGAAGGCATAAATGGATCCTGGCAGTAGGTTTGTCAAATAAAAAACAAGTAATAGTGCAGGAATCTTGGGGTTGCTAAGCAACCCTCTGTCTGAGCTCTAAGAGGCTGATGCACACCAGCCAGTACCAAACGTATCGATCGACACAGCGTGTGTCCGGACTACTTTTACAATGAGCTAGTGAGAAATTATTTGGAAGTCTAAACTGAGCTGCAAAATGAGATGGAGTTCTGTTTGTTTTCAAGTTGTTTAAAAGTCTCTGAACACCTCACGCCATGTCTCCCATCATCTTCTTGTAGTACATGGACTCAAAGATGTCGTTCTCGCCCGGGCAGTTGTGATGGCAGGCGCAGGACTTGATGAACATCATGTACTTCTTCATGACCTGACCGTCGGGGCACTTGAACTCCATGGGCAGAGTGGTGGTTCTGTGGGGGGTGCAGCAGCGACCATCCAGGCACACGCCGCAGAACTTGGGCCTGTAGGATTTGGTGGTGGTGCAGCCAGAGATCTCAAACTTCATGGGTTTGGAGAGTCTTGGGGTACGTATGCACTTTTTTCCTTTCTAAAAAGAAACGACAAGTTAGATAAAGTCCTTTGCTGATGAACTGTTTATGTTTTTCAAAAACAATGCTTACCCTAATGCTCTGCTCCAGCTGGGACTCGCAGGGTCGCACCATGCACAATCTGGTCTGTTTCTCGAGGCGGCATTCGTGGTTATCATTGGTGACCCTTGTTGAGATACCAAGACCACAAGTCTTTGAGCAGGCACTCCACTCTGTTGTCTGAACCAGGCAGTTCTCTCTCATCAGGGACAGATCGGGACCATAAGTTTCCTCTGGTCTGTATGCTAAGAACATATAGAAAATAATGATTAGAACCTGATCCCTGACATTCCAGAGTTACTCTGTGATCTGATAACTCACCAGGCAGAATGGGGCCCATGAAGCTGTTGGTGTAGGGGCTATCGCACACCCACTCCTCGCAGCACTTGCCGGGTACCTTAACCCGTCTGGGCATGGGGCAGTCAGGGCTGGGCAGGCGGACATCCATAGAGCAGAGGGGAACACATCCGACTGCCCCGTCCAAACAGGTACACTGGTACTTGCAGCTGCTCTGGAAACTCTTTCCACTCTCATAGACAGTTCCGCCGAACACACAGGTGGCTCCTTCTCTTGCTGTTGAGTGATCAAAAATAAAGGTCACGACTCATGCTCAAACTTCACAAACATCATAATAAGAAACTCATCATGGCCAAGTTCTTACCTGTGCACACCCCGATGCGCCTGTTGACGGGAGATCCGAAGTCACAGTAGAGACCCTTGTGTGGGTCACAGGCGTCTCTCTCGGTGCACAGCTCCCCCATCTGCTTGGCACAGACCCGGCAGCACCCGCAGCCGTCCAGCACCAGGCTCACTCCTGGCTGGCACTGAGGAGGCGTGGATGGGCAAGAACACTGACCACTGCATTCCTGGCCTTCCGCCTACAAAACACACGTGCTTGTTAGAAATCTAACAAATATAAATATAAACCACTAAAAAACTTTTTGAAAAAATATGATTCTTACCATTTGTGAGAGCACCATGCAGAGGAGAGGAACCAAAATCATTGTCTTCATCCCAGTCATCTTTTCTTCAAATAGATTCTTCCTTAAATCTCGTCGAGAAAGTCTCCGGTAAGTCTCCGAGTTTGAGCGTGAGATGCTGTTCGCGATCAAGTTGGTCTCTTGTCTGTTGCGTTTTCTCTGCTCCTCTGGTCACAGTCCTTCTTTTTCTTGGTGAAAGCTAGAGTATAGCTTCGGTAGGTGAGTTGATCTGAGTTGCAAGTGGAAAGCGGAGCCCCTTTTATACCCGCTGGCCCTCCTGTCACGTCACTGGGGGCTGAATGGAGAGCCAGCCCTGGACAAACATGGACATACTTGGCATTCTTTCCTCGCTTCCTGACCCCCACTCCAGACATCCCACATTCCTGCCGTCTGAAGGCAAGGCAATGCTGCCCGGGCCAAACAACACCGTCTCTCAGAGCAGCTTTCATCTGGAATAGGAAGGTTAAGTCTGGTTAGAGGCTTGGGACCCCACACTGGGAATTCCTAAATCCTGACTTCACAAACAGACACTCACTGCCTGTAAATATTAATAAAATTAGAGAAGAAAAGAAACAGCCTCACACGGTACAAAGAACTTACATAAAAGTGGAACAGTTAAGACACGGCAGGGAGAAGCTTGTAAAAATGCAGAAGTAATTCTATGAAGTGATAGATGTGAGGCAAGAGGTTAAGACTTAAACCCATAACTGCATTCTTCCTCTGTGGATCAAAGATGTACAAACAGCCTGTACTTTACTAAATCACCTAGAATGCTGAGAGGGAGGAAATTGAGTGGAGTCATTAGCTCCAGGTGCATATCTACAGTATTAAGGTAATGTTTCAGCACAGAAACTTGGCATAAGTCACTGTATGTTTCTTCTGTCCGCGTCTATTAGGCTTTTGCCTCTGAGCACAGTATGTTTTAGGAACAGAGCATTTTTTTTAATGTGATCCACTGGGAGGAAAGTATTTATTTTGTTGCATAATCACTAATGAAAGCATCATCTTTCATCTAACCATAAAACCAACATGCATTTTTCATTTTTTTTTTATCATACTTGTAATCACATCCTGCACTGGAAAAACTCAGACGGGTTTAGTCTAACATCAGATAATATTTCTAGAAATGAATAGCAATTATTTGCAACATAAAAAGAAAGGAAATAAAAGCTGCACAAGTATGACTTATGTAATGCTGCCGCAAGTTTGAAAACTAGTCTCAAAGTAAAATTGTTTCTATCACTCATTGCACTGCGTCATTGACTTCCACAGTTAATATTTGACAGTAAATGAAAAACCAGAGAGGCAATGTTGAAAAATAATTCTGTGCAATTATATGTCTTGTTTGATTTAGAATTTGTTTAATCAAGTCATCATCATGGATTTCTAAGTAAAATTTGATGATCCCAGTTTTTTATAGAGCAAACCTGTATCAAATGTAACATAGGCATGAGTGTGTGTGTGTGTGTGTGTGTGAAAGGTTATATGTCTTTGTGTGTCGCAAGCTTCTTGCCTGAAGAAAGTGGGATAGGCTTTAGCCCCCCCCCTGACTCCCATAATGGAAGAGTTATTATTCAATTTTGTGCTTTTTTTTTTCTCTGGGTTAAATAATACAAGTAATGCAAGTGGCCTCTGGGCTGCACTTCGGTCATGCCTGGACTTTACTCTTATGGTAAAAATGTTACTCTTGTTCATACCCTTGTGCAACTCCTGTGTCTGTCATGTGACTAACAGACAGAAACTGTTTTAATCAAGTGTCTGTCAGCTAATATATAGAATTTATATAACATATTTTTCTTCATATCATGCTTGTCCAAACAAATGAATCTTTGGTAGTAGCAGACATTAAAATCCACATTATAAGAATATTTAACCGGATTAAACACCTTTGGGATCGAGATCTCTTTCACAAGGGCAACCTGACCATCAACGGCGGTCAAACGATCTGTATTTGACATGTATGTATGTTTTGATTTAAAGAAATACATACCATGCTTATAGTTGAAGAACAGGTGTCAAAGTACAGGCTCTGAACTCCAAGTCTGGCCTGCCAAGTTGTTTTATGTGGCACACAAGATGATTACATATTTATCTGAATGTAAATATGTAATATACTAGACTTGCAAAATCAATAGACAATTTAAGTTTGATAAGGGACAGGATAGACGTTTGTGCTTCAAGGGATGTTTTTCGAAACATTTTAGAATTTGTACCTTTAAAAATGTTGCACCTGAGAAGTTAATGTGAGGCTGTTATTGCATTCTGTTTCAACTCTCATTTACTCTTTAAGTGGTGCCAGTTGTAGAATGTTCTAAAGATATATAATCAAAATAAACATCAATCTTGTCCAGACTGCAACTTGCAATTTGTTTAGGATATTGGCCCCATTTGTGTTATCGACCTCCATGATGAAGGCCAAGGGGCATCAAATGGCCGTCTTTGTCCAGTTTAGCTAAAAGTTCAGAATTTCTTCTAGGACAGACAAGAAAAACATCTGCAGTGTATAGAAATCACCATCAACACTTAAGTCTTGTTTTGACATTTAAAAAAAAAGTCTTTTAATTCATGCCCCTACTGTATATTGGTTTTACTGCAATTTCAGTGATTGTATATTTGAATTAGAATGTTTCAAAAGTCTATGATAGGGATATGATTCAATTATCTAAATGGAGAAGTTTGTAGTGCAGCCAGGATACAGATTTATTACAAGTCCCTCACCTGTCTAATGGACTCTGATGAAGTCTCGAGGACAGGTGCAACTTATTTCACTACATCAAACCCCTCAAGAAAATAGGGGCAGGAAAGGGGCTAGACGAGGTTTGTGTTTTTTTTTCTTCTCCAGAATAAGTGATCACACACACATCAATCCAGACTCTTATGAAAGGCTGCCCTGCTCCTTGTCCTGCCAGCGAATCGGAAATGAAAAACTCCCAAAGAAACCTGGAGCTGCAGGAATGTGCGAAAACGGCCAGCAGACACAGGGCAGTTACTGTAGAGGAAGTGTCCCCATATAAGGACGCCTGCGCTCTTCCATATATGGGCATGTTCTCTCAGTACAGTAGGGACTCCTGTTAGACCAGCTGAAAACACACACCAGACAGTGAAAGTGTGCTGTGTGTCTGAAAACAGACTGGAGAGAGTGTGTCAGTCATTGCAGCCTCCGTGTCCAAACGTCAGCGCCGCAGTATCTAACGGAAGCAGCTTGATGGTGGAATTTTTAAGCAAAACAACAACCCTGTACGTGCATCTAAAGTGGACTTATTCATCCGGTGTCATGCTGATTGTTTAATACTGAACATTTTCCAACTTAAAAAAACCTAGTGAAAGCTAGTGTATTGTCTTATCCTTTAAATGAGCAATTGGTCTGAAATGAATGCGTGGCAGTGTTGGTGCATGATAACAGTTACTTGTTGATCTTCTGTCTGCTTCCTGCGCTGCATATCAGCCAGACGATGGGCTGCACGCTCAGTGTTTTGCAGATCAGGAGGTGTGGACAAGTCTGATGTGGAGTCCAAAGGAAACATATGTCGCTGTGTGTGGTGCCGATACGCAGCCTCCAAGTATAGGCTCAGATATTTATCCAAGAGAGAAGCTGTGGGTTCAACTGTGTAATGGAACAGTACTGTACTGGAGGTCGACTAGTTATTGGACACTGCAGGATGTTTGAGCTGAGGTCGAAAACACTTACACGCTTGAACATTCTGTAACTATGGAATTTAAATGATAAACTGCCATTACAAAAAATAAAGGGAGTTTAACTTCCAGATTGTATGGGAAAAGATGTCGGAATATCCGAGCTATAAAGCTCATATAAGCTGAATATAAGACGCAATAACTAGATTTACAAAGAAAAACATTACCTATTAATATATTGGTGACCAATTTTTGACATGGGATATTTACACATAAAGTTTGTTTATTTGATGTAACACGGCAGTAAAATGGCAAGATAAGAATAACCTACAATTTTTCGTGCTTTCTGCTGAAGGGCCTTTTAATACCTTGTTTACCTGTAAAAGTGTGTAAAAAAGTGTGTAAGTTTGTAAAAAAAAAGTAGCTGATTGGAGTCTGGAACATTAGGTAGTTTTTAAAGGTGTACTAGGTCTGAAACTTCGAATGGAAGTCGAATTATAATGTTAACTTAGGGATCATTTGAATATATTGTAAAATCTCATTCTATTGCAGTTTATTTCCTTTTATCTTTAACCACTTACCCATTGGAATGTCCTACGTGACTTCCACATGTCCCCTTGCCTCAGCCACTGTGCCAATTATAACTGGGGGGATTCCTCACCGGCGCTGATGCGTAATCTCTCCAGCTAGCCCCCGTGGATCTGCCAGTGTCAAAAATAGAAAATGTGGGGTGTTTGTGTGCTTTTTTTTTTAGGGTGTGTGTGGGCTCCAGATGTGATAGAGGCCAACGATTTGGTTTAAGAAGCTACTTCTTCGTCTGTTTATGCTGGATTTAGTTGACCTGAACCACCTCCCAAAGACTGGTGGGTCAAATGGTGAATGACAGTGTTGTTGGCCTTCCACCACTGTTGGCTGCCGTGCACGTCGTTTCAGGTTTGGAAGCTTCCATCTAGATAATCCTGCGGACGGCCCTCACCAGTCGATGCAGGCAGGTTGGTTCGGCCACCGAACCGCTCAGTTGCCACACAGAGATACACTTGCTAAGGCTGCCGTCCTCACTACTTTGGTGGGTGTCCTGAACAGTCTTGGATGACACGGTCCCAAAAACATCTAGGATATTTTTTAAAACTGCCTATGGAATGCCCAACATTTTCATCCTTCATTATCACCCTAGAAAGCTTGAATGGATATGACAATAATGCAAATAATTGTGACATTGTATTTAAAGGATTTTTATGAATATGGCCTTTAGTTCTAGTTAGAAATTGACCTTTATCGCAACTTGAGAGTGGCACATAGTCACAAAACAGTCCTTTTGACAAGTGTCAACATCCTGTGTGAGATGCATTTTGGCTTCATTTTCTAGGCTTTGTTGTGTATTTTTTTGCATATAAAGCATAACTTAACCAATGTTTGTTTTTTCAGTAAGTCTCCTATTTTATTTTCACGAATTTTCATTTTGTTTTGTCTTTTGTAGCTGTCACATCTGTGTTCAATCACTGTGATTGGTTTCATAATAACAGACCTCATCAAGCCATAAGAGAGAAGAAAATGCAGGTTGCACAGCCAAACTTTTGAACACATATCCTTTCATTTATTTGATCCTCACATGGCAGCTATTTAATTCACATATTTGTACAAAATGTTCATTATTATAATATTATTCCAGCCAAAGCTGGAAGTCCTTGTATGAGTCATGAATAGTTTCTGTTTAGAGTCAACCAGCGGTAACAGACTGTTAACAGAAGCTCTCAACACAGAGTTTATCTCACTTCAAACTGCTGACACGAGTAGAAATATTGCTGAGAGGGATTTGATCTACGACTGTGCTGTTTGAAAGTGTAGAAAGATTCAGAACACAAATGTGCTACGTAAAGTTTTTGACATGGGTTGGAATCTCAGGTCAAGGACTGTGGGGTTCTGTTCTTGTCCTGCATCACATTGTTTGCATTGCATTATCTAACGGTTGTTTTTAGTTACTGAGTGACATCATGGGAGTGAAGCTCGGATGTTTCCATTTAGAGAACACATGGTCATGGTTTCACTATTCGCAGCTCTTTGTGGTGATGGTGGTGGAGATCAAATTTGTATCTCTGTTTCCCTCTCTCATTGTGTTAGGATACAATAATAACAACTGGTTTGAAATGTATTATTATATATCCTTTTTGTATGGGGTAGAAGGTCATGGGTTTCATTCTCAGAGACTTCAGTGCATAGGCTGATCTTGATTTATTGTCTTTTCATTCATTGAGGATCAATTTATATTAATTATCTCAATTGTTCTATTTATCTATTGTTGATATCTGTAATATCCATCCCTGAAAGGCTCTTTACAAATAACCTTTACTTACTAACCTTGAACCCTGACATATTTATAGCTCAAAATGTCAACATCAACATCAATCTAGAGCAAACAATCTGGCAGGTCACATAAAATGACTAAGCAGCATGACTCAACATTGATTCTTTGATCCTTTAGTCTGTTGTTGATGTTCCTTTCTCAACCTTAGAATTTGGTGGACTTTTTGCTAAGCGTAAAAATTGATCCACTATTTTCTCATCTGTAGGTAAATTGGCGACTACAGTTCGGTTGTTTAATTGACTTTTCATGCCGGTCATCCTCTTGATGTTACCCGAAATCCAAACTTCAAGACTGAGGTAAGTTAAACCTTGTTCTTTTGCCCCGAAAATATTTTCTGGTTTAATTGATGAACATGCAATTTTTAAACTGAATAGACTCAGAGAAAACTTTATTTTTCTCAAGACTGCCCAAAGGTATATAGAGGCTATCATTAAAAAAGGCTGCCTATGCTGTATTGTAATTTATTGACTTTAGTAACCATTCTTGCAGAAGATTACTGGAATCATATCTCCTTTTCCCATTAAAATCACTCTTACTAATGAAAAAATATGTTTTCATTAAAACTTTCATGAATATACCTGTCAAGTTTAGGTCTTATCTATAATTTTACTTTCTAAAATGTTTTCATTGTGCAGTTTTGGAAACTGAAATAGTCAGAAATGTATAGCTATGACATCACAACTTAAGTCAAAGTAGCATGTGTGGACTAAAAAGGACCCGACATTAACCAAAAGCATCCTCAGCATTCCTTGTGTCATCGTGCCAGTTATGCTCCCGACTTAAAAGATCACATGACGCATGTGCAGGTCAAGGCTTCCTTGTTTGAAGTCTGTTGCCTCATAGCTCTCCTTATAGTCACCCTGTGACATCATGGGGTTCCATAGTGATGATGACACACTCAGCATCTGACCACACTGAATTCTTCCTCGCCTGCGTCAGGCTCTGCTGACAAGACGCTCCTTGTTCAGGTTCCTGTACAAGAAGTGGAAACTATCCGTCATATTCTCAGATGGCCGTTGTGTACAGTTCCATCACGCCATGTTTGATAGGTGCCGCACCTGATGCTGAGTTCACAGAGGTGCAGTGTCTGTCCCGGTCCACCAGCTCACAGTCCAGCTCACAGCAATCCTGGCTTCAAAGCTGAAGCGTAATCAAACGTCAAAAGACTAGTCTGTTCCCGAGTTGTTATTTTAAAACCCAAAGTTGGACCGTGATTATACTCTGAACATTTTTAGCAACACTTCAAACATTTATTTATATTTTTAGGTTTTTAATGTTGACCCAACTGATTGAATAAGTCAGATCACGTTCTTTGAAGTTTTTAAGAAACTATTCTATTAAGCTTTGGGCCATTAAACTGCCCTGAGAAGGACTATTCGAGAAAGTTCAAGACATTATCTTGTGTGTTGTTGGGATCAGCCTTACCTGGCACCATCATTTGAAAAGATATTTTGGCTAACATTTTTAATCTCTGTTTGCTACAAATGGCGTTGTTACCGTGGTGAGTGATGTGTAAAAAAGTGTTGAATTACAGTGGAGACAACTGTTGACATTTAAGGCTTTAAAGGCCTGGAAAAAATATTTAAGAAGGCCAGATTTGGCTCTCATGCCTGGTGTTTGCTGCTTGTGTTACTGGGTAAATAGTACTCAATTATTTTTGGTTTTGGATTCACCGAACCCTGACCTGAAAGCTAATTAAAGTACCTTCAATTGTTGCTGGGAAGGAAAACGTATTGAATGAAAACATTGAATGAAACATCTCACAATATTCATTACTAACACAAATCACACTTGTCTCGAGGGCAGGAGTGGGCCACCTTTTTTTCTTTAGACACATTATACTGTATACTTACTATTTGATGCCGACACGCACAAGTAATAAAAGGTACCAAGAAAGATGCTTAATACAGTATGATGGAAATCCTCAAAACTACCTAAAATGGTTATTCTATTTTTTATGTATAGCATTTATTTAATATAAATCTCTTGAATTTTTCTTTTTTCTAATTTGGTTGAACAAATGTGATTCAAAATATTGTTTCTTTCTTCCGCTATTATCAAAACAGTGTAACTGAAACATTGTGTCTTATAACTTTTGTATGTTTGTTTTCAAAATGAGTAAAATACTCTTTTTATATCAGTTTCTCCTTTTATTTTCTGGTAAGTTAAACAATTGTATCTTCATATGAAAACACTGTCTCTGACTCACTGTTTGGTTGTCATTTGGAAACTCTGTCTCGCTTTTGAGATAAGATACATTTGTTCTTGGGAAATGTTCCTGTATAACTACAGATAATTTACATTATAACGTATTTATACTGTATCTTCTCTGTCCCAAATACGACTGTTCTGGGTTGTTGTCTCAAAGTGGATATTTTTAAAAAGCTGTGGTTATTTGATCTACGCTCAGCTGTCAATTTAGCTGTATTCCATTAGTGGTACCTGGCAGCCTTTTTGAGGAATGTTCCATGGTTTTAGCCTTCACATCAACCATTTATTTATCACTGTGTAAACCGAACATGAAACCACATTTGAAAAACAATTTCCCAGCAGGCATATTTCTGGTTCTTTGAACCACTTTTGGAGAAGTCTATCCTCTAAAAGATGCGACAAGTTTATTTTAATTCAAGGCGGAATGCTCAACACAATCTTGGCACGACGGCAGGATACGTGCAGAACACTATTTTGTCACTGGAGAGGTCCTGGGAAAGCTCGTTGCTTGTCTTTGCCATAATTCCAGGCCAGTCTGCGAAAACAGCCAAAAATATTGACGCTTGACAATAGAAAGAGGAGAAGAATACTGATGGATGAAAGACTTTTGGAAGTGATGGAAAGATCTGAGATGCTGTGGGGAAAGCCAGCATTTGGAAACTAATAATGGATCAGAAGGCTTGAATCATTTGTTGGATTTAACAATTGGTGGGCAGATGAACTGTAAAAATGGAAACGCCGTCTATTTAAAAGTGTTGTGGTGGAAAATGTTTAGGCTGGAAACATGCATGAGTCGCAGTCTTTTCCAGGCACGGCCCGTGCAAAATAGCTGCGTTTTGGATTACTGGAGTTAATGGTCCCAGTATAATATATTGACTGACTGATGCCAGACGAGCATAATTTGAAAGTGGAATTTTGGGAAAACTTTCTCATAACTTACTTGGGAAGGAGCATTACTGGACACACATTTAGCTGTCTGTGCTAACAGCAGGGGAGATATCCCTTACAGCCGTCATAAAGAAAGAACTTCTCCCAAGTCCCTCAGAAGCTCACAGGTGCGATCTCTAAATAGATGGATTGTGTAGCAACGCCTCAGCAATAACAAATGGCTTCACGTGTGGAATCTGAAGAGGTGGATAGTTTTCGAGTGTTTAGGCAAAAGAAGAACTTGCACTAGCGAAAAAACTTAAACTAAACTCTTTCAACAAACAGGAGAAACGAGAGAGGCTGAGCTCAGCTTCAGATCCGCCGCCACACACATGGATAAAGCAGCGAGGTGGTCTTAACTTAAACACACCGGCATGTGTTTCCACGGTGGACTCTGTTCTGTTTCAGTGACCTCTCAGTCAGAGGTTGCAGAGGTTTCTAATCATAGACACCATGTCCGGCACACTGCTTGTTACACACTTCCTCTGCTACACCACACACTGATGTTTAGATGAGTTAAAGGAAAAGTCTGGCAGGGAGACTCACTTCAAACCCAAGAAAGATGCACATCATTGCATAACTCTCACCGAGGAATTTCAAGATGCACAGCTTTAAGTAAAACCCTCTGTGACCTCTGATCCTGGGATCCTTAAAAGCTCTTTAATCTATGGAATTGTCTTCCTTTTGCAGGTGTTGTTTCTAAATTTAGGACTTGAGTTGCCCACACACG
This sequence comes from Callionymus lyra, assembly GCF_982586985.1. Classification (NCBI taxonomy): domain Eukaryota; kingdom Metazoa; phylum Chordata; class Actinopteri; order Syngnathiformes; family Callionymidae; genus Callionymus; species Callionymus lyra. Next base: position 7,019,399 of record NC_141834.1, read on the forward strand.
GTGCTCCTTTTGCTGTAGAGTAGTCAGGAAATGCTTTTTCCTGGAACTGCATTTGAGACCTTAATAGACCCTCAAACATATATCTTTAACCTGACCTGGAGTGCAGTTCAGCGCCCAAATGCAGCCACTGATTATATTTTTCTTGTTGTAAGATTAAAACTTAGATCTGTTCAACTCTAAATTTAAATATTTTCCGCTCTTTGTTCCTTATTATTATTTTCTTTTTTCACATTTATTTGTGATTGTAAGTTTTTGTATCACATTTATAAACAAAATGTCTATAAAAGTAAAATAATTTATAACAAAATAACAATTCTAGCATAATTAATTTGCGCTTTGTTCATCTTTCATTAAGACAGTAATTCTTAAACCTTTTGCCGACATGTACCACTTATACAATAAAGTTTCAAACAGGCAACCATCACTAAAAAAGTATATTTTGCTTCAAGACGTAAACTACTACATACATACACACTTTGATTTATTTACCTTTTTTAATTATTAAGTATATGTTACACATAAAAAAAGATTTATTTTATTAACCCCACCCCAAAAAAACACTAGATTAGATTTAAATAATGGTTAGTTAGACTTCACCTTAATGTTTAATCGACTGATGACTGAAAAAATAAAGTTTAGTGCATTAAAAATATATCTCATCATTATGCAGAATAAGCGTTATGATGCCGCTTGGGATACGCGTACTTCTCTAAGCTTTCATATATACGCAAAAATGTAATGTCATAATTTGATTGAGCTGGCTTTTGGTTAGCACACATGTTTGTTTAATCATCCATGTAGGTCCAATATGAAATCGGATAAAGTTGGGACTTCAAATAAGCTTTCCTCAGTCTAACAAGGAAATTAAACTTGTGCTTCTCTGTAACTCAATATCTTGTTTTATACCACAGATGATAAGATCTTAACTGAAGTCGCAGACGCCTTTCCCACCAGTGCACTTCTGGTTTTGGAACCAGCGCCTTTTTCTAGATCATTAGAACCTTGGTGCTTTCAATTGAACCTGCCTGTCCATACGAGTTTTACCTTTATGTTATATCAGGGTCAAGGTGACCCAAGGGCCCGAAAACAAATGTTGACCCATAGACAACACAGTAGTTTCTGTAGTATGTTGGACAGTACAATTTATTTAATTTATATTTATTACGTTATTTTATGAGAAAAAACATTCAATGGTATGTCGTTATTGTGATTGATTTTGAAGATATTCTTACCGCCCACTGCTACTTCTTCGACTTCCTGCTCATTCTGTCAACAGAATATGATGTACCTAGAGCTGATGTCAAGGTTCGCAAACTCTAACCAACCTTTGTAGGTTCCACCTGAGAACTTTACAGATTCTGAACCAGATTTGAAACAGTTATCATTACTGTAAAATTATGTACGGGAACTAAACTAGCATGTAAGGTTCTAGAAAGTCTCTCTGTTAATTCATTGTGTCTCAATCATATGATGAAAAGTGATGTTAAAGTTCAATATTCCCTCATTTTTTTGCTTCTAAGAAACTGTTTGTTTCATTGTTTTCCTTTCTCACTTAAATATTTTCAAGAAGATTTATTTTCTTCTACGTTTATACACGACTTCATCGCCTGTGGTTTTGGAATTTTCAAAACGATGAAAACAAACTTAAAAAATATCCTTGGCATATGAAGTATAAATTCATTGTAGGTTGCTTTGCCAGAGAGAACATACTGGAGTTTGACACTACCGACAGATTTTAAAGGATAAATGTCTGTGATTCATAAAAAAAAGATTCTACATGCTGTGTTCTATTTCGATCACATTCTTGAGGGTTTTGCCTCACGACTCATGGAAAATCTTCTATTATAAGACAAGAATAAAAAAAAAAATTTCCTTTAATATTCCAAAACTTTGTTTCTGCTTAAATATTCTCACAAGGAAATACAAAACATTAGTGGAAGTAACTTCTCTGTACTTTTCTGAATAATGTGCTTCACATACATTGGCTACAGTGGGTTTGTTGTATTTTTGATTTTGCTCTTTGGTTAAAAGAAAGGTCTGTTTGCTTCCTCTGTGACCTTCAGTTTGCTTCAAAGTTTTAATGGGAAAAACTTCCAGAAGGTTCAGTAGGAGACCACTGAACAATAAACATTACATAAGTGAGGGAAGTTTGAATTATTGTCCTGGCTCTGGGGTTTAGCTCTGTATGTACAGATGAGAGAAGAGATGGATAGTTTACATGAAACATTTAGCTGGAAAATAGATTATCCCTCCTTCTGGTATGATGCTTAAAGTAGGAATCAAACATTTTAAATAACACTGTTTTGAATTACTCACTGTTATGATGACAGTATTTTATCATTGAATCTTTGAGAATGTAAGAAAAACAAGGTATCTCTATGTTGAGGTAATCTGATGCTAAAAAAAACAAAACACTTTCTCAGACTTCTGTTTGTTTTTAGTTTTTTTTTCTGTCTGTGGGTGTCCCTAGCTTATCACGGTCAACATCCTCCTACGTGAAAGTAAAACACAGCCTGGAGGTCCTATCTTTGTGCCAGCTAGCTCCTCATGCTCTATTTTAAAAAATAAATCATGGACCTACCAGGGGCAGTAAGTCCATCTTATTCCTTCGCGGTTGTCACAGTGGAGACATTATAATCAATGTAACCGAGGCAATCAGCAGAATTTACACAAGTTTTCTAGCTGTTCTCTAAACACAGAAAGCTGCTCAGACAGATTATATCATCGTATCAATTTATTCTCCAGTGTACAAAGCTTTGGTTATAAAACAGATCTGTCTGGTAGAAAAATACCTGTTAGAACAGTGGCCTCTTTTTTAGAGGAGCTCACTGTTCTACTATAATTTAACATTGTACATAACAAAAGATGACATAATTATTTATTAAATGTTTTCTTGTAATATTTTCTCAACTCATGAACTCATGGTACCAATTATCTCTTAGTAAACAATGTAAGATATACGTTTTAAAAGTTCTGTTTTTTAAACTGAGGGTATTGTAGTTGTATTAATTGTATATTTATAGTTATGTTTATCTGTTTAATTCTTACATATTGTTAACAGACATAAAATGTTGTGACGACTGTTTGAGCTGGTTTAGTTTTACTAAAACAATTTACTTATATCTCCACTGTCATGATGTCTTTGGCAAAATCTCTATTAGGGCTGTTGAGATACACTAATATCACAATACAATTAGATATGATACAGTAAATTCAGATTATGATACGATTCGATATGATATATTTCGATATCCTTGCATAATCTTCTTAGCGATTTTAGGGGACAGTGATATCTTTCAATTGTTACGCTCTTTTGTTTGAAATAATTGAAATCCAAAATATTACCAAACGTCAGCTTTAAAATCTGCTGGAGTTGACTGTAGCCTCAGTCTTCCCCGGGATCTTGCTGGATTAAATTGGTACTTTTACGGCGGGGGACGTATTGGCTGCTGCCATCTAGTGGTTAGAAGTTTAATTGCAACACCAAAATGAACAAATGCTGTGAATATTTGAATGTTAATTGTAAATAAAATTAAAATTAAAATTAAATTTAAAAAAAATGTATGTGATCGTAAACACACTTTTTAAAAAAATAGAATAACACTTTAAGAACTATGATAAAGAATTTAATAATATTTGAAAGTATATCTGTGTCTCCCTAATCTCCATGACCATCTATCGTTGTTTTGGACATGGTAGTTCTTACAACACTGTTGTTCTCTTGCAGATAGTAGTAGTTACTACAGAGTTTGATCTAAATCTGACATGACATAGTCATAGTATTTGCTAATCCAGAGAATGCAAGTTTTTTATGTCGCAGTGTTGAAAGTTGTACTTGCTCATGATTTTTGTCATGCACACGGTATCATTAAAATGATATTAACTCCCAAAAGAAGTAATGGAGAGCTATGAGAGTAATTCAACCGTCCACTGGTGAAATGTCTGTACAAGAGAAGTTCATTTCTAAGTCACATCCAGGCGTCTCTGACAGTACGCAACAATGAGGTAACCATTGGAAATTGGTGGACCATAGAACAGTCCTACAAAGTAACCACACATTTTCCTTGAAACAATGGGCTTAAACCACACATGTCTTAAATCCACACAGTCACAGTGAAAATGCTAATTGCTCTTCTTCAGGTGCTTACCAACTTCTATGACATACAGAAATATTCCACCATTCTGAGCCAAGAGAATAATAAAATTAGGATTCCTTATTTATTCATGGAAAACCAAGAGATATGCAACAAATATAACTGTTATTGAAGGAAATGTCAAAGCATAGCCGGAAATAGGCTATTTTTTAAGTGATCAGTGTAGGTTATTAGGTATTTAACCCATAAGAAAAGGCAATATATATGTGACAAATTCTTCACACTGTAAATAATCATTTTTTAACAGGATACTGACGTATAAAATGTCACTAACTATATTAATTTCCTTTTTTTAAACTTTGGTTCTTCGCAAAGCTACAATTGAGCGATACGAAAATAATCACTTCAACTTTAAATAGATTAAAGGTCAACGAACGCCAAAACCCTCTAAGATGCAGTAAGTCCCTCATCATGACGATGTTTTGAAGTTAAAGTTCTCCCCCCTCTGAAATCTCGGCGAATGAGAGGTTACGAGAGAGGAGTCTGTTATGACTAGTAATGGCTTTACTCCTGCAACCAGTTTTAATCACGCCCCACTTTGTCTGTACAACAAGTCCCTTGGAGTTGGAGACTTCCAGGATATATGACGTGTGGTGACAAACCTTGATGTTTGACCAATCACAGCCGAGTGGCCTTTTTTCAGTGAACATGGCTTAAGCACATTTTATAATGTAGACATTTAAGTCAAAACATAGTTTTGTACAAACATACAAATTCTGATGAGTACAATAGAGGTCCAAGATCCATTTAAGAGACACTTAAAACAACACGTTAGTTGCCTTTGAAGTTCTTCCATAAGTATTTGATCAGTGGGTCCCATTTCCGATTTCACACACATGCATAGGTGAAGCTACAACTGTTTTCTACCTTCTTGATATTTTCTTTTCCGTTTCAGTGCTCGCCTGACTTTGAGAAGCGGCATTTTTTTTAAAGAGCCTCTTAAACACAGAACAAATAACCTTGGCCCATCAGCAGTGTTTTCAAAGTTGCTCCACTCATGTGGTTTGAACATGACCACATCCTAACTGGTTCTGAACTGTTTGAATTAAGAGACTTGCGGCTCACTCAGAGGAGGCTATGGATGTAAATACATATTTCAAAAGCTCTCCTGAGGTCGCCGCTTCCCTGCAGGAATGCCAACTTCCCCCCATCTTAGGCTGGCACACGACTGCATACCATGGCTAATTAGCTTCCTGTAAAAGCCTTGAATAAAAACATGGGCTTTAATCACACGCTGCTGCTTTGTCTCACACGCTGCCAACCCAAATGTTGTCTCTGAGGAAAAAGTTTCACTTTGCCCCGAGGGTTTCTGCCCTGCAGACAGGTGTTTCCCTCTCTGATGTGCCGCCATCCAGGTCACCTTCACCTGAACATTCCTCAAATATTAAATAAACGTACGGCTTTTATGGCGAACCGTTTTAACATTTAAGCAGTAGGCCCGACGCTTTCATGTGAATTCAAGCACATTTTTTGGTTCTGAGGTTGCCTGAGATGTCAAACCCCGGGCTGGGAGTGTGTGTGTGACGATTATTTACAGGCCGTCGGTTGGAGAACTGAGCTTTCATACAGCTGTGGTTTCAGGTGAAGCTCAGTCGCTGCTTTTACAGCATGTTTGCCCGCTGTCAGAAATTGTGTGTACCTGTCTGTTTTCTGATAATCACACAGCTGCCCGCCAGTAACACTTATTCTCATTTACGGCACCCCAATTTCACAAATTATTTACAAGCAGTTAAACAGCTGCCACGTATGAAGTGACCTACATAGTGCTCCATAAAGTACTGTGACGTGCAAGGCCGTGACCATGTGATACTTTATCACACGTTTTCCCTTTATTGTGATTTTTGCCAAAAAATATCCTGTAAAATTAGGAAGCCTGGCAACGGAGATTTGAGCATGAAAACAGAAAACCCAATAAATGGTTTAAGTGTCAGTGAGTGGAATATTTTTCGAATAATCATAAAATATGCTATAAACTTTTATTTATCAATATATAACCAGCTAGCTTGCTGGTGTATTTAAGCTGTTTTCAATGTCAAGAAGCTGAGAACACTCACAGCCACGGAGACAGCTGTTTAAAAGCAACCCTCCTGTTTATTGGCATTATAAGAACACTGGGAAGTGAAGGAATCCAGTTTTTGCTTTTGTCCTTACCTCAAGATTTGACCTTAAGATCTTTCATATTTTTTGTAGTCATCCCCAAATGATATGGTTGTTCTCTAACTTGATTTATGGATGTGAAGCAGTAAAGATGATTTGCTAACAAGCTTTATTTCTTGGTGCGAAAGTGAAGAATCAATGCCTCATTTTTTGAGACCATGGTTCTTAGTCAGTCTTGTTTACTGGGGAAAGAAAGATGGAGCATAAGAAAGGACGGGTAAGGATAAGAATTAGGGTAAGGGATAGGGGTCAGGTTAGGATTAGGGTTATGTTAGGGTTTTTTATTAAAGGTTAGGGTTAGGGTTAAACCTGCTCTTCACTATAGACTTGAGCTTTAATTATTATTAAAGTTAAAGTAAATTATTATTATCCATGGGTAGAACCAGCACTACTAGAGATTGATATTTTTGGTTGCTTCCTAGACGATTCCCTACTATGAGCATTTCTACTATGAATCTTCGGTGGCCTGGAATCATATAAGAATTCACTATGAGGAGTTTAAGGATATTTTTTTGGGAATCGTCTTCAGATAAATTGCGGAACACTCCTTACTCTACTGATAAATTGCTTTGAATTTGTCCAGTCGATGTATTGTAGACCAAAAATTCAACATTAAAATTCAACAACATGATAAGTATTCCGTTCTTCGTATTAACCACACGATCCATTAAGCATGCGATGTGTTGTTCACTACGGCCTTTAAACACAAAGCCAGCCCTGGGCTTCATCTTCCCACACTGGCACAAACACTGACGGGAAGAAAAATATTTTAGATCTGAACATGTTCAAGCCGCAAAAGCTTCTATTAGTGAAGTGCACTGCGAGTAGCTCTCATCACAGCTGGAGTTTTGCTTTAACGGTGAAACCTCATCTGACTTTGGCAACTGCAGACCAGCAGCAGCGCCTATGTGGTGTCTGGGACTGAGAGAACAGTCAAGGTCAACAATAGATCTGCCTGATGACAGAGTTATGAGTGCTGAAGCATGCATCTCCGGGCTCAGTTTAAGGATGACTAATGCGAATGAGCAGAGGTTGAAAAAGATCAGAGGAGCGATTCTGCTTAGAAAGTTACACAAATATTGCTTCGTGGCCGCTTCTCTTTTATCCTGGTGATCAATGGAAGTTTAAATAATAAGAATTTGAAAACATACTTCAAGGTTTGAGCAGTCATCAGTTGCTTTTGTTCAGATAATAAGGCTTTTTTGCTGTTGAAGTAATTTGATTGTGCCGTACCCGAGTGAAAGAGTCCGTAATTGTTTCCAGATTCTCTGTTTCTGCATAGTAGCTGGATGGACCCCACCCTGTCTGTCTGAATGTCTGGAACAAAGACCTCTCCCCATCTGTGTGTGAACTGCAAGGTCATGCTGCTTCTCACATCTCCATCTCTTCTAGGTCTGTCCTGTGCAAATGTGACTTTTCTTGTTTACTAGATCTTGCAACAGTCAAGTTTGCACTCTCACCCTTTACAAGCGTTTTCCAGAACATTTAATTTTAAACATGACTTATTGGTTGATGTGGTTTACACATGACCAGATGATTCAACTTCTGGTTACTCTTTATAAAAGATATAAAGAGGTATAAACAAGTATTGGTGCCTCTTTGTTTCCCATCGCTTCCTAGGTTTTATATATTAACCACATAGACAGTATACTTTATGGAAATGTACTTTCTAGAAGGCCAGAAGTCTCTTTAGACCCATGTTACTTTTTCCTGCGCTAGTATATAATGGTCATTATGAAGCTAGTAAAATTTCTTAAAATGTCTAAAATCCCATAATTTGAATTAAAGCCTTGAATTTTCCTATAATATCAACAGAAATATCTTGAATACAATTAAGAAATATTCTTTAAAAGTGTCTGAATTAAATTTTTGGTGGTGAGACGTGGGAGACGGCAGCGTAAACAACTGACTTAATGCAAAAAGATGCCCAAAGCTTCCAGTTTTTGTACATCCAGCTGTGGATCGCCATTATTTCGGCTTCCTTACTGTTACAAGAACTTTTTGGAAAAAATTGAATTTAATTAAAGGTTAAAAGAAAATAAATCTGTATTCATTTCTGATTTTATAACAGGGACGTATTTTTTAAAATTAACAACAAATTAAAGGAACTCAGAACAAGTGAGTGTAAATGACTTGATGAGTGCAAGTGGTACAAATAAAGCCAATTGATCAGTTCTGTCAACATTAAAAATGTGGTACTGAAGTGTCCAATGATACAGAGCCCCTGAAGGGACATGAAAAAAGGTGGAAGGATTTCTCGTTAGAATGAGAAAGTCTCATGTCAGGACGAGAAAGTTTTACGTCAAAACGAGAGCGGGGTCAACGCATCAACTCAGCTGGTCATTATGTACACAGGACAACACATGAATTATTTTAATCACAACTAAAGTCTTTATTTTGTTCAATACATATTTTAAAAAGATAAATCTCCCTCTGGATTTAGCGGAGACAAAAACAATGTTTATGCTTGTGATGCACATGTGGAGACATGAAGGGAGATGAAGTGATGCTCCTCATACTGTTATTAAGGTTCAAGATCAATCAAAAATGATGAGCCGATCATTTATCTATGATTTATATTACATTTGAGGTCAAACAATAACTTGCTCTGTTCTGTGCATTTGTTGGAAAGATGGTTAAGAATGTTTCAGTATGTTGACCTGTCTTTGGTTTCTGACCAATCACAGGTTGTGCGTTGATGGTCAAAACTGGATGGTAGGAATTAGTGTTGCCAAACTAAAATATTTTGAAGCTATAATGAAAAGAAGTGGCATTTAAAAACAATTATTAACGGTGAAGCATTTGAGTAAAAGGAAAAGTGATGGTTTTCATGAGGCACAATACCTTCAGTCCAGCCTGAGAGTGGAAATTATAAGTCTCCCGTCTCGGCATTCACAACAACATGGAATATTTCCCCAATGAAACAAGAAAAGTTGAATTCCTCAACAAAGTGAGGAGGAAATGATGACGCAGAAAGGAGTCATTGCTCAGTTAACTATCACACCAAGCCAAGCTCCATGTTAATGAAGTGTGTCAAATGAAATTGAATACAGATTGAGGAAGATTACTCAACATGAATAGTTTGAGCAAAAGCATTTGTATTTTTAAGGTACATCTTGTCATAATATAGGCCTTACTAATATGTTTACAAAATGCTTCGAAGGTATTAAGTTCAAACGCACACAAGTGTTGACCTTTGTTTTTAAACATTATATTGTCTAAAATTATATATTTGTATTATTTTGAGTTAAGAGTAAGTCTTTCTTATGCCTTATGCAAATGTATTAATACGTTTCTATTTGTTCAGGCTTTTCCTTGATTTTCTTGAACTCCTGTTGTGTTATCAGTTTTATCTTGACCTTTAAAGTATATACTTTATGGAATATTGTTTTGATTGTTTAAGCGCTTTGTGACCCTGGTCTGGAAAAGCGCTATATAAATAAAAATGACTTACTTACTTACTTAAAATCCATAGACAAATGGAAAAAAACAAAGTTATTGAGCTACAATTTAGTCAAACCTCTTTTTGATTCATAAAGCAGGACTTGTACTGTGTTCTGCATCAGCACATGTTTTTAAATTACCTCAATTTCCGGACTATAATCCTCTACTTTTCACACACTTTGAACCATTAAGGCTTATACAATAATGCTGCTAATCTAAGGGTTAGGATTAACAGCCTCCATGAGGTGTTCTAGCAGGAAGCACAAGTGAGACATAAGGGATAATGCACGAGCACTGTTCCATAAAATTCAAATGTATTTTAGCGTTTATTTGTACCAATTCTCTGTGTTAAAATAAATCACAAATGAATCCTGACTGCAGTACTTTTGACTTTGACATCAAACCTGTCTGTGGAATAGAATCTACTCCAACCACCAACCCAACTGAACCTATTTTGAATGAAACTCGGAGGTATTGTGATTATTATTACTGGACCAAGCATGACCAATCTTTGAAGAGGTTGTGTGTGAACTGACTTCATCAGTGGTCACGTGCCATTTGTCTTTAAATACCGATGAGCAAGTATTTTTCTTCTAGAACATTCTGTACAGACTCCGGGCTATAAATATTGGAGTGCGAAAGGTTGAGATAGCAAGGGAATTATTTCTGTGACAAACGAATGTTATATTTTATGGTCCTTGTAAGTGCAAATGTGCGTCGTCCACTCTTAAGATCCGGGATCGAGTTCAGCTGCATCCACCCACAGCTGCAGAGTCAATCCATCAACAGCTACAGAAGAGGCGAAGGTGATGACGCAGGAAAGGTTAAAAAATATACCAGCCAACAAAAGTTCTGTTCTTAGTAGATGTAATGCCTTCGGTAGATTACACGTCAACTGCGCTGTTAACATGCAATTATTTTCTACTTTATTTAATACAAGAGGGAATAGAATTAGCAGACTGTTGGCTTCCTTTACTGTATTTTTCCATTTTTAGCCTCTCAGCACGGGTCTGGTAAGTGAATTAGCAGAAAGTAGCTCCAGGTATCAAATCCACTCCGTGTCATTTATCAGTCACTCCCCATATTTCCAAAAAAGCGAAGGCTAGACGAAAAAAGGCTCGTTAAGCTCCGGGGTCGGTACAGCGAGGCCTCTTTGTGAGGGTCTCGCTTACGGCACAATGATTGAAAAGTGTGACGGTTACGTAACGCCGAGGTGTTGTGTGACGCCGTGTGAATGTGAAGCTTGTCCCACTGAGGGAACTTTTTACGGGCGTGTGGGACAGCTAGGTGTTCTGTCACGGCGCGTCAATACGCAAACTGTGTGCGCCTTTTCTCACTTTTTTTTTTTTTTAACGCTAAACACTTTTCATGTAATTATACCTATTTTTTATTTTTCTTCTCACCTCACCCATTTTCCAAATGGAAAGCCAATCTTATTGATGTCTCTTATTCATAATCTAACCGTACCGATGAATTTGCGCAATTTAACAGAAGGTTTTTTCCAGAAAAAGCTTTCCCACAATTTCAGCAAAACTGTATTTTGCCTCACCTTTGCTTCTCATAGTGTTTTCAGGTATGTTATTCTCCTGCCTTTCGGACATGTGGTTTAGTATGCCTGGCAAAGGGCGGCTCTCCCGGCTCCGAGTGTTTATGCAGGTGCAGGACGTTGAGGACAAGCCGCCCTGTAGAGTTTCAGGGGGCTTTGAGAGCAGCCAACCCTGCAGTACTAGGAGGAGGCCTATATGTGGCATTTACTGGGACAGCCCAGGGAAGGCATTTCCTCAGGTTACTGGAAACAAAGCAGTAAAAGTGTTTGAAACATGTCACATCAAGGAGAGAGATATTTTGATGACAGGGGCATAATGACTAGCACATGTGTTTCCAGATAACATCATTTCTTTAAATCAACAGCCTTTTCACTCCCAAGGTTTTGAACTTTTGTTCCACATTTAACTGAGCGTGGAAATTAGAACATCTCGCACATAATCCACATAATAATGTGTTATTCTTTTAGACGTGGTAGTATTTAAGTGGTATATGAACGTTTTCATGACTAGCAAAGTAGAACTCTCTATTATTTTAAAGATGCTCTTCAACTTGGTCTATGTAACTCCTAAGACTGTCCACGTGACCCCAAAACCACTTTACAGCCTTTCTCTTATTATGTAAACAAAAACAAAAAAAAAGAATCCACAACTTTGCAGTTACACTGTTTCGACACATAGGGAGCCAAAAACAACATTTTCAATCGGGCTAAAACGTATCTCAGGATTTTTGCTTTCTTTCAAGGGTAGGTAAGGTCAAACCCCAACTCTCCATCACGTTTCAAATGTTGAAGTCTTCCTCGCCAAGATCTTATCGTGATGATGCTACGTTTTAGAGTTATTACTTTAAAAAGTTGTTCCCTGTACGAAGTTGCACAGGACGAGTGATTAACTGAGCCCATTATTACGTAATGATGGGCTTCGTTCCACCTGCTGCATCAAAGAACGTCCTGCTTCATTCTCAAAACACGTCTCTTTGAGGCGAGGACTTCCTGGATTAATGACGCTGCGCTGACTAACCATGACGTTTGACCAATCATAGCAGAGTGGGTGTGGTTTTGAAACAAGACTTGAGGTTGAAAAAACCTAGCGTTTAGGGCTTAAGATAATTTTCTAATGTAAATATCTTTATTAAAAGAGAGTTTTGTACATATAGGAACTTACTGATGAGTACAATAGAGGTCCAAGATCAATTTAACAGACTCTAAAATCAACACATTAGTTGCCCTTTAAGAGTCTCTTAGTGACTTACTGGTTATGAAGAAAACTAACTGACTCACTTTTTTGGTAATTATTCTAATCATCTTTACATATTAGTTTCAGAATATCATAGTTTTAAAGAAAAATGCTTTACTTGTGTTTTCCACGCATTTTAAGGTGATTTATTGAAATCTGTGGTACTAAACTCAGAGGCATTTGTTACAGGGTTGCACAGAAGAAAATGTATGTTTTATAATTTGTCTTAAATTGACTGTTGCTGTCCGTTTGTTTTCATAAAAAAAGACCATATTCTCTCTAAAACAACATTAGACTGTGACACATTGAAACGCTTGTTGTAGAATAGAGAAAAAACACTATATAACTCTTTATGAGAATAATCTTGTTCCAGGAAAACAATTCTAGGGTTTGTACTCAACTCTGCAAACAAGGTTGCGGACCCAACTTTTAATGCAGTCGGAGATGCAGTCAAGCCTTTAACGTCATTATATTATTGCAATATTCAGAGCTTGACATTCAAAGGTTTCACGTTTCTATTTTTGCTAATATTATTATAAAATACCCTTTAAAAAATCCCATAACTAGGTTAACAAGTTTCCATTCTGATTGATTACAACCTGAGTCAGGAATGAGAATAACATTGCTAGTCAACTTTTTTTATTTCCCTGTTTACTGAATTGCCTTGGCTTTCCAAGTTATGTTCAGAATCCAGTTGGCTTGCCCTCTTTCCCTCGTCAAGGACTAATCAAGTTGGCAGGAAATGCTTCAGGTGATTATTTAGTCAGCAACGGGGGTGTTGGCAAGCATTCTGTCCTGAAGATAAGTTCAGGTTGCTGGTGAGACAAGGGGATTTACTTTAGCTTGACGGGAACACAAACAAGAGAAGTGGATGATTCTGCTGTTGTGGGATTAGTCTGGGGCTGGCATGCCTTCAGTAAAATATTGAAAACAGCAGCAAAAACTTGTTATTGCTATTGAACGCATCGGAAAGTCAATTTAATAATCACTGTGTAAACAAACTACACGTTTCCCCGATTCCGCCAACCTGCGTGCTCAACTTAAAAGCAAGGGAACTTTGGCATCGGCTTGAAATGAGCACATGCCCAATGAGCCATACTGTTGCTTCATTGGTGCGAGCACAGATGCACACTTAGCACACACATCAAAACACAGTAAGCACACACACCAAGGTACACTGCGCTTCCACATCGCGCTGAACTAGGTTGAGAAATTTGAAAGAAAACAAACAGGATTCCAGAGCAGTGCGGTGTGGCGTGAGGCTGCTGGACTTAAATACAAAGAAAGGCCTGTTCAAGGCATAGAGGAGCATTCCAGCTAACAGAACAGGCTCTGGGACAGTGTTGACCTAAGCTACTTTAGAATGTTTGTGCAATAGCTTTGACCACTTGATTAAAAATATCGTTTGATGGTGTAGCGCCCATGTCCTAGCGAGGGGCAGTTCAGACTGGTCTGAGCAGAGCAACACATAAAGAGTGGGCTCTGATGAAGTCGGAGAGGTACGTTTGCAAATGCCAACTACAGTCAAGCCATTGAGGAAATGATCAAACGTGCTACATTTCATAATTATATAATGTCTATTCTCCTACTCAAGCAATCTTCCAAAGAGGTCATGGCTTGTTAAAATAACTTTTAGGTTGTGTAAAGAAAAATACTGCCCCACATTAGAAGAAGCATAACCTGTAGAGCGCAGATGTTGTTGTTTTTGAAGTTGCTTTAAAATGATCTCAAACCCTAGGATTGCTCTATAGGTTATTTAGGTCACTTACTGTACATTGGGAAATGAGCTGAGGTAGAGGAGACCAAACATTTCCTGATCAATTTTTCATCCTAATCCCCAACAGTCATAACATTTGCAACCACAATATCTTTCAATATTTAAACAAATTCGTTCATTACTCCAAATTCCAGGGTATTTCCCCATTTAAAATAATTTAGTTTGGCTGATTTCCCTTTTTTTTGTACTTAGTTTCACTTTTGGAACCCGAATAAATCTCTAAAATCAATTTTACACTGGTTAACGTGTAGCCTACTGCTGCTTTGTTGTTCATGAGTGACTGAGAAGGTGGGAGATTAGGGAGCTACAGGTGGGAGACGAAGTTTACAGAATAAAACAGTGTTTTTCAAGTAGCACTAGTAGGTAGTTTCATAAGAGCGTTTTAACACGATTATATTTTTATGGCCTGTAATGGTATAATGCCAAAGTTCTTTTTGTGTTAGACAACATTGCTATAGTTTATAAGAACTCAGGAGTGTTGCTAAGATAACCAACGAGTGACTTATTGGTTAGAACTCTTGAGCCTACACATCTCCTGAATCATGGAAGTTGTTTTATTGGTTTAATGTTTGATGTTATGTTTTGAAATACATTTTAGTTTTCAGTGCTTTTGCAAACTCTTCCAGCACTCTATTTTTTTCCATTTCTTCAGAAGTTAGTGTCTCTAAGTTGCACACAATTGTGTGTCTTGATATTCCATGTTCATTTCCCAGGTATGTCCATCTTAGACAACCCCATGAATGGATTAAGTAGATAATTGATTAATTGATTAATTAATTAATATCCAATATTTGCTTAAATGAAACTGAAAAACATCTTTGCCCCCTAAATACCACGTTGTCAGTTGACAGTCAAATGGAAAAACAGACATCCCAAAATTCCTCTGCGTGTAAACATGACGAACATATCACGACACTGTGATATTACCAAATTCTTTCCCCTCTTTGACCTCTCCCATAATTTACATCGACCTCCCTTTCACCAGCAAATGTAGCTTTTCCCGGAGACACTCGCATATTCATAATCTGCTGCGTCTGTGGCGGGGAGCTGTGTTTGCTGAGGAGCTTTTCACCCATCAGGACCTTTGACCTTAACAACTCCACCTGCCTTCTCAAACAGGTCTCACACGCACTCTTCACACCTTGTCATGTTAGCTTTGTCGGCTCTGACGTCAAACGTCTTTCACTGCTGCCGATTAACAGTCGCTCCGGGGCCGGCCGTGTAAATAACTTGTTTGAGCGCCCGAATGACGCTTGTGGTGGGACATTAGAAGGATTTCCACGCTTTAAATTGATGTACTTTTGTTTATGACTTTCTTTAAATATAATTTGCTCAGACTGTACTTTAGCATAAAAGCTTAGGGCTCGACCTTGCTACTCTTGGGTGTGTGTGTGTGTGGTCTGACCAGCGGCCACTTCCCAGTTGAAGTACTGTCATGGCCACCTCGGAGAAACACTTCCATTCCTAAATAACCACCCCACTATCCACCGCTCCATTCATTCTCACCGACCGACGAGGTGGCGGCTGTTTTTGACGTGCTCTCCCTCAAACAAGGTCACGATACTTTGTCTTCCGACATACTTCCTCCCGGTTACGATCCTCTACGCAAATAGTCACTTGGTACTGAAGAGCCGATGTGAAGTGGGAAAACCAACATAGCATTTAACTTCATGAAAGACGTATGGGAGGAAGGTTGTTGAAAGGTTTTCCTCACTTCGCTCTTTGTCCCAGATCATAAATCACCACTTACGAGAATAACAGAGCTTGAAGAGAGGAGTTACGGAAAAGACAAAAACGATATTTGGGGGGGAAAAGGTGAAGTTAGAAGACCACGGGCCTGAAAATCAGATTTAGGTCGAATTACCGATAATTTGACTAACACAATTTGGCTTTTACTTTTCCGCAAATGAACAATAGTTTTACTCACAGCTGGTCGCCGTCTCTACTGATTCAAATCCTGATCAGGTTGCATTTCTTGACAGCTCAAATGGAAAGAACAGAGCAGTCTGTGATATAATTGTTTTAATTTTGGTGAAGTTTCCATGTAGTCCCCCTCGCGCTCTCATGAGTAATGCAGTCATTAAACGTATCAGCTTCCTGCTATAGGACCTGGCGTCTAAAGTTAGCTCTGTTTCAAGTCAATGAAGGGTCACACTTAAGTGGATCGTTTTTAAAGGTTGTGTTCTGGTTTAGTTTTCATAAATACTCTTTTCACTTAGGAGTACTACGGATGTTTTTTGACTTAGTTTAGTGGTTAATAAATGTAATAACAGGAGTAGAAAAAGAGGGGAAACAGGGGACATAGAAGAAAGTAATTCTCTTGTTGTGAAAACATGTCTCTTGAAATATTAAATTGTCTTTATAGTTGACATGTAAATAAAGCAAGGTCCCTTGAAAGTAGCACCGTTGTTTTTCCCCTCAGTTTATACACAAACAATATTGCTTCACAGTCGCTGTTAAAAAAAGAAAAAAAAAGTACCGTATTTTCTGAACTGTAGAGCATACCGTAATATAAGCCATAGGTGTCAACTATTCAACATTAGAATTATTTTCAAAAACACTTTTTTTGCCCGTAACACAGCAGGAAGACAGCTAGATACAAAAACAACCAGCCTACCAGAACACTCGTGGTCAGGTTCTTTCCATCTGCTTTTATTACTTCCTTACTGCTTTTTAGTCTTTCGAAATGAATTGGTTCTATACGCTGCCGTCTCCAAGGTCTCACTATGGCTTAGCTGCAGCATCACTATTTCATTTTGTGAAAGCCACATTGATCACCTTTGATTTAAAAGCTTGATTATATGTATTTCCCTTTTTTCTCCTGAAAGAATGGATTATCAATGTGTTTTTTTTTTTCAATTTAGTATTTGAATTACCTTTAATATGTTATTTATGCTGAAAATTGCTGCACATTGATTTATTGGGGAGATGTATAAAATATTATTCATAATGGATAATAATTCAGAATAATGTTTGTCAAGTTTCACTTTTGCTGCCAGTAGCACGAAAGGCAACATAAAAGAGAAGCTGTTGTTTTTATGAAGCACTATTCATATTGATTCATCTTCCATAACGTTTATGGTGATAAATAGCTGTGCAGGGTTGGGTGATTTCCTTTGCGTGCTATTCCTAAATTTGTCTTAAATTCAAAACAGCAGGTGAGCACCATTTCCTCCCAGTGAGGAACGTTCTGTCACATACCACAGAGTTACTTCCTCTTCAGAAAAACATCAATATTTTGCAAGATGCAGAGAAGCTTCTGACTCCCACTGGCGTGTTCTTCTCCTCCCAGTGCCAGCTCCTGTGTTTACACTGCCAGAGTGCCAGCCGTAGCTCATCTTTATTTATGATATTTTATGCCCGCTAAATATTCATTTTCAGAAGAAAAAACCCCACTTTGACAGGAATATTTTAACAGCTAAACCTCTCGTAGACCCAAGTTTACATTCCTGTGCTGCAGGGGGGAAATGTGTGGGTCCTGGATTCAACAGAACCCCAGTAAAGCCTCACATGCTCGGTTTGGTGTTGATATGTTAGCTACTTCATAAAAAAAAAGAAAAGCTAATGGCCCTCTATTTGTTTTAGCTGTTTTTCTGCAATTCCATTGGAGCCTTTCCTCAAATGTTTCTCATTCACCCAGTGATTCTCGAAACTGCTGTCACTGATCAACAGACTCTATTTAGGTTTCTGCCCCATGAAAAAAGCTATTCCTCACAATAATTTGGCTTGTTCTGGTTTAATATAGATACAGCAACGACCAATTTGACAATGACACATGTTGCACATTAGAGCTGTTGTGATATCAGGTTGTTATTTCGCGATCGTCATGGAAACACCGCTATATCAATCATATCACAATATCAACAAAAACGAGTGGTTCTAAATTGGAATAAGGTTGGGATACTTCTCTGAATTTGGAATTAGGCTAGTAGTTCATACATCTTGCAAAGAGGGAAAAGAATGGAGCATGAGATCGACAGGTGGATTGTCGGAGAATCAGCAGTTATGCAGACGCTGCAACAATCTAGTGGTGAAGAGTGAGCTGAGCTAAAAGGCAAAGCTCTCTATATTGGTTGGGTACAAGCAGCCACAATAAGTTAACTCTGGGGGGCTCTCCCAAGCCTGTAATAGTGTTTATTTGTAGCACTGTGATACACACCAGCATTCCAACTAACCTTCCTGATTCCACTCTCCAAAACCCAGAAAAATTCCTACACCACTGGGTTCACTTTTTCTTTGTAAATATGTTTTGCATTTTTATATCTATTTGATGCTATAAAACCTACTGATCACTAAATATCTCAGTTTGATTCAGAAATATTTGCATCAGCTTCACTGTAAGCCAGAGAAGTTAGGCCAACTGACCGACTTGCATCTGGATAGACGGTTACAGATCCCATTATGGTGCTGGTCTGGAAACCATCTGAAAGAAATGGTTCAGCACATTGAAAATATTAAGAATTTGAAGTTCTTTGAAGCCAAAACGGACCCCACTACTTTTTATGCAGAGATTAGATAAGGTTTCCAGATCCAGAGACCCTTGGCTGGAGCTAGGACCCCACTTTGAAGGACACTTTGATCCACACTAATGAATATGGAACACATTTGAAAACAGTTAGACTAAGATCCAAGACCAAGAAAACCTTTCACTATTTGACACATGGATTGTTTAATAAAAGTACTTCTATTAATGACCACTTTTTTCCTTTAATTGGATCCTAATCCACCACATCCATGAACCTCATTCTTCCGTCTCCAACATTTTTCATTTAACAAGTCTCTCGTCTCTCCTCTTGACATCTGAATCTGGCCTCCATACGTATATCATATGAACTGGTTTAGAAGAGACGAAGAATTTAACCGGTCAAGAAAAGGTTTCCTCAGGCTGAAGTCTGCCCACAATACAAGCTCTTTCTTCCAGAGTTCCTTTTAATTGACTGCTTCTCGTATTTGAAGTCATTGCTTCAGGGTGATTTGGACATTTTTGCATATATTTTCTATGGTCAAATTTCTTTGGACGTTTTCCTGGTGGCCAGTCAACTTGAGGAATGAACTGAGAAAACCATCACACCATGACCTAGTAATGAATCTCCAGGTTCCCTTGTAAAAAAAAACATGTTGACTGACTCAATACTCTTCTTTGTTGAATACCTGTACCAGGAAGTTGACTTTTCAATTGAATATGATCTATTTGAACATATGATTGTGCCCAAGGTTTATTTGATACTATGGTTTTATGTTTCATTTATTGATGTTTTGAAAATGCCGCGAGTATGTAATATAATGTAACTGTCATTTTTTTGACAGTGGAAAAATGACCCAAAAAATTTACTGTATATTTTCAAAACTTTATTACATGCTGAGAACAAACTGAAATTACAATTCTTACATTTAAAAAATATATATTTACTGTTTGTTGTGATAAAACCAAGTCAGAATAACATCAGTTATCAATACTGTATGGTTCACTAAACTGTCAGAATACACTGTGACGGCCACTGTCTGCCTGCAAAGTATTAGTATTTTGTATCGTATCCAGATTCAGTGTCTAAGTATTGATACTTTTTGAGGAATTTATATTTTTAAAAACCCTAATTTAGAGTAACAAACTTTAACCCCCCACTCTTTTTTTTAGCCAAGTGCGATGTTTTTTTTTTGGGTGGTTTTGAGCAGGCATGGTATTGTTCTTATATTCTATTTGTTTGGGACTCAATTCAAAATTAACAAACACTTACAAACTATCCTGGTCACTAAGATAGTTACTTTTGGACTTTTAGATTTATAAAAACTCAACAATTTGTTCGCTGCTCATCTCACTCCCTCTCAGTAAACTCATTACTGAAGCTGTGTGCGTTTAGTGAATTACATTTTTTCATACTATTTTTGTTGATTCTGTCTGCGATAAATGCCCTGCTTTCTTGTTTTTTCAGTCATTAACCACCCTTTGAGAATATGGGTAAAGGTGAGAATGTAGGTCGACCGTAGATAAGTAGCAGAAAGTCAGCAGAATAATACTCACAAGTACAAAGATCAATAATTTATCAAGATGTTGGATGTGAACAGCTTTAATAGACTAAATCCAGAAGCATATAAGACCTCTTTAGAGGCCCGTTAGTGGAAATGAATTTCACAAAGCACTGCTCTACTTCTGTTGCTTTATTGTATTTCCAAAGATCTGTGATGGTACTTACCTTAATGGGCTCTGATAATAACTGTTATATGGAAACTTTGACTTGTCAACCTTCGAGTTTCTCCAAGAGAACACAGGCAGAGGGTCATAAAGTGGCTTTGATCTGTGAGATTTGTTCTTCTGACCGACGGAACTTATTTAACCTATTTCCAGCCCCTCTATTATTTCTTAGATCCTGGGGACTCTAAAAAAGCTGAGCATTTGTCCAGATGAGTATTTCTGTGATCACGACAGTCGGGAACATTCTCCGACCAGAACAGGTTTTTCCATTAAGATTTTCCAGGTCATTTTTTTTTTTCAAACTAATGGTCCCTGTGACTCAAATATTTGTGTGACTTTAACGGCATCAGCCTGCCCTCGTGAACAGCTTCTACCTGTTCATACTTTCCTCAGTGGTGACTCTCTGTTTAGAAGGAAAACGCTGCTTAGCTCCTGACAGCATAGTGTCACTTTCTGTGTGTACGCAACTCTAAATGTTTCCTGTCCCACTGACGCACAACCCAACATGTTCTTTGCCCAGCTGATGCATTTATGCCCACGTCCAAATCCCTTTTTTCGTGTCTCTTCCTGCCAAGGAAACTTTTACCTTTTTTGCATCACACCCCTGTGACTTCCACAAGTGGGTCCAAGAGTCTGCGGCTGCTCTGGAGGTGACTCCTGTCTGTTCCCTGATCTCATCCACTAAAGGGGGGCACGTTCTGAGCAGGAGATAAACAAGAACATTTTGTCTTGTGTGATCATTTTTGGCGGATCGCTCGTTGCACTATGGACAACCTGTTTTTTTTCCAAATGTACATTCTAATTTAGTTGAGCTCTTTAAAAACACTAATGACCCGAGAGTCTGTAAGTCTTAATGTTCCTTCTATGCAAGATGGACTTGATAAGCTGGAAGAGTGCAATACGTCTTCCAAAATGTTTCTAGATCTGTTTTGGATTAAAAATTTGGAGCAATTGACCTCAAAACATGTTTCAAATCTAAGCTAGTTTCAGGTCTGATCACAAATGTACAGTACCGGCCAAAAGGTTTGGCTCAAAGTTTCTGCAATTTCCTGGTCTGGCTGACCTTAGTTTCTTAAAGTAACGATGACCACTCGTTTCTCTTAATTTAGCTGATTGGTTCTTGTCATTATATGAATTATAACAGTCGTCCAGTAAGCCTGTGGGCTTTGTTTCAACCTGACTTCTACACATCACAACTAAAAGTCTGCAAAGCCTTCGGTGATAATCTTCAATTCAAATAGTCATGAAAACACATTTCTGAAACAAGATGGTTCCATTTCGACTTGGGTCTAATCCCGGTTTGTGTCCCTGAGCAAGACACCCTGATCGCTCCTGATGGTGCGCTTGCATGCTGCGTTGCAGCCTACTCCCATCAGTGTGTGATTTTTCGGGTGAATGGTTGACTTATTCTAAAGCGCTGAATAAGCAGAGATAACACTATATTGCAACCATAAAAAACATTAACTCATTAGTTTACATTTTTTTTAGTAAACTTGACAGGAAAAAGCATATTATTGTGTAGAGAGTCACAGGCTAATAATACTTAAAAAAACAACTATTAGACAGTAATAATAAATACAACTGTAAATAATGTTTTTTAAATTCCCTCTGGTCCCACAACAAATGTCTCACAGACTGGGGATCAGGCAAAAATGTTATCCTCAGATCAGGACATATGTTCCAGCACAAAATGGAAAGTTCATGGCTAAATAACAGCTTTTTTGCCCATTTCATTAACTACTCTTTTTGAATTCAAATCTTGCGAAGAAAAATATTGGTGTCGAGCGGCGACCTACTACTGCCCTCTAGCGGCCCACACGGACACCTACATCATAAAGATGTTTTATTCATGTTTCCAAATTCTCATGGTAATTGTGAACACAAACACATTTCACCTTAAAAACATTAATCTTATTTATTAAGGCAGCTTGCGCTCAATATTATAATGTACATTTGATCATACATTTGTGTATTGTGAATTAATGGCAACTGTACTCATGGCAACCATTAGTGTTTACTTTCTGCATCATACTCAAGAAGGGACAAGATAGAAAGTGAACAAACCATCTGCAGGTGTACAGAGGCCATACAGTGCTTTGGAATATATTTAATCAACTTTGAATTTAAGCACTAAAACAGGACTAATAATTTAGATTATGTGGTTTTAACCTGAATTTTATAAACGTGTGTGTGAAGGGCAAATTTGTGGAAGCAGAGTAACTTGGCATGTTTGATCTTTACGACAGGTTCTGTAATATACACATTCTCCAGACATGCACAGTCTGTGACTATTTGCAAAGCAGAAATAAGTTGAATTATTTAGAAAATTCAGGCAGAAACCACACGCATCTTTTCAGTGACTACCAAGAATAAAATCAAACGGTTTAGCAGCTAAAAGCCAAATGTGTGTGAGATATCAGCTCCTCAGTAGTACTGTTCATTTACAAGTTGATTATTTCAGATTTCATGTGGTTTGGTCCGGACAGTTGTTCAGTGCAATAAACACATTAACAGACATTAAGCAACCTTCATTTGTGTATTCTGCTACATCACTCCGAGCTGTTATAGGCAGTTGCATAGTGTTAGATTTTCCTTTCATGACGACTGCACCCACATTGATGACTTTCCAAATTCTTACTTCAAATACATACGATTGTCCAAAATAAAACATGCTTTTGCTGGATGATTGGTTCCTGAAATAAAGCCGACAGAGCGTACAGTACATACATAAGTACAGGGAGTGTGCAGTTTGTGCAGCCCTCATGATGAAGACGTCTCAGATGGTCACCGGTCTTCGTCCTTGGTCCAGGTGGTGGATCACGTGAGGAGATAAACAGGAAGTGGGTTTCTTTAACGGGCCGCGCTCCAGATGATGAGTCCGATAACGGCAGCGGTTATCGCCAAGACTATCATTAGGATGCACATCTTCTTTCTCGAGCTTCTCTGTAGTAATGGAGATAAAAAACATTTAGTGTGAGGTTAAAAATTCCCTTTTTTTTTTACCTTAGTTGTCTTTTTTAATGATCAGTTTCATTGAACGGACTCACAAAGACAACATTATTACTTTCCATTCATCTTGCTATTCTTGGTTAAATTAATCCTAAAGTTATGTTGAAATGATATTAGCAACTACACCAACAAAGGTTTATTTTAACGTTTTTAAAAATCTACTTTATTTTTCTCTACCTGCATAGCTCCTCTCTTCACTCCAAGAAATACAATTTTCACAACTTGAGAAAAAGTTCCATCAAAAGATACACATTTGTGAGTGGGTTTAAGAAATTCATTCTCTTTTATGTGCTAGTTACAAATCATGTTAGAATTTGTTCATTTCAGAAAAAAATAGTTAATAATTTATTCTTTCCACAGTTAAAGTAGATAACAATTATTAAGTGGCTGTAGTTAAAAAGTCCCCGACTTCTTTTTATATGCTTTGAACCTGGCAGCTTGTACAATGATGTGGTTCATCTATAGATTCTTTGGGAGTGAGGAATAATGTGTCTGTAATAGTTTGATTTTGTTTTAAACAACCAGTTAGTGCGTCATAAACACACCATCATGATGAAAAACCCAAGAGAGAAATTCATATCATGCTGCTTTTAAAATTAAAGTAGATGAATCTGTTTGTTGAAGAAGAAATTAGAGATGCTGCGTGTAAACTTGACCCAAAGAAATCAATGGTGAGCCGTTGGAGACGGCAGCGTAAAATACTGACTCAATGCAAGAATAGGAACAAGAGACTTTCTGAGTAGATGAACTTGACAATGGGTGTTCTAGTAGGCTGGTTATTTTCCCATCTTGCCATAATTGGAAAAGTATATTTTTGAAACCAAATATTTTCTTTGTGTTAACATCAGAGTTAATAACATCTTAAAATTGGCTTATAGACAGGTGTGGAATATTTTTAAAATAACTAATTGTATTTTCTTTATAAAGGAAGTTGGGTTTACATTAATATGTTATTCTATAATAAGTTGTAGCTGAACAGTTTACATTGAGCCAATTATATACAAGATTAAAATCAGATGTAGATAAGAAGATATGAGACCAAACGCGTACAACCTTAATCCTTATAACTAAGGAAAACAGTCAAATACATTTAGTCAAATTTGGACTTTTTGCCGAGTTGTGCAACTCGCTGTGTTCCTGTGTTCTTACCTGGGAGGCAGCAGCTTGAGCCAGTTGCTGTGTAGCACTTTGGACGGTCACTTCTGCATTCTCCACATTAGCTTCTATACTGTCTGCAGAGACATTAGAATTCAGATTATTCATCTTCTGCGTCACCATTTAGTCTCAGAGACCAAAAAATTAAAGTAAAGTAAACAGCTTGCAGTAAAATTATTACGCACAATGAAGAGTTTCTCAAGTACTTGTTTGTACGACGCATAAAACCTTTTGTTTCCAAGCCAGACACTTCTTAAATTAACATTTTACTCTAATCTGATGTGTGATGTGTTTATTCTTTAATTCTACTGAATTAAAGCTGAATCCTTTGAGTTAATTCACAAACTCAAACATCATTGTGTTAATTAAAACTAAGTTCATTTACCATCATCAAAAAAAAAAATCAAAATATGCTATGGATGTTTTTAATTTTTTGTTTTACATTAAATATTTAGAAAACAATTGTGATATTCTTATTACAGATTATTACATTTTAACAACCATGACACACTGATGAAATAACTTAAGATGTTTTTAACAGACTTTAAATAGAGAATTCATGATGTCACATGTTTAACTTTGTCAACCTTAACTGGTTAACAGTTTTCCCTCAGCAAACATCAAAATGTTTGCTCACCAATCATGTCACCCTGCTCATGTACCATCATCCCAAGGTCCTTGAATATGTCATTGATGTCTACGATGTCACTCTGAGAGCAGAAGTATGTTAAGTTTAAACCAAAGAAATGGAGTGAAAAAAAAAATCTAAATAGATTTTAAATAATTTGTATTTGCACCTCCAGCTGTCGGATAGACATCTCTCTCTCCTGGATCAGCCTCAGGTCGTCTTCAGTGATGGCTTCAACCTGAATCTGGGCCTGGTCTTCACTGTGTGAACATTCACCAGGAAAATATTATCAGAAAAGTAAAGGATGGATAAAAAGTATGATTCGAGTAGAAACACAAAAGCAACCTTTGAAAAGGTGAAACCTCTCCAAATCCATGTTCAGGGGCGCCTCCCTGTGGACAAATGTCATGTTCAATGCAGGATTACGAAATTGACCCCAGATCTTTTCTTTGGATGCGTCTATACATTTTCATCCATTTGTGACCATTATAATATATATACATAGTCGCTTTTATCCTACCATCTTATCCTGTATGTCGCCATAACTAGGAAGTGAAACTGCAGGTTCACAACAAACACATATCCATTTCAGAAGAAACTAAACTTGTCAATACTTGTGCTTTCCTTTTATACTCCATCAGAAACAAACATTTAACAGTCTGCAAAGCTTTCTCACGGTGCAATGACACAACAGCTCCTCACACTATGCAAGATGTTGCCTTAAAAGGATTCAGAAATTGTCTACTAGTCTTAAGTACATTTTAAGGGAATAAAAATGGGATCTTTTGTCACATTCAGCAACTTTCTGGTACCAAGTCAACTCATAATGTAGCTGATAAACCCTAAACATTCAAACTGGCAATAAAGAAAGTTAAATAAAATGTCAAATTGTATCACCTTTTTTGTTCTTAACAGAGAAGTGCAACTACTTCTTGTGTCATGCATCATTAAGTCTTTCGTTCAACTCAACTGACCTGGAGGCTGCCACAGGTTTTGCTGCAACCATGAGACAGTTTAAGAATCAGTAAAAATTTGCCTGTAAAATAATGTTGTTCTGTTCTGTATTAAATTATAGATAGACCTTTTTATCTTTTTGCATTTATAAATTATGTTTGTAGAAATATGTTCCCTCTTAAGAATACATTGAAGAACATATGAACCATCAACATTTGCATTAAAATGTCAGAATCTTTCATATTGCACACAAATAAAGGATGTATACGTTTATGCACGGAAATGTCTAAACTATAAGCCAAAGTGCTTGTTCCAAGTACAATACTAAACTAAACACATTACGCTCTGGACTGCAAAATATTATCTTGTGACCACTTTCATAGATTCTCAGTCTATCAAATGGCACATTGACAACCAGTCTCAAACAGAATTACTTCTATTACTTTAACTGTGAGAGAAAATCTGCTCAAGAACAAACCTATAGTTGTCTCAAGATAGATTTTAACTCCTGACACTCATGTTTAACTCAAACTATCAAACAACAACCAAAGACCCATTGATCCACTTCTGTTGAATTAACATGACCAAAGGGTAAAAATCCCAACAAATAGCTCCATGAAGAGCATGAACCCAAGTGACCGTCTGCCATCTATCAAGAGAAACTCATGTTTCAAACAGTAACAAACAGTGTCTGCTTATCGGTGAAAACATTGATCTGATAAACAGTGGATGATAACATTAGTACGTCACCTTTTATTCGCATCATAGAAAGGTTTTTAATCTGTTTTTTAGTGAACACTATTTCTTTTCAAATGCAGATTTAGGCGGGCCACCACATAGGTGGTGATATTTACGGTATGGATTCCCAAGTTTGATTGATCCAAAAAGACAGCTAATGGGTGCATCTAATCTGATGAATTTATATTAATGTTTAAATCATTATCGATTATGAGAATCTTGATGGTCGTACATTTTTGTGCAGAATATTCAAGATGTTTACGTATAGATGGTCTTTAATTTGATTGCTGCTTAATAAAAAGGCTAAACGATCATTTAATTTTAAGTCAAGATGTGATTCCTGCAGCACACATGTGACCTCTTTATAAATTTACATCTGTAGTTTAGCATGTGAGCCAGAGGAATCAAATCTTTGTTGACAGTAACAGTAGGTTCTTCGTCATTAAGCCCATGTGACGCTCGCTCACCGACACCCTGGAGCTGGCTCGCACTCTGGCCACAAACTCCCTCTCCTTGTCCGCCGCCTGCCGTTGTGTTTTTTGGAAACTGTTGAGGGCGGCGGAGAAGTCATTCAGCAGACGGTCTTTCTGTATCTTCCTTTGTCGCTAGGAGAGAACACAAAAACAAGCTCAGATTTGGTCGAAAGAGAAGGAGATGAAAATGAATCGGTTACCTGATCTGCACCAGGAAGTGCACTAAAGGACTTTATCATACGGTCCGTCTCCTTTGCTAGCTGGCTCCCTTGCTGCTGTTTCTGCTGCCTGGAGACCATGGATATGTTTAAGTGTAGCCGTGATCAACTGAAATCATTCTTATTATTTTTTAAATATCCTCATGCAACTCACATAGACTGTCTTAGGAGGGCGCTGTCCTGTTCCGTTCCCAGCTTGAAGACAGCTCTTTGAATGTCCGAGGCTAAGAGACAAGAAAAAATGTGAAGGTTAAATACAGGTAAATAAAAAATGCAGCTGGTATTATGAAGTGTGTTGATGTGCATTCATTACTCAGCAGTGTCAGCCTCTGGATGTTGGAGCTGATGTTGTTCACCAGAGCACTGGGCTCCTCGGGAAACGCAGCCTGGTAGGCCATGATGGCAGACTGTGAGGAAACAAGAGTGATGATCCAGATGAGTCCAGGGATCTACTGTCTCGTTGCTCAATGTTTACTACATTACCGAGATAAATACACAAACTCGTATCACCCACATTACTCAACTGTATCAAGCATTAGTCCACAAATGTTCTTGTCAAAC
Source organism: Callionymus lyra (assembly GCF_982586985.1). Taxonomy (NCBI): domain Eukaryota; kingdom Metazoa; phylum Chordata; class Actinopteri; order Syngnathiformes; family Callionymidae; genus Callionymus; species Callionymus lyra. Next base: position 7,047,637 of record NC_141834.1, read on the forward strand.
ATTTCAAAGCTAAACAGGTCAAGGCTAAATATCTCTTCATGCATGTCTTAAATCCAAGTGGAAGATTATACTTGGTACTGCTGCTCGGGTTCAGCCAGATGTAAATAACTAGGGGTTAGAAAATATTGATACATATTAGGATAATGTATAGTGAAATTTCCTCGATACCGTATTGATATTCGACATCCCTGTATCGATTTTTTAAATAATGATAATTTATTGGCTTCAAATCATTTAAGTTTTTGTTACAGTTTTCCTATGGTTTACAGTTCAATAAAGTGTGTATAAAATTAAATAATTTGCAATGCAAATAGTCACATCGTTTTTTTGGGTTGTGCAAGTCAATTACCGGTCGACCGGATAGAAACGGTCTTTATGATCTTCGCAGCTACATTAAATCCTGCGATGACTGAGGACGAGAGGATACAGTCGACTATTAAAGCTGATGTTTGGACATACATGTGTTTCAAAACGAATTAAAGCAGTTACGATTTTGTCAAGAGTCACATGGTCCGTATATTCTGCAATGAGACAAGTCCTTGAGCTTTACTACAAATATATCCTTGTTCCTAGAGTATCACAATATATGGCATCGCTGTCCCTGTATCAACATACGTAGCATAACCCCAGATTCATACCCATACACAACTCTAATTGTGACATAGATTGACAAACAAGAGTTTATATTAGCAGCAGGATTGCGAGTACGTTTTTGAATTGAATCACATATTGAGGACAAACGGTTGCTGTTATTTAAAAAAAAAAGAAGATTTTATTATATTTGGTCTTTGTGCAAGTGTGGATTTTCCTCAAGGAGAATATGTCATTTGTGTGCAACTGCTGTGTGTGTATATGTGCTTTACCAATACGTGGGTTTATTAATAGGCTCAGTTTGCTTGACATTGTTTGGCTAACGTGTGTGTGTTTGATGCTCACACAACAAAGACGAGTGTGTCACTAAGAAAATGAGAAACTAGTTTGTGAGTGGAAGTGTCACTTTTCAAAAATGAAAAAAAACAGCACAGCAACAGACAGCTGAATTCACATGAGTTTGAATCTATTAACCCAATAATTAGACCTTAAAACTATATTAAAAAAGACACATAATAGTTGAGAGAAATGGGATGGAACGACTTCCTGTATCGTTCACTGCACACCGGAAGTTACGTAAAAATGAAAAATAGCGAAGCTGGTTAGCTTCTTGTTTTCTGGACTTTCTCTGATGTTAAATTTTACACCCGTTCGCCATTTTGAGTTTTTTTTTTTCTACGTGTTTACTATTGTTTTACTGCCACACCAAACGCGGAAACTGCTACATATCAATAAAGGGTTTGGTCGGAATCCTGTTCTCTCTCATTCTTCTTTTACTGAACGTTTGGTTCCTGTGGGTGTTATTGAAGCAGGAGGTAAATCACTGGCCGGCAGTTCTAGAGACAAAACGTCGACGTCTCGTCTCGTGACTTAAAGTCCGAACGTTCTAAAGCAGTGAACACGTCAGGATAGACGTGTTCTGGTGGATACGTTAGCGGTGGTAAAGTTAGAAACCTACCTTTTCTTGTTGACTTGCAGCTCTGCCGTTTCCTGCTTCTCTGCCACTCCTACGTCACATGACGCTCACGCTGCGCTGTTGTTCACACGTTACACAGCCTTTCATTTTTTTATCCTCTGTTCTTTTCCTTAAGACGACTTATTGTATACATAAAACAATTAAAACAATATATTTATAATGTTTTTAATACGAGGAAAAATGTCAGGCTTTTCCTTGATTTTCTGGAACTCCTGTTGTGTTATCAGTTTTATCTTGCCCTTTAAAGTATATACTTTATTGAATATTGTTTTGATTGTTTAAGCGCTTTGTGACCCTGAACTGGAAAAGCGCTATACAAATAAAAATTACTTACTAACATGCAATTTCTTTGTAAATTTCACAATTTATTACATAATTAAAATGATTTTTTTCATTCATCTCATTAAAACATATGTATTTGAAACTATAATTTTAAATGATAATTTATTGTAAAAAATATATATACAGTGCCTTGCGAAAGTATTCGGTACCCTTGAACCTATCAACATTTCGCCACATTTCAGGCTTCAAACATAACGATATAACATTTTAATTTTTTGTCATGAATCAACAACAAGTGGGACACAATCGTGAAGTGGAACGAAATTTATTGGATAATTTAAACTTTTTTAACAAATAAAAAACTGAAAAGTGGGGCGTGCAATATTATTCGGCCCCCTTGCGCTAATACTTTGTAGCGCCACCTTTTGCTGCAATTACAGCTGCAAGTCGCTTGGGGTATGTCTATCACTTTTGCACATCGAGAGACTGGAATTCTTGCCCATTCTTCCTTGCAAAACAGCTCGAGCTCAGTGAGGTTGGATGGAGAGAGTTTGTGAACAGCAGTCTTCAGCTCTTTCCACAGATTCTCGATTGGATTCAGGTCTGGACTTTGACTTGGCCATTCTAACACCTGGATACGTCTATTTGTGAACCATTCCATTGTAGATTTGGCTTTATGTTTTGGATCATTGTCCTGTTGGAAGATAAATCTCCGTCCCAGTCTCAGGTCTTTTGCAGACTCCAACAGGTTTTCTTCCAGAATGGTCCTGTATTTGGCTCCATCCATCTTCCCATCAATTTTAGCCATCTTCCCTGTCCCTGCTGAAGAAAAGCAGGCCCAAACCATGATGCTGCCACCACCATGTTTGACAGTGGGGATGGTGTGTTCAGGGTGATGAGCTGTGTTGCTTTTACGCCAAACATATCGTTTTGCGTTGTGGCCAAAAAGTTCGATTTTGGTTTCATCTGACCAGAGCACCTTCTTCCACATGTTTGGTGTGTCTCCCAGGTGGCTTGTGGCAAACTTTAAACCAGACTTTTTATGGATATCTTTGAGAAATGGCTTTCTTCTTGCCACTCTTCCATAAAGGCCAGATTTGTGCAGTGCACGACTGATTGTTGTCCTATGGACAGACTCTCCCACCTCAGCTGTAGTTATCTGCAGTTCATCCAGAGTGATCATGGGCCTCTTGGCTGCATCTCTGATCAGTCTTCTCCTTGTTTGAGATGAAAGTTTGGAGGGACGGCCGGGTCTTGGTAGATTTGCAGTGGTCTGATACTCCTTCCATTTCAATATAATTGCTTGCACAGTGCTCCTTGAGATGTTTATGTTTATGTTTATGTCTCGGACCTGCCTGGTGTGTTCCTTTGTCTTCATGGTTCTCTCTGCGCTTTAAACAGAACCCTGAGACTATCAAAGAGCAGGTGCATTTATACGGAGACTTGATTACACACAGGTGCATTCTATTTATCATCATCAGTCATTTAGGACAACATTGGATCATTCAAAGATCCTCACTGAACTTCTGGAGTGAGTTTGCTGCACTGAAAGTAAAGGGGCCGAATAATATTGCACGCCCCACTTTTCAGTTTTTTATTTGTTAAAAAAGTTTAAATTATCCAATAAATTTCGTTCCACTTCACGATTGTGTCCCACTTGTTGTTGATTCATGACAAAAAATTAAAATTTTATAACTTTATGTTTGAAGCCTGAAATGTGGCGAAATGTTGAAAGGTTCAAGGGGGCCGAATACTTTCGCAAGGCACTGTATATATATATTTGGCAGGAGGACTGGCTCTGTGGAGAAAAGATCTCTTGACAAACTACTCTTCATCCTCTGAACGCTGTCATCGGTAAACAGTGAAGCAGATGGAGAGCACAAATGCTCCTCCCATGATGCAACACTAATAGACTCAGGGACTCCTCGTGCTATTAGATTGTATAATTCTGAATTTAGGGGCAGAAGAGGAGTGAAAGGATAATGTTATTCTATTTTAATCGTTTTGTCCTTTCATTGCGTTATTTCCTTTTATCTATGTTCTATATATTTGCGCTTTGTTATCCCTTGAACTTTGATCTCTGATTTGGACATTATGGGATTAATAAAGTCTGTCTGATATAATCTAATCAAAAAAGCCTGAAATACCACCTTGTAACGCTTTTACTTTCATGTTATCATGTTTGCAAAACAAATAGACTCAGGGACTCATTCATCCCTCAAATTGTACAATTCTGAGTTCGGGGGCAGGAGTGCAGTGAGAGTATCTGGATGTTCTGTTCCATGTTAGTCTTTGTATCCTTTGTCTTTGTTGTTTTTCTTTCCTTGACCTATGTTCTTTGTCTTTGTCTTTAGACTTAGATTGTGTCATCTTGTTCTTCCTCTTTATGTTCTTCTTCTTATTTTATTTTTTATGTATTATTTTTTATTGTTTATGAAAAATTGCTGGCTATTGGTAAAAAACAATTTCCCGAAGGAGACCTCCTGAGGGATCAATAAATTTTTACCTTACCTTACCTTATCACAAACGCAACACCCAAACAATTGCAGGAGCCAAGATTACAATTATATATCATTAATAATTTTAAATAGGAGTCCATTATCTTGCCCTTTAAAGTATATACTTTATTTAGTATTGTTTTGATTGTTTAAGTGCTTTGTGACCCTGGTCTGGAAAAGCGCTATATAAATAAAAATTACTTACTTACTTACTTACATTACTGTTAAAGTTAACCTAGCCTATTTTATTGAAATAAATTATATTGATCCCTCAGGAGGTCTCCTTCAGGAAATTGTTTTTTTCCAATTAGCCACAGCAATACAGCAATTATTCATAAAAATAAAATAAGAACAAGAACAAAGAGAAATAAAGATAAAGAAGATACGACACACATAGATGACTTTCTCTTACAAACTACTAATAAACTATTTTATTAAGAGGGGATGGAAGAAGTGTAAATATGATGTCAACAATATCATCAATATAACTTTTTTCAACATCTATCTTTTTTAAAACTAAATTAATAAGTGTATATTTATGTGTACATTTAAGTGTCAATTGAATAACCTTTTAAATTAAATGTTACTGACTTGTTGTGAAATTTGATGAAAAGTAGTGATTCAGAACACTACCTATTTTAAATGAATTGCCTGTAATTTGAAATGAAAATGTAAACAACTCATTTATTATTGGCTTCTATTACTTTTTCAAACCATTGCAGGAGTAAATCATTGTGTTTTTTGTTTTTTTATCTCGTGTAAATGTTGGTCCTTAACGTCGTAATATTTGAAGTCTTTGCGTTGAGTCCCTGCTCTCTAGCTACCTTCCAGTTGAATTATTTTCACCAGCTGGTGAATAGAGGAACTGCGGGCCACAGGGGTCACGTGCTGAAGGTGACCTCTCACCTAATTTTTGGCATGTTGACTGAGCATTATTTTGAATTGAAGTTTGTCTTTTCCAAGAAGAACATGTGAGGATGGAATTCACATTGCAACACGGGCCCCCCCGTCCCCCTTTGATCCCTGGGTTATCTGTTGTTGTACATTATCAAGAGCTGAAGGGGCTCTGGTGGAGAGGTCAGAACATTAGGTCGTGAAACCATTATCACTGACTCCATGAACTTTGACCTCTTCTTCTGAATTATAAAACTTTTTTTTTAATGACTTTATGTTTTGATACATTAAGAAATGACCAAGAAGTAGCTATTTAAAAAGTTAATTTGTGATTTGTGCAAATTTAAGGGAAAGGTGTCTTTCTTGTTTGAACTCTCTTGGTTGCATCACCTCATCACATGGACATACAGCCGTGGCCCCGTTCCAAGTGGACCCGGGACTATAAAAGGCTTGTGTCTGGTCATCTGCAGTCAGTCCAGGTACGACCCTCTTGACTCCCTCTTCAGCCATGCTTCGTCTCACCGCCTGCTGCCTCCTGCTGGCCTGTGCCGTCTCCCTCGGCTCCTCGGCCGTCATCCTGGAGAACGGCGCCCCCGTCCTGTGGGGTCAGACGGCCGCCCAGCTGGCCGACCTGCCCGTCGTGAACGGCGTGTCCAACCCGGACCCGTGGAACTTCCTGCAGCGCCTGAGCATGTACCGCCTGATGATTGCAGCCACAGACCCCATGATGGGATACATGGGAACGTCGGCCACCGAGAATCCAATGTGGGGACTCCCTCTGCAGGTGGTCTGGATGCTCACCTCAGGTCAGAGCCACACGTATAGAAATGTGGATTTGAAATGATGAAAAAACATCTGAAAGCAAGGTCCACCAAAATTAGATTTAACATCTAAGATGTTCTGTGTTTTAAAATAAATAAAATGTTTATGGATAATAATGATGGTATGCATTTGTACAGTTATTTATATATATATATATATATATATATATATATATATATATATATACTCCAGTAACTGTTTTTTTTTGTTTTAAATTATTTATTTTCTGGACTTTCAGGACGTCTGGCTGACCCAACTGGTGCCACTGGTTGTGGCCTGCAGACCGGAGACCCAATGTGTATTTCCACCGCCAGCTGGTGGGGCTGTGAGTATGACCCACAAACACACACAGTCCTGAACCCACAAACACACACTCAGCTGCGTCTTTCGTCTTCGCAGGCATCAGCTACTTCGTCTCCGCGCTGCCCTTCCTGTCCGCCGCTCAGAGCGGCCTCTTCGGAGCTGGAGTCCAGGTTCGTCAGACACTCTGGTGTTGAGGATGAACTTTAAATTTGATGCAGTTCGTTTTCTTATCCGCCAGGTGGCGCTGCAGGTGCCGGCCGGTGTCACTGAATACTGCACCACTTATGACGACTGCAAGACCCGCTTCCCCGAAGTCATGAACAAGTGGGACATATTTTTCCAGGTACAAAAGTGACAAAAAAATCAATGAATTACGTAAATGTTTCAAATATATTATTATTTGTAAATATAAAATAAAAATACACACAAAACACAGAAAAACGAATATGAAGAAGTAAAACATTTACATTGTTTCTTGTATATATTATATTTAATACAGTAGCAATACATACATAATATTAAACATGTTGGTGTTTATTCAAACTTTTGATAACATCTTAAAATATCTCTTTTATTTTTTTCAAATTATTATTATTTCATATAATTAAATTGTATTGAATGTATTTCTTGTTTAAATAACCTTTAACATCTTTCACTACCCTATATACTGATTAAATGATTATTTTATTTTACCTAAACGTTTTGCTTCTGATATTTCAAATAGATACATTCATTTTATGTATTATCTGTTGACTATGCTTTTGCTCGATTAAATGCATGTGTTGTTTTAGAGTAACTTAAATATTCCTCTGAGTAGTAACTTCCAAAGCATCTTTCAAACATTTTGTTTTGGGAAAATCAAAAAACAAATGTTGAATATTTTCACATTGACAGAATTTTGAGTTCAATAGATCAGGTCTGTAAATAGTTGTCGGATAATAATATTATAAAATATTCTTAACTGAATTGCCTTATTTGTTCGAAATTACAGTTTTTATATTAAATATTATTTAACGAGAATTATTTCTGTGGTTTTCTTCACTTCCTGTCGCATCTGTTCATTCAAAATTGATGATTATGTTCAACAGTTGTTTCAAGATTATGTCTGAACCTCCTGATGTTTCTCCACAGGGACTGAAGGACGCAGCTGTGTCTCCAATGCCCGACAACGAGAAGAAGGACGCCATCCTCGGACTCTACTGGGACGCCCAGATGGCTTCGACCTACGCCTCCGCAGCGTGCAGCGCCAAGTACTTACTTATCCAACCTTTTATCTCCTCAACCTCCTTCGGATACATCAGATGATTTTAAATATCCGTTCTTCGTCACAGGAAGAGCTCCTACTCCTCCCCTGAGATGTCCTTCGCCTCAAGCTGGCTCAACTCTGCCGAGTACGTCTCAGCCGCTCGCTTCCAGTCGAATCTGGAGAAATCTGCCAATTTCATCACTCCCCTCCCCGGCCGAATCCTGAAGGTAACCATCAACTTCTCGCTCGTCCTCTTCTTCATCTATCCACATATTTCTTCCCCCCCAAGGCTGGAGATTCTCCCCCAAACATCGCCGATCTGAGTGAAGATGAGAACCACACGCTCAGCATCTTCTCCTGGATGAGGAACATGAACACCGTGATGGGTACAGAACACACCATAGTTTATTCTCTCCTGACTGGTTTCATCTAAGAGTTGTTTCCTCCCGGGGGTCAGGTGGAGGTCTGGTCAGTCTGTGGCGCAGCTCCATGTGCTCCGTGGTGACCAGAGAGAAGGGCCGAGAGATGCTGGAGCAGCTTCTCCTCAACCCGGCCTTCGCCACTAGCACCCTGCTGTCCATCATCACCTCCATGGCAACCAGCTGCTGAGTACAAACTAGATCTTCGGATCAAGGCAACAAACACTACTTCCTACTTTCTCCGTGTTGTCATAGAAACCAGCAACTTATTTTCAGTAAGACTCCAGTCCAGACCAGGTCAACTTCACTACATGAGCACTCTCAAATAAAGTTTCTTCTTTAGTACATATTTCACTGCTGAGTACAAACTAGATCTTCGGATCAAGGCAACAAACACTACTTCCTACTTTCTCCATGTTGTCATAGAAACCAGCAACTTATTTTCAGTAAGACTCCAGTCCAGACCAGGTCAACTTCACTACATGAGCACTCTTAAATAAAGTTTCTTCTTTAGTACATATTTCACTCTCTCTTTCTCTTCTTCTTCTTGGGTTTCCTCACGTATTGCTCATGGGTTTACAACAAGACTTCTGAATGAACCAGAGGGCAAGAGATGATTTACTTGTTTATATGGATCGATGTATCCTCTTAAAAAGGTCCTTTTCTGGGTTTAAAGATCAAGTTTAATATTGACAGAACTCGTGTGGAAAAAACAAGGGGCAGATAATCGTTGCATTGAAAGGGCGCCCTCTTGCGGATTGGAATCGTAACAACCATATAGTCGGATTTGTGTAAAATGATATTTACTTTTCACACGCCTCAGAAGTGTGACATTAAAATCCCACAAAGGTCACGTAACATAGTGGGATTATTGTCAGATAAACAATTCAAGTATATCATTATTTAATTTTTTATGCCAACTTTAATGTACCAGTAACTGATGTTATTTAGATAGATAGATAGATAGATAGATAGATAGATAGATAGATAGATAGATAGATAGATAGATAGATAGATAGAGGGAAAAAAACATTTAAAATGCTCGACAAATTCATGAAAAATGGTAAATATCCAAATTATTAATTAAATTTGTACGACAGGAATGTTTTCTCCCCTAAAAACTTGCCAAAATATTGATATTGTGATATTTTACTTAAGCTCCAGTACATAAGACACACAACTAATCAAGACGACCGTTTTTTTTATGCAAAAAAGTCTTTATTTTAACACAATACAAAACAATTACTTAACAAAATACAACACTCATTTGAGAATACTGTACTCAAAAGGAAGACATGAAGAGCTGAAAAAAAGCACAATAAATCTTTTTTTTGTTTACTTTAGACAAACTAAACTAAGTGAAGATGATTGTCTGGTGAAACAAATAGTATGATGTGTGTGTGACTCCATTAACATGCAGAATGTGAAGAATCCTCCCGTCGTGAGTGACGGGTGAGACCGATGGACCTGGAAATATTTGCTCTCGCTCGTCCGCGATGAACCGGATCGACCGATGACATCAGAGGTTCCCAAACTTGTTGACCTTTTAAAAAAACATTATATACGAGTTTATTCTGATGTTAATAGTTTATTCATTGATTTCTGGAAGTACAACTTAGTCACTCGATGAACTCATTGTCGTTTTTTCTTTTTGATATTGATTGATATTTTTGTTGCACTTAAATAATACACTCAGAATTTACTTTATTTAACCTTTTATTTCAATGTTTGATACTTTACTATATATTATTTTTATAATAAAAGATTCCGGCCTGTCCCCAAAATCTTTACCCTCCAACCCATGATGCTTGCAGGAGCCAAGGTCTCAAGCAGACAAGTTTAAAAACAACTAGGATAACTTCCATCCCATAATAGTGAAACTATTAATCAAGTATTTTACTGTAACATTAAGTGATAAAAGAGCTAGTTAATGGTGGAAGTGCTAGCTCTTTGCTAGCTAGCTACCGCACTGTAACACTTTGTATCTTTGTTTAAATCCAAGAAGTCTGTAAATATTCAATTAAATAACACATTTTAAGTCTGGAAATAATAGTAAAAAAAATAATTCTAATATCAAATCATTTTATGACACGAAAACTAAATTTAGCGTCACGTCTCAAACGTTGCGCTTGCGTCACAGAAAGCGAATTGTGACAAAAATGTACGTCTAAAGTGGATCAATATTATTGAATCGTATGAGTTACAAATACTTCCTGTTATCTACACGGTGTCGGGAGAAAGTACAAAGTTTGGGAACCGCTGATGAAACGTAAAGTAGCTTCATGAAGTCTTGTTGAAAAGTGTCACTGAGATCCAAACAGTCTCGTCCGAAGCAGACTCTCGCCAGATCCTCCAACACAAACAGAAGACGAGAGGAAATCTAAACACTCACTAGTCAGTCGAGGAGGTCAGTGTGTTTCTGTCCGGAGACAAAAACCTGCTCAAGTGTGTGCGATATATATATTTACACATGTGAGGTAGAGAAAAGCTGATGGTGTTGAACCACCCGCATGTTTGTACCTGTTGATTCTGAGCTCAAATCCCTTTTTTTTTTGTGTGTCTTCTTTTTGCCTAAGTGTGCGGGCTTGTACAGTCAGATGTGTGTAGATTGTGTACATAATGAGAGGCGCGTTCAGGCGTCTCCGAACGATGAGGCTTTGTCCTTCAACAGGTCCAGACACACGTGACAGCTCCAGCTCCCTGCAGGGACCAGAAGAAGGATCTTGTGTTTGTACCCGGGCTCTCCAGAAGCTGTGTGTGTGTGTGTGTGTGTGTGTGTGTGTGTGTGTGTGTGTGTGTGTGTGTGTTACCTTCAGGAGGTTGAGTCATTGGCGGCTTCAGGCAGTACATGTGGTATCCTCTGTCGCAGTCGTCGCAGAACAGCAGCTGGTCCTGCAGAGGCAACAGACGGAGGTCGCACTTTAAACAGTGTTGAAAATACTGTTTAGCTCTTGTCTTTATTTAACTCTTTTTTTTTTTTTTCTCACCTGTCAAAATGAATCCTAAGAAAACAACAAATAGTCATGACTAAGTGACCGTTCACATGGTTCGTTGGAACATGATTTTTTTTTTGAGATGTTACTTGTCGGCCATTTTTTAAAACTATTCCATAGGAAATAGTTAGAAAGTTTTCCAAATTTTTGAGACTTGAAAAAATCAGATTTTGGCCATTTCGGTAACATTTCATGTGTTTACATACATGATCTGCCATGACCTGAACTTTGGTTTTGCTGCAATTTTCCCCTCATTTTTGGAGACTTTATTTTTTTCGTAACATTTCTTTGTGTTCACATTGTCTTGTGGCTAGTTGCCAAAGGTTTGCAGAATTTCTTTATTTTAAAAATGTTTTTATAAATGTTTGGCAATTTTTCATTATATGACTTGAGAAAAATCCAATTTTTTAAAATTTCCGTAGAAATTCTTTAGAGCCAAATCCTTAAATTGTTTTTGTGGCGGGTTTTTCATTTTCATTTTTAGCGAAGTGTGGCCTATTTTACAAGAGTTTTTCATATTTATTAATCATAGAGAGCATATTTAAATAAATAAGAATATTAAATACAAAAAAATGTAGTGATTTCATAAAGTTGTCTAATTTGAACAAAAAAAATGAACATGTGGCACGTGGCAACAGAGTATCCATGACATTGTACATGATTCTGACACTAGGGAGAGCCAGAAACAATGTTTTCAATCTAGTGCACAACACAGACATCAAATCTTATATTTTGCATTCATCTATTCTAAACCTGTCAAGTCAACACCCGAGAAACTGCGGTGAGAATGATGTCTGACATGTGCGAGACACAATTCTAAGTTAATTCTTAAGTGAACCACTGAGTGACATCACTGTCTTGTTACAGGAGCTGAACGACGAGGCATCAGTGCATCAAACCTACAGTAACCAGGAGCTGAAAGGTGAAAGAAAAGGTGTTACTGTGACGTACGTCGTTCTCCGAGGTTCCACAGAGGCTGCAGGACTTGCACTCGATACACTGCCACTGGTACGTCCTCACCGCCTGCATCATGTTGTCCGTGAACTGGAGACATGTGGGGTGACCTGTGGGTTCACAAGTTAACACAAGATTAGTTCATATTGTATTGAAATGGTCAGTCAGCTATTAGCATAAGCATGCTAAACATGCTAATTATTAGCATGGTTATGCTACATTATTTATGTTAGAGATAACATGTTGGTGCTAATTATTAGCATGGTTATGCTACATTTTTTATGTTAGAGATAACATGTTGGTGCTAATTATAAGCATGGTTATGCTACATTATTTATGTTAGAGATAACATGTTTGTGCTAATTATTAGCATGGTTATGCTAAATTATTTATGTTAAAGATAACATGTTGGTGCTAATTATTAGCATGCTTATGCTATATTATTTATGTTAGAGATAACATGTTGGTGCTAATTATAAGCATGGTTATGCTAAATTATTTATGCTAAAGATAACATGTTGGTGCTAATTATAAGCATGGTTATGCTAAATTATTTATGCTAAAGATAACATGTTGATGCTAATTATTAGCATGGTTAGCTTAATTCTTTTTACGTAAAACAGTAATGTGTGCCTGGTATGAATAAGTAAGCAACAGAAAGCCTCAACAACAAGTCATACAATTTAAATCTAAAATTATCTTTGAAACTCTAGGCGTCATGTGGAAGTGTGTCTGTGAATTAACCTGCTGTTTATATTTTAATGATATATTTTTAATTATTTAGTTTATTATTTTAAAATAGTAGTTTTAATTTTGGTAGTTCTACTTAGACTTAATTCTATATATCAAAACAATGTGATACTATAAAATAAATGTAAGTAAATAATATATTTTTTCATACCATTTAAAATGTTATATAATATAAGAAAATTGAAACGTATCCTAAAAATAATTAATTTGGTTACAGAACACACCATAGTTTATTATCTCCTGACTGGTTTCATTTCATTTGCAATAGAATATGATTTTGAGATGTTATGTTCATGATTTGACATGTTGTCTAAGACAAATAAATGTATGTCATGTGCTGTCATTCATATTCTCTCTTGTCACTTCCTGGTTTAATTGTGAAGCCCTGATTCCTGTTTGTGTTTCTATGTTGTTTACTTCCTCTCGTGCCACTGATTGCCCTTGATTGTGTCACTTGTGTATTCGTCTCAACTACTTCCTGATTGATTTGTGTTTTTTTTAGCCTCGTTTTGCTCTGTTTACTCTTAAATTATGTGTCTGCATTTGGGTTTCCTGCCTCGAATCCTGACAACTATCAGCTATTTGTTTGCCTCCTACAGACAGAAAAGCTTCCGAGAGAATCCGAGGACTGACCGGAGCGCCCGCAGTCGGAGCAGGACACCAGCTCCTCCGCCTGGCCGGTCTTTCTGTTGGAGTCCTGGTCTCCCAGGCAGAAGTCACAGTAGTCGTTGGGGATGATGGAGCCGTCTGCAGCCTTCTGAGCTGGAGAGTGGAGACGATGTTGAGTCACGATAACTTCATTCAACGACGACCATCTTACGTTTGTGGTTGTCGGAGCAGCGCGGCGGAGATGGAGGAAGCTCCGGCTCCTTGTCCTCCTCCGCCCCGGCGCCCTCCTCCTCCGCCAGGTGAGTGTGGGTGTAGTGGTAGCTCAAGCCCGGGCGGTTCTTGTAGCGTTTTCCACAGACTAGGAGACAAAAAAATCGCTTTAAACATCCACTAAACATGCTGAAACAGATGGTACATATTTATAAATACAGTGGTGCTACAAAATGGTATATTCCAACTCATAAAATAACTTAAACACATTTTTTTCCCTTTTAATTTCATCTTTTGTCCGGCATTTTAAACTTTCTCTGGCGCCCTCTAGCGTCAATTCATTGTCACTGCGAAATTAAATAACTTTCTCTGTAGTTCCTAATCACCCCCAGATGTCTTTTATTCACCCCACCCTAACGCTTTATATTGCTCCTTACTAGCCTTTAGGTCCTCAGTTTTACACTTGTTACTACTTCTTTTATTTTAATTAGAACTTTGTTTTATTCACATTCTTTATTTGTCTCCCTTAAAATGTTTACGCTGACCTATATACACTTTACATGCATTTATATTAAGCGTAATTCATTTTTAAACATATTTAATGCTAAAAAGGGCAATTCTTCTAACAACCTATTTATTTGTTCAGGTTTAGTCTTACTCTTAGTGTTGTTTTGTTACACTAACTTACTTAATACACTCTGAGATTACAGAATTAAAAAATGTATAAAGTGTGTAATCATTTCATCCGATTAAAAGGATCAAGGTTGCTAATTAAAGTGCTTTGAATCTCAAAATGTGCAGTTAAGTGTCATTTTAAATGAAAATATATATATTTTTTTAAGGCATTTTCACTAAAGATTAATGGACTATTTTAACAGCAAACAGACCAATAAAAGCCTTTCTCATGTTTAAATCATGTCACATGTGGCAACCGATGTTATGAGGGAAACCAGAAACAATGTTTTCATTTTTAAGTTGCGGCTTAATCCTCATTTTATTGGAACATTATTTTGCTTTGACATACAACTGGCAACTAATGTTCCAATAATGTTGCCCTTTCGGGAGCCAGGGTCTTAGGCAGGCAAGTTCATACACAATTTGATACACTTTATTGGCTCTGTAATATTTAACAGGTGGATAAATATCTATTTTTATTGCCAAGAAGTAATATCAAGGGTTTTCAAAGATGGCCCAATATCTAAAAAAGTTTTTCTGAATAAAATAAAAAAGTAAAAATTATATTTCATAATAATTCAGCTTCATTTGACCTCTAGATTATCATAAACTCCTTAAACAAAGTATTTACCAGCATGAAATAGTATTGGCAGATGAAGCACATGATGATGATGACGACCACGGTGACCACTTCATTTTTAAATAAGGTCATAAAAATAGGGACTCGCCAATAAAATCCAAACGTATGAACTTTCCCCAAATACAATTTCTTCATAAGAGCATCTCAACTAAAACTATCTTGGAAAAAAGAGCAGATCGGTGTAGCCATGATAGAAGTCGACATTGAATCGTTGGAACAGAATAAACCTCGTGTGGAGACGTTTCTTCTACGATGGCTACATCTGCAGCTGAGAGTCATGCATTTGATAAGAAGCCTCTACAAGGATCAGTGCATGCCTGGATAAGCAAGCGTTAAAGAGCGTTAGTGTCATGCTACGCTGAAGCTGGTTGTGCACGAGCAGAGGGCACCAAAAGAATTGGGAGGAGAAAAAAAAAAGCCACAATCCCGAAGCAGAGAAGCGACAGATCAGACAGTTGATGTAGCCTCGATAGAGACCAGATGGGTTCAGATACCTTCTTCAGCCTTTTTTGAGTTATGCTTTTGTTTCAATCTATCTGGAACAGAGAAGACACAAAAGCAAACAATAAAGACAGAAAGACAGAACAAGACACAAAAATGAGGATAAGATTCACTGGTATGTCCACATCGTCGTGGAAACCCTCCTGCGTAGGGACCCTGTCCTAGTATGAAAGTAGCATGCTTTGCCAGGTCTGGCTCAAAGGCACAGTAGTGACCCCGTCATGCTGCAGATTGCTGACCAGAAAAAAGGAGAGTTGAGGAGATAAATTTCATATTTCTGAAGGCGGAAAAGGTTTCCTAGCAACATCATCAATGTTTTCAGCCTCGGATAAATGACCGTGGAAGACCCTGGAAGTAGCCGAGTGTCGCTGGAAGAGCTTTTTAAATGAAAGTCACAGACAGATGGTAACAGAAATGGAACGAATAACAGATGATTGTTGAAAGTTTTCTCAGTCTTACTGTCACAAACATAAGGTTTGTCCTGGTCTTCCAAGTTGATTTGTTCTGTCCTCCTGCGACTGGAAGCTCTGTTCTGCTGGCGAACAAAAGAATCAGTGGATAGACCAACTAGTTTCCAGCCAGGAATCATCGTCTCGCTTACTTTGCCTCTGTTTCTGTTCTTCCTCTTGGGGGTGTCCAGCTCAAACTCCTCATCGTCATGGAAACCATCGCCATTCTCCTCCGCTTCCAGAACTCTCTGTTGAACATGAAGTTTGTTTTACTAATATCACAATTTAGAGGGTCCAAATCTGGCCTGTTCTTTTGTGTGGCCAGCAGGATGGTTTGATATGGTGCTCTATAACGATGTCAATGTTTAAGATAAGGTAAAGGTCAGAAATGGTGGATGACAAGAATATGAGTAAAACTAAACTTTAATTTATTTGGTGAAAAAAGAAAAACACTGAGAGAATTAAGATGCATTGAGACTAACTCCACATTGTCCTTTTAAAATAAACTGAAATGAACAAAAGGAATGAAAACACTTCCTGTAAGGTAAATATAAATGTGTTTTGTCCAATGATAAATTTGACATTTTTGTCTCATTTGGGTCTTCATTTTGTATTTAGTCTAATCTGGTATGCCAAGGAATTTTATGTGGTCTGCTTGATAGTTGACGGAAAATCAAAGATAAATTTTCTATATTGAGGACCTATGAAGATTTAGTTGTTAAAGATAAGATCCTCATTTTAAAAGAGACATGGATTTTACAATTATAAAAATATTCAAAAAAGAGCAAAACTCAATTAAAAGGAAAATTCTGAAATGACAATTTTGTTCGGACGTCGACTGATGGTATCTAAATCACCTTTTGTTCTGCGTTTTTTCACATTAAAATAGAGAAAAGTCTTATTCAATCTTAATCATATAAAGACTTAAATAATACAAATAAGTAAACATGGATAATAAATGTAAATGAATGTTAACCACATGGCATATTCTTTACTTCTGTCATGTTTAATTATTCTGTTTTCTCCTCATTTTAAAGGGGAACATCCTGCTGTTTCTGAACCAGTGAGCACTCATGATCCCCACACTGTTGTTGTGACAGAACATCACTCTCCAGAATGTAAAACCACACCAGTCTTCTAGGTAAGATTAGATCTTACTTTATTACACTCTAAAAATCAACGCTCTCTCTAGTCGCCTCACCCCCTCTCAGTGAATTCATCACTGCACTTCCAGGTGTCATTTGAAATGAACTAGGATGAAATTTAAAGAGTAACTGTTACTATTTTGGTCACAACATTTGCCAAAATGACACTTTTATCCAAGTTATCTATCGATCTACTAAACAAGGTTTTACAAAACCCGTCCTGGCAAAAGACGACGTTGAATCACCTGTATCTCCAGCAGAGTCTCCTCTTCCTTAGTGATGTTGCTTTTCTTCTCCAAGAGGTTGTCGCTTCTAAGGAGGGCTTCTAAAGCGGTGGCCTCTCCCGGGGGCCCTTCACGCTTGGGGGCCAGCTCGGCTTCTGAGGGGGTGAAAGGAGAGCTCAGAATTGTTGGGGATGCACACATGCAAGGAGCAGGTCAGCAGGTTTAAACTTGTGAGGAGGTTTTTTTTTTTAAACACAATACATCCCGACTTTCATCCCTTAGAAGTTCCATGTTGGTCTAGTTAGCCTCTCACGAACATTTCTACCATCTGACTGAGGAATCTTTTTTGGAGTTGCCTCGGGAAGAAGAAAAAACACAAACATCTGGTTTATTTGTGACCGCTTATGTCTGTTAATTCATAAAACCAGAGCTGGAAGATTGAAGTTTGTGTCAATTTGCTGGACAAAAATTAAAAAAGTAGAGATAAAAAAGATTGTCACAAGCTCGATTTTTGTCAATAATTAAGGTAAAAAAACAACAAAAGTATACAGTCACCTTTGACCTTTGTGTTTTGTTTGGATTCAACTAACTGATTTAGAAATTAAAACACTCAAACTGATTATTTTATATAAGAAAAAACACATACGGCTTTAACATAGAAACACAATCAACCCCAGAACAGAAACACACATAAACATTACATTTACATAGAAAATACAGAGATGCCAACCCAGGCCCGACAAAGGAAACCCACAGAACAAACAACAAAATGCGTCAAAACAGAAACACACATAACCCGAACACAACTGGAGAAACCCTAACACACTTCCCTAAATGCACACACACCACCCAACAAACTACATCAGAACAGAAACACACACATCACCCACAAAAAAAAAACACCAGCCCAACATAGAAACAGAAACACACACACACATATTTACAAATAACACTTTCTTACTTAATTACTTACATTCCACCCCGACACAAAGATAAAAGGAGACACACACACCGCAACACCCTAAAACCCTACCTACGAAAACCCACACATGAGAAACAGAAAAGTAAAAACAAACACAAACACTACCCCATTACAGAAACAAACCACACAGACCCAGAAACACCCACACACACC
Source organism: Callionymus lyra (assembly GCF_982586985.1). Taxonomy (NCBI): domain Eukaryota; kingdom Metazoa; phylum Chordata; class Actinopteri; order Syngnathiformes; family Callionymidae; genus Callionymus; species Callionymus lyra. Next base: position 7,065,953 of record NC_141834.1, read on the forward strand.
ACACATACGCACAAACTGCCCACCCCAAGACACACCACCTGAGCACAGAAAATCCCACCACACCTATACAGAAACACACACCACCCCAACAAAAACAGAAATGGATCAATTCACCCCGAGACAAAAACGCAAAAGAAAAAACACACCAATAGAAATGAACAAAAACAAAGTTTTGAGTCTTGTTTCCATCACACGTTGATGTTGAAAAGATCTTCAGTAACTTCTTGTATCTGCAGTTGTTGTCACTACTTGAGACGTTGTTCACAGTTAAAGAGTGTCGAGTGTGAACATGACAGGAGACAATAAAACGCTCAATCAACGTTTCATTACATGTCGACAAGCTTGTGTTTTCAAAACCCTTTTCAGAGCAGGAATGACTGATGGATTTGCAGGGAGGGTTAGAAGTGTGTTTGTGCTCACACAGACAATCCTTTCTGCCCAGGAAGTACTAAGTAAACACGAGGCATTTCCAAAAAAGCCAGAGAGTGAGCAGAGCAGTCACATTCCTGGTGTAGTTTAGATAGATATCACAGCTGAACCGCACGTCTGGAAAACATAAATGACAGCAGCAGCAGCCCTGCTTTATACTCCTCTTACTATTCCTGAACGTTGGCTGCTCATGGGAGTTTCCTCTCCATTCCCACCAACACACACACACACACACACACACACACAATCTCAGCTTATAGGTCTGGATCCTGTGATCGCTCAACGATATTATGTTGCATCTGGAAGACAGAGAGTGGGCAACAATACTGTGGCAACACTGGAACAAAGCCTTGCCTTTATTTCTCCCCCTTATCAGGTTCCTGGGACATTCCTCTGCAAAAAAATCCCCCATAACACACACACACACACACACACATGCATGCTTGGATTGACACACACTCTGGAAAAAAAAAAAAAAACTTCCACCTCTAGACTTACATTCTAATGCCTCATGGACAAATGATTACAGAGGCCCTTTAAGGGTGCAACTGTACTGCTGTGTTAGGGAGAGAAATATGGGGGGTTGTGTGTCCGTGTGTGTGGATAAATGTGTGCGTCCGCCGCTGAGAGAAGGCATTGATTCAAGCGAGAGAATGAACCTGGAGACCTGGCAGGAGAGGCGACCTAACCAGACCCAGATGCTCAGATATAAGCATTAATGCTGCAGGAGAAAAAAGAAGTGTGTAAACATAAGCAGTCGAACAGGACAGGATGTGTGCACGTTCTCACACGTGCGCGAGGGAAAGTTTTCAGTTGCCTCTGGTTTCATGTGCACGGTTTGCTTTACCTAGACGGAGCTCGCACAGGCGGAGCTGGGGATCGATGGGAGGGTGGAGTCGCCTCTTCTTTCGCCAGCAACGTGCAGGGTACGTGTACATCTGTCCGGCAGCTTTTCCTACACACACACACACACACACGCCAACATGAGTCTTAGGGCAACACAATACAGACTGAAGGGCCAAAAAGATAATAAAGATGAAAAAAATAATAATAATAATAAGAATGAAAATACTCTAATTAAGGCTATTATCAGGCTAAAGGGTTACATAAATGTGGACAAAACCAATTAGCATGATTTAAAGCATTTTATTGGAAGTATATGTTTTATTTCTGGGGACAAGAAAAAAGGTGCGTGTTGTGAGGGGCCAAAAAGCTAAAGATGTTTATTGTAACTAAAGATCATGGACAAATATGGGAAAAACATGTGAACTTTACTTCTATTTATTTCTGCTATTTATTTCAAAATATTTTTTACTTCTCTGTACAAGAAAAACTCACAAAAAAGTGAATTAAAGGAAGAGAAGTGGGCAGTTATATCCTGTTATGATCGGCCAACAAGCTAAATAAAATACAGACCTTAAAGAATAGAAAACAATATAAAACATTATATTAATAAAATGAAAAATATATCCTTTTTTCTGGGGACAAAAATACCCAGAAAAACATAACATTTACAAGTTATAATTACAGCTAGTAATGAAAATATAAGTACACGATAAGAAAGTTAGTCAGGACTCACTAAAAATGCTTCATTGGATCAGCCAGCTGTCAATCAAAATTTGGCGTAAGAGGACTAGATGAAACTAGTGAAATATTATTAAGATGTGGATCATGGAGGGATGTGTTTGGTGGACACGCAATAGTTATAAATATCATGAATTAAAAGCAATGAAAAAAATAATTTTAACTAAATACATTTAATTCTATCCTATTTTAGTGCTGTGACCGCTTTTGGTTTGAGTCCAAGGTGAGAAACATTTCTTGATCAAGATGTTTTTATCTTATATTTGATTTTTGCCAGAAAAAACTAAAAGCTAACATATATATTAGGACATTTTCATGTGATTAACATCAATGGTAATTACAAAACTTTATTTTGACAACATAACCTGTTCACTAACATGTGCCAGGACCTGCTGATATGACAGTTATTTCTTCTCTTTATAAACTGGTTCTTGACATCTTGAAAAGTATTCCATTGACAGAATAAGAATAAGCCATAGTTGACGGAGTCAGTAAAAGACCAGCTGAGACAAGCAGAGGTGAACTCAGAATAAAAGTGTGAGTCTGCCACAAAGTATAGGGTGGGGCCTGAAGGGCTTTGCACTCGAGATGGAGAGACGTCTATTTGTGTCCCGCTTTTAGTCGAGAGCAGATTGTTGCCCTCGGCTGTAAAGGCCGACCCAGATGTGGCGGGTGACTTATCGTCGGTGGGTGAATCGCCTCGTAGGACGCACACTTGAAGCACACAAACTAGAACATCTGTTGACGCGGTTCCTCCGACTGACTCCTCACCTGGCCGACGCTGACACTTCTCCATCCAGATGTAGCAGTTGTTCTGGGCCACGCCGGTCTGGGAGTCCAGGAAGGGCATTCGGACGTTGCGCTCGGCACACAGTCGAGCGTTGTAGCTGCGACAGTGTTCAATGGCCTCCTTGTAGAACTGGTCGCCGAGCCTGAGCGCAGACAAACTTCGTTAATGCTCTTCTTGAAACCAGACAGTTGCATTATAGTCATAATTAGTGCTTTTTAATTTACCCAATATTTAATGTCTAACTTTTTTGGTGTAGGTCTTTTAAGTGGACATTGATAGATACTTGTTTTTTGACGTGTTAAAAAAACATTTTACATAGACCTGATGTTTTATGTTTTCTATTTTCTAATGATTCAGACAATATAACACGGTAATATTCGCCTAAGCTGGTTAAAACCAAAGATTGCAGTAAACACTTGAGTCTCAATTGCAGCCGAAAGTAGACTAGTCCTTATAGGTTAGGTAGAACTTTAGGTAGAACTTTATTGATCCCTCAGGAGGTCTCCTTCAGTAAATTGTTTATTAACGATGAATAATTTTACACAGATTATTATTTTGCCTTCTTCTCATTTATAAATGTATTAAACTTCAACAATGATGAGTTAAAAAAGTTGAGGATTCTCAGGTATTTTAAGACTATTAAACAATAGATTAATTGGATTATTTATTACAAAATTAATTAAAAATTATTTTAATCTTATTATCTTTGAAAAAAGTAATTTTAGTTTAACCTCCTGCTACCCTCGTTCCTCATGCACAGGATATAACAACGTATAGAATAATACTATGCTGCAAACTATTATTCATATTCATTGCCAGTACCCGCTTATCATTAGACACATTTCGGTAAAAACGCATCAGCAAAATAAAATGTCAGCAGAGGACTTCTAAAGCAGCTACTGGAATATTAAAGTATGAACATTTTGTCCACATTTTCAGATTAAAAACAAAAAAGTAGGGGTAAAAAACAAAGCACTTATTCCATAACTACTTCAACGCCAGACAAGTGCTCCATCAAATTCACTGTATTGTGTAAAATACATCTTGGCTGAACAACGTCAGGACAGCTGCAACATCGGAGGGAGAAGAAAAAGGGGCTGAAAGCCGAACAAATCATAAGTTGACTTTTTTATTCTGACAATTTGACAAATGAGTTCTGGTCCACACAGCAGATGTGATATATATTCAGAACACTCCCAACAACAGGGAGATATAAATCACAATTTGAGACATCAATAACACTCTTTAGTGCAAGAGATCAATGCGCAGATGAACGACCTTGACGACGAAACATCAGCTTGGTAAATAAAGTGAACAGGAAGTGGAGCTAAATGTTGCAAAAAAAAATCTGATTTCCAAGCGCTCACACAGATGAAATTCAAGGTCGCCCCTTTTAAAAGCGAATGCGTTTTTTTTACAATCTCTGATTTAGTGGGCAATGCAGGAAATGGTCCTTCTCTGTAAAATTGGGCATGATCTCTTGATAGAAGACTGCTTTAATGGTTTTCAGAGAAAATGTGATTTGCTTCTGAATGTGAAAGACAAGGGAAAAGGATGAGCATCTCAATATGTCCGGCTATTAAGACGGGGGGAAATGGTTGATGGATGTCGACTCCACGGCTCAATTGAAGATACTCATATCCGGGGGTATTGGAGAGCAATATCGAGAGCAGGTTTTTACATGGAAAAGCCAGGATTGTTGTTCTTCAAGCTAACTATTTGAATTACTAGAGGGAGAGAGCTTCAAATAAATACAACTTTCTTACTGGTGGAGGCTTAAAACAAGAAAATAAGTGAGAAAAAGTTGCTATAAGACACTTTGTTTTTCTCCGTTAAGCAGCAACATCCAATCTCATTTTACAATTCCCCTTTTCAGATGAATTGTTAAGATAAAGAAAGCAAATTATGTTTTTTTAATAGGATATTTTTAACCGTCTGTTCAGGTTTGAGGAGGACGGTTCTGGCCGGACTGTCGTCCCGTCCGTCCAGACGAGTCGTGATGCTCCACAGCGATATGCAAAGAATGCAAAATTGGACAAAGACCAGCACTCTGGTTACACTGCATCTGACAAAGATGTGCAGTGTTTGGTCGCGGCCGACGGAGAGGAAGCAGGAATAAGGGTGAGAGCAGGGGGGGTGCGATGGGGGGGCGACCGGGCTCAGGTTTTCTAGAGGCAAGAAAAACACCAGTTCAAAGATCAAATCAGGGAGTGTGGAATTCTTAAACAGATCTAAGGGACTCATGCCACTAGTGTCTGTGACTTATGGTTGGTGTGAGTCGCAATAAAAACTCAACCCCCGCACTTTGAGTTAAAGATAAGGTAGCATGTTTGAATGTAATCTAAACGTCAGTGCCAACTATCCCTGCTTTAATGCGATGTTGAACATCATCAAAGCACAGAAGTAACAAACACGAGGGTTCTATCGCTTCATCTTTCAAGCTCGGCTTCAAAGAGAAAACGGGACAGTCTTTCCTCTCGAAATGTGTCAGTTACTCTTAATGATGATGCCCCCATTTCTAGTGATCAGAGGACCCAGAGACTGAGATGGCAGGAGAACTCTAGGAAGAAGATGTATGAAAAGTTATTTCTTCAGTGTAGAAGAGGAGTCCCCAACCAGGAAATGATATCCATTAGTTCTTTCTGTTCTATTTACTATGACCCTTCACAAAAAATGTGCGTATCTTAAAAATCTTTGAACGATTCTTCAAAACACTTTCCTTTTCATCTCCCTAAACTCTCGCCAAGTCAATTCCCAATGAACGGCATTAAGCCCACATGTAAAAAAAAACTACATTTTATGATATGGAAATGTATATCACGATACTTTGACTTCAGATAAAAAAGGTAATAATGATAAATGTAAGTAATTTGTGAAACACATCCCAGTGCGATACTGCAATTATCTCTCTTTCTCTCACATATATATACATATAAATGTGCTGTATTTACTGCATGTATATTTGTATCTGTATTTTTAACATTTTTTACATCTTAATATTTTAATATTATTAATATTCTGTATAGATTGAGCCCTTTATTTATATCTATACTTAAGCTTGATTGTTTTTGTCTCCTTAAACTGTTTAGGCGCAAATGGTAAATAAAAACTTATTATTTTCCACTCATCATATAATTATTTTAATTAAATAAAACTGTTTATTTAGTCCACTTGGAAGTAAAGTCCTGTGTATAAGAAAATACAATGCAAATATATTATAGAATAGTTGTTATTTGTTTTTGTTCTAAATTTAAGTAACAAGTATCCTGGTGCGTATCGTGAAATTCTTGCCAATGCTCAATCCTACTTAATGGGTTGATATAAGGTTTAAAAAAAAGTGCAAACCCCCAAAAATATGGCGTATAATAGTGTGTAGCAGATTCATAACCCTTGACCCTTCCCTGACACATTGACCTTACAGTTTAAACTCACACCTTGTCTGTAAAATTCAATCAATATTTAACATTTTAAGAAAGTTATGACCACTTTTTTTTCTTTCAGACTTTGCAAGTGACGGGTTGCTGTTAGCAACAAACCTTTCCGTGAACTCGCCAACAACCGCATGGTTTCATTGACTCGCAGAATAATGAATACACTTAAAACCAAAATAGCACTTAATTCACACGGCTGAGAAATGGGGCGTGTAAAAGGTTTTTTTCGGACCCAATCTGTGTTTCTATGATTAAACATCCATTTCTCAGCGAACGCTTCCTCCACCATGATGACCTATGAAATGTTATTCATGTTGTGTTTTTCCTGAGCTTGGATGTGACACAGTTCTGGCCCGAGATTCATCTCCATGAGGAACGAGTGGATAATACACTCAGTCACTCTTCTGTCGTCGTCATTATCAAGGCGGCTGAAGGCCAGTAATATTCATCCACCTCCAGCGTGTCATCCTGTTTCTGTGCCACTCTTAATAACAAAAGCATCTGCATGTTCTCCCCCGGCTGCTTCACCGACTCTTACATAAGTGTTTCTGTCCCCCTGCATCATCATCATCATCATCATCATCGTGGTGGTGAGTGTCCTCAGAGTTGTATATTTGGGTTAAGTGAGAGCAAAGAGTGTTCGCGTGTGCATTTGTTTGCCTTCCGAGACCATCTGTCTTATGTGTCGGAGACATCCTTCGTAGCCCCTCCCCCTACATGGCTTCAAACATCAGATATTGTATCATGTGCTCCCCTCACCCCACTGGCGTGGCAGATACTAGCTTATGCAAGTCATCGAACACGCCAGGGAGGACATTCCTCAACTGCCTCCTGGATATTTACCGTGTCTTCGGTTGCTACCTGTGTGTGTGTGTGTGTGTGAAATATTGGCTACAATATTTGATGATGGACGACTTCAGTTCAGCACCATTGATTAAGAACAGGTCACTGATGCACGATGATTTTTAGATTGAGGGTACGACCCCTGAGAGAACAGGGACGAGACCCTTGCAGCATTTCAATCACCTCCTGTGTTCTCGGGGAAAATACATCAAATCAGATATCTATGAATAATTTATCCCAGCGACAGGCAGGTAGTGATGGCAAACAGTATTAAGCCGGAGCGCCTTTGGAATAATTCATATTTTTTCTCTCGTGTTGTTAGATTAAATATCTCACCATGAACTCTTATTTCAAAGGATCAAAGCGGATTCACAGAATGTATCTCTTAATGTCGTTGTAAATATACAATAGTATAACAAAAACTATTTCCATATTTCCAGAAAGAAGAATAAATACATGTTAACGCAACGTTAAAACGTTTAAAACATATAGTAAAGTGTCTTTGATAAAAAAATTAAAAAAAATCTTACATTTCTACATACAACCCACTAACATGTTCTGGCTACTACAAAGACACTGTTTCTATTGATGACATCACTTAACCTCTGATAGGAGCCAAGGTCTTAGGCAGGCAAGTTTACACACAATTTGATATGATTTTATTGCTCTTTTTGGTCGATAAATACTACCTTAACACACATAAACTATCGGGAAACTTTGCAACTATTAAAGGTATTTTAAAACTGAATTGTACTAGCTTAGCTATTATTAAGCTGTTATTATCCTAACATCATTCATGAGAATCAGTTATTGTATATGATGTGCTTGAAGTATCATCGTGAACATTGTTACATTAAGTTTAGCTTGTCAATTACAATTATTTAAGTCCATATTCTGGAGAAAGCTAGTGTGATGGATTGTTGTCATTTATTTAGAAACAAACTAGATTAGAATACGAGACACAGATGTAAAATGACTAATGTATTACTTTTAAAACAGCTGCTTCGTTTTCTTCATGCAGATTTTTTGACTCATTAATATTCCAAATACTTCTCTATGAAATACATTCAATTTGTATAAAAAAAGATACAAATAGAACATCTTGAAATATTTTTGTTAACTTAATGAATACAAATCAGGGAAACAAACCGGTGCGACTTCGACTTGTATTTTTAGAAAATTAACATAATGTGAGACACACATGATTTAAAAAGTGCTTCAAGCAACAACTCCTATTAATTGTATGTGCTCGGTTTAACAGAGCCTATTTTCAACATCAAAAGAGAAAATTAATCGATTTCAGTTGAAAGGGAACTTCACTGCATGAGCTCATGGCCATGGCAACGGTTTGAATCCTTTCATTAAGGCAGTGTATCACAAGTGGTGTGTATTACTGCCGGATCAACATAACTTTTATAACATATTTTCCTTAAACTCTGGTCATAAATGAGAACTTTAAAGGAGTTTATTAGGTGCATGATGTAGGTGGAACTTTTTTGACATGTAAGTAAGTAAGTAAGTAAGTCATTTTTATTTATATAGCGCTTTTCCAGACCAGGGTGACAAAGCGCTTAAACAATCAAAACAATATTCAATAAAGTATATACTTTAAAGGTCAAGATAACACTGAGAACACAACAGGAGTTCCAGAAAATCAAGGAAAAGCCTGAACAAATAAAAACGTCTTAAGATGTTTCTTAAAAGAGTCAGTAGACTCCATCAAGCACAAAGAGATAGTCCTTGTTCTTCTATTTAGTTTATATCATGTTCATTTAGAATATATTTCACAACAGGTTTGTCAAACTCAATTACAGATAAGACCAAAATCTTAGGTTCCAGGCCAAACAATATTTGTCTCTAACAGGAAAGTAAGAGACTGATTGCAAGATTGTCTTTTCATCCATGAAGGCTCAATATATCCTAGTGTTCTCAGTGTTTGTCCTCCTTCATTAAACACTCCCATAAAATGTATATTATCTTCAGCATCAGTTTAATTCATATCGGAAATCTGTGATATTGATATTCTACGTCAGATATCAACTTTATTATACTTTTGTCAACTATCCACAGGGCCACATAAAATGCTTTAACAGGCCAGATTTCCATGTGTTGGACACGATGACTGGTCCAGATTGAAGGTGCAGCAACAAGGAACTAAAGAGGAGGCACCAAGAAAGTGAAGTATAGTAGAGTTTGGGCTGGTGATGGGCTCCTATATGTCCCGGGGCACACGTGTTCCCTTTCAGCCCCTGTCGCACTCATTTGCTCTCCGACACATGCATGAGCGTGCACGCTCATTTGCACACACATTTGTGCACGAACAGACACAAAGGAAGTGAAGGGGAATAAGGTGGTGAGGGTTCTGGGATGGATGAGGGGGGGAGATAAAAACGAGAATAAACTCGGGATTACGTTGCTTTTAAAATATCACAATCAAAGCTCACGCTGAGATCAAATGAAAATGTGGGCGAATCTAAAACTGGCATTTGGACCCCCATCTTATTTTTATACGGGTATACGAAGAGGGGAAAAAAACATCTGTGCGAGATAAAGATGCAAAATTAAACTATATCGGCAAAGAGGTTTCTTTTCTAAAATGGGTCTCGGCCACTTAATTTCCTCCGCCTGGAAATCATTCCCAGCCATTAGCATTCTCTGGTACCACATAGACAAAGGCCAGGGTTCTCTCCTGTTCTGAGGGAAGTATAAATGTATGCAGCCAGACAGACCCCCCTCTCTCTCGCAACACTAACCTCCATCATTCACTCAAACGCTCCCTTTTTCTACTCAAATTGGGGGAGGGGACTAAACAATCATCCAACACACGCGACAAGCATGCACAATAAAAAACACATAACCTCAAATAGACCCCCCCCCCCCCCGACCCACCCCTCGCTACAGACTACTAAATAGTTCTTTGCAAACAGAAGCATGAATCAGGTAAAAAAAATACATTATTTAAGTCAAATATTTATTTATCTGTCAAATAACTGTAGTTACTTATTGATTGCTTATCATCTGCTTCTGCATGGTCGCTCATATTTGACAGATGGACGTCTGTATCTGCTTATGTTTCTGCATCACAAACCCTTTATTTCCGTGCAGCTAGAGTCTCAACAGATGGACCCAGGAGGATACAGGGACATGTCTAATCTTCTGGTCTTTGAGCACAGCTGAAGGACCCATAGACAAACCATTCTCTGCTGCATAATCTGTTGTTGGTTTTTTTTCTCCACTTCTATCAATCTTGGTAGAAATGTGCCCCCAATAACCTCGGAACCAGGAGTTGGACAAGTAGATCATTTTTCTTACCTTTAGACTGTAATCGGACTAAACACTTGGTTACCTATTTCTCACACAGTATATGTTAATGACTACATGAGTTCTCACCTTTTACACACCTTATGGTCTTTTACTTTTTCAATAGGTTTCCAAAATGTTGTATAAACGAGTATTTAATAGTAATAATACCATTTTATAGCTGAACATTGAAGAAAAGAACAAACATAAAAGAGTTTACAATAGGAAAAGAGAACAAAATCATTTCTTACATAAACACAGCTGCTCGTTTATCAATAAAACTGCCGGTTTATTAGCTATGTGATTCATAAAGTAAATCTTGTTTATGGCCATACAAATACTATTAAAATACAAGTAGAATCAGGTGTAAACATATGTGTATGTCCGTGTAAAATGACTTGTGTTTAGCAAGAAAGTTATGACCGAAAACTTCTTCCACTCAGTGAGTGAAAGCAGAAACGTGTCTCAGGGCTTAAGGACTATTAGATCAAACATGGTTAAGTATTTGCCCAAATGTCTAAACCAAAAGGAGTTAACTTGATTTATAATTATTATCATCATCATTATTATTATTATCCTTAATGAATACATTTTTAACATAAATTCAGAGCAAAAATAATCACAAGTATTCATTGGTGTATGAATACATCTATGTATTCAAAAAAAATTAGATTTTACCGCAATTTTTATCTTGTATTTACAATGTCAGAGCTCAAACCTAAAAAAGAACATTACTTGTATAGATAAATTAGCTTATATTTTCATTTAATAGCAACCAGGTCTTATCAGTCAAAACTGTAAAACTAAAACATCGTATTACTACGAACTATTCCGCTATATGGTTAACATTATGTAATATACAATAGCCTACAGAAGACGAGCTGTGTATTCTTTCAGCAACAACAATAATAACAGTAGTACAGCATCATCTGCATCTGGCGGACGATCATGCAGTGACTCCATCGTCGTGTGTACTAATATACATAAACAAATGAGAAATATGATACACATCCATAATAAAAAGATGTTTCTTTCAGTGAACACTGAAGCGAACCAGCGACGACTGATGCGTCTGTGATCCGAGCCAGTGTGTTCAGCCCACAAAAGAGGAGCAAAATACTCAATAATGATTTTTAAATATTGCATAAAGACGTCGTTATAAAACTAACTTCTCCGTGCAAACTTCAGCGTCCATCCCTGCAGTTACCGCACAATTCAACGTGTTTCAGTAAAAACGCTAGTTCTCATAAAACGGGAAGTAAAAAAACGCATTAATGTATTATTACGACATAATAATGCAGAAAACAAACATATATTATCTCCTGAGACTCACAGTCAGTGATTCTCTTCACAAAGCAAACATGGCGCGATTTATTTTCATCAATATTATTTTTTTTCTTTTCCGGCTGAAATATTACTTACGATTTTAGGGGATTATGAATGACAGCCGCCATTTTCCTGCACGACTATAGCGCAATATTCCAAATCTCGGCGTAGTTTGGGACCTTATGGAAGAAAACACACCGACACTACAGCCAATGGGCGGCGGGCCGCCGAGCGCCAGCCAATCAGAAGGCGGCAGGGGTCGAGGCAGTGGGCGTGGCCTGTGACGAGCGCTGTCATCAGCGAGAGCTTGTGTATCAAACAAAACAAACACAATCCATTAGAAGATGCGTGTCTTTGTGTGTTTGTGTGATACATCCAAGCATTGAAGCGGTGATTCTTGATCCATGACAGGTGGATTATTTGATAAAAGACGAGGACAGCAAGTGCACATTTATCTCGTTTTTTTCTCTCGTTTAAAATATAAAACTAAAATCGATTCTTTCATTATTTGAAGCTTTTCGAGGTTCATTTTTTAAAATGTAAAGCCATATCTAGCAGCTATTTTTAATGTTACTTTAGTGTTAGTGTTTCTATCAATCGCTTAAGATCAGGTTACCAGCACAAAATTCTATTTTTTATATAAAAGGCCTTGATATTGATACTTCACAACATGATCTTTTAAGAAAGTCATTGGCCACCACCCAATTTGACATATTTTATTTTACTTTTATTCCTTAACTTTTAGGAATAAATGTACTTGTTTGTATAGCAAACATGAGAAAAGTGTGGCCCATATCAGGCTCTTTGACTGTATTTATTATTGAAAATGTGTCTGATAGCTAAAAAAAACAAAACATTTTCTATTTATTATTGTATTAACTCAAAAAACAACCTTACTCAAGTTCTATGTTTTTATTTATTTGTCCTTTTTGTGTATAGTTTTTGCACCTAAAGAATAATAGGAGTAAATATTGAGATCATATTTTGACCACAGATGGATGATTCCCGTTTTATTTTTATGAAATTCAAAGTATATAATGTGGACTAAAGAAATGTTACTGCTAACCCCCTGATGTATAGCATGTGAACCTACATTATTATCAACACATTACAAAGAGATCACTAAAGAACAATTGTTTACTTCTTTAAATACTTTTTATAACCTCCTCAGCTTGTTTTTTTTTATCTTCATTGCAACACATTTAAACAGCAAGTATTTCTTTCGAATTTTCGAATATTTTTTCTCAATGGCCAAAAAAAACTGTATTTGATTTATTACAAAACAAATAAATATTGTACTAGAATAGTTTTGATTTCATCTTTCAGACAGGATGACGTGAATTATGTAATACGTCTGTCTAGCTATAAACTAACGCAGCCACCGGAGCCAATGAGCTTTTGCCACGTCACGTCATTTTAGACCAATAGGATATTCTTGAATAATAACGCTTTCCAACATGGCGGCGTCCAACTCACCAAGTTGCACATGAGCGCCTTATATGATGAGTATTGACAAATCTATAAGTAAAAATAAGTTGCAGTTGACCTCCTAACTATAGAGGATGACTTTATAAGTGTGTATTACTGGATAAGTGGTCTAACTTGACACGCATCTCACAATATGCTTGATTTAGCTGGTTAGCTTAGCATCCAAATAAACAAATCCAGCAGGGAACCGTTCATTCCAGGAGCTGATATATGTTGACATGGACAGAAGAGGTCAAGGACGGTTTATTCGCAGACGTCAGCGCGGTGACTCCAATCGGAGATGGGCGTCCGATGACCCGTGGTTAGTGGAATGTTATGATGAATGAGTGTTGTTACATCTACTGCCCGTTAATGCGAGTTATTCCGAATCCAGGAACAGATACAATGAAGGTCGGTCATCGTACATTTCTCCTGAGAGGACAGCGTCGTCTTCATCATCATCATCATCCCCATCTTCATCATCCAGTGATGCACCAGGTCAGTTATTCTTGGGTGAAACACAAACTACTACATTCACTCAAAAGATAAACTGCTGACAACATGACTTGGCAGCAACTCCTAAAACAGTGTTTATTATTTCAGAGCTCCCTGGATTCTACTTTGATCAAGAGAAGAATCGTTACTTCCGCCTGTTGCCTGGTCACAACAACTGCAACCCACTGACCAAAGAGCAGCTGCAGGAAAAAGAAAGAGAGAAAAGGAGAAGTCTGATGCTTCTGGAGGATGACAAAACAAGAAAAGTAAGTGTGATCTGACATCTCATTGTTAATTGTAAATTAGTTGATGTGTGGTTAGTTAACTTTAAGATAGTCTTAACTAATAGTCACATCAGAATTATTTGCACATTTGTGGACCAGACTCTTAAATAAGGTTTCTCAAATCATCCTTAGAGAGCACCAAGACCAGGGTTGAACTCTTCACTGTTGCACAAGCAAAGGCAACTGGGAATGTTGTCAGAGAAGACCTTCTGTAGGTAAGTAGCCCTCTTGTTTTGGCAAAATCCTTTAGTTTGAAAACAAAGAAATGTGACATATTACCATGAAAAAAGAGACAAAATGCCACAAACGTATGCAGTTGAGATTTTTTCGCTTTAAATGTATGTTAAAATAATTATTAATATCAATTTTATTGTTGTTGCTGAATTTCTGGATCACTTCTAGACAGTCCACTATTCAATTGTTATAGTTGTTTTTTTATATAAAGTATGACCCTTTTTAAATATGTTCCAGACTATAAACCAGCTAGAATACTAATATATAATATAATATAATCAATTTACTCTCGTATTTATTTGTAAAATAATGATGTGCACAAAACATTCTTCCCTTTAATATCTGATTTGATGCTTCAGAGGTTTGTGAAACCGTTTTAATAGAATAGCTATTTTTAAAATAATTCTTATTGTTGCCATGGTTACTGTTTTCCTTCAGACGGATCCATGAAATAAGAACAAGCACAATGAGACGTAATAAACTGCAACTCCAGACACCAGACGAAACCTCCCCCGAAGAGGAAAACTACAGATTTGTAATGGTGAAATGATGTTTGAATTTACATTTAAACGCAGGTCGATGATTTTCATGTTTTCCTCTCTCTCAGGCCGACTCTAAATGCGAGCAGCTCTTCACCGTCAACGACGTCTCTCACGGAGGCTGCAAGTACGGCCTCATGAACTTGAGCGCCAGCGAGAGCTCACTGTCGCTGGAGCTGTGCGATAGTTTCTGCTTCACCAATCACACGGTGGGAAACTCTGCCACACAAAATCACTTTATTTTTTAAATAGAAAATGTTTAACATAAACCAATAACACAAATGTTAAGGTTGCAGTTGATTAGAACTACATTGTAAACATGGGAATGGTGGATAAGAGTGTACAGAAGAAAAAAAAAGTATTCTTAAGTCATCTTAACTTAATTTTCCTTTATGTTTTTCAGGTGAATTCCACCTGCTGGGCCTCCGTCAACTACACCGACTCTCATGTCTTGTATCTTTTATCTTCAGCCTCAGAGAGGATGTTTTATTTTAAATTAAATTTAAATTGAGCAGAATAGTGTCTTTGATTAGTAGGTTTTCATGATAGTTTATTAGTTATGGTTTAAATCATATTCATGTTTGTTTTGTTCCTTGACTGATCAAGGTTATGTCTAGTGGGAGGGGCCGACACTCCTGGCTGTGTCAGTTTACTTCCTGCTTCTCTTTTCAAGAGCAGCCAAACAGGTGAGAAGATACATAGATTTTCATCCATGTTGCACATGCTGGATTAGGATTATATTTAGAAAAACTATCATTATAATTGCTATTATTGGACACATCTGGACAAGTTACTTGTTCAACTGTACAATAACATTTACAGGTTTGTTGCTCTTGTACGTTTTATATATATTCAGAAACCATAAAATGGAAAGCACAAAATAAGTGTAATCATATTTAGAATGTGTAAATAAATGGAATACAATTTATGTCTATAATTTAATGGCATAATTGCTTCTTTCTTTGACATCATAATCACACTTGCAATGAATGCTTTGTCTTCTCGTTGTTTCTGACTGAACGATTCAACTCCTGTAATATTCCATCTCTGTCATAGCAAACAACGGATCTTCGTTGTATGAATGATTTTGACCTTTTTCCCTTTCTATGGTTCAGAGGCTCCGGGACTTCTGTGTAGCCTCAAGATCTGCTGGGCCTGGTCGTGTGCTTGGTGCAATAATCCGCTCATGAAGAACACATTAAGCACAGGTCAGTCGCTCTGTGAAATGTGAATATTTTCAAAATATTAATATCCTTTTAATATTCTTGTTCCAATAATTCAAACATATTTTATTTATATATAAATATACAGTATTTTGTGTATTATAGTGCCTCTAGATAATATTGAATTTAAAAGAATAGAAAGAAAAAATAAAGAATTTACAAAATGTGTTTTAAATGATTGGAATTAGAATATCAGACTGTAGTTCATTCATTAATTAAGAAGATTTAAAAACACAATTATATTCAGAGTTTCAACATTTGACATGTTAAATTAAAATATTCAATGTTCTAGTGGCACTTTTATACTCATGTTTGTAAAAGTGATGTTTACCATTTTAAAAGGTGTGATTCTGTGCACAGGTTTGTCACACAAGGTCATTTTAAAGAACGCCGTATCCGGTGAAACCCACACGTTCAAAGTGAACACAGACGTCCTGACGCAGCAGTTTGCTCTTCAAGTGAGTCTTGGTCGTGAAGTTTATTGGATCGGCAGTTCTTTTAAGTTCCGTGTCTCCAGGCGCCGGTGCTCTACAACGGCTGCCGCTCCGGGGAGATTTTCAGCATCGACCTGCGACTCCGTGGCAGCAGGAGTAAAAACTGGAAGGCCACTTCTTTCCATCAGGAATCGGCCATCACTTCGGTCCGAGTCCTGGAGGATGAGAACTACCTGATGGCGGCGGACATGCTGGGCCAGGTCAGACCCGATTTGGATCATTATTGCAGCGTTAAAAATCAGTTATTCACCACGTATGTCCTTGTGTTGTGTTGTGGGAAACTATTTTACTAACTCATGGATGCATATTTGCGTCTAGATAAACTAGACTAATTATTAGCAGCTTAATAAGAATGTTTTAATTAGTGTTTTAACTCCCTCAACCCCACTTCTGTAGTGTGAACTTGTGTTTATTCAGAGTTCTTAAGCATTTAATTCATAAATCTAAAAATAAGGCTGGATCAGATCAGTCGGGCTCTGAGGTCTGTGGATCAGAATCTACTGATGGTTCCTCGCACACGGTTCAGGACCAGAGGAGAGAAATCCTTCCAGGCTGTTGCTCCTAAGCTTTGGAACGATCTTCCTCTCCCTCTGTGTTTGATGGATCTACTGACTCCTTCAAGAAACATCTTAAGACGTTTCTATTTGTTCAGGCTTTTCCTTGATTTTCTGGAACTCCTGTTGTGTTATCAGTTTTATCTTGACCTTTAAAATATATACTTTATTGAATATTGTTTTGATTAATTAAGCGCTTTGTGACCCTGGTCTAGAAAAGCGCTATACAAATAAAAATTACTTACTTACTTACTTACTAAATTGATATTAAATGTCTTGAATCAAAATTTCCTAAAAAATACTAATTATATGATGAATAAGATTTTACTATACTTTCAAATGTTTTAATATTTGGTTGAGGTATAAATTGACTATTGTTTTTTATGTCTTCATTTTCTTTTTTAATGACCCCCCCAAAAAACCTTATACAATGGGATGGTGTATTGTTGTTGTTGTTGTGTGGAGTTGGTCTTGAATTCTTTGAAAAAGTCAATAGGAATTCTTGAATGTATCTTGCCTTAAGCTGTAGTAGCCCTGTTAGTGTTGTTAATATATTTATCTTTATTTTATTTATTATTGTCTTCATTATATGAATTATTTTATTTTTATTATTATTGATCTTATTATATTATTTACAATATATTTTTCATTTATGTACTGTATGTCTGTGACAACTCAAAATACCCGGATATGGGAAGAATAAAGATACCTCTTATCTAATCTTAGATTAAACTGTGGGATGTGCGCAAGACGAAGCCAGTGATGGAGTATAAAGGTCACTACAATGAACACGCTCGCCTTCCCATCCACGTCAGCGAGCCGGAGGGGCTTCTGCTGGCAGGTATGAGATGTTTTTAAGTTCAACTCTTTCGTCTTTCCTCGCCTGACATGACATGTCCCCACAGTGGGTCAGGACTGCCACACCAGGATATGGAGTCTAAAGGACGCTCGGCTCCTGAGGACCATCCCCTCGCCTAAGACCATTTCCAACAACATGATCCCCAGCATCATCTTCTCCTCCAACCTGGGGGGACGCAGAGGGCTGCCCGGCCTGCTCATGGCCGTGCAGTCAGACTTGTACTTCTATCCTTACAACTCGGACGAGCAGGACGTGAGCAGATAACATTCTTGGATGTTTAGGGTCATGTGATCAAATCACGTGATGCCTAAACTCAGGAGACATTTTATTTATTTTTTACCAAGAACCAAATAAAATGACAGAACTATAAAGTCAAACATAAATGACACAATTAGTCGTGGTTTTCCAGTTTATTGGAAACATTAAGATTGATTTTGACGTGTTCCATACATTTGTGTAACGTCTCCACCCACATAAACCGTTGATGTTCACCCTGCAGCGACTATAATGCGTTATTTTGAGCTGATATCTGAGGTTCTGAGGGTCCAGCCTCGCTAACGCTCTACAAAAACATTTGACCATTTAGCAGAAAAAACATCTGTATATTCATTCAAAAGAAGAAAAAAAGGCAT
Source organism: Callionymus lyra (assembly GCF_982586985.1). Taxonomy (NCBI): domain Eukaryota; kingdom Metazoa; phylum Chordata; class Actinopteri; order Syngnathiformes; family Callionymidae; genus Callionymus; species Callionymus lyra. The sequence continues at coordinate 7,084,437 of NC_141834.1, forward strand.
TTATTTCACCCCCCGACAAAGTACATATATTCTCCCCAACAAGTGTTGATACAGCAAAGCAGTTTCCATTATTAAGGCTGTTCTAATACAACAAGTCTAAACTACTTCAAGGTATCAGAGGAACTGGAATGCTTCTTTCTGCCACCATTCAACCCTTTCAGTCATAAACAGGCGTCAGTCATGGTTATAAGATACATTTTTGTACAAAGTTGCAAAACATGATTTGCTAACAGATTGTCAAGGAATTTGAGGTTTTGTGTGCGATTTTTGTAAACGGAAAAAACAAAAGAAGTACAGACGGCGTCCTTCATCTCTGAGGTGATGAGTTCGCTGATCTTGCAGTTTCTCCCTTTTAATCCTACAATTTTCCAGTTTGATCGTCCTGACTCTGCCTCTTTTACATCCCAGAAAGAAGATAAACTTATTATTGACTTCATATGTATTTTCTTTCTTTATGTGACACTATTTTTGACCAAAGTAATTGCGGTTTAAAATGCTTAAATAATTTTAGTGTCTTATACTTCAAGTCTTTTTTAGCTTATTGTGTTTCAATATCTTTTGAGTGTTTTTACCTGTACTTTTTCTGTCTTTTAAGCGAATTCTGTGTCAATATTTTTAATGTTTTTTTCAGTTCTACTTCTCTTAAGTCTTTTTAAGCAAATTTTGTGGCACTATTTTTGAGGTTTTAATTAGTTGTTCTTCTTAAAGTCTTCTTAGGCAAGGTTTTTAGTTTTTCTACTTCAACTTCGCTTCTGCACGGAGCATCAAGTACAGCTTGTGCTTCACAGAGTGTAACATGTGAATGTCAATAATGCATATACGCGTGTAATAAGATGTGGATGATGGCTCCAGATGTTTCAATGAGCGTCTGCTAGAGTTCTCCAGACTTCTGGTTGCAGGCGTCGCACACCCTCACCGGATGATCCCAGCCTCGGGACGGGACGGCGCGTCGCTCCTGAGAACAGTCCTCGCACACGCCCTGGCCGCAGGCACGACAGTGGTGGATGGAGAGGCGAGGGCTGAACTCACGCTGGCACGAGCAGCAGGAGCTGATGTCCTGGTCCGGGACCCAGTAGGATGGACGTGCTGCGTCTTTCATCAGACCTGGACACAAACAGAGGTACCATTATTTTACAAACTAAATCATTATTTGAGTTTTTTTCTTCCTGTTTTCTTTTGGTTAAAAGTTCTTATTATCCTCCAGACTAAACTTGAACTTGCACCAGTTCAGTCCAAATATTACTTGTTGAATGATTGAGCATTTAGTCTAGTTACACCTGATTATATTCATCCATTAAATTAAAAACATACACACACAGCAAACCAACACAAAAACACACTCATTATCCCAATGTGGAAACAAACATGCATACAAAAACACATCAACCCTACGCAGAAACAGAAAAATATGCACCACACTCGCATAACCAAAAACAAACAAACCACCCAAAAACATAAATGCGGAAACACAAACACCATGCCAACATATATGCAAATAACACACACACAACAAATGAACAAAAACAAACCTAACACCCCAAAACATAAACACATAATACAAACACAACCCCAACACATCAATAAGACGCAACACAAACAAATAAACTAAAACACACATAGAACCATAAAAAAAACAGAAACACACACACTATCCCAATGCGGAAAAAGACACGCACACACAACACTAACACATAACCAATGCATACAGTTCACCCCAACAAACACAAACCATACACATGGACAAAAACACACACCACCCCGATGTGGAAATAAAAGTACACAAACTAGCGCCAAAAAACACCAACTATATACAACAACAATACACCTATCTTTATGTTGAAACGGAAGCACACACACCACAGCCAGGTTTCCAGGTGAAAGGTAATAAAGAGAAGATGCTGCTTGGTTCTGTTTTTCTATTGGTTATTTTGTGTGTAATCCTATTTTGTGTTTACAACACTGGCAATAAACGTTTGATTTTGATTCTGATTAAAAAAATAATAACAAAGACACATTTAAATAAGCAGTCGCGACATAAGCGTTGTCATGGACACAGTAATTATTGATCATCCACATGTTATTACACAAGATAATCAATGAAATGATGCTGACCCAGTGGTATATCAATCGCCCCACAAACGGCTCCCAGGGTGTTCTGAACCGCCTCCCCAACCTTCCTGGCGATCAGGGCTCCCCCCTCCTCCTCCAGAGCAGCGTCCAGCAGCTCTGAGGAAAAAGTTAAAATGTATTTATTTAATTTACGTCTTTGGGATCTGTTAAGTTGTGATGCTGACCGGTTGAGATTTCCCTGTTGTGGAAGCACTCGTCACAAACCCGCACCGGAGCCAGACCCCAGCCTCGCTCCGGGACCGGCCGGTTCTTGGAGGAGCAGGCGTCGCAGAATCCTTCTCCACATGCACGGCAGTGATGCTTCGTGTCGTTCGGCTGGAAGTCTTCACTACATTTGTAGCATTTCTGTGCCACAATCACAAAAAAACAAACATTAAAATACAAAAGTTGTATATGAACCCATCCATTATTACTCCATCTTGATTTTTATTTGTTACAAAACAATATTTTATGGGTTACAGGAGACCTCTCTCGAGATAAAACCTCATTCAATAAGAAAAGTTATTTTAAATATAATGTGTGCCAGGCTACCACGTGACCACCGAACTGCTTTACGGCAGTGAGTCCAAAGACAGCGTTAGCTTTCATTTTCAATTGGCGAAAGTTCTGTGAGGATTCTGATGATAATGTAATTGTTATCTTACGTTTCAGGGAGATAAAACTTGAAAGAAAATTTCCCTCGTTTTATAAACATGCGTGTTGACTGTCAGTTTTTGCGACATTGCAATGACACTGATTCTAACACCAGAGGGAGCCAGAAACAAACATGTTAGTAAGAAGTTTCTAAGCTTCTGTTTGCACACGATTGCAGCATTTATATCACATATTGGAACTTGAATCTTGATGGAAATTACCAGAATGAGAGAATTGGGTTTCCAGTACGTAGGAGCGATCTGGTCAGTCAGCCAGGACGTGACTGCTTTGGCTGGCTTAACGCTGAGTTCGGATACAGACTGGGATATGTATTTCACTCCATCCAGTAACCTTTGTGCGGCGTTGTTGTTGTCTTTTAGAAAACCATCCGACTGAAAAGAGGTAAAGTGACAATTAGAGGATTTGTAGTGGTTTTTAAATCCAGCTTTTATGTCTCACCCCGGGCCAACTGTGCTGGATCTCTGTTCTGACCACTGTCTCCACTGGATCCTGGTTCCCATACCAGTACTGTCTACTTCTGTAGATCACTGCACAGTTTGGGCACTCGATTACATACCTGGATAAAAAGAAGGCTGAGTCATTCCGCAAAAATATAAAAATTCCTGGTTCCCTTTCCGATGACTCCGTCTGTTACATCACTCACCCGGACCAGGCATAAATGGCCAAACCAAACCACGGCGAGTCGGATGAGGCCGTCGTTTTGGGAACCACTATGACCTCCTTTCCTCCTTCGTAACAGGCCTGTGAGATCAGCAAAACTTGAAGTAACGTCAACACGGATATTATAGCCTTCGTACTCACTTTGCAGGTATATATGCGATTGTCGTACTGCGCTGAGTAACGGCAGCGATGCTTGGCTTCGTGGTCGAGTCCCTCCTTGAGGTGGTTCATGCTCCTCTTGCACTCAGAACTGAATGTTAAAGAGAGTATTTTAACGAGATCATGTGGAAGTGCCGTTTTACAGTAGCATGTTTCGTCTACATCTATTTTGAATGAAGAAAAGATGAAAAACAAGTGCACTAAAGAGATGTTTTGCGTTTCTTAACCCGATCAACCATAACAGGAAATGCCAAAAATGGACAGGTTGAGGACTTTAAGACATACATTTTTTAAGCATTTTACTATTTTGACGACCTCTTTGTTTCATTAATACAAAACATACACAAGGCCTGGCCGGAAAGTTCATTTTTGCAGCCCACAAGAGCAAAATAATTACAGTATAGTTCAGGGCTTTTTAACTAAATCATAAAATGGGTCCGAAATATTTTAACAATCCAAGTTGTGAGCCGAAACAAAAAGTAGATTTACCAACTGTAACAGTAAGTTTGACGGATGATATTGGCTTTTCATTGTTTTAGTCTGGATTTATCTCAACTGTCTTCGTGTTGGTTATCTTTTCCCAAACAAATGTATTTCCTTCGACATCAATTTTACTGGATTTGGAATTCTATTTATAGTTGTAGACATCTTTAATGTGTTGCTTATCTCATCTTAAACACTTGCATCTTAAGTAAACCTTCTAGGGCCACTTAAAATGACTTGTCGGGCCAGGGCCTAAATTTGATACATGTCGTATAGTTGAGATGAAATTAAAGTGAATCTATAACTGGAATATCAATATTAAAATTCTTATGATTAATGCCAGGGAAAGGTGATTATATTAAAGATGGGAAAGAAGATGATTTTTCTTTAGAAAGACCACAAGGCTGTGGCTAGGAGTGTATTTACCTGCAGCTCAAACAGATACTGGAGCAAGTGAAGTACTCGTCTGGAAAGAATGAGTTACTGGTCATCTGCTCCTCTGGGACATCACCACTAAACCTCTCGCTCAGCGCCTGATGGGAACAAACAATGGATGACGAGCTGGTCAATTGAGAATAGTTGGCATCGAGGTTCTACGTACGTGGAGAGCCTTGAAAATGACACTGGCTGACCGGGGGGAACGGGTAGTGTTGTTGTCTAGTTGTTGCTCCAGGCTATGAAGAAGTCCGCTGAAATCTGTGGGAGGGTTGTAGGTCCGAGTTCCTCGGTACAGGACGGAACTGAACGCGTCTGGGAACAGCCCCAGCTTCCTAAACCGCTCCTGCAGAAGACGATCCGTGGATTCTAATGGTTTATCTAGAATTGGAAGCAGAAACTAATCAATGTTCCCAGTCAAAATGACTGAACAGGAAGTTTGAATTTACCGAATCCTAACAGCTTGGTGTGGACCGTCTCGTGGAAGATGATGACCGCAGGACCTAGAGTAGACAAGGGGACATCCAGGCCGCAGCGAGTCGTGGTCGCCTTCAGCTCCTTGGAGAAGTGTTTTAAGTAGGCATCTGAGGCGTCACCGAGGAACTTAAAGAGGTCGTCGTGGAGACGATCCGCGTGGGTGCGATAGATGATGATGTCTGATATGGCCAAGACTTTGAGGAGAAGACGAGTATGTTTGCCCTGAGTAGACCCTGAAGAACAATAATTGGATTTAAGTGCTCAAATGTGTCTTCTAGAAAGATGCTTCATCCATACCTGCTCCTAATAATCCTTCTGTGTCTATGACGACCACCCGGTGCCCTGGATCCATGGCTGCCCACACGCCCATCGTGCAGGACTCTTGGTTTGGCGAGGTCCGAAACACTTCCCTTCCAAGGAAGAACGTGTGGTTGAGGGTGTGAGACTTCCCCTCACCAGTGTTCCCAAAGATGGACACCACCTTGAGAAGCTCATCTGGTCTGCAGTCCAGTCTCTTTACGAACTCATCCTCGTCTTTCACCTGAGAGAATTTGAAACGTGAGGGTCTTCAAAAGAAAGATGTTGAGAGAAGAAGGACTTACTTGCATCTCCTCCTTCTCATCCACGAGAAGAAAGCTGCACACTTTCTCCAGCTGAGCTTTCAGGAGGTCCATGTCGGACTCTCCTGCCATCACGCTGCTGTCTTGAGGGGCTGTGGCAGGTGGGTAGGGGGTCAGGGGGTGTTTCTTTTTGTTGATCACGCCGTGGGTCCTTTTCTGGCAATCCAAGCACAGGTTGATCTTACAACCCTGGCAGCGCACCACAGCCCTCAGTCGGCCTCCGCTCCCAGCGCCGACGGCGCCGCCTTTGCACGAGTCGCAGAAGGGGACGTGTCCCGGGGCGAGTCGGACCCGGTCGTGGTTCCTCATCCTGTCCTGGTGGTGCAGCTCCAGCTCGCAGCGGACACACTGCAGGCTGCCACACTCGTCGCACTCGTAGGCCGCTTCATCCGAACCCCCGCAGGCGTAGCTCTCTTGACAGACCGGTCCTGTGTTCATGCCTTTATCTATGGATGGACCTTGACCGCTCATTTCAAGATTGACAGGTCGAGACTCTTACACTTGCTGCTGACAGTTGTTTAAAAATAGAACTAGCTGTAAAAAGCTACAGCCTGGTAAAAACACATGTTTTAAACTCTTTTATGACGTGATCAAAGAAAATTAAATCTTATGACGTGATTCTAACTTATGCTTTGACAGAAAAGTATTAAAAAACTTCCATTGTTTACATATTATTACTCAGCTGCCAACATTCAAAAGAACAGCATCTACTTCTTAATTTAAATAGACATGAATCCAACTAACAACTCACAGTTAAAGATAGTTCTGGAAAGAACCGAACCAGCTTCATTTCCAGGACTGACTTAGCAAAAACACTACCGGTACCGACCCATCGACGACCGAACCGAAGCTAAGAACCAACATCATCATCACAACAACACGATGACACGTCGACGACATTCAAGATCGAACCCCAGCCGCCGGTACCGTGGACCGTCTGGACCATCGATCCTCACGGCGCCGATGACGTTGTTGTTGTTGTTGTTTCACCAGCAGCTGATCGGCTTGTTTTTATTCCAGGGGTTAAAAGTCATTAAAAAAAACCGAGGGGCATGATGGGAAATTGAGGCGACACGTAGCAGGTTTATAGAAACTAAAAAGAAAAAGAAAATGCATTAAAACTGTACATTTGTATTGGTGTGTATTTTATTTTCGTTTGATCAAATATAATTTTTTTTTAAAGTACACGAATTTGTTTTAACGGTGCGTTTATTTCATTGTGCGGCGTGAGCCGCCAGGAAGCCGGTGGGCGGTTACGATAGTCTCCTTAATTCCAGATTTCCCCCAAAAATGCACGTATAAAACACATTGTCCATTATTAATTGTATACCATTTGTCTTAGTTTTAAAAAGAAAGTTTATTTTAATGAACTCCCTCGTGCTTTTATTTCACTTGAATTGTCGTGGTTGGAGTTGATGACGGGACGTCCCGGCGTTGATAACCAACGCATTCGCCATCAACTCGGTTCACTTTTTATTTCTAAAGCTACACGATGACATCACACCGGTTTGTTTAGTGACTCATTGATCACCGATTTTAGTGTTTATTTCACAACTTGTTCTCCGTTTCAAAGCAGTGTTTACGCCGCTAAATGTGAATGACCTTGGTTTGTTTACCATTAGCCAACATTAGCTTAATGCTAAGCTAGCTCAAGTGTTTGATAGCTTTAACAATGGAGGACGAGAAGTTAATGGATATCAGCGGGAAGCCCATAACTCTGGACTGTCACGATCACACCAGCTTCTGCAGGGAGTTCACCGTGAGCTCCTCGAAAATGTCCATCGCCAAAGTGATGGTTTACACCTGCTGTGTGTGGCTGCTGGCTTACACCATCTTCTTCTTCACTCAGGTAACAAACTCAAATGTTGTGTTGTTGTTGTTTTTAACTTATTCTAACACGTGTTTATGTTTCTCTGCAGAACACTGCCGTCCTGTCCAGTGCCATCTTCATCACCCTGGTCGGCATGGTGCTTCACATCCACTTTGTGAAGGTGGATCACGAGTCCTTGCTGGTCATCGACTCCGTGGGGGTCCAGGTGTCCTCCACCTTCGCCTCCGGACGAGAGACCACGTCCTTCATCGAGATGAGCAAGATCAAGGACGTGGTCATCAACGAAGCCATATACATGGTGCGTGGTACGTCTTCACGGTCCATTTATTGATCACTAACATGTTTAATCTCATTCCAGCATCAAATCATCTACTACCTGTGCATACTACTGAAGGACCCTTCTGGAGCCGGACCGGTGTCAGACGTGGTACCGTTGTTTCAGGTAAGCTTTGTATAGATAGCATATAATATAGGGTTACTTTACGTCCTCTTTTACCTGAACATCTATCTATCTATGTCCTCTATGTCCACGGTTTAGTTTTGAATTTTTGCAGCAAGTACTATCTTGTATTTACAGTAAATGCATTAAACATGATCATCCATCTTTAATATCTCTTTCCATCTGCTTCCCTTTTTTTCTTCTTTTTTTTAACTCACTTTGTTGTAATTCTACATATTTATTGTTGAGACTTTGTCGTGTTGCAGCTGCAGTTGCAGACTTGCGTCTTCAGGCTTCTTTCTTTCTTTAGTTAAGGCTTTTTATTTTGGTTTAACGACTTGTTTACCAATGATGTAATGGTTTTTACACTGCATTATACATCCTAACTTCACTTTAAAGCACAGGACATCTGTGCAAGTCTAGAAAAAAACTTGAGAAAAAGTTAAACCTTAAACATACCTTTGCGATGCTGAAGCAATTTTCTTTTTCATTAGCTATAGTATTAATTATTTTGATAATGGAGGAATAACTAATAAACTAACTGATGAAAAATAGGCTTAATTTATATTCTGACATAATGGACACCAGAGAGTTTATTCTGTCGCATGTACTACCTCAGTATTTGTTCTTGTCAGACTAGAAGACAGATTATATAATGTATTTTGTTAAAAAAAAAAAAATATTACAAACCATATTGTTATTGAGGATATATAATTATTTGCTGATACTTTTCTTTTGGGAAATGCTTCAGAACAATAGATGTTGTTTTTTTTAACACAATTTAGTTCTCAAAAATGCCTGGTTAAGTGCATTTTTAGGAGTTCAGAATATGCATGAACTGAGTTAGAAGCGCTTAAAAAACACTTGACCCCCAAACCCTCTTAAAATGTTCAAACAACTGCTCACAAAGGCAGTCATGTCCTCATTTTGTCTATTCAGAATAAGGTCACCCAGGATAATATGTGACGATAAAAGAGTCTCATGTTTTTGTTCCTGTCCTGCAGAGCTCCAAGCCGAGGCTGAACTGCTTGACGAAAATCTACAAAAGCTGTCAGGAGATCTTGCCAAAATGCTGACTGAGTGCATGTCAGGTCAAACAAACAACCTCTGAATGTTGGTGCTTTTAAATAAATAAATGACCCAATCTTTGTAAACGCACAAATAGATTAAACCCCTCAAAGTGTTCAACAGTGTTTACCTTCTTTTTTATATATAAAGAATAATATAATCAGTAGAAAACAACCCTCTTACCATATACTGTATGTTTCTAAACATAATCATTTTTACTTTCCTATAATGTTAAAGGTTAAGAACCTCAAAAATGAGATGTTGTATTTTTAACACTTGGTAAAAACGATTAAAAATGTCTTTTAAAACTGTCTCTCTGAATTTGTCCAGTAGGAGGCGGTATAACATCGCCCGCATCGCATGTTACAACTTCCGTTAGTTAAATTAAATTCATGACCTTTTCTTCTGCTCTGTTTACTTTCTTGTGCCTGTCATCCACCATTTGATCACATATTGCTTGTACTGGCTTAAGATCATTTGAATTGCAACATAAATAAGATAAAATCGATGTTAAATCGTGAACATAATAAGTAAATAAAACAACATTTTATCATGTTCTTTCTTGTTTCGTTACTGTATAGTTTGAAGTATTAAATATTACTATTTAAACAAATATCTACATGTATTGTCCTATAAACAAAAAACCCTTGTCTGAACCTGTGAATGTACAGAACCAGTTTTCAATATTTTATTCCCATTACTGTACATGCTTCAAGATATGGATCACATCTCCATGAGTCTCATGTGGTTTTAAGCATCAGATAGTGATGGTGTGAACCTTAACCTTTGACACGGTTCTCAGGTCAACATCCCAGTTCTTAGACCAGCGTTGTTGACTTTTAGGATGACGAAAGTAACTTAAACATGTATTATTTTCTGCATTAACGTAAATATTATGTCAATTAATGTTTTTTTTACGTAAATTGTTTGTTTTTTTAAACATATTTTTTTTAATTAGTTTTACTTTAATTTATTGGCCTATTTGTAACTTTTCAAATTAAGTACTTAAATATTTGTCAATATATTTTTCATAATATGTATTATTAGTATTTATTTAACGATTTAATCTTTGATCATTACTCGTCATTATTCTCCTTTTTTTATTCTTTTTTTTTAACTCCTAAAAGTTTTATTATTCCTCATTTTCTAACATCTGCAGCCAGAGTCGTAGCTCCAGAACACAAACAGAAGGGTGTGATTTTCACGTGGGCGACGTGTGAAGACCGACCACCGACGAGATAATAGTCCCTCCTGGCGGTGTGAACCTGCCAGCGTCCAGTCACGTCGAGGGGCAGACCCGGGGTGACACCTCGAGGCCGAACCGGTCGTCGACCTCCTGGCTTGTAAATCACGCAGCAGACGACAGCGAGGCTTTCTTCAGCCGCAGGTGTGGAATCCTTAATTACGCCCGTAGATTTAATAGACCTTTAATTGCGTGTCGATGTTTCTCGCTCCACTGATTCTTACTTTTCTAGAATAATAAATTAAAAAAACAACCTTACTTTGTCTTCCTCTGGTTTTCATGAAGCATTTTGATCAAACCATGTTTTTACTTCGGTTGAAGCTCGTCAGCTGTGAGAACGTTTGAACCCGGGAAAAATAAAGTTTGGTTCCCCACTGAGGTGGGAGTCGATCCCCCGCCACCACCTGCCTTCGCTCGCACACGTTACACACCCGTGTCACTTCGATGTCAATCAATAACAAAACCTTTCATTAAATGTATAATTTGGTAAAGAGCGTTTAGTTGTTTTTCTAAGAGAAGTTTTTGTTTTTGTCTAGGGGGTTTGTTGGGTGTGTTCAAGGGTGGGGTCCATTAGAGGGTCAGCAGGGGGTTTTGAAGAAATGGGGGTGTTCGGTAAAAATGTTTCCAGGGTTAAGAAGTAAAGTTCGGGACATAAAAAACAAACTTTTCTTTTTGATCTTTATCTTTAATTTACAAAAAATATTAGATATGAGAAAATAATGTTGTGTGCATGCCTGGCCTGTACGTGGTGTTGTTGTGCCCTCTAAGAAAATACAAGAGGCGTTTCTCTGTCAGTTATATTTGTTGTTATAAAGTGACTTCTCCTAGGGTGAAGGTTTGAGGTTAAGTGATAAAGAATGTTGTTTTATATTTTATGGTCGTAAAAAGCAACAAGCATAACCAAATATATTCATTTGGGGATTTCTTACATTGTTTTAGTTTCCAAAAAAATGTTTTTTTGTTTGGATAAATGTCCTGTTCTTTAATAAAGCTGCAGATAAGATCAATGTCGTCGTCTTCTGAGCGAGAACTGAAGTTAAATAACCTCCACAATGAGTTCAATTTTTGACGTTTGCAGCAGAATACCGAACAGTTGTAGAGAAAGTCAAGAGTTAAAAGGATGAAATGTTTATTTGTTTGTGTTTAATGAACTTTAACTGAGTTAATACTTTCACACGGTTGTTAAGTACAGAACAAAGTTGGATACAGTCATGCTGCCATGTTCAGAGCATGTTTTTGGCTTGATATCATGTGACAAAGAGACCTTCAGAGTGTCAAAACGTTAAAACTATATTTCTATTTTGTTAATCGTATTTGATCTAGAATAAACAATTTGCAACTTAAATCTTCACGTAAAAATCCATTTTGTTTTATTCAATTGTTGTTTAACGTTTTCTTTATTTAAAAAACGCCTTTTAAATAAACTGAAACTGAGACTGTATTTGTACCTTCTATAATACTACTTAAAAAAACATTTTTTAAGTTTTAATGTAATAAATAAATAACAAATGAAGCTTTTGTAAGGAATATATTTTGTATTTTGAAATCGATACATTAAACTGCTTTTACTAAAATATTTGTGTATTATTATTATACTATTCTATTACAATTGGTTGTATTTTTACGTCTTAAAGGAAACTGTTGGAAAGGTGTTCCAATATTAGCTCAGAGATGTTTCCTCGGACAGAAAGCTCTGGTGTCTTCCTCATTTTGGTGTGTGTTGAACTTATTGTTCACGTTGACAAGTGATATTTATTCTGCGTGAATGATCTCAGTTCAGCAGCGAGTGTCAGGTTTAACTGGCAGTTGCCGCCACAAACCATTGTCTAGCTGTCAGTCCTCGAACCCATCGTTTAAATTCAAATAAAAAAAAAGAAGAAAGAACGATTGTTAGGCCACGCCCCCTCGAGCGTCACCTGGCAGACGTGCGCGTCAGTGAGACCAGATCCCGTCAGACCAGGTGAGCCAGGATCAGGTTCAGCTGGTCTGACGACTCGCAACTGACTGCACGTCCGCTTTGTTTTTTTTAAACTTGGTTGATAAAAAAAAACGAGCTTCATGAACGTGGCTTGAGGTCACGTGCGAGACAGTTTTTGTTACCTTAAAAATGAGTCAAATATTACACTAGTGCCTGAGGGATTAGAAAATAATTCCTCAAAATTAGTTTGTACTGAAAATGCTAAGATACTATCACAATATAAGTACTTTAAAAAAGTTCATCTTTACCGCTGAGTTCATTTTGATTTTTCTCCTTTTGCAGGTTCCACTCAAAATACCCCTCTAAGGAGGTATTAGGGTTTTGTTGACGTAGACTCTTTAGATTTATGTCTATATATCTTCTGGGTCCCAACTTTCAGAACCTAATCAGTAAATCCAATAATAACACCCCTTATGAGAGACTGTCTCACTGTTGGTGTCGCCGACTCTTTACCGGGAAGCCTTGCTGGCTCATAGGGGTGTGTAATGACAGGAATATGGTGATACGATACGTATCACGATACAGGGGCAAAGATACAATATAATTCAATACTGCACGAACAAGGATATATTCGTAGTATTGTTCCAGTGTTGTTCGAGTACTTGACTCTGGTGTTGCAGAATTTACAGACCACATGACTCTTGAGGAAGTCGTAACTGCTTTCATTTGTTTTGAAACTAAAATATGTCCAAAGCTTTAAAAGCTGCTGGAGTCGACTGTATCCTCTCGTCCCCAGTCATTGCTTGGGGTCTCGCGGGACGTAATTACAGGTGCCATCTGTCGCAATAGCTGCGTATAATTGCGTGTTAATTGTAAATTAAAAATAAATAAATTACATTTGATTTTGTACAAACTTTATTGAAATAGAAACAATGAAATAACTTTGAGAAAATATAATTTACAAGCCCCCCCCTCTATAAGAAAATCGATACAATGCAGTTGAATATTGGTGGTGTTGTAAAGAATTTCTATCAATGGAAAAAAAAAAGCACACTGTGTTCAAGTGTATATTTGACACAATATTATGGGATGTACATTTCTAAAATGACAATATCGTACTGTTAGGATTATCGTGAAACACCGAAAACACATCGACCAAGTGATTTTTCCAAGTAAAGTCAACGTAAAGATACTATGGACGTCACTGTGTTTTGAGATGTTTAATCGAATTCCGTGGCCATCCGTCCAATGAGAAGCCAGACTCTACATGAAACATTTAACATGGAGGACTCACTCGACTTCAGTATCTTGATGCTTTATGACCCGAAATATCTGGGACAGAAAGAGGAAGGATCTGGAGGAAGTGCCTTTTGACATTCCTTTGCTGTTTCCTGGTATATTAGCTTTTACATTAGCTTTTATGCTAACTTGTCAAGATAGTTTATGAAAACACCTTTGAACGTCAATGACTGATCATGTGTTTCTGGATCATTTACTGAAGTATAAATGAAGTTGAAATAATCCTAATGGTTGTCGTCTTCAGTCTAAAGACGTAAAGAGTTGAAATGATGACTTTAAACTGTCCTCAGGTGTGTGTGAGTGTCTGGACCGATGATCTCTCCGGGGATTCCCCTTCTTTAGCCCCGTTTAAGAAAATAACAGACCTTCAGGTCAAAGAGATGTGAGTCAGGATCGATGTGTTGAACATGATAATAATGTTCTTGAACTTTTGCAAGATCCTCATCTGTCATTCATAGTGGTTAAGAAACGACAACCTGCGGTGACTCATGTTTATGTCATCGTTGTGTATCAGCGTCTGATCACAGGACCGAGGCCAGACACACACACACACACACACACACACACACACATGTACAATATGAGCCACAGAAAAGTACAGTACCTACACGCTCTTTAATATATAATTGTAACAAAGCATACCAAGGAACATATGACATCACATGATGTCGCAGACAGTGAGTCACGTGATAGAATGTATGTTCATTCATAAACAAGAAAATCCCCCAAATTACTTTCACGTTCTGGAGCCATGTTGGAAACTAATTATGGACTAAAGTTAAAAATACTGCAGGCTATACAGTTACACAACCAGAAATTGTTTATACAAACTTGAAAAATAAAGTGTTATCAATTTCTTTCATTTTCTTTTCCTCTTATGCACAATAAACATCAAGTAGTAAGTATCAAGTATAAGTATTTGGATGTTGTGTGTTCTTTTTTTAAAGAAAATTCAGCTCTTTTCATGACAGTGATATGAACATACACTTCTGCCTATAACTCCAAAAAGAGACGGATTACTTTTTCACCAACACAAAAAAAATATCCCAAACCGACATGAGGGTCAGTAGAAATTTTCACGTTAAATTATCTTGACTGTGTTTTTGGAACCCTCTATTATATATGGGCGAGAAACTAACTCATAGTGTTGTCCATTGTTATTGGGTTTCTGGTAAAAAAAAAAAGAAGAAAAAAAGTCCCATAATGCAACAGTTAATGTGCCATCAGACTTTTAATACAAATTTTAACGCTGAATTTTAACTATCTTTTGTTTCAGTGCACGAATAAATTAAAAATCAACAAAAAATTAAACGTAAATTATTTCATTTTAAATAAATTCGGTGTTAAAAAAAACATGTGTTTACATCCAGGGCAACCAAGAGGAAGCAATCGGTTCCTACCGTCAGGTGACAGGAAGTAGGATTGAGCTTTGCGTGATGTCACAGCGTAACCGGCTTCATGGATCTGTGCTTCTATTTTGTTAGCTTTATGTTCACTCAGAATTATTTTACACCAAACCTCATGAATTTATTCTGATTAAGAACCAGGTGAGGGTTAAAATAGTTGTTTTTATTGACGGTTAATCAAATGTTATGGATGTTAATCAATAATTGTTTTTTGGGAAATGCTCTTTCTAATTGGATGCAATAAACAAAATATTTAATTTTGACAAACCATACATTTACTGCAGTGTTCGAGTTCATAATGATTGGTAAAAAACACACAACACTAAGTTGTGTATTGTGTGTGTCAGAGTTCATCTACAGCTAAGCTTGTTCTTAACATACGTTAGATTAACATACAACACGCACATCATGTGTGGATCTGTGAACAATCTCATTCACTCAGAGTCGCACTGTGTTCCGTTCACACTATTTAGTATCTTAACTGCGAAAAAATCCCCTTTTACAAAACATTCAAAGACTTGAGTCATTATAGCTAAAGTTAGTTTGAAGATCCAACGTGGACTATAGTTATGATAAAATCATTTTGACAGTTGCCAGAAATAAACAATAAAAATAAAATATATAATAATAATAAACTAAATTTAGAGGAGAAATGATGATACAGTCAGTTATTTTTGATCGTTTTCCTAATGGTTATGTTTTTTGTCTTAGTTATTCTTAAAGTTATAAAGTGTCGAAAATCGAATGAAAAAATAAGGAAATATTCTTCTGCTCAATTAATTGTATTTATCTAAATGAGATGTTAAACTCCTCTGAACACTGTCATCAGTGAACAGAGAAGCAGATGGAGCACGAATGCTCCTCCCATGATGCAACACTAATAGACTCAGGGTCTCATTCATTCCTTGTTATTAGACTGTTTAATTCTGAGTTTGGGGGCAGGAGTGGAGTGAAAAGATGATTCTATT
Source organism: Callionymus lyra (assembly GCF_982586985.1). Classification (NCBI taxonomy): domain Eukaryota; kingdom Metazoa; phylum Chordata; class Actinopteri; order Syngnathiformes; family Callionymidae; genus Callionymus; species Callionymus lyra. The sequence continues at coordinate 7,100,227 of NC_141834.1, forward strand.
CCATGTTAATCTTTGTATTCTTTTCTTTGTTATTTTTCTTTCATTATTATTTTATTCATTATCCATTTCATCTTTAAGCAAACCTAGTAACAAAAATACAATCACTGAATAACAAACACCCAGACATTTTTTCTATCCTCTTTCCACATTATTTCCCCCCCTTTTTAGTTGCTGATATCAACCACTGCATAACATTTTATCTTTATTAAGAACACAAAAGAAGATCACATTAAAAGTAGTAAATAGATCAACGTTAGAAGAGGCAATTCATGATTATTTCTCAGTCTGTAGCAACGATTTTAAGTAAATCAATTTACCTAGAAAAATAAAATACATCAAGGAAATACACTCAAAATTTAAAATAGATAAACGACATATAAACTATTTTTTTCTAAACAAAAAGAAAATCTGAATTAATGATTATTATCAGGGCAGAAAAACCATAGAGTTTATAGATCCTGGGCACAGTCAGACAATAAGTGAACCCCCGTAACCTTCTGTAGTCCATGTTCAATAACACTTTAATCTAGTACAGGAAGAAAAAAAATCATGGTCCTAATGAAGTGATGTCTCTAGAGCGAGCTAACGTCCCACATTTGGCTACTGCCCATCTGCACCCGATACATTTGGGTCCCATGATTACTTGGGGGATCAGGTGCTTGTCAACAAGACCCACTCCCTTGCCCTGTTGACCCTCGTCCAAGCAATCGGAAACTGGGTTCCATTTGTCACCGTATGAAGTCAGGGTGCCGAGCTGGTGTGTGGACTTTCTTTCTTGGGGTGCCACAACATCAAGGGGGCGTACGATTTTCGCCCTTGTTGCAATTAAACGTGTTTGGTGAAGAGGAAATTGAAATGATATTATATCGTAGAATTTTATCGAAACTTAAACTGTTTTTGCACGTAGAAATTGGGTCATTTGTTTTGCATTTGACAAACTCCAGGGCAAAAGGTGCTTATGCGTAACTGTGCACAGATGGCTGCAGTGATTAAAATATGAAGTATTGCACAATGTTTCAAGTTGACTTTGTGTGTTATATTTTCAACAATCTAGCATTTTTTGTTTATGAAAATTTGAAAAGACAAACGTCACAATCCTTTGATGTTGTCACTTGCGCCGATGATTTATTGTTGTGTGAGTAAGCAGAGGACGTGCAGTCGCTCGGTGAAAACAAGTCCAGACACACCTTATCAGTCACCTTCAAAGCCGACTGAAACTCTGACATCATGCTTACAGATGCATGGACGGGATGTTGCAGTATATTATTGCTGCAGCGCCGCATGAACCTGCGTCGATCTCTATTAAAATGACTAACTTGTCTGTATACAGCGTTATTTTTCGTGTCCTCACTTGCATCACTGTCACCCCTGTGTAGATGTCACAACAACCTCTCCCTCCTCCTCCTCCTCCCTTCTTCCTCCTCCTCCTCCTCCCGCTGTCCTCTAACACCAGTGTGAGAACGTCTCACCCCTTTGATTCCCAGACGTCAACACGCCCAATCAACAGACTTTTTGATGTGAAATAGAATTGCCCCCCCAAAAAAAATCGTCAACTGCCACTTGTTGTTGCTGTACATCGAAACTCAACATGGCCGCTGTTAAGCTGGTTACCCGTTTATCTGGCGCCCCACTTGATTTTGGGATTAAGATGGGATTCGATAAATTGAGTTTTTGTTTTGGTTCTGTCTATGAAAATAAACAATAGAGCTGAGCAGAAGATTGTGCAACATGGAGCCTTGCATGAGCACAAGTCAACCCAGGTACAGACGGTGTTTATTGGATGTGATGGTCCTTGGAAGTTGTGGCCTGTGGGCCACATGAGGCCCCTTTAATATTTAGGGGGGCCCCCGAGAAGAACTACAAAACTGATCACGTAGAATTATTTCATTGAGCTGTAAAATGTTATTGTTGTACTTTTTTTCTATTCATAACTACAATAAAATCTTGATATAACTTGTTAAATTTATTTTTTAAGGAAGTCATTTTTGTCCTTTAAAATGAATATAATTTATATATGTAATTATGTATATATATAATATAAATAACGGGTCTTTATAACATACTGTACTTAAATATTTTTGGTTAAAGTTTATCTTTTTTAAGTAACTTTTTATGGAATGTTTATCAAATGGAAAATATGAAATGATATTGTTAAATACATTCATGGGTGTCATAGTACACTTAAAATATTTTTATTTTTATTTTCTCTCCCATTTGTCCTCTTTTTTTTATTTCCTGTTTTGCCATGAAATTTATATGGACGCTCTGGTAAAAAAAAAAAAAAAAGTTGTATTATAACAAAAAAGGTTCTGTTTATTAGCTAAAGTTTAAAAAAAAAAAGAAGTTGGATAAGTTCAGACTTAACTTTATTAACATAAATGTTTTGTGTATTCAGAACAGATGTTGCACTCGTTCGATCATAGACGCACAACAGTTTTACTATCAGGAAATATCTTTCCACTGCACCTCAGCAGGAAAATAAACGTATTTTTACCCAACTTTTTTTCCTGGTGAACAACTATTTTATTCATGACTTTGGCCTCATGTACTTTCCCGTATTTACACCCTATGTGACAAGTTGTTTTCCTCAATCAGTTTCCTCCTTACCTTTGCTTTAATCTCATCTCTGTAATGTTTTCCTGTGTCTTGCTTGTGTAGTGTGTAGTTGCAGTACAACATATGGGTATAAATACAGTAAATACAAACCCAAATCTTTCAACTTTGTAGATTATTGTAAGGGTAACACTTCAAAATCATGGCAAGATTAATGGTATCCAGTAAATCATGAAGCAACTGTGTAGAATGACTACTTTTTTGGCCATATACTGCATTTTAAAAACATGTTTTAATATACATTTTAAAGTATTGATTTGAATAAATGACACCACAGCCTTAAGAAGGTTGCTAGTTCAAATACAGCTTGAGGGAACTCCCGCCCATCTCCATGGAGTTTGTATGTTCTCACAGTGCGTCCATGTGTTTCCTCCGGGCACTCTGGTTTCCTCCCAGAGCCCAAGAACACACAGAGGTTGATTGAACGCAATGAATTGTCTGTAGGTGTGAGGGGTTGTTTGTTGACCTGTTCAGGGTGTCCCCCGCCTCTCACTCCGGGTAGCTGGGATTCACTTTTCTCACCCGTCTATTAAGGTTAAAATGGATTCAATATTTTCCACTGATAATTGTTGAAAGAAATAAAAACGATAAGAGAAAATTAATATTTTCTTGTACTGCCAATCCTATTTCCTACATACTCTGATTTAAAAATATATAACTTTGCAATTCATTTCTTTATTTCCTTCTTTTAACATATACAAAATGTAACCCCATTACTCCATATACTAAGATAAATATAATTTTGTACATTATTTTATGAAATAATTCTTTCAAATTAAGGTAAGGTAAGGTAAGGTAGAACTTTATTGATCCCTCAGGAGGTCTCCTTCGGGAAATTGTTTTTTTTCCAATAGCCACAGAAAATACAGCAATTTTTCATAAAAAATCAATCAAAAATAAAATAAGAACAAGAACAAAGAGAAATAAAGAGAAAGAACAAGATGATACAAATTACATTGTTTACATTATTGTATTCCCCTAAACTATTTAACAATTTTATCTATTAAAACCAAGGACTTGTAAACTCTATTAATTCTAGTTTAAATCAAAATAATATCAATGTTTTATCTAAATTATTTCTTATTAAATCTCTAGTTCTAGAATCATGATGTTCTGCTCTATGTTAGTCTTTGTATCCTTTGTCTTTGTTATTTTATTTTTCATTGATCTATGTTCTTTTTCTTTATCTTTAGACTTAGATTGTATCATCTTGTTCTTTCTCTTTGTTCTTGTTCTTACTTTATTTTGATTTATTTTTATGAAAAATTGCTGTATTTTCTGTGGCTAATTGGAAAAAAAAACAATTTCCCGAAGAAGACCTCCTGAGGGATCAATAAAGTTCTACCTAACCTAACCTAACCTAGTTTATTCAGCCAGTTTTACTAATCTATTGACGATGACAATCCTATGACTATCGAGTCTGGGGTTGAACTTAAATGAATCACTGTGTTGTGGTCTGTAAACATGAATTATCTTTGGACTCGTTCAGAGATAAGAACTGATCAAAGAGCCTGAATCACTTCTTCTCATCTACACTTTGACATCTTTTGTTCAATCACTCGATGCAGGTCACCGTTGAATAACTTCTGCACCGTTACAACCTCTCACTCGACGTGTCTGAAGTGCTAATTGATGTACAAATTCATCTTCTCACTTGATAATCCGAGTCAGCTCCTGACTAACATTGGTGACTTCTCACTCGGCCGCTGACTCCTTTCATTCGACTCGCAACCAAACGCTCCTCTTTGTTCTGCGGTGATGTCTCGGTCGTTGAGCGGTCGATCTGCAAGAGAATGGCAGCCTGATGTGTGTCCTGCAGAGAGCTTCGTGATTAGATTGAAAAACCTCTCAGTGACTAAACCGGGACTCAGGCTTTTGTCATATTTAGTCACTGTCCTTCTCATCGTGGCAGCAAGTTCGGGCTCGGCTGGTTTTCACAATCAACAAAAGTGAAAAGGACAGAGACTCATTACAGAGTTTAAATTTGCAATTGATTTAATTCAGAATACAATATTTTTGCATTAAAAAACAATTATTAAGTTCTTTTTGTGTGCGGTCCATCCTTCTTGGGCTCTTAAAAATGTAAAAATCTGTAAAAATTTCAAAAGATTTATGTATGTTTTCTAATTAAATGATGTATGTGTTAATTTTTTGGTCAATTAAAATAGCATTTTTTTAATGTATGTGAATTAAAAGGTGAATAAATAAATACACTAGATTTCAAATCATGTACTTATTATGATGAAACAAAGATATATAATATATTATAAAAAATCAATTCTCAGCGCACTATTGTAAAAGGTCATAATCTCATGTTTTATTGTGACACACTTCCTGTTTTGTTCTGCTTGTTTGAGTTTGTTTAGAACTTCAGCGCCTGTTGCTGCAACAGCTGCAGCTCTTCATAAATAACACCATCATATGAAGAGTATAAAGCCACACCTTTCCCAGCAGCAGGCGCCAGATTATAATCTACGTTCCATGGTACGTCACCTTTGTATTCTCCCCTCATTGGAATTTTCTGGATTTCCTTTTTTTGTTGTTCTTAGTTCACCTAGTGCCTAGTATTAGCGTGTGCGTTTTTACCCTGACGCTCACTTTGTTTTCCAGTTTATTTTGTCGTAGTGGTACTTTTAATAAACCTATGTTTAAAACTCCTTTTTTTTGCCTGTTGATCGGTGATTTCACTCTGCATTTTATGTCCGCCTGATTCCCGGACCTCATACATAACGTAAAAAGAAGGATGGAAGAAATTGCCTTTTAATATGGATATGGGGATATAATGTAGCAATCAATGCCATTATTGTTTTAAACGTGAGCTAAAATATTGAATATACATTTTATTTGAAGTATACTCAACATAAACAACATTTGAGGGGCAAGAGATACTCGTAAAAAAGCAAAAAATGAAGAGGAGAATTAATGGAAATACAAAGTCTTAATTCAAAGAGCTCTATTTTTTTCTGTAAATAATTGTAAAATCTTACTAAATTAAATTGTCAGTTTTTAGAAACATTTTATTTTGTTAAATAAAGGATATATAAATATTTGAAACATTCGCCCACCAATAATTTAGTCAATTCTTGTTGAAATGATCTCAAATTTTCCCTAAATGTATAAAAAAACAAGATTTATAATTATATATATTTTTGTTCTGTGTTCAGGTTCAGCCAATTGTTAATATAATGGGGCTATTTAAGCGAGAATAGCCAAAATGATTGGTCGATGAAACAATGTCGCCCTGGGACCCTTTTTTATTTTTTTTTATTATTTAACTCTATTTATAAATACAATTAAGTGCCACTTTGTTGAATTGACATGACGAAGACACTGTTTTTGTAAGTGACGTCGCAATGATGACATCACTCAAACCCTTGCAGAAGCCAGGGTCTCCAGCAAACAAGTTGCCATAAAATTGAAATTTTTATCCAATTGTAACGTAAATTAAATTTTAGCATGAATGCTATGCCTGCTATCTTTGCTAGTTGATAAACGGCTAACTGTGCATAAGAAACACCATGTAACAGTTTGTCTCTTTTATTATTGTGAACACAAGAATCTAACTTATATAAATATCAAACGAGTTTGTTGTGTTATTGAAAGCAAAACATTGAATTTTAATATTTCATTTTGTTTAACAGGGTGGTTTAGCTAATTTACTAACTGCTAAAAGATGTTAGTGATTAATGTTAGCAAAATCCATGCAGTGTGTCGAAGTTGTTTGCATGCTGCGTTGGTTACACAACTTCATGAATGACTGGGCCGGGACACACACTGTTGACAGTGGGCCATGAAGAGAATCGTTGTAGCCTGCAGGCGCTCACAGCCTCCATGATTCTCACCGGATCTGCTCTGCACCGAAACTGACAGTTTATGTTTGGATAGACATGAAGACGTCGCGGCTCGACGAGTGAAGCGGGAAGTCGTGCTTCAAACATTATGATGTCATTTGTTTGCGCTTGTGAGCTTTACTGCAACATTTTTAATGTTTATATCTTTGTTTTGACAATCTTTCAGAAGCAGCTCATTTATGTTGAGATTATTACGATCATCCAGGATCATGAAAATTGAGTAAATAAAATCACTGTGACTAGTTCAAGGGAGGATTTATATTCACTGGTTCCACTGATGAAGAGCCTCTTCTTCTCCTTCTTCTTCTTCTTAAATGCAGCTCACTTGTTATTAATTTTGAGTAAAATTCACCTTTTTTATTTTTTAGTTGACACTTAAATGTATTATGGACATCATTACACATCAATAATAACACATTGAAGCTCCTGTCGAGTCAAAGTCATTTTATTTTTGCTAAATCTTTTATGGATTGTTTGTATTTTTAAATCAACAATTTACAATAACAACACAAAAGTGTAAGATTGATTGAAGCTTTACTTGCTTTGTCAAGTCAAATATGTTCTTCCTCCTCCTTCCTCTCCTCTTCTTCCTCCTCCTTTCTCCTCCTTCTCCCCCCCCTTTCACCTCCTAATTCTTCTCCTCTTCTTTCCCTCCTCCTTATTCTTCCTCTTTCTCCCTTCCTCTTCTCCCTCCTTTCCCTTCTATGCTTCTTTCTCCTCCTTTCTAACATTTTCTTCCTCCTCCTCCCCTCCTCTTCTTTCTCCTCCCCCCTCTCATCTTCTTTCTCCTGATTCCTCTCTTATTCCTCCCTGTCCTTTTCTTTCTCCCCTCCTCTTACACTTCATTCTTCTCCTCTTCCTCTTCCCCTCCTCCTCCTTCTTCTTCTTCCTCCCCCCTCTCATCTTCTTCCTCCTGCCCCCTCTCCCCTTCTTGCTCTTCCTCCCTCTCCTCTTTTTCTTCCAGATCACTCTCTTTTTTCTTTCTCCTCCCCCCTTTCCCCTCCCTCTCCTCTTCTTCCTCCTCCTTCCTCTCCTCTTCTTTCTCCTCCTCCCTCTCCTCTACCTCCTCTTCCTCCCTCTCCTCTTTTTCTTTCTGTTCCCACTATTTTTCTTTCTCCTCCTCCCTTCACTCTTCCTCCTCCTCACTCTCCTGTTCTTCCTCCTTCTCCCACTCCTCTTCTTTCGCCTCCTCCTTCTCCTCTTCTTCTTTCTCCTTCCACTCCTTTTCATCTACCTTAATATTCTTTTTATTCATCCTCCTTTTTCCTCCTTCTCTTCTTCCTCCTCCTTGTCCTCCTCCCTCTCCTTATTTTCTTCCTCATCCTCCTGCTCCTCTTCCTTTTCTTCCTTCTCCTCTTCTATCCCCCTTCCTCCTCTGCTTCCTTCTCATTTTTCTCTTTCTTAATTTTATCTTATCCCCACTCCTGTTGTTTATTATCCTTATCCCTTTCCTCTCATATTATAATCCTCCTCCCCTTTCTTCTTCCTTATACTCTCCCCCCATTTTTCCACTTACTCCTCTTTTTCTAATGCATCTTCTTCCTTCGTAACAACTCCTCCTTGCACTATTTCGTCCCCTTCACCTCACTCCTTTATTTTCTTCTCTCTCCTCCTCCCTTCTTCCCTTTCCTTCCTTGTCCTTTATTTCCAGGGTTGACACTTTTCCCCCATAAAGCTTTACCTTACTTTGGTTAGTTTCTACTTATTCCACCACGTCTGCATTCTCTTCTTAACCTTACTTGAGACTTCCCCATGAAATCCCAACAGTATTCAAGAAGGTGTAGAACATGTTTTTTTTGTTTTTTTTATCAGACTGTCACTCAAATCCAACAACCGTCTTTGTTTACAACAATAGTTCTCATGATTGCATGTTTATTTTAAATTCAATATCTGTCATCATATTCAAAACTTTCCCTGGACTGGCTGATCATTCGGTGAACGGAGGTGTAGCAGAGAGAGCCAATGGGCTGCAGCCGTCATGCAGGCGGACCAGTTGGTACACCTGCTGATTCCCAAGCCGCCTTTTCAAAAGTGTGCGACTACACTGAAACCCAGGGAGTGAAACTGGCCGTGAGCCAGAGGGAGAGCTGGTTGACAAACTCCTGACACAATCGCTTTACACAGGAAGAGTGAACGTTTGGTGAGAAAAAAGAGATGACTCAGGGAAAAATAGTCCTGTGGGAACTGAAAACCTGTTCAAAGTTGTTAAAGTTGTTGCTCCACTAGTGACGACGTAAAGATGATTCTCATGGTTTGAAAACTGGAAAATCATCTGTGTTTCATTTGGAAAGTGAAAAACAAACAGAGGCCAAAGAGTAATAAATTAGAACTGACTGGTTCATTTTTTTCAAAAGGAGTCTCAGGGCAGGAGCTGACCCCGGTAGCTACGTTTCCAGATGTTAGGAACTCCTGCACTGCTGACCCTCACCTTCACACACACACACACACACACACACACCCTCAGAGACGAGGTTAAAGTAGGATAAACCTCTCGATACACAGTGATCATATTTCAAAGTTGTCTTTGCAAAGACAGGACTCTTCAGATGTCTGTGCAGGTGATTGAGATTCTTGTTTTCTTTGTGTCTCTCACAAGTAAATCAACAGGTTGTTCAAGTGCTCGAGGGAAGAAAAAAACAAAACAAAACAACAATTCTGCTCAAGCAACAATCAAAACAAGCAATCTTTGATTATAATTTATAGTTTAAGACCATTATTTACTAACTAAAATGCAAAAAGTGTGGTTAAGAAGATAATATTTCAATAGATAAGCAGGTTTTTTGGAGGTGGGGAGTCTTTAGAATAGAAGGAATGAACAATATTGATGCAATTTTTGTTTTTGTTTTTAACCTCCTGGGACCAGGTATATTGCATTTATTCCTTTTTCTGCAAAATTATACTTAATTATTTACCGAAGAAAATTGCCTTTTTGCCACTATCATCAAAGACTTATGCTTAAGTGCTATATGATATGCTTATATATTAACATTTTAGAGAAAACAATATTGCAGCAGGAGACCTCTATAGAATCTCCAAAATGGATATTAGATTATATATAGAATCTCCAAAATGGATATTCTATCCACGTTTTTAGAAAGGAACAGTTTGTTTGCTCAATAAAGTTTAATGTTTGACATTTAAATTGAGCAATGACTCTTTATACTGTATATATGCCACACAAACTTTTTCTACATGTACCTTCATATTCAATTCTTTAGATTTAATCACCCAAATGCAATTTGAATATAATATGAAATATATATTTTCGTTTTTGTAAATGAATTGATTTAATTCAGTTTTTTTAGTAGACTTAATAAAGCACAACTCTATAATGTATGAGCTATTATTTATCCATCTATTTTTAACTTCTACTGGATATTTATGGGGGCTTCATATAGTTGCCATATGGCCTCGGGGCCACATGTCCAACTGTCATTTGATCTGGCACGTAAGATCTTCAAATGGCTCTAAAATTCAATGTAATAATAAGGTAAAAATAGTATGCGCTAGGCTAAAACATAGCTTCTAAATGTGAGTAGCCATACTGTAAGTAAGTAAGAAAGTAAAGGCTTTTGTAAAGCGCTTTTCTAGACCAGGGTCACAAAGCGCTTTAACAATAACAATAAACAGTTAAAATATTAACTATTAAAGGCCAAGAAAACATCAGACAAACACAGGAGTCCCTGAAAATCAAGGAAAAGCCTGTACAAATAAAAATGTCTTAAGATGTTTCTTGAAGGAGTCAGTAGATCATCAAACTCAGAAGGAGAGGAAGATCGTTCCAAAGCTCAGGAGCAACATCCTGGAAGGATTTCTCTCCTCTGGTCCTGAACCGTGTTCAGGAACCATCAGCAGATTCTGATCCACAGACCTAAGAACCCGAGCTGGGGTGTAAGGCTGGATCAGATCACTGATGTAAGGAGGAGCCTGACCATGAATAGATCTGAAAGTAAGAACCAAAATGTTAAAGAAATTGGCAGCGATTGAAGAGATTTAAGGATCGGGGAAATGTGAGTTCTTCTACTAGAGCAGGTCAGAATTCTCGCTGCAGAGTTTTGTATTAACTGCAAGTAGCTGTGGTTCCTCCCTTAACTCTAGAGTTATCTTAAGGTCAAGGTGACCCGGAGGCCCAAAAACAAATGTGTTAGTGGTTTCCCCTGTGTCAAGATGAACGACCTCCACCACTGCATATGTATTTCTGGAAGCCAGGACCCTTGACCCTGAGATATCACAAGGGTTAAGCTTCTCCTGGACGACCAAGTACAAACACGACTTGAGTTGTATCAATAAAGTAAATCTCTGTCATGCAAGTGAGTTTATACACCCTGCTGTTCTACTAACCAAAGGTTTGGTTCCTCTTTGTCCTGCTAATGGGTGTTTGCCTCACCTGGCTGTAAAGCAGTTGTGTAAAGAAAAATATGGCATTTAAAAACATGGTTATAAAGTACTCTGTGCAACAACATGCATTACATTTAAGTTTAATTTTTTTTATACTAACAAACAAGAGTAGCCGAGTAGGAAAAAGGCTGCGTAAATATTTACTTCCTGTACAGCCTGTCATTCTAGTGTCGTCATACATTGAATATTTGCTCCTTATATTTAGAATATTTAGATCAAATTTGGCCAAATCACATTGATTAAATTAGGAGGTATTTGTGTTCATTTGGTCTCATTATAACATGGCATATTCGCTAATCTTTCTTTGGTCTGTGTTATCACTTTCCTTTCTAAACTAATGACTAATCTTTGATTTTAAGCAGTCATTTTGCTTGAAATTATCTGTACAGAGAAAAAAGAGTAATTGTAATGTTCTTGGGTATTTATTTTAGTGTCACATTCACACCTCTCATCTCATTCAAGTCAATAGCCTGTAGCTCCATTCCACAATATTACTATGTTGTAAATACATCTTCATATTACAGTATTTAAACACCAAAATAACATTTTTGTGAAAGTATTACAAAACTGTAGAACTGTAATACCTTACGATTTAAAAACAGAAATATAGTGATGTAGGTGATTATTTTGAAATAAGAGTAAAAGGTAATACATATTGTATTACCATTTTGAATGAATTGCCCAACACTCATGATCTTAAATTTGTTTATATACTTTAGAAAAACAAGCAACAAACATTTCCTCCTTAGAAAAAACAAAAAATCAACCATAAATGTAACTAAATATTTGTTTCTGTTTATTTTCGATTGCGTTTGACCTTCCAAAAACTGACCCAAGGATCCTTGACCTCGCCTAAAACGACTTTCAAATCAAAGTTTATCTGTCGATCACTCAAAAGACAGCTCAGTAGTTCATGATGTCAGCAGTGTTGCTCCTGATAACAGACGCTAAAACAAACCCTAGACACACGATCCGGGTCAAACAATGACGACATGCAAACACATCACAAACTCTCCTCCATCGTTGCTATCAGTTCAGAGCGTCGCATCGAGTTTTCGGAGGATTACAAATCTGAAAGAGAGTTCCCATTGTCGTGGTAAATGTTCTTTATCATCACCGGTGAATCAATCACTCTCCTCCTCAACTCCTACTTTCCGCTCTTCTGAGCCGACCATTGGTCACAGCATGGTGCAGTCATGTGGTTTGCATTAGCATCGGTGGTCTCGAGGCGGGGGGCGGGGGGGTTGGGTCGATCATCATATGATAGGCCTAGGAAAAGCTACCTGCAGAGGTAATGGAGATTATGCAGACCCCCCTCTGAGCGCTCTTCTTCTTCAGTCTTTTTTCCCGTAAAAGAAAAAGAAAGCCGCGGCCTCTCCTCTCGGACGCGTGTGAATTGTGCGAGCGTACCTCGAAATACACATCACACACACATCACACACACACATCACACACAGGCTGTAGTTTTGACTTCATTTATTTGCATCACTCCAACATGTAAATAAGACACATGGGTTAGTGAAGAGTCGCGGGTAAGTGGCAGCAGTTTCCATAATGCATCTAAAATGAGCTCCAAAAATAAATTGACAAAACTGTTTATAACAAACAGGATATAAAAAAGGGTTTCAAAACTTCCACGAGAAGCATAGATTTCATCATCGTCTGTAAGTCGAGCAGCATCAACGCAGTGTGATTCCTGGAGCAAGAGGGAGTGTATTGGGGCGCATCAACAATAGAAGGAGCGGAGGATGAGTCTGCTGGTCTTGCAGGGTTTGGAAGTCAGGACTCCTGGAGTGCTTGTTTCACAAAGGCAGATTGATGAGACTCCCAGGACAATGGGTTCCCCCGGATGACCTCCCACCTCAAACAAGAGGATTAATAAACGAGTTCCTCCACACACACATTTGTCCAGGGAGAGGAAACACATTTGTATCGGTTGATTCATTCCAGTTTAAACTTGTGAGGAGAGGGTGACCCGGTTCTGAAACCTGAACTTGCAGCTGATGAGTATAAATAAACTCGGCGAGGGCGGCTAACGCCTGTTTGCTAACTCATCGACACTTTCTGTTTCTCCTTTGTAAAAGGATCTACTACAGGCATGAATTTACATTCAATCTGATCCGTGAGGAATAAACTTTTGACCTCGAATAAAACACATATAAAGTAAGAACTTTACTCCGGTTAGCCTTGGACTGAAGATTAAAAGTTTAAGTGTGGAAATAGAATAAATAAAAGATTGTCCACAACCCACAGGGTTTGAGAGTCCGAGCTCAGACGAAGCAGAAGAACTTCTTCCAGCTTCTCCTCGAAAAGGCTTTGGTCAGCCTGTCCGACGACCTCCTCTTCTTGCTCTTGCGCACTTTGCTCTTGATGGCGGCGAAAATGGCGGCGTCGAACGCCTCCTTCAAGTTCTTCTGCGTGAGGGACGAGCACTCGATGTAGTCCGTGGCCCGGATCTTCTCGGCCAGGCTCCGGGCCCGGGCGCTCAGCACGGGCTTGACGTTGGAGCGGTCCAGGTTGATGAGGACGTTGACGTCCAGCAGGCGGTCCGACTGCGTCCCCACCAGGATGATCGGGGCGTTGGGGTTGCACGCCCGGATGTCGGGGACCCACTTCTTGGTGATGTTGTGAAAGGAGTCCGGGTTGACCATGCTGAAGCAGAGGAGGAAGACGTCGGTGTGGGCGTAAGACAGGGACCGGAACTCGTCAAACTCTTCCTGAAGGAAAGAAAATCAAACAATTGTCAAACTAAACACCAAAAACACAAAATCTTATTCACTAAATATTTACTGTATATGCTTCTTAATATTGAAAGTAACTGGTCATTTGAGGGAAGAGGGCGTCAACACTGAGTCTGGTTCTGCTCTAGGTTTCTGTTTCAACTGTTTCTAGTTCATTGTGATTCACTCATTGTTGATTCACTAGAATCTGTTTTTCTTTCCACTTATATATATATATTTTTTAAACTGTAGAGTTTTGAGAGATGTTTTTTTTTATAACTTTGCACTGAATAAAACCTGATTTAATTGAATTATTTGACTATAACTACAAAAGAAACGCAATAAAAGAGCAAGAAAATTCAAGAATAAATTGGTGGTGGTGGTCTCACCTGTCCAGCTGTGTCCAGAAGTTGAACTTTGACCGGTGTACCTTCTACCTGGACCTGACCTGTTTAAAAGAAAGACATGTTATTGATATTATTCACTTTTAAAAACTCAAATAAAAAATCATAGGTTAACCCCCCCCCCATATACAAGATGAACAAGATTTTTTTTTTTAAGATATTAAGTGACGTTAAAAATATTGATCTTTAGTATAAAAAATGAGTTATTTTGAGTAAAAGGGTTCCTGACAGTAAACTATTATATAGATATAAGGCATAACCAACATGATAAAAGACTGTCCATCAATTAAACTTGCAATAGTTTGTTATTTGAACAATCTTTAAACCAAATATAACACACGTATGACTCACCGGAAAAGACGTCGAAACCAGTCTGTTGATACTCGGCCGGGTATCCATTGGAGGTGTAGCTCACGATCATGCTGGTCTTCCCCACCGCTCCGTCCCCGACCAGCATGCAGCTGATGACGCCCGGCTCCAGCTCGTCGTCCCGGGTCAGTCCGTAGGCGGAGGGGACGCGGGACTCGTGGGAGAAGTAGTCCATGTGAGGAGGCATGTCGGGCCGCTCATGAAGAGTCTAAAGAACCTCTGCTGTCAGCGCTGGTCCAGAGGAGACGATCCGGGTCTGATGGGACTGGAAGACTCGACTGATGCCTCGCAGGGATGGGTCTGGTTTTAGGAGAAGTTTTTTTTAAACTCCCAAACAGGTTGTTATTTGCATAGACACGCCCCCTTTAGGGACACGCTCAGGTTACAAACTGCATGAAGAAGTAGGACACACTTAACTGTGTGACTTGTACTGCAGTTATTTTGAATACATCTTAAGAAAATAAGACAAAATACAAAGTACAATAACACGTGATTTGTCAAAACACTGCGACTCTACATTGAATTAAACATCTATGTAAAAATGCAATTGTAAATTGGTTAAAATGACAAAATAAAGTAAAATTCTTCCTTTTAAAATACATTTCAAACCAATTAACGATTTTAATCCTATATGAGTAAGTAAGTAATTTTTATTTATATAGTGCTTTTCCATACCAGGGTCACAAAGCGCTTAAACAATCAAAACAATATTCAATAAAGTATATATTTTAAAGATCAAGATAAAACTGATAACACAACAGGAGTTCCAGAAAATCAAGGAAAAGCCTGAACAAATAGAAACGTCTTAAGATATAATTACGATATAATACCCAGGTGCATGGTTCTGGTTTTGCTATAGCTTATTTTGTGTGTTATCTTATTTCATTATTTTATTTTTTTACTGCCACCACAACATTTTAATGTTGTGTTTACAACACTGGTAATAAAGTCAGCTTGATGGATCTACTGACTCCTTTAAGAAACATCTTAAAACACTTCTTATTTGTTCAGGCTTTTCCTTGATTTTCTGGAACTCCTGTTGTGTTATCAGTTCTATCTTGATCTTTAAAGTATATACTATATTGAATATTGTTTTGATTGTTAAAGCGCTTTGTGACCCTGGTCTAGAAAAGCGCTATACAAATAAAAATTACTTACTTACTTAATAAGTATTTTTTTTAAATTATTACATTTTGACTCAAACTTTACTGTTTTTTTAGAATGACCTGAAGGCCCAGTTATTCAACACTATATAACATTATGCAATGTTTGTAAGCTCTACTTAAAATAAACATGCGTAAATAACGAACCTTAGTTAAAATTAGGTTAGGTTAGGTAGAACTTTATTGATTTTTTTTTAATTGTTTTTTTCCAAATTATCCACAGCAAATACAGCAATTTTTCATAAAAAAAATTATCAAAATAAAATAAGAACAAGA
Organism: Callionymus lyra; assembly: GCF_982586985.1. Taxonomy (NCBI): domain Eukaryota; kingdom Metazoa; phylum Chordata; class Actinopteri; order Syngnathiformes; family Callionymidae; genus Callionymus; species Callionymus lyra. The sequence goes on from NC_141834.1 coordinate 7,116,021, forward strand.
ACAATAAGAAAGAACAAGATGATCTAAGTCTAAAGATATAGAACATAGATCAAAGAAAAATAACAAAGACAAAGGATACAAAGAAAATTAGCGCTTTAGGTAACTTTGTTGTTTATTTCTAGTGTAAAAAAGTACACAATCAGATTCTTTAAAAAGAAGTTGTTTTTTTAATTTCACCGTCATTCGTTTTTTTTGGTTGTCCTATATTAGACCATTTTTTATATCTTGATGTTAGATTTTATATTGATTTATGACACGTTCAAATATATTCACAAATGTGTATTTTACAAATCTATTTTTTATTCACATTAAGTAACATTATAAAATAAATTGGGGATCACAAAAGAAGAGAATACATACTCCATCCACATCACATAATGAGAAATGATAGACATTGCAAGTCATGTCAGGGAACAAAAATTGAAAATATATACTCTTTAAAATAAATATTCTTTAATCTTGTGTCACAAGAGGAGGATCAAAGAAGGGAACTTCTAGACCTCCTTTAGACAAGTACAGTTAAAGTAAAATGTTACTTAGAATTATGATCTACAATGATGTTTCTTACTGAGCTTGGATTGTGTCTAGTTTAACACTTTTGTTTATAATTTATTGACGCGTAATCGTGTGCTCATGTTGATCAGCTGACGAACAGCGCTGCCTGGTGGTTGTTATGGGTGCTACACCAACACAGAGCTCGTCACATGATTCGATCACCTGACTCCAGTGGTCCACCCCGTGTTGTTCTTTCGAAACCATGACCAACACAATGAAAAACGAGATTTTAACGACACTATTTTAGTTCAGTTGGTGGGAATTCTATGAGTCGTCACTTGGGTGAGATCATAAGTATACATATATTATGAAACTCGTTTTTGTCGAGGAGCACTGAACGAAATGCTAACTAGCTAACCAGCTAGCTCATTGCTATTAGCAACTTTAGCCTCAAGTTCTTAACTATATTGCTTCCAGTCGAGGATTATACAAAATGGCTTCGATATTAGACGAGTATGAGAATTCCCAAAACACACGACAAGGTGTGCAGCAACACCTTTCAAGCACGAATATCGGCCTCACACATTCAGGTAAGTGAAGACGGTGGTGCTTCTTACTACACAAGCTATACTCCTTGTGTCGTCATCGACTAACATCCTTATTTGTCAGGGTTTGTTAATGTTCGACTTGAGGAAGAAAAGCCGATTTTCAACAAGCAGAGGATCGACTTCACTCCACCGGAGAAGATCAGCCACCTGACAGTTTGCAACAATCAGCTGTGCATGAGTTTAGGGAAGGACACTCTGCTCAGGTAAACAACGAGATCAGAGAAGGACATCCTCAGCTCCCTGGATTGCATTATTTTAATCTGTCTGTCTCTCATTGTCACTTGAATTGATGTGTAGTTTGCCCGTAACAAGGTCGTTTTGAAAGATAAAAGAAGGTGATAGACTCCATTCTTTGTTCTCTTGTGTGAAGGATTGACCTGGCCAAACCAGACCAACCCAATCAGACTGAATTTGGACGGAGAGATGATTCTAAAGTGCACAAACTCTTTCTTGATCCCACAGGTGAGAAAGCCTCGGTTGAAAAAAGAACGTGAATATATTGTCCAATATGCTCTACAACTTTGACATTACCGTATAATTATATACATTTAAACCCCAAATTATAGTTAACATGAAAGATTTTAATGTTGTCTATGTAAAAGTACTTTATAAGAGTGCTATCATAATAAATAAGGTTTGATTGAACATTTAAAATGTTTCAACTTAGTTTTTATTTTTTTATTCAAATGTTTTTATTTCTTTAAGTTAATCATTATTATTATCATCATTCGTTAATCATTTTTCTGAATAATTGTAAGAATGAAATAATTTGTATATTTAAAGGTGAATTAAAAAAAAAAATCAATAATATTTTAATTCAAATGGCCATAAAATAACAATGTTATATTATAAAAATCAATTTAAATGAGAGTTTTTGGGGATTAAGAATATCAAACTATGTTAAAAAAAAACTATTTATTTGGAAAGTATTGACGTTTTTAAAGTGGTTTAAGGCAACAAAATGTAACCTTTAAACTTACAAATATTTGTATTTACTGTTTCAATAAAAAAGAAAAATTCAACCTTTGAATATACAAATTATTGAATTACATTATCATTGCATTTATTTTTTACTACACATGGAGTCTGATATTCTTATCCAATAATTAAATTATATTTTAAAATGTTGGTTTAACCTTTTTGTTCTCAACTTCAGCCTTTCAATATAGAACAATATTTAAATCAACTGTTCAATAAAGTAATTAAATGCAAAACATTTCAATTATTTTTCAACATTTGAAAAGTTATATTCAATGATCTCCATTTCGTCCATCTGTCCACATATTACATCCGCAGGCTCACATCTACTCATCAGCATGAGCACCAGTGAGTGCCTGTACCTCAACAGGAACACCCAAAAAGCACGCAGTCTGTCTCGCTGGAGGGGTCACCTTGTGGAGAGTGTGGGCTGGAACAAGCAGCTGGGCAATGAGAGCAACACCGGCCCCATTTTGGTCGGCACGAGTCAGGGCATCATCTTTGAGGCGGAGATCTCTGCGTCTGAGGGAAGTCTTTTCAACAACAACCCGGACCAGTACTTCAGACAGGTGAGATCACTTATTTAATCCAAAGGTTTTTGCTTCTGCTTTGTATATATATTTTTAAATGGTGGTACAAATTTAATTTCATTACAGGTACATTCGCTCGAGGAAGACGGGAAACCGGCACCGGTTTGCTGCCTCGAAGTGGAACGCGGCCTGGAGAACAAGTACTTCATCATAGCCACGACTCGTAAGCGTCTGTTCCAGTTCGTGGGTCGTCTGGCTGAAGGGACGGAGCAGCAAGGCTTCAGCTCCATCTTCAGCCAGAACCAGGACATGCTGCCCAGTTTCCAGGAGTTCCCCGTCAATATGGGATACAGTGAGATCACATTCTATACCTCCAAGCTGCGAACCCGCCCAAAAGCATTCGCCTGGATGATGGGAAACGGAGTTCTCTACGGACAGCTTGACTGCGTCAGGCCCGATTCCCTGCTGAGTGACGTGCAGGTAAAAGTGACGCCATTTTTGAAATGTGTCTTTGTTGTGTCTGTAAAAAACTGATGAAACAAAATGTTTGACCTGTTCCATCCCCCAATATGTTATTGTGAGACGGCTTCAACCAGACAACTAAAAACCCTAGTTGAATTCTTAAGGGGAAAAAAAGCAATTAAAGCATAACGTTTCTTAATACTAGTGAAATGATCTCCCTGGACAGCAAGAATATTTTCCAATTAGGTTGACAATCCATCTTAAAACAAGTTTTTTTAGTGTACTGGTGTGTGAAAGGTGCTTTAGAAATAAAGATAAGTTACATACATTCACAAGAGTGATATATTTAATACTAAGGAATAATACTTGAGATTCTTCCTTGCTTAATTAAGGGAAAGAAAATAAACACCTCATGTAAAGTATATTGTACTATTGTAGTTTAATTGCATCCATACTGCAAAAATGAAAAGTACTTTTCAAGACAACCTTATATGAGTGAATGTTGTGGCATCCAAAACAAAAAAGGAAAAAGTATTTTGTCCTATCCTTGTATCATTGAAAACATTAAAAACTACTTGAGTAATAAGATAAAATGCCAATTCTGGAAAAAATACTATTTTGCCAAGATGTTTCCAATGAAGTAAATTTGTTGTCTGTTATATATCATTACATTTTAGTCTATTACCCTTGGATATTTTCAAAATAAATCATAAATTGTAAATAGTTTTGAACATAAAAAGTAAAAAAAAAAATGATGCTGAATGTGAATAGGATTTAAATGCACTTAAAATAAATCAATATATTTGATAATAATGAGTAACAAAAGTCAAGCAAAAATGATAAATCCTAAAACATCGTTTTAGAATTTTATGAATACAAGTTGTAATTTAAAACAATGATGATTAGTCAGTCAGAAACGTCTCTAAATCATCATTGTTGTTGTTCTTCTCTGACCTTAAAAAGGCCACACAAATAAAGATATAGGTATATATTGGGATAAACACTAATACCGAGCAGAATGGTCCTTAATAATAGTGAAATGATATGGCTTATTTAAATCTAAAATTAAATCTAATTTTATGTTTTTATTTTTTGTATTCTAGAGAAACCTGTGTATGATTAATAACATCTTAAAATCTTAAAATAAGTAAAACAACATAAAACCTTTTGAAGTTATGTCGAGCTTTATATTATTACTGCTCGAATAAATCTCTTGAAAGAAGTTGGAACAGGATTTGAATAAAAATGTTCTCTGTTCATGTTCGTTGCAGGTGTGGGAGTACACCCCTGACATAGACCTGAGTCTTAACAAGCCCATCTCCATCGTGCTGACACAGTTCCACTTCCTGCTGTTGCTTCACGACAGAGTGAAGGCCATCTGCACTCTGAACGGCCAGGTCGTCCACGAGGACGTGTTCCCCGACAAGTTCGGTGCCCTGCAGAGGATGATCAAGGACCCCGCGGGCGGATTGGTCTGGATCTACACCGAGCGAGCCGTCTTCAGGTACCACATCCAGCGTGAATCCAGAGACGTCTGGCAGATGTACATGAGCATGAATAAGTTCGATTTGGCCAAGGAGTACTGCCGGGACCGACCGGAGTGCATGGACACGGTTCTGGCCAAGGAGGCGGAGCACTGCTTCCAGAACAAACGCTACCTGGATAGCGCCAAGTGCTACGCCCTGACGCAGAATTACTTCGAGGAGATAGCGCTGAAGTTCATCGAGGCCAAACAGGAGGAAGCTCTGATGGAGTTCCTGCAGAAAAAGTTAAACAATTTGAAGTCGAGCGAGCGCACACAGATCACACTACTGGTCACCTGGCTGGCGGAGTTGTACCTGAACAGGCTGGGTCAGATGGAGAGCGACTGCAGCGGCGACCTCTTCGAGGAGACGCGCGAGAGTTTCCGGAGCTTCCTCAACAACTCCAAACACAAGGAATGCCTGTTCAACAACCGCACCACCATCTACGACCTGCTGGCCAGTCACGGGAACGTGGACGACATGGTCTACTTCTCCGTGGTCATGCAGGACTACGAGCGGGTGATCTCTCACTACTGCCAGCACGACGACTACAGCGCTGCCCTGGACGTGCTCTCCAAGCACTGCGATGAAAAACTCTTCTACAAGTTCTCGCCTGTGCTGATGCAGCATATTCCTAAAAAGGTGGTGGACGCTTGGATCCAGATGGGGAAACGTTTGGACCCGAAGAAGCTGATCCCGGCGCTGATGAACTACAGTCAGATGGGCAGCACACAACAGATCAACGAGACCATCCGCTACATGGAGTTCTGTGTGTACGAGCTGTCCGTGACGGAGGAGGCCATCCATAACTACCTGCTGTCGCTCTATGCCAAGTACAAGTCTGACTCTCTGCTGTGGTATCTGGAGCAGGCCGGCACTCGCACCTCAGACATCCACTATGACCTGAAGTATGCCCTCAGGCTCTGTGCGGAACATGGCTACCTCAGAGCGTGTGTTCTGGTCTACAGAATCATGGAGCTGTATGAGGAAGCTGTGGATTTGGCTTTGCAGGTGAGTAACTAATGCAGGGAAGCGCTTAGAAATATCTTCCTCTAATGCCGTTGTGTTTAGCGGGCTAGAATTTTACAATACGAATCGCCATAGAGGGGCAACGATATGATATTGTTGATTCAGAACTCTGCAGCGAGAATTCTAACCTGCTCTAGTAGAAGAACTCACATTTCTCCGATCCTTAAAACTCTTCACTGGCTTCCAGTTTCTTTCAGGATCAACTTTAAAATTCACTTTCAGATCTATTCATGGTCAGGCTCCTCCTCACATCAGTGATCTGATCCAGCCTTACACCCCAGCTCGGGCTCTGAGGTCTGTGGATCAGAATCCACTTATGGTTCCTGAACACGGCTCAGGACCAGAGGAGAGAAATCTTTTCAGGCTGTTGCTCCTAAGCTTTGGAACAATCTTCCTCTCTCTTTGCGCTTGATGGAGTCTACTGACTCCTTTAAGAAACATCTTAAGACGTTTCTATTTGTTCAGGCTTTTCCTTGAATTTCTGGAACTCCTGTGTTGTTCTCAGTATTATCTTGATCTTTAAAGTATGTACTTTTTTGTGTATTGTTTTGATTGTTAAAGCGCTTTGTGACCCTGGTCTGGAAAAGCGCTATATAAATAAATATTACTTACTTACTTACTTACTTACTATATATTGTGATACTTCAGGAACAAGGATATATTTGTAGTATTGTCCGATTACTTTACTCTGGTGTTGCAGTATTTACAGACCACATGACTGATGTCCAAACATCATCTTTAAAAGCTAAAGCTTGAGTTGACTCTATCCTCTCGTACTCAGTCATCGCCCAGGATCTCGCAGGATTTCATTATTCCTTTAACTGTGAAGGGCGTAATGACTACTGCCATCTAGAGGCTGGTTTAATTGCAACACAGAAATGAAAAAACAAAGTAAATATTTGCATGTTAATTGTGAAAAAGAAATATAAACCATAAAAGATATCGTAAAATAAAACATGATTTGAAAAGCGTAAAATAAATTTAAAGAAATAAATGGAAAAAATATTGCAATATTTAAGTGTAAAGATGTTTTGCTACACCCCCAGTTTATTTTCTAGCCTTCCTTTTGTAAGCTTGTAAACAAATAGTCTTGTATCCATGAATATATAGATTACAAATAAAATACTTATTACATACAATACATATTTTATTTATTTATTTGCTATTGACGAGGTGTGGCCCTGTGGCCTTATTTGTTGCTTTTACTGGATTTATTTGGACCAAATATGGTCAGAGTAAAACTATAAAACAGATTATAGTAGACGTTTTTTTTCAGTTGTTTAATTCTAAATTACTTAGTTTAAAGTTTAAAATGTATGTTTTCTCTATTCTCTTTTTTGCCTTCTTTTGTGAGTATTTATTAGGTTTAAGAAAACATTGATAAACATGTATACCATTAAAAGACATTTAATGATACCGTACTGAACACTGTATCGATTTAATTCATTAATAATTAACTTGCAAATATTCACTTTATTCTGTTTGTTTTCCTTTTGAAAAATACAAATATATATTTTTCTGTTAGAATTCAGTAAGCTGATGTTCAGCATGTAATAACATTTTCTTTTGTCCAATGAAAGTTTTCCTACATTTACCTTATTTAAAAAAAAAAGCCTCAATATACAGTTTTTCCTAAAGTATTGCAACATACTGTATTGTTGCACCTGTATCGTATCGCCAAATTATTGTGGATACGCATCCCTAGTATTAATTGTCGCCCAGAATAGATTAAAAAAAAGGTCTTTAATTAAAATTAAGGAATCTAACGATTTTAACCTTTCTCTTTCTATATACAGATCTTGTTGTCTTAAATATTTAATTTTACATATCATGGGGTTAATACCGTATTAGTTTTAATTGTACAACTGGGATGTTTTCTTAAACTGTTGTGAACTCTTGTATTCATACGTTGTAGGTTGATGTAGACCTGGCCAAGTCTTGCGCCGACCTGCCTGAAGACGACGAGGAGCTGAGGAAGAAACTTTGGCTCAAGATTGCTCGGCATGTCGTGCAGGAGGAGAAGGATGTGAAAAAAGCCATGAACTGTTTGTCCAGTTGCGATCTCCTGAAGATCGAAGACATTCTCCCGTTCTTCCCCGACTTCGTCACCATCGATCATTTCAAGGTCAGAGGCTACTGCCCAAATTCTGGAACGAGTCAGTTGGCCTAACATTTCCCTGATCTTCTGTTTGTGCAGGAAGCCATCTTTGGCTCCTTGAAGGAGTACAACAAGCATATTGACGAGTTGAAGCAAGAAATGGAAGAAGCCACTGAGAGCGCCAAGCGGATCAGAGAAGACATCCAAGAAATGAGGAACAAGTACGGAGTTGTGGACTCGCAGGAAAAATGCGCCGCGTGCGACTTCCCATTGCTCAACAGACCCTTCTATCTCTTCCTGTGTGGACACACGTTCCACTACGACTGCCTGTTGCAGGTAAGAGAGAGGATTAAGATGATGTCGCCCATGATTGATTGTACCTCCTTCTCTCCACACTCTAGGAAGTGGCGCCGCACCTGTCCGTCTACAAGCAGAGCCGCCTGGACGAGCTGCAGAAAAAGCTGGCGGCGACCACACAGTCCTCCAAGACTCGCCACCGCCCGACGCTGAAAGAGGAAGGAGAAACCGCCAGCCTGGGAAAAGGCAGCGTGGGAAGCCGCGAGCAGCTCAAGTCTGACATCGATGACATCATAGCGTCTGAATGCGTTTACTGCGGCGAGCTCATGATCAAGACCGTCGACAAGCCTTTTATTGATCCGCTGAAATACGACGATGAAAGATCCAGTTGGCTTTAGAGGAATCCACCTTTTTTAAAAAACACAAACCATTGCTCATTGTTTTGCAGCAGTAAAAATGGATACTAATCATGAATACTTAAATTATGTTTTTGCACTATTGTTGGGGACGATGAGAAGATGAAGCAAGCGGGAATATTAATGTTACACAGCAGCATGGCGCCTTTTTTGTTACGAATGGATCATGGAAAAAGTAACCTGCACTTAAAACAGTTATCTGTGCCTGTGACAGCTTTGTGTACACTGTTGAAATGCAAACATAAAAAGCTTGTGAATCATGACACTCGGTGAAACTAACTTTTTTGACTCCGTTCTTCTGTTGATCATGTTAAATTTCTAATAAAATATACTAAATACATCTGAGTTTTGAAATGTTTTTATTTTTACTCAAGAATGTCCAAATATTTACAATTGGAAGAAGTGGATGATGTGAAGCAAAAACCGCGACACGCCGTATAAATAATCGAAACAAAGGCTAAAGTTATTTATCTTGGTTTCCCAACCGCATCAGCATGAGTCAAGCGAAGGTCCTCTCGTGACGTAACACGCAGCTCGGCAAACTTCGTACCGACTAGACGTAGCTAGTCGACTTCGGCAGTAGATCGATGAGTCCCTATTTAAAGTGCACGACTTCTGTATTTTTACCCGATTCGGTTTTGGATGATAATATTGTTCACAAGTGACGGGTTTCTCGTGTTTTAAAATCGCCAAAGGGTCGCCGGGGAGACGAAGAGGGATCGCCTCGCGCTCTGGGATCGATTAAAGCGCCTGCTCCTTGCTGTCCCCTCGCCATGGCGTCGTGTCTTTGCTCTCTCAGTAACAGAAAGTGGCCGCCTCTCTGCTGCTGCTGCCGACTCAAAGCTCACACACTTCGCACGGCGCCGTCCACCGCCATTTTGGAGCCAGTGAAACCGAGAGTCGGCAGCAGCAGAACCGAGAGAGAGGCGGACAAGGGGGAACGGGGGCCGAGGTGAGAGACTCCCGTGTTGGATGTTATGGCGAAGGGAGCAATGGGGGGAAGATGGCCGGGAGGGAGAGAAGAATTAAAACATGGGGAGCGTTGGCTCACCCGAGCCCGGCCAGCTGCGGGGATAGGAGACGGCGAGGGCGGGCTGCGGGCCCTGTTTAGATCATCGAAATACACAAACGATATTAATGGAAACTTACGATTTAAGGCGCCACACTGTCTTAAAGCGACAGGGCCTGATGCAATAATTCACATTAATGCACCAGTTATCAAGTATGTCGAGCTCATGGCTCCTAGTCGCTACGTTATATCAACACAATAACATCCGCCGGTTTAAAAGAGCGAGAAGCGCGACCACCATTGTCGAAAGTTGGTGGTATTTCCACAAGTTTGTGGCGGGTGTGCAGGAGGACATTGACCGTTTACGAGCGTTGACTGGAGGTCGCGCACGCACGGTTTGCTCGGCGAGGCTGCTAACGGTGGTTAGCAACCGAATGCTACACGCAATGCATTGCCCAAGGTTAGCTAGCGGTGGCTAATGCTAGCTTCCGTTTTTGTAGATGTAACGATAGAAAATAAAGAATAAGCGATCACACGTTCATATTAAAATAAAGACAAGTATGATTTATGTCAATTATGTTGTTGTGAACTTATTTGTTAAAATTGTATTTGTTGGTAATAACACTGTCTTGACGCTTCAATATGGTTAAAAAATATTAAACTTGACAGTGTAATTGGAATAAAATACCTTTTTATATTTTAAAACACGAATACACAATGAACTTGGACATATGCAACTATTCAATGGTTCCCCATTCAAATAAACTTTACAGAACAAATCATGTGACTTAACAATGTTACGTTTTTTTTTCCAACGGATACGACCTCTGAGCCAGAAAGATACAAAACAAATGCAATAAATAAATCACCAGTATTAATAAAGAAAAAAAATTATATATTTTTTCCTGTGGACTTTTCCGTTTGTTCTGAATCAGAAAAAAAGTGTATTGCTTGTAACAAATAAAAATGCAATATACAATTTAATTAAAAAAACCTAAAATGACTGATAAAAATAAGATAAGTGACTGGTAAACTAAATTCGGCTAAAGTAAAGCGCCAATTTGACAATTTTAACTATTTAACGTTGAACATGTGCTATAAGATGAGATTAATAACAACTAAAATGACTGATAAAAATAAGATAAGTGACTGGTAAACTAAAGTGGGCTAAAGTAAAGTGCAGTTTGACAATATTGACTATTAAGCGTTGAACATGTGCTATAAAATGAGATAAATAAAAGAGAAATATATGTTTTGTAAACCAAGTGAAACGTTTAGGTGCGTAAGTTGACAATGTTCTGCATTAAACTTTATAATAAACCGAACGTTAAGAACATCTTCATTTGTTTGTGGACTTTTGGAGATTCCTTATGATGTTGAGCTGACTTTATGTGAATGTACATGGTGTTAATAAAGTTTTTCTGAACATGATATTGTTTAATTAAAAGTATGAATAAAATATAATCAATCGTAAGGAACAATAACAGTGATATGACGCAAAGATTGTTGAAGATCATTTTGAAAGCCTTTGTTGATATTTTTGGATGTACTTTTGACTTCCTAAATACATTATTTCCTAAATACAATGGTTAATGCAAATAACCAAGTTCAACTTACTGACTGAGGTATGAAAAAGTACATTTTGCGTAAGCCTAAGTCTGACACAATGATAATTTAATAATTTACAGCTTTCCTAAAGTTGATAATTTGTTGAAGATCCTGTTATTAACAAATAAAGCTAACCTAACTATATTTAACCATATTTAAATATAAATAATATAGAAACTTTAACCTGCACCTGACACTTGAGCAGTTTAGCTAATTGTGAATGCATGGGCGAGGATGGTGGAAATATATTTTATATTTTCCTCTCAAATGAAAATGTGCTCTGTTGTAAAAATAATAAATTAAACACAAACATTATGCACACAAAACACACAGCCACGTAAAATATAGTAATACCAAATTGTTTTGAACTAATTATTGACTAAGATGGCAGTAAGTATTTTGTATTTAGGACTTGATGAAGATGTTTTGTTTCTGTAAATGTAAAATATAGTAAATAGATGTCTCAGTCCCCAAGTTCACTGTTTCTAAAGTACAGCCATTGTTTATTTGAACTGGGTTATTTGCATTTACCATTGTATTTAGTGAATAATGTATTTAGGAAGTAAAAAAGTATTACCAAAATATCCACAAAGGCTTCCAAAATGCACTTCAACAATCTTTGAGTCATATCATTGTTATTGTTCCATCCAATGGGGTTCACACATTCAGAAATATAAATCTGATTTGTATAAACATTAATACAATACAATAATATGTCATTTAAATATTTTTCTATGTTTATTAATCTCAAAAGATGAAGTTAATACATTATTAGATATAATAATAAAACAATAAAGTTACAAATCTGATGTCAACAAGATAGTTTTAGGTGAGAAATGATGAAAAATCATAAAGTACTCAGAGACGCTCTATGTCAAGGATTTGGTCAAGTTCTGACGTTAGTAAAAACAAATCTTCAAAGCATTGTAAAGTGTAGTAAAAAACAACAACAATGTAAGTCATGGGTTGATTTTTCATCTCAACATATCTGCCTCTGACTGAGGTTTTCTTCTTTTTAAAGGTCTGGGTATTTGATGTTTTATGAGCCCTGGAACAAGGAGTAATGATTAGGTGTTCTGAGGTGGGTACAATTCCTCCACTTCTTGAAAGCAACATCCAAGTTGGTCATTTTGCTAACCAGTGTCAGAAATGGTGGAAATGAATTAAAATAAAAGACAATCCTTCATCACTCTGTCCCATGTGATCTTTCTAATATTGACCCGTTTCTCCGCAGTGAACGCACAAACCCGTTCGGGTGGAGGTGTACATGACCTGCATGGCGTCGGGACAGAGCGGTCGCCCCGAGGTCGACCCCTCGGGGAGCTCGTGTCTGGCCAAACCTCTGTACCTCCAGCGACTGGAGCGATCGCTGCGACTAGACAGCTTCCTGCGACAGACGGCCTCCCTCTTCAACAGAGATATAACCAGGTACTGCATAAAAAATAACACACTAAATAAACTAAAACTGGAGAGTTTTTACAAAAGAAAACTGATGAAAAAAAGGTGTATAGTGATCATTTTGATCTTTGAGCAGAAAAACATCCTGTGAAAGAAGTTTTGAGAGAGTTAATAACAGGCTAATTTCTGTCTTTCTAGTGATGAAAGTGACGACAGCGACGATGACTTGGGAGCCGAACTGTCTCTGGACCCGACCGCTCAGCACTCGGTTAAAGTCGAACCATGTGAGCCAGAGGACGGGCTGACCGAGAACAAGCCACTCAATGGAGTCCTACTGCAGGGTAAAGGTAAGATCGGTGTATTTTCTGTATCTAATATCCACGTCACATGACCACAATAAACATACATTTCATAAACTCAAAGTATTTTATAGAAGTTGGTCAGGAAAACATCATTGCCTTGATTATGATGCAACAAACCGTCTAATGTTTCCATTATAAATTTCTGCTTTTGTGCCGAATGTCAAATATAACGATAATGTTCTTTGAAAACTGATGATTAATATTAAAAGAAAATGTTATATACATTTATAAATATAAAAATACTTAAAAAATAAACAAGCCAAGATCACCTGCTCGGCAGGAAGGAAAGATTGTGCAGCTCCTTTCTTGAGCAATGCTGTTGGATTATTTATTTTTAAAAATCTAGTGTTTTAAATAATTTTTGTATTTCTCCACGTAAAAAAACACTTTTTAGTGTGTGCACTTTAACTTTTGTTTATTGTTGTTGATATATTTATCATTGTTATTTATTATTGTGTTTATTTTATGTTTTTTAATGTTATTATTCATATTCTGTTATCTTCATTATTAGATTTTTCCTATGATATATTTTATTATGTTTTGTAAATATCAATATGTGTTCTGAACGTCTTAATATAATATGTATGTATGTTTAATCTTTTTTTGTGAACTGCTGTGACAGAATTTCAATCATTTATCATTGCAAATAAGGCTAAAACGAATTCAGAAGTCTTCAAGTTAAAAAGCAAAAAAATAAAATTATTATTGAAAAACATTAGAAAGACATTATCAGACCATATATGCTAACGTGACGTAAATATCCTTCGTGAATAAAACCTTCTAAATCTCTCGCAGAACAAAAGCCGGACAAAACCAGCCTTTACAATTTCTCCAAGCTGAAGAAGAACAGGAAGTGGCTGAAGGTAAAGAACACGTGTGACGTTTGTGTCGTATCAGCCACACATGTCTAATGTCTTCGCCACCACAGAGCATCCTGCTGAGCGACAACACCACAGATTCGGACACCGACTCGGACGACTCCGACTTCAGTCTGTCTCGGGAGGAACTACATGACATGCTGAGACTCCACCGTTACACCAGGCAGCATCAGGGCAAGTTCCACTCGGACCGTGAGGTACTGATGCTTTTTTAACTGCAATTTAATACATATTTTCAAAGACTTTCTGTTTCATAAACATTCTTCATTCTGTTGTTGTTTATATTTGTGCAAGTTGCATACAAAGTAAATGCTTTTAAAAGCAATGAAATCAATGCTTTTTTTCTTCTTTTTTTTTTGTTTTACTGTTGCAGCTACAACAGTACCAGTACTACAGCACTGGACTTCTCTCCACTCAGGACCTCTTTTATGAGCAACAGCGCCACCTCCTGGGTCCAAAAAAGAAGAAAATTAAAGATGAGAAAAAATTCAGAGGTAAAAGGAAAATCTTTAATTGATGTATATCAATGCCATCAGAGTATTTAAAGGTTGAATTCAACATATCAAATGTCGAAAATCCGATTTTTGTCAATTGAAATTTTGATTTAAGCATTACATATGTATTTATAATTTATTTTTATTCTATATTGAAATGTTAAATTTAATTGAATTTAATAATTGAGTTTAAAAACGTGAATATTTTCAAAAATAAATGTTTTCTTTTAAAGTAGGAGTAGGAGTTTGATATTTCAATCCAAAATTATCAAAAATAAAATTATTCTTCTTTAATTTTTAGCCTTTTTCATTAAATAGTAAAATGTGTAAAAGTCCACATTTTAATGTAGAAATTCTTAAATGAAATGAATAAAAATGCTTATAAAAACAACATTTCAATAAAAAAAAATCAACTGTTTCAAAACATTTAAAAATGTTAAATTTAACCATTCAATATTCTGATGGTACAGGTATACTTCCATATTTAAACTATTTTGCTGCTACATTATTTATTACATATGAATAAATTCAACAATTTTGTTAAAATTACAAGTTGTAATCTTTAGGTGTAATCTTTCAAATAACTGTATATTTTCCTCTTGGAAGAATAAACGTCCTTAATAAGACTAAACAATGGTGAAGATGACAGGTGATGCAAAGTGAATATTCTGCTTCCTTTTTTCAAGCGAAATTGAAAAAAGTGAAGAAGAAGAAGAAGCGATGCGAGGGCGAGTTTCTCGACGAGGACCGGTCTTATGTCACCAAGGTCTTCGCCAAGTTTTCCCACGATGCTCCGATGCCCATCGTCAAGAAGAAACACCTCACCATAGAGCAGCTGAACGCAAGAAGAAGAAAGGTTTGGCTGACTATTGCAAAAAAAGAGATCCCAAAGGTACGTCGCACGGATCCGTATTTAATTTGAAAAGTGCTGTGTTTCATTGAGTCTTGATCCACTTCTTACGCAGACCTTTAAGCAGAAGACTTCTGCCAAGAACCTGGTGCTGACCAATGCTAAAAAGGTGAGTTTAGAGAAAGTCAAACGATGGATTGTCTTTAACACTTGCTGTCATCGTAGTTGGCTCACCAGTGCATGCGTGAAGTCAGACGCGCCGCCATCCAAGCCCAGAAGAACTGCAAGGAGACGTTGCCTCGAGCGCGTCGGCTCACGAAGGAGATGATGCTTTACTGGAAGAAGTACGACAAAGTGGAGAAGGAGCATCGGAAGAGAGCCGAGAAGGAGGCGCTGGAGCAGCGTAAACTCGACGAGGAGATGAAGGAGGCGAGTGTCTCGGTAAAGTCATTCCTATGATCGTGAATAATAGTTTCTCTTTTTAAAAAAAATATCAGGCCAAGCGCCAGCAGCGAAAACTCAACTTCCTCATCACACAAACGGAGCTTTACGCTCATTTCATGAGTGGAAAAGCTGCAGGAGGAGAAGAAGGTCAGGAGGAGATTCTGAAAAAGCTGGAGGACAATGCAGCTCAGAGGCAGATCGACATCGGAGGAGGTGTAATGGTCAACGTGGGACAGGAGGACTACGGTATGACACATTTGAAATACCAATACGGCAACGATATTGCGATACTGTAGGAACAAGGAAATATTTGTAGTGTCTTCGTAGTACTTGAGTCTGGTGTTGCAGATTTTAAAGACAACTTAAATAACTCTTGACTAAGTTGCTTTCATTTGTTTTGAAACCAAAATATTCCCAAACATCAGATTTAAAAGCTGCTGTATTCGACTGTATCCTCTCATCCTCAGTCAGTTCCAGTCAGTTTTTTGTCCCTGTAGCTTCAGAAGACAAATTTAGTGCTGCCATCTAGCGGACTGAAGTTGAATCGCAACACACAAATGTGAATTTGTGAAACAACGTGAATATTTGCGTGTTAACTGTAAATAACTGTTTTACTCAAACTTTATTTAAAAATAAATCCTAATAGAACTAAGATAGAAATTGACAGATGATTTATAAGTCAAAGAAATCAATACAATGCTGATGAATGTTGACACAGTATCCTGAAAAAAACTTATATCTAGAACCAAAATACTGTTTATTTTTTCTGTAAACTCAGTATAGTTAATTAATTATATTCAATTGTAATTCATTTTTGAAGTATCTGTACGTTTTTATTTTTACGACTGTTATTGGGGATGTTTTCTGTGTAAAGATTTGTAAGTTTGACAAGATGGAAATTTTAAAGAAATATAAACATACATTTGTTATTAATTTGTCTTTTATTATTTTACATTTTCAAACTTGTATTTACTTTTGTTTTCCATATGTATGTTTTTATTACGTGACCTTGTCCTCCCTGTGTTTGTAAGGAGAGTTTCCGGCACCTTTCTTCCCAATGGAGTATTTAATTGAAAATATGATGTTTAAATTAGTTCTAATTAGTTCACTTCTCTACCTCTGTAAAGTGTGCACTAATAATGTTTATTTTTGTTCATTTATTTTTAATTATTGATGTTATTATTTTTTATTATATGTGTGTTGCATGTCTTAATATAATGTGTACAAGTGTTTGTATATAAGGAGAATAAATGAACAACTCTATCTTCTATCATTTCAGATAGTGAATTCTACAAGTCCCAGGCCCTGAGGAACGCCAAAGAGGCCTACCGGATTCACCAGGAGAAAGTAAAGACAGGAAACCATCTTCCCCTGTCACTTGAAGTCACGTTAACTCAAATCTTGTCCCGTTTCCACAGACGCGAATGTTCGACGAGGACGCCAAGGACAGTCGTTGTGCGTCCCTACATGACGCCAGCACGTCTTCTCTGGGGCTGGGATCAGGTTTTGGCGAGAGCTACAGTCTCGCCAACCCTTCCATTCAGGCGGGAGAGGACATTCCTCAGCCCACCATCTTCAATGGGAAGCTGAAAGGTTACCAGCTGAAAGGCATGAACTGGCTTGCCAACCTCTATGAGCAGGTAACTGGAATTTAATAACTTATATTTTATATATGAACTTAAAATAATGTTGTCTTCTGAAGGGAATCAACGGCATCCTGGCAGACGAGATGGGACTTGGAAAGACCGTGCAGAGTATTGCTCTGCTGGCCCATCTAGCCGAGGTGAGAGTGAGAGAATGAATTAGAATAGATTAAATGAAAGGTTTTGCCGTGCAGCTGCTTCCCCATACATATATCCCTCATTTCGATTTCATGAGTATTTCCTTCAATACGTCCCTTTTCATTGTTGTAAAACGGCTGAATTCCCCTTTTGCTATTAGGGAGGTTGAAATGAGTAATTTCGGGGAAAGGAAAGCGTGTTTGGCTTCCTGTTTTGGGGATTGAAACACAAAACCACCTGCTGTTTTTCTCAATGGTATATTCTTTACTCCATCACGCCACAGAGAGACAACATCTGGGGTCCGTTCCTCATCATCTCCCCCGCGTCCACGCTCAACAACTGGCACCAGGAGTTCACCCGCTTCGTGCCCAAATTCAAGGTAGGGGGCGCCGAGTCAGCACAGCGGCGGAAACACCTGCATGATGATGCTGTGTAGCTTTTAGTGCCGTGCACAATAGTAGGAAATAAATGGCTTTCAATCGAAACACACACTATGGTTGATAGAAATCTACCTAGATTGAACACGACGGACTACAGGTTTTCATAAATCCATATACTGTATGTTAAATTAGATGATCATTAATCTTTGATAATCAATTTCTCTAAATTCCCCGTCCAATGCTTTTATTCTAAATGTATACATTGTGCAATTAAACAGTTTGAATCATGCATACTTTAGTTATTTATTTTTAATTTACTTATTTACTTTAATACACCAACCTTAATGTACAAGTCACTTATTTTATCTTAATACATTTGATTTATTTCTTAATTTAAAGTGCAACACAGATAAAATATATTATTATTATTTATTAATTTTTATATCAATTTCATAGATTCTGTTTTTTAATGTATTCACACCAATACTGGCTAAATGTTTTCTGATTCTGATAAAGAATCTTTGACTCAGTTGAGGAAGAACATTTCTTTAAATAGATGTCGTTTGAGAAATACACCTTTTTAATTTTTTTTAATTTAACGTTTAAGGTTATGTTATTGCTGTTATAATTGAAAGCAGGACTAAGTAGGATTTTTTTTCCATCTCCCCTAGTGTTAGAATAGTGTAATTGCGATGTCACGAGAGCCATTATGGAAATGAATGCAAACGCTGTCTCCATTGCTGTAAATGCGAGTTATCATGTGGTTGACTTGAGTGTGTATTGAATCAAAGTTGTGTTAATAATAGTTTGAAGACAGATCCTTTTGAAAGAGTCATGATGATCATTCAAAAAGCAAACGATCATCACAGAAAATATGAAGCAAAAAAACGTTTAAAAGCTAAAGTAGTGCTGCTTTAAAACTGAACTATTTAAAGTTAAATTAAAATTAGATTCTTGCGTTAAGTTAATTTTTTGCCCTTTTATCTTTTTTCTGGTCAATTATTTATTTATTTGTGGACAACAGGACAACTGTTCTTAAACCTCTCACTAGGAGACGACGTAGCATCAGAGTTTCCTGGTTGAAAACATGACTGCACAGAAGACGTCATGACTTAGTTAGTGGCGCTGCAGATGTGTTTATATATGGGCCGACTAGTCTCTGGAAGGTATGATGCATTCTTTCAAGCGAGACAATCTTCCAAATCAATCAATTTGTCTCGCGGGACCAGAAAATAAATCAGTTCCAGTGTGTTTTGCTAATGAGCTGTGAAAAGAGCTTATTAGAGAATTTAGAGATAAGCTTCCTGAACACTTAGCATGAGCGACTGGAAACAATGGTGCCGAGTGATGTAATGATGTGTAAATCTGTTCACATCACACTCTAACATCAACAACTGGACCATGATTCATACGTGATGTTATGCCGAGTCGTTTCCTCTGGGAACATCACAGTCTTGTATGTACAGTCATTCCAAATGCATTCCAAATGTTTAAGCTTTACCTCATTCTTCACGTCAAGTTACCATCAGAACGTCACATATACACTGCCAAAACTAAAATCTAGGGTATTTCTGAAGTCTTGTTTCAAGTAAAAACAGTCTGTTTGGATTTAATTTAATGTAATTCACTTGACGATTCCAGAAATTTGAAGATATTGAAAGACAAAATTGAGACACATATTGCTTGTTATTATTTAAACAACATGTTTATATTCTTGCATGAAGATATTCCACGTGATTTTAGAAACTTCATAATCTGTTAACACTTTGGCAGAAGTAATTCGGTCCTTATTTTCTTCAAATAAGATCATTACTCTGAACTGTTCAAGTGAATTGAGCTCATCATTAAGTCAAATACGACATTTTTTAAACTTGTAATAAGTTTTTCCAGTGAAACTCTTCATCTCCATTTAAAAGTTCATCAATGTCGAAATCCCCTGTTGGTAAAGTAGGTTTTATTTAATGCAAAAGATAAACAAATGAGTTTTACTTTGGTTCATTAGTATAATAAGAAATCAAGTTTTCATTATGAATCAATCATTATCTCTCTTTCTTCAATAAAGTGGACATAAAAGTCACTGAATTAAGATTAAAAGAAGATTAATTCATCTTTCTTTCTTGTTAAAGATCCCAAAGTGCACTTAAATTGATTATTTACAATATATATTCACAGTATATTAAATAAGAAATAGCAAATATCAGTCTTATAATTACTATGATGTGACCTATATCTATTTAATATATAAATAAATATTACATAAATAATTTTTATATATAGTTGTTGGCTACATGTTACCAACAAGACACTGTAAAGTCTTTGGTAAAGGAAGCTAAGAGTGTAATATCCTTCGACAAGGTAAAAAATAAAAAGTTTTATTGTTTTGATAATAACTAGGAACAAAAATGATCCAGTTTGCATCAGGTTTAAATACTATCAGATGTTCTGCAGCATACTTATATATTGTTTGTCTGCCAAATGATTGACCTTCATTTTGAACAAAGACTTTGTTTCATACGATCAGATGGGGAGCTGTATTAACATTTGTTACTGTACACGTAATGATGAAGTGAATGGAATAGTTGCAGCGTCAATTAAACGACTGCACCATATGTTGCTGTCGTTTAATTCATACTTCCACTGAACAGTGTTTTTTCTCCACCAGGTTCTGCCGTACTGGGGTAACCCTCACGACCGGAAGGTCATTCGAAAATTCTGGAGCCAGGTAAGCATCAGAGAAAATGTGAAATAATTTTTTTTTATCATTATTTCTTCAATTCATTTATTAAAAAAAACATTTTTAGCCATACATTTCTGCGTATATACTGTAGGTTGCTAATGTGTTTTCTGCAGCTGTATCCTCCTTTTGCTTCACTCACCACTTCTAATTTCTTTCTATTCTTGTGCTTCGATTCCAAAGAAAACCCTGTACACCCAGAATGCACCGTTCCATGTGGTGATCACGAGCTACCAGCTGGTGGTTCAGGACGTCAAGTACTTCCAAAGAGTCAAGTGGCAGTACATGGTGCTGGACGAGGCCCAAGCTCTGAAAAGTAGCACCAGGTATAGTTAAAATATCCGGCATCAAGTGGGTTCAAAAAAAGTAAAGAAAATGAAAACCAAGTTTCCTTAAAAAATTCTAAAGCGTGAGGTAGAGAAGAGACAATTGCAGGAAGGAGCAAAAACGATTGGAAATAACCTTATTTAATATATATTAAAGTGGTGCAAAATTCTTTATAATAAGTTCAATGGGATTTAGTAGTTTCCCTTTTCCATCTTACAATTAACAAATGGAGCTCAAATTCTTTAAATATTTCTTAAATATTATGTAGTATATGTGGTTTAAATTTGGTCAAAATTATACTCCTTTTCAGAGAGAATTTAGAGGAAAGAAGTTCAAGGGGGGCATAAGACTCCCTACCATTTAATACCAGCCTAAATTGATCATCTTATTTTTTAAATGTCTCTTTATATAGAAGTGACTCTATTAACCCTTGTGTTATCTAGGGGTCAAGGTGACCCGAAGGCCCAGGGAAGTTGTTACCCTTGACCCAGAGACATTACAAAGGATACCAGAAACACATTTGTTTTTTGGGCTTCAGGTCACCTTGACCCTGAGATAACACGAGGGTTAAAGAAAAGTATTTTCCCTAAAATCCTTTTCCCATTAACATTAAAATGTTGACACATTAGTTACTAGTATGCACATTGACTGCTACACAAATTTGCCTTTCTAGCTCCATGTTAAACTAAAATAGCATGTTTTCTTTTTCTACTTCTCAGTGTCCGCTGGAAAATCCTGCTACAGTTTCAGTGTCGAAACCGGCTTCTTCTCACAGGGACACCCATTCAAAACACCATGGCCGAGGTAAGATAAATGTGTTTGTGTCTTCCACTGCTTGACAACCTTTGGTTTACACAAGTCCAAACTGTTGACGGTCCGTGTCGTTCCCGTCCCTCAGCTGTGGGCACTGCTGCACTTCATCATGCCGACGCTGTTCGACTCCCATGACGAGTTCAACGAGTGGTTCTCCAAGGACATCGAGAGTCACGCCGAGAATAAGTCGGCCATCGACGAGAGTGAGTACGGAGCCTTCAGAATGACCAATAATGTTTCTAAACGCCGATGTTTGATCGTCGTGCCGCAGACCAGCTCTCCAGACTTCACATGATCCTCAAGCCCTTCATGCTGCGCCGGATCAAGAAAGATGTGGAGAATGAGCTTTCAGATAAGGTACAAACACAACTTGTCATTTTATTATTTAGGATTCAGGCGTCGTCACAATATTGAAAATGGAAAAAAAACAGAGATGTGTCGCCTTCAACAAGGTAACATTGGTGTCTCACTGTTACATAATGTGTCAAATTAAAGAGATTAAATTAATGTAATTAATCAATAACATTGGGAAATTACAATGAAAAGTACATCACGTCTCTGCTCTTTTGAGAGCTTTTTGGAACATTTTTATCTGTGGAAATCTTTATTTTTGAGTGAGAAAATATTATAAATATAAAATATTATAATAATATGAATACAACATCAACCATATGCAATATAACAAGGGAATCAAGTGAAAAACACATTACCGTGAGTTATTCCTACCCCCGGAGTTGTTTAAAAGTGACTCCGATGATGAAGATTTCATTGGATTTTAGTTATTTGGAGTTACACGGATGGTTTGGTAAACTTCTTAGCATGTTATTTATGCTATAGTTATCTGAATAACTCTTAATATGTTATGTTAACATACCAGGCACGTTCTCAGTTGTGTCATGCCGTACAATAATTCACCCTGTTGTTTCCTCTATTCTATTTTTATTTTAAATTGCCTTTCAAGATGACATGTCTGTTCTTGGTGTTGGATTTTATCAAATAAATTTCCCCCAAAAATGCGAATTATACTCCAGTGCGACTTGTATATGTTTTTTCCTTCTTTATTATGCATTTTATGGCTGGTGCGACTTATACTCCGGAGCGACTTATAGTCCGGAAAATACGGTACTAAATACATTTTAGCATTAAGTGTCAAAAATATACGTTAATCGGTTAATACTTTTACTTAAAAAATAAATGTATATTTAAGTAATTTGTGGCATAGTCTTCTCAAATACAATCACAAATGGGATCAGATGTGTGAGGAACAAAGACAATCTATTTATTTTCTTACATGCATAAATATATATAAAACATACTCGATGTCATTCTTAAATGTCCCAAAAAAGAATAGTGCGACACAGAACTAAATTTTTGTGGCGAGGAATTCACTATCAACTTGTCAGCGACTTGACAAATGTTTGTTTGTAAATAGTTTGTGCCACATGGGTCGAGCTCGTTCCTCATGTCCCTGCACTTGCTCGTCCATCCGTCTCCCCGTGTTGTAATAAGCCTGTGAGTGATGGGTGTGCTGGCAGATCCTCCTGACAGATGTGAGACCCTGAAGGTCTCTCACTGTCACACACATGTCACACACTCACTCTAACACCGTGTCAAAACACAGACAGTGGTCGGTGAGTGGCAGAGTTCATCGACCTCCCGCATCTGTCTTGTTTACCCCCGACCTCCCCTCCTCTCCCCTGAACATGTCGTTTCACCAGCTCAACTCTGGACTTGTTTTCTAGCACTTGTGCTGTGACTGGTGGAATTCTCCCATGGTGCATAGCTGCTGTTGTTGTGGGAAGAATAACATGCTCTTTATTACAAGTCAGGGTCAAAAAGCAGCAGAATCCTATAGAAATAATTGATATTTAATATTTGAAGATCCATAATGATCTCATTTGATAATAACAATTATTTAGCTAAGCAACAATAAATCAAGTCAATTTAAGATGCAACTACATTTAGCTCAGATTTGTCAATTACACACAGGGCCAAAATATTTTTAAAGTCTAGGTCATGGGCCAAAGTAATTTTCTTTAATTAAATTATTGAATGTATTTCATTTTATTTTACTAACTATTATCTTTTTAAATGTACATCCCACTTTAAGGTAATGTATCATGTTATGTGCATTTTATTCATCTCATTTATATTGATTTCATTCTTTTTATTTTTGTACTGACATCGCCATAAAATAATCCTGTGTTTTGTTTAACAAAATTGTCAATAAATGTGTTCAGAATTGAAGTAAGAGTCTGATTAGAGCAGCACAAGTTCAAGCTTGGTTTAAACACCTTCACAATATAAACATTGTTGTTAATTTAGCTCTTTAATTTCAAGCCAATCATACGGTTGGGCCTTGATTTTGATGGTTGTTTGAGCGTTTTAATGGGATGTTTCAATGTTTAAAGTTGCTACAAAGTTACTGAAGCTAAAATAATCTATAAGGAATCACTGATTTACATTTAAAATGATGATGTGTCTTTCTAGAGTTGGAATAGAGAAGTGTGAGACAAAGTTTATTAGACCTGAGCAAAGTGTCTCTTCCCAACTGAGAGGGTTTTCCCCAAGTTAGTGGGAACAGAACTGCTCAGTCTTGGGAACCGATCCCCGGGCGATCACTGGGTGTGGTCTTAGTTCCACTGGATTAAGGAGTATTTCGTAGTCCATTAGAACCTAATACGTTGCAGTCCTGGAGCGTTCTCTTGTTCACTGCATGACATCAGCAACACGTTCTGTTTGTGTTTGAAACTGACCTGCTTTCAGTGCAAGAGTTGAAATCTTTCCAAGTATGTTTTTCTTATTATAGGAAAAATATCTGTCAACACTTTAAGTAAGATATGACGTAAAGAAGCTTGTTTTTAAGACATAAAATAACTGTTTTTTTCTTACTTTTAAAATATGAGTTTTTCATCTTGTTTTAACAAACATGTTTGCCTTAATGTAAAACTGTGTCACAACTAAAGTTAGTTAAATACACTTGGAAAAAAATGGGTTGACAAAAACAAGATCCTATTTTTAAAGGGGAAGTCATTATGTTTGAGAATCACAACAAGCGAACAATGACAACATCACAATGTTGGTAATAAGATGCTAAAAACAAGTTTTTCCAAGATCAATTTTCTTCTTGTGAGAAATCAAAAGTTCAATAATTAAAAGAAAAAAACCTAACACAAATCTTTTAAGTGTTGATGGTACAATATAAAATAAATTACATTTATATAAAAATCAAAATCTTATTCATCAAATAAAATAAGGGGGAATTTAAGTAACAGCAGAATCAGCGGAAAACAAGAATACAATAAGTAAAGCACACAAAAACTTAAAACAAAAAGATTTAATAAAATACTGAAATAAGAATATAATATAAATACGTTCTAGATTTAAAGACTTCACAAATATACAAAATGTACAAAATTACATTCATAAATAGAATAAAATATCGGTTGTTTTTGAACCGATAAGCAGACAGGAATAACGAGATCTTGATCTTATCTAAATTTGCAACAATCCATGCAGGGAAAGCAAATGAGGCTAATTCACTTCTTATCAGCTCCTGTGTTTAATTAACTCCGTAATGATTCACTTTTTTCTCTCCACAGATTGAGATCTTAACCTACTGTCAGCTGACCACTCGGCAGAGGTTGCTCTACCAAGCACTCAGGAACAAGATCTCCATCGAGGATCTGCTGCAGTCGTCCATGGGGACGGCTCAGCAGTCGCACACCACCACCTCCTCCCTCATGAACCTGGTCATGCAGTTCCGGAAGGTAAGAGACTCTCGCTGTGTGGTGGAATCATTAAGAATAATAAATAATAATAAGAATAAATATTGCTGTGCGTCTGCAGGTGTGCAATCACCCGGACCTGTTTGAGCGCCAGGACACCCGCTCGCCCTTCCACATGACCCTGAAACCTTACGCCCTGTCCAAGTTCCTCTACAGAAATGGTCTTCTGCACTCACAGGACCAGGGCAAGAAAAAGTGAGTTCTCAGCGATATATAGATAAAGCTTCTCACGCCGTCGTACTCGATGTTTATCCTGTCATTTTCTACAGGTTACTTCAAGTGTTATTGTCTCCGTTTACCGCTCATCACATCCACCAGTCTCTCTTCCACAGAAAAGGTGAGCACCAATACATTATGTTGTTTCACCCAATCCTGAACCACTACATTTATTTTAGCTATATAGTTAGCTACAATTTTAGTTAGCATTTAAAATGTCCTGGATAGCAACGTAAAGTAGGTGTGAGCAAGAAAAACTTTATTTAACTAACAGATTGGGGCGACAACATAACCTCCTTAGTGGATGTTATTTATTATGATGATGAATTATCATTTTCTTTGATACAATCTTCACTTAAAATATTTTTTTATGGATTGTTTTCAATCATTTAATGATGTTAAACGTGTTTTTTTTAATCACTTTTCCACGAAAAAATACGACTGGGAGAAAAAACCTCATGTATTCCACACCTATTTAAGTCAGTCACGGTTCTATACCTATGGTTCCTGCAAGTGCTTAACAAATCTAAAAAGTCTTTACATCCATGAATCTAAAATAAGGCTATAATTAGCATTCAAATTTCTTACAAATGTGAACAACAAGATGTTATGTTTCAAATCTCAAAATATTTGGTAACATTTATTTATTTTATATATTTTGTTATTTCACAATAGCGGAAATAACCGATCAGTATGGCCAAGACTCACACTGTTTTTATTTATTTTAATTTGGGTCAATTTGATCTTAAATTGAATTTCAAAAGTGGTTCAAAAGTCTTAAATTTACCTTGCCTGAAGCTGCAGGATTTCTGCTGTGATTTGATGTCATATTTTTGTGTTTAACATTTCCAGAGGAAGACAAAGAAAGCTGCTTTTCTTTCCTGCGCTTCATCGATGTATCTCCCACAGAGATGTCCAATCTAATGTTACAGGGACATTTAGTCAGGTCTGTTTCACGGATTAAACTCGTGGAATTTAAAGAGTAATTTGAATTAAGTTGTTCTACTTCTCCTCACAGGTGGTTAGCTCTTTTTCTGTCCTTCAAGTCGGCGTACCGGCTCCATCGTCGCCGCCTGTTTGAAGAGGACGGTCCGGAGGAAGAGACGGGACAAGACACAGCAGCGTCTCTCACTAATAAGTGTCTTTCTCACAAGGACCTACTTGTGTGGCTCAACAGACCAACCGCTTTTCCCAACATTCAAACCAGCCCCGTCCTACAGGTGAGAAACTAAAACCAAGAAATTCAAGAGTGTTATACTTATATTTCCCTGTGGTCAGTATGTGTATCTGTCACAGCATCTGCTTGTTGGTCTGAAGCTAATCCAACAAATGAACAGATCTTTCATCTTTTCTTATAAACCACAGGATGGTTTTGAGCAAATTAAAAGTTAATATGATTAAAAGATCAACCTTTTTTGTTTTCAATCTTGTACAAATGTTTTATGCATCGCTCATTGTTAGCCGTTATAAATATCTGCCTTTAGAGGGCACTGTGTATCCATCAAAACTTGTGTGAGCAACATAAAGCATGAACTTCTTTTTACATTTTCTTTCCCATGATGTTTTTCTTTTTTTTTACGTGCGTGGGTTAAACCATGGATTATCCCAAAGACGTCGCTGTGTAATGATACTGTTTAACTGATATTATTTGTCCAAATCATTAAGTTCTTTTACATAAAATACTCAATGCATTACATTGACACGCTGCCAGTTTCAGCGTTATAGATTTGGCTCCAAATGGCATTTATATCAGCTCCTTCTGTTTGTGTTAAAGTGGTTCTGTTCTGTTTGTTTATCCTCTCTGTGATGTGTCTGCGATTCAGAACCTTGTGTTCACGGCCCTGCGACCCGGCACCATGGGACACAGAGATGTTCTGATCCAAAGTAGAAGCTCGGCCTCGTCGGTGCTGCGACCGTGCCAGCTCACGCTTCCACCAAAGTTCCTCCTCATCGTGACGCCGAGGGTACGTTTGTGTTTAGTGTCGGTCCATTTGTATGGTCTCCGTGGCGACCGTCGTTCAACCGAAAGAGAAAAGGGAATCTCTGTCTGCGTTACTATTGTATAACTGACACAATGACTGGTTATAGAGCTTCCTGTTCCCCTCGTGACACACATAAACACACAAAGTCACACCAGAACACACAAAAAATGATGATTCAGAAAATGCAGTTTACTTTTATTGGAGTTTTATGACATTTTTAAAATTTATTTTTAGGTGACAGCTGTTCCCATCCAGCAATACTGCGATGACCGCAGCGCTGAATACGAATGGCAGGTGACCCGGGGCGGAGGGGGCGCCATCTTCAAACAGAGCTTTCTTCACGGCTCGCCTGATCTGGCCTCCGATTGGCTGTCCAGATCGAACACCTTCCATCCACACTCACCTGGAGGAGTGATGGCTCTCTACCCTCGCCACGGATGGTCCTACATTAGGATACCAGGTAAGATCTTACATTACAAATATCACAGATAAAAACAATAGTTAATGTATCTGTTTATATCTAAACCAGAGGGGTCAAACTCAATCACACAAAAAGCCAAAATAGTTTATCAATTTAAGTTGTGTTTTCTGTGTTTATCTCTCCAAATAAATCCATCATCTTATCTTAACACTGACATCCCTATTGGTCACGATATCAGCATGAAGATTTATCTACTTTATTTTGAGCCAACAATCCGGCGGGTCATATACAATGACTTTGCGGGCCAGATTTGGCCCCCGGGCCATGAGTTTGATACAAGTTATCTAAACGTTTAACCTGATGGTCAAAGTATATCATGTATATATTAGGGTTATATAGTATTAGGAGTGAGTATTGGCAAGAATCTGGAGATACGATGCGTATCACGATACAGGGGCAACGTTACGCTAGATAGCGATATATTGATATACTGTAGTAACAAGGATATATTTGTAGCATTTTCGATTACTTGGCTTTGGAATTGCAGAATTTACAGACCACATGACTCTTGACAAAGTCGTAACTGACTTTCATTTGTTTTGAAAGCAAAATGTTTCCAACCATCAAGCTGGAGTCGTCTGTATCCTCTCGTCCTCAGTCATTGATAAGATTTTTCCTTTAGCTGTGTGAGGACATAATGACTGCCTGGACAGAAGTTTAATTGCAACACAAAAATGAACAAATGCTGTGAAAATTTGTTTGTTAATTGTAACAACAAATGTATTTATTCTATACACACGCTTTATTGAATAATACATTTTAAAGCGGGGAAAACTGATTTAGTGCTATTGAATATTATTACAGTAGAGGGAAAAAATATATCAATATTTTCTTGCACCTTTGTTATTTTCTATTCATTATATTAATAATATCACATGACTGTTTGAAAACAAGTTTTTTTTGTAGCTATACGTCATGGTTATTTCCTTGATAGAACAGACAATTTAACTTGAGTTCTACTGTTTCATTGGGATTCATGCCGAGCATCAGGAAATTCCCAAAACAAGCAACATTTATTGGTTTTTCTCCGACATCTTTTGGATTTACTGCATGCAATCTGTTTTTCTCCGGTGGGAGGGAAAGTATGGAAGCTAGTAAATCAACAAAAGTTCAGATGATCATCGTAGTATTCCTATCAACTATCCTTAAAAGAGTTGCTCCACTGAACGTGGAAACAAGTGTAAAAGCTGAAATCGTACCCCGTGAGAGAAACCACAGCGGAGGTTCAGGGTCAGAGTTGAGCACGTCTCCGTCTAATGGATCTGCTGAGTGAACGTTCTGCGTTTGGTTCTCGGAACCTCTCCTCGTGCAGCTCTTTACGGGGTCAGGTGTGTCGGCGGTGTGTACGTGTGCGTTTGCCTCGTCTTTATCCGCGCAACTCGGGTTGTCGAGTTAAAAGGTCACAGGGAGCAAAGTGGGAGCTGATTTGCTGCCAGGACCGCGAGGTCTGATGGATGTCCAGGGTGAGAGGGGCCACAGCAGCGTTACAGGCAACACTTCCCGTCTCACTGACCCGCTCAGCCTTTCTACCTGATAAACAGCTGCTGCCAGGAATAATGATGACTGCTCTCTTTTTGTGTTGTTCAGCTTTCAGAGAAGAGCTTGTTCTGATTTTTCATTGAATTTGAATGAGTGAAATTCAGAGAAGAGAAGGGTCTTTTTTTTTTTTTGGAATAAGATTTATATTTTACAAAATGGTGAGAATGCGCAATGATTGTATATAAAACAAATCTGTTATTCGTTCTATTTTATACATTTACTCTATTCATGCTACGACAGTAAAACATATTCTTTAACACTATAATATAGGGAAGAAATAAAATATGTATAAAAAACATTTAATAGCACTGTTTCGATATTTAAAAACGTTATTTGTTTTCTTTTTTAATGTTTTTCAAATCTAAACTTTATTTAAAAATCGTCATCATAGTTTTTAAATGGCTTTTATTTCATTAAAATAATATTTCCAGTGTTGCAATTAAACCCCCAGCCACTAGATGGCAGCAACGTGCTCCTCAACTAAAGGAACGATGAAATCCTGTGAGATCCCGGCAAAGACTGAGGACAAGAGGATACAATAGACTGCAGCAGCTTTTAAAGTTGATGAAGTCATAACCGCTTTCTTTTATTTATAAAATTTATGTTGAAAAACATCAAGATTCTTTAATTTCGGGAATACCAAAGTCAAGTATACTACTACAAATATATCCTTGTTCCTACAATGTCACAACATCGTATCGCCCGATTTTTGTCAACACACAAAAAATCAACGATAACATTTTAGCAAAAAATTGAGATATAAATGTAATTTAAGTGAAACAAGCTGCTGGTAAAAATAAAGTAAATCTGTATGTGATTTAAGCAGAGCTTACTATGTCCTACATTTACAAACTTGTCTTCACTGATAAAACCTAGTGCTACTGTGTGTGTTTGTGTAAAAGTGCGAAACCAAACAAGTATTTGTGCGTCTGTGTGAGAACGGTCCGAACACTCTTGTGAAGTCACAAGGAGGCAGACAAAGCGAGGAAGTTTATCTGCTGCTCATTGTTCAAGTGCTGAGTTAGGTAACACTATTAGATGCTCCGTCCATGTGTGTGTGTGTGTGTGTGTTCGCGTCCATGCGAGGAAGTGTGTAGCGCTCACACGATGCCTGAGGTGTCTCTCACCTCTGCTCAAAACTCTCTCTCACGCTCGGAACAAGACCCCCACCACCCCCCCGCTGACACACAGGTGCTCCTGTGCTGGTCTGGAGTCTGGATTTTCTCCTCGGCCCGTCTAGTCTGCAAGTCTTCTTTCTCAGCCTCGCTAGGAAGGAAGTGACGGAACCAAACCGGCACCCGTCCTCCGCCGAACACATTGTTGCCACATCAAGGCTCCGATATGTACAGTAGCCTGGGCTGAAGTTTCCCAGCCTCCCTCTCTCCCCCGCACTCTCCCCGGCTCTGGGGCTCCTTTTGTAACAAATGGCAGAGCTGAGCAAGTGTTTGTTTTGAGCGCCAATGGCGTGAGTATGGCTAGTCGCGGGTATCAATGGAAGAATCTAATCGCAGGCCTTAATAGGCATCAGGAAAAAACATATCAAGCAGCTGCGTCTTGAAGGCTTTACCCTTCACTGCCATGGTGATCGGGAAATGTTTTTGTTATTACCAAGTTAGATATTTGCACTTATATTTTACATGTCCTAGTATGTTATTTATTTAGATCTAAAATGTATTGATACAAAGACTTTCCATTTAAGAGAAAGGTAGCACAAGGCATCCATTTAAATACATTACATTTTGATAAAATCTAAACCATATATATTACCTTATATTGGGGAAATATTACTAGAATTACTAATTTCTATGCAATGTATAGCACATTTAAAACGTATTGAAAAGGATGATTTCTATAATTTCAGCTTTAACCATAAGTGTAAGTAAGTAAGTGTAACGCCCATAAATAGTACATAATACGTGAGAAATATTTCCCAACTTTTAGCTCCTGTTGGTTGTTATGAGGGGGCATAAAGGGGGATGAAGACCCCCGTTACATTTTAGAATACGTCCAATTTCGATTAAACTAAAACCCTGTGTAGAGTATTACATATTAAAGTAAGGGAGCTTTCCAGGATTTCTGTTTCTTTTTTCCAATTGTAATGGGGCGCAAAGGGAGGGTTAAGACCCCCCTGAAAATGTACTTTGGTACAATTGCTATGGAATGTAAACCACATTTAAAACATATTAAATAAGAATGATTTCGATATATACATAGCCCATAATCCACCTTAAATGTTTCCCTTTTCCCCTGTTCTGTTCCTCTGTCATTTTTATCAAAAGTTCTTTTTATGTTTTATTGAAAAAGCCTCTTAAAACCAATTATGTCTGGAAAAAATCCACAAGATATAATTAAATTCTTGGAAAAAGAAACGAGCCGAGAAAATGGCAGGATAGTTATTATTTTGTTGTTTGTTTGTCGAAGCATAAAACCTTCATCTGACAGCGAGAGTTTTTCCTGACCCGCATAAGTTTCTATTTCAACCGGCATGAATGGAAAGGGTGTCGTACTGGCGTGTTAAAGGCTTATATGCAGGACATTCCAGCGCGACACCGAAATAACTGTCCTCGCCGTCTGTGTGGCCTCTTGATGTAATTAAAAGGAAGGCTTCCATGAAATGATGGCCCACTGGCTGCAGAGATGCTATTTTCCTCTCCTGCATTGTCAGCTGGTCTGTCAGCGCTGCGGTGCAGGCGTGTGGGAGGGAGTGTGGACCAGAAGGAACAATGAACAGAGTTTGAGGCTGAAGGTAGAAAATATATCCAGCCTGGACTGACCCGACCCACGGCAACCGAAGCCACCCATCCTTCAGAAAGAAACGCAGACGTTCGCAAAAAAAAGTCCGACATGAAAGGCACATTTGAAATACTTGTGGGATATAAATGTAGGTTTCTCAGAAGTAGTGCATTCAATAAATGAAGTAACAAGAATGTGTTTTTTCTTTTAATCTTGAGGAGAGACTCAAACTAAACTGCAGGGGGAGACATTTACCACATGATGAGATCTACTCGCTTTCCTTCTGTCTTGCGTGCATTCATCTGGTGTTGAAACAAGATTGAAAAAATTGGTGTTAAAGAAAAAAGATTTGTTTGCGACTTTTCCATTTACCTTCTGTTAAGGATGGTTTATTGAAGACTATTACCTAAAGAAATGTTTATTATTTATCATCGCTTGCATGAGCCTAAACATAGCTGTAACTAGAAATAGAAAATAAATTGTATAAAAATAATTAATGAATAATAATAAATGCATAAAACGCATGTATATAAATATATAAAAAATAATAAGCACAATAAATTGAGAAATGTAATATATGTCGGTTTTCCTACAAGTTAAGTTAAAGAAAGTATGAACCTTAAAGTGAAATGTATGATATTAACATATTAGTGACTTTGGATTATATTATTTTTCATGGTGTTGTATTCTAAAATATAAATGTATGTTGCCATGTTGAGCAGCATCAGCAGTAAGACTAGTAACCCTATAATAATTGTATTGTAATTGTAGTAAGTATAATAATAACAGTACATTCCTACTCTTCCTTTTTTTTAACTAAACCTTTTTGAATTTAAAACCCTATTTGAAACATGGGAATAATTGAAACGCTAATAGAAATAAGCTAGCAGGCCAGGCATTGAATATAGTTCAAGCTAACACATCAAGTTACCCACCTTTACCTTTCATTTTCAGCAGCTAAAATGCTGCTTTTAGTCATAAAAAAGTGGCAACATTTTTTAACAGTATCAACAGTATGGCTTACTTTATTATTTTTCTCAATTATCTTATGGCAGTTTTATTTAACATACATACCTGGCATATATATATGATGAAATAATGACTTCATTATTATTATTATTGATCTGATCCAGCCTTACACCCCAGCTCGGGCTCTGAGGTCTGTGAATCAGAATCTACTGATGGTTCCTCGCACACGGTTCAGGACCAGAGGAGAACGATCTTCCTCTCTCTTTGCGCTTGATGGAGTCTACTGACTCCTTTAAGAAACATCTTAAGACGTTTTTATTTGTTCAGGCTTTTCCTTGATTTTCTGGAACTCCTGTTGTGTTCTCAGTATTATCTTGATCTTTAAAGTATATACTTTATTGAGTATTGTTTTGATTGTTTAAGCACTTTGTGACCCTGGTCTGGAAAAGCGCTATTCAAATAAAAATTACTTACTTACTTACTTTAAACCTTTATAACTTAACTTAATGTTAAGGAAAATATTATTTTGGTCTAGAACCTTTTTTTTCATGACTATGAATCACTTTCAAGCTGTTTCTGAAATATTTTTTTATTCTGTTTCAAACAAGCATCTGTCCGAGTGCGATCCCTGATGCAGAGAAATTAAATTCAAGAGCAGGATTTCATCGGCAGCAGCAGCCGAGTGGCGTCTGGCTAATATTTCCATCATCAGCGCCGGCCGAACAAGTGTTGTCCATCGACGTATCGATCGCGCCGTGTAATGTATCATTATACAGTGCGGTGCTGTCGCTCGGTTCGATCGCCGGGTTCGACCTGCTCGCCGGCGCCCCATCTGTCTCTCTTTCTCACATATCCGTCCATCCATCTTCGTCCGTCAGAAGATGCCTCCGTCACTCACATCTGGACAATCGACACACTTTGCCCGAAAAATCCGTCCACCGGACAGAAGACTGTGGTAGATTATTAATGAAATTAAGTTCTCTACTGAGTTTGGGAGTATCAGGCGCCAGAGCACCAGGGCCGGGCCCGGGTTAATTAGCTGGCAGCAGGCCTCTAATTGGGTCAGGACCGTGTCAGGCCTCTGGCTCTAGCCCTACAGGGATTGGATTACACTGTCAGGGGACAGACAGTAGGGGGAGGGAGGGCGTGTAGACGGGAACAGGGAGGGGACATTTTGGTGGAGGAGGGAAGATGGAGCTGGTGGATGAAGACGAGAGGGGGAGCGATGCTTAATCTGTCAGCAGGAGGTAACGATAGGAGGAGATGGGGAGGGTCGGACGGGTGAAAACTGTTGTTCCACTGGATCGGGCGGTGTTGTCGCGTAAAGTGGGGACGAGGGGGGGGGCAGGTGGTGAAGCTCGATATGTGTATCCATAGCAACTGCGGAGTGGTGTGACTCCACATGGGATTTGGGGTGGGGTCTCAAAAAAAACCCTCGTCTTTGCGCCGCCGTTCAAGATGTTTCTGTCCTTATTATGATATTCGTCTGCGAACACCAGCCAGGAGCCGTTATGTAAAGGGTTTTTCGGACTTTGGCAAAACAAATCTCCGAGGTCAGCCGAGCTTACAACATTTTTGGTCAGATGTGTGACCGTCTGTTTTAATCCTGTAAATCTCCCATAATGCTGCGTACAACACCCATGATACGCAAGTCAGACTTGCTTATAACGTTGGATATAATCGTTGCTAAGAAGTGTTTGAACTCGTGCTCTTCTGTTTTTGTTATTGGCTTCAGTTTCCTTTGATTCCTTTGGACATACAGTATGTTTCTCCAATTTCCTTTCCAATTATATTACCGTGTTTTTGGACTATAAGGCGCACTGAATCATAAGGCGCATTTTACTGCGTTGCCGTTTCATAAGCATGTCTCTAAACCGGTTCCATTTTGGGGTTCTTATACACACTATAATATTATATTAAAGCACAGTACCTATAACGTATTACTCGGTATTGTTCGCATCAGTCAATACTTCAAAGCCTTGTGCTGCGGCGAAACCTCACAGAGTACCACAACCTTATTGTTGCAACTTCGTATACGAAAAAATGTTGCAAGATTTTCAAGCGCCATGTACTACATAAAACTGGTCAGTAAGTACAAGAAGAAATAATACATAAGGCGCATCAGATTATAAGGTGACTGTTAGTTTTCAGGAAATGAAGGATTTTAATGGTGCCTTATTGTCCCAAAAAATACGGTAATACT
Source organism: Callionymus lyra (assembly GCF_982586985.1). Taxonomy (NCBI): domain Eukaryota; kingdom Metazoa; phylum Chordata; class Actinopteri; order Syngnathiformes; family Callionymidae; genus Callionymus; species Callionymus lyra. The sequence continues at coordinate 7,151,446 of NC_141834.1, forward strand.
TTTTCTTCCCTTTCTGGCCGTCAACTCACAGAGACGAGTCAAGATTCCAGAGCAAAAAAATCTGGTTTGGTGCCACGAAAGTCAAAACTTTGTTTTGAGTTCGAGAAGACCATCTCAGTTTTTTTTGGCCTTAACTTAGTTGTGTTTCTTTTCGGCTTTGGAAACGGCGATTAAAGTTCGATAATAAAATGAGCTAAAACAGGTTTGTTAAAGGTAAATACTTCACAAAGAAAAATAGTATTGAACATTTCATCCTTATCTAAAAACTCTCAGGTGATTCTCCCAGAGTTCACTCCTCTAAACAGGAACAGATCCACAGTAGAGGTTGATTATGGAGCAGCTGCAGTTTTTGCCAAGTGGCAGTTTTCACCAGGGGGAGGATCGGCGCTGTGGTCGCTGCCCTTGACCACGCAGTGGCCCTGGTTAGACTGGCACCTGCGGTGTAGAGGCCCCGTCTGATTGAAACCATTACTACCACCAGGCAACCAGGGGCCCCCCTTCACTCTCTCCCCCCCCGGTCTGTTTTTCTTCCTCACATCACCCAGATCTAATCCATGGCACGTCTCACTTTCTACTCTTTTTGCTTCCTAAATCTCCCACTTTGTAGACGTCATGGGCCGTTTATAGATGAGGTTTTTACGACAGGAAGTGGTGTTTGCCTGTTATTGGCCTTGTGGTTTGTTGGCCACCATGAGGTTTGCCACAGAAATGTTGAACTTCTCTGTAATGAATCTGCATTTAAGCAGAAAGAAATACAATATATGTGACTATAGCTCCATAGATTTAAGAAAATAAATGTTTAGACATATTTTTTTTAACAATTCCATTGGTTGAAACTTTGATTTAGATAAGAAATCTTTAAAATGGACATAATAATATTGTGTTTGTATTGAACAAAAAACAACAAAAAAGAAATGCCCTCAGTGAAAATAATTTTGCATTTTGACCCTTGTAGAGTAAGAGTTATATATTCTATAACTATACATAAAATGATGAATGAATGACAGATAAAGCTAAGTTGTTTATGTTTAATTTATTTTATTTTTAGTGTTAGGTCTTATTATTATTAGATGTAAGAAACACAATTATAGTTTTTGAGGGTACATATTTCCATATGACCTTTTTTATTTTTAGTAGTTTTGGTATGTTTTAGTACTTTTAAAGTAGTAAACAACAAAACATAGTTGAGCAGTGTTCCCCAACCACCGGGCCAGGGACTGGTACTGTTCCATGAGTAATTTGATACCCCACAGCCTGGAAGGAATTAAAAAAACATTTAAGTTGTATTAATTATTATTGTGACTGTGACTCCTGACACATAAAATTCTAGTTTAAGTTTAAGTCTGCAGTAAATGTTTTAGCTTAGTATCAAACATGCTAAGCTTTTAGAATGTTCTCCTAATTTAGATATTGAAAGAAACATTACTTTTTAGGTCATTATTTGGTGGAAAAATAGCCAGTTAGGAAGGTGTGTGTGTGTGTATGGCTGCGACTAGTGAATGTATCTGTAGGACGACATCCCTCCACAGTGACCCTAAGGTGAGCGCCAACTCTTCCCCAGAGTGTTCCCCCAGTTCTCCTCTATTAGTTCCTCTTTAACACTGCTGCACGTCCTGACCCGCTGTGGGGGGAGTTTTATTCAGGGGTCACAGTTCAAGGTTCAGTCTGAGTGCGCATTAACATAGAATGCATCTAGTTTAGATTAAGAATTAAGGATCCAGTTGTGTTTTTTTGGGGAGGGGATTATGGGGTGCCTTTTAGCAGCTCCTGTGATTATCTTTTACAAATCAGTCAACAATTGTTTTTTGTTGTTGTGAATACTTTTAAAGTAAGATCGTTTTTTAAAAAGATCTTATTAAAGCTTGCGAGGGATTTTAAGAGCACTTGAGTGATAAGATATGTTGGTAAAAGACGTATCTAGGTGGGAAAAAAGGGATCTCACATAAACTTGTCGTTCTTATATTCATCTGAAGAGAAGATTTTGGTCCAAAACTGCTAAGCCAGATTTCCTCTGGGACTCTTCCATATCCCTGGCCTGACCCTGTCACCCGACCCTGGACTTTGCCAAAGTCCCCCCCCCACTTGAGGCCACGACCCCTTTGGTCAAACTCTATAGACGGCCTGTCACGGGGTCGATGGCATTACCGCTCTTTTTCTCATCCGGCCATTGTGCCAGATGACGTTTATTCCTCATTAGCCGGGCATGAATTCAAGCACTTCAACCGAGGACCCCGCGTTCGGATTGTTCGCCGCAACAGAAGACCTGATGCGACGTGCTCGGCAGAAGCGTGACCGAGAACAACTGCCGGGGCTCCTATTTGTCCATCTTTTGTGCCTTTTTCTAGGGGTTGAAATGAGGCGTAAAGCACTTTCTCACACTTCCTTGTCACCGGCCTCCACCAGTCAATAAGAGCACACGCTGTATTTGAACAATCGACAGATCAGGGAGAGATTTAAGAGGATTGGAGCTGCAGCTGATCTGCTCTTAAGAAGGGGTCTTTATCCAGAAGAATATATACGAGCGACGGCTAATATTGATCAGGGGAAAGTTAAGTATGCTGACCTTATGGTGAAAAGGACGCAGGTTTTTTTTAAAAAGGATTTTTCCAATTGATTTGGATTATCGACGCCTTCTTGGCTTAAAATCCATTCAATAAGGAGATCGAAAAATGTGTTTTTATCTTAATGAGTTTGTGTTTGTTTCTTCCAGATAAGGAGAGTTTGATCACAGAAAGTGGCAAACTTCACACACTGGACATCCTGCTGAGTCGTCTGAAGGCGCAGGGACACCGAGTCCTCATCTACTCCCAGATGACCCGCATGATCGACTTGCTTGAGGTACACATGCTTTCCTCTATCATTTTTTGGAAAAACGTGGCCACCATTTAAAGTCCAGGCGTATTTTTCTCATCCAAATATCGTTGGGCAAAGCTTTTAAGCTAACGTTCAGCTAAAGATGTGCCAATCCGCAATAGCATGGGGACGAGAGGATACACGGCAGTACTGGTTCTAGTATAGCACTGTCGTTTTAAGTTTGTATATTAATCGACGGATCATAATTTCCTTCCCCGGTCTCTTGTGTGACAGTAGTCGAATGAAACGTTAACAAGCTTCACCAGCCTTGTTAGCGCCATCATTAGCCTCCTAATTAACAGGTCACGACTAATTAGCAGGGGCTCATCTGCAGAGAAGACACAGCCAGATGGAGACCATGATGATGATGATGAAGATGATGATGATGATGATGATGATGATGAGGGGGTGATGGGTGTGGCAGAAGCATTTTGCTTTTTGTTATTTTAAAAGCATTATTATTTCTTTCATGGTGTATTTTCGTTTTCGGAACTCTTTGTTGTACGATGTGGTCAATAATATTCCAATTTTCTTTATGGTATGAAGCTATTTTAATTCCTAAATAGAGACGCAGGGTTGCTTTTGGGCTTTTTTATTTACTATAATGATCAACAGATACCAAGAAATTAAGCCTGTTGTTTGGTTGTTAAATTTTTTATGCACTTCGTTTAATAGTTCAATAAAACTGAAATGTTTCCGAGCTACTATTACACTTTAACGGCTGGTTTTAGAAATAGTAAATCTTAATTGGGAAGTGTTTGAAATCCTTTTCAGAAATCAAACCACATTAAAACAAATGTTTTAGTCTTTGTTAAGTAAGTAAGTAAGTAAGTAATATATATTTATATAGCGCTTTTCGAGACCAGGGTCACAAAGCGCTTTAACAATCAAAACAATACTCAAAACAGTACATACTTCAAAGATCAAGACAACACCGAGAACAACACAGGAGTTCGAGAAATTCAAGGAAAAGCCTGAACAAATAGAAACGTCTTAAGATGTTTCTTAAAGGAGTCAGTAGACTCCATCAAGCGCAAAGAGAGAGGAAGATTGTTCCAAAGCTTAGGAGCAACAGCCTGAAAAGATTTCTCTCCTCTGGTCCTGAGCCGTGTGCGTGGAACCATAAGTAGATTCTGATCCACAGACCTCAGAGCCCGAGCTGGGGTGTAAGGCTGGATCAGATCAGTGATGTAAGGAGGAGCCTGACCATGAATAGCTCTGAAAGTAAGAACCAGAATTTTAAAGTTGATCCTGAAAGAAACTGGAAGCCAGTGAAGAGTTTTAAGGACCGGAGAAATGTGAGTTCTTCTACTAGAGCGGGTCAGAATTCTCGCTGCAGAGTTCTGAATCAACTGCAGGCGAGACAGCTCCTTCTTGTTAAGACATGAAAACAAACTGTTACAATAGTCCAGACGAGAAGAAACAGAGGTTGAATTTGAATTCAAATGTCTAAAATAGACACCAGTGTGTTTTGTAGATGTATGTACTGTATATAGTACAGGATTACAGACTTTTAGTTACTTTTTCTTCATTATTTCATATATAATGTACAATTTTTATTAAAGAAATGTAATATTCGATCATTTTTCAGTAATGTTTTGACTAACATCTCACTTTAGAAAAGGTACATTAAAATGATTTGCTTAAAATGTATTTAAAAGGTTATTTGGATAGATATTGTTAACATTATGACAATATAATGATGTGAGACTTCAAATATTGAATTTAATATAAGACATTTATGCTTATTAACCTTCCTATGTCCTTTATAAAAATGTAAACTACATTAAAATGTTCATTTAAAAAAAAAGTGTACGACAAGTGTGGCATTACAACAACAATATGTTACACTTTATTTTAATGTTTAATGAATGTATTTGTTTGAATAAAAAAGGAATGTATCACTGTACATTCCTCCTGTCTGGATGACTTGCCAAGAGAGTTTTTGAGGGTCATATGACCCCAAGACTGCTGTAGAACAGTGAGTCCGAGACGGTTTTCATATGAAGTACTGAGAGACTTTCTAAGGTTACCAAGAAGTTAAAACCAGGAACAAGAGTCTTTATCTCATTACGTCGCAAAATATCGGCACTGCAGTTACATCGTTCTGACTCCGGGGGAAAGAATTTCAATCTTACATATTGCTGCTTTAACTTCAAAACTGTAAGCAACCTTTGCACGACTTTTGAAACTCGTTTTTTGTTTGTTAAAAACACTACAGGGACGCATAAACTCTCACAATGATGTTTTCACAAATTCCTTTCCATGACCAAATCCCTCGATGGCAGATGGACCCAGCCCAGGTGGTTTAGGAACGTCTTCTCTCTGTCTGGAAACTGTGGGAACGTAGAATGTGCTGAGTTCTGCACAAGAGGGCTTGATTTATGAGCCACCCCAGACAGTAATAGGCGACTCTTTCTCCTCTGCTAATGGGCTAAAGAGATCCACATTGAAAAAGAAAAATCTCTTCATCCAACCTGGCTTTGCTTTGTCTCGACCGTTTTTCATCTTCAGGAGATGAAGATTGCGCAGATGGAGTTGATTTCCTGAACATGGAAGGAAGAGACCGTCGAGTCGGCCTAACCGCCATCATTACCATAAATGTTTTTGTCGCCGGTCGGCTCTCGGTTATCCAGTGACATCATGTTGCTGGATGATGGGCGGTTGAGATCTGGGTGGTCACGAGTTAAATACCTTTTTTTTTTTTTCTTCTCTTTCTTTGGGGGGGATATTGCTGCTGGGAATTCTGCAACCTTGCTGCTCCAGTGTCTGCGGCTGCTTCTCTGGCAGTCGAGATGGACTTCTGCAGCCAGAAGATTAGGAAACTTGTCGAACATCCATTCTTGAGTTTAAGAAAAACAGACAAAGCTTAGATATTTCCTTCCATGTATTGCTGCAAGAAGTAAAACATGAAACTGCGGTTGTGTAACTTTTATGGGTGTGAGAAAATACAGTTTTTTCCGCTTTACTGTATCTATATTCGACCCATTAAGAAGATTTTTTTTATACAAAGTATATTATATATTTTGCTTTGAAATCTTTTTTTTGTTATCATAGTTTTCTTTAATGTATTCTACTTTTAAGATTTACAATAACTAATATTCTTGGCGTTTGTTGTTGCATTTTGTGTTGCAATTAAATTTCCGGCCGCTAGGTGGATCATTTTACCCACAGCAGCTAAAGGACCAATGAAAGAGACTGTGGTGATAACTGAGGACGAGAGGATACAGTCGACTTTAGCGTTTACAATGATGTTTGGACATATTTTAAAAAAAAACAACTTATAATAGAGTCATGTCGTCTGTAAATTCTGTAACACCAGAGTCAAGGACCAATGAAAGAGATCGTGGTGATAACTGAGGACGAGAGGATACAGTCGACTCTAGCTTTTAACGCTGATGTTTGGACATATTTTCAAAATCAAAACTTATAATAGAGTCATGTGGTCTGTAAATTCTGCAACACCAGAGTCAAGGACCAATGAAAGAGATCGTGGTGATAACTGAGGACGAGGGGATACAGTCGACTCTAGCTTTTAACGCTGATGTTCGGACATATTTATAGACTCAAAACTAATGAAAGAGTCATGTGGTCTGTAAATTCTGCAACACCAGCGTCAAGGACCAATGAAAGAGATCGTGGTGATAACTGAGGACGAGAGGATACAGTCGACTCTAGCTTTTAACGCTGATGTTTGGACATATTTTCAAAATCAAAACTTATAATAGAGTCATGTGGTCTGTAAATTCTGCAACACCAGAGTCAAGGACCAATGAAAGAGATCGTGGTGATAACTGAGGACGAGGGGATACAGTCGACTCTAGCTTTTAACGCTGATGTTCGGACATATTTATAGACTCAAAACTAATGAAAGAGTCATGTGGTCTGTAAATTCTGCAACACCAGCGTCAAGGACCAATGAAAGAGATCGTGGTGATAACTGAGGAAGAGAGGATACAGTCGACTCTAGCTTTTAACGCTGATGTTTGGACATATTTTCAAAATCAAAACTTATAATAGAGTCATGTGGTCTGTAAATTCTGCAACACCAGAGTCAAGGACCAATGAAAGAGATCGTGGTGATAACTGAGGACGAGGGGATACAGTCGACTCTAGCTTTTAACGCTGATGTTCGGACATATTTATAAACTCAAAACTAATGAAAGAGTCATGTGGTCTGTAAATTCTGCAACACCAGCGTCAAGGACCAATGAAAGAGATCGTGGTGATAACTGAGGACGAGAGGATACAGTCGACTCTAGCTTTTAACGCTGATGTTTGGACATATTTTCAAAATCAAAACTTATAATAGAGTCATGTGGTCTGTAAATTATGCAGTACTTTAAATATAACTACTGTATCGCAAAATATATCGTTATGTTGCCCCTGTATACGCATCTCCAGATTCTTGCCTAAAAACACTCCTAGTTACTGTAGAGTGGATTGTTTTTTTAAACATGTTGGTGCACTTTCTTGGAACAAATATATCATACAGTGGGTGTAAAACGGTTTGGATAAGTGGCTTCATAAATACAATCATTATGGGATATCTCCCGTTCTGACGTGCTCGGGGAAAGTAATGTCCCACATGTCAGTCGTTGAAAAATCTGCCAGATCGTTAAGACAAGAGGCCAGAACAAGCTGGGCACAATCTCGCTGGCAAGATATCAAAACCAATTCCAACAAGGTTAGCTTCATTTTCCCCCGAAAACCCGTGGACTAATGGCCCCTAATGTAGTGTTCACTCGGAACAGATGGGGCTGTCGGGATCGGAGCCAGCCTTTTTTTTTTTTTCGCCGAGAGGAGGGCAAACTCCTGCCGGGGCCGGGGGTCTCGTCCCGTGTCATGCCGGAGGTGTTTAGGTCAGAGACAACATAGTGTCAAATCATTGATAGCATCGGTAATGATTTGAGGAGGCGAGACGTGACGCGGCGGCGGCAACTGTGACAGGCGCTCCGGCTCTGGCATGTTTCAGCGAGGAGGTCAGGAGATCAGGTCAGCGCTTAAAAGGAGATCAACTTGTCACCTCATCACGGCTGTGACCCCGACTCTCTGGGGCCTTTCCCTTCACCCCCCCTCACTCATGGGTACCGCAGAGCTATCGGGTTTTTGGGCTGGTGATGTGGAGCGTGCTGGTGGATACAAAATTCTTAATTTTGGAGTTTAATGCGACTTTTTTTTTAAAAGCCAAAATCAAGCGCCTCCAAAAAAAAAAATCACTTGGATCTTTATCTTAATGTTAATGTCACAAAATAAAACACTTTTAATTCAGCAAATGTGGAAAAACAAGTGTTTCTGCTGTATGTTGCACTGATCGTACGTGACAACTACAATAAATTGAGGCAATTATGATGTCTACATATTGAAACACTTTTGATTTATCGTGTTTAATTTGATCCATTCAACTTATTATTTCCCCCTAAATTATGGCTCCATCAAGCCACATTGACTCATGAAAACTCGTAAATTGCTTCAAATCCCTTATTTATTTTGTTCATGATAAATTATTCTTGTAATTTGACATGTTTTCGGAATTGAGTGAGCGAAAAATACCTCATGTTTGGCAGAATAATTGTCCAGCTGCAGCTCAATTCAAACAGTTTACTCTGAATTAGTGTTCCGGGGATTTTGGTGAACAAGTTGAAACAATAACATTTTTTTCTTATGACGATCTTTCTTGTAACGTTTTGGAATGTTTTTGGATAATTAACTTCTCCTTTTATATTAAAGGAAATGGTGCTATATTTAAAATTAGATCATAAAGAAATTTCAGTTGCAATTAAAACTATACACATTTAAAGGTAATTCAATTTTCAATTTTGTAGATCTAGAAAAAAAGCACTTTTGTAAAATAAAAATAAAAATCAGAAATAGTTCTGTGGGGGAGAGAATGATGTTTTTTTAATTGATCCTCAAAGAAAATCGAAACAATTCTGTTTTGGGGCAGAAAGCAAGTCCAAGTAAAGACCTTTGAGGAACAAAAACCACCCAGAAATAATTATCTTCGGGGAAAAAAGCAAATCCAAGTATAGATCTTTTAAGGAACAATTTTATAAAAAGAAAAATACCCTAAAAAACTATTCTTTTTTTGGAAAAAGCTGTCTAGAAGTACATATCTAGGTGCAAAAATTTTTTTTTGTTAAAATCCGAAACAATTCTATTGGGGGAAAAAAAGAGGTCCAAGTATTGATCTTTGAGAAAAAATCCACCAAGACACAGTTCTTAAGGAACTATTAGGTCAAAAACAATATTGATACAGCAATATACCCAATACTTTGATCTCCGATATAATACAAATATTTCATCTTTTCATTTAAAATGAAAAAAGCATAGATAAAAGTAGGATTTAGCTTCTGCATTTCACTACGATATACAGCAACAAATATTGTGATCTTGTGATGCCATCGTAGTGTGAACAGTTGTACTGTCATGTAATGTGTATCATATTGTAAAAGACTTCAATCAATACGTCTCTGACGCCTTAAATATTGAAATAAAACAACCTATTTGAAATAATTTGTTTTTGTTTGAAATGTTTTCTCATCACAGTTCTTGTGTTTCCTGCAGGAGTACATGGTTTACCGTAAGCACACCTACATGCGTCTTGATGGATCTTCCAAGATCTCTGAGCGCAGAGACATGGTGGCGGACTTCCAGAGTCGGTGGGTAAACCAAACTAATCTCACTCTTACCTTAACTCACACTTGTCTTAACTCACTCTTGAATCTGTCGCTGGCATGCAGTGACTCTCTGTGTGTATCTTCGTGAGCTCTGGTTCATATTAGCCTCGAACTCTGCTTCTCGTCCTGGAAGTGTAGATGACATTGTTTGAGCTTTTATTGGACGAGCTGAAGTTCTTCATTGTAAATGTTTTATCCTCCATGTCTGTGTTGGTGAGAACTGTCCTTGTTAATCTCGTCTCCCTTCTGTTTTCAGTAGATTTGTTTTATTCTTGGATTTTCTCCTTCTTTTTACAGGACAGATATATTTGTCTTTCTGCTGAGCACGAGGGCGGGGGGTCTTGGCATCAACTTGACTGCAGCAGATACTGTGAGTCACTTTTTTGAATGGCTTTCTATGTTTTTCTACTGTCTGTTGAAATAGAACATAGTTTGCTTGAGATTATACATTAATAATACATTATTTGTTCTTTAATTATGTCATTATATGGTCATTTCTATTTTATTTCAATGTATTGTTAATTATTGTATTTTATTTTATTGACCTCTTTTTATTTCATTCATATTATTTCATTTTTATGTTCTGTAATGCCACCACATAATATAACTCTCACTCATTTATCAACATGAATTAACTTAATAATTATGATAAAACTGTTTTTGTTTTTTCATCAAATGCTTTTAATAATATTATTATGAATTATATATTGTTGAAGGACATTTCTCATTGCATTACCTTTTTTATTGTATAATATTTAAATTTTGACCACTAATGACTAGTAAAGAAAGAGTTAAATTATAAAGAAAAAAAGTAACGTTTGTTGCTTCTTTAAGCAACATTGGGCTTTAGGGCCATCACACATCTAGTTTAGAAGTATTAATTAAATATATATTTTTATACAAATAGTTTGTTTTATTTTATATGCATTCTCTACATAATATAATTTTTAATATATCAAAGAACTTGCAAATGTGATTTTAGTTTGTTTGTTTTAGTATTTAAATCTTAAGAGAAAAGAAATAGAATAAATGTCCTGAATAAAAAAGCTTTAACTACTAAATTAATTAAGATGTTAATAAGTAATGAATAAATAAAAATGATTGAATATGCATTTTCCAAGTATTTCTTATATATTATAAGACACGCAAGTATGATGTATTTTTGTTATTTTACGGTAAAATGAATAACATTTATCCTAAATCAAAACTGAACTAATTAAGATTTTAATCAGTAATAAATAGTAAAAAAAAATACATAAATAAAAATGTAAGGTTTCAGGAAACATTTCCATACTTTTACAAACATAAATGCAAATCAAGGGCCTCAATTGTCCCACCCAAAAAAGTTGAATTAAAGATATTCTTGTGTATTGAGTATCATAGTATCATGAGTTATTGTTAAATGTGTGATATTTCCTTGCAGGTGATTTTCTACGACAGCGACTGGAACCCCACGGTGGACCAGCAGGCCATGGACCGGGCTCACAGGCTGGGTCAGACCAAGCAGGTCACCGTCTATCGCCTCATCTGCCAGGGCAGCATCGAGGAGAGGATCCTGCAGCGGGCCAAAGAAAAGAGCGAGGTAAGGAAGTCGATGTGGAGGATAGACTTGTACCTTTAGACACACTTTATGTAATTAAAAATGTTTTGTTCTTCCGCCATCAGATCCAAAGGGTGGTCATATCTGGAGGCAACTTCAAACCCGACACTCTCAAACCAAAAGAGGTGGTCAGTCTGCTTCTGGACGACGATGAGCTGGAGAAGAAACGTGAGTTCAGTTGGAAGCCATTTCCTGTCGTCCGTCACATGTTGTCCAAATAAAACAAGTCTCTTGTCCCGCAGTACGTCTGAGACAAGACGAGAAGAGGCAGCAGGAAGAATGCAGCAAAGTCAAAGAGCGAAAGAGGAAGAGGGAGAAGTACGCCGAGAAGGTGAGTGGATTCAATGGGTCATTATGACTTTTTTTCCCAATCGCTTTCCATCGGCTAATTTTGGCCCTCCTGGCATTCCATAGTAAAGGTGTGACGACAGCAATATAGCGACATAAACTAGAAAGAAAATAAAGAAGGGGTGTGGCCTTTAAATGATGAGAAAACTTGAATCTTGATGAAATAAACACAATTAACTGAACTTAATGCGGTAAATAATAAAAATATGATATTATGCAATTAAACTTTTTTTTTTTTTAATAGTTTTTTGATTGTGTATTTACCTATTAAACATTTATCTATGATATCTTTTTTTTAGTTTATTTTCAGGAGAAAGAATAAATGGGGAAAAAAAGAGAATCAAAAAAATGTTTTGTAATGTATGTTGGATTTATAGAAGATTTAATAAATATTAAAGAAAGTCATTTTATTATTTTCTATACAATCACTTTTATAGTTTAACTCCACAGCTCCACATGGATTTTTAGTCAGGGGGCCCCGGCCATAGGCCTGAAAACAAATGTGTTTGAGGTATCCCTTGTGTTTTCTCTGTGTCAAGGTGAATGACCTCCCTCCGGGTCACCTTGACCCTGAGATGACACAAGGGTTAAAGAGGCTTTAAGGAGACAACCAGTGCAGCCATTTTTTCGTTTTTCTAAACAAGAGACATTCTCCTTTTGTCTTTTCCCCAGAAGAAGAACGAGGAGTTTGAGATCAAGCGGAGGAAAGACATGAACCTCGTCATCCCTCACGCGCCGTCCGCAGACAATTCCAACCTCTCGGCCGACGGCGAGGACTCGTTCATCAGCGTGGAGATGGACTCCGCCATGCCCAGTCCCTTCAGTGAGGTGAGTCAAGGTTCCTCCAGGTTCCTCACGTCCTTATCTGCTTTCGTTTCATTCGGTTTCTTCACCCACTTTTCCCTTCTGTCCACCGGCCTCCTCCTGAATGAAATGGCCCTCTGTCTCGTAGCAGCCTAGTGTCCTCGCTCCTCGTGTCACTGACCCTCCTCCTGTGTCTGTGCTCGCTCAGATCTCCCTGAGCAGCGAGCTGCAGCCAGGCTCGCTGCCGCCGGACGCCGACGCCGACGAGAGCAGCAGCGACATGCTGGTGATCGTGGACGACCCCGTGTCCTCCGCCCAGCACACCCGGGCCACCAACTCGCCCTCGTCCGTGACGGGATCCATCTCGGACACCATGAACGGTGAGTTTCCAGTGTGACACGTTCATCATCGGCGAGAAATATCCTTTAAAATTTAATTTAATTGTTTTGTTCTTTTAAACCCACTAATGATCTTTGAATATTTAAGATTTTATTCTACATCAGGGGCGTTAAGTTTGATTTCCTGAAGAGGTTTCAAAGACTTTTTATTGTCGTTCAATTCTATGACAATGAGTGAAATGTGTTACTAAAGTATGGAAAGCCAGGAGGGCCATAATGAGGTTAATAAAAAGGGGCTATATAAATAGAGATTATTATTATTATTATTATTGGAAAAATAGAGAGACATAGATAGGAAAATATATATTTATAAAATCAATTAAAATAAATATAAACGCACTCAGGTCTGAGTGTGTAAAAGACAAGAGGAAAATAAGGAGGGAATTGCCCAGGATTAAATGAAAAGGGAAAAGAATGGTCGTTAAAAAAGTTAAAATAAACTTTGAGAAAAAATTAATTGAATAAATGCATTTCCTTATTTATTTACACATTTATGTATGTATTTATTACCCCTTAGCAATATAAATGAGTGTATTTCTATACATTTAAACTTATTTTAACTGTATTTTTTATTATCTGTCTTTTTTTCCCAATCGCTTTCTATCGGCTAATTTTGGCCCTCCTGGCATTCCATAGTAAAGGTGTGACGACAGCAATATAGCGACATAAACTAGACAGAAAAATAAAGAAGGGGCGTGGCCTTAAAATGATGAGAAAACTTGATTAAATAAACACAATTTACATAAACAAACTTTAACTGAATGCGGTAAATAATAAAAATATGATATTATGAAATTAAATATTATTTTTTAAAATACTTTTTTGATTATGTATTTTTGAGAATTATCAATATAAATATAAAAAATACAACGTCGGACACAACATTTATCTATGATATCTTTTTTTCAAAGTTTTTTTTTAAGGAAAAAGAATAAATGGAAAAAAAGAGAATCAAAAAAATGTTTTTGTTTGATTTATAGAACATTTTAATGAATATGAGGGAAAGTAATTTATTATTGTCTATTCAATCTCTAAAAATCCGCGTTGGTTTCATATTTTGTATATATATTTTTCCTTTGTATGTATAATTTTACATCAAATATTTGACGGAGTTAAAGATTTTTCTCTGCGTTGAATATTTGAAAACTTTTGTTAGAGAGAGTTGTGGCCTTATTAAGTAAAATAATTGTTTAATTCTTTATTTATTTATGGTTTATCTGTAATTGAGTTTATTGAAAGCAGTTCTCTTCATCTAGAGGAGCATTTTACATCAAAAATCTTATGTTTATGTTCATCATAGTTTACTGAAGAGTCAGCGAAGATCAACCTCCAGAATTATAGTGAAGGCGTCAAACACAGGAGCCTCAATTTGACCAGTAGTTAGAACTAATGAAAATCGACACAAACACTCTAAAAAGAACTTTCAAAATGTGGTGCAAACCGATTAAACTTTATTTTAATTCCTGCCACGACTTGATTTTTCACCCACCAGTTTGGCCGCGATTCATTACAGATCCGATTATTTTGGCATTAAAAGGAGTTTGTTTATCTTCTGCTCCAGTTCAGTTTGTCCTGGACTTCATGTTCTAGAAACACAAGCCAAAATGTTCGACGGCCGCTGCAGTCGATCGCCGATTTGAGGTCGCCGCTGTTCAGTAATCCCTCGTAAATAGATGATCTGTTACAGCTTTGGTGAGGGACGCCAGTCAGACGATTAAAGATTGAGCCCATTTTGCATTGACGGAATTGAGAAGATCAAAATGTTTTTTATGACTGACTGGGGTGTGTGAGGTGAGGAGTGGATTCTGTCTGCAAGTGTTTTACTAATAACACAAATATGAAACATCTACTTTATTTTCAAACAGGAAAATGCAGAGATAATTACATAAGTCTTATACAGTCTTATACACTCCAAAAAAGTAAACTATATTTTGATTATTCAAGTGTTGGTGTGTAGACTCGTGCACAGAAGTTAAATCAATTCAAAAACATATACCAAAGGAGAGAAAAACAATTACAAGCCTGTTTATTGTATCATTCCAGTGTTGCTGCAGTGAGAGCAGCAGGACCTGAAACCACTGTTTGTTTAACAAAAATCTTTGTTTTGGGTCACGAACGAGTTCGATCAACAATCCACTCGCGATAAAATGTCACCATTACATAATATCAACAAATTACATTAAATTAGCAAGAACAGGAGAATCCCAATATGTGTAAATGTAAGAAATCTAGCTTTGCTAAAAGTTTATCAATGCGTAAAGAAAAGGAGTAAAAAGTGAGAGAAAATGTATAGAATGATATAAAAAATCAACTAAAAAACAAGAATAATAAAACGCTAAAGAGACGGGGAGAAGAGAAGGCTGGTTTATCACAGGCCTTACAGTTGCCAAAAGTAGCTGAATTATAGGAAATCCTTATTTAACATGCATTAAATATGGTGTAGATTTAATTTAAATTGGACATGTGTACATTTTTCAGCACAAATGTGCTTCTAATTGTATTAAAATTGGACGTATTTTAATTTTCATGGGGGTCTTTTGCCCCTCTTGTTCCCCCTCCCCCCAAACCTTTACTGAGACATCAGTGATGATTAAGTAATTTTGGGAGTTTATTTAGTTATTTAGTAAATTATACATTAAGAAAAGATGGACACACCCACACACACACGCACACACCGAGAGAGAGAGATATACCATGTCATAAATGTACAACAACAACAACAAATAAACTGTCTGGCAAAAAGACAAAATAAAAGTGAAAGATCATTCATTAAAACCCTTGTGTGTTAAATCAGGGTCAAGATGACCCAAAGGCCTAAAAAACAAATGTGATTGAGGTATCCCTTGTGTCGACCTCCACCACTGCATGTGTATTTCTGGAAGCCAGGGAGGTCGTTCACCTTGACCCAGAGTCGACACAAGGGATACCACAAACACATTTGTTTCGGGTCACCTTAACCCTGAGCTAAAACAAGGGTTAAAGAAGCCAGAGGGTCATCACATATTTATCACATATTCACATACAGTTTTGATTTGATTCTACAAAACAATCACACACTGATGCAGTTTTTCCATAAACCAATAATAATAATTGGTCAAATCACGACGTGTCGTTGGACTGATCACACTCTCGCTTGTTTGAACTTGACGTATCGTTTTTCTCTCAGAGAACAGAAGTGAGCGGATTGATTCCAGACTGTGGTTTTTGTTAATCTCCGGAGGTAGAGAAGCTCCGCTCCCTCCACACCAACCACAATATTTAGACCAAGTCGAAAGGTTTTCGAAATGCGACCGTGGTGGAAAACGCTGAGCGTGCACTTCTGCCATGATTAATGCACTTAATAGTGTGTCTTCACTACGCTCTCATTACCGGCGTCGGGGGATCATTCGGGGGATTGAAGCCGAAGCCAAAAACCGCCGTCCAAACAAATTTTGCTGAGCCTTGATTTCCTTCGTTTGCCTGTGGTTGCAGGAGTCTCGGCGTCCGACACGACCAGCCCCGGCAGAGGGCGGTCCGGGCGGAACCGGGGGCGCCCGAAAGGGGGGGCCGTGTCCAAGTCGAAGGCGCGGGGTCGGAAGTCCACGGCGGGGAGCGCGGCGGCGATGGCGGGGGCCATGGCCGGAGCCGCAGCCGCGTCGGCGGCGGCCTACGCCGCCTACGGATACAACGTCTCGAAAGGTATAAAATGATGATGATACAGCTGGTTTGTCCAGTTCCTTCAAAACAAAATCCTGTTTTTTTTTTTTTGTTGGGAAAAAAAGGTTGTTTAGTGAGCAACAGTGAGTTTGCTGACGGCGGCTGAACAGGCTTCTCAAAGCTTCTTGCCGGCTCATTGTTTTTTTTTTTTGGGGGGTGAAAAGGTTCCACTCTGACCACCGTTGTCTCCCCCCCATCCCCTCCCCCCCCTGCAGCAGGTCTGACCGCGTCCAGCCCATTACAGACCACCCTGGGCCGGTCCAGCACCAGCCCCGCCTTCAACCCCAGCCGAAGCTCCTCTCCTCAGGCCAAGGGGGGACCCTCCACCCCGAGCCCCCACAAACAGATCGCCCACCAAGGACCAGCCAGGAAAGGCAAAGGTGCTGCTCAATGACGCACACTCCCACACAAACACACTGTGACGCCTCACAAGCACCTTCACAAACTCTGTCAGCCCCGCGAGTGTCTGACACTTTGGGAAAAAGATCGCTGGACTTCTTTGCCTTTTGAGTATTTTTAAAAAAACGACCATGATATCCAAGTGCTTGCTCAGAATGCACTTTTTTTTCGCGATCAGAGACGCTTCTGATTGGCTGACGAGCTGTGACGAAGAAAAAAGAAAAGGAGATTCTGTCAATTGCACTGAGCCACAGTCTTCCGTCAAAATCCTCACGCGCTCCTCTTATTTAACGGTGTACACATGTGAACTAATGTCTACATACCAAACACCAGGTCTACAGGTTTGTACTAAAGCTCTTATTTTTCTAGGAACAACAGTGAGACACTGACGAAAAAGGAGGTCTTAACATTTTTGAACCCAGCATGACAGGAAGTGTTGATATATATTTTTGTCAAACATGGAAAAAAAAACTAAAAAACATTCTTGTGGTTTAAATGCTGCTATAAATAAATTAAATACATTCAGAGGTTCTGGTAGACTAATATTTAAGTTATTTCCATGTAAACTAGGAGTCGTCGTGAGCACTATTGTGTGTGTGAAGTGTTTGTTCTATATCGTTGTACATTACAATGAAAGTCTGGATGTTCCTCCACAGTTTGGTCTATTTTTATAGGTCACGTGTATATATACAGTGAATTGCACCTCAAATTTTACTAATAGGACTGAAAATAAAAGTGTGCTAAATCACTCGCTCCAAATTATTTTGCATTAAAAAGGTGAAAATGTCGTTCGTGAAATACAGAATGAAGAATCTGACGATTTCGGTGGATGTTGACTCTAGACGAGCGTTGTTACGCAAGCGCCAGGATTCAAACCCTCGTGAATACTTTCCAAAGTACAAACTGTTCCTGCCAGATTTGTCGACTGGAATGTGTAAACGTAGAAGCTGCACCCAACTCGCACTGGAATTCTAAAAAGTAACCAATTTCCTGTCAGAATAATCATGGCGAAGAGACAAGGATGAGTTTGATAATTTATTGGCAGTTTTATCGATGACAAACAAGTTACAGCTCTCGTTGTTGACTCATCAAATTGCTTCTGGGGCCGAGATGTAAGGCATCATTTGATTGGTGCAACAAGTTTCTACAGTAAGATGAAAAGGGGGAGGAAAAAAAAAAAAAAAAAAAAATGGCATCACTTCAGTAGTCACAACAGATGTTAGCATGAAAAGGGGTACGAGCTACTGGGCGGCTAACAGGTAGGACACCACGGTCAGCGCCGCCGCCTCGATGGCGAACAGGTGGCGGTCGTCCACCTGCGGGCAGCTGCTCCTCATGAACATGGCGAGCTTCAGGAGGTACTCCATGTTGTGGCCGCTCTTGCCGCTGGACACGGCGATGCGGGCGCCGATCTCCTCGGGGCTGGCGGGCCCCAGGTACAGCGGGTTGTCGTCGGTGGCGATGTACAGCAGCGCCGACACCTCCTCGCCCTCCTCCTCCGGGTAGAAGTCCACCATCTTGGTGAGGTACCCGCCGCACACCGTCTCGCGCATGTTCAGGTAGGCGAGGGACTCCTCCACTTGGGCCCCCGTGACCTCGAACGCCACTCCCCATGTGCATTCCTGATGGAAAAAAGAGATGCGAATAAAGTTTAATTCAAACGCCCCCTTTTTTTTGTTTGAGCCAATAGGAATACGGCTTTTTCTACTTACGTCATCGTCTTCGATCAACGTCACCACTCTTCCGGGCTGCACCGGAAAAGAAGGAAGAAGAGGTTAAAGACAACGCCTTTAATGGAGTCTGAACGACTTCAGACATGTTTCTTTTTAAGCTTTTTCCTCACCATTTCGTCGTTGCCACGGTGGTGGTTGTCTCCGTGCCAGAAGCGCCTCTTGTAGCCCCGGATGTAGCCCACCTTGCTCCTCTTGTACTTGAAGTCCGGCTTCCACACCAGCGACCCGTACCCGAAGATCCACAGGCTCTTCGTGGCGATGATGTCTTGAGGTTTCATTTTTTTTTTAACCGATAAAAAAAGATGAAACTTACGTTGTTTTTTTTTTAAGGTTTCTAGCCTCTTGTTGTCAAGCTAACTAGGTAGCTAACTTCCTCCGGTCCAGTAGCAGTGGTACCGGTTGGCTCGCCGGGATACCGCGGGCGGTACTCGGGCCCAACTGCTTAGCAGTTGCGAAGATGGGGTTCTGGGTTTTCCTTGCACAATGCATTGCCTTTGCCGTTTAGAGCCACCGCATTACTGCCTTAAAAATCCATGGTAAGCCGCTTCGGCTTTCCACGTTAACCAAAAAAAAGGAGAAAAAAGGCGAGATGACGACTAGCTTGTTCCGCTAGCCGCTTAGCAATGGAGGTCGTTTACCGAGCAGTAAACGGATCGAGGTCGCCAGTGAGTCTCGGTTGGTCTTCGCTCGCCTGTAATGGCCGTCACTGCAGAAAGAGCTTCCTCGATAACCTCCAAACGCGGCTCTCCCGTATTTATACACTTTAGAGAGGGCGTTTCTTTCGCAGCCAATCGTTAAAGGAACGCCGAAGCGACGTGACATATCTACCAATTAGAACGCGGTATCTAAAATAAGGGTGGGGGCATGAAGTCAAAGCGCCAACTCTATTGGTTCATTTTTCAAACGAGTGTCAAGTCGTTCTCTTCAACTATTGGACCAATGGTTTGTCCGTCAAATGTGAACGGCAGCTGGTTGGTCGGTGTGCGCGTCACTCAAGGTGGTTTTTACGTGGCTGATGCAACTCTGCTCATCGTTTCCAGGGCGGTAACTGGAGCAAGCGTTCCAAGACGTTGCGTAAGACCGAAGCCAAGAAACTCCTAAAAAGGAAATAGTGTGTCGATCTTAAAAAGATTATTGTTGGATATTAACTTTATTTTTTATTTTTTATTAAGTGGCACTATTGCATCATTATTAGTACATTGTATTCGTTCAAAGTACTGTGTTGAAAGTACACAACACCTAGCATTAATGCCATTTAAAATAGTACTTTTACAGTATTTTCATATGAATACACACTTTAACTTGTGCACCTCAGTATTAATACAGTAGTACAGTAGTGTTTTGTACTTTGTGTACACACAGTGCCATGTTGACATTTTTAGAGGACACTGACCACTGCAGAAATGACCTACATAAAAAAGCTTTAACCCTAATGTGACAGATCTAAGGTGTTATTATGACGCGTGTTGGTGCAAATATGTAAGAGATGATCAATATATATAGAAGTTATGTTTATACATACTTTCTTCCCAATGCTTTTATCATTTGTATTGTTTGAGTCTTACTAAAACTGTTAAGTGTCTTGACATAACTTGGTTATGATAAGATAATAAGATAATAAAATTGAATTTAATTGATTTCAGCCATTTTTTTTTAACCATGAACATATTTTCCTTTTCATTAAGTCCCACATTGAGTTAGCAACTAACGTAATCAAAACTTTAATTTTAAACCAATTTATTTCATTTTTATTTTATTTTTAACAAGTATACTTGTTCCCTTGATAATACCTTTTACTATTTATTTATTTTAAATAAAGGCATCAGTAATAGATGGATAGATAGATAGAACTTTATTGATCAAACAAATAAGTCGTAATTAATGCCCATCCCTTGGTTTTGCATACTTTCCCATGATGTGAACATGTTCAGGCTGACACAAACACATTTTTCTTAAATTGACATCACAAGGTCTGCTGTAACAGGTTCCAATGTCATTTGATTTGATTTATTTCACCTTTTTACAATTTGATACATAAGCTCAACTTCACGACCCAGTTAAGCACACAGGTAAACTGTGTTTAGTTGTTTAGTTTTTAGTTTTCAATATATTTTGTTCAACTACTGTAGAGTGAATTATTTTTTAAACTGATCTGTATACTTGCTAACTCAGCTATTACATAACAAACTGTTTTTTAAGATAAAATAATAATTTATTTAAAATACAAACTTAAAAATGATTTTATGCTCAATCTATTAAAACAGTCTCTTGTGTAAATGTCACCAGTTGTAAGAACTGCCTGTATGCATATGGTATTTTTATTTTTAAATGAAAGAAGAACTAGTAAGTAAGTAAGTAATTTTAATTTGTATAGCGCTTTTCCAGACCAGGGTCACAAAGCGCTTAAACAATCAAAACAATATTCAATAAAGTATATATTTTAAAGATCAAGATAAAACTGATAACACAACAGGAGTTCCAGAAAATCAAGGAAAAGCCTGAACAAATAAAAACGTCTTAAGATGTTTCTGGAAGGAGTCGGTA